>NC_044033.1:58825423-60136782 GCF_901765095.1 Microcaecilia unicolor | reverse complement strand
TTGCCAAGAAAATTGCCAGGGGGTGCATCAAGGGTATCAAAAATATGACGTGTTACCAGGTGATACTTCAGAGAAGGATTCTAAGATGGGATGACTGCTGGAGAGAAGGAGTGACCCTGAGGGTGAAGAGGACCCCTATCACTAAGATTGGGGGTATGAGTGAGCAGAGTTAAAAATTGTCTCTGAGCATTTTCTTTCTGAATGCTTGTGTGAAGATTTGGAGTGAGTCCTGAGACTCTGACTAAGGGTCAGGGTCCCCAAGTTGATAAAGGCCCTATTACAAGTTGGTTTAAGGAGCTTTTCTCCTAACCTGATTACTATGGGAGATTAATAGTACTCCCTGTTGTAGAGGGGGAGCTTTACAAGTGACCCTCCTGAGTGAAAGGAGGATCATCACAACACACACACATACCCTACAACATAGTTCCACATATGTATTCTTTTACCCATATACTCATATCCCTTGCCCGTATATTCCCAACTTCATCTATCCTACTCTCAACTCCACACTATATATGTATACCTCTTTTAAAGATACCCCTCCCCCCAATAAAGTCATTTACCCATCTTCCCACATACCCTCACAGTTCCTTTTTATATATCCTAACACTCACATATGATCCTTCGTTCATTAACTGGTGACATCTCCCTGAGCAGCAATAATTTCAATTAAGCATTCTCCTACGGAATTGTATGATATACAGCAGAATTCATGGTTTTGCCAGTGATAATATTCCATTCAGGTCTGAAGTAACAAAGAACCCCAGTGCTTGATGTAATGTAAACTGATTCTTATATCCCGCTAACTCCCACTCTAGAGTGGTTCAAAGCGATTTACAAAGAATTAATTCAAAAAATATATAGCAGAAAAAAAATAAAACTATAGAATTCATCAGGAAAGAAAACATTTGAATAAATGAGTGTTTAGAGTTTTGCGAAATTGAAAATAACTAGATACAGTTCTGAGACCCATAGGTAAAGAGAGACAAAATTGGAGAGAATAAAAATTAAAAGAAGGTTCCAATATTTTCTTATATTTAATACCAACCATAGAAAGTAGAATTCAGCGAAACGGATCTCGAGGTTGAGAGAATCACCGTGTAAGAGGAATAGAGACCAGTTTCAAAATTATTCAGGGGATGAACCTTCAAGTATTTTGTATATTAAACATGCAATCTTAAAAGAGCTCTACCATCACCCCTCAGCCTCTCTTCTCCCACCATTCAGTATTGCCTGTTTCTTTTCCACTATCCAGCTTTCCTCCTCTGTCTCTACCCCCCCCCCCCCTAAATATACAGCTTTGCCTCTCTGTATCTTCCCTCCCCCTATCATTCTCTTTTTCTTTCCTCCCATTTCCTACCTCCAGCATTACCTTTTCTCTCTCTTCTCCTCCCCGCAGCTGCAAAAAACAAACAAACAAACAAACTGAAGCTTCCTCTCCCTGCTGCCTTTCTGCCTGGCCCACAGACTCACCGCTTCAATAGTTTACACATTGCTGACAGCTCTGCCGGTTCCTACCCTAACAGAAAGTTGCATCATAAAGGGTGGGACTGGCAAAGCTGTCAGCGATGTGCAGACTCTGTGGTCCTATGCACAATTTCTCCTTAATCTTGGCGGCAACGGGCCTGACGGAAAGGCGGCGGGAAGGGGAAGCTCCAGCTTGTTTTTCTTTTTGTGGCTGGGGGGAGGGTGGAAACTGAGTATGCATGGGGTGGGGAAGCACTGTTGGAAGAAGGCTTTTGCTGGTGGGGCTTGGAGACCCCCGCCAGCCAAACCAGAAGACCTTCAGGGGGCCCAAAGCCAAATTGGGGGGGGGGGTAGGCCTTCAAGGCCCCCTTGGCTACACCACTGATCATAACATGATCAGATTTTATATAATCTCTGGAGTAAGTACACATAGGAAATCCAATATGTTAGCATTTAACTTTCAAAAAGGAAATTGTAATAAACTGAGGAGAATGGTAAAAAAAAAAAACTTAGAAGAACAGCTGCAAAGGTCAAAAATTGACATCAGGCATGGATGCTATTCAAAACTGCCTTTCTGGAAGCCCAGATCAGATATATTCCATATATTAAAAAAGGAGGAAGGAAGGCCAAATGACAGCCAGCATGGTTAAAAAGTGAGGTGAAGGAAGCTATTAGAGTTAAAAGAAAATCCTTCAGAAAATGGAAGAAGGATCTGACAGAAAATGATGGGAAGCATCATAAAGAATGGTAAGTCAAATGCAAAGCACTGAAAAAGAAGGTAAAGAGAGACTTTGAAAAGATGTTTGCATTGGAGACAATAACATATAGTAAAAATGTTTTAGGTATATTAGAAGCAAGAGAATCAGTTGGACCACTGGATGACTGAGAGGTAAAAGGAGCACTCAGGGAAGAGAAGGCCATAGCAGAGAGCTTAAATGAATTATTTTCTTCAGTTTTCACTGAGGAAGATGTGGGAGAGATACCACTGCCAGAAATGGTATTCATTGTTGATGAGTCAGAGAAACTGAAACAAATCTCTGTAAACCTAGAAGATGTAATGGAGCAATTTGACAAATTGAAGAGTAGCAAATCACCTGTACCAGATGGTATATATCCCAGAGTACCGATAGTTATTTTTAATAATATGTCATTTATCTTTAAAATCAAGCATGGTACCGGAAGATTGGAGGGTGGCCAATGTAACACCAATTTTTAAAAAGGGCTCCAGAGATGATCTGGGAAATTATAGACCGGTGAGCCTTTTGTCAGTGCTGAGCAAAATGATACAGACTATTATAAAGAACAAAATTACAGAGCATATACATAACCATGGATTAATGAGACAAAGCCAACATGGATTTAGTCAAAGGAAATCTTGCTTCACCAATCTACTACATTTCTTTGAAGGGGTGAATAAACATATGGATAAAGATGAGCTGTTATGTGATACAAGGTTCCACATTAGGAATCACTGTCCAGGAAAAGGATCTAAGTGTCATCGTTGATGTTACGTTGAAACCCTCTGCTCAGTGTGCAGTGGTGGCTAAGAAAGCAAATAAAATGTTAGGAATTATTAGGAAAGGAATGGGAAACAAAAATGAGAATGTTACTATGCCTTTGTATCACTCCATGGTGCAACTGCACCTTCGAATACTGTGTGCAATTCTGGTCACCGCATCTCAAAAAAATATATAGTGGAATTAGAAAAGGTACAGAGAAGGGTGAAGGGGATGGGACGACTTCCCTATGAGGAAAGGCTAAAGTGACTAGGGCTCTTCAGGTTGGAGAAGAGATGGCTGAGGGGAGATATGATAGAGGTCTGTAATACTGAGTGGAGTGGAACGGGTAAAGGTAAATTGCTTGTTTTCTCTTTCCAAAAATACTAGGGGACATGCAAAGAAACTACTAAGTAGTAAATTTAAAACAAACTGGAGAAAATATTTCCTCACTCAGTGTGTAATTAAACTCTGGAATTTGTTACCAGAGAATGTGATAAAAAGCAGTTAGAATCCATAAGCCATTATTAAAATGGACTTGGGGAAAAAAGCCGCTGCTTATTTCTAAGATAAGCAGCATAAAATCTGTTTTACTGTTCTGGGATCTTGCCAGGTACTTGTAACCTGGATTGGCCACTGTTGGAAAAAGGATTCTGGGCTTGATGGACCTTCAGTCTGTCCCAGTACGGCAACGCTTATGTTCTCATGCTTTATGTTCAATAGGAAGATTTAACAGGAGACTGGGGATAGAGTTAGGGGGAAGGTGCAAGGGTCATATTGCCTCATAAACTCTGTGTATTTCCTGATTTGGCTCCCTGGCTTGCCTTGCCTCCTGCTAAGTTGCTGAATCCTTTCTTCCCTCTTTGTTCTTGATAAATCTCTGCAGCCATCCCCCAGCTTTCTGTCCAGCTCCCCAAGTTAGATGCTTATTCCTCCGGCTGTTGCAGCAGTATCAGGTAAGCAGACCAGCAAGCAGTGGTTTAGTGTGATTGCATGCTGCCAAATCCACAGCTGCTGGCACATGGTCTCCTATTCAGCATGTAATCTCTCAGGCTTCAAACTGTGATCCATACTGGGCTTCCTAGGCTCCCTTGGGCATGTGGCAGACAATCTCATGTGGACTCAGCAGGCAGGGGAGTTGCCACTGGCCTGGAATCTGTGAGTACCAGAAGCAGCGCTGCAGGGAATGGAGAAGGACCAATTTCAAAAAACAGGGAAGTGCCTGGATCCAGGTAGAACAGCATAGGTGAATGACCCAAGCCTGTGGGAGCTGACTTAGGTCAGGTTCCAGATTTCTTCAGCTGGTGAGGTTTGGCAATCTCTGTCAGCTAAGGTATTTTTAATATTAATGTTGATGCGGGGAGGAAAGGGAAGAAGCTAAGAGGAAAGGGAAAGCAAGGAGAGGCCAAGGAAATGGGGTGTTTAGTGTCCTTCCATGTTAACGGTTGCCCCCCCCCCCCCCAAAAAAAAAAAAAAGAAATTAATGTCTGGGTGCACCACTGGGTTGCAGCTGTTTCTTCTTGGAGATAAAGGGTAAATAGCTTTCTCTCCTGTTCTAAGAGCTCTGTTTTTAAGGAATGCCCTCTTTAGTTACAACCATCTCTCTCCACTTTCTTTCTTTACAGGATGCTGAAATTTCTGCCTTTGAACTTTGCATCATTCTAGAAAAAGTGCTCTCCAAGCGTAAGTCTTTCCCCTTTATGGAATTCCTGATGTTGAAAGAATGTAGGAAATCAATCCTGTAACCAGTTTTGCCATTAGATTTTCCTTTAAAATATGCTTGTACGGTTGCTCATACAGGCAAGCTTTAACAGACTGAGCAAGAGATACTTTGCATTCTTCCTTTATAGACGGAAGGAGGGATGCACTGAGCATCTCTGACCTCAGGCTCAGGATTGACTTTAGGCTGAGTCCTTGCTTGGTGTAGTATTTTCTTGGGGCACCACTTGCCAACTTTTATGTAGGCATGTTCTTGGGCAGAGTATGGGTAGAGTCACAAAATGTACATGTTGTTTCTAAAATCACACAGATTGTATAAATGTCCATTAACACCAGCTCCCAAGCTTCAATCTAGCCACTGTTCCTACTGGGTTACCCCTAGTATTTTAGAGAGACACATAAGCATAAATGTGTCTTTATAAGATAGGTTAAATTGGACACTTTCTTACCTTCTTAAACTAGGCAACCTGTTATAGTTTCCCCCTTAGGGGTCAATAGGTGCCCTAGTGCCATGCGGTGAAATTCTATTCTATAATGGCATTTGGCTGCCCAGATTCTATTATAGAATACTAGTGTAACCCAGTAATATATTTATGTTTATTATTAAACATTATTGATCCTGGTAAGCTGGGTTCAATTCCCACTGCAGCTCCTTGTGACCTGGGGAAAGTCACTTAACCCTCCATTGCCCCAGGTACAAAAAGCTTAGATTATGAGCCCTCTAGGGACAGAGAAAGTAGCTGCTTATAATGTGTACAGTGCTGGGTATGTCTAGTAGTTCTATAGAAATGATTAGTAGTAATATCTCATATTACATTTCCCAAATTGTAAAAACTTAACCTACAAAACTATCCATAATGCTAATTTTTCTTATCAAAGTACCAAACGCTGGAACTCATTACCCAAGTACATCAAACACTCAGTCAATTATATGTCATTTAGAAGTTTACTTAAAGCCCACTTCTTTAGATCTGTGTTTAGCTAATTTGACAAGAATTTTTTTTAAATAGTGGTAATCTTGTATTAATATTGTTTTGTAATGCTTCTTCTTAATTTGTTATGTAAGCCGCATTGAACCTGAGATTTCTTGGGAAAATGCGGAGTAGAAATGTCATAATAATTAAATAAAATAAATAAATTAGAGCTTGAAACACCGCATTATCTATTTTGCAAGTCAATGGAGTGTACATTAAAAATTAAGGAGTAAAGGAACATCAGTTTTATTATAGGGAAGGGCAAACAATCATTCTTATAACAGTATAGAGCGAAAAAGGTAATAGAACAGGGAAGGGAAAGCAATTCAAGAAAGCATCTAGCACAGCCGTACCTCAGGACATTCTTAAAACCAGAATTTTAAAAATGAGATTTTAGCAAAATTGTTGAACCTAGAAAACACTTGTTCCACTCGTACAGAAGAGGGAAGATCATTCCAAAGACAGGGTGCTAAGAAATAGAAAGCTGAGTGTCTAGTTGATTTAAGGTAGGCTAAATGAGGTACGGGTAGTACCATACGGTGATTATCCAAGGAGCAGAGTTAAAGGGTGCTGGTATAGAGTATTGTGCACGATATAGGAAGGGGTTCCTTGATAGCAGGCCTTGTGAGGCAAGCAAAGGATTCTAAAATGAATTTGTACTTCAACAGGTAGCCAGTGAAGGCAAAATAATAATGGGGTGGCACAATCATATCGTTTTGCATCACATAGAACTCGAGTCGCTGTGTTCTGTAATGGTTATAACCATTTAAGTTTGGATTTAGCCAGACCAGCATACACGACAGCGAGTCTTACATTTACACGCCCACAGTTACACCAGCCATCAATCTGGCGTAATTGTGATCACATAAATGCAGCATGGACACATGTGGCATCTAGTATTCTGTAAGTTACATATATAAGTGGGAGATTTGCCTGTGTCCTGTCCATGTGAACGGCCCCCTTACATTTACACTTTATGCCACGTACTTGCACACTTACAGAATAGCGCTTAGTCACTTTGCTAGTACTTACACACTTACCCACGGATTCTATATAGCATGACGAAATTGCGTGCACAAATCCGGTCATATTCTTATTTGCATGCTCAATTTAAATATGTAACAAGCCAATCAGCACCAATACGTGCTACGTAACAAGTAGTTATTGAGACTAATTGGCATTAATTAGAATTTACATGCATAACTTGCAACATGTAACATGGTGCGCATAAATTCTAATGTGGAGGAGTGGCCTAGTGGTTAGGGTGGTGGACTTTGGTCCTGGGGAACTGAGGAACTGAGTTCGATTCCCACTTCAGGCACAGGCAGCTCCTTGTGACTCTGGGCAAGTCACTTAACCCTCCATTGCCCTATGTAAGCTGCATTGAGCCTGCTATGAGTGGGAAAGTGTGGGGTACAAATGTAACAAAAAAAAAAAAGGAGGTATGGTCATGAGCATGGAATGGGCGGACCATGGGCATTCCAAAAATCTATGCACACGGTTATAGAATACACCTGCTTCGCGCCTAACTTAGGCACCGGTAGTTTACAGAATACGCCTAGGCAGAAATATTTGCGCCACCGATATTTCAGGCGCCACATACAGAATCTAGTCCTTAGGGGGGAATTCTACAAATGGTGCTCAAACTTTGGCAGCGGAATAAAATCGGCACTAAGCCTGATTCTGTAGAGGGCAGGCAACCTTTACAGAATCATTCTTACGTACCACACTACTCAATTCCTCAGCAAGATTGCAGTTTCTTTTAATAAATGTCACAGTGACGTCAAATGATGTTTTTGGCCATTTTGTTTTGGAATGATGGTGGATGGGTCAGCAAATGGTTACTAAGTGACAAAGACACAACCTTTAGCAGTGAAACTTGGTCATGTATGCAAATAACAATTGACTTTTATTAAATTACAACAGTAAGTTGCAGAAGCTTCTAATAAATAATGTTTCTTATCTGTTCACATAAAACTTCTAAACATATCACATCATCAAATTAGTCTCTACTTTTTTTCAGTTTTAGTTGCTTTGGTGCTCAGGTGTTCGTGTGTTTTCTGCATTTGTGTGTGAGTCCCTTTTTCCTTCCTAAGTGTGTTGGTGTTTTTTTTCTGCTTTTTTGCTCTCCACACTCCAGGTCCAATGCTCACCGTCTGCTATCCTCCTCTTCTCAGTGCTACTCCCTAATCTTTAAACAACTTAAACAGGAAAGAAACCCTAAATCTAACACATGAATTCTGTAGTGTGAAGGTACTCGTTATTGGTCTGAGTCACTTGATAATCACTTACTGCCCAATAAATAAAATCAATAATTCAGGGTCCCTAAGCTAACCACCCACAATGATGCTGCCTGGTACTATTATCACCACTTCAGGTTTTCCTGAGCACTATTTCACTTTGGAAAGGGTGTCGTATTTAACATTGAGCTCACTGCTAACTCAGTACTTTTTTTTTTGTAATTTATAGAAGTCTTTATTGAATATTGAGAAACATAACAAAGAACAAACAAGCCGCAAACAGGATACATGATCAAGTGCAATACAGTGATGGAGGGATACCCCCTCCTCTAAGCAGAGAGATCCTGAACAATATAGAATCAGTTCTCAAAACTGGAATAACAGAAGTGAATGTATACTTCCAACATTTCTAACAAAATTTGTTTATTACCCCCACTTTAAAAAAACCCCCAAAGCTTTCAGCAAGAACTCAATACTTTTTTTTACAGCAATTGGGTACCAATTAACTTCAATAATTGGTTGTTAGTACTCAATTATTGATGTTAATTGGCTCATTAGTCAATTATAATTTGCTCACACATCTCAGGATCACGTACAAATCTAGGTACCTTATGTAGAATCCAGGGGTTAGTGTACTCTTACCCATAAAAGTGCTGGTATTCTGTAAGTTTATGTGTGTGAGGGGTGTGTAAATGCAGGAGCCCAATTACAGAATTACAGAGAATCTCAAATGAGCCGTGGCCTGTGGCTGTGACTTGCTGGCTCGTGAGTGCAGCATGGTGTGGATGCATCGAGTTCGGGAGATGTAGGCTTTTCTATTTGAGTTCCCTCACTGTGCTTCACCAGACAAGAGCCAAGATCATGTGCTCAGCCAAGGTGCTGATGGAAAGGAGATGCATGTTTTCATTATTGTAATATCTGAGAGAAGAGAGAGAGTTCTCCAATGACCTCATGGACTACCATGTGTGTTTCAGGTCCAGACATTAAATCTGATGGCTTCAGCTTGGAGACTTGTAGAACGATAGTAGAGCTGCTGGATGTATCTTTACACTGTATAATTATACTTCTCCGTCTTCAATTTTTTATACAATGCTTGGCTACAATGAAAAAGAATTATATATATATATAATCTGTGTTGAAATTTAGGGCAGTATAGCATCCTTTCCCTTCATTTACACACCATAAAATAATCATATGCCAATTTTTAAACCACCAGTGAAAATATTTTTGGGAAAGCTAGCCTCCCCAATATTCAAAACATTTAACTGGCCAGGATCGGCTCCTGGCTGGTTAAATGCCTCATAACTGGCAATATTCAACAAGGGATAGCTACCTATCTCCCACTGAATATCACCAGTTAGTGGCTATCTGGTTATATTGGCCGATGTAACTGGCTATCCACTGATTTTCAGACCCACTTTAGAGGCTGTATTTGGCCAAATGAATACATGGAATATCTTTAGCCAGTTTCAACATAGCTGGTTAAGTCAACTTAGCCGGTTATGTTCAAACCGGCCTTTATTACCTTATTTTCATTTTGAATAACTATGCCCTTTATTCTGGTGGTCTATTGATGTTTAACTTTACTGATGATGGGTTTAGTATTTCTTTTTGTTGTATATTTTGTGTATATTTCCTTATTTATTTTAATTTTTGAATTTTTTAAAGCAAAAATAAAAAGATTTTTCTTTAAACCACCAAAAATAAAATGGATATTCAATGCCAGTCACCGGAAACGGCCCGGCATTGAATATTCGGGTTTAGTAATGACTGCGGGATTCAGCCAGGCTAACTCCCATGGTTTGAATATTGGCCCCAGTGAGTCTTAGTATGAACTTATCTCAGAAATCTTCATATCTTCATAAACATATCACTGAAAAAACTACCCATGCCTTCTTGTCAAAAAACATCCATTGTTTCGTATTGTGAGTTGTGCTGTTTGTTGCATTGGTATTGGATGTACAGCAGGGCCACCAAGAGACACCACCAGGCCTGGGCAGAACTGGAATGCTACGCACCACTGCCCCCCACTCGCGCTGCTGCTCCCTCCCACCCCCTTACCCTTCTGTCTCTGCCTCCAAGAGGACGCCCAGGGGCAGCAAGCCTCTTCCTACCTGCCTGCTTCCATAGTCTGCCCTCTCCTGCTCCTGTCCATGCCAGGAGTCATGCTAATGCAATCATCCGAGTCCTGGGCGGCACACAGGAGCAGGAGAAGACAGACCTGGAAGCAGGCAGGCAGGAAGAAGCTTGCTGGTGCTGGGCTCGGGCCCCGCCTTGGTGGCCAGGCCTGGGGAATTTTGCCCCCCCCCCCCCTCCCACCTCAGTGGCCCTGATGTACAGTATTCATTGGTTTACATCGTTCCTCACTGATCAGCAGCAGCAAGTGAGGTGTGGTAGTTTGTTTTCAGCATAGTCGCCGAGAGGGGGGGGCAGGAAGGACAAAATTCCCCGGGCCCAGGCCTCCAAGGGGGGCCTGGGGCCGCAGTCCCACCCGCCCTCCGTCGTCAACCGTCTGCCCCCTGCATTGAAAACACAGTCTCACCTCCATGAAAGCAGCGCTGCAGGCAGCAGAACGCCTCCCTTTTGGCCTCCTTCCCTCCCTGTGTCCTGCCCTCGTCTGACATAACTTCTGTGAGGGCAGGACACAAGGAGGGAAGGAGGCCTGAAGGGAGGCATTCTGCTGCCTGCAGCGCTGCTTTCACGGAGGTGAGACTGCGATTTCAATGCAGGGGGCCCAGCCCAGTGGCGAATGGAGGGGGGAGCAGCGGCGACCTCGGGGAGGTGGAGGGGGGAGCAGTGGCTGTGGAGACCTTGGGGGGGTGGAGGGGGAGCGGCGGCGACCTCAGGGGGGCGGGGCGGTGAGGGCGGCAGGGGCGGGGCCCTGGGGGCGGCCTTGCCCCGGGCCCGGTCCAGTCTCTCGGTGGCCCTGGTTTTCAGAGTGGGTGTCTAAGTTTGGAGCTGCACAGGGTTCGAGTCTCTCTGCATTACTGAGACAGTACACATAAGGGTATAGCAGTTCAGCAAAGAAACCAACTGGAAGAAATTAAAGTCCAGTTTATCAAATAACTGAAACAGTTGGAGCAATCTAAACATTGACACCCAACATGGCTGTGTTTGGCCAGTCAGGTTGGTTCAGGGAAAAGTACAACTGTGGAAACAATAAAACAGAGAATCCAAATAAGTCAAATTGTATGTACAAGACGCGCACATTAAAAAAATTTCTATGTAATATAATAGCAATTATGTTAATAAAATTCATGTGAGAATATAAAGAAATTATAAATGGTGCATATTCTTCATGCATAATTGCATACAGAAAAGCACCAAACAGCACAATTCAAATTATACATTTGCATATACATACCATGTGGATGAGAAACTACAGACTTTTCACACCCTCTTGTAGTGATCAAAAAGCAAAAGTTTTATTCAGTCATGATCAGGGTGTAGAGGACACGCGCTGGGTCTTTTGTTGATGCATGTCCTTTTTCCAGGATACGGCAAAAACTGGCCTGGCGTGCGTCCAAAAGATGCACTCACACTGCCGCAGGCCACTTTTTTCCGTGACTTAGTAAAAGAGCCCCTAAATTTTTAATGTGCTTTTCATTGTACTTTTTACTTTTACTTAAGTATCAAAATATGCATTTATCGTGACTTTTACTTAAGTACTTTGACCTAGCACTTTAAACAATACCGCGAATTCCAGAGTTTCACATTGAGTGAAGAAATATTTATGAGGCAAGCTCCTTACTAAAAGGGCCTATTCTGCCTATTGCTAAAAGTGTTTGTGTCTACCAAACTAGCTCCTTATCTCTCACTGTAAGAGATACAGATTAGCCTGTTCCATACTGCCATAAACTTGTCTAAAAACACTAGAAAATGTGTAACTAAAATAATCAGCACTTCTAATAATTTTGAAAAGTTGGCTCCTATGATCAGAACCTCAGAATCTCCAGAATCACAAATTTTACTAGTAGATTAATATGAACTAAAGGATTTCAACTCTAAATCTGAGGAAATGAATACAAGAACATAAGAATAGCCGTACTGGGTCAGACCAATGGTCCATCTAGCCCTGTACCCTGCTTCCAACAGTGGCCATGCCAGGTCACAAGTACCTGGCAGAAACCCAAATAGTAGCAACAGAAGCACAGATTATAAAACCCTTTTAAATAAACTTTGAATAATTGCACATGCTTCACTAGTGCAACAATTTGAGAAACAAACTTTAAACTGTAAAGGCAATTGATGTATCTGAGCTCTCACAAATCTACTATACCAACCACAAGAGATATAGGGGTCTTTTTACTAAGGCGTGCAAAATACTGTGCAGCCCATTGTATTCCTATGGGCTACATAGGATTTAGCACATACTAATCGTTAGTGTGCCCTAAATCCATTAGCACATCTTAGTAAAAGGACCCCATAGTAAGAGGAAGAAGAACCATAATACCACCTACCAATGCGATTCCTTTCCTACAATAGGAAATCAAGAACACGAGTCTGAGAGCAGAACTTATAAAGCAATAGTCCTGCCACAGAACCCACCGTGAAGTACTAATTCTTTTTTCTTTTATTCAAAATAGCTTAACTGGATCAACAATTAAGCACATAAGAGCATAAACAGTGCCATACTGGGTCAGACCAAAGGTCTGTCAAGCCCAGTATCCCGTTTTCAACAGTGGCCAATCCAGGTCACAAGTATCTGGCAAGATCCCAAAAGAGTAAAAAGAGAGTTTGTGCTATATATCCCAGGAATAATAAGTGGATTTTCCCAAGTTCATCTTAATAATGGATTATGGACTTTTCTTTTAGGAATGTGTCCAAACCTTTTTTAAAACCCTGCTAGGCTAATTGCTCTTACTATATTCTCTGGCAATGAATTCCCAGTGTTGTATAGTAACAAAGTAAAGTAACACATTACAATACTTAAGTAAACATTCCAGTACTTTTACTCATTACTGAGTACTTGATAAGACAGAGCATTATCTGCACCAATTTTAAGTACTTTTACCTCGTTACATTTTGGTTTAGGCAGCTGAAGCAGGGCCAATCTTAGGCAGGGGCGGCTGCACAGGACCTCGAGGCCAGCAACGTTGATAGTCATGCCTTGGACCCCCTGCCCCATCTCATAATGTCCCCCAGCCTTGGCTTTACCTTGGAGTTGGCGCGTGGCAACCAGCAGTCCTTGTAACTCCCAACCAAATAGAAGAGCCCTTTTAGGTGCCAAACAGGCTCCCTGACCAATCATACCTGCACTGCACTTCTGTAGCTCAGCCACGTGAAAAAACTGTGGCTGAGTCCAGAGAAGTGCAAGCAGCCATGATTGCGAACAAACAGAACCAATCCAACACTCAGCCCAGCTGCTTTCATCAGACGAGTACGAGTTGGGTCGCTTCCTCTGCCTCTGTGATTCGGTTGCTCAGCCCAGCTACTCTCGGGCGGCAGACCACTTCCTCTCTGTATCCAGTCAGCGCTCAGCCTAGCTGCGCCTCTGTCCGCTGCCTTCGGGCTTCTGGCTAACCTGGCGGTGGTTAAGGCGGGTTGTTTGTGGTAAGAATTAAGGTTATATTTTATCCAGATCCTGCTCAAACCCCCAATTTTTTCTTCAATACCACCCACCAAAAAAAATTTGATAGAGATTAATAAATTAATTATATCACTGAGATCCCCAACCCAAATTTCATGTCAGGGGTAGGGGAGGGTAGGGAATTCCTGGCACAGTTCAATGTCATGGCCAAAATAGATCCCTGGCAATATAACCCCCGGAGTACAGAAAGAACCCCTTGCACAAATTTAATGTCACAGGTATAGATCTCATACACAAATTTCATGTCACTGGGAAACATTTCCTGGCACAGCTCTAACTCATTGGGGTACTAAATTGGTTGACCAGTATCCCTAAAATATCTCAGCAAATCTGGGATGAACTTCAAAATCAATAGAAACAAATGTCAAGAAGTTTTAAAACGACATTTTCATTAACTGCAAATTAGCATAGCACGTCTGTTTTATTGATCATGTAGTTAGGTAATGGTATATCAAATTTAATAAATACACACACAAACATAAATATTTCTAGTTGCAGTATTTTTTACTTTTACTCAAAAAGTACTATATTAGGCACTTAGGAACATTTTTACTACCCGGTGGTAGGGTTACCATCAGGTTTGCACACAGGAAATCGGCCCTACCGTCAGACTCGTTCAGGAGCCCAGCAGTTGTTCCAGTTTCAGGCACTAGGAAATTGTTTGGGGTTTTTTTATTTTCTAGTGCCGGGATAGCACTGGAGCAACCATTGCCTCCTAAATAGGAGGAAGTAAGGGCTCCAGCAGTAAATGGCCATGAAGCAACTTTTTAATTACCCCACGGCCATTTACTGCCCCCTTTTTAAAAAGCACCTTTTACTGGTGGTGGTAAAAGGTGGCTTCAGTGTGTGGCAATCCTGTACGCCGATGCCACCACAAGCCACCTTTTACCGCTGTTTGGTAAAAGAAGTCCTTAGTTTTTTGCTGGTTTTTTTTTTTAAAGTATCTTTATTAAGTAAAGGTATTATAAACAAACATATAACTCAGATAGCCATTACTATATGCCCCAATACAAGTTGTTCCACGACTACATACAACACCGAGCTGATGCCGGCTACATAACAAGAGAAGATATAAAGACATATATTCGCCTTTGACTCAGGTTTTCCCCATTTTTTAACCCCTTGACGGTAAACTATAATTTCCCTCCCCCTCCTCCCCGCTATCCTCCCCTCCCCTGTGTCCACTTGCATTTCTAGGAAGGTTGCTCCTGTCTCAAACTTGCTTACACAGTCTTAAGATCCCTAATATCTCTCTATATAAAAAGCAACACCAACGTTCTATGAAGCCTCCAGCCGGAAGTGTGAAGGGGGCGAGATATCCGGTTTCCCTATGAGTGTCTGCCCCGCCCTCTCTGTAACACAGTCAGTGAAGGAAAACAGCAGAGCACCCGAAATCAAATCGCTGGCTCTGTAACAGTGAAGGACTCAGAGGGGGGAGGGGAGAGAGGCCAGAGGGCAGGGACACACACACTCCCACATGCACACAGAAGAAAACATTGCTAGCCCCCGTTTCATTTGCATCAGAAACGGGGCTTTTTTACTAGTTGTTTAATATTAGTTAAAAATTATTTGGAGCGCACTCGCCAGCTACCTTGGAACAGATTACCCCACTGGGGCTTCAGCTGGGGGTACCAGCATCTGCACATCAGCTATCCTGTTCCAAATTTCCCTATATAGTCGAGACCCCGCTGAAGTAGTGGAACTAAGAGAAGTGAGCACCCAGCTGGCCATTTCCTTCATAGCACTCAGCCAAACTGCTAGCTTAGGGGGTGCCTCACCTACCCAAGACATTAATATGCATTTCTTAACCAGCAAGGTGGCCACTAAGATGAACTTGCACTGTGCTTCCCCCAACCCCTGCTCCTACTTTTTTACTGTTACTTGAGTAAGGGGCCCTTTTACAAAGGTGCATAAGGCCCTACCCACATCCAGCGTGCGCTAAATCAACATTACCGCCTGGCTACTGCGTGCCCCAGGCAGTAATTCTGAATTTGACGTGTGTCAAAAACACGTGATAGAAAATGTTTTCTATTTTCTGCCGCATGGCGCTTACCCAGCGGTAAATGGCAGTGTAGCGCATGAGACCTTACTACTAAGTCAAGGGGTGGCTGTAAGATCTCATAGTAACAGTAAATGACGGCAGATAAAGACCTGTACGGTCCATCCAGTCTGCCCAACAAGATAAACTCATTTTACATGGTAGTGTTACTTTATATGTGTACCCGAGTTTGATTTGTCCTTGCCAATCTCAGGGCACAGACCGTAGAAGTTCTGAAGGTAACGTCGAAGCCCGTTAAACTTTACACTCCAGCCCATTCCTATCTATTCAGTCATGATCAGGGTGTAGAGGACATGCGCTGGTTTTTTTGTTGATGCATGTCCGTTTTCCAGGATACAGCAAAAACTGGCCTGGCGTGCGTCCAAAAGATGCACTCACACTGCCGCACTTTTTTCCATGACTTAGTAAAACAGCCCCTACATTTTTAATGTGTTTTTCATTGTACTTTTTACTTTTACTTAAGTATCAAAATATGCATTTATCTTGACTTTTACTTAAGTACTTTGACCTAGCACTTTAAACAACACCGCGAATTCCAGAGTTTCACATTGAGTGAAGAAATATTTTCTCCAATTTGTTTTAAATTTACTACTTTGTAGCTTCATTGCGTGTCCCCTAGTTCTAGTATTTTTGGAAAGAGTAAATAAGTGATTCATGTCTACCCTTTCCACTCCACTCAGTATTTTAGAAACCTCTATCATATCTCCCCTCAGCCGTGTTTTCTCCAAGCTGAAGAGCCTTAGCTGCTTTAGCTTTCCCTCATAGGGAAGACATCCCATTCCCTTTATCATTTTCATCTCCCTTCTCTGTGTCTTTTCTAATTCTGCTATATCTTTTTTAAAGATGTGGTAACAAAAATTGCACACATTATTCGAGGTGGGGTCGCACCACGGAGTGATACAAAGGCATTATAATATTCTCAGTTTTATTCTTGGAGGTGAAGGATCATGGCACCAGTGAGGATATCCAGTTCAATCACATGCAAGTAAAAGACTGGGAGAGGAGCCCAAACCATAGTTATGTGATGCAAGGTTCCACATTAGGAGTCACTGACCAGGAAAGGGATCTAGATGTCATCATTGATGATACATTGAAATCCACTGCTCAGTGTGCAGCAGCGGCTAAGAAAGCAAATAGAATATTTGGTATTATTAGGAAAGGAATGGAAAACAAAACTGAGGATGTTATAGTGCCTTTGTATTTCTCCATGGTGCAACCACATCTCAAATACTGTGTGCAGTTCTGGTTACCACATCTTAAAAAAGATATAGTGGAATTAGAAAAAATACAGATAAGGGCAACGAAAATGATAAAAGGGGATGGAATGACTTCCCTATGAGGAAAAGCTAAAGCAGGTAAGGCTCTTCAGCTTGGAGACGAGATAGCTGAGGGGAGATATGATAGAGGTTTATAAAGAAACTGAGTGGAGTGGAACTAGTAGATGTGAATCGCTTGTTTACTCTTTCCAAAAATAATCGGACTAGGGGGTACGCGAAGAAGCTACTAAGTAGTAAATTTAAAATGAATCAGAGAAAATATTTCTTCTCTCAAAGAGTAATTAAACTCTGGAATTCATAGCCAATAAATATGGTAAAGCAGTTAGCTTAGCAGGGTTTAAAAAAAGGTTTGGCTAATTTCCTAAAAGTCCATAAACCATTATTAAGATAGACTTGGGAAAATCCACTGCATATTCTAGGATAAGCAGCATAAAATCTATTTTGTTGTTCTGATATCTTGCCTGGTACTTGTGACCTGGATTGGCCACTATTGGAAACAGGATACTGGGCTTGATAGACCTTCGGTCTGTCCCAGTATGGCAATGCTTATGTTCTTTACGCATAGTCCACTTGTCCATAGGTAAATATTGATGTCTTGATGCAGTAGATCTAAAAAGCAGATACTTGCAGATGAAGGATCATGGCACTAGTTCTAGTTGAGCTGTAAGGGAAAGGAGAAACCACCAGGCCAAATTGATTTTTAAATCATTTCTCTCTTAACAAGAAGGAAAATAAAAAATTAATCCTACTTTTTATCCCATATAATAGTTAAACCTTGCTGTGACATTTGTTGAAATGCAGTATAAAAATTAGATTGACTGGTGCACCTTCAGAACTTTCACGCTTAGATGCTGCTGGCTTAAGTAGTAGTGCCAGCACTAGGATACATTGAGGGGCATAATCGAACGCGAACGCCCATTTGTAAAAACGTCCATCTCCGAGAACGGGTCCGTGAAGGGGCGGGCCGAATCGTATTTTCGAAAAAGATGGACGTTTATCTTTAGTTTCGAAAATACGGTTTATGCCGGGCAAATGCATAGGATTTGGGCGTTTTTGAGCTAGGCGTTTTCGTTTTTCAACGATAATCGAAACCAAAGCGCCCCAGCTCAAAAACGAACAAATCCAAGGCATTTGGTCGTGGGAGGGGCCAGCATTGGTAGTGTACTGGTCCCCCTGAGATGCCTCTATGCCAGCCTCAAATATCATTCCAAGCTCCATGACAGCAGTATGCAGGTCCCCCCAGCAAATTTAGTTTAGTTGGTGCTGGCCGGACCCATGCAGAGAGCAAAAATCGGAAGAAAAAAAAAACATGCAAGTGCAGTTGGGGACGTCCAAATTAAAAATTAGTAAAAAAAGGAGATTTGAACCAGCTACCTTCTGATTCCCAGGCTAGTGCTTTAAGCACTGCACCACATGAATCAATTGTTTAGAAGTCCTTCCCTTTCCATTAAGTCCCTCCATGTTTCTGTCAGCCAATCACAGCTGTTTAGCTGACACTAATGTTTTTTACAGAAGTTCTTCGGGTCCGCCAACACAGATCTTTACTTTCAAGAAAATGGGCTTTATTCCTCAGGTAGAACAGTTACAGGACCCCTCCTTTTGTCATCATTCTTAACTTAGTAGGAGAAAGGCACAGTTTTTCCATCATTTCCCTTAACCTGTAGCACTCCAGTCAGATGGAACGGGCAAACTAGGACTGAAGGAATTCAATATTCTCTGGACAAAGATTCTAAAGTACCAGGTAAGAAGCTACTGTTATACATTACTGCTCAGAGTAAGTATGTGCTCTCTGTCATAAACCCAAGAAGCAAAGTACACATATATCAAGCACAAGATTTGCCTCTTCCCTCCCCCCCCCCCCCCACCAACCCCCAGAATTCTTATACAGAGCTTGATAAGCAGCTGCATTCTGCCATAACATACCCTTGTAACCAGGAGCATGAAAGCAATATATGCTTTCTCCCTCCTCCCCTCACTGCAGGATAGAAGGGACAGGGGACATGATAGAAACTTGCCAGGTTTCAATAAAATCTAAGGAGGAATATTTCTTATTAAATCATATTTAGGAACAAGGGGGTCATGATGTGAATTTGGAGGGAGGAAGACTCTGAGAACGTTCTTCTAAACGAAGAGGGTGGTAGACACTTTGAACAACTAAGATAATAATAAGCACATTGTGACAGATTTGGGACAGATATACAGGACAATACTAACAGCAGCTGGAGGAATAAGGAATGAAAGAAGTTGGAGGGAGTAGGAAAAGTGAAAACCTGATTGTTGCACTAGTTATAGATACCGGTGGCCATTTATCAAATAAAATTATATGTTCACATTGACAGCTGGTGAACATTTAACTTTGCTATCCATGTATTTTCCAGTTCTATGGATAGTATCATGCTGAATATACAACTGAGTGGCCTGATACTATCCATAGAAGAAGGGGCCAGATACAAGGCGGGGTGGGGGCTGCTCGAAAAATTATCTAGATGGTGGCAAAATTCAGTCACTATCCAAATAACTTAGGGCCCTGTTTACTAAGACGCGTTAGCATTTTTAATGCGCCTACAATTAGCACACGCGTTAACCATGTATGCGCCTATAGGGATAATGTAGGCACAAACAGTTAATGAGCATACATGGTTTAACACGCGTTAAAGATGCTAATGCGCCTATAATGTTGCTTAGTAAACAGGGCCCTCATACATTGGTTTAAATAACAGGTCTAAACTAAATGGACGGTGCCGGATAGCAGCACTGAATTTGGATAGCAGCACTGAATTTGTGTATTAATTTAAGCACCAGCAGATAAATTAATGTGGTCACTGTGCTGGTTGACAATCCACACCTCTTATACTATTCTGTTCTATTCTGGTCCTTATATCCCGCTTATATCTACTCAGGAATCAAAGCAGGTAACATAAAGCAGATAACAAAGCAGCTAATTCACCAGACGCAATAAAAACTGGCCCGGCGCAGCTTAGTAAAAGGACCTCTCAAAGAAGCCTATCTTTGAGTTCTCTCTATACTATCCAAAATTAAATAATGATCTTGTTCAGAACCAAAACCCAATGTAATCAAAATAAAAATATCATCTGCATATGATAAAACCAAACGTGATGATTCCATAAAATCACCCAAAGAACTCATAAACACATTAAAAAGAATTGAGGATAAGAAAGAACCCTGAGGAACTCCACAATTTGGGGTCTACGATTTGGAAAATCCATCATTCTTCTTCACAGTATAACTCCATTCAGTAAGAAAACCTTTAATCCACCCAAATCACATGAAACATTAGAAGGCTAAAGAGCAGAGAATACAGTGCCAGTGTACACAGGACAGTGGTATAGCTCGTCAAGCTTCCAAAACAAGGAAGTAGATCAACAAGTATGATCCTGCAGCAAGGCTCTGGTATATCTCTGTGAGGGAAACAGACTAGTTTAAATGGTCCTTCCCTATGAAATCCACTTATGTTTCTACCTTACTTCCATCTTTCCTAAGTTATCTCAGCTTATTTTCCACCCCCTCCCCTCGCCTTCTATTCTTCACAACATCCTCAGGAATCCAAACCCTGCTGCTGGTATCCTGAAACGTATCTTGTGTGTGTGTGTTACACAGAGAGCTTACAAGTGCATGGATGTGGATCGTTCTGGTGTCATGAATGCCTATGAGATGCGGAAGGCTTTAGAAGAAGCAGGTGAGTAGGGCTCAGCCGCCATTCCTTCACACTTGTTTTACTTTCTCCAGTTTCTTCTTGATTAAACGAGGAGTAGGAAACCAGTTTTTAAATGATGTATAAGGCTCAAGAATGAGAGCTTTTCTACAAGAGTAGACCAAATTAACCCATTCCATTGCTTGAGTTGACCTTTCTCCAGGAAATCCTTCTTCATGAGCTGACACACCCTGAAGGAAATTTTAGTACTTATAAAATGAGAGTAAAATCATACATGGGGCTTAAACCCCAAAACTTATTGAGGGTTCTATCTGTTCCTTGGATGTTTCCATGAGAAAAAAATATGGGTGAAACAGGTGAAATCAGTAGTTGTATCAAAATTATTCATATTATAGATCCCCTTCCTCCAGGAACAGGCACAGGCTAATAGCCAGAGCATTGGCTTGTGATTCAGGGCAAGTCCTAGGCTATGGAGTCAAGGCTCAGTTCTACCACTGTGACCCTGAGCAATCCCCCTCTGCCTCCGAGACAGTTACATGCAAGGTGTTTGGCTTTCCAGTTCACATATTAAAAACCCAGCAATCCCTGTTTGACCTGAACTTCCAGTTCCTAACTACTTTTGGGGTATATAAGAAGTTCAGCTCTTCCATCCTAGCACAAGTAGAGTGGTTATGATACCATTCAGACATCTGAAGAAGGGACTGCTGTGGGCTGATAGCTCACATATTACAGCATCTTTGGGTAATTATTGTGTTGGTCCAGTAAAAGGTGTTAAGAGACTTGAATGAAGTATTCTCTGGCCCACTGCAGCTCAAAGGACTCCACAGGTAAGAGCAGGGTGAGACCTGCTTGCTTGTAGAGTTACTTGATGTGAGCTAAGGATCATTGAGCAAGAGCATCTTTTGTGATGGATGAGAACGTTGGTCCCTAGAACTGCAGAGTTAGATTTATAGAAATTGTCCAGCTGCCACAGATATGGCAAAACATATTTCTCAGATTTATCAGGTTTATAGCACCAAGAATTCCAGCAACCAAACAACTCCTCCAGAGCACACAGAAGACAAGAAATAGAAACAGCATTCTAAATATCTCTCTGTGGAACGTCAGCTTCTCTACTGCAGGTTCGGACTCCAGCTCTTATCTAATGCAGCTCAACAGCATTTCAGGACAGAGGAGACTCCTTATCAGGGCTGGCCCAACCTAGGCAGATGCCTAGGGCAGCAGCTTAATGGGGGGGGGTACCAAAATACAAGGGCAGTGAAAGCAAGACAATAGGTCCTAACAACCACACACATGCCAAAAAGCAACAGTCCTCACTAAATTCCTAAATCCCTCTTCCAACCTCTTACTATTTTGCCTTACTTACAATACGCTACCCAGTACTCACCCTCCTTCCACTCCCTACCTCGACTATTCTCCTAGCTCGCCCATCTCATTTACCCACATCTAATTGACTACCTCTTTTCACTATATGACAACTGAATCCATTCTATGTTTATTTTGTAAACCTATTATACTATGTAAGCCGCATTGAACCTGCTAATAAGTGGGAAAGTACGGGGTATAAGTGTTACAAATAAATACATAAATAAATAAAAACAGGAGGTACTTTTAACAGTAGGGAGGGTGAGAGATTTCAAATAACCCATTTACCCAGCTTATGCTAGGAGGGGTAGTATTGGGGTGATCATGACTATGCGGAGTGCAAGGTTAAAGGTTTCCCTAAGGTACCTGCTATCCTTGTTCTGGCCCTGCTTCGTATACATGTTGCTGTACACTGAAAGACACATTCATTAGGATGTACACACATGTGAAAAGTATGAATACTGTTCTGCATCTCCTTGTAGAATACTTGTTTGTCAGACATCTAAATCACAGATGGAAATTTTTAACTATCCGTTGTATCCAAATTGGAGTGACACAAGTGTAGATAGCTCTACTTCTTTCTAGCCTCTAATCCAAGGAAAATCCCACAATCCTTTTTTTTTTAACAGAGATTCCCTAAATGAGTCTGTCTGGTGTGCAGGATATCCACAATGAATATTAGTCAGAAAATATTTGCATAATTTGGTTATCCAGAAAATCAGACCTTATTAAAATGTAAATACCCAGAATTTTTCAAGCTCAGCCTCCTCTCCAGAGCTGTGCTAAATCACACCTATTGGGCAACAACTGTCAGCCATTAGTTGTATGAGATGTACATGCTGACCCTGGAAGACTCTTCCTACAGTAGCTACAGAAGTGATTGAAGATGTAAAGATATCACTCCTTGGACAATTTATCTTCCATGTTTAATTTTGATCTTAATAGGATTCAAGTTGACCTCTAATGTGCATGAGCTGCTTATCGCCCGGTTTGCTGATGAAGAGCTGAACATTGACTTTGACAACTTTGTCAGGTGCCTGATTCGGCTGGAGATCATGTTCAGTGAGTCCATGTGTACCATTCTGCTTTGCTACTAGGGTTTCTAGAGTTAGGGTTCTGGGGAAGAAGGGACTTGCAGGCTTGAGGAACAAACAGAGCCAATCAGAATACATGTAGAGACTCCCTGCATTCTCTACTAAACTTATACTTCTTACCTCATACATTTAGTATATTCCAATTCATCTCCCATGAATGAGCATTTAATGGACTGGTCTTAAGCAGGGCTGCCGAGAGTGGGGGGCAGGGGGGACAAAATTCCCCGAGCCTCCAAAGGGGGCCCGGCGCCACAGTCCCCGGTCTCACCTGCCTGCCCTCGGCTTCGTCGACAGCCCCTCTCCGTCCACCACCGGGTCCCCTGCATTCAAGTCAATTTGGCAGCACCTCACCCCCATGTAAAAGTGCAGTGGCAGATCGCCTCCCTTCGAGCCTTCCCTCCCTGTGTCCCGCCCTCGCCTGATGTAACTTCCTGTTTCTGTGAGGGCTTGACAAAGGGAGGGAAGGCCCGAAGGGAGGCGATCTGCCGCTGCGCTTTCACATGGAGGTGAGGCGCTGCTAGGGTTACCATATGGCTCCAGAAAAAGGAGGACGGATTGAGCCAGCCGGGTTTTACGTCCATTGCTTTCCATTGAAAGCAATGGAAGTAAAACCCGGCTGGCTCAATTACTTCCATTGAAAGCAATGGACGTAAAACCCGGCTGGCTCAATCCGTCCTCCTTTTTCTGGAGCTATATGGTAACCCTAGGCGCTGCCAAATCGGTTTGAATGCAGGGGGGCCCGGTGGTGGACAGTGAGGGACTGTGGATTGAGCCGAGGGCGGGTGGGCGGGTGAGACCAGTGACTGCGGCGCTGGAAGCCTGAGTAGTGATTGGGAGCGGCAGTGGCCTCGGTGGGGGCGGTGGCAGCCTCGGGAGGGAGGGGCCTTGCCCCAAACCCGGCTCAGTCTCTCGGCGGCCCTGGTCTTGTGGAAACACGTAGAGGGGAAAACTTCAGGGAGGAAGTGTGACGAGAACAAGTAGGAAAATCTTTGTTTCCCCTGTAGAAACAAAGGAGGAAACTCTCTTAGATTTGGAGAAGGGCTACAGGATTTTTGATGATCCCAAAGCAACCTCCAATCGATTACTAAGCAAGAGTAAAGAGAAAGAATATGGTTGACTCGAGAGCAGCTTTCAGAGTACCTTTCTAATACAAAGATGTGCAAAAGAGATGAATCTTTCCTGCCATCTGTTGTGTGAGATCCATTTTGAGAGCAGGGCTCTCCATGTGTTGGGGTCACTTGAAAGGAGTGTACACAGTCTGTTGGGGTACAGGAGATGCAGAGATCCCTAACAGCACTCCCTGAATCTGGGAAGCATATGTCATGGGCAGAGTGACCCTGAACAAAGTGCATATTCTCTGCTTCCTCCTTGCAGAGAGCTGAAGCTAGCATATGATCCACAGAGTGTGGTGGATTAAGCAGTGGGATGTCTGGATTGCTTCCCATGAAAGTGTTGTGCGTGAGATCACCTCAGTGGAAATCTATCTTCAGTAAAGTTTTCCTTTTTTAAGACCACATAACTGTGGAGTGTATTACTTGAATATTGCCACCACTAAGGCCCAGATACTTATTCCCCTCATTATATTCTGTCTAAGTAAAAATACAGATAAAAATGGGAACCCAAATTATAATCTAACCGGAAAAACCCTTCTGACTGGAAATAGGGGCTGCATGTGTTTAATGCCCCATAACTCTCTGCTGAGTTCTAGCTATATATGTACCAATCTATGATTTCTGATTAGTTATCTCTACTGAATCACAGAATCCCACCAGATGGGTAGAGATGATGGGGTAAATTTTTCAATAAGATGTCTATGAACAAGAGTCCACCCCAGTGGTGTAGCCACAGGTGGGCCGGGGCCCACCCACTTAGGGCTCAGGTCCACCCAGCAGTAGCACACGTTTGGTGGTAGCTGTGGGATCCCAAGCTCGGCCAGCTGAAGACTTCCTCCAGATGGTAACGAAAACGCTACTCTCCATGATACCGGCACCTGCGTCTGTTCAGTTTTCAGCGCATGCCTGCTGCAGACTGCCAAGGTGGAAAGAAGCGTTTTCCCACCAGCTGAGATATTTTTTGGGTGCTGGTTGGGGGGGGGGGGGGGGGGAGAACAATTGGTGCCCACCCACTTCTTCCCTAGGCCCACCCAAAATCTGTTGTCTGGCTACGCTTCTGGCACCCATATTACTTTTCACAACTGTGAGCTAATCTATTTCTCCATCTTCTGCAGAAATATTTGAGCAGCTGGATACTGAGAAGACTGGAACCATACAGCTCGACCTCCTCAATGTAAGTCAGAATGGAATAGATCAAGCTTACCTACACAATAAATGGAAAGCATTTCAGGAATTTTTGGTTGGCAAAGCCATACTGACCCATAGCTAACCAGCACTTATTTTGTGCTTTGTGCTATAATTAGTTGATAGAAACAAGTCCTAAAATGCCACTATTACTAATGTTGTTGAAGAGGTAATACCACATTATTAAACTGCCCAATTGAGAAATACAAAAAAAAAAAAAAAAAGAAAGTTGGGGGAAGGCTGGGCTGTAATTTGATTACATTAGTGTACTCTGGATGTACATTACTGTAATCAAATGTTGAATAAGAGTTTTCTGAACTGATAATGGGAAGGATGCCTTGGAGCCCCAGTATGACAAGGGTAAAAATGTTCATGATAATCTGGTGTGTGATACTTAAATTACAGAGGCCAGGTTTAAGTCGTGATACTATCAGTCTGAATGAAAAATAGAGTATAAAATGGTACCAGCTCACTATTTCAGATGGTGTGGAGTCTTATAATTATTAGCAGTAGTATTTTGTAATTATGTGATTTCTAAAATGGACAGCTGTAGGAGTTTCACTCTTGAACAGCTGCTGACATCCTCCAGTATGCAGTGATCTTCTTTGTAAGAGACACAGAGATTCCTGAGCCACAAAAACCCACATCTGAAGAGTCTCAGACCCAGATGCATCAACCAAACGTAAAAAAATCTAAAACATAAAAGTGCTTACCGAATTTGAAAAAAACGAAGAATGCACCAAAAAAACAAGTCACACATGTTCGGTGCGGTATTGTAAAGTACAATGCATTACAGATTGGTAATCCCCGTCGGTAATCGGCTCCTAAAACATGCGCAGAGCCACAAACTTCAACACAAACGTATTAAACCTACGTAGGTTGCTTACATCAGATGGGGGCGTGCGAGGGGGGAGGATCGGGACATGCAAGCATTTAGCTCTGTGATCCTAGCAGGAGAGTGCAATTGAAGAGGTCCTCCTCAAGACTCCAAAAGGACGTCCTTCATAAATCCCCCTTTCTAACAAAAGACCTCTTTCACTGTGATTCCCTTTAGCTCAGCAGAGAGACCCCAGCTGGGGAAAACAGAGGAAGGGAGGGGGAGGGGGAGGGGGAGGGGGACCTGACCTGAGCAGTTTAAAGTTGTTTTCAGAATGCTTCAGAGGAGAGCAGAGAAGCAGGGAGGTGTTGTTTATCTCACTTTTGTTTTTAAACATGCCAGCTTGGAATTTTAAGGTGCAGGGGGAAGCAGGGAGATGACAGCTCAGGCCTTTACGACTGCTCTGACCATACGCTTAATATGTCACGGTAAATGATTCGGTATAATCGTCGGTATTGTTAGTGCATCCCGAATCGTCCACATTACAATGGTAGTTACTCTTTTGTATTCTGTTTTCGTTAGCTGCTTGCTTCATTGGAAAAGCCTTTAATGCATGCAACGGTTAGGGATTTCCTTCCTTAAATGGTTGTTAGAGGGTCGTTAAGGTTTAGTGCATCTGGCCCTCAGTGTTTTAAAAGCCATCCAATATGAGGCAGCTCAGGCCCATGTGATTGATATTTGGCTTACCTTTGACTTTTCCTTGTCCATTTGCCCTTTCTCTACCTCAGGCAGTGAGATCAGCATTTATAGAACAGGTAGGACTTGGAGTGCAGACAGGCAAAGGGAAAATTCCAAATGGCAACTCCTGCTTTTGAGTTTTTCTGAATATTATGACTTTTTTTTTTTTAGCTCTTTTGCAGATCTGAGGCATCTGAAAGGATGCTGGAAATGTCTGAGTCTCTTCCCTTATTTAAATTTTCATCTTTAAGATCTTGTTTTTCACATAAATATTGTGTTCCAAAAGCTGAGGTTCATAGTTTCAAGACAACATGAGACCTGTCTGTGTGACAAACAAACTTATAGAAATCTTACTTTTGGATATTATTTCTGCCACTCAGCAGCTCCACTGCTGCTCCTTACAGGGCTTCCTGACCATCCATTGAGCACAGGAATTTGAAGATTTTCCTCATCTATTTTCCTCCACAGTGCTGCGGCATAGTAGCAGTGGCCCTTAGCTGGGAGTCCAGCAGATATGGTTAACTGTGTGCACTGGCCAGGACTTGCTCCATCCAGTGGCCTCACAAGGCTGTCCATATAGGGATTAGGAGCTGTGTGGCCTAGTGGTTAGGGTGGTGGACTCTGGTCCTGAGGAACTGAGTTCAATTCCCACTTCAGGCACAGGCAGCTCCTTGTGACTCTGGGCAAGTCACTTAACCCTCCATTGCCCCAGTTACAAATAAGTACCTGTATATAATATGTAAGCCGCATTGAGCCTACCATGAGTGGAAAAGTGCGGGGTACAAATGTAACAAAAAAAAAAGTTGAGTCAGACCTAGGTCTCTGGGCAGTGCTGCTGCTTGGCCTGAATCAATTACACTGCAGAGGCCTTTTATATTGGTAGGACACTCCAGCTGGCAGTCATGAAAAGAGCTTACCAAAATGTTGTGTATTCTAATTAAAATTATTAAGTTAAATATTTTAGAACTGCAACAATACCCTTCAGTTTGCACATTTCTATGCATGAGATCAATTTGTGGGTGATAGAGTCATTGTATGCAAATTTCTGTCATGAATATTTACTGTCAGTATCCTGAAAACCCAACTGATTGGGGACCTCAAGACAGGATTGAGAACCACTGATCTAGAGAGAATTCATCAGAATGTGTTGTTTGTAATTCTGAAGGTCAGGTGTCAGTGCGATACCAACTCATGGGAAGGTTCCCCTCCATAAGGCTATGAAAACATCTAGTTTGCTAATGCAGGGCCACCGAGTGGGGGAGGCAAAATTCTTCAGGCCCAGTCTCCAAGAAGGGCCCAGTGCCAGGCCTTCGGATGGCGCCAACAATCACCATAGATGTAGGAACAAAATGTTTTACCACCCGCAGGAACGGTAAAAAGATTTGTTCCCACTGTTAAAAAATACTTCCTCCCCACAGGTCTCACCTACGGGATCCTGCAGCCGGCAGCGATTCACAATCAGAGGCCATCTCCGTGGCCTTCCTTCTGCCACAGTCCTGCCCTCTCTACTGTAACTTCCTGTTTTGATGGCCTCTTACTGTAAGTCACTGCTGGTTGCAGGAAGCTGTAGGTAAGACCAGCAGGGAGGAGGAAGGGAGGGGAGAAAAGCGGCAGTGTCCAGGGAGATAGCATTGGTGGTGGGGGTGGGGCAGCAGCACTGGTGGCAAGGGAGCAGCAGTTGGGGGGGGGGGCAGCAGGAGGGGCCCTGAATATTTTTTGCCCCAGGCCTAGCTTTGTCTCTCGGCAGCCCTGAACTAATGCCTTCATCACAGTTTAGGATTATAATTGGACTTGCACCAAGAATTGTTTAAACAAGTGTTTATCTTTGGGATCTAAGTAAGAGAATAGTTTTAATCAGTTTTTCCCCTTTTTTTTTCCCTTACAGTGGTTGTCCTTTACAATCATATAGTGCAGACTGGAGAAAAACTGGAGACCCTCAGCCTGAAGACTTGAGTATCTTATGAAGTGAAACATTGTTAAGAATGATTAAACTACATGCAAAAATATAATTTATATCTATGTGTATAGAGTCTGGACTTTTTACTGCAGCATATAGCTTAAAAAGATAATATCTGAACAGTCTAGTGCTACTGATATGGTGGTTTTGTATGCTCCAGACTATGAGACAGGTACATTGGTTTGGGGATTTTTAACCACTGCATCATGAAACATCCCAGTAAACTTGAGCTCTTCAAATGGAGTCTGGCTCAGTCTGAAGTGCTGTTCATGGTCTTAATGTCTAATTAAAATGGTCCACACCACAGGCATGTGACCTGGTAATGGCACAGATGTGGTTAGGCTCCTGGAGGCTTCTTGTACAGCCCTTTGTCAAACAAACAAGAGCCCACACTCCACACAAAACCAACAAGTAAAAACCACAGCGGAGGCAGCAATAGTGGCAGGAGATCTTTAATGACAACTCTTCAATATGACTCGACATGGCCGTGTTTTGGCGAAAGGGTCTACACAGTGGTGTGCTGGTAAATTTTTAACAACAGGCTCTCTCCCCAGTCCACCTCGGCGCCCCCCCCCCCCCCCCCGTCCACCACTGCGCCCCCCGTCCACCTCAGCGCCCCCCCAAAATTGCAGAGGTGGCTATAGCCGGGGGGGGGGGGGGGGGGGGGGGGGCAATGCATTACTCTCTCCAGGAAAAAAATTTAAATGATCCCAGGTTCCAATCTAATTCACGTTTAATGTGGGATAAAATGCCATAAATAAGTAAATAAATATAAACTTTTAATGTTGAGCACCTGATTCTCAAAGTGAACATATTCCAAACACTATAATGAAAATAAAATAATTTTTTTTCTACCTTTGTTGTCTGGTGACTGTTTTTCTGATCATGCTGGCCCAGTATCCGATTCTGCTGCTATCTGTCCTCTTAACTCCATTTCCAGGGCTTCCTTTCCATTTATTTCTTTCCTCCTTTCTTCTTCATTTCTGGTCCTCAGCTTCTGCCTATTTTCTTCATCCATATGCAGTTTTTCTCCTCTCTTCCTTTTCCCTCATCTCATCTCCTTCCTCACTCTTCTCTCCCCTCCATCCATGTCCAGCATTTCTTCTCTCTCCCCTCCTCTGCCCTGCCCTGCATGCACCCAGATGTCCAGCAATGACCCTTCTCTCCCCTGCATGCACCCATGTCCAACAGTGACCCTCCTCTCCCCTGCCCTACATGCACCCATACCCAGGAACCCCCTCCATCCACCCATGCCCAGCAGCGACTCCCTTTTCCCCCCTGCCACCCCCTCCCGAGTTGTTTCGTGAATTCTTCTCCTCCCTCCCACTCTCCCTCCCGCTCCGGTCCCTCACCGCCCGCTTGTTTTTTGAATTCTTCGGGAAGGCAGTCTTGCCTGCCCGCTTCCAGCGCCGACTGTCCTCCCTTGCCGACTCGCGCTTCAAAATGGCCGCCGAGACTTCAGCCGAAGTCTCGGCGGCCATTTTTAAAAGGCGAATCGGCAAGGGAGGACAGTCAGCGCTGGAAGCGGGCAGGCAAGACTGCCTGCCCTGAAGAATTCACGAAACAAGCGGGCGGTGAGGTGGATCCGGAGGGAGGAAGGAGAGCCAGAGCCGGCTCGCTATTTTCAACAACCGGCTCGCAAGCTGGAAGAAAATTTAACAACCGGCTCTTGCGAGCCAATGCGAGCCGGCTCCAGCACACCACTGGGTCTACACGTCAGGAGTCTGCTTTACTTACAGGAAGAATATAGGTTCTGAATCTAAACAACCTCCTATTGGTTGAGTCACCAGCCTTCCAACACTGACTATCAATTGCAAATTGAGAACCACAGCAAATAAACGCTGTCGCAACAGATGTGGACAATGTGTCTTTTGAAAGATGAACACCATATCGAACAATTCTCCTGCCAAAGCAGAAAGATAAGAAACGACACATTGTCCACAGCTGTTGTTTAGATTCATCTTTTCTATCAAACCATATCTATTACAAAGGAACACAGGAAAAATCAGGAGGGGAAATAGGAAGAAATTTTAGGAAACAAGTGTAATTATGCCATGTTTCCAACATTGTGACTTATCACTCACATGAGACTGGAAAACTTCCACTAGAGCATAAGTCTGTGTTGCCAAGAAACAGAGAATGAAGCATATCAGCTCTAACAGTGCCCACTAGGGAGCCTGGCAAGCCATATGTAGAACCAGCAACCAGCTGAGTCAATTTGGCTGGTCACGGCAAGAGTAACAAGTCACCTGCAGAGCAACAGGACAACTAGCACTGAAATGGGGGAAAGTGCAATGCACAGCTGACGGCATGGGGAATAGTGAAGGCTAATGTCACTGGCAGCTAGTAAGAAGTGCTGGACACTGGTACAGAATTTGGGAAGTGGGACAAGTTAAAACGAGGTTTAGGCAAGAGCAATGGACCTGGGCTGCCTACTGGATCTTCGGTCCTGACCAGTGAAGGAGATCATCAGAAGCAGGCTGCTGTCAGGGTCCTGGGCCTGGAAACTAAATAATATGTTTTAAAGCCAAAAACCAGACTCCCTTGGACTTTGAGAAGAGGGTGACATTGGAAGTTCTATGGGATGCTATTAGCTGCATAAATCTGTGGTCCATAAGATGGTAGACCACTGTGTTACTCCTAAGATGCCTGCCTTTCTCTCTGTGGAGCAGAGTTTGCCCAACTCTGTAAAACAGCAAGGTAAGGTTGGAGGTCGTGAGACTGGTTTTGCAGGAACAAGTAAAGCCAGATGTTGTTTTTAGACAAGGGGACTACCGGCAGAGACAGGAGACATGAGGACTGCCACGTACACACAGTTAGCCTATGTATAAAAGGAATGGTTTGCTACTGGAGAAGCAGGAACTTTGCTAGCACTGAGTACTGCTTTGCTTCCAGGCTGGTAGTTTCTCACACAGGAAGAAAAGACGCTCTTTTGCATGTACTACTTATGAATTGTAATTGGCAAAACAGCAATTAGATGCCTACTTTCCTATTTGTAATAAATAAGCTTCTATGATAAATTTATGACTGGCTAATGGTGTATCTCTTCCTGTGATTTTTAGTCCAAATTAGTTTATCTGGGGGAATAAGTACCTGAAGGTTTAGTCTTGAATCGTGCAGCCTTTCTGATAAGGAGCACAGGTATAGGACTAAACAAACTAAATAATATGTTTTAAGGACAAGAACCAGGCTCCAGTGGCATAGCAAGGGCGGGGCAGTGGGGGCGGTCCACCCCGGGTGTCAGCGGGTTGGGGATGCTCTGTCGAGAGCCGACAGCTCTCGTCTCCTGCCACCACCTCCTTTTTTTAAAAAATCCATGCAGCGACGCAGGCAGCGCCTCGTGTCTGCCCTGCATGTGCTGTGAAAAGAGAAAATCGCCTCGCTGGCATCGGGCCTTCCCTCGCTGTGTCCCGCCCTCTTTTGAGGTAACATCCTATTTCCTCGAAGACTGGACACAGCGAGGGAAGGCCGAACGCCAGCGAGGCGATTTTCTCCTTTCACAGCACATGCAGAGCAGATGTGAGACGCTGCCTGCGCCGCTGCATGGATTTAAAAAAAAAAAAAGGCAGGGTGGTGGCAGGAGAAGAGGGCTCTGTCGGCTCTCAACGGAGGGGGGAGGGGGGACGGGACCGGGTCGGGGGGGGGGGGCTCAGATGGGAGAGGGGGAGCTCAGAGGAGAGAAGGGGATTGGGGAGGGTGGGGGTGCTCAGAGGGGAGAAGGGGATTGGGGAGGAGAGTGCTCAGATGGGAGAAGGGGTCTGAAGCTGGAACTGGGGTCTGACAAGGGGGCAGGAGGGAAAATGGGTCCATGCCTGAGGCAGGTGGGGGAATGGGACTGGGGCTGAAAAGGGGGGATGCAAGGCATGTGGTGGATGAAGGGGGCTGGAACTGGGAGCTAAAAAGGAGGGTAGTTGGGATAAGGGGGCTAGTACTGGAACTGGGGGCTGAACAGGGGCAGGGACTGAAAGTGTGGGGACTGGGGGCTTTAAAGGGGACAGGGTTGGCTGGGGCTGAAGCTCAAGACTGGTGAGATAAAAGGGCTGGGGTTGAAACTAGGGGCTGAAAAAGGGGACAGGGAGAAGTGGCTGGGGGCTGAAGCTCGGGACTGATGGGAGAAAAGGGCTGGGGACTGGTGGGATAGTGGGATTGAAAGGGGGGCAGGTGGGAGATGTGGGCTGGGGCTGGAACTAGGGGCAGGTGGAATAAGGGGGCTGGAACTGGGGGCTGAAAAGAGGGGGCAGAGAGAGAGGGGACAGACCCTGGATGGAAGGGGGGAGTGTGAGGGAGGGCAGACCCTGGATGGATGGGAGAGGGAGGGCAGATGGATTGAAGGGGCAGAGAGAAGGGGCAGATGGTTGGTGGAAGGGGGAGAGAGAAAGAGGGCAGACTGGGGCAAATGGTGGATGGATGGATTCTAATATCCGCTACCTACGTTCCTGTACTACTACTACTACTACTACTTAACATTTCTAGAGCGCTACTAGGGTTACGCAGCGCTGTACAATTTAACAAGAGAGACAGTCCCTGCTCAAAGAGCTTACAATCTAATAGACAAGTGAACGGTCGGTCCGATAGGGGCAGTCAAATTGGGGCAGTCTGGATTCACTGAACGGTAAGGGTTAGGTGCCGAACGCAGCATTGAAGAGGTGGGCTTTAAGCTGGGCTGTACCTGCTCCGCCGAACGCCTCTGGTGGAAATCTCAGGCCCTTGCTGATTTCTTACACTTTAAGTTCATGCTGACCTCCTTCCAATCTGCTCTTTTACGTGCCAAACAGGATTATTATATCCAACTGACCAACTCTCTTGGCTCTAATCCTCGACTTCTCTTCACCACATTGAACTCTCTCCTCAAAGTGCCCCCTCCCCCAACTCCCCCTTCATTATCTCCTCAGACCCTTGCTGAATTCTTTCACAATAAGGTTCAAAAGATAAACGTTGCTTTCTCTACCTCACCACCTCTCTCTCCACTAGTCCGTTCCCCTCTCTCTCCTTCCCCTCATTCCCTTTCCTCCTTTCCTGAAGTTACTATTGAGGAAACTACACTTCTCCTTTCTTCCTCAAAATGTACCACCTGTTCCTCTGATCCCATTCCCACCCACCTTCTTAATGCCATCTCTCCTGCTCTTATTCCTTTTATCTGTCACATTCTCAACCTCTCACTTTCCACTGCGACTGTCCCTGCTGCCTTTAAACATGCTGTGGTCACACCTCTCCTTAAGAAGCCTTCACTCGACCCTACTTGTCCCTCTAATTACCGACCCATCTCCCTCCTTCCTTTTCTCTCCAAATTACTTGAGCGTGCTGTTCACCGCCGCTGCCTTGAGTTTCTCTCCTCACATGCTATTCTTGACCCACTACAATCTGGTTTTCGCCCTCTCCACTCAACCGAAACTGCGCTTACTAAAGTCTCCAATGACCTATTACTGGCTAAATCCAGAGGTCAATATTCCATCCTCATTCTTCTTGATCTTTCCGCTGCTTTTGACACTGTCGATCACAGCATACTTCTCGATACCCTGTCCTCACTTGGATTCCAGGGCTCTGTCCTTTCCTGGTTCTCTTCCTACCTCTCCCTCCGCACCTTTAGTGTTCACTCTGGTGGATCCTCTTCTACTTCTATCCCTCTGCCTGTCGGCGTACCTCAGGGTTCTGTTCTTGGTCCCCCTCCTCTTTTCTATCTATACTTCTTCCCTTGGTTCATTAATCTCATCCCATGGCTTTTCCTACCATCTCTATGCTGATGACTCCCAAATCTACCTTTCTACCCCTGATATCTCACCTTGCATCCAAACCAAAGTTTCAGCGTGCTTGTCTGACATTGCTGCCTGGATGTCTCAACGCCACCTGAAATTAAATATGACCAAAACCGAGCTTCTCATTTTCCCCCCCCAAACCCACCTCCCCGCTCCCCCTGTTTTCTATTTCTGTTGATGGCTCTCTCATTCTCCTTGTCTCCTCAGCTCGAAACCTTGGGGTCATCTTTGACTCTTCTCTCTCCTTCTCTGCTCATATCCAGCAGATTGCCAAGACCTGTCGTTTCTTTCTTTACAATATCCGTAAAATCCGCCCCTTTCTTTCCGAGCACTCTACCAAAACCCTCATCCACACCCTTGTCACCTCTCGTTTAGACTACTGCAATCTGCTTCTTGCTGGCCTCCCACTTAGTCACCTCTCCCCTCTCCAGTCGGTTCAAAACTCTGCTGCCCGTCTCGTCTTCCGCCAGGGTCGCTTTACTCATACTACCCCTCTCCTCAAGTCGCTTCACTGGCTCCCTATCCATTTTCGCATCCTGTTCAAACTTCTTCTACTAACCTATAAATGTACTCACTCTGCTGCTCCCCAGTACCTCTCCACACTCGTCCTTCCCTACACCCCTTCCCGTGCACTCCGCTCCATGGATAAATCCTTCTTATCTGTTCCCTTCTCCACTATTGCCAACTCCAGACTTCGCGCCTTCTGTCTCGCTGCACCCTACGCCTGGAATAAACTTCCTGAGCCCCTACGTCTTGCCCCATCCTTGGCCACCTTTAAATCTAGACTGAAAGCCCACCTCTTTAACATTGCTTTTGACTCATAACCACTTGTAACCACTCGCCTCCACCTACCCTCCTCTCTTCCCTCCCGTTCACATTAATTGATTTGATTACTTTATTTATTTATTTTTCTATTAGATTGTAAGCTCTTTGAGCAGGGACTGTCTTTCTTCTATGTTTGTGCAGCGCTGCGTACGCCTTGTAGCGCTATAGAAATGCTAAATAGTAGTAGTAGTAGATGTGGATGGAAGGGAGAGAGAGAGGGCATATGTTGATGGAAGGAGGAGAGAGATATGGCAGACTGGGGCAGATGGTGGCAGGGGCAGAAATAGAGGGCAGATGTGGATGGAAGGGAGAGAGAGGGCAGACAGTGGATGGAAGGAGCAGAGAGAGAGAGAGGGCAGACAGTGGATGGAAGGAGCAGAGAGAGAGAGAGGGCAGACAGTGGATGGAAGGGACATTAGAGAGGGCAGACACTGGATGGCAGAGAGAGAGCAAAGACAGATGCTGGATGGAAGGAAGACAGTGAAAAGAAGATGAGGAAAGCAGAAACCAGAGAGAACAAACTGTAAATATATATTTTTATTATTTTGCTTTAGGATATAGTATTGTAGCTATGTTAATAAATGTTTATAAATAGAACATGTAAATAAGGTAATCTTATTAGACTAATTTTAGTACATTTTGACAACTTTCAGAGAACAAAACCCCCTTCCTCAGGATAGGATACTGTAACAGTACTATACTGTATTGACCTGAGGAAGGAGATTTTGGCCTCTGGAAGCTAAATGTATTAGTCCAATAAAATGGTATTTTATTTTCTGTATTTGTTTTATTTTATTTCTATTTGTTAATCTATAAAGTGGTGATTGGTATTTGTTAGTTTTTTCAAATTTACATCTGCTGTCTTTATATTTTGCACAGTACTAGGGGACATTTTCTGTTTCTGTGGTGTTGCATTGTGTTTGCGTCTGTTCTTGCGGCCGGCGGAGTCCAATCAGGCCAGCAATACTACGCAGACAAACCCTCTCAACTATACCATTGTAAGCAGAATCTGGCATTGGGGGTTCAGTTTAATTTTTGTCTAAATAGAAAGTTTATGATTACTTATTCTATAGTGGATTAGGGTGTCTCTTTTTGTGAAAAAGACATGGCTTTCGGTTGGCATTGACTGTGCAGGATCAACGATCTGTACTAATCTGTCTGTTTTCGTTTTACAATAGGTGAATTGATGTTCTAGTGCTCACTGTAGTGTTTAAGATGCTTTCCTTTTCCTTGTGTGACTCATACAAATTACTGCTTATGGTATGGTAGAATTGCTCTATAGGTCCTGAGTGTTTTGTATTCTCAGTATGCCTAGTACTGGATTTGGGGGGGGGGGGGGGGGTGTTAAAAAATGACCGGCCCCGGGTGTCAACTACCCTAGCTATGCCACTGCCAGGCTCCCTTGGACTTTGAGAAGAAGGTGACATTGGAAGTTCTAAGGAATACTATTAGCAGCCTGCATTCGTCTTTGGTGGTTTCAGCTAAACAAAATACTAAGGATATAGCTATTATTTCTGCAGCAGTTTTGGCTCGGGCACAGGTAATTGGCCAGCAGCTCTCTTATTTAGATGCTTTGAAGGCTAGATTAGACTGTAGAAAGTTTTGAAGTGTCCTTTCTTAAAGATAAAGATAGGAATTACATTCATAGACAAGAGTGCCCGGAGAACCAGTCCAGGAGACATATAATTTGAGGCTCTTTAATGTCCCTAAGGGGGTCTTTTACTTAGGCACGTTGGCACTTTTAGCACGCATTAAAAATAGGCACACGCTAAATACTAAAGACAGCCATAGGAATACATTGGCATCTTTAGCATGTGCCTCTTTTTAGTGCATGCTAAAAACACCAGCGTGCCTAAGTAAAAGACCCCCCCGCTTGGCTTTGCTATTGGACATGTTCAAGAAATATATGGTGAATATTCTAAAGTTAGCTCTGGAATCATTGCCTCCAATTACCAGAGCCCAGTATATTCCGGGAGGTAGATCAGGTACACCTGTGGCACGGGCTCAAGGTGGAGTTATGAAATGAATTTGACATCTTTTATGGAATCATCTTTAGAAGTAATTTGAGTAATGTTTTGAGATGTTCTTTTAGTCATTTGGAGTCAATGTTTATGGGGATCCAAAATAAGAATGGTTTCTGACATTGCTAGAGACACAAATGAGCCACAAGGTGTTCTTGGCCTTGCAGCCTAGAGTGCAAGCCTTTGGAGCCAATTTTGTGTTGTGTGCTACTTGCTCATGTACTATAGTTTTTGAAGATAAGCAACTTCAAAAATTTTTAGATCCATGTTTGTGGTTTTGGGTGGTTGAAGAAATGATGGTGGAGAGAGTGTGTGTGTGGGTTGGGGTTCTTTCCCCTTATTTTTCCATATTTTCTTTATTCTTTGATCTAATTTCCTTGTATTGTGGTTGATGATGTAATTCTTCTCTTTATTTCTCTCTCTTACAGGTAATGTATGTGGTTTATTTCTGGATTTCTGTTGTATGCCATTATGCGTTTACTTGACATGTAAATCATAAGATATATAATTAAAAAGAAAAGCATGTTAAATAAGAGCTTGATAATCCATTCAGTTGTGATGAAAGTTTACAGTTTATGCCCTCTTTCTGAACAATAACTCTGCTAATCTCAGAATTACCTCCAGTGCAAGTATTTCATTATGTCATGTAGAGGTTCTTTTACTAAGCTGCAGGGAAAAGGGCCCTGCGGTATCAGCAGAGGCTATTTTTCCTGCACATCAGGGCCCTTTTTACTGCAGCAGGTAAAATGCCCCCCCCCCCCCCCAAAAAAAAAAAATATGGCCATGCAGCAGGGAGCACTTAGCGTCACCCATTGAGCTGGCGGTAAGGGCTCCTGTAGTAACCAGGCAGCGCACAATGATGCCCAATTACCACCAGGTGTGCTACAGAAAAAACTATTTGCGGCCCGTGCTCCAGCCAGAACTACCGCCGGTGGCCATGTTGGGCCGGTGGTAGTTCCAGATTAGCAAGTGGTAAGCCCACTTTCATCTTACCGCCATGCTTACAAAGGGCAATTTTCAGTTTACATACTCATCCTCTTAGTACTGTTCCCACATCTGCCCTACACCTGTAGTTGAAGCTTAACATTAAAGAAAGACTTCCAATACCTTAAAAAGTATGTGTGTATTATATCACACACAAATCTCAATGAAATGTATTTAATGAAATTCACATTCCCAAACAAAAGTTATGTATTTTGGATCCCAAAATTATTTTTAAGTCATCAGGCAATCACAACTCAATCTAGTCTTCCTCCTGAAATCTTGTGTGCTTTTCACATTCTGCTGTTTTTAAAAAACCAAACCAAACCACACATTGCAAAATGCAACAAAGTAGGAGCTTCTTTGATTGACCTACACAATGTTATACACTTTCAATATTATTCAATTATTCACAATGTAATCAAGAAACAAAGTAGTCTTGATTGCATATGCTTTCACACTCCTGGACTCAACGCTTGAGCTAAGCCCTTTTAGCAGCAATGGTATGGTTTGATATCTACCTACTTTGCACAACAGAATGACTGGGTCACTCGAGGGCACTTACTTTCTGAGCTACTTCAATATTGCTTTTGCTTTGTGTTTAGGATCACCGACTGTTCTGACAAAAGGTGAATCTTTTCCTCCCAGTCCCAGGGCTATTCCAGGTTGGGTTTTCCTTTGGAATCTGCCAGTATTTTGCACCATTCATCTTTTCCCTAATATTCACAAGCCTCCCCCATCCCCACTGCTGCAACGTATCCTCACAACATAATGTAGCTACCATCCTACTTTAGTGTAGGAATAGTGTTAAGCAGGTGACATGCTATATTTTATATCACACACTGGGTATTATTAGGAAAGGTATGGGAAAACAGGTGTGAAGATGTTATAATGCCATTGTATCGCTCCATGGTGCGACCGCACCTTGAGTATTGTGTTCAATTCTGGTCGCTGCATCTCAAGAAAGATACAGTACAATTGGAAAAGGTGCAGCGAAGGGCGACTAAAATGATAGCAGGGATGGGACGACTTCCCTATGAAGAAAGACTAAGGAGGCTAGGGCTTTTCAACTTGGAGGAGAGACGGCTGAGGGGAGACATGATAGAGGTATATAAAATAATGAGTGGAATGGAACAGGTGGATGTGAAGCGTCTGTTCACGCTTTCCAAAAATACTAGGACTAGGGGGCATGCGATGAAACTACAGTGTAGTAAATTTAAAACAAATCGGAGAAAATATTTCTTCACCCAACGCATAATTAAACTCTGGAATTCGTTGCCGGAGAACATGGTGAAGGCAGTTAGCTTAGCAGAGTTTTAAAAGGGGTTAGACGGTTTCCTAAAGGACAAGTCCATAAACCACTACTAAATGGACTTGGGAAAAATCCACAATTCTAGGAATAACATGTATAGAATGTTTGTACGTTTGGGAAGCTTGCCAGGTGCCCTTGGCCTGGATTGGCTGCTGTTGTGGACAGGATGCTGGGCTCGATGGACCCTTAGTCTTTCCCAGTGTGGCATTACTTATGTACTTAAGGGGCTTGGAATTTAGAGGGGGAGGAGAAGGAGGGTTGCAGTGGGAAATTTCTAATTTAGAAAATGATGATGAATACAATGTTTAGGTACAATGACAGTACATGCTAATTTTCATATTATTGACAATATCTTTGCTTCTGTTTTGTACTGTACTTTTGTACTGTATCACCAATAAAATTGATGGAAAATAAAATAACCCAGTGTAGAGTGTCAGAATATATTTGATGGTGGATTCTGGTCCTTCAGTGCTGCAAACATATTTTTAAGGATAACTATGTTATGCAAATAAATCTGGTTTATGAAACATAGGTAAATCTGTAATGATTGCTCATTGCTAAAATCTCAAAACCCAAACATGCAAGTCCATGCTGTGCTAGAAGAAAATAGGATACAAAAGCTGAGATTAAAGGGAAACACTCCCCTTGCAAAAACTAGTATGTATCTATGCCACATAATGCCCATTTCTTGTACCAGTGACTCTTGCAGATCTGAATTTAACAGAAGCAACTAATCAGCCAAGATACTGACCTATCTTTATACTGCACCAAATCACCACAGGGCAACTGTGACTTGTTTGCATGTACCCCATTAAACAGCTACTGCTATTAAGCATTTCTCAATCAGTGAAATATACTGTATAATGCAATATTATCACATTTTCTAGAACTGCAGATCTTCAAGAATTCACAAAGGTAAAATCTGTACATTGAGTGCACAAAATAATCTCAGAGCCAAGGGCACAAATATGGCTCAGTTCCATGCATGGTGGGAAAAACTGTTACCACTAAGAACATAAACCTAATGAGGACATGTAGCAAAAAAAAAAAAAAAAACCAAAAAAACCCCCAGACACATACAAGCAGGATTTTCACAAAGGTTTATTTCATAGTTTAGAGCCTACAAAGTTTCCACACTATCCATTTTCAAAATTATAACGCAAAAAATAAATACAAAGATCAAAATGTTGACTTTTTTTTTTTTAAACAAAAATACAAAGTCTAAATCTACCTACTCACCATGTAGTGTTAAAACAGTACAAATAACTGCAAGTTCTACTCTGCTATTGGATTTTTATAAAGTTATTGCTCAGCAAAGGCAATGATGCACCAGAAGTTATTTAAAATGAGATTCTCCTGTTAGCAAGGCAACAACCAGCTAGTCAGGCCTTTATTGTTCTTCTACAGACTGGAATATCATCAGATTTAAAAAAACCCCACAATTGGTGGCAGAAATACAGAAACAGCTGAATTTCAGCTCCAGAGAGAAACTGTGCCACAGATTATTAAAACGTGTGTAAACTCTGGGTCTGCACACCTATTTACCACCACTCACAGCGCCAAATTTATAGCTGAACCTGCTCCAACATGTTGACTTTTGCTTAAAAAAGCAAGCATTACACTCTGTTACAGAATAAAGTAGGGTGTGCAAGTTCTTCTTGGGATATGGAATTTAACCCAAGGCTTCCCAAACTTATCCTACTCACAATGAATATGCATATACATTGTGGATGTCCTGAAAACCCATCTGACTACGGGATCCATAGAATGGGTCCGGGAAGCTCTGGTTTAAGATAATATATGCACTTTGCATATCAGGCGCTAATTTGCTACATGCCTCGCTGAATGTGCAGAAACATCAATCCTTCATTTATTTTTATAATGTATTCTTTATTGCTTAAATAAGTCTTGTGAAACTGTATCTGTAACCAGGTGACACAAAGTAATAAATTACAAATCACAGATATATCTGCACTTCATAACCGGGCATCTGGAAGATGTCATGCCAAGCTTCTTTGTCTTGGTTTTATCCTTGGGTAGAGCTAAAAAGAAGAAAAACAACAACGATAAAGTACCAAAAGTATTTTATCATCCCATAAATACACTAATTAAGAAGAGACCATCTAAGAGCTTAAGGACCTTGCTTAGAACCTTTTCAAAGGCTTGAAGCTGTGCTGCCCTGTTCTAACCATTGTTGTACTGCAAAGGTTGGCCTGCACCTAGTTAATACACCCAAGGATTTGAGCAGCTGTGGATTACTTCCATGGTCAGCCTAGTAGTTGGCCACCTGTCTTCCTCCAACTTTCATGTTATTACACATCTATTTACAGATTGTTTAAAAAGTATGTTATAATGCTAAAAATAATGATACGATCTAAGATCTAATAAGCATAACACACACACACCCATTTATAAAAATAAAAAGTTAAATAAAAACTTTGGCAAGAAAAGTATCCATCCGGATTAAATCAAACACAAATAATATAACAAATATAAAACAAACACAAATATAAACTCCACTTTAAAAAAAAAAAAAATCTGAACACAGATTATATGATGAGTCTCCCAAACAGTCCATCCACAATTCAGTCTGAGACCCTGAAAAGGAAGATATCGCCTAATCTGGAAAACCACCTTTGGCAGTTTATTCCAAAGGAGGCCTAGCAGTGCCAGAGGCAGTTACTATGGAGGGAAGCACAAAAACTCAAAGCAGGTATGATGTTTATTCAAGAGACACATGGTATGGACTTTCATACTATAATCTCTGCCTCTAATATAAAAGACTATAGAAAACAAAGGGTAGTGATTTTATTGGGCAAAAATGTTCAAACTGCAATCTTAGATACTAAGAGAGACCTAGAACATACAGTGGGGGAAATAAGTATTTGATCCCTTGCTGATTTTGTAAGTTTGCCCACTGACAAAGACATGAGCAGCCCATAATTGAAGGGTAGGTTATTGGTAACAGTGAGAGATAGCACATCACAAATTAAATCCGGAAAATCACATTGTGGAAAGTATATGAATTTATTTGCATTCTGCAGAGGGAAATAAGTATTTGATCCCTCTGGCAAACAAGACCTAATACTTGGTGGCAAAACCCTTGTTGGCAAGCACAGCGGTCAGACGTCTTCTGTAGTTGATGATGAGGTTTGCACACATGTCAGGAGGAATTTTGGTCCACTCCTCTTTGCAGATCATCTCTAAATCATTAAGAGTTCTGGGCTGTCGCTTGGCAACTCGCAGCTTCAGCTCCCTCCATAAGTTTTCAATGGGATTAAGGTCTGGTGACTGGCTAGGCCACTCCATGACCCTAATGTGCTTCTTCCTGAGCCACTCCTTTGTTGCCTTGGCTGTATGTTTTGGGTCATTGTCGTGCTGGAAGACCCAGCCACGACCCATTTTTAAGGCCCTGGCGGAGGGAAGGAGGTTGTCACTCAGAATTGTACGGTACATGGCCCCATCCATTCTCCCATTGATGCGGTGAAGTAGTCCTGTGCCCTTAGCAGAGAAACACCCCCAAAACATAACATTTCCACCTCCATGCTTGACAGTGGGGACGGTGTTCTTTGGGTCATAGGCAGCATTTCTCTTCCTCCAAACACGGCGAGTTGAGTTCATGCCAAAGAGCTCAATTTTTGTCTCATCTGACCACAGCACCTTCTCCCAATCACTCTCGGCATCATCCAGGTGTTCACTGGCAAACTTCAGACGGGCCGTCACATGTGCCTTGCGGAGCAGGGGGACCTTGCGGGCACTGCAGGATTGCAATCCGTTATGTCGTAATGTGTTACCAATGGTTTTCGTGGTGACAGTGGTCCCAGCTGCCTTGAGATCATTGACAAGTTCCCCCCTTGTAGTTGTAGGCTGATTTCTAACCTTCCTCATGATCAAGGATACCCCACGAGGTGAGATTTTGCGTGGAGCCCCAGATCTTTGTCGATTGACAGTCATTTTGTACTTCTTCCATTTTCTTACTATGGCACCAACAGTTGTCTCCTTCTCGCCCAGCGTCTTACTGATGGTTTTGTAGCCCATTCCAGCCTTGTGCAGGTGTATGATCTTGTCCCTGACATCCTTAGACAGCTCCTTGCTCTTGGCCATTTTGTAGAGGTTAGAGTCTGACTGATTCACTGAGTCTGTGGACAGGTGTCTTTCATACAGGTGACCATTGCCGACAGCTGTCTGTCATGCAGGTAACGAGTTGATTTGGAGCATCTACCTGGTCTGTAGGGGCCAGATCTCTTACTGGTTGGTGAGGGATCAAATACTTATTTCCCTCTGCAGAATGCAAATAAATTCATATACTTTCCACAATGTGATTTTCCGGATTTAATTTGTGATGTGCTATCTCTCACTGTTACCAATAACCTACCCTTCAATTATGGGCTGCTCATGTCTTTGTCAGTGGGCAAACTTACAAAATCAGCAAGGGATCAAATACTTATTTCCCCCACTGTACATCTGTACATAAAACCATGTCAAATAACTTTGCCCTGAAAATACCTTTAACTAAATATCTGAAATAGCACTGTGGCACAGGAGAGAAAGAACAGTCTCTTGTCATGGCCAGCAAGATGCAGGCACAGTGTGAAATCAGAAGCCAGCATCTACAATCACTGCTAGCACAGATGGATTTAGCCTTGGCTGGCTTCCTGGGGCACTGAAAAACAAGGATAGATTTAATAAGGCAAGCCTAGTGGCTCAGTTTAAGTGCTCTGCACAGCCATGTGGAAGCACACCAGTTCAATCCCCAAGTTTTCCACTCTTTAGGTTGGCCCAGTACGGAGCATGCTGTGCAAGAGGCTTTCACAGTCCCTCCCCCTTCAGGAAGGATAAGGAAGGTATCATGGCCATTGCTCAAGAATGACACCTATTGGCTATATTCAGGACCTATGATGCACAGCCCCCAGCCCAGGATTGTTGTTGCAATAGCCAGGCTAGGTCTATTGGGAGTTATAGGTGAACTATATAAGTAATGTGATTTACTCTTTTGTAAACCACTTTGGGCTGAACTTTGTTCAAGGAAGACAGTATATAAATATAATATAAATATATATAAAATAGGTGAAACATCTCTACACATTTGTAAAAAGTAGTCTGTCCTATCCCCCTGGTGGCAGATCTCAGTTCTGGTTCTGATTAAGATTAAGCTGGGAGCAAAAAACACACACACACCAAGAAAAGATGTGCAAAATAACCAAGACGACAAGAAAATCCTATCTTTAATTCGGACCTTTTTAAAACTCCAGATGCTGAAGCCATCATCTGATTTGCTCTAGGAATTCTGCCAAACATATAGTTGCAGAAAGTAGCTCAAGTGTTAGGCCTAAATAGGAACCTTACCCCAAGTAAGTTGCGTGGCACATATCCTTCTTGGTCATTTAAGCGAGCCCACCACCACTCAATTTCATCCTCATCCTCCCTGCGCAAGATGGTCATGCAATCTCCCTCCTTCATAGGCAACTCATCCTCATTCTGAGTTTCTAAGTCCCAGAGAGCATAAACCACTCCTCTGTTCATGATGCCCATTTTTTCCTGCACACCTGCAAAATATCAAACAAACACAACTACGTATTAAAAATAAGAGACCCTGCAGCTTTGTTATCAACTGGATGTCGTTGTCATTATGGGACCTAAGATTACAGAGTGAAAGATAAAGATGGCTCTTTATAAAATTGAACTGAACTCAATAAGATAAGTACAAAGTACTATGGATTTTGAAAAAGAAGTGAATTGGAATGTTTAATGAATATTGAATGAACATTAAAGATGGTTGCTTTGGAAGGTTTTTTTTTTTTTTATGCCAGTGATGAAAGTTTCAGCTCCAAAGGGATTGTATTGCCTGGAGCTCATCTGAGGCTTTTTCCATTTTTTTTTGGCTATCTACTGAATAGATTGGTACTTTGGAAATGAGGAAATTATATGTATTTTGATGCTGTTTATAATCTTTATTATGCAAGGAATATAACAGAAGCAGCAAACAAACCATGATTGGTTGAGGAATATTCTCAGAACTAAGACAGTAAGGGAAAAGGGAGGACAATATTCAGTTCTTATTCCACAAAGGCATTCATCTTCTCTCATTTACTTAAGAGGAGGAAATAAAGAAACTCATTATAGTAATTCCTTTCAAAACCTGTCACTATCTGCCCATCTATCACTTTAGGACATGAAGTAGAAAGTTCTGGGTGGAATCAATTATTCTAAGGAATAAGTTAATGAGATCAAGCAAAACTTTAAACTACAGCAAATGATAGGGCCCCTCCCACTGCGTGTGATAGTCTTCACACATGTTTGTTTCAACCTGATAAAGGGAATGTAGCTCATTAATGCTACCTAAAAAAATAATTTATGTCCGCATACATTCAGAAAACTGAACCAAATACTCTTCCTCAGAGTTCTTGGTTTTGCAAAATGAAATAGCCACAGTTTTTTTTAAACAAAAGCTGCAGTGACTGTCCAGTGCACAGAAATACAACAAAAATCCTACACAGAAAACAGAAAATTAATTTCATTACAAATATATAGAAAGTGATAACATAAGAAATGGAGAGACCTAAAGAATATAATTTGTCAGTTTGCTGAGCAGACAGCCGCTGAATTTACCAAAGAACCCAGGAGTAATTCTCATATTATAAACATGAGCTATCTGCTATTGCCTTAACAGTGTAATATAAGGAGAAATTAGATCTTACCTGCTAATTTGCTTTCCTTTAGTCCCTCCGGACCGGACCAGGATTGGACTGATGGGTTGTGCTCGCCTACCAGCAGGTGGAGACTGAGAAAAAACTCTGACTCTAGAGAGCCAATAGGAGCCCTGGCCATGTGACCTTAGCCTCAGTATTTGAATAACAAAGCAGGAAAGAAAGAAAGACCTTCTGTGCCGTATGGAATCCTAGCAGCCACAAAGCACTCGGCAATGCCAAGTATCAGAGCTCACCAGCAACTCTCACCAGAGAAGTGGTATGGCCCAATATGTATTACAGCTCACCAGCAACTCTCACTAGAGAAGTGGTATGGCTCACTTGTACTATAGCTCACCAGCAACTCTCACCAGAGAAGCGATATGGCTCACATGTAATATAGCTCACCAGCAACTCTCCCCAGAGAAGTGGTATGGCTCACGTATAATATAGCTCACCCGCAACTCTCACCAGAGAAGTGGTATGGCTCACTTGTCTTATAGCTCACCAGCAACTCTCACCAGAGAAGTGGTATGGCCCACTTAAGATTTTATATATATTCCATCAACTGAGCTTACCAGCAACTCTCACCAGAAAAGTGGTAAATCATATTTAAGGTTTTATAGATTTTCCAGCAACTGAGCTCAGCCACAACTCTCACCAGAGAAGTGGTATGGCGTATTTAAGGTTTTATAGATAGATTCCAGCAATTGAGCTCACCAGCAACCACCAGAGAAGTGGTATAGACCACGTAAAGTTCTGTATATATATATAGTATTGTTCCACGAATCGTAAAGGAATGAATACACTTCCTACTGAATACACTTCCTACTTAATAAAAGAAGCTAAAGAGTAGAGAGAACATGGGAGGGGCCTGGTCCGGTCCGGAGGGACTAAAGGAAAGCAAATTAGCAGGTAAGATCTAATTTCTCCTTCCTTAGCATCCCTCCGGACCGGACCAGGATTGGACTGATGGGAAGTACCAAAGCAGTAATCTGAAGGGAGGGACCCTATGAAAACTGCAGAGAAATGTTCATGCTGCATAGGCCACCTGGCGACAACTAACATGTAGTGTGTCCCAATGAGCAAAATAAAATGAAACTAGGACTAAGTTGCCAACTTACCAATGTGCACCGAGAGCACCAAAAATCGCCATAGTAAGAATAGAGCCCGCTTCTGAAGTTGTGGAATATGTTGTAATACGCTGTGGAACTGCCCTCTCAGCGAGAAGAGAAATAGACATTCTCATTTCCTTGATCCTTCGCGATATAGCGGGTTAGAAACAATGAAAAACTTTTACGCCTACTGGCTAGAAGGACAAAACCAATAAGAAAAAACCGATTGGGAAAGGTGAAAACTTTAAACTACAGCAGACCGAAAAGAAGTTACCAACCGTAGAAGTATTCCACACATAGATCTACTTGCTGCAATGGCTACTGGGAAACACTGCTTGAAGAGGAAAACTTTATAGAAAAAGTTATGGCTACTAGAAAACAGAACTTTAAGAGTCTGTTCACCTAGTTCACCTAGCTGGTGGACGAAGCGGGAGGTACAGGTGCAGGACTCCTTTAAGAAACCGCTTTGACAGTGGATGCTGCATAAGCGTGCGGTTGTCAACAGTATCATGCATCACTGATAGAGCTGCCAAATGAACTCTAATGGATGAGTAAGACAGACAAGATTTCGCAAGATGCAGAAGATATTCCAAAACATGCAAAATGGATACTGTTTGTGGAATGAAGTGGCGAGAGGAGTACCACAGAGTGAACCGTCGCCACTTTGATTCATAGGACTTTAATGTAGATTTCTGTCTGGAAGCAATTAAAACTTGAAGTACTTCCTGCGAAAATATCAAAGATGTTGCAGACCCAGTAACCACGCCATAAGTTTGAGTGACTGGGGGTCCGGATGTAGAAGGGTGCCTTGGTTCTGCGTAAACACCTAGTGAGATGATGGAAGAAACGCATAAAGAAGGCTGAAAAACCCCTGCTGGACGTTGGCATCTGTCCCTGTCTCCGTCAAGACTGTTGCTGAACAGAAGAAGCAAGAAATGTTCGTGAGCCTGAAGGCAAAAAGAGATAGCCCTGAAGTGTCGCAGTGAGGAAGTAAGGCTGAAAAAATGAGAGTCCATTCACCTAAATGCAGGGTGACACAACTAAGAAAAAATGAGTACAAACTCAAGAGTATACTCTTAACTCCTCCTTGGCGTATGACATAACCCATTGCCATGGCAAGGACCAACATAGCTCTCTCCGCCTTGTTTGTCAGTAGGGAAAACAAAATTCACCCGAAGGTAAAACGAATTGCTGAGGTCCCCCAGAAAAAAAATATATACAAACAAGCTTCTGCCAAAAAGTGTACTGCACGAAGCATCCCAATGACAGAACTAAGGTTCTTGAGATAACTAGATGACACTTAAATAGTGCGATTGATGACCCTGAGATTCGCAATAGGATGAAGGAAAATTCCTTCTTGGGCATTAGAAAGTAAAATTGCATTCTGCAGAATAGAGCGAGGAAATGGCCGAAGGCCCAAGGTCACCAAGAAAAATATAAACTGGGATGTTTGCAGAGGAGACAAAAGACTGTGCGCCAACCTGACTAAACAAAGAGAAAATCAGAGATATCTGATGAGAGATCAAATGAGAGGCCTGGCTACAATCACCACCCAACCTAGAGACTGTAAGAAATGCAACACCCGGTGCGTGACCTGAGAACTCTGCTGATAAGACTTTCTCCAATTAGGCAGTCGTCTAGGTAAGAATGAAATGACCCTAAGAGCGCAATGAACATCCTCTTAGATCTATAAAAGAACGGAAGAGAGAGTACTGCTGAAAATGACCGGTTAATGCATAAGCAAAAAACTAGCCATTCTCTGGATCCTGAGGAGAAGAGGAAGGGTGACCAAGGACACCAGTTAAATAGGGCTACAAACTCCAACCCTATCTCTATGGCGTTCCATAGTTGGGTAAGTTCTGAATATAGAAAGTTCTGAATATAGGAGTCCACCAGCTATGGTAGTACGCTCCGGAGAGAAAAAAATTGTCCCAGTATGAACGTCTGATTCACTGGCCTGTAATTTCTTGGATCTCCCTAATCCACATACCACTAATCCACGTACCACGGTCATGCGTCCTCCCTCACTGAGAGGTAGATTGTAAGCTCCTTTGAGCAGGGAACGTCCTTCTTTGTTAATTTGTACAGCACTGCGTAACCCTAGTAGCGCTCTAGAAATGTTAAGTAGTAGTAGTAGTACCAGACTCACACCCAATAGATATGAATGTTGAGCTTGTTTCAGGTTAAAACACCGAACCTAGGCCCAGGGTCCCCGGTGTTTCTAGTGGTGAACAGCCATGGCAAATATTGTATGCGTTAGTTTGCAGAATTACTGCAAAGCCTTGCTTTTGGAGCAGAGATTTCTGTTCGATACTCTCGTGAGAGGTTTTTTTTTTGTTTTTTTGTTTTTTCTTTTCTTTAATGCTGTTCTGGCTGTAGAAAGGTGGACATTTGAGCTTCCCCAGAATGGCAAAACTTATGTACCTATGCCCATTAGATATGAATGCTGGACTTGATGGACTTTAGGCCTTACCCAGCATAACCATACTTATGTACCTATGGTATAAATACACAGGAAGTGAGTGAATCCCCTTCCAATTGAAAGAACACTCTGGAGTGAAGGCGCATAGAATGAAAATGAAAAGGACAAACTTGGAAATTACCTGTAACGAAAAAAGTGAAGTTGTGCCACAGCCACTTGGTGAAGGCAGTGTAGACAAGACTGTATCTGAATTCAAGAAAGCTTGATATAACATCAGGTCTCTAAGGAAGAGGAAGACATAGCAGATGGTATGTATAGGCATACTGGACCAAACCAGGATGTTTATAATCTGCCAATGCTGAACTGATAGAGTAGTGACAAACACGAGTAGATGGTTTGAGGACCGTCCACTATCTTTAAGTGAAAGGATGACTTTATTCTCTAAGTGACCATATGTCCTGTAAAAACCAGAAGAAAGCTAAAATGAAAAATGAGAGGCTTCAAGGCAGTTGGAAAAGAAGGGAAGACATGAATAAAGCATGCCTGCTAAGGCAGCTGAGTGACTGGGAGCTTGGTAGACAGGACTGTCCCTCAGAGAATATGAAAGAGCTGATATATCCCCATGGCATCTGAACAATATACTGTATGCCTCTAGAGAAGGCTTCTTAAAGTCGGAAAAAGAAAACACTGTGTAACACTACAGCCATTGAGAGTGTCTGTTAAGTTCTTAAAACACTATATAACATCATACGCATGGAGTAAAATGCTTGAAAGGAACTAAGATATTATGGTCAGAATTGCAAAGTACCAATCAATTGACTCTTAGACAATGTAGTCCTATTCACCAGGGAATGAGAAAGACAGAAATTTACTCTATGCCTATAGAGAAAGTTTCTAAAGTTCTTAAAACACTGTATAATACTACAGCTATTGAGGAAAATGCTTGAAATGAATTATGATATTATGATAAGATGCAGATTTTCCACCAGGCAATGAAAAATGACTGAGCACCAGAAAAAACTAGTGTTAACAGCCCCATGATACATAGAAATTTAAAAGAAGAAAAGCTTGTTATATATCCATATATGAAAGGAGCCCCCTTTCAACCAAATATTGCCTGCTGATGTGAAGAGCATTTTAGAATACGCCGTTCAGCACATACAAAAGTGTACACATCTTGGAGCCGAACTGCTCTATGAACTGCAGCCTTACCTTCAGCAGAGAGATCCCCGACTGATAAGATGGAGGGAGAAACAAAATGGCCGCCGTTCGCTCCACTGGCCCTGTGGCGATTGTCGACAGCGCGCCCGACACCTCCGAACAAGCGGAGCCCAGTGGAACGGCGAAGAAACAACAGCCGGCGAAAAAGGCCCCGAAAAAACTGGAGGCAGCACCGGACCCGAAGAAACCTTGAAGGGAGAGCAAAATTTACATGTTCCGGCTGCGTGAACTGCGCGACGCTGACCGACAGCAGCTGTTTGAACTTTTAAGCCATATCGGAAAAAACAGGTGGCCGCGCTTACGCGGTTCGCACCTTTCTTTTTTTTTTTTTTTCATTTGTTTAAACTGCCGCCACCAAAACGCAAGAAAATGGAGGAAATTAAATCTGACGAGAAAAATCGCAGTTTAAAGTCACAGATACTGAATTATTTTCTTTTGTTTGTTTTTTTTTTTTGTTTTTTTTTATAACCCCTCAATCATAATAAAACACTGGAGCTGCCTGCTCGTTAGAAGTCTGGGGAAAGAAAGGCTGCTTCTTTGAATTTACTTTTATTTGATTTAATTCTTTTAAAGCAGCTACCTGTTAAAAGTGGCTGCCTCTCCCAAAGACGGTACACCTTTCCAGAGAAAGGGACGGCCCTTCCCTGCTAAGCCAGGGAGATGGGGAGGAAGGGGGGTGGACTCGAGACACCCGAGTTTAACACCCCCGAGGCTGTCAAAGAAAGAAGAGAAAGGAAACCCTGTCAAGCCTCTAAATAAGATTCCAGGCACAGAAGAATTATCACAAATATCTGTAATATCTAAAGAGAAAAGGAGAGAGACTAATGGGCTCACTTCCTACCTGCTGGGAGACTGAGAAAATACTGAGGCTAAGGTCACATGGCCAGGGCTCCTATTGGCTCTCTAGAGTCAGAGTTTTTTCTCAGTCTCCACCTGCTGGTAGGCGAGCACAACCCATCAGTCCAATCCTGGTCCGGTCCGGAGGGATGCTAAGGAAATGCAAATTAACCTTTCAAAACATGATCTAGTCTACTGAATATATACAAAATATTTCTACAGCTACGGTTTAATACCTTGTTCTGAAGGAGTTTTGGTGGGAAAACAGCACTGCGGTATTATAATCCACCTAAAACTCCTTTAGAACAGTAACTGCTCCAAGCTCAGGCAGTAGTATATATATAAGCTCAGTTCTACAAAAGGAAGTGTAATTTCACTAGGCAGCAGCTGATACTTACCATAGAGAAACTGAGAACACTGACTGTAACCTTCTTCCATTTCCTCACACTTATCTGCTGCGGTCTGTAGATCGCTATATGTCATGGCGAACACAGCTGCTCCCGACTCCACCAGAAACTTGCACATCTGCACATTATTACAAGAAGCAGCACAGTGCAACGGAGTCCTGTAAACGTGGAAGAGAAAAACAAACATGCTCAATACTAGGGCTCTCAGAGATATTTCAGCTTAGGTCGCCCCTTCCTCATATTCTGCAACACACAGTCCATTCCTAGCAATGGGAAAGATCATGCTAGAAGGCAGATAGGGTTTGTTTGACAGGTGGATTCCACAAGGCTCCTGTCTTTCTGCAGTGTTTAATCTTTTTCTTTTACCTTTATGTACATTGTTGAGAGGTTTGGGAGTACAATACAAGTTGTATGCTGATGACATACAGTTTGTACTGCATGTCGAGAACTCTTTTGAACACACTTTTGTTAAATTGAGATTTTACCTTTCAAAAATATTGCAATGGATGGAAGGAAATCGGTTGAAACGGAACATTTCAAAAACTCAAATTCTTTTCCTCACTGGTACAAAAGGGGTAAATTGTCCTAAGATTTTTAACATTGACTCTGCTAATATCCCTATTGTCTATCAGATTAGAAATTTGGGGGTGCAACTTGACACTACATTATCTATGAAAAACCAGGTTGGAAACATAATAGCAAAGGTATTTTATAAATTAAGAATTGTACGGCGTATTAGAGTGCTGGTTTCTGTTGAAAACTTTTGTAAAATTGTTCAGTCTGTAGTTTGTCCACTGTTATAATACTTTAATGGTTTGCTAATGGGCATTACCAGTCACATGCTGAAGGCGCTACAAGTAGTTCAGAATGTTATAGCCTGAGTGATTAAAGGAGGTTCTCGTTATGATCTGCATTGGCTCCCTGTAAAATTTTGCATTGAATTTAAAATTTTATTGCTAGTTTTCAAAATATTGAATGTAATATTTCACCAACTTTTAGTGACACTGTAAGAAGTTATCAACCCACTTGCTCTCTGAGATCATCTCAGAAACAGTTACTTGACGTGCCTTCATTTCATCAGGCTTATTTAGAAGAATGCAGATCATCCAGTTTCTATATCAAAGGTCTGAAATTATGGAATGCTTTGCAAATTGAACTTTGTTCAATACAAAATATGAACCAGTTAAAAAAAGCATTGAAAACTCATTTATTTCTTCAGGCTTTTGGTTCCTCTGATGTATAAATTATTTTAATACCATGTAAATTTTAATCTGCTGTATGTTTGAATTGTAGAGTTTTTTTGTACAGTTTGTTGTGTAAAGAAATAATTTTTATTCTCTTGTTTTTTCATATTTTATATGTGATTTGTTCCCCGCTTAGACTTTTAAAGATATAACGGGTTATAAAGTTTTATTTATATGCCGCACTCCAAGTACCCTCTTTCACAACTGCAAATGAGCAAAAAGCCCACTGCCAACTGCTTGTCTTAAAGCTGATATTACAGACGTAGGAACAATAACTGGTGGAACAGTAGGAAGACAGTCCTTTCCATCCACACACTGTGCCCCTCATTTGGCTCTCTTGAATTTGAATGAAATGCATAGAGCACTTCCTTATTTCTAAGTTACTGGAGTCCAGTAAAATTTCCTTCTTTGGAAATACAGGTTGACAGCGGAGGTAACTGATCCCTGAACACTGCATCCTAAATTGAAATTTTCTAACAACCAACCATCCCACAAGAATCAAACCTATAAATGGGAAGTGACCGACTCACCTGCAAATGCGCAGTAGAGACTTCCCTCTCTGTCCCGCCCCCGCGTCAAGACGTGATGACGGGAGGGGGAGGGGGCGGGACAGAGAGGGAAACTGCGCGGAAGGGGAGGGAGGGAACCGCTGACGTCGCTACCCGCTCCCCCCCCAAGGTAGCCGCTACCGCCCCCCCCCCCCCGGAGTCGCCACCACCCCCCCCCCCCTTCACCCGGCCCGGGCCCTCTCTTCGTTATTCAACTTACAGCAGCGCCGAAACAGCAGCAAGCAGCAGCTCCCGTTGGCCTTCCTTCACTGCCTGTGCCCCGCCCTCGCCGACGTGACGTCACACGAGGGCGGGCACAGGCAGTGAAGGAACTAGGCCAACGGGAGCTGCTGCTTGCTGCTGTTTCGGCGCTGCTGTAAGTTGAATAACGAAGAGAGGGCCCGGGCCGGGTGAAGGGGGGGGGGTGGTGGCGACATGGGAGGTCTCAGAAAGAGGGGGGCCTTGGAGCTGGGAGGGCTGGACTGAAGGGGGCCTTCCAGCTGGCTGGGAAGAAGGGGGGGCCTTGGAACTGGGAGGGAGGGAGGAAAGGGGGCCTTGGGAGCTGGGGGGGCCTGGGGCCTTGGAACTGGGAGGGAGGGCAGGGGGGACTTGCAGCTGGGAAGGGGGGAGGACTGGAGCCTTGGAGCTGGGAGGGAGGGCAGGGGGGCCCTTACAGTTGTGAGGGAGACCCTTACAGTTGTGAGGGAGAGCAGGGGGCCTTGGAACTGGGAGGGAGGGAGGGAGGGAAGGGGGCCTTGGGAGTTGGGGGGGCCTTGCAGCTGGGAAGGGGGGAGGACTGGAGCTGGGAAGGAGGGCAGGGGGGCCCTTACAGTTGTGAGGGAGAGCAGGGGGCCTTGGAACTGGGAGGGAGGGAGGGAAGGGGGCCTTGGGAGCTGGGAGGGCCTGGGGCCTTGGAACTGGGAGGGAGGGAGGGCGGGGGGTCTTGCAGCTGGGAAGGGGGGAGGACTGGAGCCTTGGAGCTGGGAGGGAGAGCAGGGGGGCCCTTACAGTTGTGAGGGAGAGCAGGGGGCCTTGGAACTGGGAGGGAGGGAGGGCAGGGGGCCTTGGGAGCTGGGGGGGGAGGGCGGGAAGGGGGCCTTGGGAGCTGGGGGGGAGGGCGGGAAGGGGGCCTTGGGAGCTGGGGGAGAGGGCCTGGGGCCTTGGAACTGGGAGGCAGGGAAGGGCGCCTGGGGCCTTGGAACTGGGAGGGAGGGAGGGCAGGCAGGGGGCCTTGCAGCTGGGAAGGGGGGAGGACTGGAGCCTTGGAGCTGGGAGGGAGGGCAGGGGGCCCCTTACAGTTGTGAGGGAATGGGGCCCCTTACAGTTGTGAGGGAGAGCAGGGGGCCTTGGAACTGGGAGGAAGGGAGGGAGGGCAGGGGGCCTTGGGAGCTGGGGGGGGGAGGGCCTGGGGCCTTGGAACTGGGAGGGAGGGAGGGAGGGCAGGGGGGCCTTGCAGCTGGGAAGGGGGGAGGACTGGAGCCTTGGAGCTGGGAGGGAGGGACAGAGGGGGCCTTGGAGCTGGCAGGGAAGGAGGATGGCAGGGGGCCTTGCAGCTGCAACGGGAGGGGGGCCTTGGGAAAAAAAACATTCCAATACACGCCCGTTTTAACGGGCTTAACGGCTAGTAATGTTATAAATGGAGGACAGACTCCAATATCCAGGCCTGATCTGAATGCTAGGTGAAAATAAGGTAAATATAAAATACTATAAAATATAGAGATGTTTAATAAAAATGTTATTCTCTACGACTGAAGAGAGAAATATGAAGGTCTGCCTACAGGCACTGAACTGAGACCGCTCAAAGAAGAGAAAGCCATGACACCCTGATGTTATCACCTTACTAGTTCTCATTCATCACTGCAACAACATGTATATGCAGAGAGACAGTCAGGCATCGTTAAGCCAAAATAAATGTAGTAAAATATGATAACAGGAGTTTTATCTATAAATGTATCCATGGATTGTTGTAACTAATATCTTTAAGTTGGGGGCTGCTTGAATGTACTTTTAATATCTGTAAATTAACTGGGTCTCCTCATCCTCTTCCTGTGTAGACTGACACAACCTGGGAATTCAACACTCTCCAAAGTGAGATCATATAATGCCCTAAAAGCTACCTTAATTGTCTAGGCTGGAAGAAATTCTTGTAGCGGTCTTTGCTCTGTGGATGAACAATATTCCTCTTTTCAGCACCCCTGTCCTTTGCAGGATTTGCTGAACACCTTCTTTCTACTCTTTTGATCATTTACTACAAAGTGATGGCAAGACGTCACACATCTGGTCAGAGCTCCTAAACGGCAACTCTTTTTTTCCCATCATTGCGCAACAGAAACATAAAATTTAAAAACTATCAAAACCGCCAACAAAGCATAATGTATCAAGCCATTAGATATCGCTATCGATACCTGGTCAAATGAGGTCCGTTATAATAGTTTTGTTATTAAAGACCCGTCAAAATAGTTTATTGGCAAAAGAATCCCATTAAAACCATTTGCAACAAAAAAGATTGTAAGTTTTCATATTCTGTCAAAATGGGCTGTGGCATATGTGGTTGGATACATAATGGTGTCTGTCAAAAGAGTTTTTGTTTTTGTTAAGAGGGTATTTGGTTGAGGGAACTGTTTTGTGTGTAGGTTGTTTTGTCAAGGTTTAATTTGTGGGAGGGACTATTTTGTCTAGGTCTGTCTTGTTGTTGGTTGTTTTGTAAGGGTTTTTGTTTTGTTTTTTTGTTATGGTCTGTTTTGTTTTTAGTCTATTTTGGTGGATTTTTTTTGTTGTTGTTTTTTTTGTCTGGACTATTATGTCGGGGTGCCATCACTATCAATAGCTTGATAGTGATATCTCCTACTTAGCTTTCATTTCAGAAGAAATTGATGACTATTTTTATTTTAGAAATCTTACTTGTAATTTCTTTATGACACTTATGTTTGGAATCCGCTTTGAACCATATTTTGGGAGTTGGCAGAATACAAGTACCATATCATATCATTTACAGTTTAACCACAGGATGCCTGCATCCCACAGCAATAAGTATCACTTGGCAGTATATATAGCAACCATTATAAAAGTCATACAGTTCAGTAAGTTTCACAGTAGAATTTACAATAAAAACAAAACACACATCTGAATCACTAAGAGGCAGCTCATCAGGGTAGGAGTATGGTGGGGTGGAGGACATGCCTCACTGAATCATTTCTAATCCCTATGTATCTGTGGGTGTCTATAAACAGAAGAGAAAAGGGGAGAGGTAGTTTGAAAGGAGCAATTCCCTTCCTGCTACATTTCAGGTTTGGATTTTTTTCCCCCTATGCTTGCAGAAACTAGAATGCTTCTCTCACAGAAATGCACTGGGAGATTTTTTTTTTTCAGGTTTAACTTGAAAACACTTTTAAATACACACAAACACAATCAAACCCAAAAATACTAAGAAAAACCAGTCAGTAATACCACAGCAAACAAATCATAGCAGTGCAACAGTCACCAAACCTTTCTAGTGTATACCCCGAAACAAATGCACTGGGAGATTTTTTTTTTCTTTTGGAGTGGGTATTCCTCTAGAACCCCCAATCCAATCTGGCCCATTTTTTAACCTGATGTGTCTCTTCACTAGTTGTCCCCCAGGCCATATTAGATCCCACTTGGTTATATTTTTGGAGAATTATTTTGTCCGCTCCCAATGGACACTGACACCTTATGTAAAGTCTCTTCCAACATTACTTTTTTTTTTTTTTAAATAGGAAATAATATTCTGTCTTGTCCACAACAGGTGCTAGACCAATAAAATGCTCACTTCCTATAGTAATAGGAGCCAACTTTTGCTTTCCTGAGTTTGGCCTAGTTTTTGGGGTACTCAAGCACCCTTTGCCCTCACAGAGCTGGCTCCTATGACTATAATAGTGCAGTAGATCACAAGGATTACCCCACAGCCTGTTTTTCTCATTTATACTGTAGGTATATACATTCCCCATTTAGTTCACACCCAGCCCTTTCATTCCATGTCCAACCACAAAGCTTTGGAATAATCTAAACAGCTATTAAAACTAGCATGGCCATTGCCCAATTATCTGGCCTCCTAGTTTCCCAGCAAAGCCTGCCAGACAGGCCCAGTTAAATGAGCACCTATGTTTCCACTAGTTGAATTGTAATCTAATCACCCTGCATAGCCAGCTAGTCCCTACATGACTGCTTTAATTTCAGCTAGTGCCTCCCCCGCTAATCTTACCACCAAGCATTATTTTATTTATTGCACTTGTATCCCACATTTTCCCACCTATTTGGAGGCTCAATGTGGCTTACAAAGGTCTGTTATGGCAGTGCCATAACAGGGAAGAAATACAATTATAACATCTGCTGTCAAAATTAGTGAGGCTGTTGCCTGAACATCTGAACTTTCAAGTTCCCATGGTCCTGCTGGATAGTAAGCAAGCCACCATCAACCCCACCAATTTTCTAGCAAGCTACAGACTACTGATTAACAGCCCAGCAATACTAAGGCCTAGAGCATTACTAGATTGTGGAAGGCTTGTTTTTTGGCTCTAATGACTTCCTTTACCTTACTGTTTAGCCACGCCAGCTGACGTTTGGTCTTTTTTCCCCTTTTTCTAATACGCGGAATATATTTGTCCTGTACCTCTAGGATGGTATTTTTAAACAGCATCCATGCCTGATGCAAGTTTTTTTACCCTGTGAGCTGCTCCTTTCAGTCTTTCACCGTTTTTCTCATTTTGTGTAATCACCTTTTCTAAAGTTAAATGCTATAGTGTATTTGATTTCCTAAGCTCACTTACTTCAATGCCAATATCAAAACTGATCATATTATGATCACTGTTATCAAGTGGTCCTCGCACTGTTACCCCTGCACTACTAGATCATGAGCTCCACTAAGGACTAAGTCTAGTATTTTTCCTTCTCTTGTCGGCTCCTGAACCAGCTGTTCCATGAAGCTGTCCTTGATTTCATAAAAAACTTATCTCCCTGGCGTGTACCAATGTTACATTAACCCAGTCTATATGTGGATAAATTGAAATCCTCCGTTATTATTACATTGCCCATTTTATTCGCTTCCCTAATTTCCTTTGACATTGCTGCGTCCATCTGCTCGTCCTGGCCAGGCGGACGGTAGTACACTCCAATCACCATTATTTTCCTTTTTCATGTGGAATTTCGATCCACAAAGATTCCAATAGTGGTTTTGTATCCTGCAATATTTGCAGCCTGAGTCAAGGTTCTCTTTAATATACAGTGCTACCCCTCCTCCAATCCTATCCACCCTATCACTACGATATAATTTGTAGCCCAGTATGACTGTGTCCCACTGGTTATCTTCCTTCCACCAGGTCTAAAAGATGCCTATAATATCCAATTTTTCATTGTGTGCAATGTATTCCAGCTCTCCCATCTTATGTCTCAGGCTCCTTGCATTTGTGTATAGACATTTCAGTGCATGCTTTTTGTTCGGTTTTATATCACACTTAATACATGGCATTATTAATGTGTTATCTTCTGTCGGGTTATTAATATTTTTACTTAAGGCCAACTGATCTACTACGGTCTCTTTGACATCCTTACTTATAAGCAACTTTTTCTTCCCTGTTTGGGTGATATCCTCAAAAGATACCTTATCCTGAACCATGCGCTTCTGAGCCCCCCCCCCCCCCCCCACCCCGTTTCTAGTTTAAAAGCTGATCTAGTTCCTTTTTAAATGTTGATGCCAGCAGCCTGGTCCCACCCTGGTTAAGGTGAAGCCCATCAGATTGGAATAGGCTCTCCCTTCCCCAGAATGCTGCCCAGCTCCTGACAAATCCAAAACCCTCATCCCCGCACCATCATCTCATCCATGCATTGAGACTCCAGATCTCTGCCTGTTGCTTGGGCCCTGCGCGTGAAACAGGTAGTATTTCTGAAAATGCTACCCTAGAGGATCTGGATTTGAGCTTCTTTCCTAAAAGCCTAAATTTGGCTTCCAGAACCTCTCTCCCACATTTTCCTACGTCGTTGGTACCCACGTGTACCAATACGGCCGGCTCCTCCCCAGCACTATCTAAAATCTTGTCTAGGTGCCGCGTGAGGTCCGCCACCTTCGCACCAGGCAGGCAAGTCACCTGACGATCCTCACGTCCACCAGCCACCCAGCTATCTACATGCCTAATGATTGAGTCTCCAATTACAACAGCGGTTCTATCTTTTCCCCTGTGGGCCGTAATCAGAGACATATCCTCGGTGTGAGAGGATAACACATCCTCTGGTGGGCAGGTCCCGGGTACAGGAATACTTCCTACTTCACCAGGGCAATGTTCTCCTTCTAGGAGACCTCTCTCCTCCGAAGTAGCAAAGGGGCTACCCGGCTGGAGGTGGGACCTCTCTACAACATCCCTGTAGGTCTCACCTATGTACTGTTCTATCTCCCTCATCTCTACCAAGTCTTGTACTCTAGCCTCAAGAGAACGGACCTTCTCTCTGAGAGCTAGGAGTTCTTTGCACCGGGCACACACATATGACTTCATACCAACTGGGAGATAATCATACATGTGACACTCAGTGCAAAAGACTGGGTAGCACCCCCCTTGCTGCTGGACTACTGACTCCATCTCATTAATATATGAGTATTTAAATATATTAAAACAAGCTACAAAATTAAGGATGTTGAATAGATAAATGTCTATAGGATTTTAATATGATGTTTTTTGTTGTTTTGTGATTACAAGTAGAAAAGGCCTCTCTAATTATCATAGATGATTTGAAGGTTATTGGCCCCTCTGATAAAAGCAGCAGGAAAAGATAACAATATGGTCAAATTAATAGAGAAATTTGTCAGCAGTAGGAAAACAAGAGATAATGCTGTCACTGTACAAATCACTGATGAGACCCTACTTGGAATGCTATGCTCGTGTTTTGAAGCTGCCCGTTTTTAAGTCCTTAGAAAGGATGAAAGCACGTCAAAAGAGGTTTACCAAAATGACACTTATATTTCAATACAAGCACTACTCAGGGAGTCTTATGGACCTCAAAACTGGAAGAAAAGAAAAGAAGGGATATGATAAAAGCATAACACCTGGCAGACCTCCTTACAGTAAGACACGGTACTATTTTCCATAGAAGGACAGGGGCTCAAGGCCAAGACATCATGATATAAAGTTTGAAGGAACAAAAAAGAAGCAACACTGGGCCTTCTAGATTGAGATAATCAATGTCCTTTTTAATCTGAAAATGACCCGGACACGGGCCGTGTTTGGGCGCACAAACGCCTGCCTCGGGGGTCAGAAAGTTCTTATTGTTATTTTAGTGGAAGTTTGGAATTGACCAAACTGTCAAGATATAATGCCTATAACGTAGTCAATAGCCGCATAGTCAGCAAACGTCCACGAAAATAACAAGAACTTTCTGACCCCTGAGGCAGGCGTTTGTGCGCCGAAACACGGCCCATGTCGGGTCATTTTCAGATTAAAGAGGACATCGATTATCTCAATTCTGAAGGCCCAGTGTTGCTTGTTTTTTGTTTTCTGTTTATATCTATATGCTGTTTGACCCTCTCTTTTGTGACTCGATAAAGTTTGAAGGAGCATGACGGAGGCTAAAAAAAAAAATGAGGAGATGCTTCTTTATAGAAAGAACAGATGCCTCTCTACTCACGCAAAATGGACAGAATTCAAGTATACTTGAGATTAAGTACAGAGGGTGGTAGTAAAGAGAATGGAGATAGAGTAGGCTGGTGATAACACAAAGCAATGGCTACTGGGCACAGTGAGTGGGCCCAGAAGTCTACTTGATGATACACTATTTTTTTTTTGTTTGTTTCACAGTGACAGTAATACAGGAATGACAGATTCTCCTTACCATCCATCACTGTCTGCTGCATTTACATTCACGCCAAACTGGACCAGAAACTTGACAATATCTGTGTGCCCTGCACACACGGCATTGTGAAGTGCTGTAATGCCCTCGTCATTTGGTTGGCTGGGATCTTCTACCTAGAGAACAGAAAACACACAAAATGCCTGTGTGTAAGGGGCCCAATCTTTTCTTTATTCAAAAAAAAGGTATTTAAGAAGTGATTTCTATAATTTCTCAGATTACAGAAGTTAAGTTAATATAGCAAGTAAACCTTGCTAGGTTAAACAAACCCCATTCGTTATAGCAAGGCTTCACAAACAGTTGGTGCTCCAATTGGCTATGTATAACCAGAATGTTCACTAGAACTAGAGAAACAATGGGCAGATGAAGAACTTAAGTCATACAAGCCCCAACAGAAGAAGCCAGGATTAGCAAACAGAAAAGATGTACTCCCGGAGGCAATAACACAGGTGCCAGATGTCACCAATCCTCTATTCTGGGCAATCAGAGTCCACCTCCACCTCTAGATATTGGTCTGATATGCAGTATATAAAATCAACTTGAAGTTAGTATCTGCAGAAGGCGCTATGGCATGTTGGCTCCACCATACAAATGATGACATCCACCACAGTTCCCGCCATGTGGCAGACTATGATGCAGACAAAGACAACTTGCCTATGAGGCATTCTTTAAAAAAAAGAACACGTTTATTAAAGCAACCGTGGAGCGTAGTTATCAACAGAGACTAGCGTTAAGATATGTTATTTTACCACTAACTTGTGCTATTTTTAGTAAGGTCCCATTTTATGCAGTGAGACCTAGGCACATATTTTCAAAGCACTTAGCCTTCCAAAATTCCATAGAAACTTATGGAAATTTGGAAGGCTAAGTGCTTTGAAAATGAGCCCCCTAGTTACTAATAACTGGTGTTAATAACATAACACATCTTAACTTCCTTCCTGTGCCACAAAAATATACCAAACCATGCACTGTTTACATCTGCTCCTCTGCATCCAAGATTTCCCAAGAAAAACTGGTATTCAACTTGGTTCTAAATCTTCCTCAATCTATCACCCTTTCCATACACAATAAGTGATTTTGCATCAGCTTCTAATCAAGAGTCAGAGATCAGAATGAGGCAGGAGTAACCAAATTAGGAATTACTTTCAACAGTTGGGAAAATAATATGCAAATATCCAGAGGCTGTACTCCTATATCACTTGCAGTGACTAAGCTTCTTTCCCACCCCCTCTAACCATGACATAGCAAGGGAACAAAACCTTTGTCCAAGGAATTTTGAAAACAATCTTTTTTTTCTAGAAATAATCCAGCACCAAAACATTTTTGGAATATTCTTCATACCTCAAAAATAATTCTCTGCACAAGGTCAAATTCTCCTTCCAAAGATGAATCCAAGAGCAAAGCAAGTGGGTTGAATTTCACCCTCATACCATGGCCAATCCTTTCAGAGCCATCCTTTCGCAAGTTAGTCCTCTTGTCCTGAGAAACAGTACAAACCACAGGTTGGAATTTTGTCTAGGTTAGAAGTGGAGAACAGCAGCAAAATTAAACCACTGCAGAAAAATGACAACGCACGTACAGTAGATGATCACATAAGCAATTAATGTCCTCAGGAAAAGCCACTATCAGCAACTGGTAGGCAGCCAAAACTTGAGAAATTGTTCTTCTATCAAACTAACACTTTAGGGAGGAAATACTAAACATATTTTTTTAGTTACTGGCTATGTGCTGTCTTGATTGTTTCCATTAAATCTCCCTATCATTTGAAACCACTAATTCAATGATCATTGATGGGGGCTATGTTAGTCCCAGCTCTAATAAACTGTCATATGATGATCCAGTGAACATGATTTGCTACAGGAAGAAACTGGGTGACAGGGCATTGGTATAATCAAATTCGTACTGCTAGTTTTATAAAACAGCATATCATAGAAGCATCTTTACATTTTAATTTATAATCTGAAATAGAAGGATCAAGGGGACAGCACTAGAACTGCCTTGTAAGGGAATGCAGAGCATCTTTCTTGGTTGAAGGCTGTGCCCAACTCCAAACACATCTGGGTCAGATTGTGTAGAACTTCCTGCATGTCCTGATTCTTGAAGTTGTATTTCAAGGCCTCTGCACAAGGCTTGCTAATGACTTTCAGTTCCTTGCTTGAGGTTCAGACCCATGGTTTCAGCTCAAACACAGAACTGAAGTTTATTGACTTCCAGGCCTTTCCTCAGACTGAGCATCCAGAGAGCCTCTTTTGGCATGGCCTGGTCACTGCAGTCTATGTTGCTCTTGGTCTTCAAGCTCAGCCTCCTACAACAGGAGCTACACTTGAAATAAACAGAAAAAAGGCTCAGAGCTCAAAACACTCGCCTTTTCAGTATAAATGTCACAGCCAGCATCATCATAGGATTTGGGGAGGGCTTGACAGGAAAGCCAGAAGAACTAATATCCTCTCAGTCTCTGAACTCACAGCAAGATAAACTGCATTCAATGATTTCAGTGGACAAAATAATTAAAGCGGGGGTGGGATGGGGTAGGGGGTCGTCACAGGGCTGATCCAGCAACCCAGAACTACTGTGCACAGGCATGGTCACAACTACATAAACCTACTTATCTTCATGAAAAGTCTCAACATTTTAAAGTTGCTAAAACAAAAAGATAGCCTCTAAGCTATAAAAGGTTTGATGAAGCCTACTAAAAAATACAAAAATAAGCAAAGAATTATCCAGAATCCAAAGTAACCTTTGGCTAATTATCAAACCAAATCAGCAGGAGGAATTTTCAGATTCTGCAACTAGGGCTCTGTAAGCTCATCTTCAAAGTGAAAACCCTCATGAGATATTCTTTTGAAATTGCATCAGTACGGTAGATGTGACTACACTGCAGCAAATGCAGTGCATAAGCAGTGATTATGACACTACATTATTATTATTAGCATTTGCATAGCGCTACCAGATGCACGCAGCGCTGAACACCTGACACAATGAAACAATCCCTGCTCAAAAGAGCTTACAATCTAAATAATACAGACAGACAAGACAGTTGCGGGTGAGGGAAGTAATGGGTGAGAAGAAAGGAAGGGACATGGGGAGGGCAATTAAGTAGTGGCTAGGAGCCAAAAGCAGCAGTGAAAAGGTGGGTTTTCAGCATAGATTTGCAAACAGGTAGAGATGGAGCTAGGACGTATAGGTCCAGGAAGTCTATTCCAGGCATAAGGTGCCGCGAGAGAAAAGGAACGAAGCCTGGAGTTAGCAGTGGAGGAGAAGGGGGCGACAAGAGAGATTTGTCCAGTGAGCGGAGTTCACGGGGAGGAATGTAGGGAGAGATGAGAGTGGAGAGGTAATGGGGGGCTGCAGAGTGGATGCACTTAAAGGTCAGTACGAGAAGTTATAGTGTGTACTTATTCTCCCTAAAATACAAGTGTGAAATGGCAATGTACTTTTAGAAACCCTCGGGAGAGCATGGTTTTCATGCATTTACCTGACTTTCAAACCCTTAAAAATATGTCTCCCTATAACACACAACAATCAGTTCTATAATGCAACAGCAGTATTGGTCACTGATTCTGAAGTTAGGTCAGATCCATCTGTCAAAGTATACTGTTCAGCCAGCTCTGGAAACCAATCTTCAAACCAGCTGGACTGCTTTGCTAGCCTTAACCCGTAAAGGCCTTATTACCCATATTTTGTGCCTACAGGAAAACAGTTTAGTGAATAAGGACTTAAGGGTTTGATGCACTAAGCTGCAAATGGTTTTGAAGAAAATATGATACAGGCATTTAAATATCTGAAAGGTATTAATATACAAATCTTTTTCAGAGACAGGTGAACAGTAGAACTAGAGGATATGAATTGAGGCTACAGCGTGGTAGACTTTGAAGAAACATCAGAAAATACTTTTTCACAGAATAGGTGATGGGGACAAAAGCGGGGACCGAATTGAAAAAAAAAAAATCATAGAATAAAAACAGAAGATCCCTATATACAAAGAGAATGGAATCAAAGCAAAATGTAAATAACCTTTAGCACTTTAAACAGGGCATAGAGAGAAACAGCAATATCAAAATACTACGCACAAGATAAAAACAGTAGAATGAATAAACTACTAATATAATTAAAAATGAGACCATAATTAAAATCCCAGCCTGATCAACCTTTGCCATTTTTCCACATGAAATTTTGCATTTTCAAAAGCAGTTTGCAAAAATTATGCAAAATAGCTAGCGAGCTGAACAATCAGGCAAATCAGCTCACTACCAACCTTGCCATAGCAAAATTATGTGCAGGGAAAAAAAACAGAATCCACACAAAGCAGCGATTTTCTGTAAAACTTAACTACAGCTCTCACAGATGTAGCAGTTTCGTTAGCAACGGAGTTTGTAATTTTGCACAGACTATTGCAAAAAAAATAAATAAATAAACAATCTTTGCAAAGTCATTTGAATATTAAAATGAACTAATACTGGAAAAAAAAACTTGCGAGTTACTACATTGCTCTTAAGTGACATATTTTACATACACTTATAATCTATACTGCAGCAGCAGGTACATTCTCTCCATTAGCATTAGATGAAAAGGTTTTACAGTATTTATCTACAGCAATACTTACCGGGGGCAGAGAAAACTGTCCTGTGATTTCAGGGGGACGCATGCTGGAAGAGTCTTCTCCCAGGTTCTCCGGCTCTCCTGAGGGATAAGGAGGGGGAGGGTAGGGTGGATATTCTTCTAGATACACATCATCAAGTGGCATGGCTGTCTCAGGATTCTCCTCTTCTACAGAAGGGGGCCGCAGAGAATCGTCAGGTATACTCTCTGGTATGCAGTCTGGGCCCAGCACAGGGGAAAGTACCTCAATATCCACTGCACTTGGGCTCTCAGCTTCTCCAATGTGGACAAGTTCTGGAGGAGGGGGTACCTCGATTTCTGTGATAGCATTTCTCTCAGATTCTGTGTCTTGTGCAATCTGGTTTTCTGTTGAGCTCTCAGATGCAACAGTCAAAGTGGTTTGTTTAGGAGCAGAAATAGTCTCCATGGCCGCCAGAGTGGTCCTCTGGTATAAGAGTTTTTGGATATTTGGCCCATTCGGACCTTCTGGTTCCGTAATGGAGCTCCGTTTCTTCAATGGCCTTGGCGCATTCGATAACTTCTTTCTCAGGGCCTCCAGATCAGCATCGCTCTGGTTTCGGTATGGATTGGATAAGAAAGGCAGCAGTTTGGTGGGGCTGAGCGGTCGGGGAATTCGTTCTGCCTCCTGATTCTCCTGGGTAGAGATGATGGTATCCAGTTCAGGCTCAGGGCTGCCTTGGCAATGCACATACTGCTGCTGAGTCTGTGCACCACTCCCAGGGATCACAGGCTTCCCATACGTCGCTAATAGTGATTTAGAAAGACAGGGAGGGGGAAAAAAAAAGTTATACTATACATAACATTAACATTGGTATTTATGCCTGAGTTCATTTCATAAGTAAATTATCATGTTAAAATTCATAGGCGTTCTAGCTCACTACAGCCTTTGTTTTGCTTTTAAACACATTTGAATAGTAAAGCTTTAATAAATGTATGGAGATCAACACTCAAAAGCAAATATGCAGTTGCCAATGATATTGACTACCTAAGGGTTGCTGCGCAGCAAACTGGCCCTACCACAGGGCTAACGATGCCTCCTCCAGTGGTAGTTCTGCTGCTACCGGAAATTCCAGAAAAATATTTCCGCAGGGGGTTACCCGACAGTAATCGTGCAGCACCACGTGTTGTTTGGCTACCGTAGGCGCCCTTATCGCCACCTCAACGGGTGGTAGTAAGTGCTCCCTCCAAAATGGCCGCACGGTAAGTGCAAACTTACCGCATGGCCATTTCTTTTTTAGGACTTTTTACTCCCTGCGGTAAAAAAGGCCTCAACAGCTACCACTGCTAGCGTAAGGCTCCTTTTACCACAGCCCCTAAGCGCTTTTTTCAAATGTCTAGCATATAAGGGCTCAATTTGGCCACTAAAGTTGCTAAATGTCCAAACTTACCTTAAATAGGGTTGGGATGAAGGTGGCATTATAAGCTACACAGTGAACAGCGAAACTCAGCCATTCTCTGGATAACTTCCAAAAGCATAAACAGCAGGTATAATTTTAAATACACATGCTATCTATGTAATGTTATGCACGATTACTGATACTACAACTTGTTAAATGCTACCAGGCTTATGCTGTCCTATACAGATACTTATGAGACAGTCCCTGCTCAGTGGAGTTTACGAGAGATTCTAGCAGAATGTATTAGAGAGACACGATCAAGATATAAATGCAATTTCAAGATTATGAGTTTTTAGTGTGAATTTGAATACAGTCAGAGAAGGTTTAAAATTGGGAGGCGGGGCTGGTGTTTGGGAGACGGGGCTAGTGCTGGGCAGGACTTCAACGGTCTGTGCCCTGAAAATGGCAGATACAAATCAAGGTAAGGTATACACAAGAAGTAGCACATATGAGTTTATCTTGTTGGGCAGACCAGATGGACCGTGCAGGTCTTTTTCTGTCGTTATCTACTATATTACTATGCAGTACTTTTCTGTCTTCAATAAATCTGTTTTTACCAGTAAATCATGAGAGATCCAAGACAAACTAATTTAAAAAATGTTTTCCAGTAAAATACACATCCAACACAAGACTCATTTCACTACTGCTACTTCAAAAAAACATTTTTAAATGATAATTTGTATATGATCCCACATGAAAAACTACAAATTCTTAATTATTTTTCAATATTTAAGAAGGGAAAACCTCAAACTTCTTTCAACAAGCACAAACACAGAGCTGCTTCTACGCAATTTCAATTATTAAAACATGCTTTTTAATTTTACTTCAACAAAACATTCAATTGGTTCAGGCTCTATATAAGCCCCCACTGGTAGTCCTGAGAATAAATGGGTATCATACAGCACTCACTGCGTTGGTTACCCACTGTCACCCCTGCTCTTAAAATTAGTTATGGAGCCTCTGGCCCAGAAAATCAGGACAGCACCACAAATTGAGGGAATTAAGGTGGGAGAGGTTAATTATAAACTTATGCTATTTGCTGTTGAAGTGCTATTTACACTTACAAATCCTGAAGTATCCTTGGATGGGGTGATGTCTGAATTAGAAGCCTACCGACAGGTATCAGGCTTTAAAGTGAAAAAAATCAAAACTCTTTAGCACCTCCCAGTGAGACAACAAGGTATTTGGCTCAGCTAACCACTGATTGGAACGATTTCTAAAACCAAAATTTCACTAGGCTGTTTCAGGATAGGCTTTGGAGCTCGAAAAAGGGAACTGGCAAGGCCCATCATGGGTGGGATGGGTGAACGCTATTTAAGATGTTGGTTCTTCCCAAACTTTTATACCTGTTTACTGTTCTTCCCATTGAGATTTCCCAGGAGGCATTTAGGATGTTTCATCGTAAAGTGTTCTAATACATCTGGAATCATTGACTTCCAAGGAATCAGAGGAATAGGGGTCCCTAATTTTTAAAGGAATTATGTGGCAGCTCAGCTAAGAGCTATTATAGAATGGAGTGTTCCACACAATCACTGGGTAAACACTGAACAATACTCTGGCAGTCAGGAAAGGAGGGAATGGTCGGGTATAGTATTAATCCCTTTGTAAATCTGACAGTTTGTGGAACAAAGTAAAAAGATCCATATGCCAATCTAACAGATACTTTTACTACAATCAATAAGATATAATCAGGCATTCCAACCAGGCAGGGAAGATACGACATATGTTAAGTGGGATAGGAAGAAACTGAGTTCTGGGATAATTGGTAGAATCTGGGGAAATATTGTTCTACGAATAGTTGAGAAACCGTTTTGAACTTGATGAGGGGGACCGTTTTCAATATTATCAACTATGGAGCTACATCCATTGAGCGGTCTTGCAGGTTTTGAGCAAGGAGGAGCTCTCAACAGAAAATGCAGTAGTGTTGGGGCGAGTGATTTCATGAATCTATAGATCTCTGGAGGTATCAGAGGGGTAGAATTGAACTTTAGGTGACATTGGGTTTTGGTTCTGCTATGTGGTATAAGTACTGTTTGCTGTATTTGTTTTTGTTCTTGTCTCTCAAAACTACTTTAAATAACGAGAGTCCCCTTAAAAAAAAAAAAAAAAGTGTAAAACAAAGAAAATGTGCCTGAATATTTGGAAAATCCAAAAATCAGGCCATTTTTTTTTTGACCGTGCACATCCCTTCGCCATACATATACACAAAGTTGGAGGAGACCAAGCTAGTTTCTATCAATAAAATAACCTTTTTGGAGTAATTTATAACAGCAAAGAGTGTTTTTCAATTTAACAGATTTGGCAGGCTGCAGAATTCTTACCACTTGGAGCCCGGGTCTGTGCTCTTGTTAAGGCATTCTGCACTGCATGCTGAAAGTTCTTCCCAGGAGCCTGTTGCTGTGTATACATGGAATATATGGAGCTGGCTGCAACCCTCTTTGGTTTCTGGAAGGGCTGCAGGGGAGGCTCTTTAGATGGCTGGGGGGTGAAAGGCCGTACTGTTGCTGCAGGTGGATTGTCTAGTTTAGAAGGCAGGGGCGCAGCTGGGTCCTGGCCAGTGGGAGACGCACCAGGAGGTAAAGCGATTTTAGGCTGGTTCTGCAGGGAGGTGTGAGACTGCTGTTGCACGGCTGTTTTCTGCTTATTGCCCAAAGACACAATGGCTACTGGAGGTTTCTGTGCTGCGATGTTATCAGACTTGTTATCTGATGTAGGCTGCTGGTTGGCTTGTCCAAAATAAGGCAGATTAACCTGTTTCGGCTTTGTAGGTACAGGTGGTGGCACTTTTGTAGAATTTTTATTGGCAGTCTACAAGATAAAAATAAAAGTTATTAGTTTTCCACGTTTAGTGGGAAGTTTTATTTACATTTTGGTTCGGGCAAAATAGTAGTAAAAAAACACAGCAAAGGTTTCATGTGACACAGCAAGAAAGAGCACCAGAGTTTGAAAAGTTCTACATCATAGAAGAAGCATATTCACTCCCTGCTACTGTTGGGACAGGAGCAGGAGTGCATAGTAAGGGCACAACTTCCCTGGTGGGTACATCTCCCTACTCCTCACCAGTGCCCTCATTCAGTAGTCCTGTCTTTCTCCTGTAACCTTCTGACTCTCCTCCCTGCCACATGAACATGTAGTCTGTGGAGGCTGACTCCTTAACCAAGTGCTATAGCCTGAATGCAAGGGCAGAGAAAGGAGGATCCGTAGGCCCACAATAACAGTTTTTGTTCCCCAAGATAAATCTTTTGTCCCCCCTCCCCAGCTTTCCTCCTCCCCTTCCTTGCAAGGCTCCACTTCCCTTTCCTTTCCTCATCCTCTCTTTATGTATTCAATAAACAGACCACCATTTGCACAATCCTTCATGGCGGTGTACAAATCAATAGAGAAAGTACTGCAACACAGATCTATAAGTAGATATAGAACCACAAACACATGAGAACATTACAGGGAGGTTGTGAACAGAACAGCAGCATATACCACAAAGACAACTGTCAAACTACATACATGAGGGAACAGAAAAACAATGAACAAAATTAGACCACTGGCTCATTAATGAAAGACTTGTGAAAGAGAGACATGTTTTTAAGGCAGCCTTAAAACTTTTCATAAGAGTCCAATTAAAGGTCTCTTGGCAGCACATTCCATAGGCCAGGTGCAACACAACAAAAAGATGTAGACCATGTCAATTAGTGTGTGAGATGGTAATAAGAAAAACGGTAATACTGCAATAACTCATTTCCATAGGGACAAGGCCGATCTGCAGTATTACCGCAAAAACAGGGATGATCTATGTGGTATTACCATGGTAACGGTAATGACCTTGGTTTTACCACAGGGAAGGGGAGTCTCAAAAACAGTAATACCTCCAAATGGCAGTGCACTGATTTGGAAGAACAGCTACTTAACGAACTCGGAAACTTGCAAGAATGGTTTGGCTCAAACTAAGTCTGCTTGCAAAAGTCTCTCTTAGGCATTTTCACTTGCTGGACTTACTATAGATGAGCAAAGAACACAGCTGAAGTCTCAAATGGTTGATGAACTTTAGGAAATGGTGAGCTATATAATCAGTATTATTCTTGATGGTTAAATACATTTTTTCTTCGAGGTATGTGTGACTTACTTCTATGTTTAAATTAGTGGGTATGGGGTAGGAATGGGTACTTTATTATTATTATTACTACCGTGTTACTCTCTAGTGTCAAGACAAACTCTAGCAGGGGAAGAGATCACCTAAAGATTAGTATTGGACAATCAAATAGAATGAGAAGAAACATACGTGACCATCTCTGGGAAATGTTGAGACTGACTGATTTTTCATGTCACGGGTCCACCCTGCCAATCAAAAATTTGCTGGCACAAAACATTTGGCTGCATTAGCCAACATCTAACTGGTGAGGAGGGCAGGAAACAACCAGAGGTGGAATGATGGCACCTGCATCTCCTCCACTATCTGTCCCAGCCCACTGTCCTCCCAGGACCAAGCACACTACCATCTTACCCAATGAAAACACCAATTTGCCTCAGGTGAGTGAATTTTTCAAATCCTTAGCATTACTACACTGCAAACCAGGACAGGATGTGGACCTTATATAAAATAAGCACTAGCTTGCTATTTAGTAGTAAAAGACCTTACATAAAAGCAAGTTATAGGCAGATGTAAGGAAGCAATTAAGCTGCATTGCACAGCACTGCATTGGACAATGAAAATTTAAAATGTGAGTCAAAATAAAGTAATTCCAGTGAAGGAACCTTGACTTCCAGGTCCCAACACTCTTGTGCTCTAAAACGCCAAGCTACCCTGGAATGAGATGTTCTCCACACAGGCTTTGGACTTTCACCAAAAGACTCCATTTCAATCACCCCATTTCTCTATCGCTGCTTGCTTAATGCTTGCAAGGCTTCCACAGCTCCCATCCTATATATACTCAGTCTTTATCTTTGTGCTATAGCTTCCTCCCAAAAAATCAGCATTGCCCTCTTTCTACAGTCCTTCTCCCCCTTCCCCAAATATCACTGTCATCTCCTTCCATAGCTCACTTCTTGCACCACACAACATATAGCATTGCCCCTCCTCATATAGCCCCCCCCCCATCTCACTCCCTGCTCTGCTCCCCCACCCCAACACTTGTCACCTATTCCTTCTATACAAGTCAGTTCAGATTATAAAGTGATTCTGGACCTGAGCATCTCGCAGGATGTCTTCACTGCTTTGATTTTTCCTCAATGTGCCAAAGTCTGGAAGCACAGCAGACTGATCCACCGAATCAAACATGGAAAAAGGGCGGATTTTCTTCTCTCTCTCTTTCAGTAACAGTTCAGCATCACCAGCTGGAAGAAGACACACACAATTATATAAATTAATTCACTGGGAGCATTATGAATCAGCTTGCATTAATAGAAAATAAGAGTTCTTGCAACTATAATGATCCTAGAGAAAACTAGAGTATCTGTATGCTAACACCTTCTCAAGGATGTATAAAAAATATAAATGTGCTATGCAAACTTCATATGTGAAAAAGATTTTCTGCCTCAAAAGCTTGAGCACAACAACATATTTTTGGTCAATTTTTTGAAAGGGTACAAAGGCATGCATGAATTAAAAAAAACCAAAACAAAACCAACAACAACAACTTCCACATAAACACGTGTTTCATGATTTTTAATCTGGGGGATTTTGACACACAGCAAGGCACACATGACAATTTCAGTATCAAAGTCTAAGAACTTGTTGAACACGACTAACTATAAGGTTACACCTGTGCATTTCACTATCAACCATTTTCATTGCTATCGCCATTCTAGCTCATTTTCTTTTCTGACCAGAGACAACTGTGCCAGATTTTATGTTACCTTTCTTATGTAGCAATAGCTAAAAACACCACATTCCCTTGTTACGGAAGAAATGGTAAGGAAAAAAAGCCAGGAAAGAAAATAATGAAAAAGAATATAAAGTCTACCTGTGACCTGAACGATACCAAGTTTCTGCAATTTCAGATCTCAGAGGCACAAACAGCTTATTTGAGGCAGGATGCAGACACACTGTCTCCTCTTACCCCTCCCTTTCCCCCAATATAGCTCAGAAAGTCATAGTAAGCTGGCCCAGTGGTACTATCATGCAGGGTCTATTCCTGATTCAGCCTTTCTGCTCCAGAAAGGGAGGGAAGGAGGGAGTTCCAGCCATCACACAACAAAACACATGGCCCTCATGATCAAAAGCCCTGCACTGTTCCAAACAGCACTCTAAAAATAGCGCTGGAACAGCGCAGGGCTTTTCTGCATCGATGATCAGAGACAATGCATGCAAATTTAAGCAGCGCTATTATCTCTGATCAAGGGGTAGAAGTGCGGGAGAATTGTACCTGAGCATGTGCTCAGCACAATTCTCCCGCATTTGTTTGACAGGTCTGGGCTGTCAAAAGTCCAAACCTGTCAAACACAGGGGCTGGAGGTACATGGGACCACCAAGCCCTGACTACCCCTGCCCCGAGCAAGGCAAAACGGGGGCTGGAGGTCCGGCGGACCTCCGGTCCCCTCAACAATCACACCTCCCCCCCCCCAAGTTCAGGGAGGGCTGGAGATCTGGTGGGTCTCCAGCCCCCCAACCAATATCAAGTGGCCGCCGCCCAAACCCTCTCCCACCCAGCGAGCGACCGGGTGGGGTGGGCTGGAGGTCCACCCCAACTCCCCCCCCCCTGCGTTCTTGTACCAATCCCTGGTGGTCCAGTAGGAGTAGTGACAACCCCCCCTCCCGGCCCCCCTACCCTCTCCCACCCTCCCACCAAGCAAGCGAAGCCACCTCAACTCCCCCCCCCCCCCCCCGCGTATACCAATCCCTGGTGGTCTAGCGTGAGTAGAAGTAGTGACAACCCCCCTCCCGGCCCCCTCTACCTTTGGTTGGAGGAGGGACGCAGCCTGCCTCGCTCCTCTTCCAGTGGACATCGCAAAATGGTGGCGCCCAGCCCCGCCCATTGCATCCTGGGATGCACGGGGCGGGGCAGCGCTGCGTACGCCTTGTAGCGCTATAGAAATGCTAAATAGTAGTAGTAATAGGTTTCAACCTATCATCAACGATGACACCTAGATCCTTTTCCTGGGTGGTGACTCCTAATGTGGAACCTTGCATCACATAACTATGGTTTGGGTTCGTCTTTTCCACTTGCATCATTTTGCACTTGCTCACATTAAGTCATCTGCCATTTGGATGCCCAGTCTCGCATGATCCTTCAATGTTTCACAATCCTCTTGAATAACTGTCATCAGCAAATTTAATTACCTCACTAGTTATTCCCATCTCTAGATCATTTATAAGTATGTTAAAAAGCTGCAGTCTCAGCACAGATCCCTGGGGAACTCCATTATCTAACCTTCTCCATTGAGAATACTGACCATTTAACTCCACTTTCTGTTTTCTATCTTTTTAAACAGTTTTTAATCCACAATATTGCCTCCTATCCTATGACTTTCTGATTTCCTCAGGAGTCTTTCATGAGGTACTTTGTCAAATGGCTTTTGAAAATCCAGATACACAATATTGACGGCTCACCTTTATCCTCATGCTTATTCACCCCTTCAAAAAACGTACTAGATTACTGAGGTAAGATTTCTCTTGACTAAATCCATATTGGCTTTGTCTTACTAATCCATGCTTATATATATGCTCTGTAATTTTGTTCTTTATAACAGTCTCTACCATTTTGCCCGCGGCACCAACATCAGGCTCACCAGTCTATAATTTCCCGGATCACCTCTGGAACCCATTTTAACTGGCGTTACATTGGTCACCCTCCAATCTTCCGGTTCCATGCTTGATTTTAAAGATAAATTACATATTACAAACAATAGCTCTGCAAGTTCATTTTTCAATTCTGTTAGTACCCTGGGATGTATACCAGCCAGTCCAGGCGATTTGCTACTCTTCAATTTGTCAAATTGCTCCATTGCATCTTCCATGTTTACAGAGATGTTTACAAAGTTGTATTGGCTTCCAGTCAAAGGCTGAATCATATTTAAAACTCTGCTGTTTCATTTTTAAACCCTTAAAGAGGTAAGTACCATTGTACTTAGCTCATTCAATAATACTTCCTGTTTTAGGCAGATATGGCCAGGAAAACATTTTAATTTTATATTTCCTTTATGCTAAAGGAATCAAATCTAAAAGAATGTTAGAACAGTCTCTTGCTTATCAAGCTGCACTTACTTGGAACACTCATCCTTATGAACTTAGGTCTCAGGCTGATTCTTTATCTTTGCACAAAAAAATTAAAGACCTATTTGTTTAGGAAACGTTTAGGTGGTGAACTTTATCTGTTAGCAGTTTACTATATTTACAATTTATTATACACTTACTTATACTGCCTTTCCAAGACAGGTCAAAGCAGTTTACAATCTAAAAACAGAAATTGGAAAGGAACACCAATTAAGGGAAAAATTACACATTCATACCAGAACAACCAAAAAATTAACATGAGTAAAAGAATAAAATAAATTATAAAAACAATATATCGATAATAGGTAAGGGGTCACTTAACTGTAAAGCCTTGGAAGTCAAGCACAAAACCTTAAACTGGGAGCAAAAGTGAATTGGCACCGAATGAAGATTTTTCAAGAGTGGGGTATAATGGTCAAATTCACGCGCATTACATAGCAATCGTGCAGCTGTATTCTGAGTAGTTGCAGTCTTTTTAGTTGAGTGCGCGCTATACCCACATAGGCTACCATTGCAGTAGTCAATATGGGAAATTTAAAACGCATGAAAGAGTGTATGCAAGTCTGACTGGTCGAGTTCATTTTTAAGAGGTTAGAGTTTGCAGAGAGCTAAGAACCCTGACTGCATAACCTGAGAAATATGTTTACGAAATGAGAGAGATGTGTCAAAAGTTGCACCGAGGTATTAGAAAGAATCAACTATAGTGACTTATTTGTCAAAAAGAGTGGGAACAATGGAGGCCCAAACAAAGCAACCTGTTACCCAGCAGGTTGTGGTCTTACCCTGATTTAACTCTAATTTATTATCATAGGACCAAGAAGCCATTGTTCCCAGGCAAGATTTCAGTGAGCTAAAATCTTGCAAAATAAGATAAGTAGGAAATACCAGTAGAACATAATCAGCGTAAAAATAAGATGAAATACAAAATTTCTGAACTAAGGTAGGCAAAGGACTAAAATATATTTAAAAGGAGAGGAGAGAGAATAGAACCTTGTAGCACTCCATAGGGACGAGATAGAAAGGAAGAAGTAGATGAAGCAGTTTTTACTGAAAAAGAAAAGCTGCATTTGAAAGAAAGAAAGAAAGAAAGAAAGAAAGAAAGAAAGAAAGAAAGAAAGAAAGAAAGAAAGAAAGAAAGAAAGAAAGAAAGAAAGAAAGAAAGAAAATACCAATCCCAGATAATTGGGACAAAAGAATATTATGGTCAAGTCAAAGGTAGCAGATAGATCGAGGAAAATAAGAAGTGCCTCTTACCTTGTTAGAAAACAGAATGAACCTCACTTAGGGCTCCTTTTACGAAGTGGTGCTACCAATTAGCGGTACGCTGAATGTGAAGAAGCCCATTCAATTCCCACGAGTTTCTTCGCATTCAGCGCATGCTAATCAATAAAGCTGCTTTGTAAAAGGAGCCCTTAGTAAGGCTGCGATTATATATGTTGACAGCTGATCTATATATGTTGACAGCTGATCAAAGACCACTCGTTCCGCTAATTCAGATAAGCATAGATTTGACACCAGACAGTAATTTTTGAATAGTGAAGAAATTACAGGTCTGTCTCAGAATAGGCCAAACTGAAGCCTTTTTCCACATGGAGGGAAGGGTTCCAGAAGACAGACTTTGGATGATTATGTCCACTGCTAATGGCAACAAGCCATGGACAAAGAGTTTAAACTAAGCAGAAGGGATTGCGTTTAGGCACAACCCTTCCTCATGCTGCTACCTTCTCAGTCTCTCACAGGCAGATGATCAAAAGCCCCGCACTGTTCCAAACAGCGCTCTAAAAATAGCGCTGGAACACCGCGGGGCTTTACCGCACGGATGATCAGAGATAATGCATGCAAATTTAAGCAGCGCAATTATCTCTGATCATGGGGTAGAAGTGCAGAATTGTGCCTGAGCATGCGCTCAGCACAATGATCCCGCACTTGTTTGACAGGTCTGGGCTGTCAAAAGCCCAAACCTGTCAAACACACAGGCTGGAGGTTCATGGGACCTCCAGCCTCTGACTACTCCTGCCCTGGGTAAGGAAAAACGGGGGCTGGAGGTCCAGCGGACCTCCGGTCCCCCCGACGATCCCACCCCCCCAAGTTCAGGGACGGCTGGAGATCCGGTGGGTCTCCAGCCCCCCAACCCCCCCAGAAAATGGTCCCTGGTGGTCCAGTGGCTGCCGAACAAGCGCCCGCCCCCCCCCCCCCAGCGACAGGGGGGGGCTGGAGGTCCGCTGGACCACCGGTCCCCCCCAACCCAACCAATTTCCAAAGGCCCAGCCATCCGCCCGCCCCCCCCCCCCACCTTGGTTGGAGGAGGGACGCAGCCTGCCTCCCTCCTCTTCCTTCGACGTCGCAAAATGGTGGCGCCCAGCCCTGCCCAGTGCATCCTAGGATGCGGTGGGTGGGGCTACACACCATATAAGGGAGAAACTCCCTTATATGGTGTGTAGCCCCGCCCAGCGAATCCCAGAATGTGCTGGGCAAGGCTGGGTGCCGCCATTTTGCGGCATCGAAGAGGAGGGAGGTAGGCTGCGTCCCTCCTCCAACCAAGGTGGGGGGGGGGGGGGGGGGGGCGGGCGGATGGCTGGGCCTTTGGAAATTGTTGTTGGGTTGGGGGGGGAACGGCGGTGCTAGTATGGTGTTAACAGCCTCGAGCGCCGGCATTTTGCTTTTGATCATGAGGGTATCAGTTCCATAACTCAAGGAAGAATGCAACTCTTGAGAATATGAGAGGGACTATGTGCCTAGTTAATCCTGCTATCTATGGTAAACGCCTATTACAGATAAGCAACTTTACTTTTCCCACTGACAAGCGGAATTTAATCAAGCACACAAATGGGTGGCTCCTGAGCTCAGAGCAGCTCAGCATTATAGATAATTTGACCATTGTCCAGGTATAACCATTCTCCTATACCAATGCCACAGTTGCCAAACTCACAAACAGGTTGGTCACTACAGCTTGACCAAAAGGACTGTATCTGACAGGAGACTGATCCAAGCTGTAGTAAGACATGAAGGTATGAAGCAAAGGAACAAGTAACAGTTTTGTATATATTATCCAGAAAAGCCACAACATTTGATTTGATGAGGTTTCACTTTTCTACCTAGAGGAGAAACAGTCTACTCATAACTGAACTAAATACAATATAGACAATAGACTAGGATCTGTTTAGACAATGGAATGCCAAGTCTCTTGGGATCAAAAGGAGACAAACAGCTTTGTAGACTTTAATAGAATCTCTTTGTGTATATAAAAAAAAAGAAAGAAAGAAAGAAAAAACCCTTGCTTACTAAGAGTCCAGAGTGCTGGAGGACTTCTCATAAGTACATAAGTGTTGCCATTGTGGAACAGACCGAAGGTCCATCAAGCCCAGTATCCTGTTTCCAACAGTGGCCAATCCAGGTCACAAGTACCCGGCAAGACCCCAAAAAGTAAAATACATTTTATGCTGCTTATCCCAGAAATAAGCAGTGGATTTTCCCAAGTCCATTTTAATAATGACTTATGGACTTTTCTTTTAGGAAGCTAGCCAAGCCTTTTTTGAACCCTGTTAAGCCAACTGCCTTTACCACATTCTCTGGCAACGAAGTCCAGAGTTGAGTTACATGTTGAGTGAAGAAATATTTTCTCCAATTCATTTTACATTTACTACTTTCAGGCTTATTTTCGAAAGAGAAGGACGCCCATCTTTCGACACAAATATGAAGATGGGTGTCCTAACAGGGTCGCCAAATCGGCATAATCGAAAGCCGATTTTGTGAGTCCCCAACTGCTTTCCGTTGCGGGGACGACCAAAGTTCCCAGGGGCGTGTCAGAGGCGTAGTGAAGGCGGGACTTGGGCATGCCTAACACATGGGCATCCTCGACCCATAATGGAAAAAAAAGGGCGTCCCTGACGAGCATTTGGACGACTTTACCTGGTCCAGTTTTTCTTACAACCAAGGCACAAAAAGGTGCCCGAACTGACCAGATGACCACCGGAGGGAATCGAGGATGACCTCCCCTTACTCCCCCCAGTGGTCACTAACCCCCTCCCACCCTCAAAAAAATATCTTTCAAAATATTTTGGGCCAGCCTCAAATGTCATACTCAGGTCCATCACAGCAGTATGCAAGTCCCTGGAGCAGTTTTAGTGGGTGCAGTGCACTTCAGGCAGGCGGACCCAGGCCCACCCCCCCTACCTGTTACGTTTGTGGTGGTAAATGTGAGCCCTCCAAAACCCACCAGAAACCCACTGTACTCACATGTAGGTACCCCCCTTCACCCGTAAGGGATATTGTAGTGGTGTACAGTTGTGGGTAGTGGGTTTTGGGGGGCTCAGCACACAAGGTAAGGGAGCTATGTACCTGGGAGCTTTTTCCGAAGTCCACTGCAGTGCCCCCTAGGGTGCCCGGTTGGTGTCCTGGCATGTCAGGGGGACCAGTGCACTACGAATGCTGGCTCCTCCCATGACCAAAGGGCTTGCATTTGGTCGTTTCTGAGATGGGCGTCCTTAGTTTCCATTATCGCCGAAAATCAGAAATGTTAAGATTTGGGCTTCCCCGACAGTATTATCGAAATGAAAGATGGACGCCCATCTTGTTTCGCTAATACGGGTTTCCCCGCCCCTTCACCGGGACGTCCTGCGAGGACATCCTCAGGAAAACTTGGGCACCCCTTTCAATTATGCCCCTCTTTGTTGCTTCATTGTGTGCCCCCTAGTTCACAAAAATACTTGTGAGAGCTACGGTAGAACAAAGGAAGCACTATTAATTTATGGGAAAGGAGTGAACACCTTTGCTAGGAACTTAAGATAAGTACACAGAACTCCTTTGTTATGATGAAACCAATAGTACGGTTCTTAGGTGACCAAAATTTGAACTTTGTTGATTCTTCTAACCAAAGTAACTGCTACTAGAAAAAGCACCATCTAGATGAGATGCTTGAAGATGTAGATTATATGGGCTCAAATGGCAGTTTCATGAGAGATATAAAGGATGATATTGATGTTCCATGGCACAGGAGGCTTATTTATCTTGGAGAAAAAAAGCTTTCAATTGATCTATGTCCAGAATAGTTCTTAAGAATGAAGGTTTATTCTTAGGTTGAAGCATTGATTTCTTGAAGTCAGTAAGAAAACTGACTTTGAAGAAGACAAATTGTTTTATCTCTGAGGAAAAGAGCAAGGGCTCTCAAGGAAGATGACAGAAAACATCATTGGTGGAAAGTTTAAGATGTCCTTGCCTGTATAGATGAGCTGCTACAAACACAATACATCTGACGAGAGATCCAAGGGCCTTTGAATTGGTAATGTTCAGTGTGCAGAAAAAAAAATATCAGATATTTTCTGCAGTTGGGATATGTTTCAGTATCCTTGAGAACCAGCAAGCATAGCCACTCTCCTTTCAACTAATAGGGAAGGATGGAGAAGAGTGTTCATCTTTGCATTGGAACAAGTTGAGGTGCCAAAAACAGTGGGGGAGGGGGGGAGGAGAGAAGGAAAATGCAACCAGGACAACTATGTGGGGCCACAAACCTATCTGAAACTGAAAGAGGCACAGCTTGCTGGTGAGTTTTGGGGCCTCTTCCTCAAATTTTACCTTGAGCCTCAGCATGTCCAAGTGAGGCTTTGGAGGTCCCCAAGGAGTAAAATAGAACAAAATCCTCCTTTTTTTGGTGGGAGGGGGAGAAATCAGGGAGTATATAGAATAGAAGTTCCAAATTCCATTCCTGACATGGATAGGTTCTATAGTATTTGATTGTAAGGTGAGTAACAACTTCTTGAATCAGGTGGAACACGGGTTCAAAGAAAGCGAGACCACAGTAGGTGTCTTTCTGGTGGAAATAATAGAAACCCAAGGTGACAATCTGTTTTGATGATGCTAAGAACCAAGAATCTGTTGGATTTTCTTCCATTCTTGAAGAAAGGAATTGTACCTGAACCAATTACACGTAAACCAGGTTATATATTCTGTATGAAAACTGGCTGTCAAAAAAGAACACTGATTCAACTGCAAAGTTGAGGCCTACTTCAGTTGTCTTTTCTCACTGGCAGAGTTTAGCAAAGACTGATGGTGGGCTTGTTGTGGTTGTTTGGGGAAGGGAACAAAACGACTCATAGTAACATTGTAAATGACGGCAGATAAAGACCTGAATGGTCCATCCAGTCTGCCCAAAAAGATAAATTCAGACATGGTATGTGATACTTTATACGTATACCCGAGTTTGATTTGTCCTTGCCATTCTCAGGGCACAGACCGTAGAAGTCTGCCCAGCACTGTTCTTGTACTAAATGTTCTGAAGCTAACCTATGAGGACAGAAACTTATGTAATAATGGGTTGTGATCTTTTGACTAGACAGAAGAATGATGTAGATAGTAACATAGTAGATGACGGCAGAAAAAGACCTCCACGGTCCATCCAGTCTGCCCAACAAGACAACTCATATGTGCTACTTTCTGTGTATACCCTACTTTGATTTGTACCTGTGCTCTTCAGGGCACAGACCGTATAAGTCTGCCCAGCACTATCCCTGCCTCCCAACCACCAGTCCCGCCTCCCACCACCGGCTCTGGCACAGACCGTATAAGTCTGCCTAGCACTATCCCCGCCTCCCGATCTCGACTAAGCTCCTGAGGATCCATTCCTTCTGCACACGATTCCTTTATGCTTATCCCACGCATGTTTGAATCCCACGCATGTCTGAATTCCGTTACTGTTAGATGGTAGAACTATTGCCAAGAGGCGCATTGTTTTCTAGTTTCATCTCTGCTTTTTGGGTGTCACTGTAGACCTCGCAGGTATGTTCATCAGTACTACAATTCACTCACAGTACGAGATACAGCCAATATGTTTTTTTTTTAGGGCAGTATCATTTTACTTGCCTTTTTATATGTGGCGAATTGAAAGACTTTAGTTCTTCCTCAATAACCTTTTCTTTGGACACACACTACTGTTCATTTTTGAATCGTACATCAATATATTAGAGGCATTTTCTCTTCTTCTAGTGTTAGATCATCCCCCTTTTTTTTATCTGCACAAATGTGCATATAATTGTTGTTCTCAAGTGAGTTCATTCTGAGTCTGCCTTAATAGACGTTTTTAAAAATATATATATTTTGTTAAAATATTTTTTTGTAGTTCTCTGTTATTGCTGGGATGCTTATTCATAATATAAGTATATCTTTGTTATGGGTATTTTATGGACCAACTCTGACTCAATTTGAAAAGTTTTATATCTGGAGATTTTGAGATCCATTTATTAAAAAGGTTAGTCCATTTTTATGTAGTGATCCTTATTTTAGTTTTTTATACATGTATTTATTGATTCCTGTTTTATAATTCTGTATGTTTTGCGTGTCCTATACAATCCTGAACTAACTACATCTTCATACACCTTTATATTTTGTTCACATGCATATTTTATTCATATTTGTATTACATTTTGTTTGCTTATTACTTATTAAACATACATTTGTTTTTAGACTCCTGAGACAGACCATTGGGCCAAAACACAGTGCTGTGTCAAGTCTTTCATCAATAAATCTTCTCAAGCATTAAGAATGTCCTTCTGGTCTCTGGAGTCCGTGGTCATTTTCCCACTATCTCCCCTTCTATCTGTTTACGCCCATTGGACCATACAGTTCTCCACCCAGGCGGATTTCTGCTGGAACAGAAAATAGACGCCAATGTGTGCTTCACATTCGGGTTTTGCCTGGTGCATGCACATAGGACCTAGGCTTACCACGAAACTCTTCTGTGCATGCACGAAACACATCCTTGTTCCTTGCTTTAACAGTGCACATATAATTTGCATACCATTTCCTTTGAGCATTGGTGAGATAATTTTCTGCACTGTTCCTGCAGTATTTTTTCTGCACTGTTGGCTTACCACAGCAATTCTGAGCATCGGGTAAGAGAGAGTTGTTGCATCCTAACACTATATGACATCACCCACCTATGTGCCTGATTCAATCTTGCTTGATGTGCCCGATTCATAGGAGCTTTACAAACAAAAATGTGTTGGAGCGGATGCTACTACATCTGTAAGAGTGATACTGTGAATATATTTCTCTTCCTAAATAGCTAGCCTTCTCTGAAAGGCGATGATATACAGGAAAGTAAAATAATTCTGGCATATTTAAACACAAAGAAGACACATAGCAAACACAAACCTATAAGCCACATAATCTGTTTTAAGACATCTTTTTCGTAAATCCACAGTACCTCCGCTGCTCTCTATGGAGGCATATACACAGGGTAAGACACCAGATATGTGCTATCAATTTATTCAACCACAGAGAGGCTGAACGTATGTTTCCAAATGCACTACACTGTAAAGCACATTTTAATACTAAAAGGAACTGAACAAGTCCAAAATAATCATCATCTCCTCTGATCGTGGAAAACAAAGGGCCCACTTGAAGTTACTGACATGCACAATGATTATCAACAGTCAAGTGAACAATGTTACTCACAGTTCTTAACCCACAGTTAACTTTCAATATCATCCGTTCTTTGGCACCTTTCACATTAGTTATGTACCCAGTGTTATTCACTCAGTGTGAAAGTTTGGTCAGCCATGCTGAACACACATACCAGGACAGTGTTGTAAGCATGTACCCTGTTCTCTTTGCTTCTTTTTGAGCTTTAAGTACACATGCAGCCCTGTAACAATGTGGGCAGGGCCTTGACAAACCATAGCCAGAGGATTTAAAGGCGACATAAAAGTCATTAAATACACAGGGAAAGAGGTAACCTGCTTATTTCACAGATAGGAAGAGATAAAATAAAACCAATTCTTGGACTCAAGAATTTTCTCTTGTAGCCTGCTCCTGCAGGGCCACAATATGCATTAGACTGTCCCTCAAAAGGCTGCACAAACAGCTTGTCTCTGGCCTGGAGCTATAGAGCTAAAAGTCTGTCTTTCAGTGTTCAGCACAATTGGGCCAGTCTGGGCTCTGGTTTCCAAAGTTACAATTTCAACAGGGTTCCAAGATGAATGTGGCCTACCTGAATGGATGATCTACAGCTTACACTATACAATGGAGACATATGCTGGAGGGCTTCTCTTCTCTCCTCTAGGCCCTCCCTGAGCTGGGCTGAGGGCTTTTATCCTGCCTAGACCATGCCCTCCCTGCTGTGTAATGTGTTTTTTTAAGGTCACTTTGAGACACTGAGGGAGTGCCATTAAGGGGGAACGATAGCCTCCCTCTAGGTTCATTCATAAATCTGGAAAATGCAGAGCCTTTTCTAAAATACAAGCAGGAATGTACATATATGCACTGGTTGTGCATGGTGGGAGAACCATTTTATAACCATCAACATCAAAACCATCAACAAAAACAACACATATGTCTAAAACATCAGTGCTGCAGAGGGAGTGCAGACTGACCCAATGACTTCCAACAGGCCTAGTTTTTACTTATATTGTAATCTGCATTGATCCTTTGTGGGTAGATAGCAGAATATACATTTTTATTGTATTTTAATTATTTGCTAGGATTTATTTACCGCCTTTTTGAAGGAATTCACTCAAGGCAGAATATACAAGAATAAGTCAAACATAAGCAATAGACAATTACAGCAGTAAAAATATTCAAACAACAATACAAAGTATGGCACCATATGTAATAAAATATTTTAATAGGTAGCATAGGGTATAAGCAGATGGAACATGTAGGGCCTACTACTACTACTACTTATTTTTATAGTGCTACTAGACGTACACAGCATTGCACACTTGAACATCTAACAGACTGTGTTTCGGTGGATGAGCATTCATATTATGTATTTGTGTGATCCTTTACGTTTTGTATTCATATTAATTTTCATTATGTTTATGTACAATGAGTTGTGACCCATAAGGCAGGCAGCTAAATCCACCAAAACACGGTCCCATATCAGGTCTCTACTCCAGTGCTCGTTTCAAATAAAGATTGTTTTGGTTCATACTCCTTGTTTGGAAGTCACTGAGTCGGTCTCCATTCCCTCTGTTGCATTTACCATGGGGATTTCTTCCCGTTCCTTTTTTGTTGTAAACGTCTGTGCTTAAATGTGTAAGTTGGTATTTCAGAATATAGATGAGTAAAGTGCAGACACAGACATCTGTGTGCACTGTTTTGGAAACCACCTGAATGCTCTCAATTCAGTACAGAGCTTGCAGACATTCAGCACAATGAATTTCAGAGGGGAAAAACACTGACTGATTAAGGGGAAGACCTCCTCTAATCCCTCCTATAGAGCACGGCCAAAAATGAGCACTTTTACAAAACATATATGTACCAGGGTGCAGCTGTAAATCCCACTTTTTTAAAATTTCAATGAGGTACTTTATTAGAACAATGACAGCAATCAACATACAAGCAAGCAATAGTAAAGCTACACACAGTCAAACATTCAGATTAGCTCTACTGATCAGAATTGTGAAGATACAACCCTGTCTGTTGTATCTCAAGTTTATGAAGTGTTTTGTTTTAATAAAATAATCTCTACCCCGTCAAAACAAAAAGGGAGGTGGGGGAAGAAAAACAGAGGAATGATCAGAATAGCACATTCCAATAGTACAAGACAATCATAATTTATCATAATTTATTCTTTTGACCACCGATTTCCATCAAACGCTCCATCTCATACATATATCTAAGCTTCTGTAACAATGTGCATACTGAGGGTATTTCAGGTTCCTTCCAACTACCGTGTTTCCCCGAAAATAAGACAGTGTCTTATATTAATTTTTGCTCCCAAAGATGCACTAGGTCTTATTTTCAGGGGATGTCTTATTTTCGGCGAAACACGGTACAAGCCATACCCAAATGCACCACACTAGAGAACCAAACGATTACACATACAAAAAAAAAAAAAAATCCCAACGATGGCCCCTGATAGAGGAAGAACGAGGAAAAGAATGTGTTGCTTTGTGTTATAGACGTCCGGCTCTCAAAAGGACACAAAAAAAAACAAACAACCTCCCCTAATAAACCACAACACAGTACCATATCGCCATCACTACCTCCACACTAATGGGAACTGGGCTGGGTGGCTAGTTGCCAAATAGTGAGCTTCTGGTGGGAGAGAGTGGGCACCCATCGGGGCCAAACAAAAACTTTGCTAGGTCTTACTTTCGGGGGAGGCCTTATATTTAGCAAGTCAGCAAAACCTCTACTAGGTCTTATTTTCGGGGAAACAGGATAGCTGCCATGTAAACCCACTGCTGATCACAACGATCATAAATGTGCTTTCCCCTGCCAGAGTGCTGCACTAGTCCCACCTAAAACCCTGCCTCCTTGCCATGTGCACATAATTCTCAGCTTTCTAAAACTGGGTTCTCAATGTTTATTCAGTATACATGTGTAAATGTTGGTATTTACGTAAGTAAATCACAAATAGGGCTTCTATAATCATGGCCTTATTTTCTCAATCCAATTCTTTTAAGAGAAAGATTTTAGTCTCTCTCCATTCAAAGTGTTGATCAGTGCTAAAGCTGCCTGAGGTGATCTTTAAGAATACAGGCTGCTTCTCTGAGAGAAACATTTTTGACTTGATTAAATCACATTTTGATATGAAAATGCTTAAAAACTGGTAAGATTCTGCACCACTAAGGAAATTTACAGGTAAATTTAGCATCTTTTGATTCAGTAAAGTAGGCATTTTGATTAAGGTCATCATTAACTCAGGCTATAGTGTTTTTAGCACACTGACAATTATGCAGCTGAAAAATTTTGTGCTTACCTTGTTCAGCACTGCTCAAAGGCCCTTTACCAGAATTATTGTCTACACTTGAACTATTCCAGATAGGCCCAGTCTGGGTAGCTTTCAAACCCTGCATTCCTGGTCCTAATTAGGGGAGAGAAAAAAACCCTCATTAATTATAAACAATATTGTGCAATCTCATTAGATACAATTTTGTTTAATTCAGCATGTGCATTGATAAAAAGCAAGTTTGTTAAAACTGTTGATCCACTGGAAAACTCAAAATGTTTACTATGTACAGCCTTTGACATATTAAAATAATGCTTCTGAAGGTTTTTGTCCTAAAATCTTTCATTGGTTAAAATGCACCCGACTTACAGGAAAGGGGGTTTAAAAAAAAAAGAAAAAAACCCACAGAATCAAAATGTAAGCTCTTTGAGCAGGGACTGTCTTTCTTCTATGTTTGTGCAGCACTGCGTACGCTTTGTAGCGCTATAGAAATGCCAAATAGTAGTAGTAGTAGGGCATAGCCACAGGTAGGCCTGGGCCCTTCCACTTTGGAATCAGGTTCACTGAAGCCAGCAGCAATAGCACAGGCAAATGAGAACTGGAGGTGCTAACATTTGAACTACGTAGTGTTTACCATGTCAACATCTGACCACCACCACCAAAATAAATCAGTCCTGGCTACATCACTGTTGCAAGTACAGTAAAACAAACCAGGGCCAAATTCCTTCCTGGGTATGCTGGGCCTGCACCAACTCACACTTACTCAGTAACAATTAAGCAAACACAGGGAAACTGCTTTTGTTTAAAAAAAAAAAAAAAAAAAGTACTCAAGGGCAGACAATAAGGAAACAGGGCCAGACACAAACACAGCAACCTGGCTTGGATTTAAGACAGACAACATCAGTGGTACTGTGCCTCTAAGAGACATCAATGCTCACATTCTTCTCAACTTAGGGTATGAAAACACAGCAGAAGGGGCGGAGGCTGGAGAGGTAAACATAAGAACATAAGAATTGTCTTTATTAGGTCAGACCAAACGTCCATCTAACCCAACATCCTGTTTCAAATAGTACCTGGCAAGATCCCCCAAAGTAGCTAGATTCCATGGCTAGTTACCTCTAAGGATAAGGATTTCCCTACGTGTACCTAAATGGTTTATGGACCATTTTTCCAGGAATTTGTCTAAAGAACAGCGCCAAGTCAGAAGTAAACAAAGGAACATTACAGCATCTTTACAGTTATAGAGCACTGAAAATGATGACAGCTAGAATCCTATTCAGTAATTACAATCAAGGTTCCCAGCCTTCTTAACCAAAATTTAAAGGACACTACTCGGGTTGGTGCAACGAAAAAAATGAAATTTATCACATAAGAAAGCTAATTATTTTGATATTCTTTATGTTTTTAGTGATGGCTTAAAAATATATGCATATCTACCTAAGCAAGATCTTTTCCCGGTGTTGTCCATTATTTTATACGAAGGTCTTCAAATCCTGACTATGCTACCCCACAACAGGAGCCATGTTTATAGTCCAATGGTTCTCAACCCAATCCTTGGGACACACCTAGCCAGTCAGGTTTTTCAGGCTTCCTTTGAGAAAAGGAGGAGTTAGTGGTTACATAGGATGGGCAGACTAGATGGACCATTTGGCCCTTCCTTATCTGCTGTCATGTTTCTATTTTCCTCTAATGAATATGTATGACTTAGCTCTACATGTAATAGAGGTAAAGCATTCAAACCTCTCTCATGCATATTCATTGTGGATATCCTGAAAACCTGACTGGCTGGGTGAACACCGAGGACTGGGTAGAGAATCCGTTATAGTCTACAGAGTTCATAAATGTGTGCCCTGGCTGCAATTTGCATAATTCTGCTGCTGCAGCCTGGGGCAAGATTAAAAGTAAAAGATGACTAACAAAAATGATCCAACTAGTAAAAGTTTTTCATTACAACAAATCCAATGCTTAGAAATCTGCTCTGCTTCTGAGAAGTAAAAAAGCCAAGAATCTTCAATGTTCTATTTGTTTTTTTTTTTTTTTCTTGTAATAAAACAGCCAAAAATTGCAAACTGGAACAAAACTGAGCCATTCCTTTATAAACTGGATAAAGTAGTGTGGTTGTCATGTTAGTCCAATTTTAAGGGTAATAAATAGAAATAATAAAAAAAAACCCCAGAAAATAAGATGTTACCATTTTTATTGGACTAATGTAAAAACTCATTATTTTTTCTGACTAGCTTTCAAAGGCCAGAATTTTCTTCCTCAGGGTCAGGACAGTATTTTTTTTTTTTTTTTTTTTTTTACTATAGGTGCCATTTCTTTTTGGACTAAGCAATGGGTACATAAGTAATGCCACACTGGGAAAAGACCAAGGGTCCATCGAGCCCAGCATCCTGTCCCTGACAGCGGCCAATCCAGGCCAAGGGCACCTGGCAAGCTTCCCAAACGTACCAACATTATATACATGTTATTCCTGGAATTGTGGATTTTTCCCAAGTCCATTTAGTAGTGGTTTATGGACTTGTCCTTTAGGAAACTGTCTAACCCCTTTTTAAACTCTGCCAAGCTAGCCGCCTTCACCACGTTCTCTGGCAATGAATTCCAGAGTTTAATTATGCGTTGGGTGAAGAAATATTTTCTCCGATTTGTTTTAAATTTACTACACTGTAGTTTCATCGCATGCCCCCTAGTCCTAGTATTTTTGGAAAGCGTGAACAGACGCTTCACATCCACCTGTTCCACTCCACTCATTATTTTATATGCCTCTATCATGTCTCTCCTCAGCCGTCTCTTCTTCAAACTGAAAAGCCCTAGCCGCCTTAGTCTTTCTTCATAGGGAAGTCCTCCCATCCCCGCTATCATTTTAGTTGCCCTTCGCTGCACCTTTTCCAATTCTACTATATCTTTCTTGAGATGCAGCGACCAGAATTATGTGTTTTAAAGGTTTATGATTTATGCTTGACTGTACTTTGTTCTATATTATTTTAATTTCAGTGTACTTTTAACCAGTATTGGGGTGATACTCTGTTGTATTCTATTGTTATGATATATAATTGATCATATTATATATTTGCATTGCACTGTGTTTTATATTCTTTATTGTACCTTTCTGATTTGTATTTATTTTATTCTTCTGTGATCTAATTTGTACTATGTAGGTTAACAATTAAGTACACAAGTTAAATTGATCCTGCCCCTATTAGTCATCAGGGATACTCCAGTAGGCCTTGGAAAGGGGAGGGGGAGGGAAATCAAGTCTTGCACTATTTATACTGATTAAGGCGGTGTGCCATTAGTTGGGGGGGGGGGGGGGGGAAGGGTTAATACAGATCAGGGGATAGAGGGCCTACTTTTTTATCACCACCACCTGTCCCAGCATCTTTACCTTGCTGCAGCCAGAAACATGAAACATTGCCAGCTGCAGAAATGTAAACACAAATTTACTACAGATTCATTAAGCCATGGTACTGCTGTACTGCATTTTCCTGTGCTAAAAGAGCACATAAATGTGCTATTTTAATTTGTTAGTAAATAGGCATGTAAGGCACTAGCACAGCTATTGAAATGAGCAGCTGGCGTAGTACGTTTCTGATGCATCATTTGTGCTCATTTGAGCTAATTTCTACCGATGCACAAGTTGTGAACAAATGTTATTCCCATTATTATCTCTCTCTCCTCTAAAAGGGATACAAAACAGGAAAAATAGTCTGGAAGTTCCAAAAAATTGTTCAGTTTAGTTACAATTAACCAAGGGCCAGTCCAATGTCAAGGGCTGTGCACTGGTTCAATCCCACAGTCAAGTCTTTCACTCCTTGGACTGCTTGGGGCCGCAGCAGAGGCAGTGTTTACAGCCCCAGGTGGAAGCATTGGGAGGGCAGCATCAAGGGCGCTGCTTAAGAGTGGCACTTAATGGTCAGATTCAGGGCCCATGACTGCAGGGTTCCAGAAAGAGCCCTGGTGCACAACTCAAAGCAATGAGCAGATCAGGTGTGTTTGTGTTTGAGAAGTAGCGACGGGATATGAAAGAGGGGAAAACCTCAAAATAGCTGCGAATGAAGATTCATGGCACCAGATTCCAAGCCTTTGTTCTGACTGAGCTGAAGCACAACAGAACATACTACACAAAACAAATCACAACCACCGGGACAGACATAAAAAAAACAATACCAAATCATAAAGAATCTTCTCAACACGAACCCAGTAACAACTTCATCCTCAAATTGTCTATCTGCCGACCAGCTGGCCAAATATTTCAACGACAAAATCATTAATCTATGCAACACAATTCCACATTCCGATGCAAACATTGATATTTACCTTGACGAACTGGACCCCGACTCAGAAGAGATCCCGGCAGACCGCTCCTGGACAAACTTCACCCCCCTCAGCACTAAGGAAATTTCCACTGCATTATCCAAACTCTCCAAGTCTCACTGCCACCTGGACCCATGTCCCAATTATCTAATGAAAAATGCCCCAGCTCGATTCATTACGGACCTCACCACCCACCTAAATTTCCTACTTCAACAAGGCTTCTTCCCCTCCGAACACGGCAACATTCTACTCACACCAATACCAAAAAACCCCCCAAAAAACAGCAAAAGACATCACTAACTACTGACCTGTGGCCTCCATCCCTCTTCTAACCAAACTAATGGAAAATAGAGTGATCTCCCAACTCAACGAATTCATACAAAAATTCTCCATACTACATGAGTCACAATCGGGTTTTCGACCAGCACACAGCACTGAAACAGTACTACTCACCCTAATATCCAAGTTCAAACAAGAAATGTAATTTGGCAACAACATACTCTTCTGCAGTTCGACCTATCCAGCGCATTTGACATGGTAAACCACAATATTCTTACAAAACTACTGGACATACTAGGGATCGGCGGAAACATCATTAAATGGATAAGTTTCATCACCACCAGATCCTATCAAGTCAAATCAACCTCATCTGTATCATCTGCGTGGTCCTCACAATGCGGAGTCCCCCAAGGATCACCTCTATCCCTGATCCTCTTCAATCTTATGATGATCCCTCTGGCTAAATCCCTATCCAAAGCTGGTCTAAATCCCTTCATCTATGCAGACGTCACCATATTCATCCCTTTCCAATCCAACCTTGCAGAAATATCTGGAAAAATAACCACTGGCATGAACATCTTAACCTCCTGGGCCAATGCCTTCAAAATGAAATTGAATAAAGAAAAAACTCAATGCTTAATCCTCTCATCAAGACACTCCACTCTACTCCCAACCACCCTGATCACCCCTGACGTCACAATCCCAATATTCCACAATCTAAAAATCCTAGGAGTAACGTTAGACAACCACCTAACGCTAGAAACTCACACAAAAGCCATGACAAAGAAGATGTTCAACATGATGTGGGTACTGAAAAAGAATAAAACCATTCCTCCCCCAAAAATCTTTCCACAATTTGGTACAATCCACAGTACTCACCCACGCTGACTACTGCAACAGCATCTTCATTGGTTGTAAAGCCCAAATCCTGAAAAAACTCCAAACCGCCCAAAAGACGGCAGCCAGACTTATTTTTGGTAAATCACGATTTGAAAGTGCAACACCACTCCGTGAAAAACTCCACTGGCTCCCTATCAAAGAACTAATAAACTTCAAAGTCCACACTTTGATCCACAAGATCCTTCACGGAGAATCTCCAAATTACATGATCAACCTAATCGATCTTCCAGCCAGGAACGGGTCCAAATTTTCTCAAACATATCTCAATCTTCACCTTCCCAATTGCAAAGGTCTCAAATACAAAACCTACTACGCATCCAACTTCTCCGTTATAGGCAGCCAACTCTGGAACGCCATACCAAGACACATCAGAATAACCAACGAACATCTACCCTTCCAAAAATGCTGAAAACATACCTCTTCAAACAAGCCTATCCAAACGACCCAACTTAATTTATGAATCTAATCCACACCACTAACATTAACATACCTCAATCCTTCCCCCCACATCTCTCCCTCTTGCCCTTCTCTATACAATAGTGTTATCTCGGTGATACTCTGTACCCATACATTGTTATCTCTGTGATACTTTATAACCATACATTATGTTATCTCTATGACACCTTGAACCCATACATTGTATTATCTCTGTGATACTTTGTACCCATACATTGTAAGCCGCACTGAACCTGCTATCGAGTGGGAAAGAGCGGGGTATAAATGCTACAAATAAATAGAAGAGGAGGAGGAGGAGGAGAAAACATGGCAGTCAGCCAAAAAGGAATCATCACAGCATAATTAATCTCCAGAAATAATGCTGGGTTCAGTGGGAAACTTTTCAAATCTCCAGCCCCGCCTCCAAGCTCTCTAGTTGCTGATATTGTGTTCAGTAAAATGCTGGTAGGACCACAGACCCAGGGGCCAACCTCACTCCACTGTCTACAGTGGCGTAGCCACGTGGGGCCCGAGGGGGCCTGGGCCCCCGTAGATTTCATCCTGGACCCCCCTCCCGACGACCCTCTCGACCCCCCCCCCCGCCGCCCACCTTCGCTTTTGCTGGCGGGGGACCCCAATCTCCGCCAGCCGACATCCTCTTCGTCCTGCAGACAGTGCAAAAAAGTCTTCGTTCTGTTGCATGCTGACGTCCTGCACGTAACACGTTATACGCGCAGGATGTCAGACTCAGAGCAGAACGAAGACTTTTTTTTTTGCACTGACTGCAGGATGTCAGAATGCAACAGAATGAAGACTTTTTTGCACTGACTGGAGGACGAAGAGGACGCCGGCTGGTGGGGATTGGGGTCCCCCGCCAGCAAAAGCGAAGGTAGGCGGTGGCGGGGGAGGGTTGGCGGCAGGTGGTGGCAGGTTGGCAATGGGGGGGGGGGGGGGGCTAAAATGTGCCCCCTCACCTCGGGCTCTGGACCCCCCTCCCACCGAAGTCTGGCTACGCCCCTGGTCTATGGCAAGGTTCATACTCGGGTACAGAAACATATAATGTACAGGGGGTGCAAAGGTATCACTTCATCCTCTGTAGCATGGCAGACAGTCTGTTTACTAGGGTGGCACTATTATACAATGCAACTACCAGAAATATAAATACTGACTAGCCAAAGGGACAAAAGTTGGGTTCTGGAATCTAAACTGTTCAGACCCAATACCAATGATATTTACTGGAAATGGCTGAGTAAGTGCATGACTAGGACACTTGTCTTTGGAAAACAAAATAAGATGTGTGAGTGTCTAGGGAAACAGACAATCATTTCAGATAATAGGGGGGGGTACCTTATTCTTGACTTACCACTTAAAAAAATTTTTTTTTTTTGCCAAAGTACATGTTGTTGCTTAGCTTACAGATTAGTAAACAAAAATATTAGCTTAGGAAGAGATAGTGCAATAAAGACAGAAATCTTGTGTTCTGAAACAAATGTTTTTTTAGCAAAACAAAAAGGAGAGAAAGATAGTAGGGAAAGGTAATGGCTCCACTTTGTACTGCTCTGTTATTATCCAAAAACAACTGTAGTTTCATGTTCTGCTTAAACTTCAGCAGCCATTCAAAGTCTCTGCCCTGTTACCATGTCTCCTCTCTCCTACCTCTGACCACAATCCCCTTCCTCTCCTTCTATGTCACTGCATGAGTCACAATTCAAGGCTACCCAGGATGTTGTCTTAGTGTGGGCAGATAGGATATGGGTAAACCAAACATTGTTACAGAATAAATCAAGCTGTTTACAATAGAATTCTGGCTCCCAAAGGTAAGCTTGATTATCAAGCTGCATGTTATCACATTGTGCAAGGTTTTAACCTTAACTACAGAAAACAATGGTAGGACTAGCATCTTAAATTAACAGCAAGTCATTATTTGGGAAATTCTTTAACAATGAAACTTTTAAAGGATGCCTGATGAGAATTACCATTTGTCATGTGCTGTTCTGAAACACTGCCCAATACAGAAAGGAGTACAGCTTGCTTTCAGACACAGCTGTGAGAGATGCTGAATTATTCACCTAAAACAAACGATCTTTTGTAACTACTTAAAACTGTTAGTGCTACAAGAACAGAACACACACACAAAAAAAGATTGTAGCCGAGTAAAGGGTCTCCAAACCAATGCTTCATGTTTAGCCTCTGTAGCAGGACAAGTGATTACTTGTAATCTGACTAATGCAGCATAGACAGTCCATTTCATAAACTGCCTCCAGTTTCAATAACTTTGCAAGTAAGAGACCTATTGTGGCTGCAATTTGGCAGGCAGAGGGCAATAAGAGAAAAATAACAAGGACCAAAATCACAGGAGAAAAGGCCAAAAAGTATAGCTTGCTTGGGTTGCTTTCAGTAAACTTATTCATTACCAAGTGTTTTAGGTTGAGAAACTGCTCCAGCTCTCATGTTAGGCAGGGTTTGTGTTTTCAAAGGCCCATCTGGTGCCTGCAGTAATGACGTCCCATCAGGAATGGCCGGTTTGACCAGAAGTTCTGATCTGGAGGGAAGACGAGGCATGGTGGCAGATTGGATGTATGGACCCACTGCTGCTACGCGACTTGAACCAGATATCATCTGCTGGGGTAGATTCCCATCAGAAGAAATCTGAAGAGAGAAATGTTTGTATAGTCATTCAACATTACAATACACACAACATACTTTCACCTCTCCCACTGCTAGACAACAAACCATGGGTTGGAGCATTTATATGAAAAGCTTCAGAAGTATATTCTACGCATAAGCTGAATCTCCCACCAAAAACCTCATACACCACACACACTCGCAAAAACCCCTTAAGGTAACTAACAGATTGACTAGACTATTAAAACTACAGTCTGAGGATCCCTTACACACAGAAAATCTCATTTAAGAACACAGGACCCCACCTATGGCATAAATAAAACTAGTGCCTTCTCTGCTGACCTACAGAGTTATTTTATGAAAGAGTCCCTGACTGACTGCATAGCCAGTATTTGTCTTTAGGGTACAGCACTACTTACTGGTACATTCTCCTTCTGCTGCAGAGCTACTTTCTTCTTCCACAGACGGTCTCGCAGCTCATAAACCCGCTTGTCCATGGCTGCCACCTCCGAGTTGCGCTTGTTCAAACTCTCCCTCTGTTGCTGCAGCTTGGCATTCTGCTCCTGATTCAGTTTGTTCCTTAGCTGAGTATATTGGAGAGAAAACAAACGACACGCACATAGTCACCAGCTCTGAAGAAGGGCAGCCAGCACAAAGCACCAGAAAAAAAAAAACCACACACACACACTCAGCAGCTGAACAGAGGCACCAAGCAAAGTCTTGAATGCTAATCTTCCATTTTGGTTTCTTTATATGCAGAGAATCCTGTGAATTAAGGGCAGAACTTTAAACTAGGCAACACTTGAGGATGACTCTGCTGATCTCTTAAATCAGATCTAAATCACCGACTGCTGGAGGAAAAGGAGGATGTACTGAGTTTAGATGAAGAGAAGACAAGCCCTGGGGTAAGGAATGTGCTGCAGCAGCTTGAGAACATGAAACGGGTTCTATGGCGCATCCCGGCATGATACCTGCAGCTCCTTATACAGCTTGTCCAGCTCGGCCACAGTGGACTTGTTGTCATGGTAACCATCAATTCGGCCATTCTTCAGCATCTCCAGTTGTCTGCTCAGTTCCTCCACTTTAGACGCGGCCACCACCAACTCCTTCTGCTTTTGCTGGAACAAGTTATTCATGTGTTCAATTTCTTCCACTAGTGAAGGAAACCAAAACCCATAGTGAACAGAAGTTATTAAAGGTAGCATCTCTGCACAATTTTCAAAAGATATGTAGGAATGAAGGTCAAATGGATAAAGAGGTCCCAAACATATTATATTAGTCTAGCAATAAGGTATCACCTGCATCTTGTTTGCCTTCATTTTTACATACCCAGTAGGGTTACAAACAACCACAACTATTCACACATTATATTTATGTTTCAATGTTTTTATTGAAGACAGAAGATAAATTCTCCAATGAATGTACATCAAGTATACATAAGCTATATCCAATGAAGCTCAAGTATTATAAACCATCAACATACTTTTATTCTTTTACCCCAACCCCCCTTTCCTAATTATATTAATGTAATAAGCCATTCCTAAACCCAAGTTACCATTATCATACCGAATAAACTGAAATATGCATGAACCACTATTGCTTGGTATGTCTTTATTATTAGCTCCCAACGCTAATACTAACATGGGTTACATACACTCCTCTCCCTTCATATACCAAAAACAGTAACCCAACCCAAGGGTCACGTAATCCCAGATTACTGCGCTATTTAACCCCAAAGTTAACCCCCAACTCCCTTTACAATCCTCTTCCCACTAGAAGACCTCCTAAATATTCAAAAAACCTCCCCCCTCCCCCCCACCGCCGCTAATGTTCCATACAACTCAAAATTGAAGCTATCATACCAAGCTGGACAGTCAAAGATCTTAATTTATAATGTGTTCACTATTAAGCTACGACTCCGAGGACTGAGAGACTGCAAGTAAGGGTCCCAAATCTGAAGAAATTTTTTTCTTGCGACCCGGGGATCCCCTCGCCGACCTAGCCTCCCACGAGACCAAAAGATGTATCCGATTCCTCCAATGCCAAAAAGATGGAGAATCCGGTGTTGTCCAATACTGCATTACCGTTTTCCGGGCTACTAAAACTTAATTTACTATATAAGATACTGGCGCACTTAGACAAAGGGCGAAAAGCCCTGGGTTTATCTAGCAAAAACTAGGCCTCCGTCCCTGGAATTGCATAGCCCACTAGGTGGATTAGGAATCTTCTAACTTGAGCCCAAAAATTTTGCACCCCAGGGCAAGCCCATACTGCATGATAAAAAGAATGAGTACTCTGCTCACACTTGGAACACACTGAACCTCCTTGTCCTCCCATATGCGCCAACTGGGCCTTGGTCATATATACACATAAAATCACTCTGTAACCACATTCCCTCAATCTTTCATCAGTCGTAAGGCTTACAATGCTCTTTAAGGAAGCTGCCATGTCCCAGTCTTCTAAAGGGTCTCCAATATCCCGCGCCCAACTATTTTTAATACTAGTATAGTCCTTACAGGCTATCCTCTTAATCAACAATTTATGGATGCCTGAGACTGTAAGCTCCTCATTTAATGTTTCCTGAAAGAAGTCACGAACACGGGCCCCCAAATGAATCCCCAACAATGATTTATCCAGTGAAGCCATATAATGCTTAATCTGGGCATAAGCGAATCGATTCCCCCAAGTCGCTCCCAACCGGAGTTCTAATTCATCTCACTCCCCACTAACTGTTCAAGCTTCACCACCCCTATCCGTTCCCAGTTGGCAAATGTGGAATTGTCCATCCCCGCCTGAAATAAAATATTACCCCTCACTGTAAGCTGGTCTGACACATATGGGTCTCCTCCTAATTTCTCCACTAACATTTTCCACATCTCCCTCATTGGCTTTTGCAATACACTATCTCTACTACTACTACTACTACTATTTAACATTTTTATAGCGCTACAAAGCGTACGCAGCACTGCACAAACATAGAAGACAGTCCCTGCTCAAAGAGCTTACAATCTAATAGACAAAAATAAAGCAAGCAAATCAATTGTGTAGAGGAAAGAGGAGAGGAGGGTAGGTGGAGGAGAGTGGTTACAAGTCAAAAGCAATGTTAAAGAGGTGGGCTTTCAATCCAGATTTAAAGATGGTCAAGGATGGGGCAAGATGTAGGGGCTCAGGAAGTCTATCCCAGGCGTAGGGTGCAGCGAGACAGAAGGAGCGAAGTCTGGAGTTGGCAGTATTGGAGAAGGGAAACAGATAAGAAGGATTTATCCATGGAACGGAGTGCACGGGAAGGGGTGTAGGGAAGGACGAGTGTGGCGAGATACTGGGTAGAAGCAGTGTGAGTACATTTATAGGTTAGTAGAAGAAGTTTGAACAGGATGCAAAAACGGATAGGGAGCCAGTGAAGCGACCTGAGGAGAGGGGTAGTATGAGTAAAGCGACCCTGGCGGAAGACGAGACAGGCAGCAGAGTTTTGAACCGACTGGAGAAGGGAGAGGTGACTAAGTGGGAGGCCAGCAAGAAGCAGATTGCAGTAGTCTAAACAAGAGGTGACAAGGGTGTGGATGAGGTTTCTGGTAGAGTGTTCTGAGAGAAAGGGGCGGATTTTACGGATGTTGTAAAGAAAGAAACGACAGGTCTTGGCAATCTGTTGTGAATAGAGAAGGAGAAAGAGGAGTCAAAGATGACCCCAAGGTTACGAGGTGAAGAGGACCGGGGAGAATGAGAGAGACATCAACAGAAATAGAAAACGGGGGGGGGGGGGGGGGGGGGGGGGGAAGCGGTGAGGTGGGTTTGGGGGGAAAAATGAGAAGCTCGGTTTTGGTCATGTTTAATTTCAGGTGGCGTGAGACATCCAGGCAGCAATGTCAGACAAGCACGCATCTCTAAGATGAGTGGGTACCTGATTTGGCTTCAGGTGTAACAGGGAAAATAGTTCATAGGGGGCATAATACGCCCGCTCCAAATCTATAGTTGTATACTTTCGGGACTGGGTAAACCAATCTCCCAGGTGCCTCAGAAGGCAAGCCTGATTATACGCTTGCAAATTAGGAAACCCCACTCCTCCCTGATTCCCACTACCCAGCAGCAGAGCCTAAGTTTGGGTTTTTTGCCCATCCAACAAATATGACTAAACATCCTGTTAAGTCTTTTTAAATCTGGCTGTCTAACTCTCAAAGGTAGCGTTTGCAGGACATACAGTCACCTAGGAAATAGAACCATCTTTATCAAATTGATCCTACCTATCAGCGACAAAGGAAGAGACATCCACCCGTCCAAACTTTCCTTAGTGGCATCAAGCAACACTGAAATGTTAAGTGTATACAATGCCAACACATCCATAGCCAGCCGAATACCAAGATATTTTAAAGAGTTATCAGCCCACTGCAAGGGAAAGTCCTGTCCCCAATCTGCACGTAATTGAGCTGACAAAGCCAACGCTTCTAATTTTGCCAAGTTCAGCCGTAAACCCGCATAGTCTCCCTACTCCCGAAAGGTCTCTAGCAATGACTGAAGAGAGGCCTGCGGGCTTGTAAGATGTATTAACAAGTCATCTGCATAAGCAGCAATTTTGAAACAATACTGGCCCAATTGCTTGACTGTTCTGCTATCCCCTTTCTTAACCAAATAGCAACCCCCCTCCCTTTCTTCTTCTGTGCCAGAGCTGCCACACACTGCCCCCACCCACCAAGTTTGGAGCTTAGCATGTTCCAAGTTGTTAAGATGAGTTTCCTGAAGTAAAGCAATGTCCATCCCGTTTCTATGCAAATGTTTGCAGTATCTTGGACCTCTTTATTAGAGAATTAATCCCACCTACATTCCATGTGACCACTTTAACCATGTATTAAGTTTAACAAATATCTTTGTATACATAACCACATATCATAATTCCAGAAGGGATATCCCAATGAGCATCTCTCCTCCCAGACCACAGTCTCCCAGTCCCCCAGGCCAACCCACAGCTTCCAATCATACTTTCCCTGTCATACCGCCCTCTGTCCAACTCTATTAAGCTCCTAGCCTAACCCAAGAACACAAAACCCTACACAACCCCTCCCCACTTCCCTCTTTCCCGCAATCCCAAGAGGCCTCGTTCCCCCCACGGGGAACTGGCACTTATAACATCTTCCCTATGCACCCCCCCCAACAGCAGAACTGATAATGATTCATACAACCCACATTCCCGCCAACTTCCCAGAAGAAGAAAGAGAAACAAAAAAAAAAAACAAAAAGCATATCCATTATCCATGCATATAGACCTGTGTATTCATTTTCAACTAACTATGTTTCATATCCACATACACAGACACTATGTATCATTGCCCTCCATTATTAATCGCCACTAGGTCTGATAGGGCTCTGCGCAAGAATAGATCAAGCTACCCTGCAAAGAAAACAAAACACACTTTTTCCAGTGCCCATACGTATAGACCTGTATGATCAATTTCATCTACTGTTTCATATCCACATAGACAGACACTGTGCACTCATTGCAACCCCTTAACCATAGCCTTTATTCCCAATAGGGCTGCACCTGAACAGTCCCCACAAGTTACCCACAAACCAAAACAAAAAATTACAGTTGAAATTGTAAGTGCCTGTTAGCCCATTCTGATAACTTCCAATAAAGTCTAGGCCACCATAGCACTCCAGCCATCACTCTCAAATAATACACATATGCAAAACCATCCTTTTTCTCCCACTCTGAAGACTTCATGTTCAGTATAATTGTAGTCAGTAGGAGGAGGTCCTGGCAGAGGTCCCCAAAACCTCTCCGATGCTCCTCCTCCCTCCCAGTAAACCTTATGGGAATCCACACAGCTCTCCAGCTCTCCCAATAGCTAGGGGAAACCAGAGATAAGTCACTAAGGGTTTTGTAAACAAGTGCACCATTTGGTCTCTAGAAAGCGAAAGATACATACCCTGTAGCAGGTATTCTCTGAGGACAGCAGGCTGATTGTTCTCACATGTGGTGACGTCCATCAGCAGCGCCAGGATCGGAAGATCTTCCTAGCAAGAAAAGTTTGCTAGCCCTCGCGCGCACTGTGCATGCGTGACCATCTTGCCGCCCGTAGCGCGAGCATGCTCCTCAGTGAAGTAGAAAGCAAAGACAAGGGAAGACAACTCCAAAGGGGAGGTGGGCGGGTTGGTGAGAACAATCAGCCTGCTGTCCCTCACATGTATGGTATCCCCAGCCCCCAGGCCTCACTCAAAACAACAAACATGGTCAATTGGGCCTCGTAACTGCAAGGACATAATGAGATTGACCTGACCTAAAAACTTAACCAACTAACTGAGAGTGCAGCCTGGAACAGTATAAAAATGGGCCTAGGGGAGTGGAGTTGGATTCTAAACCCCAAACAGATTCTGCAGCACGTCTGCCCAAACCCAACTGTCACGACAGGTATCCTGCTGTAGCAGTAATGAGATGTGAATGTGTGGACAGATGACCATGTCGCAGCCTTGCAAATCTCTTCAATAGTGGCTGACTTCAAGTGGGCCACTGATGCTGCCATGGCTCGAACACTATGAGCCGTGACATGACCCTCAAGTGTCAGCCCAGTGTGGGAGTAAGTGAAGGAAATGCAATCTGCTAGCCAATTAGAAATGGTGCGTTTCCCGACAGCCACTCCCCTTCTGTTGGGATCGAAAAAAACAAACATTTGGGCGGACTGTCTGAAGGGGCTTGTCCGCTCCACATAGAAGGCCAATGTTCACTTGCAGTCCAATGTGTGCAGCTGACGTTCAGCAGGGCGGGTATGAGGACGGGGGAAAGAATGTTGGCAAGACAATTGACTGGGTCAGATGGAACTCGACATCACCCTTTGGCAAGAACTTAGGGTGAGTGCGGAGGGACTACTCTGTTATGATACAAATTTAGTATATGGAGCATGAGCGACCAAGGCTTGAGGCTCACTGACTCTACGAGCTGAAGTAACTGCCACCAAGAAAATGACCTTCCAGGTCAAGTACTTCAGATGGCAGGAATTCAGTGGCTCAAAAGGAGGTTTCATCAGCTGGGTGAGAACGACGTTGAGATCCCATGACACTGTAGGAGGTTGATGGGGGGCTTTGACAAAACAAACTCTCAAGAAGCAAACAAACTAAAGGCTGTCCCGAGATCGGTTTACCTTCTACACGGTAATGATAAGCACTAATTGCACTAAGATGAACACTTACAGAGTTGGTCTGAGGACCAGACTTGGACAAGAGCAGAATGTATTCAAGCAGGGTCTGTGTTAGGACAGGAGCGAGGATCTAGGGCCTTGCTGTCACACTACACAGCAAACCTCCTCCACTTAAAAGAATAACTCTTTAGTGGAATCTTTCCTGGAAGAAAGCAAGACTTGGGAGACACCCTCAGAGAGACCCAAGGAGGCAAAATCTACGCCCTCAACATCCAAGCCATGAGAGCCAGGGGACTGGAGTTTGGGAATGCAGAAGGACCCCCTCGTTCTGAGTAATGAGGGTTGGGAAAACACTCCAATCTCCACGTTTCCTTTTGAGGACAACTCCAGAAGAAGAGGCAACCAGATATGACGCAGCCAGAAGGGAAGCGATCAGAATCATGTTCCCTCGATCTTGCCTGAGTTTCAGCAAAGTTCTTCCCCCCCAAAGGTTATGGGAGGATAAGCATACAGGAGGCCCCTCCCCCTAATGGAGGAGAAAGGCATCCGACGCTAGCCTGCCGTGGGCCTGAAGTCTGGAGCAGAACTGAGGGACCTTGTAGTTGGCTCGAGAGGCAAAGAGATCCACCAAGGGAGTACCCCACGCTGGGAATATCTCGCGTACCACTCTCGAGAGACCACCGTGCGGTTGGCATTATCCTGCTCAACCTGCGGCGCCAGACTGTGTTTACGCTGCCAGATATATGGCCTGAAGAACCATGCCATACCAGCGAGCCCACAACCACATTCTGACAGCTTCCTGACACAGGGGCGAGATCCGGTGTTTCCCCCTGCTTGTTGATGTAATACATGGCAACCTGATTGTCCGTCTGAATTTGAATAATTTGATGGACAGCGATCCCTGAAAGCCTTTATGAGCGTTTCCAGACCGCTCGCAACTCCAGGAGATTGATCTGAAAGCCCTGTTCCTGGAGGGACCAACTCTCCTGGGTGTGAAGCCCATCGACATGAGCTCCCCACCCCAGAAGAGATGCATCCGTAGTCAGCACTTTTTGTGGCTGAGGAATTTGGAAGGGATGTCCCAGGGTCAAATTTGAGCGGATTGTTCACAATAAAGGATTGGAGAAAACTCATGGACAATAGGATCATGTCCTCTAGATCCCCAGCAGCTTTGTACCACTGAAGCTAGGGTCCATTGAGCTGATCTCATGTGAAGGTGGGCCATGGGATTCACATGAACTGTGGAGGCCATGTGGCCGAGCAATCTCAACAACTGCCGAGCTGTGATCTACTGAGAGGCCCGCACCCAGGAAATGAGAGAACAGGAGATTGTACACCCTTGTTTCGGGGACGGTAGGCACGAGCCATCTGGGAGTCCAGCAGAGCTCCTATGAATTCTAGTTTCTGAACTGGAAGAAGATGGGACTTTGGATATTTATCACAAACCCTAGTAGCTCCAGGAGTTGAATAGTCATCTGCATGGATGTAGCGCTCCTGCCTCCGAGGTGTTCTTCACTAGCCAATCGTCAAGATAAGGGACACATGCACTCCCAGCCTGCGTAGGGCCGGCGCCACGACAGCCAGGCATTTTGTAACACTCTGGGCACAGAGGCGAGACCAAAGGGTATCACACAGTACTGGAATGCCGTGTTCCCAAGTGAATCGCAGATACTGTCTGTGAGCTGGCAGGTATCGGGATGTGAGTATAAGCGTCCTTTGAGTCCAGAGAGCATAGCCAATTGTTTGCCTGAATCATGGGAAGAAGGGTGCCCAGGGGAAAGCATCCTGAACTTTTCTCAAACAAGATATTGTTCAGGGCCCTTAGGTCTAGGATGGGACACCATCCCCCCTGTTTCTTTTGCACAAGAAAGTACCTGGAATAGAATCCCAGCCCTTAGCCCCGGTGGCACGGGCTCGACCGCATTGGCGCTGAGAAGGGCGGAGAGTTCCTCTGCAAGTACCTGCCAGTGCTGGAAGCTGAAAGACTGAGCTCCCAGGTGGGCCATTTGGCGGTTCGGAGACCAAATTGAGAGAGTACCCGAGCTGGGACTATTTGGAGAGAACCCACGATTGGAGGTTGGAGAGGCCACCTTTGGTGAAAAAATTGAACCTCCCTTCAACGGCAGATCACCCGGCACCGGACATTTTATGGCAGCTATGCTCAACTGGAGCCAGTCAAAGCCAGTCCCTTGCTTTGCTGGGAGCTGCAGGGCCTGTGGAGGCGCACGCTGTTGACGAGAACGAGCGTGTGGGTTTAGCCTTGAGCAGGCTGTCGGGAAGGTGGATTGTACCTGCGCTTATGTAAGAATAGGGATAATTCCTCCTTCCCCATAAAACGTCTACCAGTGAGGTAGATGCTGAAGGCGGCCCGGTGGGAGAGTTGTCGAATGCGGTTTGTCCCGCTGGTGGAGGCGCTCTACCACCTGTTCGACCTTCTCACAAAAATATTATCCACCCAGCAAGGGGCATCTGCAACTCGTGCTGGACTCTTATTATCCAGGTCAGAGGCACGCAGCCATGAGAGTCTGCGCATCACTATACCTTGAGCAGCGGCCCTGGACGCAACATCAAAAGTTATCGCAAGCACCCCCGGACAGGAATTTACCACATGCCTTCAGCTGCCTGACCACCTCCTGAAACAGCTTGGCCTGCTCCGACGGGAGCTATCCACCAAGTCCGCCAACTGCCGCACATTGTTCCGCAAGTGGATGCTCGTGTAGAGCTGGTAGGACTGAATCTTGGACATGAGCATAGCAGAATGGTAGACCTTCTGCCCAAAAGATTCCAGTGTTCTAGACTCCTGCCCCGGGGGCACCAATGTGTAATCCCTAGAACTCTTGGCTTTCTTAAGGGCCAAATCCACCACACCAGATTCATGAGGTAATTGGGTTTTCATCAACTCTGGTTCCCCGTGGATTCGGTACTGAGACTCAATCTTTTTTGGGAATGTGGGGATTACTTAGTGTCTTCATCCAGTTCGTCATCAATGTCTGTTTGAGGACATTATAAAGAGGAACAGTGGACGATTCCTTAGGTGGTGAAGGATAGTCCAGGACCTCGAACATCTCAGTCCTGGGCTCATTCTCCGTACCCACAGGGAAGGGAATGGCCGTAGACATTTCCCGGACAAAGGAAGAGGACAGACTCTCCGGGGGAGAAAGCTTCCTCTCAGGTGAGGGAGTAGGATCAGAAGGAAGACCGCAAGACTCCTCGTCAGAGAAATATCTTGGCTCTTCCTCTGCCTCCCACGAGGCCTCCCCCTCGGTATCAGACACGAGTTCACGAACTTCAGTCCGAAGCCGGGTCCGTCTCGACGCTGAGGAACCACGTCCTCCTTGGCGGTGCCGAGAGGAAGACTCACGCACCGCCGGCGACGAAGCTTCCTCCAGCGACGTTGGTGGGGAGTCAACCTGGGTGGCAGCCGACGCCGGTACCGGGCTGTCCGGAGACGAGCGCACTGACATCTCCTGGATGGAGGGTGAGCGGTCCTCCTGGCGTTGACGCTTCACGGGTGCCGAATCCTTCGGCGCCCCGGAGCTCTCGGTACTGTGACGGGAAGGCGACCGGTGACAATGCTTCTTCACCTTCGCTCGAAGCACGCCACTGGTACCTCCCGGTACCAAAGAGGAAGACGTGGAATCCACATGTCTCCTTGGGGCCGGGTCCGAAGGCGGTCGGTCCTGGGGGGCCTGTACCGCAGGAGCCTTCGAAGCAGGTGGAGACCCACTCGATGGCTCACTGCTACCAGCGTGGGACCTCTGGACAGCCATCACCTGCGCTCTGGACATCGATGCCATCGATGACCTAGGTACCGCTGGCTCCGTCAACGCCGAAGGACCGGACGAGGCTCCAAACAAAAGGTTCCACTGAGCCGATCTCGTCACCTGGGTCCTCTTTTTCAGCTGAAGACAAAACGTACAGGCATTGGGACGATGACCAGCTCCAAAACACTGAAGGCATGAAGTGTGTCTGTCAGTGAGCGAGATAGGCCGGTTGCACCGCATGCACTTCTTGAAGCCGCTGGCAGGCTTCGAGGACATGGGCGGAAAAATCACGCCGGCGAGGTCAAAATCGATGCCGAAAAAAGGCACCAAAAAATAGGGAGCAACCCGGACGAGCGGCCAAAATGATCGCTCACGGAAAAGAAAGGAAACACTAGGTGTCACCATTGCACAATGACCAGGGCTTCCGCCACAGCATCCCTAGCCTAGGGAGTAAATACCTGGCCCTCCGACCTCAGCCACCAGGCCAGCCCAAGAATTGGGAGTTTTAACTTTAACATTTTTGTACGTTTTTGTACAGGTGCTGGAAAAAGCGGGGTTTTTTTTTTGTTTTTTGTTTTTTCAGGCTTGTGATACATTTTACTGAACCAGTGCAGGAGGTATCCAAAAAGGAGATATGTGGATTAAGTTTCAATGCTATACAAATCACTTCTACAAAGAATCCAGTGTTATTAAGTTATGCAATGAGTTAATATTTAACAAATACACCAACACTCAGTGTTCCAGAACCATCAAACAGAACATCGGTGCTCCAGAACAATCAAACAGAACATATGAGCACAGAACAAGAGAAAAAAAAAAAAAAACTTCTACTGGACAGGATGTTCACTTTTTCCTAGGCACTACAAAGATTTCAAAAAGATCTAACTAATGTATTTAGTTTTGTTGTGAACAGAAAGTACAATAAATAAAAGGGCAAAGCAATATTGGGACTATTTTGCCTAAATCTGGTCCCCTCAGCTTTGGGAGGGGTGGGAGGAGTAAGGGGGAGGACACTACATACAATTAAAGTCAGCAAGGAAAACATAACCAGAGACTTCTTGGCTTTCACTCCTCCTTTCTATTCTGTTCCTGAACGCCTACTGAGTGCTTCCAAAATAATTTAAATTTTACCCTGAGTAGGAGGCACCTAGGCTGGAAGTGTCAGCTTTTCGCCTGTATGCTCTTAAATTGTACCAATGTAGCAATTTAGTACAAGAGCAGGAGAGACAGTGTCTGGTATCTCCTGCTGTTGAGCTACAAATAGAATTTGCTGCAGGTACAGCAGCAGAGCTAAATATTAAATCAAAAATTGCCTAGAAAACTAAATATTTCATTCCTTCCTATTCAAGTGACTTGCAATCCAACACCACCACCACAAATGAGATAAAGGAAATGAGTGGAAAGAAACCTCAAACTAGTAGAGTAGGAACCTTAGCAAAAACATACACCTGGCTAAGAGAACTAAAGCCCTTGTATCTGAAGAGAAGGGCAAAGTAGGAGGGGATGCCTCCTCCAAATCAGGGCTGGATTCCAAAATTCACATATTCAGCAGCCCACTATTGCCTGAATCTGCAGAAACAAGTACAGAAGCCAGAGAGAAAACACAGCACACATCAATCCCCACATTACAATGGGAAGGAAAGAACAGAGTATGTATGTATCTTTCTTCCTTTTTGCCCTTCATCTTCAGTATCCCTTCCTCAAGGGTTGGAAGAGAATCTCCTTTGAGGAGCTCCCTTCGCAGTACTCACTGGCTTTCTCCTTTCCCCAGCCTAGCCTGAAGCACATAGCACATCCAGATCCATCATCTCTGATGGGCAAGGGAAATATTTATTTTTAAAGGAGTAACTTAACAGCAAAGAGTTTTATTGTGCTATCGTGCTATCTACGCAAGTCAGTTCCTAAGAGGTGTTCCACTAAGATGGGAAAATGACTAGTTTAAAGCATTCACAAATCATATTTTAGGTATGCTGAGCGAATCTAAGCAGAATCAGTATATGCAGTGATGTCTGCATGCAAGTGGTCATATCACACCCTACAAAAGTACTACATCATCAACAGGGCTCAACTATTTTCAGGAAAAGAGTTATTCCTGGCTGAAGACTCCTGTGCAAATTTTTGAAAATTCTGCATTGTTTATTTTTTAGCGTTTTTGCACAGAATTTCCCCGTCCTAAGGCTTAAAATGCCCTATCTTTTCCCTCCTCAGGCTCTCTAGTTGTATCTCTCGCTCTAACTCCCAGCTACATCTCACTTCTACCCCCAAGTCCTCTCCCACATGCAGTATCCCCACGTCTCATTCTCCAGGCACTCACCCCCTCCCACTTTTAATTCTTCCTCCTCCTCTCCCAACCTATCATTCTCTCTCTCCCACCCTCAAACTTAAATTGCTCTTCACAGTGGCACACAGTCTCCGCTTCTTCTGCCTCCACCCCCACGGCACATCATCTTGCGCTGCGCCCCCACCTCCAATTCCCACTCTTCCCACATGTCACACTCAGTTTGCACTGCCCTGCTCTCACAAAAATGCACTCAGGGTCAATGCTCAAAACTAACACCAGCATTAAAACAGGATTAGTGCCAGGTTACCTTGCACATTATTGTGCGCTGAATGCTCTAATGGTTTCAGAACAGACACTGAAACCCGTCAGTACACACCACAGTTAAATGTGGTCATTAGGAACCCTGCAATCCCCTCCCCCTCCAAAAAAAAAAAAGTTTCCCAAGCATGTTTAGCAATGAAAACTTTCCACTAGTTTTGAGGCAGCATTATAAATGTTGGTTGAGAGAAGAGTTATCTAGCAGCAACCCTTTTCTCTCCCTCAAACCCGACCAACTCTGCTCTGGACAGGCTTTAAAAAAATTTTTTTTTTAAGCCTGGTGGTCTAATAGACCCCCTTCTCCGAGCATCAGCCTAACTCTACTGCCCTCCAAAAACTTTCTTTTAAAAATGCTCTAGAATTCCAGTGACCTCCCCAACCCTCTTGGTGCTACCCTTAGCCCCCCTCCCCCAAACTTAATAAAATGCCCTGGTGGTCCAGTGAGACCTCATCCCGGCCAAGTCATAAGTTAAACTACTGTCAACTTTGTCACTGCCTCAGCCAATCAGCACTCAGGCACTGCCAGGAAAGTTAGTGCAGAGTTCTGTATTTTAACATGGTATTAATTTTAATGCTCAATACTCAGAGCATCCTACAGCAATTTTCCTGTGCTACGTTCATGGTAGAATGAAATTCTACCATGATCCTTTGAGCATCAGACCCTCCCTCCTCATGACACACACTCCTTGCTGTGTCCCCCTCCCATCTTCCCCACAGCACACTCAGCCGGCATTTACTGCTTTCTCCCCTTCCCCGCAGCAATTGAGGAGGAAGTGAACCGCTGCACATCAGGTCTCTTCCTCCTACTCTGCCAATTTAGACCCAACTGTGTATATGTGGTTCATATAAACAGTTGGCTCTAAACCAGCACAGGAGGAGGAAATGTGATGTGAAGTGGTTCACTTCCTCCTCCTGCTGGCATGTTATCACTGCTGGGGAGAGAGAGATAGCAAGCTGGTGCTGGCAGCTTCGCAGAATTCTGCATGTTTTCAGGGGGTGGGGAATTCTGCACTGTACAGTTTTGCAGAATTCCACAAGGAGTAAAGAGTGAGTAGATCAGGTTCCTTTAACCATCAAACTGAGAAATTTCAACAAAAGTCAAATTCAGTCATGCTTTATAGAACCAGTTGTGAGACAATATTTGTTAAGACCAGAATCAAAAAAGATTTTGGTCCATTAATTTTTGTGGACAGGATCAAAAACACAATATACTTGGCTGTGCAATTTGTTTTCTGCCTGCCTTCTTGCAGTTGGGTGGAATTGACCTTTTTTAAAACCCAAAGATGAGAATCCTCCTAGATCCATCCCAAAGCTACTCACCTAGTTTCCCATTGCTGAGTCTCTTCTGCTCCACGTGGCCCTTGAGTGCTCGCACTTTCTTTAGCTTAGCCTCCTGTGCCTCTGCAATCTCCCTCAGCCTCTTGAGCTTCTCCTGCTCTGTAGCCTGCTGCTGCTGCTGCCGCTGGTCCTGCTGCTTTAAAATTTCAGGCGCTGCTCCTGGAGTGGGCAGGATGAGTGTCAGGAAAGAGCAAAAAACATTACTTTTAACTTCCAAAGATTCAAAAAATGCTCTTTGGGGTGGTTTTTTTGTGACTTAAAAAAAACAAAACAAAACAGTATTTTCACGTATATTTTATCACTTTTTTTTGTGGGGGGTGGAAGCTATCAACAGCAAAACAGTTAACAAATCTAGTGTCTGTATTTGTATGTGGCACTTCGCCCACAGTACTAGTTCCAACATTTTCTCTTTTCTGGTTTGGTACTTATAATCATAAGCTGCTGTCTGTTTTCCCTGGGGTTTGTTTTCTTCTATTCTTTGTTTGCTCTGTCAATTTACCTTTCACCTTCAATGACTGTTTTTTCCAGTATATGTAACAAACCATTTCTGCCTCTCTTTTCAGCAGACTATGACCACAAGACTCATCCAGTCTACTCCCATCCCTTCTTTCCTCAATACTGCAGAACCTGCCCCATCTCATGCTTTTTTATATGGATCCATGTTAGGATACTTAAAGGGGAATGCTATGCTCAGTCAGGTGAAAGTATCACAATGGTTGAAAGACATTTTAAGCTACATGTGAACTGTGAAATAGCTTATCTTGAAATTTCATATGTAATTTTCTAACAGTCTTGCTACCATGTACAATAAAATTAAGTGGAGGGATAGCCTAATGCAATGGTTCTGAACTTTTTTTTTTTTTTTTTAGCTAGGACATACCAGACGATGATGCATGACACACTGCATAAATGACCCTCAAGGAGCTTTGTCTGACACAGTATGGCAGTTCTTTTGAATTAAATGTAAACATTATCTGAATCCACAAAAAACCCTATCTCCCCCCCCCTCCCCCAAACAACAGAGGCAAGGGAATCAGAACTTGAACATTCCGCCATATAAGTACCATATTTAAAAAAAATCTGATTCTCACGACATCCAAGTAATAGCAACATAAATCTCTCCACCCACTATGCCTCATTGTGAATACAAAACCTCAAAAAAAATCTTAACTCATCATACATGATGCAAAGGTGGGGACCTCATGTGCTACCTAGATAAGACGTTAAGACAGTGCTGGGGAGGAACCTTGGTACATGTAGTACCCAATGCAATAGGAAATGTGAGAGGGATGTTCTGGAAGCCAAAATGTAGGCTTCTTAGGTAAAAAGCTGAAATCCAGACCTCCAGAGTAGCATTTTCAGGAGTGCTCCCCATTCCACACACAGGGCCCAAGAGACAGGCAAACCATGCACCCAGCACTGCAGGCCTCAGCGCTACATCAGCACTGCACAAGCCAATACCTCAAAAGCAGGGGCACAGCCAGACTTCACCGGGAGGGGGGTCCAGAGCCCGAGGTGATGAGGCACATTTTAGCCGCCCCTGGCGCCGCCGACCCCCCCCCCCCCCACTTTTGACCCCCCCCCTTCTGCTGCTGCCAACCCTCCCCCGCCATTATTGACCCCCCCTCCCGCTGCCGCCAAGTTTGCCAACCCTCCCCTGCCACTATAGACTCCCCTCCTGCTGCTGCCAACCCTCCCCACCACTATCACACCCCCTCCCGCTGCCGCCAACCCTCCCCCCGCCAGGTACCTTTGCTGGCGGAGGTCCCCAGTCCTCTCCAGCGCCAATCTCCGGTGCGTTGATGATCTGGATTCTGTTTCTGTGAGTCCTGACGTCCTGCATGTTCCTACGTGCGGATGTCAGGTGTCAAGAAAAGACTCACAAAAACAGAATCCAGATCCGCAACACGCTGGAGACCGGCGCTGAAGAGGACTTTGGCTGGCGGGGGTTGGGGACCCCGCCACAGCAAAGGTACCTGACGGTGGCAGCAGCAGCGGGGAGGAGGGCTCAAAAAGTGTGTGTGTGGGGGGGAGGGGGTTGGCGGGGGGGGGGGGGGGGGGGGAAGTAGGGGGACCAGGGCTAAATCTGTGGGGGTCCCATGCCCCCACCTAGCTACGCCCCTGTTCAAAAGATAAGAACCCCGATGCTTAAGAACTGTTCTAGATTCAAGCACAGAAACAAAGAATTAAAATTTGCTTCCCATAAGAAGGCAGCTCCCAGCCAGTTTTCTGTTAAGAGGGCATTGGTTTCCACGCCTTTCTTTTACTCTTTTATATCTATATATCTATCTGTATACATATACATACAAGTTCTAAAAAAGGGGAGGGGGGTAGGGAGGGAAAAGCAGGGAATCCCAAACTCTGGGAACCTTCAGTATTGCTTTGTCTCCAGCAGATATTCTGGACTGCTCTGCATCTGGCCCCGGTTGGAGAACTGGTGGTTTCAGTTTTGCTGGGGGACTTATGAGTTTCAGAAATCCCTTTTTCGAAAAGTGCTTGAAGGGATATCCAGAGGAGTATGGGATTTTTTTTTTCTCCCTTCTTTTGGGGACTTGAGTTTGGGAGTCCCCAAAAGAAGAAGGAAAAAAACCCCAACTCCTCTGGGTATCCCTTCATTTGCACAGTTTCAGCAGCGTTGGGATATCCCTCGCACTCATGTGGGTGTATTTCCAAGACAGAACATTATTACAATAGTTTATCTCGCACATTTGGGGGACGCCTGGGATGGTACCACCTTGGATCTTACATCTGCTACAATACCTTAATTGTTTGTTCACCTGGGGTAAGCTGGTAAAAAGTACTTTTGGACAGGAAAGTATCCTTAGATTAATGGAGATGTGGAAGATGGATATGGGTCAGGACTTTGATGTACCCCAGTTCCTTGAATTGTTCTCCAACACCTTTGTCTTGCTGAAGTCGGCAGAGTTTCAAGACACACGGTTTAAAATTCTGCACAGAACATATATTACTAGGAAATGGGGGGAGGGGAGAATAACTCCCTGAAACTCTGGAAAGATGCCACCAGTGTCAAGGGTAAGTTTCAACTGGATCTCAGATTCATTCCTTTCTGGACTGCCCAAAACTCACTCTGTGGGCTCCGACTTTGAATCTTTGGGAAGGTGTTATACAGCAGGAGGTGTCTTAGGATTATAGCACATTGTTTTGGGGGATTCTCAACAAGCCCTTATAGAGTTCCCCCACCCAAAAGTTCTTGGGAATAGCATTACTATTGGCTTTAAAAACTAATTTTACAATTTTGGACCATGGAAGATAGCCCTACTGTATAGATCGGGCAACAGAGGATGAAGGAGTTGGTGTCCCACAAAATGAGACAGGAATGGGGGGGGGGGGGGGGGGGGGGGGAGACACCAGAGAGGCTTAGGTACATATATTTAGGGAACAATATTTGGTCCGAAAGGCTGACTAAAGTTAGTCTCATTATATCTTATGGAGGTAGGGCATCACTGCAATCTATTTTTGATCTTTTTGTATGGATGGGCTATGAGGTATGTTAGAATGCATGTTGTAGTTTTTGGATGACTGGTTGAAATAATAGCTATGGTATGTGTGTGGGGATTGTGATCGTTCAGATAAGTATTATGCAAAAATGTGACAAAGATATACACATGGTGATATTGCTCCCTGAAGAGGTTTTCTACTGATCACCAGTGTTGTAATTACTGTGTTTGGTATATTCCTACTGCTCCTGCAGGGAGAATTTGATGCTGCTGTTAACATCTGTAATATGATTTATGTTTATGTTCTCTAAGGTTAAAGGTCAACATTCTATGTTAGATTCTGTAACCTTTTTGCTTTACCTCTACATACTGTTGTATATTCTGTTGTTCACAATGGGGGGGGGGGAAAAAAGTAGAGCTTTATGGAGTGTGAGACACACTCCACTGCACATGCTCGAGTGCCTTCGCACCTGCCACGAGAACATAGTCTCCTCAGTTATATACTACAGCAAAAAAGTAAAAATAAGAAAGGAGACATCTCCAAGGGGAGGTGGGAGGAATTGTGAGAATATAAGGCCTGCAGTCCTCGGAGAATACCTGCTACAGGTAAGTATCATCGCTTTCTCCGAGGACAAGCAGGCCTATTTCTCACAAGTGGGGAATTCCTAGCATCCAGGCTCACCAAAACACCCCTAGGGGGTGGAGTTGGATTCTAGACCCTAGCAGATTCTGCAACACTGTCTGCCCGAACTGACTGTCACGTCGGGTATCCTGCTGGAGGCAGTAATGAGATGTGAATATGTGGACTGAAAACCATGTCACAGCCTTGCAAATTTCTTCAATGGAGGACCGCAAGTGGGCTACCAACGCAGCCATGACTCTGACATTGTGAAACTTAACATGACCTCCAGTGTCAGCCCAACCTGGGCATAAATGAAGGAAATGCAATCAATCAGCCAATTAGAGATGATGCGTTTCCCGATGGCAACCCCCATCCTGTTGGGATCAAAAGAAATAAAAAGCTGGGCAGACTGTCTGTTGGAGCTTGGTCCACTCCATGTAATAGGCCAGTGCTCTCTTGCAATCCAAGGTGTGCAAGGCGCTCTCACCAGGATGGGCATGAGGTCAGAGAAAAAATGTTGGAAAGAAGCGACTGGTTCAAATGGAACTCAGACACTACCTTCAGCAGGAACTTAGGGTGTGAGTGGAGGACTATTCTGTTGTGATGAAACTTAGTGTAAAGTGCATCGACTACTAAGGCCTGAAGCTCACTGACCCTACGAGCTGAAGTAACAGCCACCAAGAATATGGCCTTTCATGTCAAGTACTTCACATGGCAGGAGTCCAGTGGCTTGAAAGGAGCTTTCATCAGATGGGCGAGAACGACTATGAGGTCCCATGACACTGGTGGAGGTTTGACAGGGGGCTTTAACAAAAGTAAGCCTCTCATAAATCAAACAACTAGAGGCTATCCAGAGAGGGGCTTTCCTTCTACATGATAATGATAAGCACTAATTGCACTGAGGTGAACCCTTACGGAGTTAGTCTTAAGACCAGACTAAGGTGGTATTCAAGGCAGGGACTGTGTAGGGCAAGCAAGGGGATTCTAGGGCCTTGCTCTCTCACCAGATGGCAACCGCATCCATTTGAAAGAATAACACCTTTTAGTGGAATCTTTCCTGGAAGTCAGCAAGACCCAAGAGACACTCTCCAAAACACCCAAGGAAGCAAATCCTATGCTCTCAACATCCAGGCTGACAGAGCCAGAGAGTGAAGGTTGGGATGTAGATGGGATCTGTCGTTCTGAGTTATGAGGGTCGGAAAACACTCCACGGTTCTTCAGAGGATAATTCCAGAAGTAGAGGGAACCAGATCTGCCAAGGCCAGTATGGTGCGATCAGAATAATGGTTCATCGATCTTCAGTTTCAGCAAAGTCTTCCCCACAAGAGGTATAGGAGGAGATGCATACAGTAGACCTGTCCCTCAATGAAGAAGGAAGGCATCAGGCGCTAGTCTGCCATGGGCCTGAAACCTGGAACAGAACTGAGGGACTTTGTGATTGATTTGAGTAGCAAATAGATCCATCGAGGGGGTGCCCCAAGCTCAGAAGATCTTGCGGATAACAGTCATGCTCAGAGACCATTCATGTTGGCTTGTGCTCAGTTTGTCAGTCATGCTGTTTTTTCCTGCCAGATAAGTGGCTTATAGGTACGTGCAGTGATGGCAAGCCCAATGCCACATCAGGATGGTCTCCTGACAGACGAGGGCATCATCCAGTGCCTCCCTGCTTGCTGGTGTAATACATAGCAACCTGGTTGTCTGTTTGAATGAGCAAAATTTGGTGAGGACAGCCGATCTCTGAAAGACTTTAGAGCGATCCAGATCGCTCGGAGCTCCAGGAGATTGATCTGAAGATTTGTTTCCTGGGGAGGACCAAATACCTTGAGTGTGGAGCCCATCCACATGAACTCCTCAACCCAGAAGGGATGCATCCATTGTCAGCACTTTTTTGCGGCCTGAGGTGTTGGAATGAAAGTCCGAGTCAAAAAAATACTCATCTATGCAACACCATTATTAGAAAGAAAATGTTACGTTTAACTTGGTTATGCAAAACTCAACTTGCTAATACTTCATTATACTAACATACAGCATGAAGAGACTGCTCACTCTATGTCAAACTATCTTCAGCTACAATTCTCATGTACGGAAAGGTCTTTAATCCCACTGAAATGTTCTAGACTGAGTTCATTATTTGACAGGACACTAAACTAATAGCTTTGTTTCTTATCAAAATGTGAAACTATCATTCTTACAAATCTGTGAGGGTTTCCAACAAAGATCCAACTATCAGCCTGCATCGTCATCATCACCTATTGTTTTCATCCATTATTGTGGTGTACTGTAAATTCTAGGTTACATAGAATGGAAATTTAAAATTCCTTGGTCTAAAGTCTTCTGGGCTCACTTGTTGAAACCATATATTCTTTGTGTGTCTTCAAACACATAATTTATTGTGATAAATGATTTAAATGTAATATTAAACACTAGTAAAAAAGGCCTGTTTCGGACTGAAATGAAACGGGCGCTAGCAAGGTTTTCCTCGTAGTGTGTATGTTTGAGAGTGTGTGTGTGTGAGAGTGACTGTGCGATGTGCGTGACAGAGAATGAGACTGGGTGCGAGTGCATATGTGTGTCAGAATGACAGTGTGTGCGAGTGCATATGTGAGACACAAGTCAGTGAGAGAGAGTGTGTGAGTGTGAGTGAGAGAGAGAATGTGTGTGAGACCGAGAGTGTATGAGACCGAGAGTTTGCAGAACCCCCTTCCATCTCCCCCCTTCCACCCCTGTCCGAGTTCCAGAAACCCCTCCCACTTCTTCCCATCTGAGCTGCAGGACCCCCCTCCCAATTCTTCCTATCCCCCCTCTCCCCTTCGCGCTCCACCTCTCCCCCTCTCTCAGAGTTCCAGGATCCCCTTCCTCCTTGTTCCCCTCCTCCTTGTTCCCATCCCCCTGGCTACCCCTTGATCCAGGACCCCCCTTCCTTGCAGTTCCAGGACCGCCCCTCCGCTTCCAGTGCATTTCCAGGAATTCCCTCCCCCCCCCCCGTGTCATTTCAGGACCCCCCTCTGTAGTTTCAGGACCCCCCCTTCCCTCCCCCCCAGTGTTGTTCATGACCCCCCCTTCCCTCCCCTGTCGTTTCAGGACCCCCCTCTTCACCTCTCTGGCCCTCCCCCTCGTAAGAGCCGGCTGTTGCTGAAATGTTTGTACCTCCTGCACGCCAGGGACGCCGCTTCACACAGCTTTCTCTTTCGCTTGTGTTTCAGCTGTTCCTGGGGGACCACAGGAACAGCCGAAACTGAAGCGAATGAAGAGGCTGTGCCCCGCTTCGTTTTTCAAAGCTTTTTTGTAGGTTTTTTTTTTTGTTTTTGTTTGTTGTACCAGCCGCAGCTGACATTGGATGGAGGGGAGGGGAGCGGCGGCGACCTGGGGTGGAGAATTGAGCAGGTGCTGTGGCGACGTTGGGGGGGGGGGGGTGGAGGGTGGTAGCGTTGGCAACCTGGGGGGGGGTTGTACGGGTGAGGGGCGGCGACTTTGGGGGGCATGGGGAAGGGCGGATACTGCGCTCCAACGTTGCAATGGGACGTCATGCAGACATAATTCGGAACTCCAACGTTGTAATGAAGCCATGCTCTGCCCTCGACGTCATAAAAGTTGTGACACGAGGGCGGGGCACACACTCATGGGGAACAGCGATCTACACAACTACGGAAGTTGGAGACTTGCGTCTTCCGGCTTCATTAGAACGTTGGAGTTGCGAATTATGTCTGGATGGAGCGTGGCTGAGGGCGGGTCTAATGAGTGAGGGTGAGTGGTGCTTACAGCCTAGCCTATGAACAGTGCAGGGCTTCAGTGCTTCACTGCCACTGAGTGAGCTTCAGAACATTGGAGGTGGGAATTATTTATATAGATGAACTAACTTAAGCACAGAGAGCAATTCATAAATTCTTCCAGCTCCTGTTCCATATTATGCAACATTTATTTCTCAGAATCTATATTTTTCTATGCAGCAAAATAGCAACAGTGGAAATAATAGTTCTCTAATGGTCAACTCTAATGGAATGACAGTACAGTAGGTAACTGTTGAACAAAAGCCCTGTTGAACAAAACTCCAGAAACATACCTTGGTAGCTAACAATTGTTGTTGAGTTTCAATCTGTTGCTGTTGGCGTGCAGCCATTTCCTGCAGATCAGCTAAAGTCATATCCATCCTGGGACTACTGACCTGTGATTTCATTTAGAACAGATTATAAAGGAAAGAAAAAGCAACCACAATAACAGTCCATCTATGCAAAGCCAGAGTCTCCCCAAAGCTTTAGTGCACTATGTAATGAGAGCAACAGGAAGCACATGGGAAGACAGCAAAACAGCGCCCATAAGCTAGCAAGTCTCCTGAGCTGCCAAGTTGTTGCCCTTTTTGTGACATTACCTCCGCAGAATCAGGAGGACTCACAATAGAATGAAGTAACCAAGTCACCACCTAAGACCTCTGGTTGCAATTACTTGAACTCTAGGTTCAGGACACATTAGTTCAACAACACGTGTTAAGTTTAAAGTTCAAAACTTGCTTATGTCTATAATCCATGTTACACCCACACACTTAGTGGCACTGGCAGCCACTCAAATTTAGAAGCCGCTGTTCTGCTCTCTCCTAATTCTATAGTTTCAAAATTGCAAAGAATACTTTGAAAATGCATAGAAAAATGATAAAATGGAAACACCTGGATGCAAATGCCAAAGGATGGAGGGAGTAGCTACTGTGTTATGTTTGACTAGCTAAAGAGTAGCACAAGAAGAAACATCCCTCTAGACCTCAGGTCAGTGAGGGCTCCACCATGCCATCCAAGCTTACAGATTAGCTGAGGGGATTTTCAAAGAGGGGAAGAGAAGAGGAAAAGGAAAAACTAGAAACTAGAACAAGGTGTCATAAGTACATAAGTATTGCCATACTGGGAAAGACGAAAGGTCCATCAAGCCCAGCATCCTGTTTCCAACAGTGGCCAATCCAGGTCACAAGTACCTGGCGAGATCTTAAATAGTACAATACATTTGATGCTGCTTATTCTAGAAATCAGTGGATTTTCCACAAGTCCATTTTAATAATGGTCTACGGACTTTCCTTTAGGAAGCTGTCCAAACCTTTTTTAAACCCCGCTAAGCTAACCGCCTTTACCACATTCTCTAGCAAAGAATGCCAAGAGTTTAATTACACGTTGAGTGAAGATTTTCTCAGATTCATTTTAAATTTACTACTTTGTAGCTTCACTGCATGCCCCTCGACCTAGTATTTTGGGAAAGCGTTTAAAAAAAAGACGCTTCACATCTACCCGTTCCACTCCACTCATTATTTTATAGACCTCTATCCTATCTCGCCTCAGCCGTCTTTTCTCCAAGCTGAAGAGCCTCAGCCGATTTAGCCTTCCTCATAGGGGAGTCATCCCATCCCCTTTATCATTTTCGTCGCCCTTCTCTGCACCTTTTCTATTTCCCACTATATCTTTTCTGAGATGCGGGTGACCAGAATTGAACACAATATTCAAGGTGCAGTCGCACCATGGAGCGATACAAAGGCATTATAACGTCCTCACTGCCTGTGTCATGTATGATACACACACAGCCAAAAACCCACAATAAAGTGTCAAAAATCCTTAGTATTGAGTACTACATTTTTAGTGCGCTCAGAAAATGAAGAGATCAAAAAGGATCAACAGATCTGACTGAATGCTTCTAAAAGTTTGATGCTAAGGATTTTTGACATTATTTTGTTTTTTTTGTTGTGTGATTTGGCTGTGTATTACTACTACTATTTAGCATTTCTATAGCGCTACAAGGCATACGCAGGCTGCACAAACATAGAAGAAAGACAGTCCCTGCTCAAAGAGCTTACAATCTAATAGACAAAAATAAAGTAATCAATCAAATCAATTAATGTGTACAGGAAGGAGGAGAGGAGGGTAGGTGGAGGCGAGTGGGTTACGAGTCAAAAGCAATGTTAAAGAGGTGGGCTTTCAGTCAAGATTTAAAGGTGGCCAAGGATGGGGCAAGACGTAGGGGCTCAGGAAGTTTTATTCCAGGCGTAGGGTGCAGCGAGACAGAAGGCGCGAAGTCTGGAGTTGGCAAGTAGTAAAGAAGGGAACAGATAAGAAGGATTTATCCATGGAGCGGAAGTGCACGGGAAGGGGTGTAGGGAAGGACGAGTGTGGAGAGATACTGGGGAGCAGCAGAGTGAGTACATTTATAGGTTAGTAGAAGAAGTTTGAACAGGCTGCGAAAAACGTATCTTTTCCCCGGCATTAAAAATTTTCAGGTCCTCATTTTGTTGGGATTGTTCTGAAAGAGAAACGTTCTTCTACTGGAATAGTCTCTTATTACAATTGGGTACTTACTCCATTTTCTATTCTTCGCTCCCCAGGAACTTTTGACCACCATTTTCTCTTTGCATTTGAATCGTGTACCCTTTGCCCAACTAAAAAACAAAAACAAAAAAAAAAAACACAACACACACACACAAGTTATGCTGAAAAGTTCCAAACTGTAACTTGTCTTTTCTAATCAAGATATACTTTATCATATATTAGTAAAAGGCCAGTTTCTTTAAAAAAAATGAAACGGGTTGCTAGCCAAGGCTATCCTGTAATGGCAATTATGTTTTAAGGCTCTCGTTGAAGCGATTTCTTCTCTTTCCCATGCTCTCTCCTCCATGTGCAGTGATTCTTCCCTACCCTCCCATCCCCTCCGTGTACCAAGATTCTGACCTCCCCTCCATGTGCAGCGATTCTCCTCTGGCCTGCCATCCCCTCTGTGTCCCGCGAATCTGGCCTCCCCTCCATTTCCACCGAACCTCCTCTGCCACTACCGTCCCCTCGGTCTGCCGCGATTTTGGCCTCCCCTCCCATGTCCAGCGATTCTCCTCTGCCTGCCCTCCCCTCCGTATACCAGGATTCTGGCCTCCACTCCATGTCCAGCAATTACTCCTCTGCCCTGTAGTCCCCTCCGTGTCCCGCGATTCTGGCCTTCCCTCCATTTCCAGCGATCCTCCTCTGCCCTGCTGTCCCCTCAGTGTCCCGCGATTCTGCCTCCCCTCCATGTCCAGCGATTCATTTCTGCCCTGCCTCCCCTCTGTGTCCCGTGATTCTGGCCTCCCCTCCATGTGCAGCGATACTCCTCTGCCCTGCTGTCCCCTCGGTGTCCCACGATTCTGGCATCCCCTTCTGCTGTTCCCTCGGTGTCCCACGATTCTGGCTTCCCCTCCATGTCCAGCGATTCTCCTTCCTCCGTATCCCAGGATTCTGGCCTCCCTCCATATCCAGCGATTCTCCTCTGCCCTTCCCTCCCCTCAGTGTCCCGCGATTCTCCCGCCCTGCCCTCCCTCAGTGTCCCGCAATTCTGCCCTCCCCTCCATGTCCAGCGATTCTCCTCTGCCCTGCCCCCCCTCCGTGCCCCGCGATTCTGCCCTCCACTCCATGTCCAGCGATTCTCCTCAGCCCTGCCCTCCCCTGTGTCCCGCAATTCTGGCCTCCCTTCCATGTCCAGCGATTCTCCTCAGCCCTGCCCTCCCATCAGTGTCCCACGATTCTGCCCTCTCCATCCAGCGATTCTCCTCTGCCCTGCCCTCCCCCCTCTGTCCCGCGATTCTTCCTCTCCTCCCATCCCCTCCATGTCCATCAATTCTTCTTGCCCTGCACTCCCCTCGACGTCCGTGATTCCGTCCTCCCCTCCATGCCCAGCGATTCTTCCCTGTGCCCTCCCCTCCGTGTCCCGCGATTCTGCCATCCCCAGCGATTCTCCGCTGCCCTGCCCCCCATCCGTGTCCCGCAATTCTCCTCTCCTCCATGTCCTGCAATTGTCCTGTGCCCTGCCCTCCCATCCGTGTCCCACGATTTTGCCCTCCCCAGCGATTCTCCTCTGCCCTGCCCTCCCATCCAGCGTTCCCTGCAGGCAGGTTGAGCTCGCGTTCCCTACTCTCCAGTGTTCTGTTGCTTGCGTTCGTAACACTGTCCCCTCCTCTGATGTCATTTTGTCTTTACGCGAGGGCGGGACAGTGGAAATCTAAGAGAAGTAATAAACCCAAGAATAATTCATTTCTGCTGGTCACGTGATTCCATCTTGTATCAAATAGCAATACAACGAAAGCTGTATTGAGCCTTCCTCAGCTGGAATTTAAGATGTGAAACATGACACATATTTGTAATGATAGGAGAGAGATGAAATAAGATTTCAGCCCTTAAATGTCAAGGAAGAAGAAATTTTTGTATGCTTAGTCATCATTAATGAGTGGTCACAGTGGTCTTTCTACCAACACCTATAGTAACATAGTAGATGATGGCAGATAAAGACCTGTATGGTCCATCCAGTCTGCCCAACAAGATAAACTCATATGTGCTACTTTACATATATACCTGACCTTGATTTATCCTTGCCATTTTGGGGCATAGACCGTAGAAGTCTGCCTAGTACTTGCCCTGCCTCCCAATCTCCACTAAGCTTCTGAGGATCCTTCCTTCTGAACAGGATTCCTTTATGTTTATCCCACGCATTTTTTAATTCCATTACCGTTTTCATCTCACCACCTCTCGGATGAACACATTAAGGAATTCGTCCTTTCACTGACTGTGAATTAGAATATCTTCTCTAATGCATCACTTACTGACTTTCTCCTCAAAAGGTTTTAATGCAGCATATCTCCTGAGTGACTGCAATGTGACTAATCTGACATGCTATTTATAATTAAGCAAAACAATGACAATAAATTGATGTCAATTAACTCTATAAAGGATGTCTGAGCTATACTTTATTATGCGATTTATTTTCTTATGGGAGTATTCACCTGAATCTCTGTTTGGGGGACGCTCATGACGAAGGAAAAAGCGGACTTCGTGCCTCTGGATTCCTAAACGCTGGAGTGTGTCAAACATCCGCTCACTGTCAGCCACAGGACGCTCTGTAGAAAGACAAAAGGGAAAAAAAAGTGTCAGCTGCTTAGTCCTTGGCATTGTGCTCATCACAGATCATAATGGCTTGGTGAGAGAATCTGATAAAGCGCTGAGCTGTTGTGCATATAAATATCCTTTAATTTAAAAAATAAAAGATCACTTATGATTGAACAGGTAAAGTGAACAAAAATATTCATGGTGAAGCCCAGCCTACATGTCTGACTTAATAGACCTACCACCCAGAAACGCTAAAAGATCATCTTGAATTTTCCTCAACCTCCACTTCCCTAATTGCAAAGGCATAAAGTACAAGGCGCTGCACGCATCAACCTTTTCCTACATGAGTACGCAATTCTGGAATATACTACCACGCAACTTGAAAACGATCCACGAACTAACCAACTTCCGCAAACTATTGAAGACCCATCTCTTTGACAAAATTTATTGTAAGGATTAAAACACATGAAGTCCACACTCACTGTTTCAGAAATACACCAATAAATTCTTCTGAATTTTCATCCCCCATAATTTTAATCACATTTATACGTTACTCACAGAAAATGTTATACCTAATGTTCTTTTGCTAATGTTCTATTACCCTATCAGTTTCCCGCTGTCTCTTCCCACTGTTCCATTGTTCTTTTCCTCGGTCCTATTCCCTTAATGATACTTTGACTTGTCTGCGTAACTTCTCATAATGTATCCATAACTGAGTTGTAACAAATCGTATTTCCATCATTTACAATGTATTGTAAGCCACACTGAGCCCGCAAATAGGTGGGAAAATGTGGGATACAAATGCACAAAAAAAAAAAAAAATAAAACTCTGGTTTCAACATTTATAACATCAGTACCTAAGATACCTCCATGTGTCACACCATCCTTCCATACACAAAAGAAAACCAACACTATCATAACTTTGGGTTAACAATGGCTACAGTTTTATTTGTACAAGCCCACCTCAGCCAAGTTGGAATTTTTTACATATTTAACTGCTTTCTCTCCTGAACTCCTCCGGTTACTTCTTGGAGTTCAGGTTACAGACACAACATATAATCCCAATATCTGCACCTCTTCTTCACTCCACTGTGACCTCAGCACCAGCCATGCCTCCACTGGATCTTTGCCTGCAGGGTCTATACACAAGGCTGCCCTTTAGGGTATGCTGTCCTCCAGCCCTTAGTCAGAGGGAGTCAAAGAGTAATTCCCCCTCCCTTTTTCCCTGGCTCAACCTCATTATATGGATGGTTCAGGCACAGCCTCCAATGACTAAAGTTGTTTACATTACAAACAATCCAATTAATGACACCAAACAGTGCCTCTGAACCCAAAACCCCCATCACCTTTACTGGGAAGCAGATAACCAAAGCTGTATGGGATAAGGCAAATTCCATTTGTATGCAGTACCTTATGCTCTTGGCACACTCCAAATCCCGTTATCGCCAATTTACCTAATCTGAGGCTCCAACCCAGCCACCAGTTTAAAGCCATGAATTGCATCTTCTCTCCCTACTTTTCCTGCATCTGCCTTCATCGTGCTCCAGCATACAAACCTCCCTTTCCCTCTGCCTGACAATGTCCATGGCCACAAGCCAAGCCTTTGGGGCCCTGTTAGGCTGCTACTAAGAGAGAATGACATGGAAATGGGGACACACGATTAACCTTCTGTGCCTGCAGCTTCTCCACCCGCTCCTCTGGGAGAAACACCATCAATCAGCAAGTGTCAAAATGAACTCCCAGGTACTCTAGAATCTGAGATGGACAATGATGGCTCTTGGGATGATTCATAACCCATTCTGGGACTCATAAGTACATAAGTATTGCCATACTGGGACAGACCAAAGGTCCATCAAGCCCAGCATCCTGTTTCTAACAGTAGCCAATCCAGGTCACAAATACCTGGCATGATCCCCAAAAAAGTACAAAACACTTTATGCTGCTTATCCCAGAAATAGTCCAATTTAATAATGGACTTTTAATAATGGACTTCTCCTTTAGGAAGCCGTCCAAGTCTTTTTTTTTTTTTAACTCTGCTAAGCCAACCGCCTTTACCACATTTTCTGGCAATGAATTCCAGAGCTGAATTATACATTGAGTGAAGAAATATTTTCTCTGATTCATTTTAAATTTACTACTTTGTAGCTTTATCGCATGCCCCCTAGTCCTAGTTTTTTGGAAAGCATAAACAGATGCTTCACTCCATTCCACTCTACTCATTATTTTATAGACCTCTATCCTATCTCCCCTCAGCCACATTTTCTACAAGTTGAAGAGCCCTAGCTGCTTTAGCCTTTCCTCATAGGCATGGCTTAATTTGTTAGTGAAGAGCACCTGTCTGTCCTGCTCAATAAACTTCAGACCCAGTATCCAGATCTGACAATGAAACAAGGTGATACATGCCTGTGGACTACAAACCCCATTCACTGAAAATACTGAAGCAACATATACTGCTACTCTCTGTCCCAAAGCCACTGGAACAGCATCTCCATTTTACTACAGAGCTTTCTGAGAATCCAGTTCAATGAAATGCCCCTAGTAGCTTTTTATCAACGAATACAGTTATCACCTCTACTCACTGAACATTATCTGATGCTGGATTTTCAGCAAGGACATCAATGAAACCAAAGAAAACAAGAGGAATGCTGGCAGGCAAGGGTACTAGTCAAGGATAAACCAGAAGGTAGATGATCTGATCAGTGGACTAATAGGCCTCTGCTGCTGAGTCAGCCCAAATCAGCCAGTCATCCAGGTACAGGTTAACCCAAATCCCCTGATGCCAACAGAACTGCTACCACCACCATCACTTTGGAAAACGTGTGGTGCCAAAGCCAGGCCAAAAGGCAATCGAAACTGATGTCTGCACAATACACAGAAGCACAGATATCTCCTGTGATGATCCACAATATGGATTTGGAGATATGCCTCTGTGAAGTTCAGGGAAGTTAGGAACTTCCCCAGCCATATTGAGGCTATAACTGAGCACAATGTCTCCATCCGAAAGTGTTGGACCCTGAAGCAAGAATCGACCCCAATGAGGTTCAAGGGGATGGAAGGCGCTATCTTTGCTTGGTGCAACAAAATAAATGGAGTACCGTCCCCGGCTGTGCTCTGCCGAAAGCACAGGTTCCACCACCCCGAGAATGCACAGGTGCTGCAGAGTGAACACGACAGCCTGTTGCTTCAGAGCTGAACTATAGGAAAATGCCAGGAAGGAATCGGACACCAGACGGGCTAACTCCAGAGAAAACACCCCTCTGCTTACCACCTCCAGGACCCACTGATCTGAGGTGAAATGGGCCCACTCATCCTGGAAGAGGGACAGCCTACCTCCAGCTGGCACCGACGAGGGGCCCAAAGCACCCTCGCTGAGCAGAATGGAGGGCCACGGCAAGTCCTAGCACCTCTAAGGGGACCATCTGGATTTCCCACTCTGTCATCCTCATGCGGATAAGAGCCTTGTACAGAGGAAAATGCTTAATGGACCCAGCAGACCCTCCAGCAGTGGGTCTCCCTCAATGGGGTCCGTAGTAGAGAATGATACGGGGACAAAGTTTGTCCCCGTCCTCACCCCATCCCCGCAGGTTCTGTCTCCGTCCCATCCCTTTGGGCTCTGTCCTGATCTGCAAAAGTCTTGAACACTTATGATTTTATATTTAAATCTTTTTATTAAAGTATAAAAAGGAACACTATGCTGTGCAACTGTTTGTATAAATTACAAACATAGAACAGTAATATCAATGAGCAGCTATATAACCCTCCTTCCCACCACCACCCTCTACCCTTCCAAACCCAACAATAGGTGACTTCTACTACACCAAGGAATCCTAATTCACAAAATGCAACCCGTTTTATATGCTCTAGAGGGGAAACTTTTGACCTATGAAGCACTATTATGGTTTTTTAATCTGTGGAGAAATAAGAAGTCATCAACAATCTCAGGATTCAATCTAGCTCTCCTGTCTTCCACAGTCCTTCCTGGAATAGAAATTGTCTTCTTAGAAGATGTGCTGGTATGTACAGGATCCCCCATGCAAATTTTGCTAGTTGTGGCCAGTATTTTTGCTTGTTTTTCCAAAAAAAAAATCAAAATATCTTTGTAGGCATCACTTAAACATAAATTACAGTCCAGTTCATTAACAGGCTTCAAAGTAAAAAATGACACGGGGACAAAGTTTGTCCCCATCCCTGTGGACTCAATGACTCATGGCTATTATTGCTGTGGAAGGGGTTTCCACAAAAGTAATGAGTCAATGGTTGCAAATACTTATGCAATTAAGACTTTCTGGTTTCATATTCTTCATTACTTTTCCAATACTTCTATAGGAAAAATTAGGACTTACCTGATCATTTTCTTTCCTTTAGTCGCAGCAGATGAATCCAGGAACTGGAGGGTTGTACCCATCTACCAGCAGGTGGAGATAGAGAACACTAAAAGAAGGCAGTGACCCAGATATCACAGGTCCTTCCCTCTTTAGTATATCACGCATTCCAAAGCAGAGAAAAGCTCTGAGCAACCAAACATTACTCACAACAAAAAACATTCACTGAAACGCAGTGAATCAAAGTCCAGAACCAAGGAACTCTTCTCTTCTTAACTCCTGCTATAATACACAGCATGAAACCAGGGAGGGACCCTGGATTCATCTGCTGCAACTAAAGGAAAGAAAATTATCAGGGAAGTCCTAATTTTTCCTTCCTTAGCTTCAGCAGCAGAAGAATCCAGGAACTGGTGGGATGTACCCAAGCACTCCCTAAACCGAGTGGGAAGCTGCAGCTCCTCGAGAGAGGACCACCGCTCCAAAACTATCATTACGGGCTGCCACATCAATCCTATAATGCTTCACAAACAAGAGGTGAGCAGCCCAAGTAGCAGCTCAGCAGATTTCTAGCACAAAAACATGGAAGTTTCTGCCCAGAAAGAGCCTGCGCCCACGTAGAATGCACCTTCAAGACCTCCGGAGGAGACTTCCCAGCCAGAATAAGAAGATATAATTGCTTCCTTAAGCCAACCAATGGTGGCCTTGGATGCTGGAAAACCTCTCCGCAAAAGAACAAAAAGGTGATCTGAACAGCGAAATTTGTTCGACATATGCAAGTACTAAAACAACGCGCACTTAACACCCAAACAACGCAGTTGCCGGAAAGATTCCAGGCAATCTTCCCTCCAAAAGGACGGAAGGAATAGAAGCTGGTTGAGGTGAAACGCCAAAACCACCTTAGGCAGGAACAAAGGAACCATCCGGAGGGTAACTCCAGACTCAGAGAACTACAAAAATGGATCCCAACATGACAGCGCTTGCAACGCGGACACTCTGCGAGCAGACGTCATGGCTACCAAAAACACCGTCGTTCAGCGTAAGATCTTTTTGAGAAGCTTGTCTAAGGGGCTCAAAGCCAGCAACACAAGTCCCACGCAATGGAGGACGAAGGTGCAAAGCCCTCCGCAAAAAACGTCCTCCATCCTACAATCTTCTCCAAATCTTCGCTAAACAAAAGCTTTCCCCGAAAGTGTAATATGGTAAGGAGCTGTTTAGAAGCCATATCTGCTGCCGAATGACAAAGCCATAACAATCGTGTCGCTATCACCGCCAACGACATCTGTTTGGCGGAGGCTCTCACCAAATCATACAGGGCATCGGCCAAAAAGGCTAGCCCCGACTCCATGCGAGGCACCACCTCTGCCAAAGCATCCGCCGATTCCAAGCTGGACTGGACTGCCTGCTGAAGCCAGGCCAGGACACTCGGGCCGCATACAAACTGCAAACAGAAGATTGCAAAGCAAGGGCCGAAACCTCAAAAGAACGCTTTAAAGACGTTTCTAAGCGACGATCCTACATATCCTTCAACGCCACCCCTCCTTCCACAGGGAGAATGGTCTTTTTAGTGACCTCCGTCACTAGCGCATCTACCTTAGAAAGGCAAACAGCGAAAGATGAGGCTTCCCCACAGGGTAAAGACGAGACACAGCCCGGGAAACTTTCAGGGCCCATCCGGCTCTGTCCACTGTACTGTAATGAGATCATTAATAGCCTCATGCACCGGAAACGTACAGGAGAGTTTTCTAGTGCTGGCCATCTTAACATTAACAGAAGCGGCCGCTACCGCCTCCGGGTCTTCAATATTGAAAGACTGCAAGGCGTCAGTAATAAAAGAGGGAAGCTCTTACCTATGAAAAATTCGGACTGTGGATTGATCATCCTCTTCCTCTTGCATAATCTCTGCCTCTTCTAGTTCCTCCACCCCAGAAGGTTTGGAGGAACCCTTCGCTGCCCCCGCCAGGGACCGCACAAGAGAACACTCTCTCAGTGAATCTGCTGACAGAGTGGGCCCTCGTACATTTCAGCAGGGGGGCGTCCCCTGCAAGCGAAGACAAGGCTTCTTCCTCCTCTCATCAGGTACTGTAAAATCATGAGCTGCTGTAACTGCAGACTGCAGAGGTAATTTGCCAGTCACTGTAGAGACCTGCCTCATTAAAGAGGCTTGGTGCATCAATAAAATACATTCAGGGGAAGTACTCCCCTGTTCCCCAACAGTGGCAAATGCGGCAGTTGGAGCACCACGATGCTCTCTGGGCAACAAAACCCCCTCAGAGACACTGGTCAGTGTTCTGCCTAATGGCTCCGCTGGAGGAACCACATGGTCGGGCTGATCAGGCGCTTCCAAAATGGCGTCCGCGCTGCCATCGGGAGCGCAGGAAAATTCCATATCAGCCGCCGCTGCCCCCGGAGTCCCCAAGCCTTCCAGGCATGACGAGCTACATAACCCCGCCACATTACGGTATTTGCCACAGCATGAGCAGAGCTTCACGGTTTCTGCCGCCAGAACTGCAACGGAACAGTGCTAGCCCTAGTGGAAGAGGAAAAATGGCGTGACTCACCCCTCAGTCGCTATGCCTGTAGCTGACCTCCCCCAAGGAGCCAAGCAGCGGCTCAGCGCTCCAACATCCGGTCAAAGGAGCATGGGTCTAGCAACGTGCTGTACTCTTTTTTTGCTGTGAGGAAGGTCCGGGCAAACAGCAAGCACAGCACAGACAGACAGTACCGAAAGGCAGCAGAAGAAATAGAATTTCTGGGTAACAGGGACTTGCAAATAGGTATGCCTTCAAAGTGGGCACCTTAAGCCACACAACCCAAGCTCAATTGGACAGACCAGGAGCCTACAACTTCCCCACAGAATCCAGGAGCTGGTAAGATCCATCTAACGCCTGCTGGAGATAGAGATATACTAAAGAGGGAAGGACCTGGGATCTCTGGGTCACTGCCTTCTTTTAGTGTTCTCTATCTCCACCTGCTGATAGATGGACACAACCCAACAGTTCCTGGATTCATTTGCTGCTGAAGCTAAGGAATTGTTCTTTCATGTTGAATCTGTTTCACTGATCTAGACACTCTACAAACTTCTAGTTTAATGCATTTTGAAAACAGAATGTGCAAAATGTAAAAATGTGAAGATTTAGACACTGTACAAATCACACTCATCTCAAAAGGTTTTATCTTCTATATTTGGTCACCTAGGTTCCCTTCATTATAGAGTCTACAGAACCTACTCCTGTCAACCCCCATAAATACGTCACCTCCACAAATAACTGGAAATCACACACTTCAATTTGTATTTGGTTGGAAATTTGTTGGAGGTGAGTGTCTAGGCGGCCATGATTGAGGTGGCTTACACTTGCAAAGCCTGAAGCCCAACACACTGAGGCACTGGAGGCAGTCAGCAGTGCAGTACAGAGAGCCCATGCCGTATCTGTCTATACAATGGAAATACTAGTGAATCTGTACAGTGCAGCAAGCAAGGTGCCCATGACCCAACCAAACAGAGGAGGCAGGTAACAGTATTAACTATGTACATGATCCAGTTTCATACCTGACCCACAAAACACTTCAGCGAGATGGCAATCTGTCTCCCCTGGTTCTTTACAGAGCTCTACCACATCTCTGCACGTGGTCTCCGGCATGATCGGAACCTCGGTGACATCTTGCTCATTGTTACTGAGGTACACTGACAGAAACATCTGAAAAACAAAGGCCAAACCCTAATCAGTTCTGAAAAACAATAAATCCTGAGCCAACAGATACATTATTTTGAACCTGTTTTTCTGTAAGGGAGGAAGATTATTTGTCCTTGAAGAGCACAGTCATTTTCAAGAACAACTTCTGTAAAGTGTTTTAAAGTAAATTCAAGATCAAGGAATGTTTCATGAGACTAAATGGAGTTCAGCGAAGTCTTGCAACAGTATAACACTGGATGGACACATACACACACATCAGGGCCATTGAGAGGGGGGGACATAGGGGACAAAAGTCCCCGGACCCGGGCCACCGGGGGGGGGGGGGGGGGGCCTGGTGCCGCCCGCCGCAGTCCGCCCACCGTCGCTCCCGGAACTAACCTTTAAAGCGCCTTCCTCACCTTCGCAGCAAGCAGCGGCAGGCCACTCCTTCCTTGTGTCCCGCCCTCCAGCCTGACGTAACGTCCGCGAGGGCGTGGCACGGAAGGAAGGAGAGGTCTGCTGCTGCTTGCTGCGAAGGTGGAGGGAGGCGCTTTTAAGGTTAGTTCAGAGGGCCCGGGGGTGGAGAGAGGGCCCGGGGGTGGAGAGAGGGCCCAGCCCGGTAGCGGGTGGAGGGGGGGGGCCCCAGCCCAGTCTCTCTGCGGCCCTGACACACATGACCACACTAAATACAGTGCAGAAGTTTTTCTTCAAACTGTAGAGAATTTTCATTCAGGACAATGTAATAAGACTAGTAAAAAAGGCCCGTTTCCGAAATCAATGAAACGGGCGCTAGCATGTGGGTTTTTTTTGTGTGTGTGTGTGTGTATGTGTCACGGAGTTATTTTGTGTGTGTGTGTGAGTGTGTGAGGGTGGGTGTGTGTGCAGGTTGTTGATGTGTGTCTTTTTTTGTTTTGTTTTGTTTTTTGCTTGGGGGTTGGGGGATGTGCTGTGCTGGCAAAGTGGGATGGATTGGTGTGTGGCTTTGAGGGTGTGTTTCTGTTGTATTGTTGTGTGTGTGGTTTTGTCTGTCAAGGAGGTTGGTGGAGGGGGGTCTTTCTGTTGGTGAAATGTGAATGTGGTTGTAGGGGGGTCAGCCTTTGTTGAGTGTTTTTTTTTTCCATGTTTTTTTTTTGTGTTGTGCTGAGGCAGCAGTGTTGTTTTAGATGGGCGGAAGGTAGAGGAGCACGTTCTTGTCCTGTCGGTATTTTTTGCCCGTTTCAGGGCTGCTGTAGGGGAATGCTGGAAGAGAAATGTGCTTTTGGAAGCAGCGCCATCTTTTTCCATTGGGCTGGGGTTCTGGGCATCCTGGAGGTGGGTGACGGCTTGCCTGAGGACGGGGATGGTTGTTTTAAGTTGGCGGAAGGGAGAAGAGCACGGTCTTGGGCCGTCGGGGGGTGATCCGGTATGTTTGGTCCATTTCAGGCCGGCTTGCAGGGGATGCTGGAACATTTATGCGCTGCAGGAATCAGCGCCATCTTTTTCCGGGTGCTCGGGGAATCCCCAAGGTGGGAGACAGCTTGCCTGAGGCTGGGGATGGTTGGGCACGGTCCTTGGCCGCTTCGGCAAAAAGGGGAAGAGGAAGGGGGTGGAGAGTTACCTGCAGCTGCCTGAGAAACCATGTATTCTTTGTTTGTTTTGTATTATTAGTTTGCATTTCTGTTGAAGTAAGAGTGGATGCCTTTCGAATGATGGAGGTGGTGCGTCGGTGTGCGGTTGTTTCGTTAGTTTGGCAGCCAGTTTCTAGCGATTCCTGGGCAGGGAAGGAGTAGGGAAACACTCCCCCTTCCTTGGTCCTGTTTGCTGCTGGCTGGGTCACGGGTAATCCTGCCAGCTGGGCCGCAGCTTGTCCTGTTCGCCCACATCCCAGATGGTGACAGGCACGTTGTTTTTTCGGCTCCTCTGACTCCATGTCAAGCGATCCCAAATATAGTCTGTGCTATAGGCCCTCTGGCACTCTTCAGTACTGGCATTAGGCATTTAAAAATCCCCCCCCCCCCCCTCTCTCCCCCGGTCTATTTTTGCACATACCCACAGCTGGAATATTCTTCTCTCATTCCAGCTGTGGTTCTGTGCTCTCCGTGCTGCACAGATAATGAGCCATTCTGCTGGGGAATGCTCCTCCCTTATTGTTACGTAGTTTCCTCTGATTGGTCCGTCTTACGTTGCCTAGTGTTGCCTGGGAACGGTGTTGTGATGGTCCTTTGTATTTCAGAATGTTGAGTGTGTTTTTTCTGATTGGTCCGTCATGCGAGGGCGGGGCAGAGAGACATGGTCAGTGTTCTGGCTTCACCACCATGAATCCATGAACCCTTCAGTGAGTGACTGAGTGACTTCTGAACGTTGTCTTCAGAACGTTGAGGGTGAGTTTTATTATAGTAGATTGTGTCAAAAATAATAGGTGGTTCTCTGGTCCCCAAAGTAGGATCTCCCAAAACTACTACTACTACTTAACATTTCTAAAGCGCTACTAGGGTTACACAGCGCTGTACAATTTGACAGAGGGACAGTCCCTGCTCAAAGAGCTTACAATCTAAGAGACAAGTGGACAGTCAATCAGAAAGGGGCAGTCAAATTGGTGCAGTCTGGATTTACTGAACGGTAAGAGTTAGGTGCCGAACGCAGCACTGGAAGAGGTGGGCTTTAAGCAAAGACTTGAAGATGGGTAGGGAGGAGGCTTGGCGTAAGGGCTCAGGGAGGTTGTTCCAAGCATAGGTGAGGTGAGGCAGAATGAGCAGAGCCTGGAGTTGGCGGTGGTGGAGAAGGGTACTGAGAGGAGGGATTTGTCCTGTGAACGGAGGTTTCGGGTGGGAACGTAAGGGGAGATAAGGGTAGAAAGGTAGTGAGGAACAGCAGACTGAGTGCATTTGTAGGTAAGAAGGAGAAGCTTGAATTGAATGTGGTATCTGATTGGAAGCCAGTGAAGTGACCTGCGGAGAGGGGTGATATGAGTATATCGGTTCTGGTGGAATATAAGACGTGGCAGCAGAGTTCTGAACAGATTGAAGGGGGGATAGATGGCTAAGTGGGAGGCCGGTGAGGAGTAAGTTGCAATAGTCAAGGCGAGAGGTAATGAGAGCGTGGACGAGAGTTCGGGTGGTGTGTTCAGAGAGGAAAGGGCAAATTTTGCTGATGTTAAAGAGGAAGAAGCGACAGGTATTGGCTATCTGCTGGATATGCGCAGAGAAGGAGAGGGAGGAGTCAAAGATGACTCCGAGGTTGCAGGCAGATGAGACGGGGAGGATGAGGGTGTTATCAACTGAGATGGAAAGTGGAGGAAGAGGAGAAGTGGGTTTTGGTGGAAAGACGATGAGCTCGGTCTTGGACATGTTCAGTTTCAGGTGGCGGTTGGACATCCAGGCAGCAATGTCGGATAAGCAGGCTGATACCTTTGCCTGGGTCTTCGCGGTGATGTCTGGTGAGGAGAGATACAGCTGGGTGTCATCAGCATAGAGATGATACTGGAAACCATGAGATGAGATCAGGGATCCCATGGAAGAGGTGATAGATTGAGAAGAGAAGGGGTCCAAGGACAGATCCCTGGGGAACACGAACAGATAGCGGGATGGGAGTGGAGGAAGATCCATGAGAGTGAACTCTGAAGGTGCGGTGGGAGAGATAGGAGGAGAACCAGGAGAGGACAGAGCCCTGGAACCCAAATGATTACAGTGTGGCAAGAAGTAAGTCATGATTGACCGTGTCAAAAGCGGCGGATAGATCGAGGAGGATGAGGATGGAGTAGTGGCCTCTGGATTTAGCAAGGAACAGGTCATTACAGACTTTAGAGAGTACTGTTTATGTCGAGTGTAGAGGGTGAAAACCGGATTGAAGTGGATCGAGGATGGCATGAGAGGAGAGAAAATCAAGGCAGCGGCTGTGAACAGCGCGCTCAAGTATTTTGGAGAGGAAGGGTAGGAAAACTGTACAAAATTTTTACATAGTACATAAGTATTGCCATACTGGGAAAGACCAAAGGTCCATCGAGCCCAGCACCCTGTTTCCAACAGTGGCCAATCCAGGTCACAAATACCCAGCAAGATCCCAAATATGTACAAAACATTTATACTGCTTATCCCAGAATAGTGGATTTTCCCCAAGTCCATTTAATAACGGTCTATGGACTTTTCCTTTAGGAAGCCGTCCAAACCTTTTTAAAACTCTGCTAAGCTAACCGCCTTTACCACATTCTCTGGCAACAATTCCAGAGTTTAATTACACATTGAGTGAAGAAAAATTCTCAGATTCGTTTTAAATGTACTACATTGTAGCTTTCATCGCATGCCTCCTAGTCCTAGTATTTTTGGAACGTGTGAACAGATGCTTCACATCTACCCGTTCAACTCCACTCATTATTTTCTAGACCTCTATCACATCTCCTCTCAGCTGCCTTTTCTCCAAGCTGAAGAGCCTAGCCGCTTTAGCCTTTCCTCATAGGGAAGTCGTCCCATCCCCTTTATCATTTTCATCGCCCTTCTCTGCACCTTTTCTAATTCCACTATATCTTTTTTGAGATGCGGTGACCAGAATTGAACACAATATTCGAGGTGCAGTCGCACCATGGAGCGATACAAAGGCTTTATAACATCCTCATTTTTGTTTTCCATTCCTTTCCTAATAATACTGAACATTCTATTTGCTTTCTTAACCGCAGCAGCACACTGAGCAGAAGGTTTCAACGTATAATCAACGACACCTAGATCCTTTTCTTGGTCCGTGACTCCTAACGTGGAACCTTGCATGACGTAGCTATAATTCGAGTTCCTCTTTCCCCACATGCATCACTTTGCACTTGCTCACATTAAACTGTCATCTGCCATTTAGATGCCCAGTCTCCCAGTCTCGTAAGGTCCTCTTGTAATTTTTCACAATCCTCCCGCGATTTAACGACTTTGAATAACTTTGTGTCATCAGCAAATTTAATTACCTCACTAGTTACTCCCATCTCTAGGACATTTATAAATATGTTAAAAAGCAGTGGTCCAGCACAGAGCCCTGGGGAACCCCACTAACTACCTTTCTCCATTGAGAATATTGACCATTTAACCCTACTGTTTTCTTTTAACCAGTTTTTAATCCACAATAGAACACTACCTCCTATTCCATGACTCTCCAATTTCCTCTGGAGTCTTTCATGAGGTACTTTGTCAAAAGCCTTCTGAAAATCCAGATACACAATATCAACCGGCTCACCTTTATCCACATGTTTGTTCACCCCTTCAAAGATATGTAGTAGATTGGTGAGGAAAGATTTCCCTTCACTAAATCCATGTTGACTTTGTCTCATTAATCCATGCTTTTGGATATACTCTGTAATTTTGTTCTTAATAATAGCCTCTATCATTTTGCCTGGCACCGACGTCAGACTCACCGGTCAATAATTTCCCGGATCTCCTCTGGAACCTTTTAAAAAAAAAATCAGTGTTACATTGGCCACCCTCCAATCTTCCGGTACCACGCTCGATTTTAAGGAGAAATTACATATTTCTAACAATAGCTCCGTAAGCTCATTTCAGTTCTATCAGTACTCTGGGAGGAATACCACCTGGTCCAGGAGATTTGCTACTCTTCAGTTTGTAGAACTGCCCATTACATCCTCCAGGTTTACAGAGAATTCATTAATTTTCTCCGACTCGTCAGCTTCGAATACCATTTCTGGCACCTGTATCCCACCCAAATCTTCTTCAGTGAAGACTGAAGCAAAGAATTCATTTAATCTCTCCGCTACGGCTTTGTCTTCCCTGATCGCCCCTTTTACTCCTCGGCCATCTAGCGGTCCAACCGATTCTTTTGCCGGCTTCCTGCTTTTAATATACCTAAAAAAAATTTTACTATGTGTTTTTGCCTCCAATGCAATCTTTTTTTCGAAGTCCCTCTTAGCTTTCCTTATCAGCGCTTTACATTTGACTTGACATTCCTTATGCTGTTTCTTATTATTTCAGTCGGTTCCTTCTTCCATTTTCTGAAAGGTTTTCTTTTAGCTCTAATAGCTTCCTTCACCTCACTTTTTAACCATGCCGGCTGTCGTTTGGTCTTCCGTCCTTTTTTAATATGCGGAATATATTTGGCCTGGGCTTCCAGGATGGTGTTTTTGAACAGCATCCATGCCTGTTGTAAATTTTTGACCCTCGCAGTCGATCCTCTAAGTTTTCTTTCACCGTTCTCATTTTATCATAGTCTCCTTTTTTAAAAGTTAAACGCTAACATATTTGATTTCCTATGTATACTTACTTCAGATCTAATATCAAATCCGATCATATTATGATCACTGTTGTCAAGCGGCCCCAGCACCATTACCTCCCGCACCAGATCATGCGCTCCACTAAGGACTAGGTCTAGAATTTTTCCTTCTCTCGTCGGTTCCTGTACCAGCTGCTCCATAAAGCTGGCCTTGATTTCGTCAAGGAATTTTACCTCCCTAGCATGTCCCGATGTTACATTTACCCAGTCAATATCAGGGTAATGGAAATCACCCATTATTATTGTGTTGCCCAGTTTGTTTGCGTCCCTAATTTCCTTTAACATTTCTACATCCGTTTGTTCATCCTGGCCAGGTGGACGGTAGTACACTCCAATCATTATCCTTTCCCCCTTTACATATGGAATTTCAATCCATAGTGATTCCAAGAAGGGTTTTGTTTCCTGCAGAATTTTCAATTTGATTCAAGGCTCTCGTTAATATACAATACTACCCCTCTACCAATTCGATTCACCCTATCACTATGATATAATTTGTACCCCGGTATGACAGTGTCCCACTGGTTAGCCTCCTTCCATCAGGTCTCAGAGATGCCTATTATATCTCATTTTTCATTTAGCGCAATATATTCTAACTCTCCCATCTTATTTCTTAGGCTCCTGGCATTCGCATATAGATATTTCAAACTGCGTTTGTTGCTCCTATTTACATCATGCTTAGTACTTGACAATACTAATTTGCAATCTTTTGTCTGATTTTTATTTAGGGACACCTGATCTACTACGGTCTGTTTTGCAACCTCACTATCAGGATTCCCTATCTTCCCTGTTTTAGTGATATCTTTGAAAGATACCTTATGCTGAACCATGCGCTTTGAGCGACTGTCGGCCTTCCCATTTCTAGTTTAAAAGCTGTCCTTTTTAAATGCCGATGCCAGCAGCCTGGTCCCACCCTGGTTAAGGTGGAGCCCATCCTTTCGGATTGGCTCCCCCTTCACCAGAATGTTGCCCAGTTCCAAACAAATCTAAAACCCTCCTCCTTGCACCATAGTCTCATCCACGCATTGAGACTCCGGAGCTCTTGGGCCCTGCGCATGGAACAGGTAGCATTTCAGAAATTGCTACCCTAGAGGATCTGGATTTGAGCTTTCTACTTAAGAGCCTAAATTTGGCTTCTAGAACCTCTCTCCCACATTTTCCTATGTCATTGGTACCCATATGTACCATGACAGCCGACTCCTCCCCAGCACTATCTAAAATCCTATCTAGGTGACTCGTGAGGTCCGTCACCTTCGCACCAGGCAGGAAGTCAATGATCCCCATACAACCAAAGTCAGTTAACTTGATTAAAACCCTGGCATTTCTAAAACTGAAGCCAGCAGGAGCAGATGCTAAAGGACAACAATGATGCTCTCCTAGGATAAAATATATATGGGGGGGGGGGGGACAATCAGGTGTCATGAAGGGTGGAGGACAGCTAGGGTTGGGTCTCCCTGGTTTGATGAACCCAGGATAGGGTGTTCAGGGTTTAGTGAACCTTTGGTCATGGTATCTTGGGATTTCCAATTTTGAGATCCAGAGATGCCCATCTCCAGGGTGCCCCCAACTTCAGTATGTCAAATCTTGATGGTTCATATTTCTTTAAAAATAAAACATTTTTCCATTGAAGTCAATGAGAAGCTAAACTTAATTTCAACACTACCAAGGAACATTAGAAAAACGAGCACTGCTTTGAACATAAGTGAAACTTCCTACATCATGTGTTAATCTGGAAACATGCATTACTTACAGATTAACACAAATATGTGCACTCAAACCCTTGCTACATGAGACGTAATCTTAGCACACACACAAAAAAAATCAGCACTAAACCAATTGTTGCTCATGTTTATTGAGTTCTTACTATACTAACTCTCGGGAACAAACCAGCAATTCACAATAAAATAGGTACAAATAATACTTACAGTAAGATAGAAAAACCAATAATGCACAGAGGAAAAAAAAACCCACACACACACACCCCAACTGCTAGCATCCAGTGCAGTCCCCCCATGCCCATATGTCCACGTTACCCAACCAAAAGTCGACCAATTATTGAGCCCAAGTTTTCAAAAAAAGTGATTTATCCAGTTAATTGGAAAAACTGTTCTCAGTATCAACTTCTTAGTGCTTTCCTAATCACATTTCACTCCCACCGCACTCTTATGGTTTCCAAAGTTCTGTCATATCTTCTACCTTGACATGTTTTAACACCTCCAGCACCTTCTGCTCTGTTATTTGTGCCTCATCTACTACATTATTTTCTGCAGATTATTTAGCTTCTCAAAGGCAGGAAACCTGACAACAGAGCAAACACTTGCTAAGGGAAAATTAGGTTCTTACCATGATAATTTTCTTTCCTTTAGTCATAGCAGATGAAGCCATTACGTATGGGTTATGTCCATCAACCAGCAGGGGAGATAGAGAGCACTCAAACTTTCTCAGTGCCCTCTTGGCCAGCTAGCTCCACTGCCTCTTCAGTATTTGAAGCTTCCAAAGCAGTATGGCCAACCGCAATGGGAATCACAAGAGCTTTCCTCACAGCGAACGATGGCCCATCACAAGGACATGAACTCATAAAGGAGGGAATGCACATCCTCCTAGAGGGAATGAACTCATCCTCCTATTTATAGAACTGGAGGGGAACACACGCGCCTCCTGGAGGGAATCAACACATCCTCCAAAAAAACATAGTGGAGGGAATGAACTCATCCTCCTAAAGTTAAACTGAACATAAATCCTGAAGATTGTTTTCCAACTTTCTCCCAAGGAAGAAACTTCAGGAAATTAGAACAGAACCTGAAAAAACCCAATTTACAGCATACTGACAATCCAACAGGGAGGGCTCATGGCTTCATCTGCTATGACTAAAGGAAAGAAAATTATCATGGTAAGAACCTAATTTTCCCTTCCTTGTCATCAAGCAGATGAAGCCATTACATATGGGATGTAACAAAGCAATCCCTAGATAGGGTGGGAACAAGCCACACCACGCGCTAGCACTTGTGCTCCAAAACGCGCATCCCTCCTGGCAGCCACATCCAGCCTGTAATGTCTGGCAAAGGAGAGCTTAGAAGCCCATGTTGCTGCACTGCATATCTCTTGAAGAGAGAGTGCTCCAGTTTCAGCCCAAGAGGAAGAAATTACTCTAGTAGAATGCGCCTTAAAGGCTACAGGCGGCACCCGGCCAGCCAGCAGATAAGCTGAAAAGATAGTCTCTTTGAGCCAGCGGGCAATAGTGGCCTTAGACGCTGGAGACCCTCTGCGAGAACCTGATAGTAAAACAAAAAGATGATCAGAAGTCCTGAAAGAGTTAGTAACTCGCAGATACTGCAGCAGAGTCCTGCGCACATCCAAAAGGTGCAGCTGCCCAAAAGATTCTGGAAACTCTTCCTCTGAAAAAGAGGGCAAGAAAATAGGCTGGTTTAGGAGAAACGCTGAAACCACCTTAGGCATAAAGGAAGGCACGGTCCGAACCATGACTCCTGACTCTGAAAATTGCAGAAATGGGTCTCTACAGGACAGCGTCTGGAGCTCTGACACCCGTCTCGCCGAGGTAATGGCCACCAGAAAAACGGCCTTCAGTGTCAAATCCTTCTCCGATACTCACCGAAGCGGCTCAAAAGGAGATGCCTGCAGGGCTTTCAAAACTAGCCCCAGGTTCCAAGCTGGACAGGGTGCTCGCACGGGAGGTCGGAGCCGAAACACCCCTCTAAGAAACCGTGCCACATCTGGGTGAGCAGCCAAAGACACGCCTCCCACCTTACCACGAAGGGAGGCCAACGCTGCCACTTGCACCCGCAGGGAATTATAGGCCAGGCCTTTTTGTACACCTTCCTGCAAAAAGTCCAGAATCGGCGAGACAGGAGCCCGCATTGGTGCAATGGCTCTGGAAGCACACCAAGACTCAAACAGGCACCAAATCCTAGCATAAGCTACGGAAGTGGACCGCTTGCGGGCTTGCAGGAGAGTGGTAATCACTTTATTGGAATAACCTTTATCCCTCAATTGCGCCCTCTCAATAGCCATGCCGTAAGACCAAAGCGGCAGGCGTCCTCCATGGCTACCGGACCCTGAGTCAACAGGTTCGGTACCAGAGGTAACGGCAGCGGAGCCTCCAGAAGCATCTGTCGGAGGTCTGCATACCAAGGTCTCCTTGGCCAATCCGGGGCGATGAGGACCACTTCTCCTGGGTGCAGCCGAATCCGCAAGAGCAGGCGCCCTATCAAGGGCCATGGGGGAAACACATAAAGTAGACCCGGAGGCCAGGGTTGAGCCAAGGCATCCAACCCCGCCGAGCGAGGATCTCTCCGTCTGCTGAAGAAGCACGGGACTTTGGCATTGGAACTTGTCGCCATGAGATCCATCACGGGCTTGCCCCATTTGGCACAGATCTGCAGGAATACTTCGTCTGCCAGATTCCATTCTGCTGGATCGATCTGATGCCTGCTCAGATAATCGGCCTGCACATTGCTCTGACCTGCAATATGAACTGCCGACAGACACTGAAGATGCAGCTCGGCCCAGTGGCAAAACAGTTCGGCCTGCGCGGCTAGTGCTCTGCACCTTGTTCCGCCTTGTCGATTTATATAGGCCACTGTTGTCGTGTTGTGCGACATCACTCTGACAGCCAATCCTTCCAGGGTCACTTGAAAAGCCAGAAGCGCCTGAAACACCGCTTTCAACTCTAGGCGGTTGATGGACCACTCCGACTCCTCGGGTGTCCATAGACCCTGGGCATGCTTCCCCTTGCAATGTGCGCCCCAGCCCTTCAGGCTGGCATCCGTTACCACCAGGCACCAAATGGGGAGCGTCAGCGGCATTCCTCGCCGCAGCATGCTGTCCGAGAGCCACCACTCCATGCTGAGTCGGGCCACAGGGAGCCAAGTGAGTCTGCATTGGTAATCCTGAGAAATTGGAGACCACCTCTGGAGTAGGGAATACTGTAGCGGTCTCAGGTGCGCTCATCGCCCAGGGTACCACTTCCATCGTGGCTGTCATCGATCCCAGCAGCTGGACAATGTCCCAAGCTCGCGGGCGGGGCATCCTCAGGAGCAGACGGACCTGATTCTGAAGCTTGCACCGCCTTAGCTCGGGTAGGAACACATAACCCGAGACTGTGTCAAACCTGGCCCCCAAAAATTCTAGAGATTGTGAAGGGGTCAGGTGACTTTTGGCCATATTGACAACCCAGCCTAGAGATTGCAGTACTGAGACCACTCTGGCTGTAACTTGTAAGCTCTCTGTTGGAGAGTCTGCTCTGATGAGCCAGTCGTCTAGGTACGGGTGAACCCTGATACCTTCTCGCCTGAGAAAAGCAGCTACTACCACCATTACCTTCGAAAAGGTTCGGGGAGCTGTGGCGAGGCCAAAAGGCAAGGCCCTGAAGTGGAAATGTTTTTCCAACACCGCAAACCTCAGAAACTTCTGGTGCGGGGGCCAAATCGGTATGTGCAAGTAAGCTTCTTTCAGGTCTAGAGACGTGAGAAACTCTCCTGGCTGAACCGCCGCAATGACGGAGCGCAGGGATTCCATGTGGAAATGCCGCACTCTCAGGGACTTGTTCACTTCTATTAAGTCCAGAATAGGGCGAAAGGACCCACCTTTTCGCGGCACCACAAAGTAGATGGAGTAACGGCCGCAGCCTTGCTCGGCGGGAAGCACCGGGGTCACCGCCCCTAACCGAATCAGACCTTGTAAAGTCTCCTCCACCGCCGCCCGTTTGACGGCAGAACCGCATCGGGACTCCACAAACACGTCTCTTACTGGGGCGTTGAATTCTATTCTGTATCCATCTCCGATCAGGTCCAGAACCCACTGATCTGAGGAAATCTTGGCCCACTCCTCGGCAAAGAGGGAAAGTCGTCCTCCGATGACAGGCATCGAGGAGAGGGCCGGCGCACCATCATTGAGAGGGTCGCCCCTGAACTCCTGGCCTTGAGCCACCAGCTGCGGAACGCTTGTCCGAGCGAAAGGAGTTCCTCTGCTGACCACGGGCACGTGAAGTGAACCCAGCCGAACGCCCCGGGCGGTACCTTCTAGCTTCACGGAAGCGAGGTCTGTACGAGGAGTGGACCGCCTGGCCCTTAGAGGAAGGCCTCTGCCTATCTTCGGGCAAGCGCTGGGGTTTTGGGTCACCCAAGCCTTTCACAATTTTCTCCAACTCCTCACCAAATAGGAGAAGTCCTTGAAAAGGCAACTTCACCAACCTTTGCTTAGAGGCCATGTCCGCTGCCCAGTGCCGTAGCCACAGATGACGGCGAGCCGCCACTGCTACTGCCATTTGTTTAGCCGAAGCTCTGACAAAGTCATAAAGGGCATCAGCCAGAAAGGACAAGGCCACCTCCATCCGCGCAGCCACATCCAAGAAGGGCTCCGCTCCATCTCCGGGCTGTGCCACTGCCTGTTGCAGCCAAGCTAGGCAGGCTCTAGCAGCATAACAGCTGCATGCCGACGCCCGAACAGTGAGACCTGCAATTTCAAAGGACCGTTTCAATGCTGTTTCCAGCCTACGGTCTTGAACATCCTTCAGGTCAACACCTCCTTCAACAGGGAGGGTAGTTCTCTTTGTCACCGCAGTGACTAGGGCATCCACTGTAGGCATTTGAAAACGAGCCATATGCCCCACACGCAGAGGGTATAACTGCCCCATAGCCCTGGAAACTCTCAAAGGTCCCTCGGGGTCAGCCCACTGAGCCGACACAAGCTCTAGGATGGAGTCATGCAAAGGGAAGGCCCGAGCAGCTTTCTTGGTACTAGCCATCCTGGGATTACCCGAGGAGGCCATGCCACTGTCAGGATCTTCAATCGAGAGGGCCTGCAGGGTATCTGAAATAAGCGCTGGCAGCTCATCACGGTGAAAAATCCTCACCACGGAGGGATCATCCAGATCCTGTGGTAAATCCGCATCTGACTCCGGTGCCGCAGACCAAGAACGTCTGTCAGAGTTCTCCTACTCCTCACACCCCGACCACGGGGGGGGGAAAGGGTGCACCACAATCTGAAGGGGAATTAACCCTTCTGCGCTTATCTTTGGGCCAATCATCCCGGAAAACCTCACTGGGCAGTCCCAGGCCAGAATCCATCGGGGGGGCCATCAAAGGGGCCTCAGGCGAACCTTGAGGGAGGGCGCTTTTCATCATGTATGCTTTATGCAGCAAAAGCACAAAATCCGGGGAGAAAATCTCACCCTGGGCACCCAAATCCTGTCCGGTGCTAGCCACTCCTGAAATAACCTCATCTCGAGGTGCCCCACCCGGCTCAGGTCTCTCCGCGTCCACGGAGACCGCGCCATGCGGTGTAAGCAAAATGGCGCCCGCTGCCAGCTCAGAGCGGGAAGAAACATCGCTCGCCATGCTCAGGCCGGCTCCTACGCCTGTACAGCACGATTTACAGAGCCCCGCTGCTGATTTGCGCTTGCCACACGTGGAACAGCGCTTAACATTGTCCGCAGCCATCGCCGAAAAACGGCGGTAAAATCCAAAATGGCGGTTTCGCGCCAAAATCGCCCCGATCGCGGGCCCACCCCGGAGGAGTTGGAAAACACTCTTACCTCAAAGGATCTTGCGTACCACTACGATCCTGCTGAAAATCAGGTCAAAAACCTCTGTTCCAGCGTCTCTGCGTTTAAAAACACGACGCAACTTTTTTTTTTTTTAATGCTGTGAGGAAAGCAGAGGTATTGAAGACTCCGGAGGCTCAGATGAGTGGGAAAGGCAGGGAAAGGGCGAACCTATATGTCTGCATCCACTGTTGGTGGGTAAGGACAGGGAAAGCAATGCAATATGTCCACATCCACGGAGGTATGGGTAAGGCAGGGAAAGGGCTAACCTATGTGCCTTTAAAGTGAAGCTGCTATAGCCTCCAACACCCCGGTTAACAACTGGCAAGCCAGGAACCACCTCCGAGAAGCTGCAGCCACCCTGCTAGGGGAGATAGAGAATACTGAAGAGGCAGTGGAGCTAGCTGGCCAAGAGGGCACTGAGAAAGTTTGAGTGCTCTCTATCTCCCCTGCTGGTTGATGGACGTAACCCATACGTAATGGCTTCATCTGCTTGATGACAAGGAAACAAAGAATATTGCAAGTATAAAAAAGAAAAAAAAAAAAACATAACAAAAACCTCCCTTCCCTCTCAAAAATAGCTTATGAAATCTCCAACTTCCCTGGTTACCTGCTACAAAATATAATTAGCATGAGCACGATAACTTTCTGATCCAAGAGGAGAAGCTAGTTATAAATCTCTGACAGCACCCTCTTCCACATAGCAGGGTACATCTCCAAAACACAAGCTAGGAGGAAACCTCTGGATTTTTGAAGAATCAAGTTCAGCAGGTAGCTCAGCCTCTTAAGTACATCAGCAAAACAGGAACTCCTTTCTACCCCCTTCCAATGTGAATAATTATTCATGGCCTTCATTTCCTGGATCTGCCTCAAGAGTTTTATGCATGTTAGCTACATCTGGTAGCCACATCACTTCCTGATGAATCATTTTTCAGCTGAATGGCTGCAACAGCAATTAAACAGTGAAACCGATTGTTAAAATTACTCTTTCAACATAAGGTGTATTAGTAACAAAATGACATTAATTCACTCACAGAATGAATCTGATAACACTAATACAAATATTTTGTTGTCTTGATGATGACCAAGTCAATTAGTGCTTCAGTTGTAACGCTTTTGCTTTTATTTTTTCACTAACCTTTAGTGAGAAATTGCAACATCTCAACTTCAGGAATATTTCAAATTATCATGCAATATACATTTCAAAGACCCTCCCAAAACAAAACAAAATAATTTGAATACTCTTTTCAAAATGCAGTCACATTCAGATTTGTATTTTTCTAAATAATCCATGCTTCACCCTATTCAACCAATTCAGCTACTGGCAGAAGCATAAATCAAACTCTTATTCTTTTAAACCAAGGGTTCTCAACAGGGAGTCGGTACATCAAGCCTATTTTTCAACTGTCCAACCCCGACTCCTACTATGTATAGTAAATCTAAGAGAAATTTACAGAAACATAGGATATGTCTATGTACAAAATTAGGACTAATAGCAACATTTGACGCTTGAACCAAAAATAATATATAGGTATAAAATTATACCATATATTATAATGTAAGTTTTTATTTTGAAGCTGCAGTCAGAATTGGTACATTTTTTTTACTGACTCCAATGCCACAGCTCTGGTTCTCAACCCAGTCCTTAGTATGCATCTAGCCTATCAAGTTTTCAGGATATCCACAATGAATACACATGAGATAAATCAGTGTTTGCAGGTTTCTCTCATGCATAGTCATTGTGGGTATCTTGAAAGCCTGACTGACTAGGTGAATCCTGAGGACTGGGTTGAGAACCACTATTTTAAACTTAATGGTAGATTTTAAAAAGTTGGACCATATATTTTTGAAATGTTTTCTAGGTCTGAATTATACCCTAGTAATCAGTTTTCCATATAAGACAGTGGCATGAGCTCCAAGCATATTCCAGCTCCCAGTTTCATATGGCAGCTCAAGGGCAGATTCTGCAACAAGAGTTGGAAAATTATTGCAATGGGTATATTTTATTTCCTGACACATTTGTGTCCAGTTTGTCTCTTTGGAGGAAGGAAACTGTTTTTAATTTATGTTGGAAAGGAAGAAAGAGGACAGAGAAAGGTATCTAGGAGATAAGGGGGTAGGAAGGGGGTTCTAAGAGGGGAGAAACAGAGAGGGGGATTTCAGTCAAGAGAGAAGGATTGGAAAGTAGAGGAAGGACAGCAAAAGGAAGAGGATCAAGGAGGAGGATCCAATATCTGCAGAAAGGAATGACCGACATCACTTGCCCCCCAATTACATTGCATAGCACCTTCAATCCCCTCATTAACCCTGCCCCACCCCCACTCTCCTCACTATCTCCCTTCCCTCTCACTATCTTTTCCCCTTCACAAACCCTTATTCACCTTCAGCCATTCCTGTTCCATCTCCGAACTCATTATACCCTTCTCTCTCCTTTCTTTTGCTTCCAATAACAAACCTTTCATATCCTCTTCCCTTCTAGTCACCACACTTTCTTTGATTCTATGACCTATCCACCTCCCATATTGATCACACAGCAGCAATAGGAGAAAGGTTGTTAAAAGGGCCTTGTTCTCCCCCTCTACTGTCCCAGGCCAGACTACTTTAAATCATGCAGCTCAAAACAGGCCCAGAACACAAAACGGGAAGGAGAATTTGACCCAGCACACCATCTTTCTTCTGCTATCTGATCAGTGTGGGAGGGAACTGAAAAACGTCAGAAACCAGTGCTGCCTGTCTAGCCCAGTTTAGGCTGTGGGAATGCTTATGATTTTAAGGTCCTACCCACATCATCATAGGAGACTAACGGCTCCAAGGTCTACATTAACAATTTTCCAGTGCCGTAATACCAGAGATTATGCATGGGTAATTGAAATGTATCCCTACTTAAGTAAATATTTCTAGTTTATTAACATCTGTGAAGAGAAAAGTCAGTTCTGGGGGTCCTATAAATTGGTAACTCACAACCTGACAAAATCAAATACCTTAATCCAAAATGTGTCCAAGTGAAGGTCACTGGCATAGAAATTGCAAATGATTACAACTGTACAACTACCCCTTCTATACGAAATAGGTCTAATTAATCTTACTAAATCTGCAGCAGTCCAACTGATACAATTCATTTTGAATGTGTATCATGCTTAAATTATTTATACATACATACACACACACATTTTATTTTTCTTACATTTGTACCCTGCGCTTTCCCACTCATAGCAAGCTCAATGCGGATTACATATTATATACAGGTATTTGTACCTGGGGCATACATACACACACACATATATATATACATATATACACACAGTGCAATCCGCTTAAGTGCAAGGGTCTTGGACCAAAGAAATACATGCAGTTAACCGGAGCATGCACTTAACCGTTGTGACCCAAAGAAGCTTGACATCTGATAAACATATGTACAGTACTGTATTATACATACAGTATACAGTCTCCGTTAACTGACGTTATACAGTCTCCGTTAACTGACGTTAGGCTTACTTGAAGTAATCAGTCATAGTCCTCTGTACACTCTTGTGTCTGAGTTCCATAGACTGTGTCTGCCAGACGGTAAAAACTGTCATAGCACTGACATCCAGTGGCCTCCAGATAGCGCTGGAGAGTCTCAACACCGTGTGGGCCTCTTGCAAAAACGACAGGTTGTTGAATTTTGTCAGCATGTGCCTTGCTGCTCATTTCATCATCTGTTTCATCATCAGCCGTTGCCTACGTGTAGGCGCACATCTCGACATCAGTGCTGTCAGCTGTTTATAGATCGTAATCAACAGCTACTTAGTGATGAAACTCCTCTTCAGTAACACCGGTTGGGATGTCAATAGCCTGTTCATCTAACGCGTTTGCAACAGCTGCATCTGTTTCGTCCCTCTCCACATCCCTAACAAAGCTTGCCCACTTGTAGCAGTTCACAATGGTTGCCTGTGTAACGTGATTCCAGGCTTCTTTCTGCATATGTAGGGAATCCAACTGTGATAGATTACGAGCCAGGTCAACAGCACATTTATCCTTGCCAGTCTGGTCATCCATAACGCTTATCAGACGACACAGCACAAGAGCCAGATAATGTTGTTTGAAATTGGCTATTATGCCCTGATCCATAAGTTGGCTCAAAGAGGTAGTGCTTGGTGGCAGGAAGACCACCTTGACGTTACAGCCTGACATCATCAATGTGTGCAACACAATTATCACAAAGCAACAAAATCTGACGGTTTTGTGCCCACATTCTAGTGTCTAACTTCTTTAGCCACTGCTTCCAAATTTCCCCAGTCATCCATGAATTGCGTTAGCCTCGTATGACTACAGGAAGCACTTAACGTTCTTGAAGCAACGGGGCTGTTTGCTCTTCCAATGACGAGGGGTTCCAACTTCTCACTTCCATCCATATTGCAGCAAAGGAGGATCGTCAGTTCCGGCTCCTTCGACGTTTTACTTCCTGTAGTTTCGGCTGTTTGAATCCAAGTGTTCCATCAGGAAGCGCTCGCCAGTAGAGACCGTTTTTCGTCAGCATTGAAAATGTCACGAGGTGTAAACTCGTTCAAGATGGTAGGAAGAACTGAAACAACCCAATTTTCAGCACCAAAGTCATCAGCATCTTGTTTTTCACCATGCTGTTTCTTGAATTTTATGTTGCCCTCTCCTTCCATCTTCCAACCATCCAACAGTGGCTTTGAATTCAGGTAATCCAAGACTTTCAGCTAGCTGATTAGCTTTCTCCATAAGCAGTGGACCACTGACAGGAAACTGTCTGCTCCGACTTGAGAAAACCACAGAAGAAGAGCATCTTCTACGTCCTCAGCTTTTCCCGCCCGTTACATTTCCGGTGTGGATTTGTATTGTTTTGCCAGTCTTCCAGAAGCTGGTCTTTCTGCTTCAAGATACGTGAAATTTGACTGGGATTGACACCATATTATTTAGCAATAGATGCTTGACTTTGTTTGTTTTCTAACTTTTTAAGAACTTCTATTAGTTCAGCCAGTTTACAGTCTTACAGTTGCGCGATGACGACTCCAGTGTACACTCTAACAACATTCTTTCGCTTCTTCTGCCTGTGGCAGTTAACCGAGATTTCAAATTTACCGCCCCTTTGTCACGCGCCAATCGGCTTCCATATTCCGTGCGTGCGCTTATGCAGAGTCTTTCTGCAGAGGAACGGTCTTAAACCATGCCTATAATGCGAATCTTGCACTTATCAGTGGTGCGCTAACCGAAGTTTGTCCCATAGAAATTGATGGCACCAAAAATGGGATCGAAGTACGGCATGCAGTTAAAAAGAGCATGCGCTTATCCGACGTGCAATTAAATGGAATGCACTGTATATATATATATATATATATATATATATATATACACATATATACACACATATACATACATATACACACACACACACATATACATATATATACACATATACACATGAATGAATGAATAAATCGCTATCTCTAGCATAGTCATATCAAAATATATTAGGCCTGCCTGACTGATCTTACCTGGTTCATATTAATTTTTTTTCCTAGCTATTCCTCGATAGGAAAGCAAGATTTTAGACTTCCCAATACAGTGCAAATCTTATAACATACTGTAGGGCTTCAATCCCTATTTACTTAATTATCCAAAATTGAAGTACTCTCAACTATGCCACATCTAGATCTCTAACCTCTGCAAGCAACTCATAGGTACCTCCAAAATTGTCTTTACAGCTCAACTGCTCTGCAGGTTCAAATAAAAAAAATTCAATATTTTGTGTGAGTATCTCAATATGCGGTACATCCTATATTTTCCCAATAAAAATGGATTCCCTACTGTAACCATTGTCTGGTTCCTCCATATAGAAGTTTCTATTGATGTCTCAGAGAAAATTCCAAAATATTCGTACACTCTATTCCACATCTGGATAAGAGCCTTTAAGAACTGTGCAATGTTCATTTTTTGTGTTTCTAGTGTAGTTTGTCTAACAATGAAGAAAGAGCTTAAGTGATCATTTTCAACATCTATATTCTCCTTGCAGATTCACCTACGACATCCCAATTCCAATAAAAAGCTTGATCCAAGAAACCTGGACATCATGGTAGAGGAGAGAAACAAAAACACAGCACTGATAATAGAGGTCTTAATGCTATGTGATCATTCTATGCATTTGCATTGAGTGCAGTAAGAGAAGATATTCAAATATCATGCAATGCAGTCAGAGAGCAAGAAAATATGGCAGACAGAAATATTTCTCGTTGTTTTGGAAGCTGCAGGCTTGATTAAAAAGAATCTTCAAGTACATGAAAGCAAGCACAACTTGATATGTTGCTGATTCTTGGTACATCTTATAAACTTCATAAGGACAAGCTCTCTTTGGCACAATGCAAGAACTACTGCACACCCTGGCTTAGGAGTGAGGTTCATTACTGTCACAGTATGCTCAAAACTAACCTATTTTGAGACACTGCTCCCATAATAAAAAGGTTGTATGATGTAGTCTCAGGCCTCCACTATTCCTTGGTAATTAAAGAGAGTGTCCCTCACCAATCTACTACACGTCTTTGAAGGGGTGAATAAACATATGGATAAAAGCCAGTTGATATTGTGCATCTGGATTTTCAAAAGGCATTTAACAAAGTACTCATGAGACTCCTGAGGATTAGAAAGTCATGGGATAGGAGATAATATCCTACTGTGGATTAAAAACTGGTTAAGAGATAGAAAACAGGAGAGTATTTTAAACAGTCAGTATTTTCAATGGAGAAAGGTAGATAGTGGGGTTCCCCAGGGGTTGCAAGAGGACTTTACGAGACTGGGAGACTGGACATCTAAATGGCACACGAAGTTTGATGGAAGCAAGTACAAAGTGATGCATATGGGAAAGAGGAACCCAAATTATAGATACGTAACACAAGGTTCCACATTGTGAGCCACCACCCAGGAAAAGGAATCTAGGTGTCATCATTGATACGATGAAACCTTCTGCCCAATAAAATATTAGGAATCATAAGGAAAGGAATAGAAAACAAAAATGAGATTATTATAATGCCTTTGTATGACGCCATGGTGCACTACACCTCGAAAATTGTGTCAAAAACTGGTCACCGCATCTCAAACATGATATAGCAAAATTAGAAAGGTACAGAGAAGGACAACGAAATGACAAAGGGATGGGACGACCTTCCCTACAAGGAAAGGCTACCTTCAGCTCTCTCTTCAGCTTAGAGAAGAGACAGCAGAGGGGAGATATGATAGACGTCTATAAAATACTGAGTGGAATGGGTACACATGAATCACTTGTTTACTCCTTCCAAAAATAGTAGGACTAAGGGGCACACAATGAAGCTACTAAGTAGTAAATTTAAAACAAACCACAGAAAACATTTCTTCACTCAACCTCCATGGACCTTGCTTCAGTAGGCCGTGTACCTGCAGAAGACGGAGAGGATCCCCGTTCAGCAGTCGAAATCAGGTCCGCATACCACAGAGTCCACAGCCAATCCAGGGTTACGAGAATTATTTGACCCTGGTGTAATGCGATCTTTTTCAACACGTAGCATACCATGGGCTAAGGAGATCTTTTGGCAAAGGTTTAACTGAATTTTATGCCGATGATATAAAACTGATGACTCCTCTAAACTCCCTATCAATCAATAAATCTATGATCCTTCAATAACATCTGGACATTGTGGGAACTAGGGCTTCATCACATCTGTTGAAGTTGAACAGGGGAGAAAACTAAGCTGATAAATTAATTGTGTGCTTTAAACAGGGGTCTAAAAATCAGTGACTTTGAATACTCTTTTGAGACTTCCCTAAAAGTTTTGGGAGTGTTGTTGGATCCAGTGTTTACCATGGAATTTCAAGTTTGCATTAAGAATACTACCTGTAAAATCTGGAGATTAAAATATTTTATGTAACAAGCAGCATTTATGCCAAAGGTATTAACAGCACTTACCTTTTGGCACCTCCAAAAGAAGTGTAATTCTTATATCATTTTGTTATGTTACTTTATGATTTTATTGTGCTAATACCAATTTATTATGAAGTTTAAAACCACCATTTTTAAAGTGGAAGTACTGAAGAAAACAGAACTGAAGCATATTCAATGATTCTTATTATCCATAAATAGGAACTTGGCATGTCACAGTTTTGAGGACCCCCGATGCAGGCATTATTCCTGAAACACAGTCTGTGTCAGGCCTCTATGAATGCCTTTAATTAAGATTTAAAATAAATCTTCAAATGTGAACTCAAGTGTCATCCTTCCCCCTAGGCATCAACCTCTCTTTCGTCAGAATGTAATTTTATGCACATATACCCCTGGGCATAAGAACTGCCATAGGATACTGGGCTTGATGGACCTTGTTTCCAACAGTGGCCAATTCAGATCACAAATAACTGTCAGCATACAAAAAGTAGCAAGACTCCCATGCTGCTTATCCCCAGGGATGTAGAGCCTTTTCTAAAATACCCCCAGAATTGCATGTATCTCAGTTGGATGTATCAATTCTGATTTCTATGTTCTATGTAAAATGGAGCTCCACATTTGAATTTTCAAAAAGTGTTTACTCACATATTTATTCATGCCTTCAAAACAATATAGCAGATTGGCATGCCAAGACTTTCCTTGGCTCAATCCATGTTGGCTTTGTCCCACAAAACTGACTGTGTATAATTTTGGGGCCCTTTTACTACGCTGTGGTAAAAATACCGCAGCACTATTGCCAGTCTTCTACAGGAACTGGCGGTAGTGCCGTCCCAGTGTGCACCATTTCCGGCACAGCAAATTTTTTTTTTTTTTTAACCACCAGGGCTTACCTGGCAGTTACTAGCCGTGCCACGCACTGCCTGGTTACCACCAGGTTAGCATGGGAGCCCTTGCCTCCTTCTATGTCGTTTAGAAGTTTACTTAAAGCCCCTGTGTTCAGCTAATATGGAAAACAAAATTTGTAATAGTTGTATTCTTGTATTAATATTGTCTTGTAAAGCTTCTTCTTAATTTGTTATATAAGCCGCATTGAACCTGAGCTTTCTTGGGGAAATGTGTGGCAGAAATGTAATAATTAAAACCATGTTGAAGGCACACGTGTCAAACTGTAGAAGGAGAATCTCTACTAATTTCTCTTCTAAAATTTGCTGTAAGTATTGTCAGCACTGTTTCACTGCTGAATTGAGGCCTGAAGCCCAAATGGGACTAATGAAGGGTAACGAAACTACATAAGTAATCTATTAATTGAGTAGGAACTATTCTTTCCATGACCTTAGCCATGAGAGGAATAGAAGCCACTGGTCTGTAATTTGTAACTTCACTTTTACTGATCTTCACATTTTTTGGACTAGGTATCAACATGATTTTGCCTCTCTATAGGATAAAGCCCTTTAGACAACATGAATGACATAAATCCTAATTTGCACAACAGAAAAAAGCAGGAGCTTCTTTCACTATATAATTTGGGCAAATATCCATTACACAGTAACCTGTGGAAAACTTTAATACTAGTCAAACAATTTCAACATTAAATGAGTCCACATCGTGTCAGAAATAACTCCCCTCATTAGGACAATCTAATTCCTCAACAAAAGTTTCTATTTCCTGCATTCAGAAGTCCTCTTCTCATACCAATTTTTTTCTCAATATATCTAGCCAAGTCTTCTGCCATTGAAGGACCTGTCATTCATTTTTGACACATGCAAACTATATGCAATGTCTTATACCAATGGAGAAAGCTGTCAACTGAGGTTTTGCAGTGATTTACATATAAAACCTAGATTTATAGCATTCTCATAGTATATTACGTATAAGAAACAACATGTAGCAAACAATTCTAGAGCTGTTATGCCATAAATATGGTTCATTAAGGAATGATAATATTCCAAAGTTTATACTGAAAGAAAACTAATTGCTATATCAAAGGCAAATCAACTTCATTTCAAAAATCATGTTAACAGGCCATCTCTCAGCAAATACACCTCCTCCTAGCTATTATCTAGAAATTCTTTACAATTTTAAATATAAGGCGCGCTAGCGTTTAGCGCGTGCTAAAAATGCTAGTGCACCCTTAGCGCATCTTAGTAAACTGCCCTTGATCTTAAAACCTCTACCCTCAAGGTCACATGCAGCACATTGGCCTGGTCTGCAGAGATAGCTTCTTCACAAAATGGAACGCATAGAAATGCAAAAGATTTGGTATTTTACTTGTATATTTCATTTCATGATGTACCTTTGTATCAAGTAAATAAGTCTAAGAAATTGAAAATGAAGTACCTTCAACAATCTTACAGCATCCAGTAAATGATATGTTTCAGCTTCAAGGTGCAATAGTAAACTTAGTTTAAAACTTCAGTAAGAAATATCTTGAAACAACACTGTATTTTAAGGAAACTTCTGTGAAAACGTAGGTCAGTGAGTTACCTAACATTTCCTCGCATACACATCTGCAAACCTTGACTGGTTCTTCAGGTTATAAACCCTGTCAGCTTTTAAATCTAAAGGGAGATCATTACACATTTAGAACAGTATCAGGCAGACTATACTGCTAAAAAAAAAAAAAAAAAAAAAAGAGAGAAAACTGGAACATATGCACGATGTGGAGAACACACACAATTATAGTATGCAACATAAAAGTCTTGGCAGGCAAGTCTGCTATTTTTGGCTACAAGCCTGATGGGAACACATAAAATACAAAACCATTTAACACCTACCTGTGGGTGTTCTCTCTGAGCCTCCACACACAAGTTTCCCCCTATATGTTCAATATATTCAGAAATAGGCAAGAAACAAGGAGTGATGTCAGCTAGGCGGGGTACAAGAGGAGGAAGTATTCTAAAATAGCTTGGGATTATTCTAGTCCAAAAACGAGGCCAACTTGTTTCCTTTTAATTGTACTACTAAGAATATAAATTGTCTCTTGCCCATTGCTATGCAGCAACTTCCAGTTTTTAAACAATATTAACCATGACTCAATGCAAGCACAAGAAAAAACAGAGCAGCCTTCAATTCCAAAATAACATAAGAACACACGCACTGCCATACTGGGACAGACCAAAGGTCCATCAATCCCAGTAACCTGTTTCCAACAGTGGTCAATCCAAGTCACGAGTACCTAGCAATATACCAGAAGAGTAAAACTTATGCTGCTTATTGAGTTTAAATTACACATTGAGTGAAGAAAGGAATATTTTCTCCGATTTGTTTTAAATTTACTCTTAGTACCTTCATTGAATGCCCCCTAATCCTTGTATTTTTGGAAAGAGTAGAAAAGCGATTCACATCTACCTGTTCCACTTCACTCAGTATATTAGAGACCTTTTATCATATCTCCCCTCAGTTGTCCCTTCTCTAAGCTGAAGTCAGCAAAAGAATCGGTTGGGCCGCTGGATGACCGAGGGGTAAAAGGGGCGATCAAGGAAGATAAAAGACATAGCAGAGAGATGTTTATTTCTTAAATCTGCCTTCTCTATCTGGGCAGCGGAAGCCAGGGCCCTTCTAATAGCCTGGAAGGAACTGCATAGCCCCTCTAGATACTTAATTACCCCAACCCTGTATCTGCTCATGGCAGTTCAGCACAGACTAAGCTGTAGCTAGGTCTGTAATTAGAAAGGCACCCAGTATTGAGTAGATAAAGAAACATAGTTTATTAGCATTGATATCTTACCCAAGGACAGTACAATCAGTTGTCATTCATATGGTACAGAAGCATCTCGCGACACATCTCTCTGGGGTCTTCTATGGTCTCCTGTTGGTAGCCTTCTAATCTGATACCCCTCAGCTTGCTCCTTAAATACCATTCTGCTCCCACTGATTCCAATGCACCCCAGTTTTCTCACCAGAGATCTTGGTCCTTATCAGTTGATAAGAGTGACTTCACCAGTTCTCAAGCTCTTAACTATAAACAATATCTGCGCAGAGCGCATCTGTGAGATGACTTCACCGGTCACCCTGCTCTCTCTCAGCTCCCTCCTCCCCTTGGGTATGTGGGGAAGGGGGGTGCACCACTCTCTGAAGGGGAATTTACCCTTCTACGCTTATCATGCGGCCAACTGGGGAAAGCACACCTGACGGCAACCCTGGGCCAGCCTCCACCAGAGGGGAACCAGGTAGCAACGCAGTCAGACACCTGCGGAAGAGCTCTCTAACATGAACGCTTTATGCAAAAGCAACACAAACTCAGGGGAGAAGGGCTCACCCTGGTCTCCCGGCTCCAATCTGGGGCAAGCAGCTCCTCTGGTAGCCTCCATCCGAGACTCCCCTCCGGCCTCAGACCCCTCCGCTCCTGCGGGGGTCGAGCCATGCGGCGCATCCAAGATGGTGCCCGCTGCCAGCTCCTCTGAGCGGGAAGAAACATCGCTCGCCATGCTCGTGCCGGCCCTGACGTCTGAAGAGCATGATTTACAGAGTCCCGCTGCAGATCTGCGCTTGCCACAACGTGAATAGCGCTTAACAACCTCTGCAGCCATCACCGAAAATGGTGGAAAAATTCAAAACGGCGGCTTCACGCCTAAAACACCCCGATCGCGGGCCCTCCCCGGAGGAGCTACAAGATGCTCTTACCTCAACAGACCGAGTCTCCGAGCTCCGGTCACGCTGCACAGATAGAAGATAGCCTGAGAATCGCAGCGCTAAAAGCGTGTCACTTTTTTTTTTAACGCTGTGAGGAAAGTTAGAGGCAACAGCTACAGAGGCACTCCAGAGGTCCAGAAGAGTGAGAAAGGCAGTGAAAGGATGAACCAATGTGCCTGCATCCACATAGAAGAGTGTGGGAAAGGCAGACAGGGCTAACCTATATGCCTACATCCACATAGGGGGCCAGGTAAAGCAGGGAAAGGACAAACCTATGTGCCTTTAAAGTGGGCACCATCAGCCACAACACCCCTGCTACAACTGGCAAAAGCACAGGAGCCACTCCAGGCAGATTTTTGAAGGAGCTGAATAAGCTGTGTCCAACCCTGCTGGGAGATAGAGAACACTGAAAACCATAGTGCCTCCTGGATGCCTAGCTCCATCTGCCTCTCAGTATTCTCTATCTCCCCCTGCTGGTAGGTGGATACAACCCATTCGTAATGGATTCATCTGCTGCTGCTGACAAGGAAGAGTGTTATCCACAGAAATAGAGAATGGGGGAGGAGGAGAGGTTGGTTTAGGGGGAAAGATAAGAAGCTCAGTCTTGGTCATGTTTAGTTTCAGATGCGGCTGAGACATCCAGGCAGCAATGTCAGACAGGCAAGCTGATACTTTGGCCTGGATTTCGGCTGAGATTTCTGGTGTGGAGCGGTAGATCTGGGAGTCATCAGCATAAAGATGATACTGAAAACCATGGGATGAGATCAGAGTACCAAGGGAAGAAGTATAGATGGAGAAGAGGTCCCATGACAGAGCCCTGAGGTACACCAACTGACAGTGGGATAGAAGTAGAGGAGGATCCACTAGAATATACACTAAAGGTACGATGGGAGAGATAAGAAGAAAACCAGGAAAGAATAGAGCCTGAAATCCAAGTGAGGACAGCTATCAAGGAGTAGGCTGTGATCAACAGTGTCAAAAGCAGCAGACAGATCGAGAAGGATGAGGATAGACTAGAGACCTTTGGATCTGGCCAGGAACAGATCATTGGAGTCTTTAGCAAGCGCTGTTTCAGTTGAATGAAGGTGGCGAAAGCCAGATAAGTGGATCAAGAATAGCTTGAAATGAAAGAAAATCAAGGCAACGGCGGTGAACAGCATGTTCAAGTATCTTGGATAGGAAAGGGAGGAGGGAGATGGGGCAATAGTTGGAAGGACAGGTAGGGTCCAACAAAGGTTTTTTAAGGAGTGGTGTGACTACGGCATGTTTGAAGGCATCAGGAACAGTCACAGTGGAAAGTGAAAGATTGAGGATATGACAGATAAAAGGGATGACAGTAGGAGAGATAGTGTTAAGCAGATGGGTGGGAATAGGATCAGAGGAACAGGTAGTTAGTTTTGAGGAGGAAATGGGAAAATTATGTTCTTAGCTTGGTAATTTTCTTTCCTTTAGTCACAGCAGATGAATCCATTATGAATGGGTTGTGTCCACCTACCAGCAGAGGGAGATAGAGAACACTGAAAACCATAGTGCCTCCTGGATGGCTAGCTCCATCTGCCTCTCAGTATTTTGAAATTTCCAAAGCAGTATTACATCGCAAAGTAGAACAACATGAACTTTCCTCACAGCGAACGAACGCCCCAGAACAGGAGCAATAACACAAAGGAGGGACGAACTCAACCTCCTGAAGACTGTTTTCCAACTTCTCCCAATGAGGGACCCTAGAAGATGGACGTAGTCCCAAACCCGTAGCCTGGCAGCCAACAGAAGGGAACGTACCTGCCTCACCAGCTTCACCCACCGCGGGTCGGTCAGAAAGACCAGAGCCCGCTGGGTATCGAATAGAACACCTAAGTATTCCAGGCGCTGAGAGGGGATTAGGCAGTTCTTCTCGAAACTGATCACCCATCCCAAGGACTGAAGCAGCCTGACAACCGTGAAAGTCGCTTCCAAGCTGTCTTGGTAGGACGTCGTGTGAATTAGCCGGTTGTCCAGGTAAGGGTGCACTCGAACACCCTGCTTCCGGTGGAAGGCTGCCACCACTACCATCACTTTGGAGAAGGTCCGTGCGGCCGTAGCAAGGCCAAATAGGAGCGCCCGAAACTGGAAGTGCTGACCCAGTACCGCGAAACGAAGAAACTGCTGATTGAGGCCCCAAATTGGACTATGAAGGTACGCTTCTTTGAAATCGAGAGAGGTGAGAAACTCACCCTCCCATACGGAGGCAATGATGGACCAGAGAGTTTCCATCCAAAAGTGTGTAACCCGCAGGCACTTGTTCACACTCTTGAGGTCCAGAATGGGCCAGACCATGCCTCCCTTCTTGAGGACCACGAAATAGATGGACTACCTCCCCTGTCCATGCTCGTCGAGCGGCACAGGCACAATGGCCTCGCCTGAACGGTGGACTTGACTTGTGCCTCTCGGACAGAACCTTGACACAGAGACGGTAAGAAGAGAGGAGCGACCAGGCGGCAGAATTCTAACTGGTAACCATCGCGCAGGATGTCCAGCACCCACTGATCTGAGGTGATGGAGGCCCACACATCCTGGAATGCCTGAAGATGTCCCCCTATCGGACTCAACCCGTGGACCAACGCACCATCATTGCGACTGTCGGGCAGGAGGACCTGTCCGCCCTGACTTGCCAGTCCCCTTCCTGTCCCCCTGAAAGGACTGACGGGGCTGAAACTTAGGCCATTGCCCAAAGGCCAGGTGACCCGGTCTGTATTTCTTACTGTCCTGAAACCGAGGGCGAGAGAACCCGGACTGCCAACCAGATGACCTAGGCCGGTCCTCAGGCAGCCACTGGGGTCTAGACTCTCCGAGCTCCTTCACCAGATTACTCAAGTCCTTGCCAAACAGTAACTTCCCCCGAAAGGACAGCTTGGCCAACCAGGCTTTGGACGCCACATCCGCAGACCACGCCCGGAGCCACAACTGTCGCCTTGCGGAGACCGCCAACGACATACCCTTGGCCGAAGCCCTAAGCATGTCGTACACAGTGTCCGCTAGATAAGCGAGACCTGCCTCCATCCCAGTCGCCCGCGAGCCACTCCTGGTCCCCGACCTTTCATACCATTGTAGACAGGCACGGGCCAGAAAGGAACTACAAATCGCAGCCTGCAAGCCCAAGGCAGCCACCTTAAAGGCCTGTTTCAGGGCCAGCTCCAATTTCCTACCCTGAAGGTCCTTGAAGGCCACCCGCCTTCCACAGGCAAGGTCGTCTTCTTGGTGACCGCTGTTACCAAAGAATCCACCTTAGGAAAGCCCAACTTCTCCCTTTCCTCTGGAACCAAAGGGTAGAGACGGGCCATGGCTCTCCCCACTCGCAGACCCACTTCGGGGGTATTCCACTCTGCAGAGATTAAATCATGAATATCTGGATGCATCGGGAACACCTTAGAGGGACTCCTAAGCCCCCGCATGGGGCCAGACTGCTAGGAACCTGAAGAATCCCCCCCCCCCCCAGGGTCAGATATGGAGAGAAACGATAAGGACTCCGAAATCAACACACCCAATTCATCTTTTTGAAAAAGTCGGAGCACCCGAGGGTCATCCCCATCTCCCGAGGGGAGCTCCCCGTCCTCTAAAGGCTCCAGGACCAAAGGGCCCCCCGATGAAGCGGACTTAGTGTCTGACCCCAGAGAAACGGGTGAACAACCCCTCCAAAGGGTTGTCCAACAGGATAGGCCAAAGCCTCTTGGGGGGAGGAGGAGGAGCTGAGTCCGACTCCGCACCCCCCGGAGTAGGCAGAGCAGCGCCCCCCTGCTTCAATAAAAATACCTGGTGCGGTAAGATGACAAATGCAGGGGAAAAAGGCATACCCTGATCAGGTAAGCTCCCTGCTGCGACTGCCCCTTTCTCTGCCACCGGCAGAGCACGTTCCCTAACCGCGGAGGACAAAATGGACGAACTTCCCGTCTCTGCCAGAGGAGGCGCCAAGAGATCCCCCGGGGGACCAAGAGTAGGGCCACCGAGAGACTAGGCCTGGAGGAAGGGCACCCCGCCTCTGCCCCCTCGCTGCCGCCGCCCCTTCGCTCCCCCCACCGCTGCAGTCCCCAGTCTCACCTGCCTGCCTCCACGGCTCTGGGCCGCCTGCATTCGAAGCAGCAGTCGCAGATCTCCTCTCTTCTGGCCTTCCCTCCCTGTGTCCCGCCCTTGTCTGATGTAACTTCCAGTTTCTGCGAGGGCGGGACACAGAGAGGGAAGGCCAGAAGAGAGGAGATCTGCGACTGCCGCTTTGAATGCAGGGGGCCCGGAGACAAGAAGGCAGGCAGATAAGACCGGGGACTGCAGCGCCGGCGGCCTGACCCCGGCGCCGGGCCCCCCTTGGAGGCCCAGGCCCAGGGAATTTTGTCCCCCCCTGCCCCCCCTCTCGGCGGCCCTGACCCAGAGCACTAATCCAGGCCCATTATCCCCAGAGAAAGGCCACCAGGATCTCCTCCTCCACTCGGGGACACCAGTCTGCACACCGTGCAGCGGCCCGAGGACTGCTTCACCACCAAAAAACACCCGATCAGAGACCCGACTCGCAAAAGCGCACTGCAAGCCCGCTAACTTGCTCCCTCTTATTTATTTTTTTTACTTTTGGCGCTAGTGTTTAATAGAAAAAAAGGCGCACCACGGGAACTGCGTGACCGTTACCACAGCCCCACTAACAGATCCCCAAAATCACCACCTGGATCCTGAAACAGGGTGTGCACCCAACAGAGGGTGCTCTCCAACCTCCTCACCTCCCCAGCCAGAACAGACACCTCCGAACTGAAGCCATTCTGATACGGCCAGAAGAAACATGGCTCTCTCTTTTTTCTTTTTTTTTTGTTGGTTGCTGCACAGACACTGCCATAAGAGAGGCTCAGGAGGGAAATAAAGGGAAGAAAGCCTCCAGACAGGAGCAAGACATGGACCCAGCACCACCAGGTATGTCTAAATTTCCTCAAGTGTGACTCAACTGGGAACCAGTCACCAACCGGACCAGGAGAAACCAACTGGAACACACAGAGAAACGAAGTATGTCCACCCACCTGCTGGAGATAGAAGATACTGAGAAACTGGGCGGCTAGCACGTGGCTAGGTAGTAGTGCTCAGTTCTGGATTTTCTATCTCCACAGGCTGGTCGATGGACATAACTACCCACTTGTCCCGGAATAGTGGGATAGAACGTAATGGAAAGAAGAGTTACAATGTTTTTCCAGTTCCATTAATTACAGAGTTTTTATCAAGCACTCTAACACTCAAATAACCCGAGCTTACACTGCGCTGCAAACTTTTGAAAGACTAAATGCTTTACAGTGCAGGTAGTTTACAGTAACATAAAGAAAACAAGAGTTTCATTCTAGCTGCATTCTTTTCTTTGGACATTTTTGCTGTGGAGATAAGGCTTTACCCATTTTATTGCAAAAGATGACGAGAGTAGGAGTCACACTGCTGTTTCATTTGGCTCATGTTTCAGGGAGGTATGGGCTGATTACATCTCTGGCTAACTTGACACACAGCTCTTTCACTCCTGTAAGCACTCCAACAATGACCTAATGGGGATCAAATCTCTTTACTGGGTGAGCTGGTTTCATTACCATAAGTCCTGTATTTTTTGGCAAGAAAGCACAAGCAGAGGTGCTGAATGATACTGCACCTTCAGTACAACAGCCCCATCCTTTCCTTGGAGTGAAAACGTATCATTGAAAATAAACAAGAAATATTTCTTTAAATGAAAACATCTCTATACCTTATCCAAATAAGTTAAGAACACCGCATTCTGTGCGATGTTTCATAGGTAAACCATATCAAACCTTCAGTGCAGCAACCATCCTCTCTTTCATCACATGAATTTTAAGCTCTTACCTGTTGCTGCCAGGGAACTTCAGCAGGGACTACAACAACACAGCAGGGACTACAACAACACACAACAGAGTAGTTCTCCAAAGACCCAATTCTCTTAGACCTCTGCCCCCTGGTTTCAAAATTGTGCACTGGTCTAGACAGGGGGAAAGAGGTGGGGGGCTTGCTTTGATTTATCACTCGGACCTCAGAGTTGAGTCTATTGCTGAATCCATGTCGCCCTATCTTGAAATCGCTTCAATCAAGGTCCACAGCAGAACCCATATGTTGTATTCTGTTCTATAGACCCCCCAAAAATTGGGCTGACAGTCAGATCTATTTCATGGACTTTATCTCTAATTCCTGCACCAATTACTCCAACATCCTTATCCTTGGTGACCTGAACCTTCATTTAGAAAATCAACTCTCTCTCAATGCTTGTCAATGCCTGAGTTTCTTCCAACTACTGGATCTTCAATATCCTGATATGCATCCGACGCACATAAAAGGTCACACAATTGATCTCTTTACTTACAAGTTCCTCAGTGATACTGTCCTCTGCTTAGCTAATACTAAATGGACTGCCGCTCCATGGACAGACCATTACAAATTAAGCTTCACAATCAACTGGCGGATGGCTAGCCATCCACTCCCCAATGAACCTACTACTTACTATACAAGAGGGGAAGTCGACCTGAGATCATTTTGGGAACAAATTTATGGGTGTGACTGGCAAGCAAAAGTCGACTCCTTTGATTACCTTACGATTTGGGATAAGAGAGGTAATTGCATCTTAGATGACCTGGCACCCTTGCAACTTAAATCCTCCCACCACTGCAAATCTAAACCTTGGTTTAATCAAGACCTGAAAGTACTAAAACTACAAACTAGAAGGCTGGAAAGAGCTTGGATAAAGTCAAAAAGTCACCAATCATTAACAGCTTGGAAGCATTCGCACCATAAATACAAATACGCAATCAAGCAAGCCAAAAGATCTTTCTTTCAGAAACGAATTCAAACATTTATAAAGAATGCTAGAAAGCTCTACCGTCATCTGAATTCTCTCCTTGACACTTCCCCGGTTACTTCACCATGTGATGGCATGCCGTCAGTGATTCAGTTGGCAAACTACTTTAGGGAAAAAAATCCTAATACTTCGCAACTTGCTCCCTTTGTGCACCTCTAGTGTAGAAGACTTCCTCATTGACTTTGCACCTCCACATGGCCCATGCCCTGCTGACCGCTATTGGACTACCTTTGCCACGATAACAACAGAGAAGATCTCTGTAGCCATTCGCAAATTTTCAAAAACGCACTGCAAACTGGATAGCTGCCCAAATTATCTGCTGCAATCGACTACAGAGTGTTTTACTGCTGACCTCGCGTCCTATCTGAACTTCATGCTCCAGCAAGGGCACTTCCCCATTGAACACGGTAGCATTCTCCTTACGCCAATCCCTAAGGACCCGAAGTCCAAACCTAGCACTATTACTAACTACCGCCCTGTTGCCACTATCCCGTTGCTAGTCAAGTCTATGGAAAGCGTGGTCAATTCACAGCTCACTGATTATTTGGATACATTTTCTATACTCCCATGCCTCCCAATCCGGACTCACCACAGTAACGAAACAGTACGTCACACTCCTATCCAACTTTAGGAAAGAAATATCAATTGGGAAAAACAACTTCTGCAATTTGATATGTCCAGCGCATTCGACATAGTTGACCACAACCTCCTCCTCACTTTACTAGCTGAATTCGGCATTGGAGGTATTGTCTTGGAATGGTTTAGAGAATTTCTCTCATATCGATCCTATCAGGTCAAAGTCCATTCTTCTATTTCGCCACCTTGGAGATCCAACTGTGGAGTTCCTCAGGGATCCCCCCTATCACCAACCCTATTCAACATTGTGATGACTCCACTTGCTACGGCCCTATCCAACCATGGTCTGAAACCTTACATCTATGCAGATGATGTAACTATCTACATTCCCTTCAGATCTTCCTTCACCGAAATCTCAGATGCAATCCAGAACAGTTTTACCATCAAGGTCAACTGGGCGAACGCATTTAAGTTCAAGCTTAACAAGGAAAAAACCCAATGCCTCATTCTCTCCTCCCAGTTTAATAAATCTATCCCTGGCACGATTACTGAGCTGGACTACTCCATCCCTATCGCAGTTAGTTTGAAGCTACTTGGTGTCATTCTGGATTTCCACTTGTCCCTCGACCTTCAATTAACAGCAATTACGAAAAGAATGTTCCTCTCCATGCGGTCACTTAAACGTATCAAGCAGTTCCTTCCGTTTGACCTGTTCTGGTCTCTAATCCACTCTCTAGTCATGAGCCATTTTGACTACTGCAATGGGATTTACACCAGATGCAAAGAACACACCCTAAAGAAACTGCAGACGGCGCAAAACACGGCGGCGAGATTACTATTTGGCAAATCTCGGTTTGAAGCAGCAAAACCCCTTTGAGAGAAGCTCCACTGGCTCCCGATAAAAGAGCGTATCGAATTCAAAATCTGTGCTCTTAACTCACAAGATCATATATGGGGACACACCAGCTTATATGTGCAGCCTGACTGACCTCCCTTCCAGAAATTCCAAAAAGCCGTCTTGTACCTATCTCAATCTCCACTATCCTAACTGCAGGAATCTAAGATACAAACTACTCTTCGCCTCCTCTTTTTGTTTTGTGTGTCCTCGTTACTGGAATGCTCTACCATCAACATTAAGAGAGACTGCTGACCACAATCTGTTCAAGAAAACCCTTAAGACTTATCTATGTGATAGAACATACTCCTCTGTTGCTTAACTTCCTGCCATCCCTCATTTGTATCTCCTGTTGTTTTCCCCTCTCCCAAGATGTTCCTTATTCTCTGTTTGACCTTGAGTTAGTATGATGTACTTTTCATATATGTTAGCCACATAGAGCCTGCCATGGTGGGAACATGTGGGAAACAAATGTACTAAATAAATATGACCTGTTGCCTCCTATCTTTCTGGCCTCCTATTTCCCTTCCTGACCTCCAGCAACAAAGTGTTGCTATCATAGCTGCCAGCTTGAGGACTGGGGGGGGGGGAGGGGGGGTGAATGCTGAACATTCCTAATATTGATGGGAAGGCGGTAGAACGAGAGGACATGAAATGAGATTGAAGGGGGGCAGACTCAGGAAAGATGTCAGAAAGTATTTCTTCACGGAGAGGGTGGTGAACGCTTGGAATGCCCTCCAACGGGAGGTGGTGGACATGAAAACAGTAACGGAATTCAAACATGCGTGGGATAGGCATAAAGAAATCCTGTGCAGAAGGAATGGATCCACAGAAGCTTAGCTGAAATTGGGTGGCGGGGGGAAGAGGGGTTGGTGGTTGAGAGGCTAGGATAGGGGAGGGCAGACTTATACGGGGACTGTGCCAGAGCCGGTGATGGGAGGCCGGACTGGTGGTTGGGAGGTGGGAAATACTGCTGGACAGACTTATACGGTCTGTGCCCTGAAAAAGACAGGTACAAATCAAGGTAAGGTATACACGTATGAGTTTATCGTGGGCAGACTAGATGGACCGTGCAGGTCTTTTTCTGCCGTCATCTACTATGTTACTATGTTACTATGAACAAGTTCCTTCACTGCGTCCTCAGAAAGGAAACCTGTATTGTGTTTAGCATCCCCAGTACTTTTGAAAAAAGTGGGCTCTTATGATTACCATCATAGGTGTGGAGCTCGGTTGGATCACAACAGAACTGAAATATAATAAGACTGTCACGGTGAGGGACCATAAAGCTGCTATACTTCTCCTACAGCCCCTGTTTTACATTTAAGGAGGTGGAATGCATTTTGATCAGAAGAAGAGGAGACATCTGCTAAAACTGAAAGGAAAGAAGTACAAAGCGGCATTTTTGTAAGAATGTTCAAATGAGAAATTGAACTTCCAACTCTGGACATCTGAAGTTCCTCTATTATTTTAGAACAGGATCTGCAGACATAGAATGTGTTCCAAAACACATGGTAAAACATATCTATGTGCCACTACATGCAACAGGAACATCCATTTTAGAAACAAATATGTCCAAAATATGGACAAGGAAACAGCAGGCACATAGAAGTCCATTTCACAGCACCTAAACATCTATGTTATGCAACAGCAACAAACATTCATATTGATTTCACCCAGCCGTAATTATTTAATTTCTAAAAATTTGATATACCACCCTTCATAAAACAGTAGCAAGGCGGTTAACAGTTTTAACATTCACATTCTGGGCTTTGTATATGAAGATTTGGACGTCACTGCAATATGGACCTCAAGTTCCAATTTATGAATGTGTAAAACATGAACAGTGCTTCTAAAATAAGGATCATAGTGTCTTAAATGTTCCTACGGTGCCAAGTTGCTTCTAGTATAGGAATTGGGAAGGGCCAGGAGGAACGAGTGGGGGGAGACCTTGATGGGGAAATGGGAGAGAGGGAGACCCCAGAAAAAAAACCAGAATTGGTATCTAGCAAGGGGTGGGGTGTAGAGACAATTTGGAGAGCTCAAAGCAGGAGAGAGTGAGGGAGGTAATAATGAGAGATCAGGTCAAAGAGAACATCATGAGAGAGTGGGAAAAAAATTCAGTCAGGGCAGGTAGCTGGGACAGAGCAGAATGGAATAACCGAGGGAAATAAAGTCACTGGGGAGACAAATGGCTGAAAATCGGCAAGGAGAAGGTCGAGATACAGCAGTAAAATAGTGTGGTAGCCATGTTAGTCTATTTTAAAGGTAATTTCTATTTATTACAATCCAGAGGGAAAAAGGCAAAAGATTGGACAGATAAAGAGATGCAGAGAACAGAGGAGAGAGAAATGAATAAAGGGCGAGACATTAAGTACATAACATAAGCATTGCTATACTGGGACAGACCGAAGGTCCAAACAACCCAAAATCCTGTTTCCAACAGTGGCCAATCTGGTTCAGAAGTGCCTGGCAAGATCCCAGAAAAGTAAAACAGATTTTACACTGCTTATCCTAGAAATAGGCAGTGGATTTTCCCAAGTCTATCTTAATAATGACTTATGGATTTTTCTTTTAGGATATTATCCAAACCTTTTTAAAATCCTGCTAAGCTAAATGCTTTTACCACATTCTCCAACAACGAATTCCAGAGTTTAATTACATACTGGGTGAAGAAACATTTTCTCCAGTGTGTTTTAAATTTACTACTTAAGTAGCTTCATTTCATGCCCCCTAGTACTAATATTTTTGGAAAAGTAACAAGCAATTCACTTCTACCCATTCCACTCCACTCAGTATTTTATAGACCTCTATCATATCTCCTCTCACCAGTCTCTCTTCTCCAAGCTGAACAGCCCTAGCCACTTTAGCCTTTCCTCATAGGGAAGTCATCCCATCCCATTTATAATTTCACTGGTAAACGGCATTTTTGTTACAAAGAATGTGAATTGTGTTCTTAGCTAAGTCATGGGTGCTGAATTCGAAAATGAAATCAGTTTTTGCCTATCGGGCTCAGTTTTCTTGTGACACGCTACCCTTTTTATAAAAATCCTTGAAAACGCTGCATTTTGGTACCCTGCTGTGCAGGGCCGCCGAGAGGGGGGGCGGGGGGGGGACAAAATCCCCAGGGCCAGGGCCTTCAAGGGGGGCCCGGTGCCAGTCCCACCTGCCCTCTGACCGTCTGCCACCTGGCCGGCCCCCTGTATTTAAATCACCGCGCGGTGCGACTCTCCCTCTCACCTCCCTGTGAGGCGGAACTCCTCCCTTCGGGTCTCCTTCCCTCCCTGTATCCCGCCCTCGGGGGAGCAGCAGCAGAAGCGGCGACCTCAGGGGCGGGGCTGCGGCGGGGGCGAGGTGGCCTTGTCCCGGGCCCGACCAAGTTTCTCGGCGGCCCTGCTGCTGTGGATTAATTTAATTCAGCAGTTGTAATTGTTGGAAAAACAATTGAAATATACTAGGAATTACAATACAAAACCCTTAGTTTAGAAAGCCACCACCAGGAAATAAGGGAGGTTTGGCAACATTGCCCATGAGTCATGCTCAAACATGTTCTGTTGCGTCAGTTGCCACCTGTATCTCAGCATTGAGAGTTCAGTCAACAATTGCTGTTGGAAGTGACTGCTTGTAGTTCTACATTTGTGAAGGTTTGTGTTTTGTGTCATTTCAGAAGAAATGCCTCGTACCTGTGCAAATAGCCCAAATTCTTTTTGTTATATCTGTGGAGAGTTTACTCTGAAATTGCAAAAACGAAAACTTAATCCTCTTGTAAAAAAGTGCTACGAACTGTATTTCGGGTGTAAGGTTAGTGAACAGGACCGCAAATGGGCTCCCCACATTTGCTGTTTGATGTGTGTTACACTCCTGACAGGCTGGTTAAAAGGAAGACGTTGCATGCCCTTTGCTGTTCCCATGATTTGGGAACTGTTATTTCTGTCTGACAAAAATAGCAGGAATCACCTCGAAAACAAGGAAAACTGTGCAATATCCTAACTTACCATCTGCTATAAGACCTGTATGTCACAGTGAAGAATTGCCAGTACCAGTGCCTCCTGAGAATTTGATAGTGAGTGAAGATGAATACAGTGACGAACATGCAGAAGACAGAGAAGGGGATATGCATAGCGACCATTCCAGGACCTCTGTGAATCAAATGTGCCCCACTTTTTGACACAAGGGGATCTCAACGATCTTGTTCGTGAATTAAATTTGTCGAAGCAACAGGCTGAGCTTTTAGGTTCGAGATTAAAAGGATGGAATCTTCTTTCTTGCGATACGAAAGTGAGTGTTTTTCGTGACAGACATGCTATTTTTTCTGAATATTTCTCCAAGGAAGGTGACATAGAGGCACATTTTCAAAGCACTTTGGGAGGCTAAGTTCCATAGGTTTCTATGGAACTTTGGGAGGCTAAGTGCTTTGAAAATATGCCTCATGGTCTTTTGTAATATCGAATCCGTTAGAACGATTCCACCAGGACATTTCTCAAATGGAAAAGCGTTATCAAGGCAAATGGAATGCCGCAATGTTGTCCGACTACTGCTGGACCTTACGGAGAGACGTTCCCGAGGCAAAGTACCACAGGAAATCAGGAAGGAAATCTTTTTAGGTATGTTTCTTCACTTCTCTTTACTCTTATGTTGCGTATATCTTTGATTTCTTTGTGAACTGACACAGTTTTTTTTGAACTCTTGTAGCAGAAGCATGTCATTTTGCCAGATACATATAATAGCTACATACGCCGACACAAGCATTTACAAAAACCATCATCACATGAAAACTGAGGCTGATACAGAAATTCTGAAATGATATCTGGATTCAGGGAAGAATTATCTTCCAGAAAATGTATGTTTTGTTCTTGTTACAGAAAAAAAGTTTGTTTTTTTTGTAGACCAGTGAAAAGTTTCATTGCCCTTCTCTGTATCTTTTCTAATTATGCTATATCTTTTTTGAGATGAAGTGACCAGAACTGCATACAGTATTTGAGGTGCGGTCACACCACGGAGCAATACAAGGGCATTATAACATGCTCATTCTTGGTTTTCCATCCCTTTCCTAATAATTCCTAACTTTCTATTTGCTTTCTTAGGCACTGCTGCTACATACGGAACAGAAGGTTTTGACATATCAATGATGACACCTAGATCCTTTTCCTGGGCTATGACTCCTAATGTGGAACCTTGCTTCATGTAGCTATAGCTTGGGTTTCTCTTTCCCATATTCATCACTTTGCACTTGCTTACATTAAACGTCATCTGCCATTGGAATGCCCAGTCTCACAGGGTCCTCTTGCAATTTTTCACAATCCTCTTGCAATTAAACAACATTGAATAACTTTGTCTCATCAGGAAATGTAAACCTCACTTGTTATTCCCAACTCTAGATCATTTATAAAAACATTAAACAGCAGTGGTCCCAGCACAGACCCCTGGGGAACCCCACTGTCTACCCTTCTCCATTGAGAATACTGACCATTAATCCTACTCTCCGTTTCCTATTAACTAGCTTTTAATCCACAATAGGACATTACCTCCTATCACATGACTCTTAATTTCCTCAGGAGTCTTTCATGAGGTACTTTTTCAAATGCTTTTTGAAAATCCAGATACACAATATCGACTGGCTCACCTTTACCCGCATTTATTCAAGTCTTCAAAGAAATGTAGTATAGATACAGTGGGGGAAATAAGTATTTGATCCCTTGCTGATTTTGTAAGTTTGCCCACTGACAAAGACATGAGCAGCCCATAATTGAAGGGTAGGTTATTGGTAACAGTGAGAGATAGCACATCACAAATTAAATCCGGAAAATCACATTGTGGAAAGTATATGAATTTATTTGCATTCTGCAGAGGGAAATAAGTATTTAATCCCTCTGGCAAACAAGACCTAATACTTGGTGGCAAAACCCTTGTTGGCAAGCACAGCGGTCAGACGTCTTCTGTAGTTGATGATGAGGTTTGCACACATGTCAGGAGGAATTTTGGTCCACTCCTCTTTGCAGATCATCTCTAAATCATTAAGAGTTCTGGGCTGTCGCTTGGCAACTCGCATCTTCAGCTCCCTCCATAAGTTTTCAATGGGATTAAGGTCTGGTGACTGGCTAGGCCACTCCATGACCCTAATGTGCTTCTTCCTGAGCCACTCCTTTGTTGCCTTGGCTGTATGTTTTGGGTCATTGTCGTGCTGGAAGACCCAGCCACGACCCATTTTTAAGGCCCTGGCGGAGGGAAGGAGGTTGTCACTCAGAATTGTACGGTACATGGCCCCATCCATTCTCCCATTGATGCGGTGAAGTAGTCCTGTGCCCTTAGCAGAGAAACACCCCCAAAACATAACATTTCCACCTCCATGCTTGACAGTGGGGACGGTGTTCTTTGGGTCATAGGCAGCATTTCTCTTCCTCCAAACACGGCGAGTTGAGTTCATGCCAAAGAGCTCAATTTTTGTCTCATCTGACCACAGCACCTTCTCCCAATCACTCTCGGCATCATCCAGGTGTTCACTGGCAAACTTCAGACGGGCCGTCACATGTGCCTTCCGGAGCAGGGGGACCTTGCGGGCACTGCAGGATTGCAATCCGTTATGTCGTAATGTGTTACCAATGGTTTTCGTGGTGACAGCGGTCCCAGCTGCCTTGAGATCATTGACAAGTTCCCCCCTTGTAGTTGTAGGCTGATTTCTAACCTTCCTCATGATCAAGGATACCCCACGAGGTGAGATTTTGCGTGGAGCCCCAGATCTTTGTCGATTGACAGTCATTTTGTACTTCTTCCATTTTCTTACTATGGCACCAACAGTTGTCTCCTTCTCGCCCAGCGTCTTACTGATGGTTTTGTAGCCCATTCCAGCCTTGTGCAGGTGTATGATCTTGTCCCTGACATCCTTAGACAGCTCCTTGCTCTTGGCCATTTTGTAGAGGTTAGAGTCTGACTGATTCACTGAGTCTGTGGACAGGTGTCTTTCATACAGGTGACCATTGCCGACAGCTGTCTGTCATGCAGGTAACGAGTTGATTTGGAGCATCTACCTGGTCTGTAGGGGCCAGATCTCTTACTGGTTGGTGGGGGATCAAATACTTATTTCCCTCTGCAGAATGCAAATAAATTCATATACTTTCCACAATGTGATTTTCCGGATTTAATTTGTGATGTGCTATCTCTCACTGTTACCAATAACCTACCCTTCAATTATGGGCTGCTCATGTCTTTGTCAGTGGGCAAACTTACAAAATCAGCAAGGGATCAAATACTTATTTCCCCCACTGTAGATTTAGTCAAGGGAAATCTTGCCTAACCAATGTTGGCTTTATCTCATTAATCCATGCTTATGAATATGCTCTAATTTTTTTCTTTACAAAGTGTCTACCATTTTGTATGGTACCAATGTGAGGCTCACCGGTCTGTAATTTCCCAGATCACCTCTGAACCCCTTTTTAAAAATTGGCATTACATTGGCCACTCTCCAATCTTCTGGTACCGTGCTTGATTTTAAAGATTAAATTACATATTACTAATAGCTTTGCAAGTTCATGTTTCAATTCTATCAGTACTCTGGGATGTATACTAACTGGTCCAGGCGATTTGCTACTCTTCAATTTGTCAAATTGCCCCTTTACATCTTACAGGTTCACAGAGATATGTTTTAGTTTCTCTGACTCATCAACATTGAATACCATTTCTGGCATTGGTATCTCTCCATAGATCAAACTAGGCAGCCTCTAGCACAGTTATACTCCAAATTTACTTTAAAACCTGAGGCAATTTGTTCGAAAGTCTACTCATATATGAGAAATTCAAATCATCAAAATATTAAGGAAGAAAAAGGCCTCAAATGTCCACGTGGCAGCAAGCGGAATATCTTTGTGCCTATGTATAATGGACTCTGTTCTTATCAAGTCTAAAAAAAAAACTCCTTAAGTTTATTCATTATCTTGCATCATTATTTTGTTGTGCTCTTAATTCTACACTTCAATTCCATCATCACACTTTTAGTTTATATCAAAAACTCAAAACATCATTTCCAACAATTGTGAGGGTTAATTGAATACAGCACTTAGCTGCAAAAATATTTCCTAACAGGGCTATCCATTTCACTTTTCTTTAAGTTTCATCAGGGGACTAAGTGCTGAACATCCCACAAAACCTATGAAAATATACATATATTGGGAAATATTTTTGAAACTAAGTGCTCTATTCAATTATCCCCTCACGATTTTTGGAAATGTTTTGAGCTGATATGAACTAAAAGTGCGATGATAGGATTGAAGAGTGGAATTAAGTGCACAACAAAATAATGATACAAGATCATTAGTAGCAACGTTCCAAGCTATCAACCCCAGGGCAAGCAGTGGCTTCCCCATGTTTATCTCAAAAACAGACTATGAACTTTTCCTCCAGAAACTTATCAAAACCTTTTTTAGGCCCAGATATGCTAACCGCTGTTACTACATCCACCAGCAAAGAGTTCCAGAGCTTAAATATTCATTGAGTGAAAAACTATTTCCTCCTATTTGTTTTAAAAGTATTTCCATGTAACTTCATTGAGTATCCCCTAGTCTTTCAACTTTTTGAAAGAGTAAAAAATACAAAAAGCAAATAAAAAAAACAAAAAACAAAAATCAATTCACTTTTACACCACAATCATATCTTCCCCTCAGCTATCTCTTTTCCAAGCTAAAGAGCCCTAACCTCTTCAGTCTTTCCTTATACGAGAGGAGTTCCATCCCTTTTATTATTTTGGTCACTCTTCTTTGATCCTTTTCCAATTCCACTATATCTTTTTTGAGATACGGCAACCAGAACTGAACACAATGCTCAAGGTGAGGTTCCACCATGGAGCATACAGAGGCATTATAGTATTCTCTGCCTTATTTACCATCTCTTTCCTAATGATTCCTAGTATCCCATTCGATTTTTTGGCCGCCGCCACACACTGAGCAGAAGATTTCAGCATATTGTCTACAATGACAGCTAGATCTTTTTCTTAAGTGCTGACCCCCGAAAGGTGGACCCTAGCATCGGGTAACTATGATTTGGGTTATTCTTTCAAAGTGCATCACTTTCCATTTGTCCACATTAAATTTCATCTGTCATTTGGATGCTCGTCTTCCAATTTGCTAAGGTCTTCCTGCAATTTTTCACAATTCACATGTGCTTTAACAACTTTGATTAGTTTTGTGTCATCTGCAAATTTAATCACCTCACTTGGGGAGATCACGTGATGTGTTGAAGAGAGCGGAGGTGGTACAGCTCTCCTCTTAGGCCGAACCCTCCCCGCCGCCACAAACGATTACAGATACACTCCAAAAATAAAAAATTCAAGACGAGAAGACTGCGCGAGTGCATGGACAACTTTGTTACTCATCTTGAATTGAAGATGCCGCTGAAAACTGCAAAGAAAGGCCCCGCGCCGCGGAAAAAAAAGATGGCGATGAGTCCGTCGACAGAAATGCCCGCTATGATGTTCACAACGCCGCAATTGGAACAATTGACTGAGGCAGTGAAACTAGCGATGGACCCTCAGCTGCAGCAGCTCTCTAGCCAACTGATGGCAGTGGAAAACTTACTCGCCAATACACCTAGACGCACAGGAGAATTAGAACAGCAAGTATTCACAATAGAAGACGAGGGGACTGAAACAACAGCACAGCTGAAAGAATTGAGGAGCCTAGTACAAAAACATGCACAACAACTGGATGATCTCGAAAATCGATCATGATGAGGTAAGCTGAGAATAATAGGCATACCTGAGACAGTATCTGAGCGTGTGCTGCCCTCGGTTTTAGAAAAGTGGTTGCAGGCGGAGTTTGCTCTGTCGGATGGAATGGGCTCCATTTGCCTTGAGCGTGCACACCACGTGGGACGGAAAACCGAAAACCAAGACCCAGAATGGTGATGATTAAAATACACAACTTTGTGCACAAGGTGGAAATATTAAGAGGCGCGCGCTTGAAACGAGACACCTTGACCTTTGAAGGCTCACCTGTAAGAATTTATCAGGATTACTCCCTCGCTTTACAAGAACGGAGACAGGCTTATAGCCAGATTTGTACCACGCTGGTAGAGGCAGGCAAAAAATTTATGTTAATATAGCCAGCTACTCTGCGAGTCAATCACCAGGGTAAATGGCACGTATTTATGACTCCAAAAGAACCTCAGGAATGGGCGGCAGCAGTACTCTGTATAAAATAAAGCAAGGACAGTCTGCAAAGAGCTACAGAGACCTGAGGCCTGCCCAGCACAGCAAGAAGAAGTGACGAGGCCCAGAGTCTTCAAACTGGAGGTACCAGATAGAAATCACAAAATAAGAAATGGCGGGGGGAGGGGAAGGCCCACATCATTGATCACCCTATTTCTCATCATTGGTAGGTGGGGAGTAGGCTGGAAGTCCAGGGAATGGGTAGGGGAAGGTTGGGGGGGGGAGGGGGAATGACAGGGCAGCAAAGACAAAATGGGAGATTTAGTGAGGGTAGAATACAAGTAATGACCGTGACACATGATTCTATTAGGAAGTCTTTAAATACATCAGGAGGGGCTTGGACAGGAGAAATATATATAGAGCCTTGGGTGAGGCTGGGCACCTGAGGCAGATAAAACAGCGTAATATGCAAATTAGAGGCATACAGATTAGAACACATTAAAACTATCCGATTTGCCTCCTGGAATGTGGGAGGCATAACGACCCCGATAAAACAGGCAAAAACCTATCAAGCCTCAAAAGACAAAGTGGACATAGGATGTCTCCAGGAGATAAAACTAACAGATGAAGAGCATAATAAATTGAAGAGACAGTGGGTGGGGGAGGTGTACGCAGCATCCTCCGGAGATTGTAGAGGAGGAGTGGCAGTGTTGATACGCAAAGGGACAGGGGCAAAGTCAGAGCAAGTGAGAGCAGACCCAAAAGGACGTTATGTCCTAGTACGGCTATGGATTCAGCAAAGAACCTTTTTACTCTTAGGAATATATGGGCCCAATAACTACGACTCGCAGTTCTACCCGAGCCTTGTCCAGTTGTGCCTCCCGTACAAGTCATCACAGCTTCTAGTAATGGGTGATTTTAACCTGGTAGCCGATCCCAATGCAGATTGTTCAAACCCGAGAGTTGCTTCCAGAGGAGGGCCTAGGGCATACGCTTCCTCTTTTCAGCGCTCACTCAACCTGGTAGACACATGGCGCAGTTTGCACCCTGGGTAGTACGACTTCACCCACCTTTCCACGGCACATGGCACGCTCTCCAGGATAGACTACATACTCATAGCTCAGGCCGCGTTTCCATGGGTGTTAGCCTCCGAGATAGGCCCGGAGGAGGTATCGGACCACTCCATAGTGTGGACAGATGTGGAGGAGCCCAGATTCTATCAGCAGGGTGGAAGATGGAGGTTCCCCAGCTATCTTTTCCAAAATAGCGAACTGCAAGAATTTGTTAGTCAGACATGGGAGGACTATGTTAATAACAACAGGGAACATATGGATCAGCCCTGTCTGTTCTGGAGCGCTGCCAAAGCAGTCATCCGAGGAGAGCTAATCGCCTTTGTCCATGCCAAGAATAAAAAACAATCACTAGCAATAGTGAGACTAGAACAGAGCCTAAGGAAAGCCAACGCCTGATATATTAAGCAACCGACTCAAGGGAATAGAGAGCAGCTTCGAGCATTACAGGTGACTCTTAATGCCCTAATACATGAACGAGGCAAGAGGCTCCTAGCCCATCAACACTTCAAGTTCCGTAGGTTTGGAAACAGGCCCGGAGCGATGCTAGCAAACTTAGTCTCAGCACGGGGGCCGCGCAAACCGATAGTGACACTCCAAGACGAGGCTGGGCATACCCATAACAAGAGCGAGGAAATAGCGGAGATGTTGACAAAATTCTTCTCAGGGTTATATAGCTCCCCCGGGGACCCTCAAGAAGTGGAGATACAAAGCCTTTTGGAAAAGGCATGGCTCTGCGGGTTAACAGACAAGGAGCGGGCAGACTTAGAAACACCGTTAGACGCAAAGGAGATCCAGGAAGTTGTAAAGACCTTGCCACTTGGATCAGCGCCCGGTCCTGATGGGTACACCGGGGAATTCTATAAGATACCACCCCATTCTTTTTACCCGGTGATATGTGATTACTATGAGCAGGTGGTTAGAGAAGAGCACTTTCCAAAATATGCAAATACAGCCTTGATTTCCTTGATCTTGAAACCCGGGCAGCCAGAGCAACAGGTGGATTCATATAGGCCCATCTCCCTAATAAATGTTGACTTAAAAATTCTAGTTAAAATTCTTGCAAACCGATTGGCAAAAATACTGCCTAGATTAGTGGAGGAGGAACAAGTGGGGTTTGTAAAGACCAGACAGGCAGCCAAAAATGTTCACCGATTACTATTAGCTATGGCAACTGGACAGCTGACGGAAACCCCCACATCCCTGTATTCACTTGACGCGGAGAAAGCGTTTGATCAAGTGGGGTGGTCCTATTTGTTTCACGTCCTAAGACAAATGGGATTTGGGGGGTGGTACTATAAAGCCATAGTAGCTCTATACTCAGATCCGATAGCCTCTGTGATAGTCAATGGGATAAGAGCTCAACCATTTGGGATTTTCAGGGGCACCAGGCAGGGATGCCCCTTGTCGCCCGCATTATTTATTTTGTCACTGGACCCACTACTGAGGCTTATAAAGAAAAGAAGAAGGGATCCCCGGGGTAAAGGTTGGGGGAGATACCATAAAGGCCCTAGCCTTCACAGATGACCTGTTGATTGTATCCGGCCAACCAATTGACTCCCTAGATCAGTTATTGGGGTTGGCTCGGGAATTTGGACGGATCTCGGGCTTCACCCTAAATACAAAAAAATCCCAAGCTATGGCCATATACCCAAGTGGAGCCCAACAAGATAGGGGTGGATGCCCTATAACCAGAGTAGAGGGGAAAATCAAATACTTGAACCCACATTCCTCAGGATCTAACTAAGCTATACCAAGAAAATGTTGAACCCCTACTCAAGACAACACGCTTAAAGCTTAGACTGTGGGAAAATTATCCGTTGTCTCTAATGGGACGAATTGCCATATACAACATGATGATAGCGCCAAAGTGGATTTACAAATTTCAGACTCTTCCACTATTTCTTAAAAAGAAGATGGAAAACGCTTAAACCGGCATATAAAAAGATTTTTATGGAAGGGAAGAAAAGCACGTATCCCGATACAAACTTTACAAATACCACGAGAGTATGGAGGCATGGGCTTACTCAGTATAAGATAGCTCACAGTAGCCAGTGGCATGCGGCACATCTCTGATTGGTTCAGGTCCACCTCAGAATTTTCAGCAACAAATCTAGAAACTGCCCTTACTCAGGGAGTACACTTCAGCTGTTTACTGCACGTGGGTGGAGGACTCATTCCAAAAGTTTTACAGCAATCTCATATACTTCCCACAGCAAAGGCGATTTGGCGGTGGGTCTGCCAATACCATCGCTTTTCAGGACGAGTCACTCCTTTTCAAGCAATCTGTGGCAATCCGCAATTTACACCGGGAACCTTGCATCGTAGATTCCGACAGTAGCAGCAGAGCGGATTGGTGTACATACATCAAGTTTTGACGGCAGAGGGGCGGATTAAGCCCTTTGATGAGCTCCAGGCCCAATTTCCACTCAAACCAGAAGACCGGTTTTTATTACTGGCAATTAAAGCATTATATAAGTTGTTTGCCCTGGGAATGCCTTACAGAAGACGTACAGGAAGAGCTTTCCTCAGCTTATTCGCTGCAATCGTAGAGCAGAGTGTCACTGACAATGCACCACAGACATTTAAGAGACATGACAGAAGAACTCGACTACTCGGCACTGGCCCGGTCATGGAATGAGGAACTGCTAACGAATTTGACCCCACAGACATTGCAGGAATATATCTACTCAATCCAAAAATCCTCTAAGATGGCCCTGTACAGTGAAATGGAATATAAATTTGCACTAAAGACTTACATACCACCGAGGAGAGCCTTCCACATGGGAGTCTCTCCGGATAGAGCGTGCCCCAAGTGTGGGGCGCAAGGAGCAACATTGGGGCACATGTTCTGGACATGTTTAAAAGTTCAACCATTTTGGAACAAAATTACTCAAGCGACATCAATTATGTGGGGCGCTACATGGAAGAAAGGGCCGACCAATGATAGTTCGCCCAACCTTAGCAGGCTTCCAGGGCTTCACACTTAGAGCCATAATGACAGCGAAAAAGCTAATACTTACTGAGTGGATTACAAATAAAGAGACAAATTTAAAGCAGTGGCGAGGCCTGCTCATAGATTATATGAGGTTTGAAACGAAAATGGCAGACTACAAAGGGGTTCGAAGATTCACGGATAAAGACTTTTATCGCATATGGACCCCATTTTGGCAGACAATACCCTCAGGGGGTAGAGGACGTATCCTGAATATGTGAGAATGGTCATTACAGCATTAAAGAAGACTGGTCAAGACAACTACAGGGGTGGGATGGGGAGGGGTAGGGGGATATAGTGAAAAAGGAAGTAAAATATTGTTAGGAGAAGAAGTTATTTACGCTAAGTTTGGAGACATAGGACTTATTCTAAGAACTTGAACCGGAAAAAGCACTGCAAAGGTTATGTCTCGAGATAAGGGTTATGTGTTCGAAGTAGAACAGAGAGGATATTATGTTGGAATGTCTACAAAATAACCTATAAGATGTGTATAATATTGCTTAAACCAATAAACAAATTTGAAAATAAAAAATAATCACCTCACTTGTTGTTCCAATTTCCACTTCGTTAAATAGAACCAGTCCCAGTACAGGTCCCTGTGGCACATTTACCCAGTTAATATCAGGGTAATTGAAATCACCCATTGTTATTGTGTTCCCCAGTTTGATAGCCTCCCTAATTTCTGATAACATTTCTGCGTCTGTCTCTTCATTCTGGCCAGGTGAACAGTATTATTCTCCTATCACTATCCTTTTCCCCTTTACACACAGAATTTCTATCCATAGGAATTCCAAGATGTGTTTTGTGTCCTACATAATTTTTAGTCTATTCAATTCAAGGCTCTCCTTAATGTATAATTCTACCCCTCCATCAATTTGATCCACTCTATCATTGCGATATAATTTATACCCTGGTATGACAATGTCCTATTGGTTATCTTCCTTCCACCAGGTCTCAAAGATGCCTACTATATCTACTTTTTCATTTAGTGCAATATATTCTAACACTCATTTTATTTCTTAGGCTTCTGATATTTGCATACAGACATTTCAAACAATGTTTGTTGTTCCTATTTATAACTTGCTAAGCAGTTGACAGTGATAAGAAAGTGATAATTTGCAATCTTGAAAATCTGTCTGCTCTTTATTTAAAGACACTTAGACTTACAAAGTTCTATAAATTATAAGGAAGCATATTTTCAAAGCAATGAGACTTACAAAGTTGCATAGAAGTGTATTTTCAAAACACTTAGACTTACAAACTTCCATAGTAACCTATGGAACTTTGTAAGTCTAAGTGCTTTGAAAATATGCCTCCTGGTCTACCATGGTCTCTATTGCAACCCCCAGTTTCTAGTTTAAAAGCTGCTCTCTCTCCTTTTTAAATGTTGATACCAGGAGCCTGGTTCCACCCTGTTAAGGCTATCTCTTCCCCAGAAAGTTGCCCAGTTCCTAACAAATGTAAAACCCTCCTCTCTGCATCATCACCTTATCCATGTACTGAGACTCCGGAGATCTGCCTCTCTTGGGTCCTGTGCATAGGAATGGGGAACACTTCTGAAAATGCTACCGGGTCATTCCATGCCAAGTGGTCTAAACCTTCCCACCATCATGTCTCCAATTTTGTTCAAATTTTATCTGTTGCGCGAGTCAGGTGTTAAATGAAGTTTCCCAAAATTTGAGGTCTCTAACGGCAATAGTTGCAGATCTAGACCCCCTTTTCTGAAAGGTTGTCAGTCCATGAGCGTGCAACATTGACCAAAATGCCATGTTTGGGGTCTAATAAAATCCAAACACATTTATAAGAATGGCTAAAAAATTCAAATCCTGTACAGTTGTTGATGCTAATTCCGATGAAATACATTTTAACATTATGGATGCAAAATCCAGTCAAACAAGTTGACTCAAAGTGTGCATCAAACGTGGTCGCGACTCATCGGAACATATTTGGACCAATATTCAGACCGCAACAACTTCCATGCAAACAAAGATACGGACTTGAAATTTTGAACAAGCATTATGCCTGTGCTGGACATAATACTGCCAGATTTGTAACTAACCAGCATCTATAACCGCCCTGCAGGATCTCTTCAAAGTTGACACTGTCAGCGCAAATGGTAAAATGTACCAAAGTTCAAAGCCAATTATTTAAAAAAAAAAAAAAAAAGTCTGCCTGAATCAGCTTGTAAACAGTATCAACTGAAAGAGAAAATTGTGCTCTACAACACTGATATGTTTTTGTTTTGCAATGCCACCATTAAGTAGCCATTTACTCAAGTCAAAGTATCTTATATTTTGTACGCGATGTATTGCGTTGGTCCATGATGGCTGAGCCATTACTGGTTATCACATTGAAACCAGCATCCCCATCGCCATAGGGGCCACGCCCGATAACCATGCAGTAACAGCCACGAGAGACTTATGTGTTAGGCGGTGAGAGTCTGATAGGTACTGAGGGGGAGAGGGATCTTGGGGTGATAGTATCCGAGGATCTGAAGGCGACGAAACAGTGTGACAAGGCGGTGGCCGTAGCGAGAAGGTTGCTAGGCTGTATAGAGAGAGGTGTGATCAGCAGAAGAAAGGAAGTGTTGATTCCCCTGTACAAGTCGTTGGTGAGGCCCCACCTGGAGTATTGTGTTCAGTTTTGGAGGCCGTACCTTGCGAAGGATGTTAAAAAAATGGAAGCGAGATCTCGCGATGCTGTGAGCTGGACGGACGCTTAGCGCTGCAGCTCTGGGACCCCGGCTCCTAAACGCCCCCAAAATAAAAGAAATCAGCTGAGTTGCCTCCCTCCCGCGAACACACATAACGGAGGACTGTATGGACAGATATTTACGCCGCTCACCAGCTCAGATGGCGCATAAAGCGGTGAAAAAAGAAAAAAACAAACTCGCGAGCGAAAACAAAATGGCGGACAACGAGAACGAATTGAGAACGGAATTCTCCGAAGCTCAATTGGCACAGATTACAGCAGCGATCATGAAGGCACTAGCCCCGCAGTGGGACTCCCTGTCCGAAAAACTAGACAGTTACGCGGCGGGCTTTGATGGCTTGCAAACGCGAATGGGAGATGTGGAGACCAGAGTAATGGCGCTGGAGGACGATGTTAGAACGCATGGGCCTGAGATTGTCAGCTTGAAACAGCAACTGGTAGATCTGACAGATAAGTTCGACGATCTCGAGAATCGCTCGCGGAGAAATAATATAAGGTTAGTTGGCCTGCCTGAAAGCATACCGGAGGCTAACATGGCGGAGTGGCTGGAACAATGGCTGGGCAAAGAACTGGCTTTGACTGATTCAAGAGGGCCATTGGTGGTAGAAAGAGCCCATAGAGTAGGCCGGAAAAACGAAGATGTTAATCGACCCCGAGTGGTAATAGCAAAAATACTGAACTATAAGCATAAACAAGAAATCCTGCAGGGATTCAAATTGAAGAGAGACTCACTGACCTATAACACTAAACGAGTACTAATTTTTCAAGATTTTTCCCGGATTATACAAGAAAAAAGGAGACAATTTCACCCCCTCTGCACAATACTGATCAAGAAAAAAATTAAATTTATGCTAACATATCCAGCTCGATTCCGAATCTTTTACCAAGATAAATGGCAATATTTTGACACAGTACAGCCTGCACGAGCATTTCTGAATGGATGTGGATTATTGACGGGAGAATGAGAGTTGCTGGACAGGCGCGGGAGTCTGGTCATGAAGCATAAGCAGATTGTAAGGTGAGGGAAGCACAGGGAATGGGGGGGCAGGCGGGGGTCGGGGCTCCTTAGCGTCACAAGAGATCCCCCACTTTCAGCTAGCGCTGGAAGGGCACATAGGGTTTTGGCAGAGGGTGAAGGGGGGAGGGGAGGGAGGGAGGGACAAGAAGAACGGACAACTAATGATCTATGAAAACCAATCATCAGGGCAGGAGAGACAACGATTAATAACAGAAGACAGATGTTCCAGAGGGATAGGGGGAGGAAGAATAGATAAAGAATTGGATATAATACATAGGATTAAGACTCATGCAATCCAGCATCATAAGACACAAACATGCCAATTAGGCTAGCTACATGGAACGTAGGGGGAATAACTTCCCCCATAAAACGAACAAAAATCTTGACTGCACTAAAGAGACATAAAATAGACATTGCTTGTTTACAAGAAACGAGGCTATCAGACCAAGAGCATAAAAAATTGAGAAAGCAGTGGGTTGAAGAGGTTTATGCAGTTTCGGCCCAGGGACGGAAGGGGGGAGTGGCTGTCCTAGTGAGGAGGGGAGTGACCTGTAAGTTTACAATAATTGAAAGAGGAGAACAAGGGAATTATATACTGCTCCAAGGGTGGGCACAGGGAATAAAATTTCACTTACTAGTAATATATGGTCCTAACGTACCGGATAAAAAGTTTTTCCAAAGTTTGATAGCTAGATGTTTGGCAATCCGGGAGGGAGAGCTGATGGTAGTGGGCGACTTTAACCTGATCTCTGACCCCACCTTAGACTGCTCGGCGACCGCGTCCCCATATTATCGGGGGTATAGAACACAGATGTGGCAGACTTTCGCCGACACTCTGGGATTGGTGGACACATGGAGGACCTTCCATACGGGGGAAAGGGACTACACCCACCGTTCCAGGGCCCATAATACCCAGGCTCGATTAGATTACATACTAACAGATCGTTCCCTGTTCTCCCGGATACAGGCGGTCCACATAGGCCCTGAAGAGATTTCGGACCATGCCCCAGTGTGGGCGGACATTGAATTTGCTGTGGAGGGGGGAGGGGGTGGCCCAGGCTGGCGTTACCCAATTTACTTGGCTAAGGACCCCCACTTCAATCAATATATACATACAAAATGGGCCGAATTTAAAGAATATAATATACAACATAGGGACCAACCCAAGTTATATTGGACAACCTCGAAAGCGGTGCTGCGAGGAGATATAATTGCCTATGTGTGCAGAAGGAAAAAACAAATGGCGAATAGCATCCTACAGTTAGAGAAACAAACCCAGGTAGCTAAAAGGACATACATCCAAAACCCTAATACATACACAATGGAGGCCCTCAGGGCGACACAAGTCGCTCTAAACACTCTTATCCATGAGAAAACAACCCACTCCATGAATTATCAGAAATACAGACTTAAGCGCTTTGGAAACAGATCAGGGAAACTGATGGCCAGGCTAATTAAGGGATGGGGAGGCTCTAGAATTATAGAAGCGATTAAAGGCCCTAATGGACAGACAATAAACGATCATAAAGCAATAATTGACCGGTTCACGAAATATTTTGCCTCCTTATATGGAGCAGAGGAGGGGGGGCCGGGGACACCCATGGAGATACAACATTACCTAGAACAGGCGAAGGTCCCCAAACTGACGGAAATAGAACTAGAATCCCTAAATGCACCTTTGCAACTTAATGAACTTCAGGCAGCGATAAAGACTTTAAAGACATGTTCGGCCCCGGGACCTGATGGATACTCCGCGGAATACTATAAAAACATACCGATAGAAGTAATGGGAGACTTGCTAGCCTATTTTGAGGAGATAGTTGAGTCAGGTTCATTTCCCTTACACGAAAACACAGCATTAATCACCCTGATCCCGAAACCAGAAAAGCCCAGAGAGCAAGTGACATCTTACCGACCTATATCTCTCATAAACGTAGAAGTAAAACTGCTGGCTAAGATACTGGCAGAGAGGATGGCAGCACCCCTTGCTAGGATGGTGACCCCAGAACAGGTGGGCTTTGTCAGAGGGAGACAATCTTCATTTAATGTTAGGCGCCTGTTGTTGGCGATGGCTCGCTGCCGGGCGGGGGGGAATCCCGCCCTGGTGGTGAGCCTAGATGCAGAGAAGGCCTTCGACAGGGTCGCTTGGCCGTATCTTTTCCAGACGCTAGAACACATGGGTTTCGATGGGTGGTGTATGGAGGTGATGCGGGCACTCTACAGAGAACCCTGGGCAGGGCTATTGGTGAATGGAAGGCAGGGCCCGCGATTCCCGATAATGAGAGGGACGAGACAGGGTTGTCCCCTGTCACCACTCCTCTTTACTATAGCCTTGGAACCCCTGCTCCGAACTGTTTTGTTAGCGGAGGAGGTAAGGGGGGTTGCGCTGGGACAGGAGCAAGTCAAACTTCTGGCTTATGCTGATGACCTACTCCTAGTGTTAGAGGAACCGGCACGCTCTCTCCGGGGCATGATGACCTGCCTGGAGACCTATGGACGCTATTCTGGATTTAAACTGAACTATGATAAATCTTGGGCGCTCCCACTGATGCCCTCGGTGAAGGGCGACTGGCGTGGTCCCTTCCCTCTCGGATGGGCAGAAGACTCCCTCAAATATTTGGGGATTCAGATTCCAGCAAACTTGAAGAAACTTCATGAACTTAATTTAACTGCTTTGCTGTCAGATACTAAATCAAAGCTGGAGGGGTGGGAGAACCTCCCGATATCCCTATTTGGACGAGTGGCACTATACAATATGTTTATTATTCCAAAATGGATATACGTCTTTCAAACAGTGCCCCTCTATCTTACCAAAACGGATGAACGGCAACAGAACAGACTCTTAAATAAATTTCTGTGGAGAGGAGGGAAGCCAAGACTCCCGTTGAGGATGATGTGCACCCCAGTGGAATATGGAGGGGTGGGCCTCATGAGCTTACGGCATGTGACTGTCGCCTGCGGAATGCGCCATGTCAACGACTGGCATAGACGAACTTCAGATTTTTCAAACACCCCTCTGGAAAGACGGATGTCCCCGGTTGCGGACTTGGGATGCCTCCTGCATCTGACAGGGAAGGAGACCCCTACGGAACTACATCAGTCAGGTATAATGCCGGCGGCGCGGGCCGCGTGGCGCTGGGTGTGTAAGCTACACCATTTTTCGTCGAGAGTAACACCATTTCTACCCATATGTGGCAATCCGCGGTTTCCCGCGGGAAATCTATACCCAACATTTAAACGCTGGGAGAGACAAGGACTCAAATATCTGTTACAAGCAGTGAATGACGAAGGGAAAATTAAACCCTTTGCGGAATTACAAAGGGAGTACAGTATCCCCAGCAAAGATTATTGGCACTATTACCAACTGGCACATTATATACGGGGGCTGCCTTGGGCAGACCTGGCGGAAGATGTTAGGGAGGAACTGTCGACGGCATTCTCCTTTGAAGCACAACAACGAGTGCCACTGACCTTCTACCACAGACACATCAAGGACTCCGCCTCAGAACTGGATTATAAAAAATTAGCGGAGGCCTGGACCAAGGATCTCGGAACCCCTATTCAGGAGGAACACCTCAAGTCTTTTATCCTGGGCATTCGCAAAAGGTCCAGATTCATTGAGCACTGGGAGACATGGTATAAATTTGCGCTCCGAATGTACATTTCACCCCGCAGAGCATTCCACATGGGGACCTCCCCCTGGGGAGAGTGCCCGAGGTGTGGTACAGCAGGAGTATTAATTGGACACATGTTCTGGGAATGTAGGAAGGTGGAAGAGTTGTGGAGGGAGGTGCTGTTCCAGGTCTCCTCTTGGTGGAGATCTAAGTGGTACTATGATGTGTTGCTGTTGTTTGGCAGACCCCGCCTGGGACTGCCAACACCAAAAGGCTATAAATCTTTTGCAAATAAAGTAACTTTAACAGTAATGCAATTACTCCTGGCAGGATGGACTACTGGACAGTGCCTAAATATTCAGCAATGGCGGGTCAAGCTGATTGAACTGATGAGACTTGAAAGGCTAGACATACAGGACTGGCAATCCGAAAGGGGGGTAGAGTTCCAGGACTGCTGGAACCCCTTCTGGAGATCGTTGTCACCTGGAGTTAGAAGTAGACTTTTAAATGTTTGAATACTTGCCTGTTCTTCTGCAGGGGGGTGGGAGGGGGGGAAGGAAGGGATAGGAATTAACACTGGGGGGGGGGGGGGGGAGAAAATAAAATGCTTGGTGACGCAGTTGGAGATGATGTTAAATACAAGATTTCATTCATGTTCATGTTGGAACAATGTATAAGTTGTGTTACCAATAAACAGAGTTAAACATAAAATTAAAAAAAAAAAAAAAAAAAAAAAAAAAATGGAAGCGGTGCAAAGAAAAGCTACGAGAATGGTATGGGATTTGCGTTCCAAGACGTATGAGCAAAGACTTGCTGACCTGAACATGTATACCCTGGAGGAAAGGAGGAACAGGGGTGATATGATACAGACGTTCAAATATTACTTGAAAGGTATTAATCCGCAAAAAAATCTTTTCCGGAGATGGGAAGGCGGTAGAACGAGAGGACATGAAATGAGATTGAAAGTGAGCAGACTCAAAAAAGATGTCAGGAAGTATTTTTTCACAGAGGGTGGTGGATGCTTGGAATGCCCTCCCGCGGGAGGTGGTGGAGATGAAAACGGTAACGGAATTCAAAAAATGCGTGGGATATGCATAAAGGAATCCTGTGTAGTAGGAATGGATCCTCAGAAGCTTATCCAAAATTGGGTGGCGGAGCAGGTGGGGGAAGAGAGGTTGGTGATTGGGAGGCGAGGATAGTGGAGGGCAGACTTATACAGTCTGTGCCAGAGCCGGTGTTAGAAGGCGAGAAATACTGCTGGGCAGACTTGCAAGGTCTGTGCCCTGAAAAAGGCAGGTACAAATCAAGGTAAGGTATACACATATGAGTTTATCTTGTTGGGCAGACTGGATGAACCATGCAGGTCTTTTTCTGCCGTCATCTACTATGTTACTATGTTACCACGCGCTAGCACTTGTGCTCCAAAACGCGCATCCCTCCTAGCAGCCACATCCAGCCTGTAATGTCGGGCAAAAGAGAGCTTAGAAGCCCTTGTTGCTGCACTGCATATCTCTTGACGAGAGAGTGCTCCAGTTTCAGCCCAAGAGGAAGAAATCGCTCTGGTAGAATGCGCCTTAAAGGCTACAGGCGGAGACTGGCCGGCAAGCAGATAAGATGAAAAGATAGTTTCTTTGAGCCAGCGGGCAATAGTGGCTTTAGACGCTGGAGACCCTCTGCGAGGACCTGATAGCAAAACAAACAGATGATCATAGATCCTGAAAGAGATAGTAACTCGCAGATACTGCAGCAGAGTCCTGCGCACATCCAACAGGTGCAACTGCCCAAAAGATTCTGAAAACTCCTCCTTATCAAAGGAGGGCAAGAAAATAGGCTGGTTTAGGTGAAACGCTGAAACCACCTTAGGCATGAAGGAAGGCACGGTCCGACCCGTGACCCCGGACTCTGAGAATTGCAGAAATGGGTCTCTACAGGACAGCACCTGGAGCTGTGACACCCATCTCGCCAAAGTAATGGCCACAAGAAAAACGGCCTTTAGTGTCAAATCTTTCTCCGATGCTCGCCGAAGCGGCTCAAAAGGAGAAGCCTGCAGGGCCTTCAAAACTAGCCCCAGGTTCCAAGCTGGACAGGGTGCTCGCACGGAAGGCCGGAGCCAAAGCACCCCACTAAGAAACCGAGCCACATCTGGATGAGCAGCTAAAGACATGCCTTCAACCTTACCACGAAGGGAGGCCAACGCTGCCACTTGCACCCGCAGGGAATTATAGGCCAAGCCTATTTGTACACCATCCAGCAAAAAGTCCAGAATCAGCGAGACAGGAGCCCGCATGGGTTTGATCGCGTTTGAAGCACACCAAGACTCAAACTGGCGCCAAATCCTGGCATAAGCCACGGAAGTGGAATGCTTGTGGGCCTGCAGGAGAGTGGAAATGACTGTGGTTGAATAGCCTTTGTCCCTCAATTGCGCCCTCTCAATCGCCATGCCATAAGACCAAAGCGGCAGGCGTCCTCCATGGCTACCGGGCCCTGTGACAACAGGTTCAGTACCAGAGGTAACGGAAGGGGAGCCTCCACTAGCATCTGTCGGAGGTCTGCATAACAAGGCCTCCTGGGCCAATCCGGGGCGATGAGGGCCACTTCTCCTGGGTGCAGCCGAATCTGCAGGAGCACGCGCCCTATCAAGGGCCACGGAGGAAACACATATAGTAGGCCCGGAGGCCAGGGCTGAGTCAAGGCATCCAACCCTGCTGAGCGAGGATCTCTCCGTCTGCTGAAGCAGCACAGGACTTTGGCATTTGACCTTGTCGCCATAAGATCCATCACGGGCTTGCCCCATTTGGCACACATCTGCAGGAATACTTCGTCTGCTAGTTCCCATTCTGCTGGATCGATCTGATGCCTGCTTAGATAATCGGCTTGCACGTTGCTCTGACCTGCAACGTGAGCTGCCGACAGAAACTGAAGATGCAGCTCGGCCCAGTGGCAAATCTGTTCGGCCTGCACGGCCAGTGCTCTGCACTGAGTGCCACCTTGTCGATTTATGTAGGCCACTGCTGTCGTGTTGTCTGACATCACTCTGACAGCCAATCCTTCCAGGGTCACTTGAAAGACCAGAAGCGCCTGAAACACCGCTTTCAACTCTAGGCGGTTGATGGACCACTCCGACTCCTCGGATGTCCATAGACCCTGGACATGCTTCCCCTTGCAATGTGCGCCCCAGCCCTTCAGGCTGGCATCTGTCACTACTAGACACCAATCGGGGAGCGCCAGCGGCATTCCTCGCCGCAGCATGCTGTCTGAGAGCCACCACTCCATGCTGAGTCGGGCTGCAGGGAGCCAAGAAAGTCTGCCTTGATAATCCTGAGAAACTGGAGACTAAAATGATAGCAGGGATGGGACGACTTCCCTATGAAGAAAGACTAAGGAGGCTAGGGCTATACAGCTTGGAGAAGAGACGGCTGATGGGAGACATGATAGAGGTATATAAAATAATGAGTGGAGTGGAACAGGTGGATGTGAAGCGTCTGTTCATGCTTTCCAAAAATACTAGGACTAGGGGGCATGCGATGAAACTACAGTATAGTAAATTTAAAACAAATCGGAGAAAATTTTTCTTCACCCAACGTGTAATTAAACTCTGGAATTCGTTGCCGGAGAAAGTGGTGAAGGCGGTTAGCTTAGCAGAGTTTAAAAAGGGGTTGGACGGATTCCTAAAGGACAAGTCCATAAACCGCTACTAAACGGACTTGGAAAAATCCAAAATTCCAGGAACAACATGTATAGAATGTTTGTACGTTTGGGAAGCTTGCCAGGTGCCCTTGGCCTGGATTGGCCGCTGTCGTGGACAGGATGCTGGGCTCGATGGACCCTTGGTCTTTTCCCAGTATGGCATTACTTATGTACTTATGTAAGTAGGGAATACTGTAGAGGTCTCAGGTGCGCTCTCGCCCAGGGCACCACTTCCAATGTGGCTGTCATCGATCCCAGCAGCTGGACAATGTCCCAAGCTCGCGGGCAGGGCATCCTCAGGAGCAGACAGACCTGATTCTGAAGCTTGCACTGCCTTAGCTCGGGTAGGTATACATTGCCCGAGTCTGGGTCGAACCTGGCCCCCAAATATTCTAGAGATTGCGAGGGGGGTCAGTTGACTTTTGGCCATATTGACGACCCAGCCTAGAGATTGAAGTACTGAGACCACTCTGGCTGTAGCTTGATAGCTCTCTGTTACAGAGTCTGCTCTGATGAGCCAGTCGTCTAGGTACGGGTGAATCCTGATACCTTCTAAAGCAGCTACTACCACCATTACCTTCGAAAAGGTTCGGGGAGCTGTGGCGAGGCCAAAAGGCAAGGCCCGGAACTGGAAATGTTTTCCCAACACCGCAAACCTCAGAAACGTCTGGTGCGGGGGCCAAATTGGTATGTGCAAGTAAGCTTCTTTCAGGTCTAGAGACGTGAGAAACTCTCCTGGCTGTACCGCAGCAATGATGGAGCGCAGGGTTTCCATGTGGAAATGCCGCACTCTCAGTGACTTGTTTAATTCTTTTAAGTCCAGAATAGGGCGAAAAGACCCACCTTTTCGCGGCACCACAAAGTAGATGGAGTATCGGCCGTAGCCGTGTTCGGCGGGAGGTACCGGGGACACGGCCCCTAACTGAATCAGACCTTGCAAAGTCTCCTCTACCACCGCCCGTTTGGCGGCAGAACCGCATCGGGACTCTAACTGGGGCGTTGAATTCTATTCTGTAGCCAACTCTGATCAGGTTCAGAACCCACTGATCTGAGGAAATATTGGCCCACTCCTCGGCAAAGAGGGAAAGACGTCCTCTGATGACAGGAAGCGAGGAGAGGGCCAGCGCACCATCATTGAGAGGGTCGCCCCTGAACTCCAGGCCTAGAGCCGGTGGCTGCAGAACGCTTGTCCGAGCGAAAGGAGTTCCTCTGCTGAAAAACGGGCATGAGAAGTGAACCCAGCAGAACGCCCCGGCGATACCTTCTAGCTTCACGGAAGCGAGGTCTATAAGAGAAGTGGACCCGCCTGGCCCTTGGAGGAAGGCCTCGGCCTATCTTCGGGCAAGTGCTGGGGTTTAGGATCTCCCAGGCCTTTAACAATTTTTTTTTCCAACTCCTCACCAAATAGAAGGCCTTGAAAGGGCAACTTCACCAACCTTTGCTTAGAGGCCATGTCCGCTGCCCAATGTCGTAGCCAAATAAGACAGCGAGCCGCCACTGCTACTGCCATTTGTTTAGCCGAAGCGCTGACAATATCATAAAGGGCATCAGCCAAAAAGGACAAGGCCGACTCAAGCCGCGGAGCCACATCCGAGAAGGGCTCCGCTCCATCTCCAGGCTGTGCCACTGCCTGTTGCAACCATGCCAGGCAGGCTCTAGCAGCATAACAACTGAATGCAGACGCCCGAACAGTAAGACCTGCAATTTCAAAGAACCGTTTAAGTGCAGCTTCCAGCGTACGGTCTTTTATGTCCTCCAGGGCAACTCCTCCTTCCACAGGGAGGGTAGTTCTCTGTCACCGCAGTGGCTAGGGCATCTACTTTAGGCATTGCAAAGCGAGCCAAATGCTCCTCACGCAGAGGGTATAATTGCTCCATAGCCCTGGAAACTTTCAAAGGTCCCTCGGGGTCAGCCCACTGAGCGGAAATAAGCTCTTGGATGGAGTCATGCAAAGGAAAGGCTCGAGCAGGCTTTTTGGTACTAGCCATCCTAAGATTCACAGAGGAGGCCGTGCCACTGTCAGGCTCTTCAACAGAAAGGACCTGTAGGGCATCTGAAATAAGCGCTGGCAGCTCATCACGGTGGAAAATCCTCACCGCGGAGGGATCATCCAGATCCTGTGGTAAATCTGCACCTGACTCTGGCTCCTCAGACCATGAAGGCCTGCCAGAACTCTCCGAATCCTCACAGCCCGACCACGGGGGGGAAAAAGGAGGTGCACCACAATCTGAAGGGGAATTAGCCCTTCTACGCTTTACTTTATGCCAATTATCAGGGAAAATAGCCTCAGCGGGCAGTCCCAGGCCAGAATCCACCGGGGTGGGGGACAATAGAAGGGGCCTCAGACGACCCTTGAGGGAGAGCTCTTTTCAGCATGTATGCTTTATGCAAAAACAACACAAAATCAGGGGAGAAAAACTCGCCCTGGGCACCCAGATCCCGTCCGGGGCTAGCCGCTCCCTGAATAGCCTCAATTCGAGGTCCCTCCCCGGGCTCAGGGCTCTCCGTCTCTACGGAGGCCGCGCCATGCAGAGAATTCAAAATGGCGTCCGCTGCCAGCTCTGAGCGGGAAGAATCATCGCTCACCATGCTCGGGCCGGCTCTTACACCTGTACAGCACGATTTACAGAGGCCCGCTGCTGATTTGCGCTTGCCACACCGGGAACAGCACTTTACATTCTCTGCAGCCATCGCCGAAAACAGCGGGAAAATTCTAAATGGCGGTTTTGCACCAAAACGCCTCGATCGCGGGCCCACCCCGGAGGAGTTAGAAAATACTCTTACCTCACCGTACCGAGTATCACAGCTCCGGTCCCATAGAAGACTCAAAGGAAAACCTCTGTTCCATTTTTCTTTTTTTTAACTCTGTGAGGAAAGCAGAGGTAATAAGAACTCCAGAGGCTCAGATGAGTGGGAAAGGCAGGGAAAGGCGAACCAATGTGCCTGCATCCACTGAGTGGGAAAGGACAGGGGAAAAGCAAGCTAATATGTCCACATCCACGGGGGCATGGGTAAGGCAGGGAAAGGGCTAACCTATGTGCCTTCAAAGTGAAGCTGCTATACCCCAGCTAACAACTGGCAAGCCAGGAGCCACCCCCAGGCAGATTTTTGATGGAGCTCGAAGAAGCTGCAGCCACCCTGCTTGGGGAGATAGAGAATACTGAAGAGGCAGTGGAGCTGGCTTGCCATGAGGCACTGTGAAAAGTTGAGTGCTCTCTATCTCCCCCTGCTGGTTGATGGACACAACCCATACATAATGGCTTCATCTGCTTGATGACAAGGAACAGACTTTGAAATGTGCCCTCTATGAATTGGAACTTGTAGAACTAGTAGAAGAAAAAAAAAAGTCTTAATGACTGGAAACCTAGAGGAATGAGTGTTAAAAAAAAATAATAATAAAAGAACAGTTTCTCCCCCTCCACTTGTTTCTTCTGCCCTCTCTACCTCCTCAACCCCCTCTCCCAACTCACAGCTGCACTAGTCATGTCCTCCACATTGTGCTGCTTATGTTTATGATTTAATCAGGTTTGATATACTGACCTTAGCACAACGCATAACAGGGCTGTTTACAAAGAAAACAGCACTGTACAGTCTCTGGCTGGCAGGACCAGCATTTCCATGCCTACTACATCTCTCAGGTACATCTGAGCCAACAAGTTACAGCACGGGCTAATCGTCTATGTGCATCTCGGCAGTAAAAGGAAAAATTATGTTCTTACCTGATAATTTTCTTTCGTTTAATCATACCAAACTAGTCCAGACTAATGGGTTGTGTCCATCTACCAGCGGAAGACAGAGAAAAGAGTTCCAAGTAAACCACCCCTTAAGGGTATCGTGCAGCCTGGAATGTTCAGTATTTCGAATAGCCAAGCAATGGTGCTCTGAAGTCTAAAATAAAACACAGTTAATACTAAACAGGCAAACTCTTGGAGCCAATATGCAGAACCTCGCTGTTCCTGCTTGGCCAAAGGCAACTGCAACCTCTCCTCACAGTAAAGTGGGAGGGAATGGTCCATACCGAGCTTGCCCAAGTACATAGAGATCTACCCCTGAATCCAGGGAAAGAACTCCGTGATTCCAAGTAACAGGAGACATACAGAGCTGGCACAACAAGTGGCAGGAGACTGAATAGAGAAGATGAAGTAGGCAGTGCTGTAGGACATCCCACCATATTGAAGCGCTGTGGAACATCCAGAGATACCTAAAGGAAACAACACTGACAGACTTTAGCCAGGGAGGGCATCTGGACTGGTCTGGTATGATTAAAGGAAAGAAAATTATCAGGTAAGAACATAATTTTTCCATCCTTGTCATCTATACCAGGCCAGTCCAGACTAATGGGATGTAGCAAAGCAGTGTCCCAAAGAGGGGGGGGGGGGGGGAGAGAGAGAATAGAATAATGCAGAAGGTTGAAAAATCAACAAAGCTATACACACAGCAGCAGAAAAGGATTTGAATATCCGAACCACCAGGCTACCAAAATGGAACAGAGTTAGACACTAGAAAAGGAACTGAAGCTGTAGGACATAAAACAAACATCCTGAGTAATTACGTACCCCTGTCCTAAGACTAGCAAAAGAAGCAGCAAAAGATACTCATGCCAAAAGACCCCTCTTGGAAGGAAGGCAACAGTCATATCCAAGCAACGAGAAGAACTGTCTCTCCTAGACCAGGATCCACTTCTCTGAACCCTGGCAGGATAAAGACTCTCCCAAACCTGCCGGTCTGCCTTCAGTCCAAGATGGTCAGATGAAGCGACCTTAACAAGTACTAGGAGTACGCAACCCCAAACAGTGCGTCACACTTCATAGAAGAAAGGAAGCAAGGCCCAGGAACCACCCAGACCCGTGCCTAGTGACAGAATCAAACTCCACAGAACAAGAAGAGACTCCAGAGTCGAGAGAACCAACAAACTGGAGCACTAGTCTCTCCAGGAGAACCATGAAGAAAAGGGCAGCAGCATACCAGGGTACAACCGTAGAGTACTCCTAAACCAGCTCGCTCTGGACTTAGGGATGAAAGAAGAGAGCAAAAAGAACAAAAGGAGCCAAAAAGAAAGGAGAGTCGAGAGCCACACTGTGGAGAAAAGATCACCAAGATGCCAAGAAACCACAAAAGGAGCAGAGACAATTTCAAACTCCAGCAATGGAGAAGTTTCTCGCTAGCCACCAAGAGGCTACGGCAAGAAAACGTGCCACAGGAATGGTAGCTAACAGGAGATAAGACAGCCTTGTCTTGCAATTCAAACTGTGGTATGCCACAGCTGCCAAGAAGTTACTGTATCCAACCCACAGAAAGGAGCTGGGATTGACCGACAAGGTGAAACAGTGCCCAACAGGCAAAGGTGAAAATACGCTCCTCAGTCAGAGACTGAACTGTGCTCAAGGGACAGAAACGAAGCTGCGCTCATCAGGCAGAGTAGCATCTGTGCTCAACAAGAACAAATGGATTTGCACTCAAAGCACATAAACTGAGCCACGCACCACGGGCAGAGAAAGAGTTGCACACCTCTGGCAAAGATAGAAATGCACTGAACCAGCAGAGAAGAAGCTGAGAGTAACAGACAGAGGATGAGAAGTGCCCCACTGAAAGAGCTGGATGTTAGAGGTACCTGCAGAACTGAAGCTGCGGTAGCGATGGAACTGTGTATAAAACGCAGACAAGAAGCTGCGCTCCAGACGCCAGCAAGGAACAGCGCTCCACACGCCAAGGAGCTATGCAGCACCTGCAGTCACATAGCTGTGCTCCACATACCACCCAGAAACTGCGCCCAATCTGCAGAGAAGAGTTGTGCTAAACACACAGAGATGGAGCTACACTCAACAGACGGTGAAGCCAAACTCTGCACGCAGACAGGGAGCTGTGTTCCCTATGCAAAGAGAGAGCTGCATGCCACACACAAAGGGCTGCGTTCCACAGGCAGACACAGAGCAGCGTTCTACACGCAGACACAGGACTGCGCTCCACGAGACGTGCAGAGAAAGAGCTACACTCAACATGTGACAATGGAGCTGCTTCCAACATGCAGAGATGAAAGGTTGCAGAATATGCAGCAAAGGAACGTCACTCAACATGCCATGATAGAGCTGTCCTCAACATGCAGCGATGGAGCCGTGCCCCACATGGAACGGTGGAACTTCATGCAGCGATGGAGACGCGCTCAACATACAGCGATGGAGCTGTGCTCAACAAGCAAAATGCATAGATGGAACCCCGGGGAACAGCCAGAGAAGAAGGTGCTAACAGGAGGCCAAAAAGAAAGGAGCACAACTTGTGGAAATGCAGACCTGGCGCTGTACTCCCCTTGCCCAGAGGGACTAAAACTACAAGAAGAGAAAGCCCGTGCCCCAAGAGACACTCTCAGCCCTCAAGTGGTCTCTGAGCCTCCTAGGCAACCGAGACAGAGCAGCAGTCAACGTAGAGAAAGAACTCCCGCCAAGAGGGAGGTAAGCACCACAGATCTGAAATCCTCAGACCATAGGGAGCAAAATGCAGCTGTAAGGCAGTGAGGAAGAAACAACTCTCGCCAGGCCAGGAACAAAGAGGATGCTGGCCTCTAACATCAAACCGAGGATAAACCAGCTAAGGGAGAGTCAAACTCCAGAACTAGAACAGAGCCACTTCCCTGCAGAAAAGTTGAGAAAAGCGCAGAGCTAAGAGGCGATATTCCAGATGCACAGCAATAGATCTGCTCAGCAGGAAAGAACTGCGCCCCTTACAGAAAAAGGAAGGAGTGCCAAATGTACCAGGAGAGAGGCACCTGAAACTAGAGAAGGCAAAATCCGCCTGTGCCAGCTAAAATTCCAGCCTGAAAGCAAGGAATAGCTGTGGCAAACTAGTCCTAAAAAGGCACATTCCCATAGACACTGAATTGAGTAGAAGCAAAAGACTGGCAAGAATGGCGCTCCTGAGAGTACTCAGAAGAAGGATATGAGTTAGCAGTTGCACATCAAGGGCAACAAGGACCCCCGACAGAAGGAACGTACCCTGCAGACAAACCAGAGCAGACAGGAGGGATCCATGGGGACGAGAGAACCAACCTCGCTAAGAAAGGGAGGAAAAACTGCTGCCAAAACAAGAATCAAATAGCAGGGGCATCTCAAGCAAGATGCCTAAAGCAGCAGAGACCGGACAGTCTGAAAAAGAACTGACCAACAGCCGTGTAAGGCTGACAGGAATGAAAAAATAGCCCTGAACTAAAAAGACCAAGCCTGCAGCCAAACGGAGCCAGCGAGATAGACTTCCCCCCCCCCCCCCCCCTTTGGAAATGGCAGACTAAGCTCCGAACCACAAAGGTACAAGTTCCAGCAATGGGGCCACCCTCTGAACCAGCCGCCGTCTAGGACTGTGAAGAGGAGAAAAACAAATGAGTTTCGTGATCCAGACACGAGCCGTGCCCCACAAAAAAAAAACCCAAAGTAACTGGTACTGAAGCAGCATGGGCATAATCATATATAAGAAATCATATGAAGGGTTAATTCTGTTAAAAGCTTGAAGTTAGAATTCTAACTTTTTACTTTGCAACTAAAGTGAAGGTATGCCAGATGGTTCATATTATTTCAATGTCTAGCTTGGCCGAGCTAAGGTTAGGAAAGGTCAGTGAGAAATGAAACTCTGTCCCTTGTGAATTGCCAATGCTAGCTGGCACAGCTGTAAACTATTATGAATGAATAAAGGAATGAGCCAGACATATGATTAATTGTAGTTTAAAATGCTTAGATAGAAAATACTATTTAGAGAGAGAGAGGCAATAGATTAGTATTTACAAGTTTTTGATATTTAGAATATGTCTTATAAGAAATACTGATTCTGTGTAAATTAATAAGGTTTGTGTCTGTGTAGAATATCTGTTAAATTCTGTATTACTCTTTGTCTGCTGTTTAAGACTGCAGTTGAGGAGATCAACATGTGGTTTGACTTAGCCATAGTTCTGGCTGGTTCAATGTATAAGCTGATAGGTGAAGAGGTCAGAACTAGTCAGCTCTCTTCTCCTTGATTAATTATAGCTAAGTGTAGGACTGGCCTCCTGGAAGTAATAACCTGATATGTATGCTATTAAGTAAGATTGGCTTTTGACCCCTTTAATGAATGCCAGAGTTTAGTTAGCAGTTAGTACTAGGAATATGAGAAATCAATCATAATAACATGTAAGAGACTGGAGACCAAATGTCTGGCTTAAGGGGCCCCAGGTCAGAGGTCAGTTTAGGATGTCTGGAACCTATGTAACTGATATTTCAAAGTAATGATTGGTTGAGGCAAGGTAGCCAATCAATTTCTTAACCAATTGGGAGTAAAGGGGGCTAGGCTAGGAGGAGGGCTTAGGACCCTATTTAAGTAGGAGCAGAAGCAGTTTACGTCAGAAGGAGCTCAGAAGAAAGAGAAGGACAGAAGGAACAGACAGAAGAAGAGAGCTGAGACAAAGACACAGAGAGCTGAGACAGAGGAGAAGAGAGCTAGAACTGATGTCTTGCTTTGTTTGCTGGCAAATAAAGAAGATTTTTCTCTCATACTGGTGTGTGCTGTCTGACTCCTGAAGCATCACAAATTCATGCCTCCATTCCTGCAACAATTCTTGGTGGCAGCGGTGGGATGCATCCTGCATTAATCCCAGCACCCAACTGACTGGAGAACATTCGCCGGGTATGTATTCTGTATTCTGTATTGTAATTCTAGCTAGAAAATTGTAAATCAGCCCCTCAAACAAATTGAGGAAGGAGAGCCTGATCAACTCTCAGCGAAGGCCCTAGTACCTTCTAATCTAGAGGAGATTAGAAGCGAAAACGCTTGAGCTTATCTGTATCTGAGAAATCTGAAATTGTTGGGTGGGATTTTCTGTACTGAATGAATGTGTGATGCCTGAATGTTAATGAGTGCGGACTTCTTATAGCTGCATTTCCAATTAACGCGAGTTCAATTGGTCAGCAACGGAAGGAAGCGATTGTTGTCTGTCTACCTAGTGTCTCGAGAGTGCAGACCCCTTACTGCATTCTCAAAAATTCCCCCCCTCTTTGTGTGTTGTAACTGTAAGCATTATGGGTGGGACATCATCTAGACAAATTGATACCCCCCTAGATTGTATGCTTAAAAACTTTAGAAAAGGCTTTTTAATTAATGACTATGGACAGACTTTAAGCTCAAGTACTCTAAGAACCTTGTGTGAAGTTGAGTGGCCATCTATGGGAGTGGGGTGGCTCCCTAGTGGCAGCTTAGATATTGAAGTAATCCGGAAGGTCTACAGCATAGTTGTAGGAGAACCAGAATATTCTGAACAACTCCCTTATATAGATTCCTGGGACAGCCTTGTGACTGACCCTCCCTCCTGGTTGAAAACTTATATGGGATCCCCAGTAAAATTCATGTTAGGCCGTGTTCAAAGAAAGATTAGAAAATCTAAACTAGAAGAGGGAAAGAGCCCTAGGAAGCTTACCACCCAATCAGTGGCTTCCGCCCCTACCCTGTTTGAGAAACCCATACTCTCTGATGACCCCTCAGATCTTGAGCCACCACCTTATGGCCTATTGTTGGGGTTCCGTGCTACCCCCAGAGATCCACGCCGTCCAGCCCAAGCTTCTCCAGTACAGGCTTCTCCGGATAGTTCCTCTTCTGTGCGAACCCCACCACATCCTAGGTTGGACTTTTCACCTGGCCTCTACCCTTCTGTGCCACATCCTCTCCTGTTAACCTCTGAAGACCCGCTTTGGGTTCCACTCCCTGACTCCTCAACTCCTGACAGCCCAGCCTCTCCCTCTAATACCCCTACCCACTCATCAGGGGCCCGGCATCCCTTTCAATGGACTGACTCACCTGTGACCACCTCTCAGTCTATGAGTACCCCTCCCCATCCCTCAGGGGTTCAACATACCTCCACTGAATGGGTTAGACCTGCTGCAATCACCTTTGAGCATGATAGGAGGGTAGCTCCTAGCTCTACCTCAGGTTCCATTCCCACCTCCTCGAGAGTTCTGCCCCTCCGCCAGGTAACTACCACTCGACCGGATCCTAATAATCAGGGTCAGGTTATACAGGCACAGGCCTATCAGTATGTACCCTTCACAACCACCGATCTCCTGAATTGGAAGACGCATTACCCCTCTTATACTGAAAAGCCTCAGCATTGGTGGACCTAGTGGCTAGCATTATGGCCACCCATAACCCAACCTGGACTGATTGTCAACAACTTCTCCTGACCCTCTTCACAACTGAGGAGAGGCGGAAGATTTTGCAAAATGCTGAGGCCATCACGCGAGAGCGTGTCCCCGGGGGGACACAGGACCCAGAGGGATGGGTTAGAGCTCGGTTTCCTCGCGCAGCTCCAGATTGGGATCCAAATGATGGGCAGCACTATGAACTGTTGTCTGGCTATTGCCGGGACTTGCTGGAAGGTATGAGGAAAGGCATAAAGAGGCCCATTAATCTGGCAAAGGTCTCTGAAATTCTCCAAGGGGCAACTGAATCCCCTGGGGCCTTTCTAGAGCGACTAATTGAAGCCTACAGAACATACACCCCATTTGACCCTGAAGCCCAAGAAAATCAGAGAATGGTGAATAGTGCATTGGTGGCCCAGAGTATGCCAGATATCCGGAAGAAGTTGCAGCGTCAGGAGGGATTCGCAGGGATGAATACCACCCAGCTAATTGAGATCGCAACCAAGGTTTTCATTAATAGAGATCAGGAGGTGCGCCGAGAGGCTGACCGGAAGATGCAGAAGAAGGCCGACCTTTTAGCGGCAGCCATTACTAATTCCACCCTTAACCGAGGTCGACCTCTAGCTAATGGGAAGCCAAAGTGGGACCCCGGACCACCAGCCAGGCCCCGAGATTCCTTCAATCAATCCCGGCCAAGGGGGGAGAATCCCAGACCAAGATTGGAGAGGGACCAGTGTGCCTATTGTAAGGAAAGAGGGCACTGGAAAGATGAATGCCCCCAGAGGCGCCAGGGACTGAGAAGGGGACCAGGAGATCGAGGAAGCCGAGGCCGAGTTCGAGAGGGAAGATATGAGCCTCCTGAATCTGACATCATCGGGATAGCCGAGATGGCAGAATGGGACGAATAGGACAGACCGGGTTCCTACAAACTGGGCTCCCAGGAACCTATGGTCAAGCTAACTATAGGGAGCCGCTCAATTCCATTCATGATTGATACAGGAGCTGAACATTCTGTTGTGACGGAGCGATTAGCGCCTGTGTCTGGAAAAACTGTCCGAGTGGTGGGAGCCACGGGGGTGCAGAACCGGAGGCCTTTCCTGACAACCCGTAGATGCCAATTAGGCTCACACATAGTCACTCATGAATTCCTGTATATGCCAGACTGTCCAATCCCTTTGTTAGGCCGAGACCTGCTGTCCAAGCTTAGGGCCCAAATTTCCTTTGACTCTGATGGCCAGACTTCAGTCTCCTTTCGGCCCCCGACATCCAGCCCTAAGGGTATATTGAGTTTCTGCTGCCCTCTTGAAGAAGAATGGCGGCTGCATCAGTCGCAGGGCCAAGTTGACCTACCCCTGGCAGACAGCTTTCAGGTCAGTGGGGTATGGGCAGAAGATAATCCCCCAGGGTTGGCCCGAAATATTCCTCCTGTACATGTAGATTTACTTCCAAATGCCCGGCCAATCCATCTTCGCCAATACCCAATTCCCAGAAAGGCTCTGGAAGGGATTCAAGCACATTTGAATCGTCTGTTATCCCATGGAATTATTCGTCCTTGCCAGTCTCCATGGAATACGCCACTATTGCCAGTTCAGAAGCCAGGGACTGAGGACTACCGGCCAGTCCAAGACTTACGAGTGGTCAACAAATCCACTATCTCATTACACCCTGTAGTGCCTAATCCATATGTCCTGCTAGGATTGATACCTTCTGGAGCTACCCATTTCACAACACTAGACCTAAAAGATGCCTTCTTTTGTATTCGGGTGGCCCCAGCCAGTCAATTGCTTTTTGCCTTTCAATGGGAAAACCCAGTAACAGGAAGGAAGCTTCAGTATACATGGACCCGCCTGCCACAGGGGTTCAAGAATTCCCCCACTATTTTTGGGACAGCCCTAGGGCAAGACCTTAAGACTTTTAAATCTGAGCCTTCCAGGCGAGTTTTACTCCAGTATGTAGATGACCTCCTGATTGCAGCAGTGACCCAGGAAGAGTGTTTTGAGGCTACCAGAGAATTGCTGGAGCTACTCTTGGATGCAGGCTATAAGGTCTCACGCTCAAAGGCCCAACTTTGTCAGTCAGAAGTGAAGTATCTGGGCTTTTGCATTTCCCAGGGAAGTCGGAGACTGGATGCTAGTAGGAAGCAAGCGGTAGCTGCAATTCCCCAACCCAAGTCCAGAAGAGAAGTTAGGGAATTCCTGGGAGCAGCTGGATTCTGCAGAATTTGGATTCCAAATTTTGCATTGATGGCGAAACCCCTTTACCAAGCCACAAAGGGGGGTGAAAAGGAACCATTTGAATGGGGACCTACTGCTCAACAATCCTTCATTGCCATAAAGAAAGCCCTACTCCAAGCCCCTGCGTTAGGCCTTCCTGATGTGGAGAAACCTTTCTCATTGTATGTCCACGAGCGACAGGGGGTTGCTCTGGGTGTGCTGACCCAGATGATGGGATCCTGGCAGAGGCCTGTTGCATACCTGTCTAAACAGCTGGATGGAGTGGCTAAAGGATGGCCAGCCTGCATGAGGGCCATTGCAGCAACAGCCTTACTGGTCCAGGAAGCTGATAAGTTGACCTTGGGGCAAGAACTGGTTGTTAAAGTCCCCCACGCAGTTCTTACCCTCATGGAGTATAAGGGCAACCACTGGTTTACAAATAACCGTATGGTTAAGTACCAAGCTAGTTTGTGTGAGAATCCACGGATACACCTGGAAACAGTGGCTACATTTAATCCCGCTACTCTTTTGCCAGCATCTGAGGGACCACCGGATCATGACTGTATCCAAACTATGGATGAAGTGTACTCCAGTCGACCAGATCTTAAAGATGTTCCGTGGAGGGACCCAGATGTAATTTATTTCACAGATGGAAGCAGTTATGTGGAGAACTCCAAGCGACTGGCAGGCTATGCTGTGGTGACAGAAGACAAGGTGATAGAAGCAAGAGCCCTGCCCCAAGGAACTTCAGCCCAGAAAGCAGAACTTGTGGCCCTCATACGAGCTCTGGAGTTAGCAGCAGGACTGGTGACCAACATTTATACTGATTCTAAGTATGCCTTCACAACCCTACATGCTCATGGAGCTTTGTATAAGGAAAAGGGACTCATAAATGCTGCAGGCCAACCTGTTAAGTATGGACCTGAAATACTTCAGCTGCTAGAGGCTGTGTGGGCCCCCAAGAAGGTAGCTGTCATTCACTGCAGGGGACACCAAAGAATAGATACTCCAGTGGCCCGAGGGAACCGCCATGCTGATCGGGTGGCCAAGGAAGCTGCTCGAGGACCCCTAGCAAGTACTGTGACTCCCCTGTTCCAAATTCGATTGCAAGAATGGACACCTATGTATACCCAAGTGGAAGAGAAATGGGCTCAAGAAGAAGGTGCAGTAAGGAGACCTGATGGCTGGTTACATCTCCCTGATACCAGAGTTCTGGTGCCACGCCACCTAGCTTGGCCTGTAGTGTCTCAAGCTCATGACCTATCACACTTAGGGAAAACAGCACTAGCCCGCCTACTCAATCGAGTAGTGGTGCTGGAAGGATTGGATAGTCTGGTTGCCACTGCCTCTGCCCGATGTACTCTCTGTGCCCAGAATAATGCTCGTCAGGGACCCCGTATTCCACCAGGAGTTCAGTCTAGAGGACTAACACCCTTTGAGTCCCTAGTTATAGACTTCACAGAAATGCCCAGGAGCGGTAGGCTCCGATATCTCTTAGTCATGGTCTGTACCTTTTCTGGGTGGGTGGAAGCATATCCTACAGTCACTGAGAAAGCCACAGAAGTAGCTCGAGCCCTCCTTAGGGATGTCATCCCCAGGTATGGACTGCCCCTTGCCATAGGTTCAGATAATGGTCCCGCCTTTGTTGAAGCTACACTTCAGGCCCTGTCCCGCGCATTGCGCATTACCTGGAAATTGCATTGTGCCTATCGTCCCCAGAGTTCAGGGCAGGTTGAGCGGGCAAACAGAACCTTGAAAAATAGCCTAGCAAAGATTTGTCAGGAAACCCAATTGAAATGGCCACAGGCATTGCCACTAGCCCTCTTTCGCCTTCGATGCACCCCAACTAAAGGAACAGCCCTCTCTCCCTTTGAAATTGTGTATGGGAAGCCCCCAGCCATTTTACAGGGAATTAAGGGAGACATAGGGATTTTAGGGTCTGCCCAGGTGCAGGAGCAGGTAGCCCTCCTGGGTAAGATAATTTCTGAGCTTCAGTCTTATGTGAGAGAAATAAACCCTGTCCCCTTCCAGGCTCAGGTACATTCCTTCCTGCCAGGGGATAGAGTTTGGGTGAAAGACTGGAAGCTCCAGCCTTTGGGGCCCCGATGGAAAGGACCTTTTACTGTTTTGCTTTCTACCCCTGCAGCTGTGAAGGTCGCAGGGATTACTCCATGGGTCCATTGGTCTCGAATTAAGTCTGCTGACCAGACTGAGCCCAGCACGGATCAGACGGAGCCTAGACAGTGGAGAGCAGAAAGTGATCCAGCGGAGCCATTGAAGTTGCGCCTGACCCGAACCAAAGAATCTACTAGCTGAAAAGAAGGGTCAACTGCATACTGCAGGAGCGGCTGAACTTCGGCTTCACACTGAGACTCTTTCTTGCTCTGATTCTGGCTTTCTTGGAATTTGAAAGCTTGATCCTTGTCAGTTGAGGGTCTATCCCAACTGGTATAAGAACTCAAAGACTGAGAACACTATATGAGAGTAATCTGTGATTAGCACAGACTGTTGAAATATTATTGCTTAATTAGTTTGCTGTATTTGTTTTAGATTAGGAAGAAAGAAAATGTTAGTAGTTTGGATGCTTTTGTTGTTTTCTACTCCTTGCCTCCTTGTTCCTAATACCCCAACTCGCTCCAACCTTTGGTTACACTCTGTCCAGGAACTAATTAGCCAGGCAAAGATTACTTCCCCTTGTATTGTGTGTTCCCGATTTTCTCCTTATACTACAGATGTCCCAGCTGTACCTGTCCCTGTGCAACTCCCAGCTCTTATACCTCCCTATTTTTCGAGTTCAGGCCCTTGGAGCCAGGATTATACTTGGTGGTCCTTTTATAATGCTACTTCCCCCTCTGAATCTTCTCTAAGGCCAGTTTTTACGTCTCCCTATCCAGCCTCTGGAGTGTTTTGTTTAACAAGAAGCATCTCAACTGTTCTTCCCATTCCCTGTAACTATACTAATGTTCTCCCAGAAAAAGGAGAATCTGTGTGGGTAGTTTCTCCAGGTACTCCTATGTGCCCTGCTACCATACCTGTAGATTATGACCCAGGTGATTATCTGGCTCCTAAGCGTACCACTGAGAAGACTATAGTGTCCAAGCTTATTTTCTACTTTCATAAGTCCCCGGGGTATGAAGAGTTATTAACAAATGAGCAGCCTGTCACAATTGGGGATTGGCGCCTATGGTGTGCAAAGTCTCCATTTCGTCTTCGTTCCCCCTGGGATAGGGGCTCGCATTATGGGCACCCTAAGTACCCTGTCCAGCCTGAGCCAACATTTATTGGGAACTTTCCTCACCCTCTTCTTGGTCATTACTGGCTCTGTGATAATGTCCTCCACATGATTCTTCCCGCCACATATGATTTTTGTGTATTGGTAACCTTGAATTATTTTCCTAAAGTTATTCCTCTTAAGCCACTATCCCTGCACCGCTCTAAGCGAGAGGCTTTGTCCTTACCCTCCTCCGTTGCCACAGAGGATGAGGCGATTGAATTAGCCCTCCAGTATATTAATTCTACTTATCCTCTGACTAAAAAGAGACTTGTAGCCCTTTCTGCCACGGCCTGGATTCCAATTGGAGGCCCGGTAGCGGGTATTACTGAACTAGGTATGGCTACTCGGAGACTTCAGTCCCTACTCCATGTTTTAGTTCATGAGCTGAATGTGGTAGTCAATGCATTGCAGGATCAAATTAATGAATTAAGTATAGTTTCTAGGTATAACCGTATGGGTCTTGACTATCTCTTTGCAGCCCAGGGTGGCCTCTGCACAGTGCTAAATTCTTCAGAGTGCTGTACTATTGTCATAAATAGGACGCATGTAGTTAGGCATGCTATGGATAAAGTCCTACAGTTGGCTAGCCTTAATGTGGAGGATTACCGAGGAGGATTAGATCTTACCTCCTGGTGGTGGTCATTGACCTCCTGGATACGTCCCTTGTTCATTTCCCTAATAGTCTTAGTTTTAGCAGGGTTTTTGTTTTGTTTCCTGGCCTCATGTGCTTCGGCAGTATGCCGTCGAACCTTAACAAGTAGGGTAATGGTGATTCACAAGTCTATTCCTAGTTAGGATCACTATAATCTCCAGAGTTTGAGTTGTGAGACTTATCTCTGCATAAGCTGATTTTAGTCTCAAAGGGGGGAATGAAGCAGCCATGGGCATAATCATATATAAGAAATCATATGAAGGGTTAATTCTGTTAAAAGCTTGAAGTTAGAATTCTAACTTTTTACTTTGCAACTAAAGTGAAGGTATGCCAGATGGTTCATATTATTTCAATGTCTAGCTTGGCCGAGCTAAGGTTAGGAAAGGTCAGTGAGAAATGAAACTCTGTCCCTTGTGAATTGCCAATGCTAGCTGGCACAGCTGTAAACTATTATGAATGAATAAAGGAATGAGCCAGACATATGATTAATTGTAGTTTAAAATGCTTAGATAGAAAATACTATTTAGAGAGAGAGAGGCAATAGATTAGTATTTACAAGTTTTTGATATTTAGAATATGTCTTATAAGAAATACTGATTCTGTGTAAATTAATAAGGTTTGTGTCTGTGTAGAATATCTGTTAAATTCTGTATTACTCTTTGTCTGCTGTTTAAGACTGCAGTTGAGGAGATCAACATGTGGTTTGACTTAGCCATAGTTCTGGCTGGTTCAATGTATAAGCTGATAGGTGAAGAGGTCAGAACTAGTCAGCTCTCTTCTCCTTGATTAATTATAGCTAAGTGTAGGACTGGCCTCCTGGAAGTAATAACCTGATATGTATGCTATTAAGTAAGATTGGCTTTTGACCCCTTTAATGAATGCCAGAGTTTAGTTAGCAGTTAGTACTAGGAATATGAGAAATCAATCATAATAACATGTAAGAGACTGGAGACCAAATGTCTGGCTTAAGGGGCCCCAGGTCAGAGGTCAGTTTAGGATGTCTGGAACCTATGTAACTGATATTTCAAAAGTAATGATTGGTTGAGGCAAGGTAGCCAATCAATTTCTTAACCAATTGGGAGTAAAGGGGGCTAGGCTAGGAGGAGGGCTTAGGACCCTATTTAAGTAGGAGCAGAAGCAGTTTACGTCAGAAGGAGCTCAGAAGAAAGAGAAGGACAGAAGGAACAGACAGAAGAAGAGAGCTGAGACAAAGACACAGAGAGCTGAGACAGAGGAGAAGAGAGCTAGAACTGATGTCTTGCTTTGTTTGCTGGCAAATAAAGAAGATTTTTCTCTCATACTGGTGTGTGCTGTCTGACTCCTGAAGCATCACAAATTCATGCCTCCATTCCTGCAACAGTACCAGCTCGGAAGAGTCCAAGATCAGAATCAGACGCCGGCCAGTGAAATTCGAAGAAACTTCACAAGTGGCCCCCTAGAATACATTGCCAAAGGCAGGAAACAAGAGGAAAAGACCACGAGGGAACAAAATGGCCCAAAGACGAAAGCATGGACAGTGGCTGCCAAAAACAAAGGAGGCCCCGAGAAGAAGGAACTAAAAATAAATCAGGTAACAGGCAAGAGAAAGAAGGAAAAATAAAGTTTCTTTTTTTTTTTTAAACAACCTGTTTCACTAGTGACAAGAATTGATAAAGGCCTCAGAGGCAGAAATTCAGTTATACCTATCACCACAGAAGAGAAGAACCCCACAGGGGAGACAAGTTACTCCATGCCACACTCAATCACCCTGCTATAAAGACAGCCAGGGGAGGTAAGGGAGGGGAGGGAACCAGGTCACTGGATATCACCCTAGCTGGCAGAGGAGGAACTCAGGACCACTGAGTATCATCTAAAACTAGCCCCCACATGGCTACCAGCACACCCCTGGCTCCACTGTCACCAGAAGAATCTGGGACAGGAGCTACCAGCCAGCAATCCAGAGCAGCTGCACGATCCGTCCACCATCCGCTAAGAGACGGAGAAAATACTGAACATTCCAGGCTGCACGATACCCTTAAGGGGCAGTTTACTTGGAACTATTTTCTCTGTCTCCTTCCACTGGTAGATGGACACAACCCATTAGTCTGAACTGGTCTGGTATAGACAAGGAATTGACAAATACCAAGTAAAAAGACTAGTTTTTATATGGGTTATATAATCTTTTGATGTATGAAACGTTTATAGAACATTACATTAAGATTCCTAAACTTTTTTTTTTTTGGGGGGGGGGGGGGGGGGGGGGGGGGGGGGGTTCAGTGAGCTGCTCTGTGGCAAGACAGACACACACTATTACCATATGTACTTTGCAGATAACTTTCAAAGAGAATCTACCTGGATAGCCTCATTCTGAAATTAGCTAGTGTCACGGGTAGATCTACTTTGTACCTGCAATTCATAGTCTTAAGCAGGGCTAAAACAGTGCATGTAATCTGAAAACCGACTGTAGGCTGCACATACTATAGGACATGTTTATCCACCCCTACCCTTGCTAAGATAATGTTCAAACAATTTTCTTTAAACTAGTCCCTTATTTTGTTACTCCATCGTATCTATATATTCCATCTTTGCTTACACCCTATGCTGTCTATTAAAATGTTGTATTGTGTTGACATTGTAATGTAGCATACTATATGCCATATTTTGTACTGTTTGAATATTTTTACTGCATTGCCTATTGCTTATATTTGACTTATTCGTGCTGTACACCGGTTTATTCCTTCAAAAAGGTAAATAAATCCTAATTAAATAAAACTGTTCTTCCCCAATTCTAGAATTACGAACACTGTGAAAGCCCAGATATGCTTTTAGCCAAAGGAAGCCAGTTTTCAAAACAGGGAAATTGATGCCTTCCTTGTACTCGAAGTACAGTTTTAAAGAACTGAGCTAGCTTCCTGCTCGCTCAGTGCCGTCATTCTTTCTGCAACTTGTGGACATTTGAGAATTGGTTGGGGTGGAAAAGGAAGTGATCGGAACACAGCTGCTGTGCTGTTCTGTATTATTACTTGTTCTCATAGTGCATGATAGGCTAAGAGTGTAAGCTCCTATACCAAAGTTTGGATTGTACCTGATCGGTTGAAAAATAAAAACCCAGGGAAATTCGCCTGGTTAATGGCTTTGAAACTGCTACCTCTTGCATGTGCAAGCACTGACAAAACGGCCCAGTTTCAACCTTGTTGCCTCTACTGTCTGCATTTAGTTCCCATGTTCAGTGTTCAATATGTACTAAATGTTCCGTTTAAATTTTCTTGTACTTTATACCACGTTCTCTATGGTGACTGTCCTGAATGTCTATTGTCCCACTTTGAATTTTCTTTTCCCACTAGGAGGACTAAAACTATTCTCCTTGTGCCTTTCTTAACAAATAAGAGCATTAGGCGATTTAAGATGTATGATAGACTTCTTGCGTATCAAACCCCTATAATTTGGCTTGAGTACGTTTCTTGTTTTACTAGTAAAAAAAGGCCCGTTTCGGTAGGCAATGAAACGGGCGCTAGCAAGGTAATCCCCCCCCCCCCTCACGCCCCTGCCACCGAGTTTCAGACTCCCTCTCCCTCCGATTACAACCTCCCCCCCCCCCCCCCTGCGTTGCTGACCCCTGGACCCCCCCCCTTCCGCGACCCTATCGACCCCCCACCCCTCCCCGCAGAAAATTCTCCCCCGACGCCGTCGCGTACCTGTGCTGTCATCCGAAGTTGTCTTCGCGTCTGCGCCAGCGTTATTCAGGCAGGGGGAGGAGAAGGAGAGATTGCCCGCCCTCAACGTCATCACGTTTTGACGCGAGGGCGGGCCAGAGATACATGGAGACTATAGTACAGGTAACCGGTTCGCGAGGGCGGCAGCCAGTCTCGAATTTTTTGTTTGTTTGTTTGCGCGTGCCACTTCATGACGTCACTCTGATGGAAGCAGACCACCTCCGAGGGATTCACGGTCTCAGGCAACGTTCAGAACGTTGGAGGTAAGAATTATTATGTAGGATAAGCAATCTGAATATACATGAAGATGTTTAAAATGTTGCTTTTTAAGCTTTTTGTTGTTCATGCTGACTGAGGTTTTGGGCATTTGTTCTTAACTGTATTCAAGTGATTGTCCGATTTTTACTGGTATTGTAAACCACTTTGAACTTTTGGTTCTAGCAGTATATAAGTAACCTGTAAACTCTATTTGAGTTTCTCTGGAGTAGGTTGAGAGGGGCTAAGAGGTGAGGTGTGTTTTCTGTTCTGCCTCCATTCCCATGTTATCTCTAAATTCAGCAATGCAAACTTGGCCGATTGATAAAAGAGTGAATCCGTGCTAACATAGCACTATTCCAACAGAGATAAATAAGTTGGCAGAAGTACTTCTCTTCCTGCCAGCAAAGAAGAGGCAAGAGCTTCAAGGGGGCCTGAAGGATGAGTGGTTTTGCTGAATCAGGGGAAGAAGTTCCATTCTAGCCTGTTATCTTGGTACAGAGTGGGGGGTGGGGGGGGGAGGCCCAAGGAGGCTAACCTGCCGATCCTGTCATACACAGATTGGTGTACTAGCTATTCTATCACCCCCCCCCCCCCCCCCCAGAGAATCACCAGCCTTCTCAGAAATGGAGTGGAGAAGCAGTCTAGTTGTTTGAGCAGCAGGCTAAGAACCAGGAAAGCCACACTCCAAATCCTACCAACATTCCTTGTAACCTTGGGCAAGTCACTCCAACCTCCACTGCTTCAGATACATAACCTGTACGCCTTTTGAAGGACTGGGGAGCCACTAATGAAAACATACAAGTAAAATGAAAATGCAGCCTATGCCAATGCCTTAACCCAACTACAGTTTGGTGCATAGTTATTTAATTTTCATAGTCTGTGTACCACACTATCCTTGTACTAGATGGTTCACAATGATTACATACATAATTACATAAAATATACAACATTATTAAGACATAGTAACATAGTAGATGACTGCAGAAAAAGACCTGCACGGTCCATCCAGTCTGCCCAACAAGACAACTCATATGTGCTACTTTTTGTGTATACCCTACTTTGATTTGTACCTGTGCTCTTCAGGGCACAGACCGTATAAGTCTGCCCAGCACTATCCCCGCCTCTCAACCACCAGCCCCGCCTCCCAACCACCGGCTCTGGCACAGACTGTATAAGTCTGCCCAGCACTATCCCTGCCTCCCACCACCGGCTCTGGCACAGACCATATAAGTCTGCCCAGCACTATCCCCGCCTCCCAACCACCAGCGCTGCCTCCCGATCTCGACTAAGCTCCTGAGGATCCATTCCTTCTGCACAGGATTCCTTTATGCTTATCCCACGCATGTTTGAATTCCATTACAGTTTTAATTTCCACCACCTCCCGCGGGAGGGCATTCCAAGCATCCACTTACTCTCTCAGTGAAAAAATACTTCCTGACATTTTTCTTGAGTCTGCCCCCCTTCAATCTCATTTCATGTCCTCTCATTCTACTGCCTTCACATCTCCTGAAAAGGTTCGTTTGCGGATTAATACCTTTCAAATATTTGAACGTCTGTATCATTATCACCCCTGTTTCTCCTTTCCTCCAGAGTATACATGTTTAGTTCAGCAAGTTTCTCGTCATATGTCTTGTAACGCAAATCCCATACCATTCTCGTAGCTTTTCTTTGCACCGCTTCAATTCTTTTTACATCCTTAAGATATGGCCTCCAAAACTGAACACAATACTCCAGGTGGGGCCTCACCAACGACTTATACAGGGGCATCAACACCCCCTTTCTTCTGCTGGTCACAATTTCTTCCTCAAACAGCAATTACTTAATCAGGCCGGCTCCCCCCCTCGATCGGCGGCTCCCCCTGCCCTCAGTCGCTCCCGGAACTAACCTCTTAAATGCTTCCTTTCACTATTCATCTTCGCACTTGCCGCAAGCAGCAGGGCAGGCCACTCCTTCCTTCCATGTCCCGCCCTCGCCTGACGTAACGTAACGTCAGGAGAGGGCGGGACACGGAAGGAAGGAGTGGCCAGCCCTGCTGCTTGCGGCGAGTGCGAAGGTGAAAGGAAGCGGTTAAGAGGTTAGTTCCGGGAGCGATCTCGGGTGGGGGGGTGACCCCGATGTTTCCCCGAAAAATAAGGCCTCCCCTGCTAGGTCTTATTTTCGGGGGAGGCCTTATATTTTCAAATTGCAGCAAGACCTCTACTAGGTCTTACTTTCAGAGGATGTCCTATTTTCGGGGAAACACGGTATAAATATAGTAAATAAATAAAACAGTTCAAGGGAATCGGTGGAGGTTAATGCTCATAATTGGAAGTAAACAATCTTCTGGATTCCAATTACAGCTCATTCATCAGTTATCCCCATAAGAACGTCCTCTCCATGCCTATTTACCTAGCTCCACTAGCGTAATAATAACTACCATCTTTAAGGCACCAGAAGTGTACACAGAGCTATCACTACAAAAGAAATCAAATGCAATAAATTACATTTACAAAACAATGAAAAGAGGTGACATCACAATTTTTAGAATCTAGAACACTGGTGCTTTGCACCGTTCCCCACTGTCCCCAAAAGAAGTCTGGTTTATAGAATGAATACATTTAAGATAATTGCATATATTTGGTTTACGCAGCAGGTTATTTTATATGCATTGATTACAGAAAATCAGAAGAAACAAGGTTGAGAATCAATCTTATACAATAGATTGCTATTTACTATGTTTTTTCAAGGCAGATTGAATTTCAGTTAATGTCTTTTCTGGTCCAACAAAGAGGCGAGTGAATATAAGAAGTACAGACAGAACAGAAGACAGAAGAAAGGTCCGCACAGAAACAAAGACAAAGAGGAGCAACAGTGACTACCAAGGAGAGGAATGACAACTCAGCAGTCCACCAGAATTTAGAAGTTTATTCTGACATCCAAATGTGTCAGTGAACAGGATCACGGCACTCAGGATGACTAGGATATGGCTGTATTTTGGCAAAATCTGCCTGTGCTGGGGTCAGCAACTAGATAACACACTTAAAACAAAAACTCCAATTGGTGGTAATCCTTGGACTTTTTCTCAAATCTATAAAATAAAAACAAGCAAATATTTTTCCATATCTCATGCATAACAATACATTAATCTCCAACAGATTAATGTATTATTACACATGGATATAACCTTCATACAGAGGTTATATCCAGATCTGCCTTGGCTAAAACTATAAATGCTCGTACAAGAAACATGTACATTTTATAAGACTGAGAATATAACTGCATATTCTAAATTCAATTGTCAAAATATCTCTTCACAGAAACTAAAAAAGTGGCATATAAAGTCAAATGAAGTTATATACATTTTAAAAAGAGAAATATCCAAACATAGACAAATCAACATTAGATGTAAACTACAGCTTTAAAAAAAAACCAAAACACACTTTATATCTGTACTAAAATGATACAATGATTGACATACTAAACATCTCAGAATGCAAGCTCACCTAGCAAATAAGAAAAGGGGCTGTTTAAGATAGTAATGCCATAGATTGCAGACAACCAGGGCATCGTTGGGCACATAAAGAACGTACAGATGAAGGGAGCAGCGATTGGGGGCAGAGGAGAGAGGTTGGGATGACTTGAACCCCTCAGCATTCAAACCCTACTTCCAATCTCAAATCTTCCCCTCTCCCACCCATAAATTAATTTATACCTCACCTAGGGGCCCTTTTACTAGAAGGCGGTAGACCTACTGAATGGGTAGCACACGAAACAGCGCCAAGATGGTGCGCACTGAGGTGTCCCGTGGTGCTGCTGTGATCAGAACGCGCAGATCCCCACGCTAGAAAATAAAAATTATTACAGAAAATCAGAAGAAACAAGGTTGAATCAACAGTCTTATACAATAGAGTGTTATTTACTAAGGCTTTTCAAGACAGACTGAATTTCAGTCAATGTCTTTTCTGGTCCAACAAAGAGGTGAGTGAATATAAGAAGTACTTTCCTTACAGACAGAAAAGAAGATATAGAGGAAAAGTCCTCACAGAAACACAGACAAAGAAGAGCATGTTCTGGAATTTTCTGGCCTTTTCTTTTGGGTCTGCTTATTTCTGTTTGTGTTCCTCTGAGTTTCCACTGATAGCTACAAGACAGGAATTTCTTGCTGACCACAAACTGACAAGACCATTGCCATGACATCCCAACCAACTGTCTTGTTACAAACAAACTGACCAGACCCCCCCCCCCCCCCCCAATTGTCATGACATCCCAACTGTTTGTTACTAAGCAGAGGTGTGGCAAGGACACTAAGGCCCTATCACAGGTTTTCTATGTACTTGCAGGATTGCTGATTGGGTGATATATGAGGTGGTCCTTTGTGATGGGAAGGGTATATAAGTAACTGCTCATTTAAAGAGACTCTGAAATAGTCCGGATGGCAGGAGAGTTTCATATCCTTGCCACAGCCTGTATCCGGGGGGGGGGGGGGTACTCTTCCCCTCCTCCCCCCGATAGAAACTAATTCTCTATAGCTATAAATCTTCTTTCATTCATTCTTTCTCCTTTCTTTATCTTCTTTCTCTCTGTTCTGTGACCTTTGTATGAGGAACAAACTCTCCTTCCTTCTTTTTCTCTTCTTTATATAATTAGTCTAATTACTTATAATTACCGGTGCTATAACTTATCACTGATGTCTGATGCTGTGCTGGTGGGTGAGTAAAAGACTTTAATTCTCTGATTCCTGTACAATTTTGCTATAATATTTTGTAAGTTGTTTAGAGAATAGCGAACCAAATACGCAGCCTAGCACAAGCAGCAATGACGACCAAGGAGAGGAATGACAACTCAGTCCACCAGAATTTTCTAACATGGGGAGTGGGCAGTAGGTGTGTCCTGCGGTAATCAGGCAGCACACGGCCATATACACCTTCATAGAAAGAAAGTCCATATGCACCTTTATAGAGTGTAACATGTATGAGCAACATTATCAACTCCAGAAAGAAGCTCTCTTGGGTACAACGCAAAGCTTATGCAAGATGAAACATAAGTACATATTCAAACAGTCACAGATTCCAAGGGAGGGCCTCTGGATTGAAAGGAAAGAAAACCGGGTAAAAACTAATTTTTTTCTTCCATTTCATCCCACAGATCAATCCAGAGACTTGCAGGATGTTAAAAAAAAAAAACCCAAAAAACACCACACCAGTCCTCAAGTTGGGCAGAAAGGGCTAAAGCATCGAAAGCCGTTTGTCCCTCGGCCAAAATATCCAATCAATGCTTCAGAAAAGTGTGAGTAAAAGATCAACTTGCAGACCTGCATATTTCCTCAATGGAAAATCAACTGCACCTCTGCAAATGCAGTAGCTTGAGCTCTCGTTAAGTGTGCCTTGAAATCCAGAGGACTCTTGCCAAACAGGATGTACACACGGGAAATGGCATCCTTTTGAAGCTTCATTGCCCTTCTTGTGGCCAGAAAATAACAAAAACAATTATCAGAATGACAATTTGTCGGCGACCTCTAAGTATTTAATTAGAATCCTATGGAAATCCAAACAGCAAAACGAATCAAACTCCTCTGGATAATCTTCTTTTCAAAACGATGAGAGAGACATCGGTTGATTCAGATGAAAGGACAAGACCACTTTCAGAAGAAAGTATAGAACCATCCCAATTGTGACTCCAGCTTCATAAAAATGCAACAAGGGGTCTCAAAATGACAGCACCTGTAATTCCAGCACTCTTCTAGCTGAGGTAATTGCCACCAGAAAGATTGTCTTAAGTGTGAGATCCTTTAGGGTGAAGATCACATTGTGGCTTTGAAAGGTGCAGAGGACGAGGTTCAGATTCCTGGAAGGATATACTGCCCACCTGGGAAGCAGGAAGTGGTTGATTCCCCTAAGAAAACAGATTATATCCTGATGGCAGCCAAAAAAGCATGCAAGAGCTACCATCTAGACCTTAAAAGCACTTAAGACTAAGCCCTTTTTGAAACCTTCTTGCAAGATGATAGAGGTCTACAAAATTCTAGATAGAACTGGTAAACATGAATCAATTGTTTATACTTTCAAAAAGTAATAAGACTAGGGGACTCAATGAAGTTACATGATAATACTTTTAAAATTAATATGAGGAAATATTTTTTCACTCAACGAAGTTAAGCTTTAGAACTCGTTAACAGCAATTATATCTGGGTTTATAAAAGTTTCCTGGAGGAAAAGTCCATAGTCGTCTGTTGAGATAAAAATGGGGGAAAGCCACTGCTGTCCTTGGGATTGGAAGCATGGATTCCTGCTATTATTTGGGATTCTGCTGGGTACTTGTGACCTAGTTTAACCACTGCTGGAAGCAGGATACTAGGCTAGATGGACATCAGTCTGCCCCAGTATAGCTATTGTTTAGCACATAACCCAAGGATTCCAACGCCAGGTTCACTGTACTGGATGTTCAGGACAAATATATTCCACGTATTAGAAAAAAGGGAAAAAAGACTAAACGTCAGCCGGCGTGGCTAAACAGTAAGATAAAGGAAATCATTAGAGCCAAAAAACAATCCTTCAGAAAGTGGAGAAGAGAACCAACTGAAAGTAACAGGATAGATCATAAGGAATGCCAAGCCAAATGCAAAGCGGAGATAAGGAGGGCAAAAAAGGACTTTGAGAAGAAATTAGCATTGGAAGCAAAAATACATAGTAAAAATTTTTTTAGATACATTAAAAGCAGGAAACCGGCCAAAGAGTCGGTTGGGCCGCTGGACGAAAATGGTGTTAAAGGGGCGATCAAGGAGGACAAAGCCGTAGCGGAGAAATTAAATGAATTCTTTGCTTCGGTCTTCACCGAGGAGGATTTGGGGGGGACACCGGTGCCGGAAAGAATATTTGAAGCGGGGGAGTCGGAGAAACTAAACAAATTCTCTGTAACCTTGGAGGATGTAATGGGTCAGTTCAGCAAGCTGAAGAGTAGTAAATCACCGGGACCTGATGGTATTCATCCCAGAGTATTAATAGAACTAAAAAATGAACTTGCGGAGCTACTGTTAGAAATATGCAATCTGTCCCTAAAATCGAGTGTAGTACCGGAAGACTGGAGGGTAGCCAATGTTACTCCGATTTTTAAGAAGGGTTCCAGAGGAGATCCGGGAAATTATAGACCGGTGAGTCTGACGTCGGTGCCGGGCAAGATGGTGGAGGCTATTATTAAGAATAAAATTGCAGAGCATATACAAAAACATGGACTGATGAGACAAAGTCAGCACGGATTTAGTGAAGGGAAGTCTTGCCTCACCAATCTAATGCAATTTTTTGAGGGGGTAAGCAAACATGTGGACAATGGGGAGCCGGTTGATATTGTATATCTGGATTTTCAGAAGGCGTTTGACAAAGTGCCGCACGAAAGACTCCTGAAGAAATTGCAGAGTCATGGAATCGGAGGTAGGGTATTATTATGGATTAAGAACTGGTTGAAAGATAGGAAGCAGAGAGTAGGATTGCGTGGCCAGTATTCTCAGTGGAGGAGGGTAGTTAGTGGGGTCCCGCAGGGGTCTGTGCTGGGTCCGTTGCTTTTTAATGTATTTATAAATGACCTAGAGATGGGAATAACTAGTGAGGTAATTAAATTCGCCGATGACACAAAATTATTCAGGGTCGTCAAGTCGCAGGAGGAATGTGAACGATTACAGGAGGACCTTGCGAGACTGGGAGAATGGGCGTGCAAGTGGCAGATGAAGTTCAATGTTGACAAGTGCAAAGTGATGCATGTGGGTAAGAGGAACCCGAATTATAGCTACGTCTTGCAAGGTTCCGCGTTAGGAGTTACGGACCAAGAAAGGGATCTGGGTGTCGTCGTCGATGATACGCTGAAACCTTCTGCTCAGTGTTCTGCTGCGGCTAGGAAAGCGAATAGAATGTTGGGTGTTATTAGGAAGGGTATGGAGTCCAGGTGTGCGGATGTTATAATGCCGTTGTATCGCTCCATGGTGCGACCGCACCTGGAATATTGTGTTCAGTACTGGTCTCCGTATCTCAAAAAAGATATAGTAGAATTGGAAAAGGTACAGCGAAGGGCGACGAAAATGATAGTGGGGATGGGACGACTTTCCTATGAAGAGAGGCTGAGAAGGCTAGGGCTTTTCAGCTTGGAGAAGAGACGGCTGAGGGGAGATATGATAGAAGTGTATAAAATAATGAGTGGAATGGATCGGGTGGATGTGAAGCGACTGTTCACGCTATCCAAAAATACTAGGACTAGAGGGCATGAGTTGAAGCTACAGTGTGGTAAATTTAAAACGAATCGGAGAAAATTTTTCTTCACCCAACGTGTAATTAGACTCTGGAATTCGTTGCCGGAGAACGTGGTACGGGCGGTTAGCTTGACGGAGTTTAAAAAGGGGTTAGATAGATTCCTAAAGGACAAGTCCATAGACCGCTATTAAATGGACTTGGAAAAATTCCGCATTTTTAGGTATAACTTGTCTGGAATGTTTTTACGTTTGGGGAGCGTGCCAGGTGCCCTTGACCTGGATTGGCCACTGTCGGTGACAGGATGCTGGGCTAGATGGACCTTTGGTCTTTCCCAGTATGGCACTACTTATGTACTTATGTACTTATGTACTTATGTACCCATAAATGATCAGCTCTTTGTTTCTGTATTCATCCCTATTTAAGCAGCTGGCTGATGAGTGAACTGGTATCCCCTTCTTTCCATAGATACGACCACCTAGGGGCAGGGGCATCACCAATCCAAACAGCAAGGCCCTAAATTAGAAATGGAGATCCAAAATCACAAACCTGATAAACCTTTGGAAGCTCTGCATAATAGGCACATGCAGATACTTTTATGTGGTTGGATTTAGTGTGTTCTCCAACCCTTACAGCCACCAACACTGATTTCTGCATGGCCATCCAAAAGTGAGGAATGCATAAGGAAGCATTAATACCCCCGAGATCCAGTACTGGCCAAAATCTTCAGACCACAAGAATCTTGTGTAACAACCGCCGCCTCTTTATGCATCTGATTCAACAGCAATGTCTTGCAGATTTGGTAAATGAGCTGGTGCCCATTAATTGTGTAGCCCTAATAAAAATACAGTTAAAATCACAATTTAAAAAATAAAAAAAAAAGACAAACAGGCAAGGACCAAATCACAGAAACTAAACCATCAGGCGATAGTCTTAGGTCCAATCCTTTTCAAAAGGAAAAAAAAAAGTGCCTACACAGCATAGGCCCATAATATTAATCACTGTGTTCTTACATGTATTTGTAACCTAAATATCACAGACAATACACCAGCATGTAGCTATTAATTGGTGTTCTGTACCTCACCTGTTATTAGTGTGCTTAACACTTCCCTTAACCATGGAGTGGCATTTAAAGGAAAAATGCCCTTTCTGGATTGATAAAAACAGTGGGATTATTGTGCGATTGATTATACAGCTATTCTCCACATACATCATGTTGGTATTGCAAAAAATATACACACAATACCATTCCAACACATGCACAGATGTATGTACATCCAACTCCTGGTACCGATACAATTTTTTTGTAATTTAGTAAATGTCAGCAGATATGCACGGTCCATCCATCCAATCTGTCCAACAAAGTGACGAGTTGAATTTGGCACTTTGCACAGTTATGATTAAACACTAGTATACTTAATCTCTGTCTCTCCCTAGGAACTGAGGCTAATGCCAGACAGACCTCTATGGTCTGTGTCCTGCAAACAGCAAAAGACTGAAAGATTTGCCGACTCCAACATTGGGTGAACTGAGGCCGATGCCTGACAGTCTGGAGTTTTTGAAGCTTCACCTATGTTTTGTCATTTGCGGAACATAGATATAACATAGTAACATAGTAGATGACGGCAGAACAAGACCTGCATGGTCCATCCAGTCTGCCCAACAAGATAAACTCATATGTGCTACTTTTTGTGTATACCTTACCTTGATTTGTATCTGTCATTTTCAGGGCACAGACCGTATAAGTCTGCCCAGCACTATCCCTGCCTCCCAACCACCGGCTCTGGGACAGACCGTATAAGTCTGCCCAGCACTATCCTCGCCTCCCAACCACCAGCCCCGTCTCCCACCACCGGCTTTGCCACCTAATCTCAGCTAAGCTTCTGAGGCTCCATTCCCTCGGAACAGGATTCCTTTATGTTTATCCCACGCATGTTTGAATTCCGTTACCGTTTTCCTCTCTACCACCTCCCGCAGGAGAGCATTCCAAGCATCCACCACTCTCTCCGTGAAAAAATACTTCCTGACATTTTTCTTGAGTCTGCCCCCCTTCAATCTCGTATCGTGCCATCTAGTTCTACCGCCTTCCCATCTACGGAAAAGGTTCGTTTCCGGATTTATACCTTTCAGATATTTGAACATCTGTATCATATCACCCTTGTTTCTCCTTTCCTCCAGTGTATACATGTTCAGGTCAGCAAGTCTCTCCTCATATGTCTTGTAACGCAAATCCCGTACCATTCTCGTAGCTTTTCTTTGCACCGCTTCAATTCTTTTTACATCCTTAGCAAGATACGGCCTCCAGAACTGAACACAATACTCCAGGTGGGGCCTCACCAACGACTTATACAGGGGCATTAAAACCTCTTTTCTTCAGCTGGTCACTCCCCTTTCTATACAGCCTAGCAACCTTCTAGCTACGGCCACCGCCTTGTCACACTGTTTCGTCGCCTTCAGATCCTCAGATACTATCACCCCAAGATCCCTCTCCCCATCCGTACCTAGCAGACTCTCCTCGCCTAACACATACGTCTCCCGTGGATTTCTACTCCCTAAGTGCATCACTTTGCATTTCTTTGCATTGAATTTTAATTGCCAAACCTTAGACCATTCTTCTAGCTTCTGCAGATCCTTTTTCATGTTTTCCACTCCCTCCCGGGTGTCCACTCTGTTACAAATCTTAGTATCATCCGCAAAAAGGCAAACTTTACCTTCTAACCCTTCAGCAATGTCACTCACAAATATATTGAACAGAATTGGTCCTAGCACCAATCCCTGAGGCACTCCACTACTCACCTTTCCCTCCGAGCGAATTCCATTTACCACCACCCTCTGGCGTCTGTCCGTCAACCAGTTCCTAATCCAGTTCACCACTTCGGGTACTATCTTCAGCCCATCCAGTTTGTTCAAGAGCCTCCTGTGGGGAACCGTGTCAAAAGCCTTGCTGAAATCTAGGTAGATTACGTCTGTATCACATCCCTGATCACTTTGTCATATGCTTTGTGGCTCGAGGGAAGGGGAAAACATCTTGACTGGTAACTTGAATACTGTCACCAATACTTGAGAGTCTTGGTTATAACCATATACCATCCCCCTCATGTTTGGCTGCCTATACAGTTGACATGGTGGAGACTTGACAACCAATGTTTAAGCATGTGGGACTGGGACCCACACAGAGAGGTGGGCACAGCTCTGGCTACCTTATTGAATGGAATGTGCAGGTTTTTATCTGCCATCGTTTATTATTATTACATTTGTACCCCTCGCTTTCCCACATAATGCAGGCTCAATGCGGCTGATTACTGTATTACTGTGCCAGTTTTGGGGTACAGACCACAGAAGTCTGCTCGACGCCAGTTCTACTTTCCAACTATTGAAGTTGCCACTGAAGCCCACTCCAGCTTTGATCCTGATCTTGTTTTTACCATTTACAGGACGCAGTCCGTAAAAGTCTGCCCAGCATCGGCTTACATCAGTTATGAGGTCATTGAAGTTTTCCTTTAATTGGATGTCATCCTTTTTCTATATAGTGATCCCTTGTGTGTATCCCAAACATTTTTGAATTCCATCATCGTTTTTGTCTTCACAACCTATCACAGCTCAAGAAATAGTTGCTGCTAGAAGAGACTCATCTGCACAATCACGTTAGCACACGTTTTGCATGCTACCTAACTGCATACTATTTGCTGCCTGCATTGGGGAGCAAAATTTTGTGCACTCGACGTCACTTGCATTGGCCCCTTAGACTATAAGCTCCCTGATACAATCAAGTAATAAACAGATTTTTTAAAAATGTTATTAACTTTTTGTTGTTTCCTCCCCAATAATAAATACTTTGTTTACTTCCTCTTTTCCAACAAATTCTAAGAAAAAGCAGGTGTTTTTAGAAATGTTAAAATGCAGAAAGTTAACACAGTTAAAGATACACGCCGCTGGATGTCACAAGCAACAAATTACCTTAAAGAGAATCAATCGTAGAATGAAGTGAAACTTTTGCATTACCACATTGTATGTCAAATTTAAATGACTCACATGCAGAAGTGTATATAAAAAAATACAACGCTGAATCAACTGTGCGACACCCAAAATAAGAAATATAAACCGCGGTTGTGTGCGCCATTTATAGGTGTACCAAGCCACACGCATTCGACTGCCCTCACAAACGCCGAGCACCCCTCTTCATACACATTCGGGGACGCACCCCTCCCCCATAGTCTGTCTGCCATCCATCCATCCATCCCTCTCTCTTCGATTCTTCCCAGTCCACACACGTCTCCTCTCCTCTTCCCCGTCCGCGACCCAGCACCTCTCCTTCAAGTTCAAACTCCCCCATCCTACCTTCAAACTCATGCCTAACATCGGTAACTTGGCGGCACCCGCTACCGACCCCGTCAATTTCCTCCTCTACCACCCCGCCCTCTCTGACGCAACTTCTCTCTCTCGGTTGCTTTTTGCCCTGCCAGAAACAGGAAGTTGCGTCAAAAGGGGCGAGTCGAGATAATATTGGAGGAAGGAAGAGAGAAGTTGGGACCGTCCTTCCATGTTAAACTGTACAGCGCTGCGTAACCCTAGTAGCGCTTTAGAAATGTTAAGTAGTAGTAGTAGTTGTGGCTGCGGAGGGCAGGATGTTGGAGAAGGAAAGCTTTGAGATTTGTTGCGAGTGCCCTCCTGAGAGACAAATTGGCAAGTTGTATAGGGAATTTGAGAATTAAGGTGATATGCTAGACTGGGGGGCTGGGTTTGAGAAAGAGAGAGATACCGGATGAGGAGGGCCTGGGTGCCTGGGTAAATGGCGGATTTCCAGGATTTTTTTTTTTAATACTTTTTATTGATGTCAACTTTCATCATAACCAGGCTTCATTTTACACAACATTCTGTTTAACATAAGATTTGTCAGTATACATCAAAAAGGAAATGTCTATAACATTAAATTTTTCCCCCGTTTCCCCCCTACCCCTATCTATTCCCCACCCCTCTTCCCTCCCTGCTTCACCAGATAGTATAAGAGCTTTGGTTATCAACCATTCAATACCCTACTGTGGGCTAACGGAGTTAGGATATCTAGGAATGGCAGCCAGCATTGCAAGTACTGGTCCCCCTTCGGGGAGGCTAGATCTGAAATGTCCTTTCTCTCCATATCATATATGCCCTCCACATTTGTAGCGTGGGTTGATTCTCTTGTAGCCACAGTTTCAATATTGTCTTTTTCCCCATCAGAACTGCTCGCCATGCAAATCCTTTGAAGCCACCTTTTGCTGGTCCTCTAGTTGAATATATATCGAATAATAGTTCGGGGTGTCTCCTCCATGATATTGCCCACATTTTGGAAACTTGCCCACATACTTGTGTCCAAAATCCCTTCACTGGTGGGCATTGCCAAAACATATGGCCCAGGTGCGCTCCTCGCCCTGCACACCTGGGGCAATCATCCTCTGACCTCAAGGTGGCTCTGAACGCCCTATGCGGCGATATATATAAACGCATAAGAAACTTGTATTGGGTTTCCCACAATTCTGCGCTTCCAAATACTTTATAGCATGCCTGCAGACTAGATTGTAAACTTGATCCCTCTACCCTCGCCCCTACTTCCCTTGTCCATTCCTGTGCCAATTGTTGAAATGATATTGTTGGCATTGCCTCTCTTATCTGGGCATGATAATATTTCAGTGGGGTTGCTCCACGCGCTTCCAAATCGTAAGTGTCAGTCACCCGTTCCCTTACTTGTGATTCTAAGCTAGCCTGTGGTAGAGCCCGTACATAATGCTGTATTTGGTGATATGATAAGAAATCCCCCGTTTGGAACCCATGGCACCTCTGAAGCTTCTCTTTCGCCTGCAAAGTTCCATCATCCTTTATGATTTGAAAAAGATATATAATTCCTGCTTTCCTCCATTTCCCAAATGTGGGCGAGGAGGTTCCTGCCAGGAAGTCCGCATTCCCCCCTAGAGGCAGAAAGGGCAACACCGTTGGGTTAAACTTATATAGCTTGCCCACCCATTTCTAGGCCTTTCGTAATGGCAACACTAAGGGGCTTATGTGGGTTGGCGTTTTCACCTTTCCCGGTCCTGCATGCAGCCAGTAGCTAAAATGTATGTTTCCCAACATTGCACATTCCGTTTCTGGATAAGAGAAATGTGTCGTCCCTCTGAACCAATCAGAGAGGTATCGCATGCATCCCGCTACCGATATCCATTTAATACTGAGAGCCTCTAATCCCCCCTTATTCCTAGGTAGATATGTTTGTTGTAACGATACTCTAGTTCTCCACCCATTCCACAGGAATTTCTTGTGAATGCTATGGAGATCCTTCTCATCTCTTTGGGTGATAGTGACAGCACTTGGAGTACATATGTCCATTTAGGTACTATAATCATATTATAGATTGTCACGCGCCCCCACAGTGATAATGGTAATTTTTGCCAAGCTAGAAGGTCTATCTTTGTGGCTTCCCATAGGGGTCTCAGGTTAACTTTATGTAACTGATTTAGTTGGACTGGTAAATAAATGCCCAAATATTTTATCCTCTCTATATTCCACTGTAGAGGGAATTGGCCCTTCCATCGTAGTTTAATTGCGGTTGTGGTCGGCATTGCCACTCATTTTTGCCTATTCAGTCGAAAACCCAAATAGTGGCCGAATTCCTCCACGGCTTCCAGCAGCCCATGCAGCGACTCCTGTGGGTTTGTGAGAGTTAACAATATGTCGTCTGCGAAGGCCAGTATTTTAATTTGCAATTGCGGGGCTGTTACCCCCGTGATCTCTGGGTTCTTGTCCACCGTGTGTAGGAGGGGTTCTAAATACAACAAGAAAAGCAGTGGGGAAAGGGGGCGGCCCTGTCTTGTTCCTCTCTGTACTGAAAATGCAGTGGACCCCATCCTATTCACCACTATCCGTGCTGTGGGCTTCACATAAAACGTGGACATTGCTTTAAGATACCAACTGTGCAGTCCCACATATTCTAGTACCTCAAAGAGGTAACCCCAACGGACTCTATCGAATGCCTTTTCGGCATCTAGGCTCACTAATAGTAGGAGTTCCTCATTTGTTTTAGCATGTGCCAGAGCTAATAGCGCTCAGCAGACATTTAGTCCTGAGTGCCTTCCTCTCACAAACCCCACCTGGTGGTCATTCACTAGGGTTGGTATATGTGTGGCCAATCTATCTGCTAACACTTTTGCCAGAATCTTTAGATCCACATTGAACAGTGAAATTGGCCTGAATGCCTCTGGTGTCTCTGGGGGTTTACCGTCCGGTAATGTTTCCCGTTCCACTGTCTCCTCGAAATACTTTGTAAGTGGGCCACTCACTCTATGGCTCAATATTGTAAACCCTCAGGGGTGTTTGTGTGGGCTGAGTGCCCCCTTATGGCTCCTGCCCGGCCTCACCAGCACTTTGCTTCAGGGAACAACCTTGAAAGAAGATTCCTCCGTGATGCCTGTGAATCTGGTCTCTATGTTTGGGGCTCCTTTTTCCCTCAGGGTGACCTCTTCATTAACATCCAGTCATGGACCTGCCTCCCTGCTGTATATCCTGGTAACCGACCCCCTTACCAGTTCTTCTGGTGGGGCCCCCTGGTCACCCTTCTTTGGAATATAGCCAGGATTCCTTTGCTTTCAGAAATATGCAAATTAGCTGAGTAGATGCAAATACACTTTATTAGTACCTGGCTCCAGTCTTGTGGGAACGACTTCTTTACATTTATTATTCCCTTACAGGTCTCTCTTTACTGAGTCCACTCCCTTGGGGAGACCTGGGTCTCAGTTTAAACAGCCTCCTCCCCTGGATAGGACTTTCTTCATTCACCATAACTTTACAGTCCTATCCTCCACCCCATTGCTGTTAGTTAACTTCAAATAATCACAGTTCCATCAATAACCACATGTCCATAAGCAGGTAAGTACCTTCACTTTCCCCTGCTGTCCTCAGGCTTCAGTCAGTCCAGGTCCCTTCATCTCCTCCTCCAGCAGGCTTCAGGCTCTCCAGGTTCCTCTCTTGTCTCCCCTCTCTCTCCTTTCAAAACTCTGGTAGGTCTAAGGTGGTTGATTAGCTTATCCACCCCTTTAGGCTCTTCCCCCTAATTCCAGGCAGGACCCAGCCCATAACAACTTCCACCTGTTTCCACCCCAGGACTCTCCCTGGTCCTAACCACCTCCACCTGTCCCTTCTTTATCTTAAGGGCTCCCCTGGTAGACTCCTCAGTAATGACATGACCTGGACATTCCCCTACTGGAGCTCCCTCTAGTGACCAGAATGGGCATATCCCAGGATTCTTGTAGGAGAGCGCCATCTGGCGGCCTCCTCAGGGTAGGGCAGTCACTGTGTTTATCACAATATTTTATAATATTCAGTCGAAAATCCATCTGTCCCCGGACTTGTCCCCCCTGCCAAAGATTTAATCACCTGCTGTATTTCTGCCGCCTTTAGGCGGGCACTAAGCTGGTTGCTCACTTTCTGTGGTAGCTGTGGGATGCCCGAGTCCTCTAGATAGTCCTTTATCATTATGCCCATTGTTTCCTCTTCTGCCCCAAACTCCCTAGTAAAATAATCTTGGAGGATTTGCATAATGTCTGACGGCCTATGTTTTTGAGTGCCGTCTGGGGCTTTTAAGGTGTGAATGTAAGGTTTATCCATCCACAAGCTTTGGCCCCCTTCGCTAGTAGTTTACCATTCCGGTTACTAAAATTAAAATATTGGGCTCATCTATGGAAAAGATATTTTTCGTCCTTTCATGTAGTAGGGTATTTAAATTTGCTAAATTGGCCATCATTTGATCATAGTGTCTAGCTGTGGGGGCTTGTTGATGTTTTCTTTTTGCTTGGACATATTGGCGTTCTAAATGTATAATCCCTTGTGCCAACCATTTGTTCCTAGCTGCTACATAGCTAATTATTTCGCCTCTCATCACTGCTTTTGATGCCTCCCTAAATAACCCTGGCGTGTCTTGGTGTATATTATTCATTTCCACATAAGTCTCCCACTTCTTTTCAAGGAAGATTCGAAAATCTGTGTCCCCTGCCAAGTAGGCCGGGAACCTCCAGCGTCCAGGTTGTTCCCTAGTAGGGCCCAGTGTTTTGTCCACCCATATCAAGGTATGGTCTGATATTGCCATTGGCCCAACCATTGCCGAGTGCACTGCCGGGAACAAGGAGGCTGCCAAAAGGATGTAATCTATGCGGGACTAAGTTCGATGTGCCCTAGATAGATGGGTATACTCCCGCTGTGCAGGATGTGAGAGGCGCCATGGGTCCACTAGCTCCAGTACTTTGCACACATAATCTATTCCCTTGCCTTTCCCTAACGCCCCCCAGGCCAGGGATGATGATCTATCCAGCTCAGGATCGGAAACCTGGTTAAAGTCTCCCAGTATAATCCAACGTGCTGACTCGTATTTTAGTCCCAGTCTTACTAGTGTGGGAAAGAAGTTTGGGTCTCTGATATTCAGCCCATAGACGCCACAGATATAATATTCTTGCCCCATGTAGTTTATGTGTATCAGTATGTACAGTGGTGGAAATAAGTATTTGATCCCTTGCTGATTTTGTAAGTTTGCCCACTGACAAAGACATGAGCAGCCCATAATTGAAGGGTAGGTTATTGGTAACAGTGAGAGATAGCACATCACAAATTAAATCCGGAAAATCACATTGTGGAAAGTATATGAATTTATTTGCATTCTGCAGAGGGAAATAAGTATTTGATCCCCCACCAACCAGTAAGAGATCTGGCCCCTACAGACCAGGTAGATGCTCCAAATCAACTCGTTACCTGCATGACAGACAGCTGTCGGCAATGGTCACCTGTATGAAAGACACCTGTCCACAGACTCAGTGAATCAGTCAGACTCTAACCTCTACAAAATGGCCAAGAGCAAGGAGCTGTCTAAGGATGTCAGGGACAAGATCATACACCTGCACAAGGCTGGAATGGGCTACAAAACCATCAGTAAGACGCTGGGCGAGAAGGAGACAACTGTTGGTGCCATAGTAAGAAAATGGAAGAAGTACAAAATGACTGTCAATCGACAAAGATCTGGGGCTCCACGCAAAATCTCACCTCGTGGGGTATCCTTGATCATGAGGAAGGTTAGAAATCAGCCTACAACTACAAGGGGGGAACTTGTCAATGATCTCAAGGCAGCTGGGACCACTGTCACCACGAAAACCATTGGTAACACATTACGACATAACGGATTGCAATCCTGCAGTGCCCGCAAGGTCCCCCTGCTCCGGAAGGCACATGTGATGGCCCGTCTGAAGTTTGCCAGTGAACACCTGGATGATGCCGAGAGTGATTGGGAGAAGGTGCTGTGGTCAGATGAGACAAAAATTGAGCTCTTTGGCATGAACTCAACTCGCCGTGTTTGGAGGAAGAGAAATGCTGCCTATGACCCAAAGAACACCGTCCCCACTGTCAAGCATGGAGGTGGAAATGTTATGTTTTGGGGGTGTTTCTCTGCTAAGGGCACAGGACTACTTCACCGCATCAATGGGAGAATGGATGGGGCCATGTACCGTACAATTCTGAGTGACAACCTCCTTCCCTCCGCCAGGGCCTTAAAAATGGGTCGTGGCTGGGTCTTCCAGCACGACAATGACCCAAAACATACAGCCAAGGCAACAAAGGAGTGGCTCAGAAAGAAGCACATTAGGGTCATGGAGTGGCCTAGCCAGTCACCAGACCTTAATCCCATTGAAACCTTATGGAGGGAGCTGAAGCTGCAAGTTGCCAAGCGACAGCCCAGAACTCTTAATGATTTAGAGATGATCTGCAAAGAGGAGTGGACCAAAATTCCTCCTGACATGTGTGCAAACCTCATCATCAACTACAGAAGACGTCTGACCGCTGTGCTTGCCAACAAGGGTTTTGCCACCAAGTATTAGGTCTTGTTTGCCAGAGGGATTAAATACTTATTTCCCTCTGCAGAATGCAAATAAATTCATATACTTTCCACAATGTGATTTTCCGGATTTAATTTGTGATGTGCTATCTCTCACTGTTACTAATAACCTACCCTTCAATTATGGGCTGCTCATGTCTTTGTCAGTGGGCAAACTTACAAAATCAGCAAGGGATCAAATACTTATTTCCACCACTGTATCTACTACTACTACTTAACATTTCTAGAGCGCTACTAGGGTTACGCAGCGCTGTACAAATTAACAATTAAGGACGGTCCCTACTCAGAAGAGCTTACAATCTAAAGGACGAAATGTCAAGTTGGGGTAGTTAAGATTTCCTGAGAAGAGGTGTAGTGATTAGGTGCCGAAGGCGACATTGAAGAGATGGGCTTTGAGCATTGATTTCCACTGTTCGCGCCGTGCAAGGGGTGCCTCTCTTGATAAGGATTGCCACTCCTCCCTTGCGTGGCAGTCACCCACCCATTGCTGCCTCAGTTTTTGATGCTCTGCATCCGTTAATTTAGTTTCCTGCAGACATGCTATTGTTGCATTATGGATTTTTAAGAAGGCTAGTATCTTGGTCCGCTTCACTGGGGAAGTTATCCCCGAGACATTCCAAGACACCAAGTGTACTGGAGTCGATTTACTCATTGACTCCTATTTGGGGTTTCTTTTGCAATGAGTCCAATAACTCCCAAGGTTTTGGGTCCCCCAGCCCTGACCTGCCGCCTTTCCTTTTAGGCCTATACCATTCACTCATCATATACAAGTTTCCTGCATCTTTCGTGCCCATCCCCTCTGGTGAAGCATATCCCTCCCCTCTATCCCCCCTTGCCTTCTCCCATGTGCCATGCATCTGGCCACAGGGTCCGTATAATGCGACTGAGGGCTTACCTCCAACCCGGTTTACATATGTGCCTAAAGTGGCCCGTTCCCTTTGTCCATATCACACTCTAATCTGGCCTATATAGTCTTAATAAATTTTCCTGGACTCCGTGTTCTTTGTCTGTCTCGTTTTAGGTTCTCTGCTTTTTCCATACCTTGAGGTGTGCACTTGTAGGTGGTGTCCATGCTCCAGCGCTCCGTGTCACCCCAGGGAAGCATTTATCCACTCCAGCGCTGCTTCTGGGGGTGTAAATGATTTCCAACCGTTGCCGGTCTGTATCCGCAGCGTGGCAGGATATTGTAGGATAAATCTTTGCTGGGCCTCCACCAATTTGGCGCAGGCTGGTATAAATGCGCGTCTCTTTGACATAGGGTGTGCTGAGTAGTCTTGAAATATTTTAATGGTTCCTCCTTCAAACTTTGCTTCCTCCTTGTTGCTTTTATAGCAGCTGAGTACTGCCGCCTTCTGAGTGTAACGGTGGAATTTAGCAATAATCACCCTAGGCCTGGTGTCCCGCTGCTGCTTTTGGCCCAGTCTATGTGCTCTGTCCAGGTGGATCCCACCGCTTCCCACTGTTTCTGGGAACCATGCTACCAGCTTGGTTTCAAGGGTGCCTTTGATCTGCCCATCCGCGAGCGATTCTGGAAAGCCGACGAACCTGAGATTTTCCCTTCTGGAACAATTCTCCAGGTCATCTATTTTCTGTTGGCATTCCGCAGTTAGGTGTTCCAGCTTTTCTATGCTGGCTATATGCTCGGTCTGGATGTCTTCCACATCAGAGACTTGCGTCTCTAGCTCCCCTGTGCGCTGAGTTAGCTCTGACGCCAGCACCGTCAGTCCCGTCAGCTGTTCCGCAAGCTGGCTAAATCGCGAGTCCAGAGCCCAGACTACAGCTTCTGTAAGCTCTGCCACCAGTGGTTCCGCCGCCATGCGTGGCGGAGACGCGGGGGGTGAGGACGGCGCCATTTTGTTTTCAGCTCCGCGGAGACGTTCGTCTTTTCGTTTTGTTGTTTTTGTGGCTGTTGACATCTTGGCCTGCACCAGGAATTTTTCCATGCACTCCTCTCGGTGTTGTATTGCCTTTTTTTGCTTCGTTTCGGGTCGGGTGTAGCTATAAATCTCGGGTTAGTGGCAGCCCTCAGAGCCCACGGTGTAACTCACTTCCACCTCCGCTCACCGCATCACGTGACCTCCGGATTTCCAGGATTTTAAGGACAGTCTTAAAAAAGGAAGGTTTTTTTTCGGCAAGGAGGTTTATTTATAGGAGACTGTATGAGCCTATCTCGCCCATTATGTGAGCTGAAGGCAGTGGGTGGAGCTTGCCGCCATATTGGCCAGAACAAAACAATTGCTATCACTATTGAAAACAATAGCAATCTTGTGAGGTTTTATTAAATCTCCTTGGTTTTGCATTCTGTGTTAGGAGGGTAGTTTGGAGGTTTTGGAGGGGTCTGTGGAGGGTTATATTCAAAATGTAATTGCTGCAGAGCTTACTTTATTTGCAGTGCTGTATTGTGGATTTCAGTGCTGCACTATAAGCCTTTATAAAATAAACGCATGTAGTGCAGCACTGCAAATAAAGCAAGCTCTGCAGCACTGACAAATACATTTTGAATATAACCCTCCCCCTTCACAGACCCCTCAAAAACTCCCCTTAACCCCCCTACCACCACCACACACACACTCTCTCTCTTCTAAGAGAGAATGCAAAACCTAGGAGGGTTAATATAACCTCACAAGTTTGCTATTGTTTTAGATAGTGATAGCAATTGTTTTGTTCTGGCCAATATAGCGGCTACAAGGGGGTGGTGGCAGCTTTAACTTTTTTGACATTATGCCTTCTCCTGTCATTAACCTCCTTGGGGTTCTATATATGGGAAGTTCCCAGTGCTGACTAGACTGTGCTTCTCAATCTCCTTTGGTGCTTCTCAGCTGAGTCCCACCCCATAGGACAGGAATGATACATCATAAAGGGCGGAACCCAGAAGAGAAGGACTGCAGCCTTTTTGTATATTTTACAGACCTAATTAACAACAGGCTGTATAACAATCGCACAATAATACCACTGTCTTATCAATCCAGAAAGGGCATCTTTTCCTTTAAATGCCACTGCCATAGTTAAGGGAAGTTTTAATCACACTAATAACAGGTGAGGGACAGAACACCAACTAATAAGCTACATGCTGGTGTATTGTCTGTGCTATTTAGGTTACAAATATACGTGAGGACAGAGAACACACTGATTAATATAATAGGCCTATGCTGTTTAGGCACTTTTTTTTTTTAATGCACAACATAGGAGAAAGAAGAAGATGCTTATTTGGCCCCGTTTTACAAAGACACATATATGTCTATGTGTGTTTATAAAATACTAGCACAAATTCTGTAGCAATATTGTCTAGAATTTAAGGTGCAAATATTTTTTAGTGAGTATTTAATGAAATAGTGTGTTTCATAAAATTGTGTAAATCGCAGCTCCTACTGTACAAGTACGTGCTGGCTTGTACCAGTGTACTTTTAGGTGTGACCTAACTTTATAAGAAAGGAGGCATCCTCAGACAGGCTACCTTTATAAACCATTTTTGTGTGTAAACTGTTTACACAGAAAAATGGTTTATAAAGGTAGCCTGTCTGAGAATAAGTACATAAGTAATGCCACACTGGGAAAAGACCAAGGGTCCATCGAGCCCAGCATCCTGTCCACAACAGCGGCCAATCCAGGCCAAGGGCACCTGGCAAGCTTCCCAAACGTACAAACATTCTATACATGTTATTCCGGGCATTGTGGATTTTTCCCAAGTCCATTTAGTAGCAGTTTATGGACTTGTCCTTTAGGAAACTGTCTAACCCCCTTTTAAACTCTGCCAAGCTAACCGCCTTCACCATGTTCTCCGGCAACGAATTCCACAGTTTAATTACGTGTTGGGTGAAGAAAACTTTTCTCCGATTTGTTTTAAATTTACTACACTGTAGTTTCATCGCATGCCCCCTAGTCCTAGTATTTTTGGAAAGCGTGAACAGACGCTTCACATCCACCTGTTCCACTCCACTCATTATTTTATATACCTCTATCATGTCTCCCCTCAGCCGTCTCTTCTCCAAGCTGAAAAGCCCTAGCCTCCTTAGCCTTTCTTCATAGGGAAGTCGTCCCATCCCCGCTATCATTTTAGTCGCCACAAACCTTTATGTAAGGAAAGTAAATAAAAGCAAGAGAAAAAGGAAACCGCTATGGTTCTCCACGCAAGTGGCTGAGAAAATAAAGGCTAAAGAGTTCGCATTCCAGAAATACAAAAAAACTCAAGACGAGGAACACGGGGAGGAATACCGGAGGAAACTGAAAGAAGCCAAGAGAGAGGTACGTCTGGCGAAAGCGGTAGAACAAATGGCTAGAAAGGTAAGGAGGGGTGACAAAAATTTCTTCAGGTATATTAGTGAAAGGAAAATGACTAAAAAGGGAATTGTGAGACTAAAAGATACTGCAAACCGCTATGTAGATAATGATGAAGAAAAGGCAAATTTGCTAAATAGATACTTTTGTTCTGTTTTTACTGAAGAAAATCTGGGAGAAGGACCACGATGGACTGGCAAAAGTTCATTTGAGAATGGAGTGGATATAGCACCGTTCACGGAAGAGAGTGTGTATCAACAACTAGAAAAACTAAAGGTGGACAAAGCCATGGGACCGGATGGGATCCACCCCAGGATATTGAGGGAGCTCAGAGAGGTTCTAGCGGGTCCTCTTAAAGATTTGTTTAATAAATCCTTAGAAATGGGAGAGGTTCCAAGGGATTGGAGAACGGCGGAGGTGGTCCCTCTTCACAAAAGTGGGGATAGGGAAGAAGCTGGAAACTACAGGCCGGTAAGCCTCACTTCGATTATTGGAAAAGTAATGGAAGCGATGCTGAAGGAAAGGATAGTGAATTTCCTGGAAGAAAATGAGTTGCAAGATCCGAGACAACATGGTTTTACCAAAGGGAAATCGTGCCAAACGAATCTCATTGAATTCTTGGATTGGGTGACCGGAGAATTGAACCGTGGACGTGCTATAGACGTAATCTTCTTAGATTTCAGCAAGGCTTTTGACACGGTTCCCCACAGGAGGCTCTTAAATAAACTGGATGGGCTGAAGATAGGACCCAAAGTGGTGAACTGGATTAGGAACTGGTTGACGGACAGGTTCCAGAGGGTGGTGGTGAATGGAGTTCGCTCAGAGGAGGGAAAGGTGAGTAGTGGAGTGCCTCAGGGATCGGTGCTGGAGCCGATTCTGTTCAATATATTTGTGAGTGACATTGCCGAAGGGTTAGAAGGTAAAGTTTGCCTATTTGCGGATGATACTAAGATTTGTAACACAGTGGACACCCCGGAGGGAGTGGAAAACATGATAAAGGATCTGAAAAAGCTAGAAGAATGGTCTAAGGTTTGGCAATTAAAATTCAATGCGAAGAAATGCAAAGTGATGCACTTAGGGAGTAGAAATCCAAGAGAGGCGTATGTGTTAGGCGGTGAGAGTCTGCTAGGTACGGATGGGGAGAGGGATCTTGGGGTGATAGTATCTGAGGATCTGAAGGCGATGAAACAGTGTGACAAGGCGGTGGCCGTAGCTAGAAGGTTACTAGGCTGTATAGAGAGAGGTGTGACCAGCAGAAGAAAAGAGGTGTTGATGCCCCTGTACAAGTCGTTGGTGAGGCCCCACCTGGAGTATTGTGTTCAGTTTTGGAGGCCGTATCTTGCTAAGGATGTAAAAAGAATTGAAGCGGTGCAAAGAAAAGCTACGAGGATGGTATCGGATTTGCGTTACAAGACGTATGAGGAGAGACTTGCGGACCTGAACATGTATACCCTGGAGGAAAGGAGGAACAGGGGTGATATGATACAGACGTTCAAATATTTGAAAGGTATTAATCCGCAAACAAACCGTTTCCGGAGATGGGAAGGCGGTAGAACGAGAGGGCATGAAATGAGATTGAAGGGGGGCAGACTCAAGAAGAATGTCAGGAAGTATTTTTTCACAGAGAGGGTGGTGGATGCTTGGAATGCCCTCCCGCGGGAGGTGGTGGAGATGAAAACGGTAACGGAATTTAAACATGCGTGGGATAAACATAAAGGAATCCTGTGCAGAAGGAAGGGATCCTCAGGAGCTTAGCCTAGAATGGGTGGCAGAGCTGGTGTTTGGGAGGTAGTGCTGGGCAGACATATACGGTCTGTGCCAGAGCCGGTGGTGGGAAGCAGGGATAGTGCTGGGCAGACTTATACGGTCTGTGCCAGAGCTGGTGGTGGGAGGCGGGACTAGTGCTGGGCAGACTTATACGGTCTGTGCCGGGGCTGGTGGTTGGGCGGCGGGGGTAATGCTAGGCAGACTTATACGGTCTGTGCCAGAGCCGGTGGTGGGAGGCCAGGGATAGTGCTGGGCAGACCTATAGGGTCTGTGCCAGAGCTGGTGGTTGGGAGGCGGGGATAGGGCTGGCCAGACTTATACGGTCTGTGCACTGAAGAGGACAGTACAAATAAAAAAGTAGCACATATGAATTTATCTTCTTGGGCAGACTGGATGGGACCGTGCAGGTCTTTTTCTGCCGTCATCTACTATGTTACTATGCTGCACCTTTTCCAATTCCATTAAATCTTTCTTGAGATGCGGTGACCAGAATTGAACACAATACTCAAGGTGCGGTCGCACCATGGAGCGATACAACGGCATTATAATATCCTTACACCTGTTTTCCATACCTTTCCTAATGATACCCAACATTCTATTCACTTTCCTAGCCGCAGCAGCACACTGAGCAGAAGGTTTCAATGTATTATTGAAGACGACACCCAGATCCCTTTCTTGGTCCGTAACTCCTAACGTGGAACCTTGCATGACGTAGCTATAATTCGGGTTCTTTTTTCCCACATGCATCACCTTGCACTTGCTCACATTAAACGTCATCTGCCATTTAGCCGCCCAGTCTCCCAGTCTCGTAAGGATGCCTCCTTTCTTTGTGCACGGGTAAGTGGCAACATGTACACAGGTAAGTTACCACTGATATACATGCCACATATTTTATTTTGCATTTGTATGTTTATAAAATAACCCGTCTCTTATAATAAATGAGCTGGTGTCTGCTAATTGTGTAGCCCTAATAAAAATGCAGTTAGTGTCCTGTATCCTCCTGCTTTGATGGCAGTATAGTTATTTTACAAAAGGCCAGATGCTCTCAACTTCTTTTTAAATAAAATATTCACCTACTTTTACACAGATGGCCTTACATATGCATTTCTCTGTAAACAACTTATGTAAGATTAATCTCCATATCTACAACATACAAATGAGCTGGAAATGTTATGGTATATGTCAATCATCAGAATTAAATGTGTAGCATGATGTTGTGTTGGATCAGATACATATATATACACCAATATATTTGTGCAGCTTTTAAAAATATATATTTGACACTGCAGCAGAACTGGCTTTCATTCCAAAAGCCCTCTTCCCTTTCCCTTTGGGGAACATTAAAAAAAACATTTAAGAGACAAAAGGGTACTGTGCTTCAAAGAGAAATAAAACTCTCTCTGCCCTCCCACCTAAAAAGACTGAACAAAAGCATGACTAAGGTGGATACTTGAAGAATCACATAGACATCTCCACCAGCAGACAGATAGTCTGGAAAAGGCATAACTCCAGCTATTGATAACAAAGACTTTAGAGGGGAAACCATAAACAAGACATTTGCCTGTCATCAGAGGTATGCCTGCCCCTCCCATCATCTATCAGACAAATGGACGCCAGGACATCTGCAGAAAGGAGAGACCTATAATGCAGATCATGTGAACAGACTACAATAACCATAATGCCTTGCAAGTTATCCAGTGCAAACCAGGAAGCAGGTGCTGGGACTTGTGATCGTATCCTCCTGCAGCTTGCAAGATATAAAAGCAAAAGCTGTTTCCCCAAGATTCAGATTCTCTCTGCAGCTGCAAGCAACTCAGATCCACTCACTGCAGAAGCCCTGCTCCTGTACTGACCATGTGCTCATCAATCAGCTGGACCACAGCATGCTTGTAACAAGGACTTGTAAGTTAACCTACCTGCTACTTTGTTCTATTTTATGAACAATTCTCTGTTCTAAGATCCTTTTAAAAACCTAACTCTCGTGTGCAATTGTATATTAAATCAACCTTTTTGAAGCTAAAAATACGGTCTCTTTGTGTTCTGAGTATGTGGTATCTTTTATATATTCTTAATTTAATTTATTGCAATTATCACCTTTGGTGATTGGTGGAGAAATTGATATCCTAAAACTTATAAATACAGCGCCTGCTCTTAAATTATGAACAGTAGTGAGTGCTCTAGAGCTCTTTCCCCCAAGATAAATCATTTCGTGTAACAGAAAGAATTTCATTATAAAGTTGCATGTAATATAGGTGGTGTGTACAGATATTTTATGCATAATTATGTGATTATCTTGAAAATGGCATTTGATTGGTCTCTCGGGACAGGTTGGGGAACCACTGCTTCCATATCATCATTTTGATCAATCCATAGACTGGTGGGTTGTGTCCATGTACCAGCAGGTGGAGATAGAGAGCAATCCTTTTGCCTCCCTATATGTGGTCATGTGCTGCCGGAAACTCCCCAGTATGTTCTCTATCTCAGCAGGTGGTGGTCACACACAGCAGCAGCTCTGGCTAGGTCTCCAAGCCTAATTTTTAGGTTTTGTTGAGTACCTGGGGTTGAGGGCTCTTCTTGAGCAAGTGCAAACCTGGTGGTACCAGGTCCCTCCTTTTCTCCCCCCTCCCGCTGGCTCTGTTAAAAAAAAAAAAAAAAAAATTTTGGACATCCTTAAAGGCGTTTATTTCGACGTTTATTTAAACGTTTATTGCAGCTACTCACTGGGACACCAGGTCGTTAGAGCTCGGAGCGAGAAGCAGGTAATTTTTACCTTTTTTATAGCGGGCAGGGGGTTCCCCGATCGATCTCCACGTGGCCTATGGCGTCGGAGGGCGCGAAGAATCGCTCCCCGGACCGCGTGTGCGCTTCTAGCGGGGATGCGGGGGTCTTAAAGTCTGATTCGCCCTTGTTGGGTGTCAGTTCGGAGGCCGGTCAGTGTCCCGGGTCTTCCTCCGGTGCGGCGGTTTTTTCCCGCCATAAACACCCAGCCCCCGCTGCTCACCTCCGCCATCTTGGCCGGCCACTCTGCTCGGACGGCTTCTTCTTGGGCCGTCCTTGAGCTGGGAGACGTTAATGCCATAGCCGCCCTTGATTTGGGCAACGGCAAAAAAGCGGCTAAAGTTAAGCGCCGTTCTTCCCGCGCGGCTCCTTCGCGGAGTGTCGCGCCGGACGCCATCTTGGATGCGCAGCATGTTTCTCCCCCGCTCTTGCGAGCGCCGGTTGAAGGTGCGTCTAGGGCTGTGGCCCAGGCTGCTGAAGTGCACAGTCTGGGGGGTTTCTCCCCCGAGTTTATTTTGCTGATGCATCAGGCCTTCCTTATGCAAAACGCTGCCCCTTCTCCCTTGTCCGATAAAGGGGTTGAGGCCCCCGGAAGTAAAAGCCCTCGGGTGGATTCCCAGGCCTTAGAGGACTCTGTTTCCTCTGATGTAGATGAGGGCAGCGTATCTGAGTTCTCCCAACGGTCCTTTGGGGATTCCTTGGAGGAGACGGATTCCCGCTCGGATGGAGCGGATGACCCCTCTGCAGCGTGGATCTTTCGCTCAGAGGATTTGCCCAACCTGTTAGTGCAGGCCATGAGCATTTTGAAGATTTCCTCTCCAGAGGACGTCTCTCCCTCAGCCCCTGTTGGCTCCGCCATTATGCTGGGGACGAAGCGCCCGCCTAGAACCTTCCACGTGCATGATGCCATGCACACCTTAATTTCGGCTCAATGGGATGTCCCGGAAGCGAGCCTCAAAGTGGCTAGGGCTATGTCCCGCCTCTATCCTTTGCCTGAAAGTGAACAGGAGGCCTTTCTTTGGCCTACCGTGGATTCTTTAATCACTGCGGTGACTAAGAAAACGGCATTGCCGGTGGAAGGTGGCACGGCCCTAAAGGACGCCCAAGACAGAAGATTGGAGGCGGCCTTAAGGTCGTCCTTCGAGGCGGCTGCCTTAAGTTTGCAGGCCTCAGTTTGCGGCTCCTATGTGGCCAGGGCGTGCCTGACGATTGTGCAGCGGGCTTCCCTCTCGGATCCTTCCTTGAGGGCTGATTGGCCGGCCCTGGAATCGGGCTTGGCTTATTTGGCAGACTTACTGTATGATGTCTTGAGAGCCTCGGCTAAAGGTATGGCTCAGACAGTCTCTGCGCGGCGGTGGCTTTGGCTGAAAAATTGGTCTGCTGACTACGCCTCTAAGTCCCGCCTGGCTAAGTTGCCTTTTAAAGGCAAGCTGCTCTTTGGGGTCGAGCTGGACAAAATTGTGACCGATCTCGGCACGTCTAAGGGCAAGAGGTTACCAGAGGTCAGGGCTCGGGCCAGTGCTCGCCCCGGTATCTCCAGAGGACGGTTTCAGGAAGCCCGTCGGTACCGCCCGGGCAAGTTGGACTCCTCTGCCCCCTCTTCCTTCAAGAGGAATTTCTCCCCCAAGCAGCATTCCTTTCGCAGAGACCGCCATCCCGGAGGTGCGCCCTCCGGTCCTCCCCCATGGTCTCGTACCCAGTGACGGGGTCCTGGTCCATGGCCCAGTGCAGATTGGAGGACGCCTGTCCTCGTTTCTGGGCGAGTGGACCAGGGTAACTTCAGACGCTTGGGTGCTGGAAGTCATCAGAGACGGCTACAAGCTAGAGTTTTGCCGACCCTTAAGAGACGGGTTTGTACTCTCTCCCTGCAAGTCTCCGGTCAAAGCTGTGGCAGTGCAGCAGACCTTGGACAATCTGATCCGCCTGGGTGCGGTCGTTCCGGTGCCAGAAAATCAGCTTGGCAAGGGACGTTACTCCATTTACTTTGTGGTACCAAAGAAAGGAGGTTCTGTACGGCCTATCCTCGACCTCAAAGGGGTCAATCGGGCCTTGAAAGTTCGGCACTTTCGCATGGAGACTCTCCGCTTTGTTATAGCGGCAGTGAAGGCAGGGGAGTTCCTGGCATCCTTGGACATCAAGGAAGCGTACTTGCATATTCCCATCTGGCTTCCTCATCAACGCTTTCTGCGTTTTGTAGTCCTGGGCCGACACTTCCAGTTCAGAGCCCTCCCGTTCGGGTTGGCTACTGCTCCGCGGACCTTCTCCAAAGTAATGGTGGTCATCGCGGCCTTCCTGCGAAAGGAAGGAGTACAAGTCCATCCTTATCTGGATGACTGGTTGATCCAAGCCCCCTCTTATGCAGTGTGCGGCAAAGCTGTGGACCGGGTGATTGCTCTTTTGAGCTCCCTGGGGTGGATCATCAACTGGGAGAAAAGCCAGCTGCGCCCTACTCAGTCCCTGGAGTATCTGGGAGTTCGATTCGACACCCAAGTGGGCAGAGTGTTCCTGCCAGACAATCGGATTGTCAAACTTCAGGCTCAGGTGGACCAGTTCCTAGTAGCCTCTCCGCTTTGGACTTGGGACTATGTGCAGCTGTTGGGCTCTATGACGGCCACGATGGAAGTAGTGCCCTGGGCCAGGGCTCATATGAGATCACTACAACACTCTCTGCTGCAGCGCTGAACTCCGGTGTCGGAGGATTATGCTGTGCGCCTTCCCTTGGACCCAGCAGTGCGCAAGGCGCTGAGCTGGTGGCTGAAGACAGACAAGTTGTCTGCAGGGATGCCTCTTGTGACCCCGGAGTGGATTGTCGTCACGACGGACGCCTCTTTGACGGGCTGGGGAGCCCACTGCTTGGGAAGGACAGCGCAGGGGCTCTGGTCTCCTGCAGAGGCAAAGTGGTCTATCAACCTCCTGGAACTCAGAGCCATTCGGTTGGCGCTTTTGGAGTTCCTCCCGGTACTGGCGTTGAAGCCAGTACGGGTCCTGTCGGACAATGCCACGGCTGTGGCCTATGTCAACCGCCAGGGAGGTACCAAGAGCGCCCCTCTAGCCAAGGAAGCCATGAATCTATGCCAGTGGGCGGAAGCGAACCTGGAACAGCTGTCAGCGGCCCGCATTGCCGGAGTCATGAATGTCAAGGCGGACTTTCTCAGTCGCCATACCTTGGATCCCGGAGAGTGGCAGTTATCGGCTCAGGCGTTCTTGGACATCACGAAGCGCTGGGGCCAGCCGAGCCTAGATCTGATGGCGTCATCGGCCAATTGCCAAGTGCCGCGCTTTTTCAGCAGAGGACGGGACCCTCGATCTCTGGGAGTAGATGCTCTTCTCCAACAGTGGCCGACACAAGAGATTCTCTATGTGTTCCCGCCCTGGCCCATGTTGGGCAGGGTACTAGACCGGGTGGCAAAGCATCCGGCCCGGATAATCCTGGTGGGTCCGGACTGGCCCAGACGTCCCTGGTATGCAGACTTCATCAGGCTTTCAGTGGACGACCCTCTGCGGCTGCCAGTGGAGCAGGGCCTGTTGCATCAGGGTCCCGTGGTGATGGAGGATCCCTCCCCCTTTGGTCTTACGGCCTGGCTATTGAGCGGCAGCGTCTGAGGAAGAAGGGCTTCTCAGTCAAGGTCATCGCCACTATGCTGAGAGCGAGGAAGCGCTCTACTTCTACTGCTTACGCCAGGGTTTGGCGTACCTTTGCAGCGTGGTGTGAAGCAGGCTCACTTTCTCCCTTCTCTGCTCCAATTTCTTCAGTGCTGGCGTTCCTGCAAGAAGGTCTGGAGAAAGGCCTGTCGCTCAGTTCCCTTAAAGTCCAGGTAGCGGCTCTGGCTTGCTTCAGGGTGCATCCCTGGTTTCGCAGCCAGATGTGGTACGTTTTCTCAAGGGAGTTAATCACCTGCGCCCTCCTCTGCACTCAGTGGTGCCTGCGTGGAATCTCAACCTGGTGCTAAGAGCCTTGCAGAAGCCGCCTTTTGAACCCTTGTCGAGGGCATCTCTGAAAGACCTGACGTTGAAAGCAGTCTTTTTGGTGGCTATCACTTCAGCCAGAAGAGTTTCCGAGCTCCAGGCACTCTCATGTCGAGAGCCTTTTCTGCAGTTCACTGAGGCAGGAGTGACTATTCGCACAGTGCCTTCCTTCCTGCCCAAGATTGTTTCTCGCTTCCATGTGAATCAGCAGCTCTGTCTCCCTTCCTTTCGTAGGGAGGACTACCCAGAGGAATACTCTGCTCTCAAATATCTGGATGTGAGACTTGGAAGTGACCAATGATTTCCGGAAATCGGATCATCTGTTTGTCCTGTTTGCAGGTCCTCGTAAGGGTCTGCAGGCTGCTAAGCCTACAGTGGCAAGATGGGTCAAGGAAGCCATTGCAGCGGCTTATGTGGCCGCGGGGAAGGTGCCGCCTATCCAGCTGAAGGCTCACTCCGCTAGAGCTCAGGCGGCCTCGATGGCAGAGGCCGGGTCCGTCTCCTTGGAAGAGATTTGCAAGGCGGCAACTTGGGCATCGGCCCATACCTTCGCCAGGCATTACCGCTTGACTGTGGCTGCTCGGGCGGAGGCCCGGTTTGGAGCTTCAGTGTTGCGGTCAGGGATTTCAATGTCCCGCCCTGGGTGAGTACTGCTTCGGTACATCCCACCAGTCTATGGATTGATCAGCATGATGATATGGATTGATCAGCTATGATTAATGGAAAGAAAATTATCAGGTATGATACATAATTTTACCTTCTTACTGTTTTTTCTGTAAATCATTTCTAAACTTACCCCCTTGTTTATTAAGCCGTGCTAGTGGCTGCCGCTGCACTAATGCCAACACAGCCCATTCACTTTGAATGGGCTGTGTCGGCATTGCCGCACTTCAGCCACTAGCACAGCTTAGTAAATGGGGGGGGGGGGGTTAGTTTTTTGGAGTTCCACATTTTAGCATAAACACTGTTTTGTTTTTCCATGCAAATCCTTCAAGGATCTTCTTGAGCAGAAGAAAAGGCTCATCGTTCTTTTTTAGCCACTGGTTGCTTCATGCTTATGGGATTATCTCCATCTCCAGAGTGGAGAAACTCCAACAGGATTTGCCTCTCCTAGTCTTGATACCCATCTTTGCCCTCTTTTACTTTCTTATAGCCACGTTTTTTGAACCTTCAAGGATTCCTTCAGAAGGAGCAAATGGACATTAAGTATACATCTCCTCTCAACAGTGCTGCAAAGCTCAGCCAGTAAAATGAGCTGCATAACTTTGGAAGTTGCCATATAGTTCTTTAATTTTTCTTATTGTTGAAACAGATGCTGCCATATCTAGTAAGATGGAAATTGAAAATCACTGACATCTGTTATCCAGTTTGCAATTTTCTGGCTGGTGTGTAAGTTCATTCTTTTGGGTCAGTTCTTTATGAGCTGCTATAGAATTTATTTAGACATTGGTATGGTGTCTAAACCAGGGTACTCTATACAAAAAAAAAAAACACACAAGTATAATGAATGCTACCCCGAACTGCTTGTAGTCTGAGCAGGAACCTGAGACCCAAAGAAAATTAAGAGGCCTTGGCACCTTAGTACTAGATTGAAGACTTGATTATGGGTCTCCACGTTCTCAGCCATGCTTCTCAGTTTATTCTAGTATCACTGTTGCTGTACTGCAGTGCAAACAAATGTCAGCTCTTGTAATACAATTCAGACTTTCAGTATTTCATTTAAAAAAAGTGTTTCAAAATGCCAGGCCTAGATTAAGTAATTAAACAAAGCTAATTAGAGCTACATCTTCTATAGCTTTTCACATTTATATCAAACTATGACAGTGACTCTTTAGCACAGCCTTTTTTTTTTTTTTTTTTCGTTTCCATGTGGGAAAGGTTTTAGGTAGGTACTGCATCTTAATGCTCACTGCTTGCTCCCGGGCCCAGCCAATTCTGTGCGACACCTTAGGCAGACCTTGGCCATATGCCTGCCATTCCACCACACTGCTCACATCTACACCCTCCATAGTTCAACATCTCCTGTAACCTCTGCCCCCCCCCCCCCCCCATGTCCACTGTTCAGCTTCTCCCTCTTTTTTCCTTCCTCCTACTGGCCTTGGAAAGTCCCCACCACTGCCCTCCCTATTCTGGGATAGAAAGGACAATTGGATGGTCTTTAACCACAGGCCCATGCTCAAGCTCTTCTGTTTCCCATTCCTCTTCCAACACAGGACTTCCTGTCAGAGGAGGAGCAGGATCCAGCAGTTCTCGATCGCAGACCTGTGGATAAATGACTGACATTGGTTCCCTTTCGCTCAGAAAAAAGGAGCATGGTGGTGACAGTAGAAGGAAGGGAAAGGGTGGGCTAGGAAATGCTGCAGAACATTAGTGGAAAAAGGAGTGGGGAGTAGGAGGTGGCGGGTTCTATAGAAAACAAACTGACTTGACAGTTTTTTTACTAATCACCACAATAGTTTCACATCTGTAGGGTTGTCTATATGTGTTGTAAATTTTTTCCCACCAGCCTTATTGTCTTGGATATGATTGAACTTCAGTCTTTTTTTCTGAAAGCTTAAGTACAAAACAACACAGCATAAAGTGAAGGGTATGTCATTATTGAATGCTTGCAAAAATAAATGACTTACACTCAAAATGGCTGCATCTACAGTAAAAAAGTATATAAGAATGTGGAAAATGTTATCCTCACAATTCTACCATGTGGAGGGGCATACGCGAACGCCCATCTCCATGGGCGTCTATGTCCGAGAACGGGTACGTGAAGGGGTAGGACAGACAGTATTTTCGAAAAAAAATGGGTGTCCATCTTTCGTTTCGAAAATACGGTTTGTACGGACCAAAATGCCATGGATTTAGTCATTTGTGAGCTGGGCGTTTGGTTTTTTTTAGCGATAATGGAAAATAAAAACGCCCAGCTCAGAAACGTCCTAATCCAAGCCATTTGGTCGTGGGAGGGGCCAGGATTCATAGTACACTCGCCCCCCTGACATGCCAGGACACCAACTGGACACCCTAGAGGTCAGTGCGGTGGAATTCAGAAAACGCTCCCACATGCATAGCTCCCTTACCACGGGTGCTGAGCCCCCAACCCCCCTCCCCCAAAACCCACTACCCAAAAATGTACAACACTACCATAGCTCTTAGGGGTGAATGGGGCACCTACATGTGGGTACAGTGGGTTTTGGAGGCTTCCCATTTACCAGCACAAGTGTTACAGGTGGGGGGGTGGGCCTGGGTCCCACCTGCCTTAAGTGCACTGTGGTACCCACTAAAAGTGCTCCAGGGACCTGCATACACGCAGGCCTCTAGGACTTGTTGCTGCTGTATAACCTTGGCACACCAGTTGACACATGAAGACTAATCTCTTTGAAAAAGTCCTTTATTTGAATAAGGACATTTACTCACAGTTAACTGCAGATCAGAGGTTGTGCCCCACTGGCAAAGAGTCTTCCTGGTACTGAGATTAGCAGTAAGTCAGAGCTGGCAGAATGCTGTACAATGCCCTCTTTCAGCAACATTCAAGGGAAGAACTAAGTTCTGTAACGTGGCTAACACATGAAAGGGATCTAAAACTGTGTTACAAAAATGGCCACTACCTCATGGACTACCGGAAACAAAACAGGGCACACTCTGACCCAGTAAGCAGGGGGGAAAGCACCATGGGAGTAGAGCCTACCAACTACCAACATTGTGAGCATTTAACACAAGCTTACTGGAATCACGGAGCCCAATACCCTACACCCACCACAATGCATTGCTGATGTGACTCTGCAGTGCACATAACAGAAAAGGTGTCACACTCACCTGAGAGCCACATCAGAACCAGGGAAAGGCTGTCACAGGATAGAACACATTCTGCTGTCGTGGAGGTGGGTATGGCATTTGAGGCTTGCATAGAGGCTGGAAAAAAAATTTAAGTGGGGTTATTTTGGTGGGAGGGGGTTAGTGACCACTGGGAGAGTCAGGGGAGGTGATCCCCGATTCCCTCCGGTGGTCATCTGGTCAGTTGGGGCACTTTTTTGGGACTTGGACCTGAAAAAAGGGTCCAAATAAAGCGGACCAAATTCTCATCCAAAACGCCCTTCTTGTTTCGATTATCAATTAAAGACGCCCATCTCTCCTCGGCCGATAACCACGCCCCAGTCCCACCTTCACGCCTCCAACACGCCCCCGTCCACTTTGTTCGTTCCTGCGACGGACTGCAGTTGAAGACGACCAAAATCGGCTTTCGCTTATACCGATTTGTTCGCCCACGGGAGAAAGACGCCCATCTCCCGATTTGGGTCGAAATATGGGCGTCGTTCTCTTTCGAAAATAAGCTGGATAGTCATTTTCTCTATCCTTACCATGACTTCCTCCCCTTCACGAAATGTTTGTGAATTTTGGATTCTTTAAGAAGAGATTTGATGGACCATGTTAATATGTATTGCAGTATTTATTATTTTGTAATATGTATTTAATTGAAAACAAAGTAATGATTTTGTACATTTGTCTAATAGCTATAACAGTATATTCTCAAATAAAACAGTGGTTTATAGCCGTTTTCATTTTTAATTTTGCCCACCTGCATTTATTTAGCAAATTTCTTGTTTGTCAGCAGATGCTCAAAGAGAATGATGCACTAACCTGCAGAATTTTTTATGGGTTACCAGTGTTTTCAGCAAAAGGTTGCTAAAATACAAATGAACTTCATAAAAATCTTTTGCCACAAACTTTGTTTTGAGAGAGATGAAAAATGATGATCTTGATTTTGAAATGAATGAGCTGCTCATTTAATAACATTCTGAATTAACACACCAGTTTACTAAGCTATGCGACAATGCCGACACATCCCATTAAAAGTGAATGGGCTGTGTCAGTATTAGTGCACAGGAGCCACTAACACGGCTTAGTAAACAGAGGGGTAAGTTTTGAAAGTAGCACTCAATATGCAAAAGTTTACTGTTGTATATTTGTTTCTTATGTTTGGATTTTAATAAAGACTTCTTGAACAATTAAAAAGGGTCTTCATGCAAAAAGCATGGAAATGCCAAAATTGTGTGATGTTTTGCACATGCTTTGGTGTGAAGACACCTTGTATGAAATTAACTTCACCCTTTGATTGTAAAATTAAGCCATGCAAACAAGTTGTTATGACAATAAGACATTTAATAAAAACATGCATTCAGCTTTTATCTGCCATCTGTTACTATGTTAAAAATGTATAACAATAATATAATGTAAGAACTAATACAAAAACAAATTTAATCAAACAGATGACATTCCTTAAGTCCCACCAGACACAGACCAAAAGGTATTGACTATGAAATTTCAAAAAGCCATAGCCCTCAAATTCTATGTTAATCCAGATGTTACTGTACTAAAACATATTAATAAGACCATAGGTGAAAACAGGACAGTGAGGTAAAGGAGACAAGCAGAAGAATGCATTTCTAATAGATGTATTAGTGCCAAGAAACTATTCTGTAGTTTGGTACTTGAGGATCTTCTCTTTTCACCAGTCAATACAAAGACAAAGAAAATGTGGCAAATAGATTCAGAAATTATTCCGGTTGTATTGTAGACCACCATCCTGTTTACAAAGAATGTCAAAACACTGCTGAATATGATGCCTGTGCGTGTTACACTTATGAACTCCAGAAGGAAGGCTCCATTAGCAAATGTTAAGACAACCAATACTAGTAAATCTTAGCAACTGAGGTTATCTCCAACACACCCTGGCTTATAAGAGAAATTCATTCCATTCATACCATATGCCAAAATTAACTCATATGAAGATACTGCCCCCAACAGAAACATTACAGAAATAGCATCTGATAAGCTAACACAAAGTAACAATCTTTCATAATCATCAAATGCGTCCCTAAATAGAATAGTTTTAACTAACTTCCTAATGTGTACGTGTAGATGGGCATTTTGGGTATGACATTGAAGTTCGACTTTGGACATTTTATTCAAAACGACCTGAATCCAAGTGGGGAATATGGCGATTTTTGAAACAGCCCACCGTCTTTTTTTTTTGTTTGTTTTAATGGCCACTTGCTAGATGTTTTTGTGCTCTGCGTTTAACGTTTTGGTCCATTTTAGAAAAAATAAATGAAAAATGTACAAAATCAAGCCATTGGGATGTAGGAGGAGCCAGCATTCTTAATAGACTGGTCACACAGACACCCCAGTAGAACTGTGGGACACCCTAGGGGGCACTACAGTGGACTTCACAAAAAAGGTCCCAGGTATGGGGAGCCCTCCAAAACCCCTTATGGCTGTAGGTGTTACCTATATGTGGGTACAGTAGGTTTTTGGTGAATTTGGGAGGGCTCACACTTTACACCTCAAGTGTAACAGTCAGAGTGGGATATGGACCTGGGTCCTGTTCTCTATAGTGCAGTGCACTGCACCAACCACTATGCAAGTCCAGGGACCTGCTTGCTGCTCCAATAGGACTGGCTATAACATCTGAGGCTGTCATAAAGGCTGGCGTGTATTGTTTCTTTCACATCTTTTGGGGATGAGAGGGTCAGTGAATGAGAGGGGAATAAGGGGGGTTATGTGTTATTCCCTCCAGTGGTCATCTGGTCATTTAGAGCACCTTTTTCTGACTTAGTTGTGATAAAAACAGGTCTAGACCATAATGTTTAAATTGTCACCCTGGATGTTTTGTTTTGGTTTTGTTTCATTATGGCAGAAAAACGTCCAAGTGTTAGGATCACCCTAATTGACTTTGATCCTGGGGAACTGAGTTCAATTCCCACTGCAGCTCCTTGTGACTCTGGGCAAGTCACTTAACCCTCCATTGCCCCTGGTACAAAATAAGTACCTGAATATATGTAAACCGCTTTGAATGTAATTGCAAAAAAAACTCAGAAGGGCAGTATATCAAGTCTCATTTCCCTTCCCCTTTCCCTTGTGATTTGGACAAATTGCATAGATAAACATCTGCAAATAGGTTTTGAAAATAGCAATTTGAAAGTTTTCGCAAGCAAAACCTCCAAATGCTGCTTTATGCCACTTTTTAAATGTTTTTCGAAAATGAGCCCCATAGTCAGCTGTTTTCCTAGGTTCTAGCGGTAAGTGGTTCCATAAATGTGACTCTTGTAGATCTAAAAGCACACAGTCTAGTAATCATCAGTGTGCCTCCTTCAATGCAAGTTTAAATAAAAAGAACTCTCATGCGTTTGACTAGCAACATACCAATTGAATTGGTCTTTCTGAGGCTCATGTACTAAAGTGCACCATTCAGGAGGGAATTTTAGAAACCTTAGGTGCCATTCATTTCACAAGTATCAAAGCAGATTTATATGTGAAACAATACTCAGATATATGGCAATTTCAGAAAAGGTGCTACTTATATGTGCAGATGGCGGTACACAGGTTTTTAGACATGGAGAAAGGACGTCCATTTCAGGTATTCCTCCCAAAAAGACATATAACATGATGGCAGATAAAGACCTGAATGGTCCATCCAGACTGCCCAACAAAATAAACTCATTTTACATGGTATGTGATACTTTATATGTATACCCGAGTTTGATTTGTCCTTGCCATTCTCAGGGCACAGACCATAGAAGTCTGCCCAGCACTGTTCTTGTACTAAAAGTTCTGAAGCTAACATCAGAGCCCCTTAAAATTTACACTCCAGGCCATCCATATCCAGTTAAGATCAGAACGTAGACCATAGAAGTCTGTCCAGCACTGGTTTTGCTTCCCAATTACATGCATTGCCACCCAATCTCTGCTAAGATTCCGTAGATCAATTCCTTCTAAACAGGATTCCTTTGTGTTTGTCCCACGCATGTTTGAACTCCATTACCATTCCATAGCGTCCCACAGGTCAATCCAGAGACTTGTGGGTTATGTCCCTTTACCAGCAGGTGGAGATAGAACTTCAGAGGTTTACTATACATGGTCATATGCAGTCACCTTAACTTCAGTATTCTCTCTATCTAGCAGGTGCATGGTCATATCTGTGCAGCTCTAGATTGATTGGCTCCTGGCCTGGTCCCCTGGGTCTAGTCGAGCTTCTGGAGTCTCAGGTGTCCCAGTCTTGGGACTTGGGTGCACACCTGGTGGTGCCAGGTCCCTCCCTCCCCCATCAACCCCTCCTCTCTGCCTGACTGGGGTTTGTGGTTCTCACTCTCCTGACTTTAAAAGGAGTCTGAGATTTCTTTTGCTCCGGTGCCCTTTCCTGCCTTTAAAAAAAAAAAAAAAAATTCAGTCTGATTTGTCCAGCACGGCAAGCTCATGCCGGTTTGCAGTACCAACTGAATGGTGTGAAGATCGACTTGGCATGTGACAGAGATTCCCGAGGAAGTAAGAGTCATTATCCTATCTGCGCCGGTGGAGCAGAGCAAAAGTGACTCCCATTGTGGGAGCCACTGGGCTGCTGCAGTTTCCCGTGCTGGAGATCCACTGTACAGCCCAACTCCATGGAGTGGTGTGCTCCTTCCCTTCCAGCTCATTTTGGTCGGCGCAGGTTAGTTGTTTTCTTGGGTGTACGTGCATGCTTGAGGGCATCTTTCTTGCCATTCCACATGGCAATGCTAAAGCCCCAGCGCTCCCCTGGGGCCTGATTTGCTTGCGATTCAGGTAATTTTATATGTAGGCTTTTCAGAAATGTGACTGGGGAACTGGGATGGATCACTCCCAGTTTCTTCATATTTGATATTTAAGGGCTTCTGAAGAAGGAGGCCAGGGGCGGTTTGCAGACTCCTGTGGGAGTCCTCAGGTCTCCCACAGCTTTGAGTCTCCTGCAACTTTTCAGGGGCGAGGTCCCTGTAGCTGTTCTGTGGCAGCAAGAGCCTTAAGCTGCAGCTTGGAAAGTACTGACTATCTGAAAGTCTTCTGGTAGAGATGCCTGTGCTTCACTAGGTGATTTACACTAAGAATATTTCTGGACCCTCTTTGAGGAGGTTCAGGGTGTGTGTACATCATTAATGGAAGGGAGAAAGGGATCAGGATTAGGGATCCTATTCTAGGATTTTCCCTCTTTCCTTCTTCCCCTTTCTCAGAGCATGGCAGTACAGTTTGTTTAGTTAGTCAGGCTTAGGGATGTTGACTCCATGTTTCTGTGAGAAATGTTACAATTGGAGGCTAGTACAGGCCTCTCAGGTTTCTCTCGGTTTCCATGGTAATCCTGCACCCTCTGTGCTGCCCTGGTGGCATTTGCTCTGTGTGTACTGTTTACATCAAACTAGTTTTATTCAGGAGGTTGGCTGGCATTTCAGCCTGAAGGTTACAGGTTCAAGGCTGGTTTTATCCATCCTATGAGAAACTGTGGGCTCAGCTAGGTTTCCAGTGGGGCATATTTTATTTCATTCTGTCTTACTGCTTGCCTGGCTGGAACAGTTATCAGAACTCTACTGTAATAAAGATTGCCCTTCTCTCTCTCTTTGCACATTGATACTGGCCACACCTTTGCATACTAGCCTCAGCTACCCTAGTATCTGCAGCGTACCCGGTACCTCTAATTGCTTCTATGGTATTTTTGGCATCGTTTCATGGTATGGGGTACTTAACATTCTATTTGCTTTCCTAGCTGCCGCCACACACTGAGCACAGAGTTTCAACATATCAACGATGACACCTAGATCCATTTCCCGGTTGGTAACTCCTAATGTAGAACCTTGCATGACGTAGCTATAGTTTGGGTTCCTCTTTCCCACATGTATCACTTTGCACTTGCTCACATTAAACATCATGTGACATTTGGATGCCCAGTCTCCCAGACTCATAAGGTCCTCTTGTAATTTTTCACAATCCTTTCAAGATTTAATAACTTTGTGTCATCAGCAAATTTAATTACCTCACTAGTTACTTCCATCTCTAAACCGTTTATAAATACGTTAAAAAGCAGCGGTCCCAGCACAGACCCCTGGGGAACCCTACTATCTACTCTTCTCCATTGAGAATACTGACCATTTAACCCTACTGTTTTCTATCTTTTAACCAGGTTTTAATCTTCAATAGAACACTACCTTCTATCCCATGACTCTTCCATTTCATCTGGAGTCTTTCATGAGGTACTTTATGGAATGGTTTTTGAAAATCCAGATACAATATTGACTGGCTCACCTTTATCCATGTTTGTTAACCCCTTCAAAGAAATGTAATAGATTGGTGAGGTAAGATGTCCCTTCACTAAATCCATGTTGACTTTGTCTCATTAATTCATGCTTTTGAATATGCTCTGTAATTTTGTTCTTTATAATAGTCTCTACCATTTTGCCTGGCACCGAGGTCAGGCTCACCAGCCTGTAATTTCCTGGATCACCTCTGGAACCTTTTTAAAAATTGGTGTTACATTGGCCACCCTCCAATATGCTTGATTTTAAAGATAAATTGCATTTTACTAACATTAGTTCTGCGAGTTCATTTTTCAATTCTATTAGTACTCTGGGATCAATACCATCCAGTCCAGGCAATTTGCTACTCTTCAATTTGTCAAATTGCACCATTACATCTTCCAGGTTTATAGCGATCTCATCCTACTTCTTCTCTGTCGCCACTTTTGTGAAGATGGACCACATCTGCACTTCTCCAATCCTGTGGAACCTCTCCCATCTCCAAAGATTTATTAAACATATCTTTTAAGAGGACCCACCAAAATCTCTCTAAGTTCTCTCAATATCCTGGGATGGATCCCATCCTGTCCCATGGCTTTGTCCACCTTCAATTTTTCAAGTTGTTCATAAACACTTTCTTCTGTGATATCCACTCTATTTTTATAAGTACCTTTACCAAACGATCGTGGTCCTTCTCCAGGATTGTGTTCCGTGAACACAGAAGAAAAGTACTTATACATCAGGTCCTAGGCCTGGGCCCACCCAGTTTGGGTTCAGGCCCACCCAGCAATGGAGGCAGCGGAGCGGAGGGAGCAGGCTGAGCTCCGATCCTGCATCTGCCTCCCTCTCTCTCGCGGCAGCTGTTCCCAGACGCTGCCTACCGCCGCCACGATCGCAGGATCTACCTCCCTCCGTCTCAGCACTCAGCAGCAGCGGTAGCGATTCATACACGCTGCCTCCTGCTTCTAACCCGGAAGCGTCTCCTCTGCCGCGTCCTGCCCCAGCAGAAACAGGAAGTTGTGATAATGGAGGCGGGATGCGGCAGAGGAGACGCTTCCACTGTAAATGTTTGGGGGGAGAAGAGGGCAGGCAGGTGGAATGGAATGGGAGGGAAGGATGGGGGCGAAGGAGAATCGCAGGACATGGATGGGAGCGGGAGGGGAGGGCAGGGGAGAGAGGAGAATCGCTGGGTATGGATGGCTGGAGGGAGGGGACAGGGGAGAAAAGAGAATTGCTGGGTATGGATGGATAGAGGGGGGCAGGGGCAAGAACAGAATTGCTGGGTATGGATGGATAGGGGCAGGGCAGAGAGAATTGCTGGGTATGGATGAATGGAGGGGGCAGGGGATAGAAGAGAATTGCTGGGTATGGATGAATGGAGGGGGGCAGGGGAGAGAAGAGAATTGCTGGGTATGGATGGATGGAGGGGACAGGGGAGAGAAGAGAATTGCTGGGTAGGGATGAATGGAGGGGGCAGGGGAGAGAAGAGATTGCTGGGTATGGATAGATGGAGGGGACAGGGGAGAGAAGAGAATTGCTGGGTATGGATGGATAGAGGGGGGCAGGGGAGAGAAGAGAATTGCTGGACATGGCTGGATGGAGGGGAGAGGAGAGTTGCTGGATATGGCTGGATGGAGGGGAGGAAAGAGGAAGGTTGTTCATCGATGGATGGAGGGAAGGGCAGGGGAGAGGAGGGTTGCTGGACATGGATGGAGGAGAGGGAAGGGAGAGAGATGAAATGCTGGACATGGAGGGGATGGAAGAGTGAGGAAGGAGATGAGATGAGGGGAAAGGAAGAGAGGAGAAAAACTGCACATGGATGAAGAAAATAGGCAGAAGTTGGATCCACTGGACAGTCAAGTCTGCGGAGGACCCAGCTTTTACTTACGGATATAGAGCAAGAAATGAAGAAGAAAGGCACAAAGTAAAAAAATAAATGGAAAGGAAGCCCTGGAAACAGAGTTAAGAGGACAGATAGCAGCAGAATCAGATACTGGGCCAGCATGATCAGAAAAACAAAGTCACCAGACAACAAAGGTAGAAAAAAATCATTTTATTTTCATTATAGTGTTTGGAATATGTTCACTTTGAGAATTAGGTGCTCAGCTTTATATTTATTTATTTATTTGCTTATTTATGGCATTTTATCCCACAATAAATATGAATTAGATTGGAACCTGGGATAATTTAATTTTTTTTTTCCTGGAGAGAGTAATGCATTGTCTCCCCCCCCCCCCCCCCCCCAGGCTCTCTCCCCGGCTATAGCCAGCTCTGCAATTTTGAGGGGAGGTGCACAAGTGGACTGGGGGGGGGGCGCAGAGGTGGACCGGGGAGAGAGCCTGTTATTAAACATTTACCAGCATACCACTGTCTAGTGCCCACCCATCCAACCTGTTGGCCCACCCAAAAATTGACTTCTGGCTACACCACTGCAGCAGGTTCACTTTTTTTTAATCACTCTCCAAATAGCTGTCCACAGCATCTTTCAGTCTCACAATTCCATTTCTAGCCTTCCTTCTTTCACTAATATACCTGAAAAAAATTTTGTCTCCCTTCCTTTCATTTCTAACCATTTGCTCTTCCATCTCTGGTTTCGCTACATGTATCTCCCTCTTTGCTTCTTTCAGTTTCTCCCGGTATACTTTTCTGTGTTCCTTTTCTTGAGTTGTCTTGTATTTCATGAATGCCACCTCTTTTGCCTTTATTTTTTCAGCCACTTGTTTGGAGAACCATATCGGTTTCCTTTTCTTCTTGCTTTTATTTACTTTCCTTATGTAAATGTCAGTGGCCATTTTAACAGCTTCTTTCAGCCTGGACCACTGTCTTTTCACTTCTATGTCTTCCAATCCCATCAGCTCTTTCTTCAGGTACACCCCCATTTTGTTAAAGTCAAATATGTCTGAAATCCAGGACTTTGAGTTTTGAGCGTCTGCCCTCTGCTCTAGCTGTTATATCAAACCAAACCATGTGATGATCACTACTGCCCACTCTATTAGCCACACTTTCCCCATTTGTGAGCACCAGATCCAGCATCGCTCCTTCCCTTGTGGGATCTATCATCATTTGTCTTAGCAGAGCACTTTGAAAGGCATCCACTATCTCCCTACTTCTTTCTGATTCTGCAGATGGAACTTTCCAGTCCACATCCATCAAGTTGAAATCACCCAGTACCAGCACTTCTCCTTTCTTTCCCAACTTTTGGACATCTGCAACCACATCTTTATCAAGCTGTTCCGATTGTGTCCGAGGTCTGTAGACAACACTCATGTGCATAGGAGCCACCTTTTTTACATTATTGGAGATGCTAACCCCAGTGGAAATAACCCCTCCCTGGACACATACAAGGAATTTATTCAATATTGGGGGTGCTCAAGCACCCACAGAGTCGGCTCCTATGTGGATAGAGGTTCCGTCTTTTCTTTTCAAGGCAATACATATTGCTTCTTCCTTTAGTGATTTTTATTTCTCTCTCTCTCTATATATATATATATATGATAGTAAATGACATGAAAAAACATGATGCATTGTAATCTCTTTAGACTACCTGAGTCCTTTCTTTAGCATGCTCTGTGATCTCCCTATCATGGTTTTTAAAACTGGCAAAGCCCAAGTTTTAAAATTAAAACCACCTCTTTTGGAATTCAAAAAGTAACATAGTAGATGACGGCAGAAAAAGACCTGCACGGTCCATCCAGTCTGCCCAAGAAGATAAATTCATATGTGCTACTTTTTTATTTGTACTGTCCTCTTCAGTGCACAGACCGTATAAGTCTGCCCAGCACTATCCCTGCCTCCCACCACCGGCTCTGGCACAGACCGTATAAGTCTGCCCAGCACTAGTCCCGCCTCCCAACCACCAGCCCCAACACAGACCGTATATGTCTGCCCAGCAGGCGCCAGCACTAGCCCCGCCTCCCAACCACCAGGTCTGCCACCCATTCTAGGCTAAGCTCCTGAGGATCCCTTCCTTCCTCACAGGATTCCTTTATATTTATCCCACGCATGTTTGAATTCCGTTACCGTTTTCATCTCCACCACCTCCCGCAGTGTGAATGTGAAGACTTTATTATATTTATTGGAAATCAAATACTTTCACATTCAAGTAGACTGAGGGGCTGAGATTCAATTTCTCACTTAAGTAGAGGAGTGTGGTAGCCGTGTTAGTCCACTCTTAAGGTTATCAATAGAAATCAAACAAAATAAAACATGGAAAAGAAAATAAGATGATACCTTTTTTATTGGACATAACTTAATACATTTCTTGATTAGCTTTCGAAGGTTGCCCTTCTTCCTCAGATCGGAGGAAGGGCAACCTTCGAAAGCTAATCAAGAAATGTATTATGTCCAATAAAAAAGGTATCATATTTTCTTTTCCATGTTTTATTTTGTTTGATTTCTATTGACAATTTCTCACTTGAAATTCTCTAAATAGTTACAAGCACAAATTTGCAAGACACAACCAGAAAAGAGCAGCTGGGAAGCATGTACAGTATGCTCTTTGCCACTTTGAAGGTACGTTGCTCTCAATGCCGTCCTGGAACTGTGACTGTAAAACTGAAGTAACGGATGTATCATGACTAAAAGGCCTCTTCTGGCCGCTGGTCCGGGTCCGGGTCCGACTCCGACTCCGGGTTCCCTCCCCCCTCAGTGAGAGCCCGCCCTTCAAAGACAGCGGAAGTGACGTAGGGGCCGCGCGAGCTTCCTCCTTCTGCAAGCGCAGGGAGTGATGGCGGCGGCGGTGGAGGAACAGCAGCAGACGCAGCGTAGGGACGACGGAGGGCCGTTGGTCTCTGCTGCGTCCCCGCGCCTCTCTCCTGATGCTCTGGACCAGCTGTCGCAGAACAACTCGCTGATCGGGCTCCCGATCGTGGCTATCGAGAACATCCTTAGCTTCCTGAACTATGACGAGATCAGCCAGCTGCGTCTGGTGAGCCGTGCGGGCTAAAGGAAGGGGAGGAGGGGTTGGGAGGGAGAACCGCGGTCCCAGAGGTCTCCACCTCGCTTCCCGGGGGCAGGGCAGCTCGCAAGCTCTGTGTATGGACAGAAGAGGCTATGGGGCCTGCCTGACCGTCCCTGGTTGAAAGCTCTGCAAGTTCGAGTACTGAGAAGGGGCGCCACCACTAGAACAGACAGACATAGGGGCAGGGGTTTGCTACTTCATCCAAAGACCTATTTTGGAAGTGAAAAGAAAATTAAGCTTCATTGTTTGGGAAGCCAAAACGAGGAAGATGGGTTTTTCTTTCTTCTGAATCTGAATGATAATGGTTAAAAGGCAAAGATATTAATCATTCTCCTCTGTCTCTCTCTGGATTATGGGCTGTCATATTTCAAAAGTATAGACGGACTTTGGGGGGATTGAAGTTCTAGATCTGGGGGAATGTTGAAAAATGTTATGAACATAGTAAACCATACTGAGTTAGACCAAGCTTCTCCTATCCCAGTATCTTGTCTCCAATATCAGTCAGTCCTATCACAAGTGCAAGGCAGATCCCAAAAAGTAGATCACTAAAGGGATGATTGATGGCATTCCTAAGTCTACCTGGCTGATAACTTTATACAGACTTTCCAAACTTCTTTTGAACCTTGCTTTATTAGTTGCCTTGATCAGTTCTTTGGGTAACAGTGCATAATTAAGCTGTGGAATCTATATGAAAAATAATTTTTATATTTTTTTCATTCAGCTGGCTCTTTATTTTCATGTTGTGTTCTCCTTTTCTAGTGTTTGAAAGGTTAAACAACCATTCCCTCCCTATTTACCTTTACGCTGATGACTCCCAGATCTACCTCTCCACACCAGAAATCTCAGCAGAAATCCAGGCCAAGATATCTGCCTGCCTGTCTGCCATTGCTGCTTGGATGTCTCACCGCCAATATGTCCAAAACTGAGCGCCTTATCTTCCCACCTAAACCAACCTCTCCCCTTCCCCCACTCTCTATTTCTGTCGACAACACGCTCATTCTTCCTGTCTCATCTGCTCGTAACCTTGGGGTCTTTGACTCCTCCCTCTCCTTCTCTGCACATATTCAACAGATTGCTAAAACCTGTTTATTCCTGTATAATATCGCCAAAATACCCCCTCTCCTTTCTGAGCATGCTACCAGGACCCTCATCCACACTCTCATCACCTCTCGCTTGGACTATTGCAACTTGCTTCTCACAGGTCTTCCACTCAGCCATCTCTCTCCTCTTCAATCTGTTCAGAATTCTGCTGCACGATTAATATTTTGCCAAAGTCACTATGCCCATATCAGCCCTCTTCTGAAGTCACTTCACTGGCTCCCTATCCGTTTCTGTATACAATTCAAGCTCTTCTTATTAACCTATAAGTGCATGCACTCTGCTGCCCCTCACTACCTCTCCACCCTCATCTCTCCCTACACTCCTTCCCAGGAACTCCGTTCACTAGGCAAATCTCTCCTAATTGCACCCTTCTCCTCCATCACTAACTCCATACTCCGTTCCTTTTATCTTGCCGCACCTTATGCCTGGAACAGACTTCCTGAGCCATTACGTCAAGCTCCATCCCTGGCCGCCTTCAAATCCAGGCTAAAGGCCTACCTGTTTGATGCTGCTTTTAATTCCTAACTTGTCAGCTGCTTGTAACCTTTATCTTGTCTTCCTCTCTTCAATAGTCCCTTTTCCCTATGTGTCCTATCTGTCTGTCCTACCCTTATCCCTTATTTGTCCTGTCTGTCCTGATTTAGATTGTAAGCTCTTTTGAGCAGGGACTGTCTTTTCTTCATGTTCAATTGTGAAGCGCTGCGTACAACTGGTAGTGCTATAGAAATGATTTGTAGTAGTAGTTCTTACCCCACTCATAATTTCATAAACTTCTGTTATGTTTCCTCTCATTTGTCTTTTTTCAATGATAAACCCTAAATTGTATAGACTTTTCTTTATAAGAAAGTTGTTCCATCCTCTTTACTATTTTTGTCTCCCTTCTCTGAACCTTTTCTAGTTCTGTATGCTTTTTGTGATGGGGCGACTAGAACTAGAACATGTTTCTCCTCTTTTTGCCCATTATCATTGGCTGCCATTCACATTCCATATCCAATAAAAGATTCTTACTTTGACATAAAGTTCTCCACTCAGGTTGCCCTTCTTACCTTACCTTTATTATTATCCCGTATAAGTCACCAGAATTCCTCTATTCATCTTGCCAGCATCAACTTACTGTATCACCCGTCCATTGTTACATTTAAACTCGGCACATCAGTCTGCATTTTTCTATGTAGCCCCTACTTTTGGAATTGTCTTCTGGAAATTATTTTCTCAGAAGGGTCATATATGTGCTTTAGGTCCTCTTTGAAAGCCCATCTTTTCTCTAAGGCCTTCTTGGGGGAAGGGGGAAGGAATGATGATAATTTGATGTGGTGGTGTGGTCTGATGTCTCTCTTAACCTTTTAGTGAATTTTAGTTCCTTTCTGACATTATGTTGTTGCAATGTTGTATTGTAAACTATTTTGATTTGACATATCAAGCCACAATGAATATAAACTACATCCAATACTCAAGGTGCAGTTGCACTAGAGACCTATACAGAGGTATAAAGATATCTGTGGTCTCCAGTTTTGTTTTTGTTTTGTTTCCTTTTTTTAATGATCCCTAACATTCGCTTTGCTTTTTTGACAGCTGTGGCACAATGGACTGAAAATTTGAACATATTATCCACAATTACTTCCAAGATCTTTTTCTTGGGTTCTGGCTCTTAACTGTACTTGGCAATTTCTATTTTTGTATATGTAGTTAAGATTATTTTTCTTTGAGTGCATCATTTAGATGCTCAGTCTCTTAAGATCCTTTTGTAATTCCCCATAATCCTATGTTTTGTTTTTCTCCAACCTGGAATAATTTTGTCATCTGCAAATGTGATCACATCAGTTGTTGCTCCTTTTTTCAGATCATTTGTTTAAATCTTTTAAAAAATCTTTTTATTGAAAATTCATAGTTATATAAGAATTTAATATTATGACAGAAATTCAACAGATAATAACAAGAGTAGCCATACCGGGTCAGACCAGTGGTCCATTTAGCCCAGTATTCTCTTTTCCAAACAGTGGCCAAGCCAGGTCACAAGTACCTGGCAGAAACCCAAATCATGGCAACACTCCATACTACAAATCCCAGGACAAGAAGTTACTTCCCATATCTGTCTCAATAGCAGACTATGGAATTTTCCTCCGGCAAAGAGTTCCAGAGCTTAACTATTCGTTGAGTGAAAAAATATTTCCTCCTATTTGTTTTAAAAGTATTTCCATGTAACTTCCTCAAGTGCTCCCTAGTCTTTGTACTTTTGGAACGAGTAAAAAATTGATTTACTTCTTCTCGTTCTACACCACTCAGAATTTTGTAGACCTCAGTCATATCTCCCCTCAGCTGTCTCTTTTCCAAGCTGAAGAGCCCTAACCTCTTTAGCCTTTCCTCATACGAGAAGAGTTCCATCCCCTTCATCATTTTAGTCACTCTTCTTTGAACCTTTTCTAATTCCACTATATCTTTTTTGAGAAACGGTGACCAGAACTGAACACAATACTCAAGGTGTGGACGCACCATGGAGTGATACAAAGGCATTATAGTATTTTCGGTCTTATTCACCTTCCCTTTCCTAATAATCCCTAGCATTCTGTTTGCTTTTTTTTTTTGCTGCTGCCACACACTGACAGAAGATTTCAGCGTATTGTCTACAACGACACCCAGATCTTTTTCTTGAGCGCTGACTCCCAAGGTGGACAGCATCAGGTAACTGTGATTCGGATTATTCTTTCCAATGTGCATCACCTTGCATTTGTCCACATTAAATTTCATCTGCCATTTGGACGCCCAGTCTTCCAATTTCCTAAATTCTTCCTGCAACAGGCTGCTTGTTCTCACACGGGTCGACGTTGGCCCAGGATCGGAAGTTTTGCTAGCAAAAACCTCAAAAATCTTCTAGAGTCTTCTGGCGCACCTCGCGCAGGGGGGGACCGGTTTTCTGCCAGTCACGTGAGTAAGGACCTCAGTATTTTTTTCTCCGCGTCTGAGGTGACACATTTTCCGAACTGTTCCTCTCGGCCCAGGAAAGAGTCTGTGCGTATTGTTTCCTTTTTCTTCTTTTTTTTTTCTTACCCTTTTTGTCTGACCCCCATGCGTGGTGTCTCCAGTGCCTTGGGCCCGATCATCTACCAGCTGCTTGTAAGCTGTGTCCTTTGATGAAAAAACGGACCCAAGTATCTCGGGAGGCTCAACAAGAAAAACTTTTTGCGGATCGGTCCGGTCCATCGACATCGAGGCAAGCATCAACTTTGAGAGCACAGGTAATGGCTGCCGAATGACCACATGGCGCTGGGAGCAGCGAGGCATCGAGCGGGTCTCCACCTGACTCGAGGCCTACTGCTATGCAGGCCCCCCGGGACCGCCCTTCAACGGACCCGGCCCCGAGGAGTCATGAGGATTCCACATACTCCTCTCCACCCTTCTCAGCGCCAGTGCGGTCGAGCCCATGCCACCAGGGCAGGAAGGGCTGGGATTCTATTCCAGGTACTTCCTTGTGGAAAAGAAAACGGGGGATGCGTCCCATCCTAGACCTAAGGGCCCTGAACAAATACCTGGTTCGAGAAAAGTTCAGGATGCTTCCCTGGGCACCCTTCTTCCCATGATTCAGAAAAACGATTGGCTATGCTCTCTGGACTTAAAGGATGCTTATACTCGCATCCTGATACTACCAGCTCACAGACAGTATCTGCGATTCCGTCTGGGAACACAGCATTTTCAGTATGCTACCCTTTGGTCTAGCTTCTGCACCCAGGGTGTTCACGAAATGCCTGGCTGTAGTGGCTGCGTCTCTACGCAGACTGGGAGTGCATGTATTCCCTTATCTCGACGATTGGCTTGTGAAGAACACCTCGGAGGCAGGAGCTCTACAGTCCATGCAGGTGACTATTCAACTCCTGGAGCTACTGGGGTTTGTGATAAATTATCCAAAGTCCCACCTTCTTCCAGTTCAAAGACTAGAATTCATAGGAGCTCTGCTGGACTCCCAGACGGCTCATGCCTACCTCCCCGAGGCCAGGACGGACAATCTTTTTTCCCTGGTCTCAGCGGATCACAGCTCGGCAGATGTTGAGATTGCTCGGCCACATGGCCTCCACAGTCCACGTGACTCCCATGGCCCGTCTTCACATGAGATCTGCTCAATGGACTCTAGCTTCCCAGTGGTACCAAGCTGTGGGGGAACAAGAAGACGTGATCCAGCTGTCCACAGTTTTTCTCAGATCCCTACATTAGTGGACGATTCGCTCCAATTTGACCTTGGGACGTCCCTTTCAAATTCCTCAGCCGCAAAAAGTGCTGATTATGGATGCGTCTCTCCTGGGGTGGGGAGCTCATGTCGATGGGCTTCACACCCAGGGATGCTGGTCCCTCCAGGAGACAGGTTTTCAGATCAATCTCCTGGAGTTACGAGCGGCCTTTCTCCTGCATTGGGGGAAGGGCCTCCTGTACACGTATCCTCCCATACCCTTGGTAGGGAAGACTTTGCTGAAACTCAAGCAGGACCGTGGAACCATGATTCTGATCGCTCCATTCTGGCCGCGACAGATCTGGTTCCCTCTTTTTCTGGAGTTGTCCTTCAAAGAACCGTGGAGATTGGAGTGTTTTCCGACCCTCATCACCCAGAACAAGGGGTCGCTTCTAAATCCCAACCTCCAGTCTCTGGCTCTCACGGCCTGGATGTTTAGAGCTTAGAAATTGCCTCTTTAGGTCTTTCAGAGGGTGTCTCCTGAGTCTTGCTTGCTTCCAGGAAAGATTCCACAAAATAGTGTTATTCTTTCAAATGGAGGAGGTTTGCCGTCTGGTGTGACAGCAAGGCCCTAGATCCTTTTTCTTGTCTTACCCAGACCCTGCTTGAATACCTTCTACACTTATCAGAGTCTGGTCTCAAGACCAACTTCGTAAGAGTTCACCTTAGTGCAATTAGTGCTTATCAACGTGTAGAGGGTAAGCCTATCTCTGGACATCCTTTAGTTGTTCGATTCATGAGAGGTTTGCTTTTGTCAAAGCCCCCAGTCAAACCTCCACCAGTGTCATGGGATCTCAACGTCATTCTCACCTAGCTGATGAAAGCTCTTTTTGAGCCACTGAATTCCTGCCATCTGAAGTACTTGACCTGGAAGGTCATTTTCTTGGTGGCTGTTACTTCAGCTCGTAGAGTCAATGAGCTCCGAGCCCTGGTACTGCATGCACATATCAAATTTCATCATAACAGAGTAGTCCTCCACACTCACCTTAAGTTCTTGCCGAAGGTGGTGTCAGAGTTCCATCTGAACCAGTCAATTGTCTTGCCAACATTTTTTCCCCGTCCTCATACCCGCCCTGGTGAAGACAAGTTGCACACCTTGGACTGTAAGAGAGCATTGGCCTTTTACGTGGAGCGGACAAAGCCCTATAGACAGTCCGCCCACTTGTTTGTTTCTTTTGATCCCAACAGGAGGGGAGTCTCCATCGGAAAACGCACAATCTCTAATTGGCTAGCGGGTTGTATATCCTTTACTTATGCCCAAGCTGGGCTGACTCTAGAGGGACATGCCACGGCTCATAATGTCAGAGCCATGGCTGCGTCAGTGGCTTACTTGAAGTCAGCCACTATTGAAGAGATTTGCAAGGCTGCAACGCGGTTATCAGTCCACACATTCACATCTCACTACTGCTTTCAGCAGGATACCCGACGCAACAGTCAGTTTGGGCAGTCGGTGCTGCAGAATCTGTTCGGGGTTTAGAATCCAACTCCACCATCCTTGGCACATTTCTGTTCTGTTCCAGGCTGCACTCTCAGTTGTGTTTCTTTTCAGGTCAATCTCTGTTATGTCCTCGCCGTTACGAGGCCCAATTGACCAATGTTCATTGTTTTGAGTGAGCCTGGCAGCTAGGGATACCCCAAGTGTGAAAACAAGCAGCCTGTTTGTCCTCTGAGAAAGCGAAGATACTTACCCGTAGCAGGTATTCTCCGAGGACAGCAGGCTGATTGTTCTCCCAAACCCGCCCTCCTCCCCTTTGGAGTTGTTCATTGTTCTCCTCTTGCTTTTGGACTACACTGAGGTCCTTACAAGACGGGCGGGAAACCAGTCCGCGCATGCGTGGTGTGCGCTTCTTGCACGCCAGAAGACTCTGGAAGATTTTTGGAGATTTTTGCTAGCAAAACTTCCGATCCTGGGCCGACGTGGACGTCAACCCAAGTGTGAGAACAATCAGCCTGCTGTCTTTGGAGAATACCTGCTACTGATAAGTATCTTCGCTTTCGGATTATTCTTTCCAATGTGCATCACCTTGCATATTGTCCACATTAAATTTCATCTGCCATTTGGACGCCCAGTCTTCCAATTTCCTAAAGTCTTCCTGCAATATTTCAGTCTGCACATATTTTAACAACCTTGAATAGTTTTGTATCATCTGCAAATTTGATCACCTCACTCTTCGTTCCGATTTCCTTATCATTTATAAATATGTTAAATAGTATTGGCCCCAGTACAGATCCCTCTACTGTTCACTCTTCTTCATTGAGATAAATGACCATTTAACCCTACCGTCTGTTTTCTGTCCATTAAACAATTCCTAATCTACACCTGAACCTTGCCTCCTATCCCATGACTCTAACTTTCTCAGGAGTCTCTCATTAGAAACTTTATCAAAAGCTTTCTGAAAATCTAGATACACTAATTCAACTGGCTCACCTTTATCTACATGTTTATTCACACCTTCAAAGAACTGAAGCAAATTGATGAGGCAAGACTTCCCTCGGCTGAACCTATCCTGACTCTGTCCCATTAAACCATGTTTGTCTACATGCTCTATAATTTTATTCTTTATGACGTTGGTTGCCCGGCACCAGCGTCAGGCTTATAGGTCTATAATTTCCCGGATCACCCCTAGACCCTTTTTAAAAATCAGCGTCACATTGGCCACCCTCCAATGTTCAGGTACTACAGACGATTTTAATGACAGGTTATATATTACTAACAACAGATCAGCAATTTCATGCGCGAGTTCTTTGAGTATCCTTGGATGTATGCCATCCAGTCCAGGTGATTTGCTACTCTTTAATTTGTCAATTTGGCTAAGTACATCTTCCAGGTTCACCGAGAGTTCTTTCAATTCCTCAGCATCATCACCCTTGAAAACCATTTCCAGTATAGGCAGATCTTATATCTTCACCCATAAAGACAGAAGCAAAGAATTCATTCAGTTTCTCCACTATGGCCGTGTCCTCTCTGAGCGCCCCTTTTGCTTCTTCGTGATCTAACAGTCCTACGGATTCCCTCGCAGGCTTTCTGCTTCTGATGTACCTGAAAAAGTTGTTACTGTGAGTTTTAGCCTCTGCGGCAAATTTCTCTTCATATTCTGTTTTTGCCTTCGCTTTGCATCTGACTTGCCAGTGCTTATGTTGCTTCTTATTTTCTTCATTTGGGTCCTTTTTCTATTCTTTGAAGGGCAATCTTTTGGCTGTAATAGCCTCTTTTACTTCATATTTTAACCATGCAGGCTGATGTTTTCTCTTCTTTCTACATTTGCAAATACGTGGAATGCATCTGGACTGAGCTTCCAAGATGGTATTTTTGAATAATGTCCGTGCCTGATTTAAAGTCCTAACCTTTGCAGCCGATCCTTTTAGTTTCTTTTTAACCGTTTTCCTCATTTTATTCGCTGTATCGAAAATTAAATGTAGCTACAGTAGATTTCTTTTGCAGGTTCATCCCAGATAGTAGCTCAAACTTGATCATGTTATGATCACTGTTTCCCAGGGGACCCAACACCACCACTTCTCGCACTATGGCCCTGCACGCCACCAAGGACCAGATCCAAAATGGCGCCCCCTCTCGTTGGTTCCTGGACCAACTACTCTAAGAAGCAGTCGTTTATTACATCTAGAAATTTTATCTCCCTGATGTAACATTTATCCAGTCAATATCGGAGTAATTGAAATCACTCATTATTATAGCATTGCCCAGTTTGCCAGCTTTCCTAATCTTTGTAAACATTTCATCATCTGTCTGTTCATTCTGCCCCGGTGGATGGTTGTACAGCCCTACAAGAATACTCCTTCTCTTCACACATGGAATTTCTATCCATAATGATTCCACGCTGCTATCTTTGTCATGTGGAATGTTTATTTTATTTGACTCAATTCCTTCTTTAACATATAGTGCACCCCCCCCCCCCCCCTCCAATTTGATCCTCTCTATCATTGCAGTACAATTTGTACCCTGTTAACACAGTGTCCCATTGATTGTCCTCTTTCCACTAGGTCTCTGAGATGCCTATTGTATCTACCTCATCATTTAGTGCTATATATTCAAACTCTCCCACCTTATTTTTTAGGCTTCTAGCATTTGAATACAGGCACTTCAAATTGTGTTTTTTTTTCTTTGATCTACAAGCTGCTTAGAAGTTGAAGGGAATAATGCGCATCCTTTATCCTGCTCTCTTATTAAGTACACCTGGCTTACTTTAGTCATTCTTGAAACCTCTCCACTGGGATTCCCTAAATGTCCTGTTTCAGTAATATACTTCAAGGATACTCCACACCAAACCATGCGCTCCTGGGTGACTGTTGGCTTTCCCCCCCATTCTAGTTTAAAAGCTGCTCTATCTCCTTTTTAGAAGTTTCGTCTAGCAGCCTGGTTCCATGTTGCCCAGTTCCTAACAAATTTAAATCCCTTCACCATTGTGTCAACCACACATTGAGACTTCGGAGCTTTGCCTACCTTTTGGGTCCTGTGTGTGGAATAGGGAGCATTTGTGAAAATGTGATCCTGGAGGATCTGGACTTCAGCGTTCTACCTTAGAGCCTAAACTAGGTCCTGCAGTGCCAGCTGGAGGCTATCTGTTAATGCTGTGGTACAAAGTTCAAGTTTTAAAACTAGGGTGAAAAGAGTATGGAGATTAGTTGATATAAGAAAGAACATTCAGTGGGACCTTCCTCTTTATATAGTTTTGAATCTAAGGGGACTGCTTCAAAGCAAATTCTTCTTTAAACCATCTTTCTAATTGCGTCTGGAGCTGGTTATCGGGGACCGACTCCGGTATCCCCACGAGTCTTAGATTTGACCTCCTCGAACAATTTTCGAGGTCATCCAGTTGTTGGGACTGGGTGTCGACTAGTTTCTGCAAACTCTGCAGTTGTTCTTGCAGGGCGCGTTCCGCATCTTCCACCACCATTATCTTCCCTTCCAGGTCCCCCGTCCTCCGGGTTGTGTCCTCCAGCAGGGTTTCCACCGCAGCTAGCTGGAGAGCTTGGTGAACTGGGGGCCATAGCTGATTTTACAGCCTCCGTTAACTGGGTAAGTTGCGAGGGAGTGAACAGCGATGGCAGGATCGGTGTTGGGCTGGCGGCCATTTTGGTTTCGCCGGCTCCGCACTGTTTGTGTCTCTTTTCACAGTCTTCCCTGGCATGTCTTTCTCCACTCGGACCAGGTATTGTTCCATATACTTATTTCATTTTAGGTTGAAAATCGCCACTTCCTGGCTTGGTTTCTGCAGTTTTGAAGCTGCTGGGGGAGGGTTCCTCGAGAGCTAGAGAAGCACGTCCTCTCCTCTCACTCCATCATGTGATCTCTTCTCTTTCAGAAATTATTAAAAACCAATCTGTTCGAAAAGGCATACCATAACGATCCAACCTAAACACCGGAACCCCACAACACAACGAAACTCATACAAGAACTGGACAAAACCCTTCCTCCTTGACTACCCAATTTACTCACCTGTGGTCCTTAATGCAATTAGTGCAATGTATTCTATCACTTATGATACTTAATGCAATTACCACTCTGTATTTCTTATTCCAGAATTGGTGAACGCCATCAGGGTATTATGTAAGCCACATTGAGCCTGCAAATAGGTGGGGAAATGTGGGATACAAATGCAACAAATAAAATAAATAAATAGGCCCTTCCATATCATCAAGCTGATCAATCCATAGACTGGTGGGTTGTGTCCATCTACCAGCAGGTGGAGATAGAGAGCAAACTTTTGCCTCCCTATATGTGGTCATGTGCTGCCGGAAACTCCTCAGTATGTTCTCTATCTCAGCAGGTGGTGGTCACACACAGCAGCAGCTCTGGCTAGGCCTCCAAGCCTAATTTTTAGGTTTTGTTGAGTGCCTGGGGTTGAGGGCTCTTTTGAGCAAGTGCAAACCTGGTGGTGCCAGGTCCCTCCTTTTCTCCCCCCTCCCGCTGGCTCCGTTAAAAAAAAAAAAAATTTTAAATGTCCTTAAAGGCGTTTATTTCGACGTTTATTTAAACGTTCATTGCAGCTACTCACTGGGACACCAGTTCGTTACAGCTCGGAGCGGACAGCAGGTAATTTTTACCTTTTTATAGCGGGCAGGGGTTCCCCGATTCTTCTCCTCGTGGCATATGGCGTCGGAGGGCGAGGGCGCTAAGGGTCGCTCCCCGGATCGCTTGAGCGCTTCTAGAGGGGATGCGGGGGTCTTACAGCCTGATTCGCCCTTGTTGGGTGACAGTTTCGTGACCGATGAATGTCCCGGTCCTTCCTCCGGCGTGGCGGTTTTTCCCGCCATAAACGCCCATCTCCCGCTCCTCGCCTCCGCCATCTTGGCCGGCCACGCGGCTCGGACGGCTTCTTCGTGGGCCGCCCTTGAGGTTGGAGACATTAATGCCATGAACGCCCTTAATTTGGGCGACGGCACAAAAGCGGCTAAAGTTAAGCGCCGTTCTTCCCGCGCGGCTCCTTCGCGGAGTGTCGCGCCGGACGCCATTTTGGATGCGCAGCATGTCTCTCCCCCGCTCTTGCGAGCGCCGGTTGAGGGTGCGTCTAGGGCTGTTGCCCAGGCTGCGGAAGTGCACAGTCTGGGGGGTTTCTCCCCCGAGTTTGTTTTGCTGCTGCATCAGGCTTTCCTCATGCAAAACGCTGCCCCTGCTCCCTCGTCTGGTAAAGAGGTTGAGGTTCCCAGAGGTAAACGCCCTCGGGTTGATTCCCAGGCCTTAGAGGACTTTGTCTCCTCCGATGTAGATGAGGGCAGCGTGTCTGAGGTCTCCCAACGGTCCTTTGCGGATTCCTTGGAGGAGACGGATCCCCGCTCGGATGGAGCGGATAACCCCTCTGCAGCGCGGCTTTTTAGCTCAGAGGATTTGCCCAACCTGTTGTTACAGGCCATGGACACTTTGAAGATTTCCTCTCCGGAGGACGTCTCTCCCTCAGCCCCTGTTGGCTCTGCCATTATGCTGGGGACGAAGCGCCCGCCTAGAACCTTCCACGTGCATGATGCCATGCACACCTTAATTTCGGCTCAATGGGATGTCCCGGAAGCGAGCCTTAAAGTGGCTAGGGCTATGTCCCGCCTCTATCCTTTGGCTGTGAGTGAACGTGAGGCCTATCTGTGGCCTACCGTGGATTCTTTAATCACTGCGGTGACTAAGAAAACGGCGTTGCCGGTGGAAGGTGGCACGGCCCTAAAGGACGCCCAAGACAGAAGATTGGAGGCGGCCTTAAGGTCGTCCTTTGAGGCGGCTGCTTTAAGTTTGCAGGCCTCAGTTTGCGGCTCCTATGTGGCCAGGGCGTGCCTGACTATGGTGCAGCGGGCTTCCCCCTCGGATCATTCCTTGAGGGCTGATTGGCCGGCCCTGGAATCGGGCTTAGCCTATTTGGCAGACTTGCTGTATGATGTCTTGAGGGCCTCAGCTAAAGGCATGGCTCAGACAATCTCTGCGCGGCGGTGGCTTTGGCTGAAACATTGGTCTGCTGACCACGCCTCTAAATCCCGCCTGGCTAGATTGCCTTTTAAAGGCAAGCTGCTCTTTGGGGTCGAGCTGGACAAAATCGTGACCGATCTCGGCACGTCTAAGGGCAAGAAATTACCAGAGGTCAGGGCTCGGGCTAGTACTCGTCCCGGTACCTCCAGAGGACGGTTGCAGGAAGCCCGTCGGTACCGCCCGGGCAAGTCGGGTTCCTCTGCCCCCTCTTCCTTCAAGAGGAATTTCTCCCCCAAGCAGCATTCCTTTCGCAGAGACCGCCGTCCCGGAGGTGCTCACTCCGGTCCTCCCCCAGGGTCTCGTACCCAATGACGGGGCCTTGGTCCACGCCCCAGTGCAGATTGGAGGACGGCTGTCCTCGTTTCTGGGCGAGTGGACCACAATAACTTCAGACGCGTGGGTGCTGGAAGTCATCAGAGACGGCTACAAGCTAGAGTTCTGCCGACCCTTAAAAGACGGGTTTGTACTCTCTCCCTGCAAGTCTCCGGTCAAAGCTGTGGCAGTGCAGCAGACCTTGGACAATCTGATCCGCCTGGGCGCGGTCATTCCTGTGCCAGAAAGTCAGCTTGGCAAGGGACGTTACTCCATTTACTTTGTGGTACCAAAGAAAGGAGGTTCTGTCCGGCCTATCCTCGACCTCAAAGGGGTCAATCGGGCCTTGAAAGTGCGGCACTTTCGCATGGAGACTCTCCGCTCTGTTATAGCGGCAGTGAAGGCAGGAGAGTTCTTGGCTTCCTTGGACATCAAGGAAGCGTACTTGCATATTCCCATCTGGCCTCCTCATCAACGCTTTCTGCATTTTGCAGTCCTGGGACGACACTTCCAGTTCAGAGCCCTCCCATTCGGGTTGGCTACTGCTCTGCGGACCTTTTCCAAAGTAATGGTGGTCATCGCGGCCTTCCTACGAAAGGAAGGGGTACAAGTCCATCCTTATCTGGACGACTGGTTGATCCGAGCCCCCTCTTATGCAGAGTGCGGCAAAGCTGTGGACCGGGTAGTTGCTCTTTTGAGCTCCCTGGGATGGATCATCAACTGGGAGAAGAGCCAGCTGCGCCCGACTCAGTCCCTGGAGTACCTGGGAGTTCGATTCGACACCCAAGTGGGCAGAGTGTTCCTGCCAGACAATCGGATTGTCAAACTTCAGGCTCAGGTGGACCAGTTCCTGGTAGCCTCTCCTCTTCGGGCTTGGGACTATGTGCAGCTGTTGGGCTCTATGACGGCCACGATGGAAGTAGTGCCCTGGGCCAGGGCTCATATGAGACCACTTCAACACTCCTTGCTGCAGCGCTGGACTCCGATGTCGGACGATTATGCTGTGCGACTTCCCTTGGACCCAGCAGTGCGCAAGGCGCTGAGCTGGTGGATGCAGACAGACAAGTTGTCTGCGGGAATGCCTCTGGTGACCCCAGAGTGGATTGTCGTCACGACGGACGCCTCTTTGTCGGGCTGGGGAGCCCACTGCTTGGGAAGGACAGCGCAGGGGCTCTGGTCTCCTGCAGAGGCAAAGTGGTCTATCAACCTCCTGGAACTCAGAGCCATTCGGTTGGCGCTTTTGGAGTTCATCCCGGTACTGGTGTGGAAGCCTGTACGGGTACTGTCGGACAATGCCACGGCTGTGGCCTATGTCAACCGCCAGGGAGGTACCAAGAGCGCCCCTCTAGCCAAGGAGGCTATGTATCTTTGCCAGTGGGCGGAAGCGAACCTGGAGCAGCTTTCAGCGGCCCACATTGCCGGAGTCATGAATGTCAAGGCGGACTTTCTCAGTCGCCATACCTTGGAGCCCGGAGAGTGGCAGCTATCTGCTCAGGCGTTCTTGGACATCACGAAGCGCTGGGGCCAGCCGAGCCTAGATCTGATGGCGTCATCGGCCAATTGCCAAGTGCCGCGCTTCTTCAGCAGAGGACGGGACCCTCGATCCCTGGGAGTAGATGCTCTTCTCCAACAGTGGCCGACACAAGAGCTCCTCTATGTGTTCCCGCCCTGGCCCATGTTGGGCAGGGTGCTAGACCGGGTGGCAAAGCATCCCGGCAGGGTAATCCTGGTGGGTCCGGATTGGCCCAGACGTCCCTGGTATGCGGACTTGATCAGGCTCTCAGTGGACGATCCTCTGCGACTGCCAGTGGAGCAGGGCCTGTTACATCAGGGTCCCGTGGTGATGGAGGATCCCTCCCCCTTTGGTCTTACGGGCCTGGCTATTGAGCGGCAGCGTCTGAGGAAGAAGGGCTTCTCAGACAAGGTCATCGCCACTATGCTGAGAGCGAGGAAGCGCTCTACTTCTACTGCTTACGCCAGGGTTTGGCGTATCTTTGCAGCGTGGTGTGAAGCAGGCTCACTTTCTCCCTTCACTGCTCCAATTTCTTCAGTGTTGGCGTTCCTGCAAGAAGGTCTGGAGAAAGGCCTGTCGCTCAGTTCCCTTAAAGTCCAGGTAGCGGCTCTGGCTTGCTTCAGGGGCCGCCTGAAGGGTGCTTCCCTGGCTTCACAGCCAGATGTGGTGCGCTTTCTCAAGGGAGTTAATCACCTGCGCCCTCCTCTGCACTCAGTGGTGCCTGCGTGGAATCTCAACCTGGTGCTAAGAGCATTGCAGAAGCCGCCTTTTGAACCCTTGTCGAGGGCATCTCTGAAAGACCTGACGTTGAAAGCAGTCTTTTGGTGGCTATCACTTCAGCCAGAAGAGTTTCCGAGCTCCAGGCGCTCTCATGTCGAGAGCCTTTTCTGCAGTTCACTGAGGCAGGAGTGACTATTCGCACAGTGCCTTCCTTTCTGCCCAAGATTGTTTCTCGCTTCCATGTGAATCAGCAGCTCTGTCTCCCTTCCTTTCGTAGGGAGGACTACCCAGAGGAGTACTCTGCTCTTAAATATCTGGATGTGAGACGAGTCATCATCAGATACTTGGAAGTGACCAATGATTTCCGGAAATCGGATCATCTGTTTGTCCTGTTTGCAGGTCCTCGTAAGGGTCTGCAGGCTGCTAAGCCTACAGTGGCAAGATGGGTCAAGGAAGCCATTGCAGCGGCTTATGTGGCCGCGGGGAAGGTGCCGCCTATCCAGCTGAAGGCTCACTCCACGAGAGCTCAGGCGGCCTCGATGGCAGAGGCCGGTTCCGTCTCCTTGGAAGAGATATGCAAGGCGGCAACTTGGGCTTCGGCTCATACATTCTCCAAGCATTACCGTTTGACTGTGGCTGCACGGGCGGAGGCCCGGTTTGGAGCTTCAGTGTTGAGGTCAGGGATTTCTATGTCCCGCCCTGGGTGAGTACTGCTTCGGTACATCCCACCAGTCTATGGATTGATCAGCTTGATGATATGGAAGGTAAAATTATGTATAATCATACCTGATAATTTTCTTTCCATTAATCATAGCTGATCAATCCATAGCCCCTCCCAGATATCTGTACTGTTTTTATTCTGGTTGCATTTCAGGTTCAAGTTTAGTCTTCAGTTACTTCAGAAAGACTTCGTGTTCAAGTTCTTCCTTCACTTGGATTCTTCAAGAGTTGAGACGAGTTTGTGTTACAGTGAGCTGCTGCATTCCTCTCCCCTCCGTTTTACGGGGCTGGATTGAGATTTAAATTCTGCCGGCCCTCCCTCCCGCTTCGTGCGGCTGTAGGGCAGCTTTGTACCCCTCCCGCTTCGGCGGTGTTAAGGTCAGTCAGCTCCTCCCGCGGTTGCGGTTGCAGGATAAGCCAGATCCCCCCGCATCGGCGGGTGTGGTGTCCCTCCCCCGCTCCGCGGGGATGAGCTGGACGGATTCCCCTCCCCCACTTGTGTGGGGATGAGCTGGGTTAATTCCCCTCCCCCGTTTCGGCGGTGGTGAGCTGGGCAGAGTGTCCCTTCGTGGGTGTAATTCTCTAAGTGCTGAGTCCTGCGGCTGGAGCTTTGATATCGACATACTGAGGAGTTTCCGGCAGCACATGACCACATATAGGGAGGCAAAAGTTTGCTCTCTATCTCCACCTGCTGGTAGATGGACACAACCCACCAGTCTATGGATTGATCAGCTATGATTAATGGAAAGAAAATTATCAGGTATGATTATACATAATTTTACCTTTCAAGCTAACTCAGTAATCAGGTTGCCCTTAGTAACCTCTGCAAATATTCTACTTCCTCAAACCTTAACACCAAATTGAGGTCAGTAGCAGTGCTACTTTCCCCACAACCGAAGAACAGAAAATAACTGTCTTTAAGAACAAGATTTGAGCCTTTCATCTATTATTTTAAAGTTCTTTGGCTGTTAAGTTTCTACCTCTAGAAAGTTTGTTTAAAACTATGGGAAAAGTGTCTACTTCTAGAGAGAATTTCAGTTTAAAATTATGAGGAAAAGGTTATACAATATAGAAGCTAGTTAATAATGCTTGCTTTTCTTTCTCTTCCCCCCCCCCCCCCCCCCCCCCCCCACCAATAATAAACTAGGTGCTGCAGTGCCTGCTAGAGGCTATCTGTTAATGCTGTGGTACAGAGTTCAAGTTTTAAAACTAGGAGGAAAAGAGTATGTTCCCTTATAGATCATAGCCCAGTTATACTGACACTCAATTTGTGGACCACTGAGGTGCTTCTTCTAAACTATTTCTGACTGTAGCACATGGTCCCTGAAGATAAGCCAGCTCCTTCTGGAACTTTCTGACTTAGGAAAGTACTGAAACATCCCATTTAAGGCAGCAAAGTTGTAATTCCTGGAACTTTGCTCCATATAGTTCAGTGATGCATCTCCTCTGGCCTTCACTGTATATACATACCCAGGCGACGAAGAGTCTAGGTTAGCCTGGCCTTGGGTACATGACTGGTCAGATGATTGCACTAGGTAAGCAGTTCTTCCATAGCGTCCCCAGATCAATCCAGAGACTTGTGGGTTATGTCCCTCCACTAGCAGGTTAGATAGAGAGAACACCGAAGTTCGCCCACAAGAGGGCATGTGCAGCCAGCTTAACTTCAGTATTCTCTCTGTCTAGCAGGTGAAGAGACATTCTGTGCAGCTCTGCAGTGATTTGGCTCCTATCCTGTTCCTCGTGGGTTGTTGAGCCTAATTTGGGGTTGAGGTGCTTTGCGCACGTTGGGGTTACACCTGGTGGTGCCAGGTCCCTACCCGTCTCCCCCACCAGCCTACTGCTGCTTAGGGATTCGTCTGTCGGTGTTTCTCTCCTGCCTCTTGGAAAAAAAAATTGACAAGAGACACAAAAGCAGATCCCTGCAGGTTAAGCAGTGTTTTCTCAGTCCTCAGAGTTCCAGGCTTTAGAGGTACGTGAGCGCTAGGCTGGGAGCCGGTCTTGGGGCTGATGTTGGCGTCAGAGTCCGTCAAAAGGTGTTTGCGCGTAGGATGGCGTCCGGGGCCTGTGAGAGCTGTACCGGGGCTTTGGGCAAGCCCTGGATGGAACAGGCAGACCTCTCTGCAGGGGGGCAGGCGGTGGAGTCGGCCAGTTCCCGCTTGGCGGAAAAGCCGTTGTTGGCAGCAATGCGTGGATCGGCCACCGCCATTTTTTCTCTGTCTGTTCCTCAGCCGCAGATGAACGCAGCGGTGAGTTTGCAGCTCTCAGCTGTTGCGGCCCCAGAACGTGGAGTCTCGGACTATCCTCTTACCGGAGCGCCACATGCGACGGCGGTTTCTCCAGAGTTTGTACTGCTTATGCACAAGGCTTTTTTGTTAAAAGAAGCGGGGGGTAGCGAGATGGACGCCATTTTGGAGACCCAGAGTGGCTTTGGGGCTGAGTTCTCTCATGAAGTTCCCAAACGGGACCGTTTTGACGGCTTTCGCCCAGGAGCGGAGGGGTCAGCTCACTCGGACTCTGATGAAGCTCATTTGTCAGGGGATTCTCTTCAGGAGACCCTGGAGGACGGAGAGCTGCTGGCGGGGGGGGGGGGGGGGTGATGACCCTACCGCGGCAAGGCTTTTTCGTAGGGAGGAACTCCCCTCGTTTATTGTTAAGGCTAGAGATATTAAACATCTCTGCTCCCGAACCCCCGTCTCAGTCGGGGGGGGGGGGCACCCTCTATTATGTCGGGCACTAGGGCTCCATCTAGAGCTCTTCATATTCATGAGGCCATGCAGGTGCTCATTAAGGCCCAGTGGGATTCACCGGAGGCCAGCCTTAGGGTGGCACGAGCCATGGCCAAACTCTGGCCCTTACGGCAGGAGGATTTAGAATTCATGCGCTTGCCGGCAGTAGATTCTTTAATTACTGCAGTAACAAAGAAGACAACTCTACCGGTGGAGGGCGGCACTGCCGTCCGAGATCCGCAGGACTGGAGACTGGAGGCCTCGGTAAAGGCGTCCTTCGAGATGGCGGCTTTGTCATTACAGGCCTCGATTTGCGGTTCTTATGCAGCAAGAGCGTGTCTTTCCTGGGTACAGAAGGCGTCGTCGACTGAGGATCTAATTGAATGCCTTCCAGCGTTGGAGTCGGGTTTGGCGTACCTGGCAGATGTCCTTTATGACATTCTCCGGGCTTCAGCTAAGGAAGTTTTGTTGGTGGTGTCGGCCCGTAGATGGATTTGGCTAAAGCACTGGGCGGCGGATGTGGCCTCTAAATCCCGTTTGGCGCGATTACCTTTTAAGGGGCGGCTCCTCTTTGGGGAGGAATTGGCTCAGATTGTTAAGGAGTTAGGTGATACCAAGGGTCGTTTGCCGGAGGACAGAGAAGTCCCAGGCGAAGACCTTCAGACCTCGCTTTAAGGAGGCCAAGCGTTATAGGCCTGGCAAATCTGGGGGTTTTCCAAGCCCCGGTTTCAGAAGAGACAGCAGCCCTTTCAGCTGGACCGCCATCACCCCATCTCAACCCCTCGCAATCCACAGGGTAGCAGAGGAACCCAATGATGGGGCCCTGGTCCATTTCTTTCCGGTAATAGGGGGACGGCTGTCTCAGGGAAGGAGTGGGCTGGGGTAACTGCAGACGATTGGGTGCTGGACATCATTCAGGACGGCTACAAGTTGGAGTTTGCCCGTCCATTGTCAGACAGCTTCCTAGAATCTCCTTGCAAGTCTCCGCTAAAGAGAGCAGCGGTACAGGAGACTCTGGCGGAATTACTGCGCTTAGGGGCAGTTGTTACGGTGCCTTCGGCTGAAATCGGCCAGGGTCGCTACTCTATTTACTTCGTCGTGCCAAAGAAGGAAGGGAAGTGTCGCCCAGTTCTCGATCTCATGGTGGTCAACAGAGCCCTCAAAGTGAGGCATTTCAGGATGGAAACTTTGCGATCCGTCGTGACGGCTGTGCAACCGGGAGAATTTTTGTCAGCTCTCGATCTAAAGGAGGCTTACTTGCACATCCCCATTTGGCCGCCCCATCAGCGTTTCCTACGCTTTGCGGTGCTGGGTCAACATTTTCAGTTCCGAGCCATGCCCTTTGGTCTGGCCACAGCGCCTCGTACCTTCTCCATGGTAATGGTGTTAGTGGCAGCCTTCTTGCGCGCAAAAAGGGTGCAAGTTCATCCGTATCTCAACGACTGGCTCATTCGTGCGCCGTCTCGGGAGGCGTGTGCCCGGGCTACACAGTCGGTCATGGAGCTTCTGCGTTTGCTGGACTGGGTGATCAACATTCAGAAATGTCATCTCGTCCCTACCCAGACTTTGGAGTATCTGGGTGTGCTCTTCGATACCGGTCAGGGCAGAGTGTTTCTCCCAGAGCCGCACCAGTTGAAGCTCGTGCGGCAGATTTCCTCACTCCTTCAAGCACCTGCTCCGAAGGTGTGGGACTATGTTCAGGTTCTAGGGTCAATGGCAGCAACACTGGATGTAGTCCCTTGGGCCAGGAGTCATATGCGTCCGTTGCGGTAGTCCCTTCTCAGCCGGTGGTCCCCGTTATCAGAGGCTTATGTGGTTCGGATCCCATAGGAGGCTCGGGCCCGGTTTGCCATCCATTGGTGGCTCCAGACGGTTAATCTGCTTCGCGGCATGCCCCTAGCCACTCCGGAATGGCAGGTGGTCACGACGGATGCCAGTCTGTCCGGCTGGGGAGCTCAATGCCTGGGTCATTTAACACAGGGGGTGTGGAGTCCGTTGGAGGCTCGGTTGCCAATCAATCTTTTGGAATGGCGGGCGATTCGGCTGGCGCTGCAAGCCTTTGAGACTTTGGTGCTGAACCAGTCGGTACGAGTTCTTTGCAACAATGCGACAGCGGTAGCTTATGTCAATCGCCAAGAGGGCACTCGGAGCGCTCAGTTGTCAACGGAGGTGCTTGCCCTTTGCTGCTGGGCGGAAACGCGTCTCTTTCTTTTGTCAGCAGCTCACGTCTTGGGAGTCCTGAATGTGCAGGCGGGTTTCCTCAGCTGGAACCGGTTGGATGCGGGGGAGTGGGAGCTCTCTCCAGTAGTGTTCGACCGGATCAAGTCTCATTGGGGGATGCCGGTAGTGGATCTAATGGCCCGTTATTCCAATGCCAACGTGCCTCGCTTTTTCAGCAGGGGCAGGGAATTCGGGTCCGAAGGAATAAGGTGCGCTGTTGCAAAGGTGGCCGCAAGATCTTCTGTGTGTCTTTCCTCCATGGTCGGTCGGGTGATCGGCAGGATCGCGCAGCATTCAGGTCATTCTGGTGGCTCTGGATTCGCCCAGGCGTCCTTTGTATGCGGATTTGGTGCGTCTGTTGATAGACGAGCCGTTGCGGCTGTCGGATGTTCCCGATCGTCTGATTCAGGGGCCGGTGATCATGCAGGATCCCATTCCGTTTGGTCTTACGGCTTGACTATTGAGCGGTCGCAGCTCAGACGCAGAGAGTTTTCTGAGTCAGTGATTGGGACGATGCTGCAGGCGCGCAAGCGATCTACTTCTTCGGCGTACGCTAGAGTCTGGCAAACTTTTGTTGCTTGGTGCTCGTCCTCAGGCATTTCGCCGGAGTCGGCTCCTCTTATGTCTAAGCCTTCTTGCAAGAGGGGCTTGAGAAGGCCCTCTCTTTGAGCTCTCTTAAGGTACAGGTGGCAGCATTGGCCTGTTTCTGAGGCCGATTAGGTGGTCGATCGTTGGCCGCTCATCCGGATGTAGTTCATTTTCTCCGGGGCGTTAGTCATGTTAGACCCCCTTGGATGCCAGTGGTACCGGAATGGAATTTGAACATAGTACTTGAGGGCATTACAGCGTGCTCCATTTGAGCCTCTTAGTAAGACGTCTTTGAAGGATGTCACGTTGAAGACGCTGTTTTTGGTGGCTATGGCTTCGGCCAGAAGCGTATCGGAGCTGCAGGCTCTGTCATGCAGGGATCCCTTTCTGCGTTTTTCGGAAGCTGGGGTCTCGTTCCATACGGTAATTAAAGGAATGTGAAGTGGAGAATATAATCATTCTTTTGTATAGAAACAGAGAAAAATGTATAGAAACAGAGAAAAATGTAGGCAGATAAAGCCCATATGGCCGGTCTAGTCTGCCCATCCATGCCATCTGCTCTCCCTATCACTCTCGTAGAGATCCTATGTACTTGTCCAATCTCTCTTGAATTTAGAAATTTTATTTATTTGATTTTATAGCCCATACTACTGACCATACCCAGAACGGGTTACATGGTTTATATCCATAATAAAATTACTACCAAAATTACAAACAAGGTTCAAACGTCAAAAATGGTTGCAACTAGCATGCAATGTGAATTAATAAACAACTGTTAAAATATTATCATACTTTTAAATCTTTATTAAATATCTTAAATAATCATATTATAATACACTCTATCATCCTATCACATTCATCCCACATATATACTACATGAAATCACTCCACATAAAACACGTAAACAATATATATGCAAACACTATACAAAAACTACTACAAAGAATTGTACAGCACTCTCCTCATACTGTGTAAAGCCTTCTGTTCAACATGTCAAGTCTGTTGTGAGCTCATCACTGCATGTTCACTTAAATTCAATTCAGTGGTCTTAGTCCATCAAAATATCAGTGTGTCCGGTATTAACCCACTCATCATCTTCTCAGGAAATCTCATCTACCCCAACTTGACATTTCGTCTTTTAGAGTGTAAGCTCTTCTGAGCAGGGACCATCCTTATTCGTTAATTTGTACAGCGCTGCGTAACCCTTGTAGCGCTCTAGAAATGTTAAGTAGTAGTAGTCATCAGTCTTTACCCGATGCCGAAAAATCAGCAGTCTCTAGAAAAGGGCGATCACGGAGCCGACACAGGTCAAACAATGGGATGGCTGCAAACTTTGATAGTAGTGCAGAATGAACTTGAAAGCACTCTTCTTAAATTGTAGCCTCCAATATAGATTCAACTTAAGTCAACTGATATCTTGGAAGAACCCAACATGATAATGTTTCACTAACTGACGCTTCATCAAGGGTCTTTCACTCTAGATAGAGAGACAGTGTATAAATAACCAACATATCAAATGCACCCTAAATTTAAAACTAGACAAACTTCAACCAAACATACCATTAAAATTACTTACTAGCTACTAACAGTAGTCAGGAACTCACACCATTAAGCAGCTGGTGGAACCATCAAAAAGGACGCCCACACATGCGCACTAACTGGTCGGGAATCTCAGGGATTTAAATATTCTGCTAAATGCTCAGCCAATTGATCTCTTTATTAAGCCGACCTGGGGCAACTGTTTTCCATAGAAAAATCAGCCGTTGTTCCTTCCTTAATAGCATCAAAGGAAGGTTACCGCCTCTTTCTAACTGTACTTGATTTAATACAACAAATCTAAGATCTTGTACTGAATGATTAACTGCAAGCCAATGGGAAACGAGGGGGGCTTCCGTGCATTCTGTGCGAATGTTACTTAAATGCTGGGCTATCTGACATTTAATCTTACGTGTAATTAACCCAATATACCACAGTCCACACAGGCATCTCACCCCATATACACACCCCATGGTGTCACAGTCAGTGTATGTTTTTAAACGGTACTTCTTATCTGTATGAGGAATAGGGACTTCATGAACGTCTAATGAATACTGACAGTAAATGCAATGATTACATCTATAATGGCCAGACTCACTGGCCGAATCATTACGTGCGCTAGACCTCCTGGTATACAATATATACAAATACAGTACACACAAAATCTGTCAATTTAACAGTTAAACAGTCCATCAAAACTCATTAAAACAAGTGAGTTTTTACAGCCTTATGGAAATTTAAAAGATCATTAATGGATCTCACCGCAGAAGGCAGCTTATTCCATAACCAGACCACTGAATAAGAAAAAGCTCATGAACAAGCACATTCTAGCTGGAAAAATCTTGCAGAAGGCAAAAGAAAACATCTTTCACACTGAGAGCGTAACACTTGATTTGGTGTATATATTGGTAGTTTTTTGAACACATAGATTGGAACCATATCATGAAAAACCTTAAAAGCTAGTACCAACATCTTAAAGGTTCTTAGTTTCTTGATAAGAAACTAATGTTATGATAGAAAAGAAGGTGAAACATGATCACATAATGCCAAACTTTTCAAAGCCAAATTGCCGATACTGTGTTCGTCTCCTCTTCTACCAGGAAGCTGTTCCACAAATTCCTTTCCATGAAGAAGTATTTCTTCAGGTTACTTCTGAATCTATCCCCTTTCACCTTCATTCTATGCCCCCTCGTTCCAGAGCTGCCTTTCAATTAAACGAGACTCTCCTTCTGTGCATTTATGCTGCATAGGTATTGAAATGTCACTATCATATCTCCCCTTTCCTTGTCATCAAGCAGATGAAGCCATTACATATGGGTTGTGTCCATCAACCAGCAGGGGGAGATAGAGAGCACTCAACTTTTCACAATGCCTCATGGCCAGCCAGCTCCACTGCCTCTTCAGTATTCTCTATCTCTCCAAGCAGGGTGGCTGCAGCTTCTTCGAGCTCCATCAAAAATCTGCCTGGGGGTGGCTCCTGGCTTGCCAGTTGTTAGCCAGGGTGTTAGAGGCTGTAGAAGCTACACTTTGAAGGCACATAGGTTAGCCCTTTCCTTGCCTTACCCATGCCCCCGTGGATGTGGACATATTAGCTTGCTTTTCCCTGTCCTTTCCCACTCAGTGGATGCAGGCACATTGGTTCGCCTTTCCCTGCCTTTCCCACTCATCTGAGCCTCCAGAGTTCTTATTACCTCTGCTTTCCTCACAGCGTTTAAAAAAAAAAATGGAACAGAGGTTTTCCTTTGATTCTTCTATGGGACCGGAGCTGTGATACTCGGTCCGGTGAGGTAAGAGTGTTTTCTAACTCCTCCGGGGTGGGCCCGCGATCGGGGCGTTTTTGGCGCGAAACCGCCATTTTGAATTTTCTCGCCGTTTTCGGCGATGGCTACAGAGAATGTAAAGCACTGTTCCCGGTGTGGCAAGCGCAAATCAGCAGCGGGGCTCTGTAAATTGTGTTGTACAGGTGTAAGATCTGGCCCGAGCATGGCGAGCGATGATTCTTCCCGCTCAGAGCTGGCAGCGGACACCATTTTGAATTCTCCGCATGGCGGGGCCTCCGTAGAGATGGAGAGCCCTGAGGCCAGGGGGGGGGGGTCCTCGAATTGAGGCTATTCAGGGAGCGGCTAGCCCCGGACGGGATCTGGGTGCCCAGGGCGAGTTTTTCTCCCCTGATTTTGTGGTGTTATTGCATAATGCATACATGCTGAAAAGAGCTCTCCCTCAAGGGTCATCTGAGGCCCCTTCTATTGTCCCCACCGGTGGATTCTGGCCTGGGTCTGCCCGCTGAGGCTATTTTTTCTGATAATTGGCATAAAGAAAAGCGTAGAAGGGCTAATTCCCCTTCAGATTGTGGTGCACCTCCTTTCTCTCCCCCCCCCCCCCCCCCCCCATGGTCGGGCTGTGAGGATTCGGAGAGTTCTGGCAGGCCTTCGTGGTCTGAGGAGCCAGAGTCAGGTGCAGAATTACCACAGGATCTGGATGATCCCTCCGCGGTGAGGATTTTCCACCGTGATGAGCTGCCAGCGCTTATTTCAGATGCCCTACAGGTCCTTTCTATTGAAGAGCCTGACAGTGGCACGGCCTCCTCTGTGAATACTAGGATGGCTAGTACCAAAAAGCCTGCTCGAGCCTTTCCTTTGCATGACTCCATCCAAGTGCTTATTTCCGCTCAGTGGGCTGACCCCAAGGGACCTTTGAAAGTTTCCAGGGCTATGGGGCAATTATACCCTCTGCGTGAGGAGCATTTGGCTCGCTTTGCAATGCCTAAAGTAGATGCCCTAGTCACTGCGGTGACAAAGAGAACTACCCTCCCTGTGGAAGGAGGAGATGCCCTGAAGGATGTACAAGACCGTAGGCTGGAAGCAGCACTTAAACGGTCCTTTGAAATTGCAGGTCTTACTGTTCGGGCGTCTGCATGCAGTTGTTATGCTGCTAGAGCCTGCCTGGCGTTGTTGCAACAGGCAGTGGAACAGCCCGGAGATGGAGCGGAGCCCTTCTCGGATGTGGCTCCGCGGCTGGAGTCGGCCTTGTCCTTTTTGACTGATGCCCTTTATGATATTGTCAGAGCTTCAGCTAAACAAATGGCAGTAGCAGTGGCGGCTCGCCGTCTTATTTGGCTACGACATTGGGCAGCGGACATGGCCTCTAAGCAAAGGTTGGTGAAGTTGCCCTTTCAAGGCCTTCTCCTATTTGGTGAGGAGTTGGGGAAAAAAATTGTTAAAGGCCTGGGAGATCCTAAACCCCAGCACTTGCCTGAAGATAGGCCGAGGCCTTCCTCCAAGGGCCAGGCGGTCCACTCCTCTTATAGACCTCGCTTCCGTGAAGCTAGAAGATACCGCCCGGGGCGTTCTGCTGGGTTCACTTCTCGTGCCCGTTTTTCAGCAGAGGAACTCCTTTCGCTCGGACAAGCGTTCCGCAGCTACCGGCTCTAGGCCTGGAGTTCAGGGGCAACCCTCTCAGTGATGGTGCGCCGGCCCCCTCCTCGCTTCCTGTTATCGGAGGATGTCTTTCCCTCTTTGCCAAGGAGTGGGCCAATATTTCCTCAGATCAGTGGGTTCTGGACCTGATCAGAGATGGCTACAGAATAGAATTCAACGCCCCAGTAAGAGAAAAGGTGGGTCTTTTCGCCCTATTCTGGACTTAAAAGAATTAAACAAGTCCCTGAGAGTGCAGCATTTCCACATGGAAAACCTGTGCTGCGTCATTGCTGCGGTACAGCCAGGAGAGTTTCTCACGTCTCTAGACCTGAAAGAAGCTTACTTGCACATACCAATTTGGCCCCCGCACCAGAAGTTTCTGAGGTTTGCGGTGTTGGGAAAACATTTCCAGTTCCGGGCCTTGCCTTTTGGCCTCGCCACAGCTCCCCGAACTTTTTCGAAGGTAATGGTGGTAGTAGCTGCTTTGCTCAGGCAAGAAGGTATCAGGGTTCACCTGTACCTAGACGACTGGCTCATCAGAGCAGAATCTGTAACAGAGAGCTTTCAAGCTACAGCCAGAGTGGTCTCAGTACTTCAATCTCTAGGCTGGGTTGTCAATATGGCCAAAAGTTACCTGACCCCCTCGCAATCTCTAGAATATTTGGGGGCCAGGTTTGACACAGACTCGGGCTATGTATACCTACCCGAGCTAAGGCGGTGCAAGCTTCAGAATCAGGTCTGTCTGCTCCTGAGGATGCCCTGCCCACGAGCTTGGGACATTGTCCAGCTGCTGGGATCGATGACAGCCACATTGGAAGTGGTGCCCTGGGCGAGAGCGCACCTGAGACCTCTACAGTATTCCCTACTTCAAAGATGGTCTCCAGTTTCTCAGGATTATCAATCCAGACTTTCTTGGCTCCCTGCGGCCCGACTCGGCATGGAGTGGTGGCTCTCAGACAGCATGCTGCAGCGAGGAATGCCGCTGGCGCTCCCCGATTGGTGTCTAGTAGTGACAGATGCCAGCCTGAAGGGCTGGGGCGCACATTGCAAGGGGAAGCATGCCCCTTGGAGTCGGAGTGGTCCATCAACCGCCTGGAGTTGAAAGCGGTGTTTCAGGCGCTTCTGGCCTTTCAAGTGACCCTGGAAGGATTGGCTGTAAGAGTGATGTCGGACAACACGACAGCAGTGGCCTACATAAATCGACAAGGCGGCACTCAGTGCAGAGCACTGGCCGCGCAGGCCGAACAGATTTGCCACTGGGCCGAGCTGCATCTTCAGTTTCTGTCAGCAGCTCACATTGCAGGTCAGAGCAACGTGCAAGCCGATTAAGCAAGAATCAGATCGATCCAGCACAATGGGAACTAGCAGACGAAGTATTCCTGCAGATATGTGCCAAATGGGGCAAGCCCGTGATGGATCTTATGGCGACAAGTTCAAATGCCAAAGTCCCGTGCTTCTTCAGCAGACGGAGAGATCCTCGCTCGGCAGGGTTGGATGCCTTGACTCAGCCCTGGCCTCTATTAGATTGTAAGCTCTTTGAGCAGGGACTGTCTTTCTTCTATGTTTGTACAGCGCTGCGTATGCCTTGTAGCGCTATAGAAATGCTAAATAGTAGTAGTAGTAGTAGGGCCTACTATATGTGTTCCCTCCGTGGCCCTTGATAGGGCGCGTGCTCCTGCGGATTCAGCTGCACCCAGGAGAAGTGGTCCTCATTGCCCCGGATTGGCCCATGAGGCCTTGTTATGCGGACCTCCGACAGATGCTAGTGGAGGCTCCCCTTCCTTTACCTCTGGTACCGAACCTGTTGTCACAGGGCCCGGTAGCCATGGAGGACGCCTGCCGCTTTGGTCTTATGGCATGGCGATTGAGAGGGCGCAATTGAGAGTCAAAGGCTATTCAAACACAGTCATTTCCACTCTCCTGCAGGCCCGCAAGCGTTCCACTTCCGTGGCTTATGCCAGGATTTGGCGCCAGTTTGAGTCTTGGTGTGCTTCAAAAGCGATCACACCCATGCGGGCTCCTGTCTCGCCGATTCTGGACTTTTTGCAGGATGGTGTACAAATAGGCTTGGCCTATAATTCCCTGCGGGTGCAAGTGGCAGCATTGGCCTCCCTTCGTGGTAAGGTTGAAGGCGTGTCTTTAGCTGCTCATCCAGATGTGGCACGGTTTCTTAGTGGGTGCTTCGGCTCCGGTCTTCCGTGCGAGCACCCTGTCCAGCTTGGAACCTGGGGCTAGTTTTGAAGGCTCTGCAGGCTTCTCCTTTTGAGCCGCTTCGGCGAGCATCGGAGAAAGATTTGACACTAAAGGCCGTTTTTCTTGTGGCCATAATTTCGGCGAGATGGGTGTCAGAGCTCCAGGCGCTGTCCTGTAGAGACCCATTTCTGCAATTCTCAGAGTCCGGGGTCACGGTTCGGACCATGCCTTCCTTCATGCCTAAGGTGGTTTCAGCGTTTCACCTAAACCAGCCTATTTTCTTGCCCTCCTTTGATAAGGAGGAGTTTTCAGAATCTTTTGGGCAGTTGCACCTGTTGGATGTGCGCAGGACTCTGCTGCAGTATCTGCGAGTTACTATCTCTTTCAGGATCTATGATCATCTGTTTGTTTTGCTATCAGGTCCTCGCAGAGGGTCTCCAGCGTCTAAAGCCACTATTGCCCGCTGGCTCAAAGAAACTATCTTTTCATCTTATCTGCTTGCCGGCCAGTCTCCGCCTGTAGCCTTTAAGGCGCATTCTACCAGAGCGATTTCTTCCTCTTGGTCTGAAACTGGAGCACTCTCTCGTCAAGAGATATGCAGTGCAGCCACATGGGCTTTTAAGCTCTCTTTTGCCCGACATTACAGGCTGGATGTGGCTGCTAGGAGGTATGTGCGTTTTGGAGCACAAGTGCTAGCGCGTGGTGTGACCTGTTCCCACCCTATATAGGGATTGCTTTGTTACATCCCATATGTAATGGCTTCATCTGCTTGATGACAAGGAAGGGAAAATTAGGTTCTTACCTTGGTAATTTTCTTTCCTTTAGTCATAGCAGATGAAGCCATGAGCCCTCCCTGTATGATTGTCTGTATGCTGTAAATCTGTTTCAGGTTCTGTTCTTGTTTCCTGAAGTTCCTTCCTTGGGAGAAAGTTGGAAAACAGTCTTCAGGATTCATGTTCACTTATAGGAGGATGAGTCCATTCCCTCCAGTTTGTTTTGGAGGATGAGTTTATTCCCTCCAGGAGGTTGCATGTATCCCCTCCAGTTATACAATAAGGAGGACGAGTTTATTCCCTCCAGGAGGATGTGTTCATTCCCTCCTTTTGAGTTCATGCCCTTGTTAAGGGGCCATCGTTCGCTGTGAGGAAAGTTCATGTTATTCCCACTGCGGTTTGCCATACTGCTTTGGAAGCTTCAAATACTGAAGAGGCAGTGGAGCTGGCTGGCCATGAGGCACTGTGAAAAGTTGTGCTCTCTATCTCCCCCTGCTGGTTGATGGACACAACCCATATGTAATGGCTTCATCTGCTATGACTAAAGGAAAGAAAATTACCAAGGTAAGACCCTAATTTTCCCCTCCTGCCTTTCTTCCAAAATATAGATCATGGTAACATAGTAGATGACGGCAGAAAAAGACCTGCACGGTCCATCCAGTCTGCCCAACAAGATAAACTCATATGTGCTACTTTTTGTGTATACCTTACCTTGATTTGTACCTGTCCTGTTCAGGGCACAGACTGTATGTCTGCCCAGCACTATCCCCGCCTCCCACCACCGGTTCTGGCACAGACCGTTTAAGTCTGTTTACCAAACTGCACAAAAGGTCTATACGAAAGGCGGAAGACATCGAGAACCTCTGTGAAAGTCCAGAAGCCTTCAAGAGGCATATAGACGACTAAATAAAAAGAAACCAGCAAGAACTCGGGCAAGAAGTTCAGCCACATCTTGTGGAGGAGTAGCCTAGTGGTAAGTGCAGCAGACTCTGATCCTGGGGAACTGGGTTCGATTCCCACTGCAGCTCCTTGTGACTCTGGGCAAGTCACTTAACCCTCCATTGTCCCAGGTACAATTAAGTACCTGTATATAATATATAAACCGCTTTGAATGTAGTTGGAAAAGCCACAGAAAGGCAGTATATAAGTCCCATTCCCTTCCCCTTTCCCTTGTGTATTGTGTACAGTTGTTGTTACCCTATCTCAAAAAGGTTCAGAAAAGAGTGGTCAGAATTATAAAGGAGATGGAATGGCATCCTTATAAGGTAAGGCTAAATAGGTTAAGGCCCTTCAGCCTGGAGAAGAGACATGATGGAGGTCTATACATTCATGAGGGGGAAGAATAGATATGTGGATAGTTATTTACCTTTTCAAACTGGACTAGGACATGATTTGATGTTTTTTTCCCAATTTTATGCACTGTTGAACTCTGGAACCAGGATGTGATAAGCACAGGAAATAAAGGCAGTTAGGGTAGCTGGGTTTAAAAGCAGTTTGGATAAATCTTTATTTTTATGCATTAGCCTATACAATGCTCTCTGCCTTGGCAGCTAGGGCGGTCTAGTAAGTCCTAAACTATAAATAACTTGCTATCTCCCTGCCATTCTTGTCGGACCTATTGTTTGAATAGGAATCAGCAGGTTGTGGACTTCATAGAATTGCAGGATGTTAAAGCACGCTGGGTTTAAAAAAAAAAATTTTAGGTTTTCATGGTCATCTTTTCCTCATTAGGGCTGAGAGGCAGGAGACCCAGGGAAATGGCCCTGCTCAGGCCGACCATTTGGCAGAAGACTGCTTTAATCAGCAAGCCATATAATTCTAATGGGACTTTAGAGCCAACTTTGAAAGGAAGTTTTTATGTTGATCGTCTCATTATCTTTCTAGGTTTGTAAGCGAATGGACCTTGAATGCCAGAGAATGCTGAATCAAGGATTTCTGAAGGTGGAACGATATCACAACCTGTGTCAGAAGCAGGTCAAAGCACAGCTTCCACGGTATGTACAGACTGCTGTTATCCAGGGATCAAGATTAGTGCATTAAGTGGGAGCATTATAGATTGGCAAATGCTTTTTATTTAACCCCGTGGACTGTGAGGCTGTCTTCAATGACGCTTTTACCACACTTTCTATATGCAATTTGTTTAACTTCTGAATGGATTCTATGGTTCATTGCTAGACCAGTTTACCAGAGAATTCATGTTGCAGTGAAACAATATACATGCCCTGAGTGTGGTAAAGGCTTTCGGCAGAAGGCAGGTTCACAATACACAAGTAAATCCACAATAGAGTGAAACCATTTACATGGTCTGAGTGTGGTAAAAGCTTTGGTTGGAAAGAGAGCTTCACACGCCATCAGAGAATCCACACAGGGATGAAATCATTTACATGCACTGAGGAGGTAAAAGCTTCAATTGCATTGGGACAGGTAATTAGGAAATGTACACTCTTTCTGTAAAGTATGGAAAAATAGCACCCTGGTATTTAGACATATGTAATGAGACCTCCTTTTTATCTATAGATCTGAATTCAAAGCCCAAATCTACTGATAAATAATAGACACAAGGCTTAGATGTTATAAAAAAATAGAAAGCTTGGCATCAGGTAGAATAATGGAAAAGTGGCATTCCAGGAAAGTAATTGGGCACCCTAGGGGGCCCTTCAGTGGACTTTGTAAAATGCTCCCAGGTACACATCTCACCATTGCTCCCATACCTTGTCTACTAAGCCCCCCAAAACCCACTATCCCCAACTGTACACCACTACCATAGCCCTTACAGGTGAAGGGTGCACTTATATGTGGGTACAGTGGGTTTCTGGTGAGTTCTGGAGGGTTCACAGTTTCATCCACAAGTGTAACAGGTCTCATTCTACAGCAGTTTGTTATCCTCTATGAATGCTTTCCTATGACTGAAACTTTTCTTATGGTCTGTATCCTAATGGCTTGATTTTGTGCGTTTTGCATTTGGATGTTTTTTTTGTTCGAAAATGGACCGAAAAACAAAAAGTCCAAATCACAAAACGTTTTTCAAGACAGTATTTTCAAAAGAAAAAGATAGACTTTTTTTCTGTTGAAAATGACCTTCTTTCCTGTTCAGAACTTGGACGTTTTGTGTAAAACATCCAAATTCAGATTTAGACGTCATATCGAAAATGCCCCTCCACGTAACTTTGTAAGTGTAAGTGCTTTGAAAATATAGCTCTATGTAACTTTGTAAGTCTATTCGCTTTGAAAATGCGCACCATAATATACCTGTCTTTTTAAATCTGATTTCAAAGGTTATTAAATGTAAAATATAAATACAAATTATTAATCCTGTTGTGTTTCTGTCTGTGTCTTATATCTTTATTTGTGGGCTGATATGTCTCTGTGTATGTTTGTGTAAATTCATCTGTTTGTGTGCATGACTGCTTGAATTTATATAGATATGCGTGGGGTTGTGTGTGTATTTATATCTGCGCTTAGGGTTACCGTACATCCGGATTTACCCGGACATGTCCTCTGGCCAGGCATCCGGGCAGGTTTTGCCAGCCTGCCCATTTGTCCAGATTTGCGGATGAATGGGCAGGCCTCAGGCGTGTCCTATCCTCCCTTCCCTTAGTGTGGTGCCCTGGTGGTCTAGCATCCTGTTCGGGGCTGGAAAGAGCACCCTCTTTCCATTACGTTCATTCCCACTATTCCAGGACGAGTAGATAGTTATGTCCATCGACCAGCAGGTGGAGATAGAAAATACAGAACTACATAGCTCCCTGCAAGCAGCTCAACTCCTCAGTATCTTCTATCTCCAGCAGGTGGATGGACAGATTTCTTCTGGTTCTGAGGCCTTGCTCCTGGTCCAGTTGGTCAACTGGTTCCCAGTTGAGCAGTTGAGCAGACATACCTGGTAGTGCTGGGTCCCTGTCGTGCCTTCCCCCTAGGGTGTTCTGCACCTTTTGCCTGTTTTCCCTCTGTGTGAGAGCCTGCTCAGCAACCAGTTTGCTCAGAAGATGAGGAGTTGCAGGCAACACAGTGAGTCTGGCAGGTCGGTGCTGTTGCTGTGCCTGCTCTGAAAAGGGGGGGTGGTGACTGTGTCCCTGGGTAGCGTGGACCCAGGGTGGTGGGTCCTACTTCAGACCTTGGTACATAGATGGGAGCACTGTGTGTCAGTGCTACAAAGGAAAAAAAAATAGTAAAACCATGGAGGAAGTGGAGGAGCAGTTTAATGATTAGATCAGTGGAGTGAGAACCAGGGGAGCCTGGTTGAAACTTCACAACTGCTCCTTGAGGTCTTTGGGAGATACAAACAGACCCTGTGATTCCTCCAAATACAGAAAACTGCCTAATCTATCTGAATGTAAAAAAAAAAAAAAAAAAGACATTTTTGCTTGTTTGTGCTGTGCTCTGGTTTTTTTTAAAAAAGTGGGTGTGTAGCGCGGTGCGCCAAATGTTTTTCCGCGCAGCGGCAGTCTCTGGCCATGGCAACCCCCACTTAGTGTGTGACCTGCTGCCCGTCTTGCAGTGAGCGGTGTTCCCCCTTGGGCCGTTGCACGGTGTGCAGTCTGGTTCCCAAGTGGAGGAGCTGATTCAGGGCTCACACATACAGGGTGCGCTCGGTCACAGCAGCGTGTTTCTTTTGGCTCTGGTTCCCGGTGCAGGACCATGGTGCTTCGCCTCAGAAGCAGGCGGGAACGGTAGCCATTTTGTTTTTTTGGCAGAAGCGAAGCCCCTGCGCAGGCAGCTGTGTAGGGAGGGGTCCCTTCAGGGGGGGCCCTGGGTCAGGGCCAACCCTTCGTCTGCTCCACCGGGCCTTGGGCTGGTGCTAGGAGCCTTTTCTCCAGCAGGCCTGGCAGCTCCGGGGGGAGAGAGGAGATGGGGATCTCCCTGCCTATTCCCAGGGGATCGCAACTGCTGCCCCATGCAGACTTAGTCTCAGATTTTGCTGCAGTTGGGCTGCTACAGTGCGGTCCCCTGATTTCAGAGGCACTTGCAGTGCTCCCTTGGGGAGTTTCCGGAAGGTAGGCAGGCAGCTAGCCTTATGAAGAGCCTCAGGGGACTGTCCAGGGTATTTCTCCATTCGCTTGGACATTCGGGTCCTGCTTGCCGCAAGGTGGAGTGCGTCTGACTCAGACCTACAGGTTGGGAGGTCCGTGGCCCGTCCTTTTTCTCTGGTGCCAGAAGGAGGAGATGTTCCCTTACCTAAGTTCGACAGTGTCTGCAGTCACCTAGAGTACTACGGTGGTTGGCGGCCTTGCCTTGAAGGATCTGCTAAATTGGAATCCGAAATGGGCTTTCAAGCACACCTTGAGGTGACTGCTTTGGAGCTGCAGGCTTCTATTTGTAGTCCTTTGGTGGCACAGGCCTGTTTGCAGTGATATCAGCAGTCCTTTTTCCCAGGGCAGTCCCGGGCTGCCTGGATGGAGGCGGGCTTAGCCTGTCTGATGGCCACTGGTTATTCTAGGTGATGGGTTCCAGTTGGAGTTCTCCCCTCCGGTAGCTCCTCTCTTCTTACAGTCTCCTTGTCGGGGGGGGGGGGGGGGGGCTCTGGCAGCTCAGAGCAGAAGCTCAGTTGAGGTGCTGCTGGCCCTTCGGGCCATTGTTCCCATCCCTCCCGCTAAGCGCTGTCTGGTCGGTCCTCCTCCTATTTTGAGGTTCCCAGGAAGATGGGAGCAGTGCAACCCAATTGGGATCTCTAGGGGTCCACCCGTGTCCATTTTCAGATGGTGACCCTGAGGTCTGTGTTCCCATCCGTTCAGAGAGAGTTGTCTCTGCTCTTGAGACCAGGGAGGCGTAATTACCTTCCCCTCTTGGGGCTGCGTCTGCAGTTCTTTTCCAATTCCGGTCCCGATCATTTGGTCTCCTCACGGACCCGGGGACCTTTTCCTAGGTCATGCGTGTAGCGGTCTTTCTGCGGAGACAGAGGTTTCATTTCTTCCTGCACTTGGACAGCTGGCTAATCTGAGCCTCCTGTTCCCAAGCCTGTGTAGAGGCTCCTTCAACAATGGTTCGCCTCCTGGTTTGTTTTTTCTTTTCTGGTTTGGGTGTTCAATTTCAGTGGGGGCGGCTGGCGCCAGCATACCAACTTGGAGCATCTAGGTGTTCTTTTCGATTCCCTGTGAGCTTGAGTGTTTCTCACAGAGGGACGGCGCTTTAAGTTAGCACACTGGATTCTTTGCTTCTGCTTCGTTCTCAGCTTCCAGCCTGGGATTTTGTACAGCTCCTTGGTTCTGTGACAGTGGCCCTTGAAGTGATACCTTACCCTCAGATGCGGCCAATTTATAGGGCCCTGTTCAGCTCCTGGTCTCCGATTTCAGAGGGTTACATCCTCTGGCTTCTTTGCCCTTGGCAGTCAGACAGACCTGAGGTGGTTGTGGCTTCACCCATTTGTTGACCCTAGGGAGGCCCTCCCCGCTCCTGCCTTGGGAAGTGGGGTCTACGGTTGACAGTTTCATGGACTGGGGGGCCCTTTGCAGGGGTCCCCTGGCACGGCTCTTGGTTTCCAGTAGAGGCGCATTGGCCCTCTGGAGCTGTGAAGGGTGCGCTAAGCTCTGGAGGCTTTTGCCCTGCCGTTGGGAATGCTTTGGTTTGGGCATTTTCGGACATTACTATGGCACTAGCCTCTTCTACTAGCTAGGGGGGACTCCTAGCAGTCTGCTGGCTCTGGAGCCAAGCTGGTTAGTGGCCAGGGCAAAGAGACACCTGGCTGCCTTTCGGCGGTTTTGAGGGGTCCCTCTCGTGGGGACTGACCATCTTAGCAGGCATGCTCGGACTTCCAGCAATTGGGAGCTGTCGGTCGAGTTGTTACAGCTGCTGATGTGTCAATGGGGCTTGGTTCTCTTGGCCTATTCTTGTGTCACTGTTCTTCAGCCGTCACAGGGAAGAGGACTCTCTGGGTCTGGACACCCTGCTGCATTTGCGTTTGAGCGAGGGACTCCTGTACGCCTTACACTGTGCCAAAGTTAGGCCGGGAGTGGGGGAGAGTGGGAGACCTTCAGGATACAGTGCTCCTGTTCTCCATTCTGGACATGGCTCCAGTGCTATGCAGATCTTGTGAAGCTCTTAGTTGGAGAGCAAATTCGATTCCCTCAAGTTCGAGGTTCTTCTGTTAGGGCCTGGTGGTCAAGGAGGATTCTTCTCCCTTTGGTCTTACAGCCTGGCCCTTGAGAGGGCTCGACTGAGGAAGAAGGATTATTGGTTTCAGTCCTGCCTTCCCTGCTGCATGCTAGGAAGCGCTCTTCTTCCTTGGCGCCTGCCAGTACTTTGCTTCCTCCCTGGGCCATTTCCTGGCATTTTTGCAGGAGGGAGTATCAAGGGCTAGCGCTGGGTTCCTTGTGGGTTCCAATGGCAGCCCTGGCTTGCTTTCAGGGTCGTTGGCAGATCTCTTCTTTAGCGGCTCTTCCGGATGTGATTCGTTTTCAGATAGGTGTGGGTCGCTTACGCTGCCCTTCGCATGCCTTTTCCGAATGGGATTTTATGCTGGTCCTTCGGGTGCTGCAGCGCTCTCCATTTGTGCCCCGTTGCTAGGTGATCCTGATAGTTCTCACGTAGAACTCGGTGTTATTAGGGCGCTTCCCTTGGTCTGTTGCTTCTTGCAACTTCAGGCTCCATCTTAGGACCCTTTCTCCGTCTTTGTTTTGGAGGCGGGGTCTCGTTTCGGGCAGTACCGTCCTTCTTGCCCGAGTTCTTGCTGGTTTCTTTTTATTTAGTTATCTATATGCCTCTTGCAGGCTTCTGGACTTTCACAGAGGTTCCCGATGTCTTCCGCCTTTCGAATAGACCTTTTGTGCAGTTTGGTAAACAGACTTTTACGGTCTGTGCCAGAACCGGTGGTGGGAGGCGGGGCTGGTGGTTGGGAGGCGGGGATAGTGCTGGGCAGACTTATACGGTCTGTACCCTGAAAAGGACAGGTACAAATCAAGGTAAGGTATACACAAAAAGTAGCACATATGAGTTTATCTTGTTGAGCAGACTGAATGGACCGTGCAGGTCTTTTTCTGCCGTCATCTACTATGTTACTATGTTAGCAGTTGGGTCTCATGGCTTCCAAGGCTTCCTTTGCCCAGTGGGTGAAGTTGGCCGTGGTCTCTGCTTGTATTCTGGGAGGCTCTTCTCCTCGTGTTGGAAGGCACACTCTCCTGGGTGTGTGACTACGTCTCGGGCAAAGGCATTGTTGTCTTCTCTGATGGATATTTGTAGGGCAGAGGCATGGGCTTCTCTGCTTTCCTTCAGTAGCATGATGGTATAGCGGGGGCCATGCAGGCTGAGGCTGCATTTGGGGTGTCAATTCTGCTTGTGGCAGGTTCGGCTTCCCACCCTCGTAGGGATAGCTTTTGAACATCCCACTCGTCCTAGAATAGTGGGAATGAACGTAATGGAAGGAGAAATTAGGACTTACCTGATAATTTTCTTTCCATTAGTTCTTCACACTATTCCAGGAGCCCTCCCGTGGTTCGACGCCCTGATTGGTGGCTCTATGCATGGTCTTTGTATCCTGTTTTCCAGGGACCTTGTGTTCGGATGGTTCTTGGGGCTGGATGTGTTGTTTGCTGACCATGCGCCTGATTGGGCATTCTTTATTCCTTGCTTGAGGACTGATACTGAGGAGCTGAGCTGCTAGCAGGGAGCTATGTAGTGGTGCTCAGTTCTGTATTTTCTATTTCCGCCTGCTGTGCTCAATGGACATAACTACCCACTCGTCCTGGAATAGTGTGAAGAACTAATGGAAAGAAAATTATCAGGTAAGTCCTAATTTCTCCTTCCTGCCCAGCGTGGCTATAGACTTCTCTTGCTCCTGGCACCGATTCAGAATGGCTGCTGAGAGTTCAAATGACTTAACCCTCCATTGCCTCAAGGTCAAACTTAGATTGTATGCCCTCCAGGGACAAAAATATCCAGTGTACCTGAATGTAACTCACCTTGAGCTACTACTGAAAAGGTATGAGCAAAATCTAAATAAATAAATTTTAAAAAATAATAAATAATGTCTACATGAGACTTTGCATACAGGTCATGCAAAATTCAAGCTAACCTGTGCGCAAAGCCTAGCACATTTTACTGCATTGGCCCTTCTGTGATTAGAGCTGCCTTCCATTATTCCCACCTCTAGTGCCTTCTATTGGCTGAAGCAGCAGTCACTGTGCATATGATATTTACTAGTACTTGAACTTATCATTTCTGTAGCCTTACTAGATGTATGCAGGGCTGTACACTGGACATGAAGAGAGAGTTCCTGCTTGACAGAGCTTACAAGCTAATCAGGACAAATAAGGGATAAGGAAATTACTGTGGTGGGAATGATAAAACATGGGTACTGAACGAGTAAGTAAGGGTTAGGAGTTAAAAGCAGCATATTTATACTAGAAGCAGGCAGGCTTTCTCACACAGGGGTGATGATTGGAAAAATGCAGATAGGTTTTAAACTCTGAAAAATGTCCAGATGTCTTGGGAGTTATTCTAGTTTCTCCGAGGACAAGCAGGCTGCTTGTTCTCACTGATCGGGTGATGTCCACGGCAGCCCCAGGATCGTAAGATCTTCCTAGCAACAGAAGTTTGCTAGCTCTTGTGAGATCCGCATGCATCGCGCATGTGCGACCGTCTTCCCGCCCGCTACAGCGTGCTCCTCAGTCTCTCTTTTTCCGTGGTCAGAACGGACATGTATCGCTCGTTCGCGGCCCCAGAGAGACCCCCGTCACGTTCTTCGCTGCGGTTTAGCATCTTTTCGGCTTGTTCTTCGATTACTCCTCTCGTGTGTTTAAAAAAAAAAAAGAGTTTGTTGTTTTCCGGTACTTCTCTAAGTTTTTTCCGGGTAAGTTTCCTTTCTTTTCCGTGCACGGCCTGTTCCGCCGCCCGTCCGGGTCTTTTCCCCTTTTTTTGGTGCCTTTTTTCGGCATCATCGCGTTTGACCTCGCCGTCGCGATTGTTCCGCCCATGTCCTCGAAGCCTGTCAGCGGCTTCAAGAAGTGCACACGGTGCCACCGGACGATCTCGCTAACTGATAGGCACATATCGTATCTTCAGTGTCTCGGGGCTGGTCATCGCCCGGACGCCTGTATGTTGTGCCTCCAGCTTAAAAAGAGGACCCAGGTGGCAAGATTGGCTCAGTGGAATGTTCTGTTCAGAGCCTCGTCCGGTCTTTCAGCGGCATCTGAGCCAGCGGTACCGAGGTCAGCGTCAGAGGGAGCATCGACGTCTGGAGTGCAGGTGATGGCTGTCCAGAGATCCCACGCTGGTAGCAGTGAGCCATCGAGTGGGTCTCCACCTGCCTCGAGGGCTCCTGCTGTGCAGGCCTCCCGGGACCGACCATCTTCGGACCCGGCCCCGAGGAGACATCTGGATTCGACGTCGTCCTCTTCGGTACTGGGAGGGATTGATGGTGTGCTTCGCGCGAAGGCGAAGAAGCACCGTCATCAGTCACCTTCCCGCCACGGTACCGAGAGCTCCGGGACACTGAGGGATTCGGTACCTGTGAAGCGTCGATGCCGGGAGGACCGCTCGCCCTCCATACAAGAGGTGTCGATGCACTCTGCTCCGGACAGCCCGGAACCGACCCCACTGTCTTCCTCGACAGCCACTCTGGACGAGCGCCTCGAGGCCATCCTTCCAGGTATCCTGGAAAGACTGCTGCGTTCTGCTCCAGTACCGCCGGTGCCTGCGGCAGTTGGCTCTCCGCCCGTGGTGCAGACTGCGACACCAGTACCACTTGCGGTATTGGCGTCTGCTGCCACCCAGGAGGACTCCCCGCCAACGCTGGAGGAAGCTTCATCTCCGCCGGCGCGGGAGTCTTCTCGACACCGCCGTAGGGGACCAGGTTCCTCGGCGTCGAGACGGGCTTGGCTTCGGACTGAAGTTCATGAACTTGTGTCCGATACCGATGGTGAGGCATCGTGGGAGGCAGAGGAGGACACCAGGTATTTCTCTGACGAGGAGTCTTGTGGACTTCCTTCCGATCCCACCCCTTTGCCAGAGAGAAAGCTTTCTCCCCCTGAGAGTCTGTCTTTCTCTTCCTTTGTCCGGGAAATGTCTACGGCCATTCCCTTCCCAGTGGTTACTGAGGATGAGCCCAGGGCTGAGATGTTCGAGGTCCTGGACTATCCTTCACCACCTAAGGACTCATCCACCGTTCCCCTTCATAAGCAGACATTGATGGCGAACTGGACGAAACCGTTAAGTAACCTCCACATTCCCAAAAAGATTGAGTCCCAGTATCGAGTCCAGAGTTGATGAGGACCCAAGTGCCTCATGACTCTGGAGTTGTGGACTCGGCTCTCAAGAAAGCCAAGAGTAGTAGAGATTACGCCTCGGCACCCCCGGGCCGTGAATAAGACTCTTGACTCTTTTGGGAGGAAGGCCTACCATTCTGCTATGCTCGTGTCCAAGATTCAATCCTACCAGCTCTACATGAGCATACACATGCGGAACAATGTGCGGCAACTGGCGGACTTGGTCGATAAACTCCCATCGGAGCAGGCCAAGCCTTTTCAGGAGGTGGTCAGGCAGCTGAAGGCGTGTAAGAAATTCCTGTCCAGGGGTGCCTACGACACTTTTGATGTAGCATCCAGGGCCGCTGCTCAGGGTATAGTGATGCGCAGACTCTCATGGCTGCGTGCCTCTGACCTGGAGAATAGAGTCCAGCAGCAGATTGCGGATGCTCCTTGCCGGGGGATAACGTTTTTGGCGAGCGCGTCGAACAGGTGGTAGAACAACTCCACCAGTGGGACATCGCATTCGACAAGCTCTCCCATCGGACGCCTTTAGCATCTACCTCTTCAGGTAGATGGTTTTATGGGGGGAGGAGGAATGTTCCCTATGCTTCTAATAGGCGTAGGTACAATCCACCTTCCCGCCAGCCTGCTCAGGCTAAGCCCCAGCGCGCTCGTTCACGTCAACAGCGTGCACCTCAACAAGCCCCTGCAGCTCCCCAGCAAAAACAAGGGATGGGCTTTTGACTGGCGCCAGGCGAGCATAGCCGAGATAAAAGTGTCTGTGCCGGACGACTTGCCGGTCGGAGGTAGGTTAAAGTTTTTTCACCAAAGGTGGCCTCTCATAACCTCCGACCAGTTCGTTCTCCAAATAGTCCGGCTAGGATACGCCCTCAATTTGATCTCAAAACCTCCGAATTGTCCTCCAGGAGCTCAGTCTTTCAGCTTCCAGCACAAGCAGGTACTTGCAGAGGAACTCTCCGCCCTTCTCAGCGCCAGTGCGGTCGAGCCCATGCCACCAGGGCAGGAAGGGCTGGGATTCTATTCCAGGTACTTCCTTGTGGAAAAGAAAACAGGGGGGATGCGTCCCATCCTAGACCTAAGGGCCCTGAACAAATACCTGGTTCGAGAAAAGTTCAGGATGCTTTCCCTGGGCACCCTTCTTCCCATGATTCAGAAAAACAATTGGCTATGCTCTCTGGACTTAAAGGATGCTTATACTCACATCCTGATACTGCCAGCTCACAGACAGTATCTGCGATTCCGTCTGGGAACACAGCATTTTCAGTATGCTACCCTTTGGTCTCGCCTCTGCACCCAGGGTGTTCACGAAATGCCTGGCTGTAGTGGCTGCGTCTCTACGCAGACTGGGAGTGCATGTATTCCCTTATCTCGACGATTGGCTGGTGAAGAACACCTCGGAGGCAGGAGCTCTACAGTCCATGCAGGTGACTATTCAACTCCTGGAGCTACTGGGGTTTGTGATAAATTATCCAAAGTCCCATCTTCTTCCAGTTCAAAGACTAGAATTCATAGGAGCTGCTGGACTCCCAGACGGCTCATGCCTACCTCCCCGAGGCCAGGACGGACAATCTTTTGTCCCTGGTCTCCTGGGTATGAGCGTCTTAGCGGATCACAGCTCGGCAGATGTTGAGATTGCTCGGCCACATGGCCTCCACAGTCCACGTGACTCCCATGGCCCGTCTTCACATGAGATCTGCTCAATGGACTCTAGCTTCCCAGTGGTACCAAGCTGTGGGGGAACAAGAAGACGTGATCCAGCTGTCCACAGTTTTTCTAAGATCTCTACATTGGTGGACGATTCGCTTCAGTATGACCTTGGGACGTCCCTTTCAAATTCCTCAGCCGCAAAAAGTGCTGATTATGGATGCGTCTCTCCTGGGGTGGGGAGCTCATGTCGATGGGCTTCACACCCAGGAATGCTGGTCCTTCCAGGAGACAGGTTTTCAGATCAACCTCCTGGAGTTACGAGCGGTCTGGAACGTGCTGAAGGCTTTCAGAGATGGCTATCCAACCAAATTATCCAAATTCAGACAGACAATCAGGTTGCCATGTATTACATCAACAAACAGGGGGGGCACTGGATCTCGCCCCCTGTGTCAGGAAGCCGTCGGGATGTGGCTTTGGCCTCGCCGTCATGGCATGTTTCTCCAAGCTACGTATCTAGCAAGCATAAACAACGGTCTGGCCGACAGGTTGAGCAGGATAATGCAACCTCACGAGTGGTCTCTCAATTTGAGAGTAGTTTGCAAGATCTTTCAAGCGTGGGGCACCCCCTTGGTAGATCTTTTTGGCCACTCAGACCAGTCACAAGGTCCCTCAGTTCTGTTCCAGACTTCAGGCCCACGACAGACTAGCGTCGGATGCCTTTCTCCTGCATTGGGGGAAGGGCCTCCTGTACACGTATCCTCCCATACCCTTGGTAGGGAAGACTTTGCTGAAACTCAAGCAGGATCGTGGAACCATGATTCTGATCGCTCCATTCTGGCCGCGACAGATCTGGTTCCCTCTTTTTCTGGAGTTGTCCTCCGAAGAACCGTGGAGTTTGGAGTGTTTTCCGACCCTCATAACTCAGAACGAGGGGGTGCTTCTGCATCCCAACCTCCAGTCCCTGGCTCTCACGGCCTGGATGTTGAGAGCGTAGACTTTGCCTCCTTGGGTCTTTCTCAGGGTGTCTCCCGAGTCTTGCGTCCAGGAAAGACTCCACGAAGAGGTGTTATGCTTCCAAGTGGAAGAGGTTTGCCGTCTGGTGTGACAGCCAGGCCCTAGATCCTCGTTCTTGTCCTGCACAGACCCTTCTTGAATACCTTCTGCACTTGTCTGAGGCTGGTCTTAAGACCTACTCTGTAAAAGTTCATCTTAGCGCAATTAGTGCTTTTCATTACCATGTAGAGGGTAAGCCTATTTCGGGATAGCCTTTAGTTGTTCGATTCATGAGAGGTTTGCTTTTGTCAAAGCCCCCTGTCAAACCTCCCACTGTGTCATGGGATCTCAATGTCGTTTTCACCCAGCTGATGAAACCTCCTTTTGAGCCACTGAATTCTTGCCATCTGAAGTACTTGACCTGGACGGTCATTTTCTTGGTGGCAGTCACTTCAGCTCGTAGAGTCAGTGAGCTTCAAGCCTTAGTAGCTCATGCTCCTTATTCCAAATTTCATCATAACAGAGTAGTCCTCCGCACTCACACTAAGTTCTTGCCAAAGGTGGTGTCAGAGTTCCATCTTAACCAGTCAATTGTCTTGCCAACATTCTTTCCCCGGCCTCATACCTCATCCTGCTGAACGTCATTTGCACACATTGGACTGCAAGCGAGCATTGGCCTTCTATCTGGAGCGGACACAGCCCCACAGACAGTCCGCCCAATTGTTTGTTTCTTTCGACCCCAATAGAAGGGGAGTGGCTGTTTTTATTTGTCTTTGCTTCGTCTCTGTCGGGAAACGCACCATCTCCAATTGGCTAGCAGATTGCATTTCCTTCACTTACGCCCAAGCTGGGCTGACTTTTGAGGGCCATGTCACGGCTCATAGTGTTCGAGCCATGGTAGCGTCAGTGGCCCACTTGAAGTCAGCCACTATTGAAGAGATTTGCAAGGCTGCGACATGGTCATCTGTCCACACATTCACATCTCATTACTACTTACAGCAGGATACCCGACGTGACAGTCAGTTTGGGCAGTCGGTGCTGCAGAATCTGTTCGGGGTTTAGAATCCAACTCCACCCCCCCAGGCCCATTTTTATTCTGTTCCAGGCTGCACTCTCAGTTAGTTGGTTATGGTTATAGGTCAATCTCAGTTATGTCCTCGCCGTTGCGAGGCCCAATTGACTAATGTTTGTTGTTTTGAGTGAGCCTGGGGGCTAGGGATACCCCATCAGTGAGAACAAGCAGCCTGCTTGTCCTCGGAGAAAGCGAGGTTACTAACCTGTAGCAGGTATTCTCTGAGGACAGCAGGCTGATTGTTCTCACAGTCCCGCCCTCCTCCCCTTTGGAGTTGTGTCTTCCCTTGTCTTTGCTTTATACTGGACTGAGGAGCACGCTGTAGCGGGCGGGAAGACGGTCGCGCATGTGCGAGGCATGCGGATCTTGCGAGAGCTAGCAAACTTCTGTTGCTAGGAAGATCTTCCGATCCTGGGGCTGCCGTGGACGTCACCCCATCAATGAGAGCAATCAGCCTGCTGTCCTCGGAGAATACCTGCTACAGGTTAGTAACCTCGCTTTATGGATATGATGCAAAAATCCTGATAAAAGCCAGACATTGCCAATCCTAAGTCCTACGCACATTGGATAGGACTCTTCTAAACAGTGGACCTAGATATGTTCCTAGTTTGCCAGTGCCTTGATTTAGCCCTGCTTATGGAAACAGATATTAGTTGACAGTACACTTAACAACCAATAAGAAAGCTATACAGTTCAGTTAGAAAGTTTCATTTCTTTGTTATTTCTTTTGTGAAATACATACCTGAATAACTTTTTGTCCTGTAGGAAATTGTGCCTTGATTTGAACCTCTCGTGTAACCAAATGTGGTGAACTGTGTATGACTCTTGGTTTTTTTTAACTGTGGGGGGGGGGGGGGTTCCCACAAACAGTCCATTTGTGTAGGGATTGTAGGTTTCTGAATGGATGCTGTTTTCTCCAGTCTCTAGTTTGAGTCATTAGAATTCCATAAGCCCATTACCTTTTTGGGGGGGGGGGGAGGCGGGGGGGGGGGGGGTTCACTAATACATCCATATCCTATATAATCAGTCTCTCCCCCAGACGGAATTGCATTTTCTTTTACCGGATAATGTATATTAAATGAACATCTAAGGGCTAGTTCTTGACATATTTAGAGTTAGCATTTTCACATCTGTTCATTCTTAGCATTTGGATTTTACCATCCTGAACAAGTGGGTATTATCCCTTACTGCCAGCAAATGGAGGTAGAGAAACTGATCTTCTCCTGGTATAAGGAGGGCAGGTGCAGAACTTGGTTGAGCATAACAGCCAGCTCCCAATTTGCAGGAATAAGAAGGTGCTTCCTAGGTTGAGATCTTATTCTGCTTGGATGCAGGTGACCACCTGGGTGGAGGCACATGCAATGATGTGGTCATTGCTCCATTCTTTTGTGAAGCATTACAGACTAAATGCTGGTCAGATCCTGTTCAGACTTTGATAGAGCTGTCATTCAGTGGACCTTGTCGTCCCCTGCCCAATAAGTCTTCTTGGGTATAGCCTGCTTGTTCAGAATGGTGCAACCCAGATGCTAAGGAAGGTGAACTATGTTTTGCATTGATAATTTCCTTTCCTTTAGTTAGCTCTACCGTTCTGAAAAAGTGGGTGTTATCCCCTCCTACCAGCAGTTGGCGGCAGATAAAGAACTGATATCTCTCTCCATTGACTTCACTGGTATAAGGTCTTATGCTGAGATGAAAATCTCGTTTGCATCTGCCAAAGCAGCAGAAGGTCTCTTTTTTTTGTAACACACACCTGTGCCACATCAGCCACTGCAGCTGCAATGATTTCAAATGAGCATAACACCATAGAGTGGCATGGAAGGAGCAGAGCACCCTGTGAGCCCTAAACCCCAGACCCCAGCATCAGAGGGCAGGTTTCAGAACAGTGTGGCTGATTAAAGGAAAGGATGGTGAAGGTCTGTGCTTTCCAGGGGGACAGTACCTCCCTAGCACATCAGAGTTTGAGCACCTTCCAAACCCTGGATATGCCCAATTTTATATAATAGATCATCTAGAATTTACTCCTAAAACTAGGGACAGAGGATCTTGTTATAACTCATTTTTTGTTTCTCCCTCTATTAAGGGAGTGAAGAGATTTAAAATATTTGATAGAGTTCTTGAAGTTCAAGCACCAAGATTTTGGAGTGATTCCTATACTTGTTTCACTGCTTGGTCATCTTTCTCTTAATTTAAGAAAAATGTAAAACCACATATATTTAAGAAATATGTTTAAGCTTTCCAATCAGATTGGTTTAATTTTAAAACTTCCAAAGAGATTGTCTTGACTTTTTAAAGTTATTGTAAACTGCTAAAATCCTGGAGGCTTCAGCAGAATAGAAATACATTGTAACGTAATGTAACCACCTCCGGGACCCACTGATCTGAAGTAATGCAGGTCCACTTCTGGCAGAAGAGACAATCTACCACTCAGGGCCTAGTGTGCCCCCATTTGGACAGGCCAGAAGCTCCAGATCTCTTGGGACCACAAAGGAGCTCAGCCGAAGGGCCTGTTTGCAGCAGAGGCTAGAGATGACGAGCATCTGTCCACCCAAAAATAACCCACCCTCCTTTGGCAACCCCCAGTTGTAAAGGGCCGCTGAGAATCTTTCTGCCTGAGTACAGGAAGCTGGAGAGGCCGAGCCTCACCCATGTTCTCCACTTACTTGTCCAGGTCCTCCCCAAACAGCAATCGCCCTCAAAGGGCAGTACGTTAGCTATAAGGGCTTTACACTCCTCCAGGTGAAAAAACCCCTGGAGACTGACAGCTGCTGCAACCAGTGTAGCATAACGCTGGCCACACAGCCCCTACAGATGGCTACCTGGACACAGGATGCTCCTGAGGATAAACCCTGCTTAATCTGCTTCTCCACTCTTGACTTGCACCAGTCCCTCAGAGCTGAACACCTGGAACTGTCACAGCAGTCTTCCTTTTTTAGTGTGACTGCCAAGACAAGTGCTCACATTAGAGTATTTGCAATATTTCCCACCACCTCAGGGGCAAAAGTTTAAAGATGCTGAAGGGCCTTTAGCCCCGCGAGGGCCCCATCCAGGGACTCCCATTCCACCAACATCATACAGAAGAGTGCTTTATAAAGCGGAAAAATGCGGTCGCCCCACCAGCCCTTCCAACAGAGGGTCCCCGTCTTGAGGGGTCAGCTGCAGGTACTCCAGGGTACTCTAGGCCCTCCAAGACTGCATCAATAAAGCAAGACAGCTCCTTTCAGCTAAAAAGCCAGATCACATGTGACACCTCCTCTGGCTCCTCTCTCTGAGGAGGACCATGTTGCAAATCCAAGTGCAAGGGGTTCTGTGGATCTGAAAGGCACTCCATCAGGGGTCCACTTGACCCCATTTGGAGGATCCAAGATAGTTCAGTCTCCACATAGATGCTTGGCCCCTGCCTTAGGGCCCCAAATGTAGCCCTCAGGACCCATAGGGCCACTCCAGTAGTCAGGGGACTAGTCTCTGCTTGCAGGGCTTGCTCAACCACCTGAACTAAGCCTTGATGCCAAAAGGAGTCCAGATGCCCCATCAGGACACCCTCCCCTTGCTGATGGACCCAGAATAGGTGAGAGAGAAACATCCCCCATCCCACTGAGCCCCAATGAGGACTGAAAACACCTGCTATAGAAATTGCAGCAGGAGAAAAAACTAGGGGGGGGGGGGGAGACAAAATGTCCACCATTCCTGCCCAAAATACGATTTAGATGGCTCCGTGCAGGGAACCTTGGATGTGCTCCTGGGCCACCCTCCGGGGGCATTTCCAGAGACTGAAATTGAAATGATCCATCACAGGCAGGGAAGACAGAACAGTGTCTACTGGCAGGCCTGCCTGGTCACGTGGCCAGTGCGTGTAGGCTTGCCTGCCCGCTTGAGCCAGCTGTGACCCAGGGCTCACTTGGGCATGCTCCAAATAATTTTTCTTTTTCAAGTCTTTAAAAGCAGACCCCCCCCCCCCCCCCCCCCCCCCCACACACACACACACACCTCTATTCCCTGCATCAGGGAATAAAGCTGAAGCAGGCAGAGCTAATAAAACTGCCTGAAGATTGCAGGGGAGCCTGAGGAAATAACATCCAAAAGGATGTACGGACAAGGAGGGGAAGGGATACAGATAGTTAACTTATAGCCCACCAATACCATTCATATAGTTCACAGCAGGTCACAGTAAGAAAACTAAAGCACAAATGTCTTGAATGCAAAAAAGAAAACCTGCACCCCTCTGGAAAGGCCCCTTGGGTCTGAGCCAGTGCTTCACCCAGTGGATGCTTAAGAGTCGAGGTTTGATCTGACACCAGAGAACCTGGGAGGCTCAACCTCACTTTGTGTCTACAGCCGGCAGAGTGAGGAGATAGGCCAAGGATAGGAGCACCAGCCTGAGAGACTTACCATCTGCTAGAAGTACAGAAAAATACTAAGTTATTACCAGACCTTATACCGGTGAAGTTACTGAAAAGAGTTCTGTTTTTTTCTCTACCTCCATCTCCTGGTAGGGGGGGAAATAAAACTTGTTCAGAATGGTGCCACTGATGCTAAGGAAGGTGAAATTTAGTCTTGTTAATTTCCTTTCCTTTAGTTGAACTGTACCACATCAGACCATCCTGAGACTGACCCTCAGAAGACTGCAGTTGTCGGGACTTTTGGGGTTCTCTTTCTCTCCAATGGTGTGAAAAAGTAAGAAAAGAGAATGAGATTATCATAGCTGCAGTGGGGTATGGGTGTGCTTTATAGGACCTCCTGCTGCTTTGGCAGGGGTATACTGGATTTTTCTGGTCAGCACCAGCTCTCCTCCTACTGATGATGTCTCTGGAAATTATCAGTTTCGCCATATTCATTTTCTAGCAGGAAAGGATAATACTTCTTGTTCAGGATGGTACAGCAAACTAGAGGAAAGGAAATTAGCAGGTAAGACTAAATTTCACCTTTTTGTCATTTCCTTTCCTCAGGTATTTGGCCATCTTTTAGTAGATGAACTGCAGAATTAGTATACATGCTTAAGCAAATGATAGATTCAGAAATATTCCAGGAATATTTTCTTGCAGCTGTGCAAATCTCATCAACTAAACATTATAGAAAGGATAAATGTATCTTTCCATTCCACCATAGAAATGTTAAATGGATCAACTGAGAAGCCAGTCCATGGTGTCATTTTTGTTACCATGGTCATAACTGTAATTTACCTTTTTTTTTTTTTTTTTTTTTTTTTGGTCTTTTTATCAGAAAGCAAAAGTTCTAACAAGTTACAAGTATAATTCCAAAAATTACAAGTCCATCCATCTTCTTGACAATATAAATATTTGCCTTGTGCCTTTTTTCTTTAATTTGATTTGAAGACGAGAATCGGAACGGAGGAATCACTCATTGGCCCGTCATGCAGACATCCTAGCTGCAGTGGAAACCAGGCTTTCACTCTTAAATATGACTTTCATGAAATATGTGGACTCCAATTTATGCTGCTTCATTCCTGGCAAGGTAATATGGGAAGCTTTAGGTTGCATATTGACTAATTTAAATACTTTTCAAAAATGTGTGTATTCCTGTAAAAGCTGTTTGGTATAGGGTTTTTTCTGTTGCTTATAGTTTTAATATGGTGCTTCAGTTTGGACTTAGTATTTGCATAACCTGTCATTCTGTATGGTGCTAAGTTTCCTTGTGGTTGTGCAAACAGTACTTTTGTGTTCTGTTAGGTTGTAGTTACTTTATTAGGACTTTAATCCTAGTATTTATTTTGAAAAAAACATACATTAATTGATCCAGGATAATATGTTAAGATAAAGGTTTAGATGTTCAGTGAGATTTTAAAATAGTTTTGTACTCTACTGCAACTTGTATGAGCTGCTCTTAAGGACTGTCTTAATACTAGCCCTTCAGCACAACCTTCTTCAGTGACTCTAAATGTTTTAGGTGATTGATGAAATCTACCGTGTGTTGAGATATGTGAACTCTACAAGAGCTCCTCAGAGAGCCCATGAGGTCCTTCAGGAATTGAGAGACATATCATCCATGGCCATGGAGTACTTTGATGAGAAGATTGTTCCAATTCTGAAGAGGAAGTTGCCTGGTTCAGATGTTTCAGGACGTCTCGTAGGATCTCCCCCAGGTATACGCCAGTGTTCAGTTTTAAGATTTCTTTTCCATGCTTCCAGTGCATAGAACAAGGCATACATAAGATTCTAATATATTACTACATTGTCAATGCTTCTAGCTATTATAACTACATATTATATAACCTTTGTGCTTTATTTCAAGTAGCCACCAGAAAAAGTTGAATCTGATAATGTGATGTTCAGTTTAGTCCTGACTAGTATAGGGTTGTGAAATATTTAACCATTTAACTGGTAAATAAGGCTTTACCTTTTTAATGTTTATGAACAACAATTTTTATTGATGACAGCACATTACAGGTACAACCTGAATTTTCAAAACAGGCGTTGATAAAGAAAGGCAACTACAGAATGAGAATGAAAAAATGTATAAAGTACAGTGTCTGTCAACAAACTTTTAATAGAACCCTGCTACCCCACCCATCACCCAACCCCCTCCCCCCACAACTAAAACCCAAAAAGTGAAATGCAAATGAAAAACCCCAGCCCAGTAAAATCACAAACTATGTGCATACCGAAGTATGTAAGACAATGTCAATTGAAGCCACTCATCTTCACTAACCTTATTAAATGCGAATTATCAAGGCACGAACGGAAGGGTGTACTCTTATCCCCTCCAGCATCGCCTAAGGGATCTTAGACAGCGGGGGGAAAAAAGACATTACAGAACAAATCTGAGGCATGTACAGCACAGGGACTTCTCTCCCAGCGAGGTATTTAAAATCAGGCTTCTATCTCTGTGTGGGAGAGATTGAATATATACTTTCCATAAGCACATAAGCACTGCCACGCTGGGAAAAGACCAAAGGTCCATCAAGCCCAGCACTCTTGTGTCCGACAGCGGCCAATCCAGGCCCCAAGAACCTGGCAAAAACCCCAAATTTAATAATGATCAATGGACTTTTCCGTCAGGAATCTGTCCAGACCCCCTTTAAACTCAGCAAGGCCAGTTGCTGTCCCTACCTTCTCCGGCAACGAGTTCCAGAGTCTAACTACGCGCTGAGTAAAGAAAAACTTTCTCCGATTTGTTTTAAACCTACCACATTCTAATTTCATCTTGTGTCCCCTGGTTCTATTATTGTTAGAAAGTGTAAACAAATGCTTCACATCTGTCCGCTCTACCCCACTCATTATTTTGTAGACCTCTATCATATCACCCCTCAGCCGCCTTTTCTCCAGGCTAAAGAGTCCTAGCCGTCTTAACCTCTCATAGGGTAGTTGTCCCATCCCTTTTATCATTTTTGTCGCCCTTCTCTGCACCTTCTCCAATTCCTTTATATCTTTTTTGAGATGAGGCAACCAGAACTGAACACAATACTCCAGGTGTGGTCGCACCATGGAGCGATATAACGGCATTATAACATCCTCATGCTTGTTTTCCATCCCTTTTCTAATAATACTCAACATTCTGTTCGCCTTCTTAGCCACTGCGGCACATTGAGCTGAAGATTTCAACGTCCTATCCACGATGACTCCCATATCCCTTTCTTGGTCCGTAACTCCTAACGCGGAACCTTGCATGACATAGCTGTAATTCGGGTTCCTCCTTCCCACATGCATCACTTTGCACTTGTCAGCATTGAACTTCATCTGCCATTTGGACGCCCAATCCCCCAGTCTCATGAAGTCTTCTTGTAATCTTTCACACTACTACGACGAGACGACCCTGGATAACTTTGTGTCATCTGTGAATTTAATTACCTCACTAGTTACTCCTATCTCAAGGTCATTTATAAATATGTCAAAAAGCAGCTGTCCCAGCACAGACCCCTGCGGGACCCCACTAACTACCCTTCTCCATCGAGAATAATGACCATTCAACCCAACTCTCTGCTTCTTATCTTTTAACCAGCTCTTAATCCATAATAATACACTACCTCCAATCCCATGACTCTCCAGTTTCCTTTGGAGTCTTTCATGAGGCTTTGTCAAACGCCTTCTGAAAATCTAGATATACAATATCCACCTGCTTCCCTTTGTCCACGTTTGTTCACCCCCTCGAAAAAATGCAGTAGATTTGTGAGGCAAGACTTCCCTTCACTAAATCCGTGGTGACTTTGTCTCAGTAGCCCATGCTTTTGTATGTGCTCTGTAATTTTATTCTTAATAATAGCCTCCACCATTTTTCCCAGCACCGACGTCAGTCTCACCGGTCTATAATTTCCCGGATCTCCTCTGGAACCCTTTTTAAAAATCGGCGTTACATTGGCCACCCTTCAATCTTCCGGTACCACACCTATTTTTAGGGATAAATTGCATATTACTACCAGTAGCTCCACAAGTTCATTTTTCAGCTCTATTAATACTCTGGGATGAATACCATCCAGTCCTGGTGATTTACTACTTTTCCGTTTGCAGAACTGCCCCATTACATCCTCCAAGTTTACAGAGAAATCATTTAGTCTTTCTGACTCGCCTGCTGCAAATACCCTTTCTGGCACTGGTATCCCTCCCAAATCCTCGGTGAAGACCGAAGCAAAGAATTCATTTAATTTCTCCGCTACTGCTTTGTCTTCCCTGATCGCCCCTTTAACACCACATTTGTCCAGCAGCCCTACTGACTCTTTAGCCGGCTCCCTGGCTGTGGCCCTGGTGACATTTTTGACAAATCTGAGTCTATTCTACCTATCTTAAATATTTGTTCCTGTGTAAAATAAGCACTGTGTAATGTGTGAAACTGGCACTCCTGCAGTTCACTCACTGATATCTCAGGGATACATTTAATTAACTTGCCAAAATGCAAGGAAATGGCAGACAATCCCAGGTCCCGACTCTATTTGAAAATCAGATCTTCACGAGACTGTGTGGGAGATTAATTGTAGTTCTCTATGAAAGGAAGTGATTGACAGACCTCTATCTCTAAACCTATCAAAAATCGAAGACCCAATGAAAAAAAATGCATTTGGGTCCAATGAGCTATATATAATGCTGTAATTGTTGATAAGCCAAAAAACTCCCGGAGCTCAGCAACTCCCTTGGCCTGCAATGTCTCCCAGAAAGCATCTTACCCACCACCGCTCCCAAAACATGTTGTAAAACACCCTGGGAGACCCAACGTTGGAAACTAACATCATCCCTCCCTTGAGAAAATTATAGATTACCCTGAATAGTTAGCTGATCTAAGATCTCTGGATGTCCCCTCAGAAGAAAAAGCAGATGCCACCAAACCTCTCAGAGGAAGAAGAATCACAATCTGACGGAAACAGAGTGGCAAAGAGAATAATGCCATGGAGAATAATAACTCAGCCTCACACTCTGGGAGTATTTCCCTGCTGTTCAAGAATCCAATCTCTGAGGTGGCAGAGTAAACAAGCTTGATTATATGAACATAAGTTTGGAAGACTCACCTCCATATTTCCGAGAACCAAGCAAATATTTAAAAGACATTTTTGGCTTCCTACCAGCCCAACAATAGTGAGAGAGGAACCTTTGCAAAGAATTTAAATCACACTTCAACAATGTAAGAGGCAACAACCTTAGAGCATAGAGCCATTTAGGAAATAAGACCATATTAAAAAGTTGGATTCGACCATGAACCGACAAAGAAAGTTGTAATCACTATCCAAGTAAATTCTAGTATGATCCATTAAACTGTAACCTCATAGAGCAGGGAAATGTTATAAGGCCAACTGAATACCCAGATAATGAACAGAAATGGTCTCCCACTGCAAAGCAAAAGGGCCTTCCCATGTCTCATGTACAGAAGTCATAGTCGGCAACATCAGAGATTTTCCTAAATTCAGTTTAAAGCCAGAGAAATCACCATACTCCACAAAGCTCTCCATTAGGGCCAATAAATATACTTGGGTCTCTACAACATCTGTGAATGCAGAAAGCTTAAATTCATATGAGCCTATCGGACTTCTTTAATATCCAGATTATTTTTAATCTCTCGAATCAGAGGGTCTAAAGATAGAACAAAACAATACGGGGGATAGAGGACAACTCTGACGCGTACCTCTTTATATCTCAAAAGGTGAGAAAGAGACACCATTTACCCAAATCAGCGCTTGAGGGGATGTATAGAGCGCTTGTATAGCATCCAGAAAAAAAACCCCTTCAATGCCATATCTACCCAGAGAAGCAAATAAAAATCCCCAAGCCACACGAACAAAAGCCTTATCTGTGTCAAAACTGACTAACAGAGAAGGCGTATGTATTCATTCTACCTGTTCCAGCGAGATAAGGATTTTATTCAAGTTTTGTGTTATAGTGTGGCCTCGAACAAACTCCACTTGAGGCTGAGCTATCAAGAGAAGGGATCACTTGCGCCAAATGATATGCCAAAATCTTTGCAAATAATTTAGTCTCCACATTTAAAAGAGAAATAGGTCTGTAAGAAGAGGGTTGCACTGATCTTTACCTGGTTTCAAAAGCAAAACGATCTGTGCCAATTGTATTGAGCGCGGTAGGCCACTATCTTTCACAAATTGCGTAAATAAAGATTGTAATATAGGACCGATCAAGAGAGATAATTTTATAAAATTCCACTCAAAATCCGTCTGGACCCAGTGCTTTGTATAAGGAACTTTGTTGAATGGCCAAGGCTACCTCCTCTTCAGTTATAGAGGCATTAAGTTTATCCCTGGAACCCTCAGCAAGCTGTGGTAGATCTAAACTATCTAAATATACTTCTTACTCCAAATCCGCCTCCAGTGGCCAGTTGTAAAGGTGTTCATAGTATTGCTTTAAAACAGCTGCTGTTTCTTGATCTGTTCTGACCAATGCTCCATCTCCTCTATCTACCTGGGTAATAGTTTGAGACCCTCCAGATGGTTTGACTAGCTTGGCCAAAAGTTTCCCGGATTTATTACCATGAAGGTGTAGCTGAAACCTATAAAATTGCAAGGATTTCACTGCTCTCTCATGAAGTTCATTTAGAGAAGCCTGAAGTGCCAACAGTGAACTTCTTTGTTTTGGGGTTGGGTGAATGCCATATCGAATATGTGTTTGGACTAGTTATTTCTCTAATCTCAAAATCTCCTAATCTCTAACCCTCCGCTTAAAGGTAGTATAAGCGAGAGTCTCCCCTCAAAGCACCGCCTTAGCAACCTCCCAATAAAGTACAGGCATGTGCATGTGACCAGCATTATTGAACTGGTAATCTGCCCATTGTGCAATATGTATTCTCAAAATTCGAAGTCCCAGTAAAGATGTGGAGAAAATCTCCAGTGATAGTTTTTAGAACACCATATTGAGGCATGGTCAGACATATTATATGATCCTATTCGTGCATCAAGTACAGAAGAAAAAGCAGTGTGGAAAGAAGCCAATAATCTATTCTAGACTGTAACCCAAATCATGCACAATTGGGCGGATGCATTCCAACTAAAACTTAACGCAGAAAAATCACAATGTCTTGTACTCACCTCACAACACAACACAAAAAACTTCTCCACAATAATCACACCATATTGCTCTCTCCCTATCTCACTAAACTTGAAAATTCTTGGAGTTACTATTGACCGAAACCTCACTCTCAACGCCCACGTGAAGAACACGACGAAAAAGATGTTCCACGCCATGTGGAAACTCAAACGAGTAAAACCCTTCTTCCCGAGATATATCTTCCGCACCCTGGTACAGTCATTGGTAATAAGCCACCTGGATTACTGCAACGCATTGTACGCTGACTGCAAAGAACAGACTATCAAAAAACTCCAAACAGTCCAGAATACTGCTGCCAGACTCATATTTGGAAAAACTAGATATGAAAGTGCAAAACCACTGAGAGAGAAACTTAAGGAACGCATTGCGTTCAAGATCTGCACGATTGTACACAAAATCATTCACGCAGACGCCCCAATCTACATGTTAAACGTCATGGACCTACCTCCCAGAAACGCCACAAGATCATCTCGCAAATTTCTCAATCTGCACTTCCCCAGCTGTAAAGGACTAAAGTACAAGCTGATGCATGCCACTACCTTCTCATACACGAGCACACACCTATGGAACGCACTACCTACATACCTGAAAGCAATCAACGAAATAACTAACTTTCGCAAACCTCTGAAGACATATCTCTTCAACAAGGCCTACAAAGAGAACCTATAACCTCACTAACCACTTTACCAACACACCCAACTGAAAGTTCACCTTCTATACTCAACCCACTCACCCCCTTCTCTCTTCCCTTACTTAATCTCTGCACATCACTAATTTGTATCTGATATCCTGGAATGACAATGTCATAACTAAACTATGTAAGCCAGATTGAGCCTGCAAATAGGTGGGAAAATTGTGGGATACAAATGCTATAAATAAATAAATAACCCATGAGCTCTAGACAAATGCATATAGCCTATAGCCCTGTTCCAGGGGTGTAATGGCCTCCAAACATCTAAAAGATCTAGATGGGAACAAAGCAAGGGTATACTTTTAGTAGGAGTCCCACTATCTTGTGAGGAGCTCAGGGATCTGTCTAGAGCTGGTTCATGTACCATATTAAAATCCACCCCACCCCCCTATAATAACGGGTATATCAGGCAACCCAAGTACCCTCTGAATTATTATCTTTAGGTTATGATCATATGTGTTGGGGCCATATACATTACAGAGTAGTAAGTCGTTTATTTATAGAGACTTTAACAAAAAGAAATCTGCCATTAGGGTCTTTCCAGGTCTGGTGTATCACAGCATTCAAGCCCTTTCGAAAGAGGATCAAGAGTCCAGCTTTATGGTTCAAAGCCAGAGCCTCTACCTCTGTCTAACCCACCTATTTAATGTTTAAAATGTAAGTGATCATGGAGGGGTCGAGTGGGATATATATGGCTAAAGCGTGGTAGTGCTCCAGAACTTTGATGTTGAGTTTTCTGGTATCTTATGAAACTATTTCACCTAACGAGATATTTAAAGTGTATGATACTAGGAACAGAGTCATTTAACATCTAATATTAGCACTTGCTAAGGAAATTGTCAAGAGGGGAGGGGGGAGAAAAATGGGGGAAAAAGTGTTTGACGATGTTGAATGTTGCTAGACTGCTGTTTTGTATATCAATCAATGCTATATGAATATTCCAAGTTAATTTGTACTGTGATAATCGTCAATAAAACAGTTTAAACATAAAATGTAAGTGATCAGCTCAAGTTGCCCACAGCTGACATTTGGGTTTATCTCTTCCAGTGTACTTGCACAGCTCTTGTTCATTGAGTTTGTGGGAGATGCACTATGCATTGCTATGTGGACACAACTAAAAACACTTAGTCTATAGCTTTTGGAGGGAATCATCTTCTGATCTGGCTTTCAGCTTATTATAATACACAAATAGAGGCAATTGATTTTTATTTTATTTTAAGAAGGTGGGTTAAGTTTTGCATGTTTTGGTTTGTGACTGACTTGGAGTGACCATCCCAGTTTTGGGAAAGAAAATGACAAAACACTGGTGTCAGTCAAACCCAGGAGCATATTAAAAGCCTGATCCATAAGATTTCTTCCCCTTAGATGCAGATTAGTGGTAAAGCCTTCATAAACTCTACCATATATAAAATGTGGATCTGGGAGTTTACTTAAAACAAATACGGTCCCTTTAATGAGTGAAGATGTATTTCGATAGGTAAAAAATTAGAAAGACCCTTTGGGGCTCATTTTCACAGCACTTAGACTTACAAACTTCCATAGTAACCTATGGAACTTTGTAAGTCTAAGTGCTTTGAAAATACGCCTCTCTGTGAATGAGGCCCCCCCTCCAGCCTTGTTTGTTAAATGAAAAATTCAGATGGGCATAGTGCATTGTTTTGCACAGTTAATTGTTTTAAGCAAAGAGGCAGAGCAGGTTCTTAGTTTAACACAGCGGTTCTCAAACTGTGTGCTGCGGCACCCTGGTGCACTGCAGCAAACTCTCAGGGGTGCTGCAGCGCACAGCTCCCTACTTACCCTCCTACAGGTCCGGCATCTGTCACTTCCTGCTTCTTCACCTGCCGCCACTGCAGTGCTTGCAGCTTACAGTTTCTGCCACATCCAGCCCTTACAACAGGAAGTTGCATCAGAGAGGACCGGACGCGGAAGACTGGGAAGGCCCCGGAGTGCCTGTGTGAATCGCAGACGTCCCGAAAATGTAAGCACTGCAGCAGCAGCAGGGGAAAGAGACTGAAGCGGCAGCGAACCTGGACCTGCAGGAGGGAAGGTAGTGAGCAGTGCTGGATTTGGGGAAGGCAGAGGAAAAGGGAAGACCTGGGGGGGGGGGGGGGGGAGCCGCGGAGACCCATGTGGCTGGGGGGGGGGGGTGCGTGAACCGCAAAAGTTTGGGAACCCCTGGTTTAACACTAACTTTTTTTTCTAATATATTTTTCCTTAGCATCCCTCCGGACCGGCCCAGAATGTGACTAATGGGTTGTGTACACCTTCCAGCAGGTGGACACTGAGAAAAAAACTGTGACTGTAGCCAGCCAATAAGAGCCCTTACCAGCTAGAGAAAGATCCAGTAATCTCAGTCTCCAGCAGGTGGAAGGTGGTGAGCCCTTCAGTCTCAGTCTTTTCTATACTTCTTTCTCTTTTGGTTAACTTTTAAGTGTTGGTATGCCTTTTGTTCTGTGTCCCTGTGCATTTGTTTAAAAACAAAAAACCTGCTATTTGACGCCTGAAACCCCTGTGGGTCCCTCAGAGCCTTGGGGCTGCTGCACTCGGAACTAAGGCCGAGTCACTCCCCCTCTATCCTCCCTGGTGCTGGCTAATTGGACTTTGCTAGCTTGTTTTTGCCTGTTCAAAGCAAAATAAGAATTTCCTCAAGCGCCTCAAGGGGGGCGACTTTAGAGGATGGGAGAGGCAGCTATTGAATCTAAAAGATAAATAAATATCTATGTGAATGAAAACAGCGAGCCTCCCGGTCTGCTGGCTTGGCAGAGCCGTTTAAGGGCAGTAAGAACAAGCAGGGCTGCTCCAGAGCGATCAGATGTTTCTTGATCAGCTGTTTCTTGCCTTTTGTTTTACTATGTAGACAGAATCCGCCGCTGTTTCTGTCAGCGGTGCAGTTTAGGAGCGGCTGTATGTGTGTGCTGCTATGGCATGAGGTTTAATAAGGAGGACCAGGTTTCTGTTTTTCTTTTCCTGTCGGCCCTGTCGAGCAGGGGTGTCTGAGTCCGTTGCCGTTGTTTTGTTGTTCGTTGCGCTTTCCTCTTCGGTTCCGATTTTCGGCCGGAACCGCCGCCATTTTGGAGATCAGATGTCAGCATTCTGAAGCAGAGAGCCTGGTGTTTTGTTTACGGGGCTGGAGCTTGCGCCTGAGTGGATTTTTAGCCTTCTTAGGTTTCTTTTATGGGCCGCCCATAACGGGGAGGCCAGTTGAGTAAGTGTGGTCAGTTCCTAGCTGGTCATGCAGCGTTTTTCATAGTTTTTTCGGTAGAGGCACTGCTGCTTATCATTTCTTTAGTGCTCCAAGGCATACACAGCGCTGTAAATGGCAGGCCCTGTGCAGTGCGATTGCAACCTTGGCAAAACAGCAAGGGGAACTTCTTTCCAATAAAGAAGGCAGAGCTCATGTCTCTAATTTCCCAACCAAAATATTTGGGATATCTTTTCAATCTGGGCTATATCTGTCACGGATTGCTTTAAGGCATGTTTGGCGGGGCGTCCTCATTGAAATAAATAAATATTAATTATATATATATATAGTTTCTATCTATATTGTTATTTCTGCTAGTGTTATGCAGCTGTGCAGGTGGCCACTTTTTTTGTAGTCGTATAGTGCTCCCCTTCTGCACAGCGGTTTATGTATGGTCAGACATTTGCAACTTTATTTTTTCCTGTCCCTCTCCGCCTCTCTCCTCCTCCCCACCTCTCCCGCCTTTTTTATCCACTTCCTGGTGGGGTGACATTTTCTGGCATAAGAAGTTCTTGATGCAGTTTTCCAGCTTCAGTATATAATTTTTTCATATGACTTGCGTCCAATGCTGAGCCATGTCCAGACAGACTGCAGGCATAGCACAGTGATTGGAACACCCCCCTCTGTCCTTCGCAAGTTGGGCTCAATTCCCCCTTGGTGCTCTTTGAATGCAAGGGCAATTCAGGTAACCCTGCTGTTGCTCAGTTTCCAGTTATTAACAGTTGTTAAGTAGCATTTGGAGATAAGTGCACAGCTGGCACTCACCTACTACTACTTTTTATCTGGTTCGGAGTCAGTTCTTCTCCCGAATTAGCCAAGTTATTCCAAAAAGGTAGGGCTTCGAGTCCTTTTTCTTGGCTGATCACATTCTTACAATCAAAGCTGATGGGGAGTCTGAGAGCATATGTGTTGCCACTCTAGGCCAATCTGTAGGACCACCTGGTGTGCCATCCGGTCCTCAGCAATTCTCACATCTGCTCCCAGACTATCCACTAAATTTCTACTTTAGTTTTAGCAGGTGAGCAATATTATACTGCAGCATTTTTCCAATTACATCTCTTGGGATTCTGATTTCTCTGGAAGTTATTTCCAACAGGTCACCTAAAGTTTAGGTGCTGGTTTGAGGCAATTTCAGGAGTTATACCTCTTACAGCGTTCTAGTATTGGTCGGCTTTTGTGTCTTCCTGCTGTCAGATACTTCTCCATTGCTTCTCCTGTTCTGGGCAATACAAGGGTGCAAGCACAGACGCTGCTTCTTGTAGGCGCTCGCTTGGTGTCATTTCAAGAGAGGTGAGTCTACCCTTTGGATTGCTGGGTATTGCAGTTATGCGTTAGGGTACGCATATCACATGGCTCAGGAATTTCGTTCCGGTGTTCGCATCAGACTCGTGGCTGTCAGAGAAGCTCTCTGCCAGCATCTGGACCTTTGAGCAATTTCTTTCCCTTGGGCGCTCCAGTACCAAGGTCGTGCCTCCATTTTCTCTCCAATTTTAGATCTCATGCCGGTCGGTCAAGACCTCTAGCTGCCCTGTTTCGAAGGGGAACTTAGCGGCTTGTCATTGTCCCAGGGCGGTCATGGGATTTTTTCTGACTTCTCTCATTTCTTTCAGAAGTTGGCTATTCCATTCCTATTCGTCCTGAACATATTTGTTTCCTTCGTTTACCAAAGTCATGGTAGTTGTAGAGGCGGCTCTCTCAGTGAAGAGCATTTTATTGCATTTTCAATTGAACGATTGGTTGTTCTGGGCGAAGTCTTGCCGCAAGAGTCTTCTGGTGACAGCTCGGGGGGGCAGAATTCTTGCAGCACCGACTTGGAATAGTCGTTCCGCGTAGAATCTGTCTTCTACTCTCTTAGTAGATTATCTGAGCGTTAGGTTCTCTATATGCCGGAGTCGAGTGTTTTCTGTCGACTTCAGTCCTCCGGCTCCAGTCTAAACTCCGTCTCTCCGAGCAGACTTTGACTCCATCGGAAAGAGATTGTTTCTTCAGGTTTCTGGGGAACCAGGGCGGTACAGATCGAGCCGGTGCCTTGCGCTAGGATTCTCCTGGAGTCTCTTCAGAGGGCGCAACTGCCCAGATGTTTATCTCAGAAGGTTTCCCTTCATCAGTATTTGCTTCTTTTGTTCCAGGTCAAGTCCAGTCTACATGGCTGACTTTGACGCTTTAGTTTGACCAGAGGTATGCATTTGGATCAGCTCTGTTAGTCGGTGGTTGCGGCGGATGTCAGTCTCCTTGGCCGGGGAGCTCATTTTCAGAAGCAGTTTGTTCAGAGTCTCTGTCTCTTCAGAAGACATTCTTATCAATTAGACCAGTTGGGGACCAGAGCGCTTCATCTGGAGCTGCAGAGGGTTCTTATTATTCTGGCAGGCCGCGTAGTTCGGGTAATCTCGGGCTTTCTCAGCGGTCGTATATTTATCATCCCACAAAGCGCAATGACGACTGTGCCATTGCAGCGAAGGCTGTTGCTATTGTTTCAAGGGCCGCATGCTCATCTGGTAACTCAGCGGCTTATGTGGCAGGGGTCCTCAATGTTCAGGTACATTTTCTCTGTCATCTCAGGCTCGTTTTCAGACGGTGTTCGCCATCCTAAGTGGGCTTGCGGCTGTTTCTAGATTGTTGGGGCTCTCCCAAGTTGGATCGGTTTGCCTCTGTTAGCAATGCAATTTTCCTCTGTTTTTTTCCATCATTGTGAGGATTACATAGCGCAGGGCGTGGACATTCTTCCACTCTGCTAGTCAGCCGGTTTGAGGTATGCGTGTCCTCCTTGTCTTCTGATATGGTGTCTTCTTTTAGAAGGACATGGCGCACAGACGATGTCTACTTTTGGGGTCACTGGTATGATCTCGAAGATCTTAGTATGCTGGTTTTCAACATCTTCTGGGGGACCTTTTTTCCAGGCTTCTGGTCCAGCGGGGTTTTTTCCTCTCACAGGGTCCTGTCATTCATCCGAATCTGGATGTATTCTGTATTGCGGCCTGGCTCTTGAATGGGCTAAGTTGTTTAAGAAAGGTTATTTTTCTTAGCTCATTGCTTCTTTGTTTGATGAATGCACTTCTTTGATTGATGAGCACACTTGGAGGATATTTGAGGGCAGGCTACGGTTCTTGCGCCAGCCTCCTTTTCGTGCTTCCGTCACGTATTGTTCCAATTTTGTAGAGGGGCTTGATTTCAGGTCTTCTTTTGGCTTCTTTTAAGGTGCAGGTTGCGTTTTTCTCGTCCTTTTGGGATGTTATTCAGCGGAGGTCTTTAGCTAGTTTTCTAGCGGTGGTGCATTTTTTTGAGCGCATCTTAGCTTCTTCTTTTTCCTTAGCTTTGTTCTTTCCCTCGTTGGGGTCTGAATTTGGGGCTTACAGTTTTTACTAAGCTTCTCTTCAAGCCTTTATCGTCCTGTCCTCTGAAAGACTTGTCTTAATATACAATATATTTCTCCTGGCCGTTGCTTTCACTAGGCATGTTTCGGAGTGGCAGGCGTTGTCGTGTACATAGCTTTTCTTGGACTTCTGTTCCGATCGCGTAGTGATCCAACCAGTTCCTTTCTTTCTTCCCAGAGTGGTATGTTCCCTTTATGCTTCTTGGTTGGTGGTATTGCCTGGCTTACGTTCTTTTTGTGGCTCAGAGGAACGGCGACATTTGAGATCTTTCGCTGTCAAATGGGCGTTCCACCACTATTTTTTATTCTTCTGATTACATACGTCACTCTTATCATTTGTTCTGTTTAATGATAGGCGTACGGGGTTTCATGGCCTCTAACCCCTATTTTTCCTTGATGATTTTAACTACTGATTTCTGTAGTTATTCTTTTTTCAAGGAAACCTGTTTTAGAGCATGTTGAAGTTCATTCTGCAACAGGTCAGGTTGTCTTGTGGACAGAGTATAGTCTGGTGCCTCCACAAGACAGTGATACGGTAGCGATTTTGTCGTGTCTGCATTCTTTTTTCTAAGCTCTGTCGTTTCGAATGCCTCAGTCGTTGCCAGATACCTTTTGGAGCGCGCGCTTTTGTCGGTGGGGCTACTAGGGTCCCTCCCATATTTTCACTGCTTTGTTACTTCCCATCAGTCACATTCTGGGCCGGTCCGGAGGGATGCTAAGGAAGGGTAAATTAGACCTTACCTGCTAATTTTCTTTCCTTTATTCCCTCCGGACCGGCCCAGATCCCTCCCTCTAGATATCTGTGTTTGTTCGGAGCTGTGTTGTTAGTTGGTTGGTTTATGTAGGTTTAAAAAAAAAAAAACACAGTAAAGATTTTACTGAACTGTCCGGTTTTAAAGGACCGTGATATCTTTAAAGGCACTCACCCGTTGTTGGCAAAGTGCTGGTGGCTGCTCAGGTTTTTGGATGCACAGGTCTGTTATGTCTTCTATGACTTTCCTTCTGCTTTGGTACTTTGTTACTGGATCTTTCTCTAGCTGGTAAGGGCTCTTATTGGCTGGCTACAGTCACAGTTTTTTTCTCAGTCTCCACCTGCTGGAAGGTGTACACAACCCATCAGTCACATTCTGGGCCGGTCCGGAGGGACTAAAGGAAAGAAAATTAGCAGGTAAGGTCTAATTTACCCTTACTTATTTTCTCTGATTTAGTTCTAATTTTAAACTCCCAGGCTACCTTTGGTGATTTTTGCCAGGTTTACACCCCAGTGGTCTGTTTATAAATATTTTTCCCTGTGTAAGATTATATGTAATACTGCATATTGGCTTTCTTTGCCTCTCACCACAATGGGAGTTGTTGGGTTTGTGAACTGGAAGAGGGAGCTTTCAGGTGTGTGATCTGCAGGCTGTGGAGTCAGTCAGAAACACGTTTGGGTGGAGTCAAAGTCAGTAAAAAATGTACCAATAACTGACTCCGGCATCAAAATAAAAACTTATAACATTAAAATATATGATAAATTTATCATTTTGTACTTTTGTATAAAATCTTTGTCTTGGTTCTAAAATACTGGTAAATATAAGTTATATTCACTAGTACTTTAGTTCCAGAGCAAAAATTTTAAAGCCTAATATCAGTTGGAGTCAGACAGTAGAAAAATAGGAGTTGGAGCTGAAGATTTGGTGTATCAACTCCTCAGTATGATGGTCTGATCTTGGATAACAGCTGACCTCAAATCCAAGTATGTCAGTGAAAATGAAGGTTAACTATAGAATAGCTTTTTGGTTGATAGATGGATTGAATTTGTTTTTAATCATCACACATGATACTACTATCCATCACATTTACCTCATTTTGAGTTTGACTTGCCTCCTAACCCCATGGCCACAAATTTAAAATAAGTTATATAATTTTGTTTTTCCTTTTCTTAGTCTCTGGCCCATCTGCAGCTCTCTCATCAATGCAGCTCTTCCCCAAGCAAGGCCCTACAAGGCAGGAGGTTACCAAACTCCAGCAGCAAGTCAAAACAAATGGCGCAAATATGACCTCACTAAGGCGTGAGGTTACTGAATTCCGTACCAAGGTACAAGAGCAACAGAAACAGCTCCAAGACCAAGATCAGAAACTGCTAGAGCAAACTCAAATCATAGGTGAGCAGAATGCACGACTGGCTGAACTGGAACGCAAACTGCGAGAGGTCATGGAGAGTGCAGTGGAAAATCCTTCTGGGTCAGGTCAGGCCGAAGAGTCTCCTCGGAAAAGGAAGAAGGCAGAGTGCAATCTGGACTCTCCAAGGAAATCGAAACGTCTGCGAAATAAAAAATAGCAGTTTCAGAAGAACCCATAGCTTCATAGTTCAAGCAGTTTCACTTGCTGGGATACTGTGGTTAGGAGTATGGTGTCCTGGCTGCCATGCTTTTTAAAACACAACTGAGACTTGACCAGTAACTTGCATCCCCTCTCCCCATCCTGACCTGGTTCCCCCTATCTCCCAAACTCCACTTTGAGATGACATTTATCCTATTTCCATCGGGGTGAATCTCTTGCATAGACTAATCTACAGTTGATTTTACTCACAGATCTGTGCTTATCATGGTTTTGAAGATGTATTCCCTCCCCCATGCTGGTGTCATATATGTTTTGTTATAAAGTAAAAAAAAAGAAAGAGAGAAATGTTTATGCAGATATACACATTAAAATAAGGATGGTAAAGAAATCCCGTTCTTACCGACTAGAAGTGAAAACTCAGCTGAGTCTGTTTACTTTAAAGAAAACAGATTCAGTGTCTTCACTATTCATAATCTTGTTTTTAAACAAACTTGACTATTTTGTTATAAGTGACCTTGTCTGAAAAGTCTTAAAAGTAGTTGCAGCTTTTTTTGTATCCATTAATGGAAAATAACTTCATCTTCTGCAGTGTTAGCTCTGTTTTTAAGATTTGTCCAGGAATGTCAATGCAGCTGTAAAACACCCTTGTCCCAGCACCCAGTGAGTGCCACAGTCTGCATTTGAATGGACAGATGTGCGTGAAGAGTCTGATTTCCTGAACCAGGGCTTAAAGAACTATGGGCTCGGCCCTGGCCTAGTGTATCCTTCACCAGAACACTTTTCCTGCAGTTGGGAGAGCTGGTAGACATCAGTTTTGGCCCTCATCTCTGGGGTCAGAGGAAGTGAATTTCCTTAGCTTTCTTCCCCTCATATCTTGAAGGTTAAGCTGCCAATCTAGTTCTGTGGTGCACAATTTTGGTCAAAGCCTGGTTATCTACCTTCCACTTCTCCGCCATTGTAGGGCTGAATTTATCATGATTTGGCTGGGTGTGTTGGGAGAAGAGAAAACAGAACTGCACTAATATTGTACGACCCATTTAGATTAGGGCTACATGTCAATTAAAATTCTTAATCACATGATTAAAGGCGTCATGCATTTCCTCCTTTCCACTCCCTCCCTGGTCACGTGAGGTATTGTACCTTTGCTGGCGCATATGCCAAAGCCTCACCAGCCAAAGAAATCTATTGCCAAAGCTGCCCTCTTTCTCCTCGTAGTGCCTCAGGAGTGAGGAAGTCTGCTGCATTCCTTCAGTCACCAATGCTGCACACCCTGAGCATGCTCGTGGAATGTTTACATTGGCAGCTGGAGGGCACTCCGCTGACCTCCTTGCTCCTGAGACAGTTATGAGGAGGAAGGAGGCAATTTGGGCAGCATATTTCTTCAGCTGGCGGGACTTCGGCAAACCTAGCAGCCATTGAATAGGTGCTGCAGGTTTGGAGGAAGCCTGAGCTCAAAGTGAGGGGGGCCCAGGTAACCCTCCCATTGTCTAGCATTTCTCCTTCCACTCTACCCCAGGTCCATTATCTTTCTCTTCTCCTCTCCCTCCCCCAAACATCTCTTTCTTTCTTCCCTCCACCCCCAGGTCCATTATCTCTCCCTCTTTCTTTCTTTCTTTCTTTCTTTCTTTCTTTCTTTCTTTCTTTCCTCCCTTTCTTTCTTTCCTCCCTCTCTGTACTTCCTTCCACTTCTCTCCCTCCATCTTTCTCTCCCTCAGTTCAGCATCTCTTTTGCCTGTGTTTCCATAAATTTCTCAATCCCCGCCCCGGTGTATACATATTTAACAAAATCAAGTCTTCGCCTCTGCAGCGATATTCATAGGAAGCCTCCGGCTTGCACCCAGCCTTTCCCTCTGACCTGTCTTGCCCCTTCTTTCGCAACTTCCTGTTTTTGCAAGAGTCAAAGGGAAAGGCACAGTGCAGGCCGACGGCAGCCTATACTCCAGAGTGAAAACTTGATTTTTTAACAGGTGCACTTGTAGGAGGAATTGAGAGTTTTACAGAACCGTGGGTAGGGCCAGAAGGGAAGGGAGAGATGCTGTACCATGAATGGGCAGCAGGAAGGAAGGGAGGGAAATGTGCAGCAATCATTTTAATTATTATTTGTGATTTAAATTTTTTTATTTTTTTTTAATCATAACTAATAATTATCATGTTAATCACGATTAGCGTGCAGCCCTAATTTAGATTGATATGTCTGGACTGAAAGAATAGTTTTCATAGTTCATAGGGTGCACTGTTTCCCTTATCAAACCATTGACGGCACAATCCAGTTCCTGTACACATAAGCTGTTGGTAGGATTGTGCTGCTGCTGTTGTTTTAACCCATAATGAAAACTGTGATGCATAAACAGTGCACAGCTTATCTGTATGTGTGTGTGGGGTTTGTACATCACACGTACTCAATTGAAGTAATAGAAAAAAAGAATACTTTTTTGTTTTCCTATGAAAGGATAACCCAGTTCTTTAAAACCCCACACACACAGCTTCAGACTTTCTTTTGCACTTACAGGCTCAAATGAGTCTTGCACGGTTTCTGTATTTAAACATCATTTGTATGGATTGATTACTTTATCCCCTACTCTCCCTTACCTCAAATTTTGTATATTTTTTGGCAGGTAAACAAATATTATGCTCCTTAGATTTTTAATTCTCTGAATTATGTAGTTTACTTATCTGTTTGCTCTTGATTTGGACTGAGCTGGACAGAAGCATTTTAAATGTTAGCCCTGAGGTGGAAGTGACCACTAGATATCTGGTGTGAGCTCGTCATTGAGTAGGTTGTTTCAGAACGCGGACTCATTTACAGCCTGTCTATCCTAAGGTCCAGCAAATATCCTAGAACAGAAGAAACCTACTGGCATTTGTAACATTAACAAAAACTTGTAAATGTTTTCTTAAAATTTTACTTTAAGACATTCAGCCTGGCTTTCCTCTTGACTTCAGCTTGGAACTGAAGTGTAGTTGAAGGTAAAACGCAATTAATAATAGTGCATTACAATGGAGACTAGAATTACCAACAAATGCTGTGTCCTAAGAAGGTTTTACCCCCTTTCATCTGTGGTTGAAAGCAAGACTGGCTCCACATGATCCGTAAGACATGCTTGTCATCTGCCTTTTTAAGTCGGAGTTGTTGTATAAATTCAACTTTGTTTTCATCATTCTGTCCCTTCTCTTCCCTCTCCCTCAACCCACCTGTCCAAATTTCATTTTCACCTTTAGACTATCTGTTAGGCAGTTTATTTTGCACACATTGTACTGGTCTCTCATTTTGATTCTTGTATAATAATGTTAATAGGTTTACAGTTTGAAAGGTTTGCTGATCACATGGGAACTGTGTTAGAATGTTACCTGTAGTAAATACAAGTATGAAACATCTCTACTGCGACTTATTCCTGAAACTGGAGTATTGATGACGGGCTGCTAGAATCTGTGACTTTTTTCCTTTTTATAAAGCAGATTTTTCCATTGAATGTACAGTGACCATGTCTGGAAAGTAAAAGCATTACTTAAAGGAAAAGTTTCATCATCTAATGTTAGGCAAGTGCGAGTCTGGAACTTTGCCAAGTTTCCTGCCACCAGAGGTCATTAACATTTTTTTGAAGTAGGTGAGAACTTGTACGAGTGTATTCTAAAGCCATAAAAATATTAATGGAAAAACTCCCTTAATGACTACCAAAAATAAAACTTAAATATACAAAAAAACTGGAGTACCAAAGATGAGGATGAACTTATCTAATCTCACCAAATATTTGAAGAATAACACTTCTCTTCTATATCCACTAATTTGAGTCCATTTAATATACTTATCTGTTCTACTTTGTTACACAAAAGTGAGTCTGCTATAATATATAAATGATGCAGAAAATGTTTTTTATTGAGAGGGGGAACTTCTCAAAGATATAACTCACCCAAGCAGGGTTATCCACTGCCAGGGTGGATTAGCACCCTAGAGGGAGGACAAGCTTCTCAATCATTAGAAGTCCCCTCTCCTTGAAAAGTTTTTAATTTTTAAAGCTTTTAGTTGTTTTAAGCACACCTTCTAAGGAATGTATTCCATATGCCAGTGTAACAACTTAGGTCAAAAATGCAGCAGTATAAGTAAATAACAGTTAAGCAGTTAACAAAACAAGTGACAAAATTACTTAATTACTAAACTTCTGAAATGTTCTATCTGTGAAATTTATATGTTCCCCACATCCTATATTCACTCTGCACATTACGTTGTTTCATTACTCGTAACTTGTTCATAGCTTAAACTAAAGCACTAAATGATAAAGGTGCTGCACTTAACTCATGGCTGTTGAATGGGAAAACTCCCTACCCAGCAGCCGTTGTATCACAGCTCCTCTCCAAACACCTGAATTCCCAAAGGTCCAGTTACACCATGAGGCAAAATCCCTTTAAGTGTTATTCTTCAAATATTAGGTGACATTAGATAAGTTCTTCCCCATCTTTGGTACATTGGTACTCTGTTTTTTTTGTATGTATAAGAATATTAATGCAGCCTGTTCACCATAGCTGTTATGAATTGTCACTTTATTCTTTTGATTATTCAAATTCCTTTCTTTGCTGTAAGAATGGACAGCTGACAGTGGTCATCACATGGATTATTCATTTATTCATTCGTGTATTAATGTTTGTTACACAGGGTTATTTATGTAACAGGATTATTTCTTTAGCAGGTACTTATTTTGAAAGACTGATTAATAAACCACCTGTAGAGATGGATATATTATACCTTTATTTTTGTGAAAGTTGAATGGGGGTGATGGAGTTGCTTGCCTTTTCTTTTCTTGTTGTGGAGGGAGGAGAAAAACTTAGTTCTTGACAAGGCTTACATGGATTTGCCCACCCTCTTTGACGGCTATGCCTGTAGTTTCTGTTTGCAGGTATATACCACTTCCTTGCCATTTTTTAAAATAGGTATTTGGATTTGGCTACCTGAAGCTGGTAAATCTTGCATTTTTCTTTCCTTTTCAGGGTGGAAAGCAATCATATGCTGTTCTCATCTGTTGTACCTTGTAAAGGCTTCATACCCTTTTACATTTTTCTCTCTTAAGAAATATGGGCCAAATGTATTCAAGTAAGAGTTTTTTGTTTTACTGATCTACCTGCTAAACTCTACTCTCAACATGCATTTAGAAATATTTAAAATATTTATAGCATATTTTTCTAGGCAATACAATGGCTGAAATAATATCCACACAATAAAAAAATATATAGCAGTCAGATGGCAAAAGCAGTTAGCTTATGTGATTGTAAATTTATGGGATTATAAACCAAATGCCTATGTGAACAACATGGCCTTAAGATTCTGTCTAAAGAAAGTGCAGTCATTCAGCTTTGGTAACCGTACATGTAGGGTATTCTGTCAAAGAAGCAGCCATAACAGAAAAAACACCAATGTGAATGGTTGCTCTTTTAGGGGAGGAAGTTATCAAACTGTGTTAGGACTTTAACTTATTTGCCCCTTAATGCAAAAGGGCCCTACCACGGTGATGTTGAGTCACCATGGGTTATATAGTAATGAGATGCAAAACATTCAAATGGTTTCGATGCATGACCACAGAAGTTTTTTTTACAGAAACTCTGGAAAAGAGACATCAAAACCAAGAAGTCACGGACCCACTCATTCCCCAGGGAGTCTCATTTTCCCCTCAGGGAGAGAGATTACCCAACCAGAGATTTCTTTCCTCGGAGAGGCAGAGGGAGGGGTGCTTACAGAGGATCACAGAATTATCCATTCAACACGAAGAGATTTTATTACAACAACCAGGAGAAACTGCATCTGTACAGTCATCGGCAATAAAGTTTCCCATCTTCAATCTTTCAGATACTATATTAACAAAACCAGAGATTGAAGTTTTGCAGAAAGGCCTGTCCTTTGTCCCCACAGTTAAATATAATGCATTTCAAACAAGGATCGATTTATTTAAGTTCAGTCGCAAATTACAGATTATTCATGCTGTCTCCAACATTCCCATATTCATGCTTTCTCCAACATTCCCACTACTTCCACTGATATTTCCACAGTTGAGACCCTCCACTTGGACTCCTCCCAGCCCGATCAATCCACTGATTTAAGCATTCTCTTCGTGTGTAGAAAGAGATTTACTTCAATTAGAGAAGAAGAAATGGCTTAGGTACTATAATACTTCAAGGATAGAGCAAGAAGCTATTAAACATCTAAGTCATAATCGGGAAATAGTCATCAAACCGGCAGACAAGGGAGGAGGGATTGGGGTGATTAATCGAGAAGATTACTCAAAAAGGTGCAAAGACAACTCACAGATCTGGAATTTTATGTCCCCCTAGACAAAGATCCTACACCAGCTCTACAAGAAGACATTCAGGAATTGATAGACATTTCCTCACGCATGGGTTTTTTGACAAAAAAAAGAAGACTACTTTCTTCAGGTCAAACATCTTGTCATCCCTACCATATATATACTGCCCAAAATTCACAAATCTTTAGATAATCCGCCTGGCAGACCTATAGTTTCTGGGAATGGTTCAATCCTTGAGCCACTTTCCATATTTGTAGATGTCTTCCTTAGACCTTTTGTCCTGCAGATTCCATCATACATATGTGACAAAACAGACATGATTAACATACTACAGGAATATGAGGGCTTCTTGACTGACACCATCATGGTCACTCGACATAGAATCTCTTTACATTAATATTCCTCAGTTGGAGGCTCTCAGGATAATAGCAAACACACTTCAGAAAAGAACTACACATAAAAGAATTCCCAACCACCTTATATTAACCTGTGCCACCCTGAGTCTACAATAAAGTTGATTCATTTTATACCACCATAACTACAGCTTCCTGGAGTCATTGGTCCACTTCCCACTTCTTTACCTGAGATATATTTATACCAGGCTATAATCTGTTCAGGAAATACAGGGTAGGAAGAAAGGGAGGGAGGGAGAGCTGCATTATATGTTAAAGATAATATTAAAGCCACACAATTGCTGGTCTACAGTGTAAGGAAGAGGCACTGTGGGTCAATCTGGAAAGAAGGAATGGCAAATGTATTTACATTGGTGTGATATACAGGCCTCCTTCACAGAAGAAGTGGACAGAGATTTAATTGAAGACACAAAAATACAGCTGTGAAAGGGGAAGTGCTACTATTAGGTGGTTTTAATATGCTAGAGGTTGATTGGGGTATCCTGCTGATTTTTTTTTTTTTTTTTAAAGGTTCCAGGGTGATCTTGGATGTCGGTGCCAGGCAATATATTGGAAACTATTATAAAGAAATCTATGGAACAAATAGATAAATATGGTTTAATGGGACAGAATCAGTTTGGATTCAGCCAAGGGAAGTCCTGCCTCACCAAGTTGTTTCATTTCTGTTAAGGTGTGAATTACCGTCGGAGCTGTGAACACCTGAAGAATCGACTGAACTCGTGGCCATCCACCCACCGGGATTGCGGGCCAGGACACACAAGTCGCACAGGAACCGGGAGAAAGGTAGAAAACAACGCCTCAATGACCCGAAGCAGGGAAAGATAGCTGCACCTCTCTTAAGGACCGCACGAGACCTGATTGCCTAAACGTACCTCCCGCTCACTATCCTCCCTCTGACACAACAAGAACCGCTCGCCGAACTTACCTCCCAATCGCTGACCTCCCTCCGACAGAACCACTTACTCCTTCCCACAACTCCCAACCAGCGGAACACAAGACGTCTGCTCTCTTTCTACCCCAACCCAACCGATATAACCATCCTCACCAAACCACACTGGAAGCTTGCTCAGAGGCGCTGACTGGACGCATGCTGAGGCCGGGAGAGAACATCAAAGAGTCAAACGCCGCACACAGGGCTCCTAAATGAGAACGCAGTACGAGAAGAGGAACGACAGATAAAACCACAGCTCGTAAGCGATACTACATTTGAGATGTTATATGCAACACTGTGGACATCTGTTTTGTAGAATGCTGAGTGATTTCTTAATACAACTCTCTAGTCAGCATTGTGTGTACTTAGGTAGGGCAAATCCCTGTATCAGTGAATTGTTTTCTGAAAACAACTCTCTAGTCAGCCTTTTGTGTAGTTATGCAGGGCAAAATCATAAACTCACTGTATCATTGAAGTGTTCGATGACAAAATTTTCTCTAAAAGCTTTTAAATGCTTCTATGTATCTTATATCCACTACCACCAACCCAGCACGATGTGGGGACTAATAGTCAAAGCATGTGGTTAATGTCCCAACCATCTATATAGAAAGCAGGATTTTTCAACACACCAGCTGGTGTATGGGGATAATCAGATTAACTGCTTCTATCGCTACAGGCCAAATGGTGTGGTGTAAATCCTCATACAATCCCCTTTTTTTATTTATTTTTGCATCTTTGTGTCCCAAAACTGCAAATTCGCAAAGATATATAATATATTACTTCTTAACATTAACTTATCTTTAAAAGGCAGCAGCTTAAGGATAACAGGGAACCCCCGCCGACATGGCCAAGTTTCACATAGTGCTTTATCAAGGAAGAGGCTCTCTGCAACATAAACCATACAAAAATTAATATCCATACTTTCAAATATCAAACACTAACTTACTCGTATTACAATAACATTGTTACCATTTCATCCTGCATACGCTCCTGCATATCAAAGATGGCCGTGGCGTTTCTGCGTGAGCCTTTCATTTAAAATGAACTACAGCTGAGGCATAAAGAAAGCAATACAATTGGATACTCAGTCAGAACCGGACAACCAATTAAAACTCCAGCAAATAAGACTACAACATCGACCACCAATCTATTTCCGAATTAAGACCATCAGGAAAAAGAGTTTTTAATTTAAATATCCATTTTTGCTCCCTAAAGTTTAAAAGTTGAGCAACATTCCCACTCTCCCACCCCATACTGATCTGATCAATTATTCTCCATCTGAGATCAGAAAGCGAATGCCCCCTCTCCAGCCAATGCTGTACCAAAGGCGCTGAGAGAATGGAATTTTTTATACAGGACTTATGTTCATTCAACCGTATTTTAATCGCACTAGGCGAAACTTGGCCATGTCGGCGGGGGTTCCCTGTTATCCTTAAGCTGCTGCCTTTTAAAGATAAGTTAATGTTAAGAAGTAATATATTTATATATCTTTGTGAATTTACACAGTTTTGGGACACAAAGATGCAAAAATAATAAAAAAGAAGAAAGGGGATTGTATGAGGATTTGCACCACACCATTTCGCCTGTAGCGATAGAACAAGATTGTTCATATGGTTGTGAGAGGCAGTTAATCTGATTATCCCCATACACCAGCTGGTGTGTTGAAAAATCCTGCTTTCTTTATCTATGTATCTTATAGCATTATACCGAATTGCAGTAATGTAAACGGCTAAAACAGACCTAACCACTTCCTCTGACCTACTCTATTATACACTGAATTGCACTATGGACTGCAAGTACATACACTGAACTGCACGATTAGCTGTAAATTTTTACCAACCACCATTGTTTTCCACGGCTGAACACTAACTCACACACGTTCCTGCTGCACCTTACAAACTAACACCAACGTGAATACTAACAAACTACTCCCAATAATTTATTGTCTCTCCATAATCCACCACGCACTCACAACCCCTCTCACGGCCAATAATATACCCACAGTACATAAATCATGCACACAGCCCAAATACAATACACCTCCCCAAAAGATCAAAAAATGGAACGGAAAACCTACCACCTACGGACACAATCAACAGAAAGGAAAGAAAGGACACAACAAACTCAAATACCAAGAGGACAGACAACTAATAGAAATCATCATAGCTTCGAACCCAACCGAACCCCACCAACTAATACAAATGGGTTACATAAATGCCAGATCTGTAGTCAACAAAACTACGACAATAACCGACTGGATCACAACCGACAATCTCGACTTCCTTCTCATTAGCGAAACCTGGATCCATGACTCCAAAGATCCCATAATTTTAGAGCTATGCCCTCCAGGGTACAAAATTACCCACTGGACAAGGAATGGAAAAGAGGAAGAGGCATAGCTATAATCTATAGCTCCCAATTCACCGTCACAACAATAGCCGAATCCATACTCCCCAACTTGAAATAGCTTCAGTTAGAATCAACCACCCAACCAACCCTGCATGACCACCTAAACATAGTAGATGACGGCAGAAAAAGACCCGCACGGTCCATCCAGTCTGCCCAACAAGATAAACTCATGTGTATACCTTACCTTGATTTGTACCTGTCTTTTTCAGGGCACAGACCGTATAAGTCTGACCAGCACTATCCCCTCCTCCCAACCACCAGCCCCGCCTCCCACCATTTGCTCTGGCACAGACCGTATAAGTCTGGCCAGCACTATTCCCCGCCTCCCAACTACCAGTGCCACTTCCCACCACCGGATCTGGCACAGACCGTATAAGTCTGCCCACCACTATCTTCGCCTCCCCACCACCAACCCCTCTTCCCCCCACCGGCTCCACCACTCAATTTCGGCTAAGCTGAGGATCCATTCCTTCTGCACAGGATTCCTTTATGTATATCCCACGCATGTTTGAATTCCGTTACCGTTTTCCTTCACCACCACCTCCGGCGGAGGGCATTCCAAGCATCCACCACTCTCTCTGTGAAAAATACTTCCTGACATTTTTCTTGAGCCTGCCCCCCTTCAATCTCATTTCATGTCCTCTCATTCTACTGCCTTCCCATCTCCGGAAAAATTTTGTTTGCGGATTAAAACCGTATCCTGTTTTATAGATCACCAGGCAATTGGCAAGACTCACAAACGCATTTTATGGATTTCATATTGAACACGTGTTTCCACCCAAAACCTTCTTATAGCAGGTGACATTAACCCCCACCTTGAGGATATCACCCTAAGTAACGTATGTGAATGCAAGGACTTCCTCCAACTATGGGAGCTTCAATGGCCAAACACGCAACCCACCCATAATAAAGGACACACTCTAGATATCATCACACAAATTCTCGTCAGAACCAAATCTCGCAATTAATAGATACAAATGGACAGCTACACTATGGTGCGATCACTACAGAGCAAACTTTCCCTTCACTGGCGATCAAAAGATTCACGACAAAACAAAAGGATGGTAAAAACCTCACGAAACCGTGAGATATGAAGCAAAAAAGTGAGGAGAATGATTGAGGATACCAAATAATGTGTTTATTCACATAAAAAATGACGTAATTCACATAAAAAGTGACACGACACGGCCGGCGTGTTTCGGGCCAAAGGCCGCCTCAGGGGTCTTTAAACCTCAGAGAGTGTGACGTGAAATATGTACTCCAAGGGAAATGATGAAACAGAACTCTCTTGGGTCACCTCTCTTCGAAAAAATTTTTTTGTATGACCAGGAACAAGCCTGTGATACTCCTCTCCAAAGAGACGTTTGCAATTATAAAATGCTATGAAAGATTCACACATAAACAAGAACAACAATCCTATACCACGAGAGGCAAAATAGACCCGCTAACATTTTGGCAACAATTCTATAACGGACGAATGGACAGCACCAACAGGACTCACCCCTATTCCTTCTTGAATGGGACAACAGATGCAGAATTGTGTTTAGACAACATAGCACCGCTTCAAACCAGAACCTCACACAGAAATAACTCAATACCATGGTTTAACGAAGAACTGAAAGAACTAAAAACACAAGTCAGGCGATTAGAACGAGCATGGAATAAGAAAAAAGATGACTCCACACTCAACGATTGGAAACAACTACAAAGAAAATACAAATACACCATCAGACAAACTAAAAGATCATATTATAAAACTAAAATCGGACCAAACCACAAGGATACACACAAACTCTTCCAACTCATAAACAAACTACTAAATACTACACCGGTTACTTCTAACAACACAGATACCCCATCAGCAACCAATCTTGTGAATTACTTCAAAGAGAAAATCATAAAGCTACGACTCATGATACCTATCAACACAACTGATTGTCACGTTTGTGGCCGTGACCACCCTAATTCTTACCCTCTTTCTGGGAGTCAGTGGCTGTGCTGGCTTCTGCTTGTCTCTGTGTGGGGATTTCAGCCAAAAGCGTTCGGCAGAGCAGGCACAGGAACATAGGTAGCGGATTCCAGAGGTCAGCCAAGGCTGGGGTTTGGTACACTTTACAGTACGGGGAATGGGAGGAGCAAGAGTATCCAGAGCAGAAGAGAGAATAGGCAACTTAGCAGCACCATTGATCACGCTGAGGAGAGATGCCCGCTCCTGAAGCTAACAGCCTGGGACAGAGCCTGGAGGTCATGAGGGGGGAGACCGATCGCTGCAGTAAGAGCAGGTAGGCTTTCAAATTGGTGGTGCCTCAAAAAAAAAGGTGCCAGTACGCCGTACTGTTGCGTACCAGCACAAAAAAAGCACTGGTTCTAACTGTAACAACTTCTTTTTTTGTTGTTGTTGAAAATATCTTTATTGATACCAGAAAAGAAGTTTACAATACAGTAGCGTAGCCAGACCTCAATTTTTGGGTGGGCCTGGGGGTGGACTGAGTGGGCATGACCCACATATTTCCTCGCTGTCCATCCTCCTCCCCCCGTAAAGATAAATACCTGGGCTGGCGGGGATCTCGGGCCCTGCCAGCTGAAGAATCTTCTGGAGGCCCCCAAGGCTTGAGAAGTCTCATCCCTGCGCCTGTCACCAGCGTGGCGGGAAGCAGCGTTCAGCAGCATTGCCTGCCTGCCTTTTAAAATAATTCGTCTCCCCAGGCTCTGCTGCATTTACTTCTTCCACCCGTCGCAAAGTGCTGCTGTTCGCACAGGCAGCTATGCTCCCCTTTGCTGCGTCCATCTGGCCCTCTCTGATTCACTTCCTGTAGTGGATACGTAGGCCAGATGGACGCGGTAAAGGGGAGCGGAGCGCCTGTGCGAACGGCAGCGCTTTGCGACGGGCGAAGAAGTAAATGCAGCGGAGCCTGGGGAAACGAATTATTTTAAAAGGCAGGCAACGCTGCTGAACGCTGCTTCCCGGACCCATCCAGGCCCGCCCGTGGGTATGCCCCTGTTACAATACGATGCATCTTCTTGGTTGTGAGATATACATCTTGCACTACATACATTCCTCCAACAATTATCTCGATTTGTTCAGTGCCTCAGGAGGAAATGTCTAGCATACTTTCCTTCTGGCTTTTTTCATTTAATGTGAAATCCCTTCCCACCCCATCCCTCCTCTTCCTTCCTCTCCACCCCCCTCCCCCAGGGCCACCGAGAGACTGGGCCAGGCCCGGGACAAGGCCACCCCTGGGGTCCCCCGCCCCCCCCTCCGCCCGCCAACCATGCTGGGCCCCTGCATTGAATCACAGTGCCTCTCACCTCCATGTGAGCTGCAAGCAGCAGCAGATCGCCTCCCTCCTTCGGGCTTCCTTCCCTCCCTGTGTCCCGCCCTCGTCTGACATAACATCCGTGAGGGCGGGGACACAGAGAGGGAAGGAAGCCCGAAGAGAGGCGATCTGCTGCTGCCTGCAGTGCTTTCACAAGGAGGTGAGAGGCACTGTGATTTCAATGCAGGGGGCCCAGCCCGAGGCAGAACGGTCGACGAACGGACAGGGCCGGACTTAGCAACTGCAGGAAGCTGTGCAGACCAGTTCGCTGGGGCCCACCCCACCCCACCCAGACCTGCTCCAGTATACCCAAAATGAAAGAAACCAAATTAACATACAGATTCTGCATGCAGCACAATACCAGAAAAACAGAACATTGCTATACATTGCTAAAACTAAGACAGCAGATGTAAATTCTCAAATTGGACATATTCCAAATACTAAAATGAAAATAAAATGATTTTTTTCTACCTTTGTTGTCTTGTGACTGTTTTTCAGATCATGTTGGTCCCAGTCCTCCTGATTCTGCTGCTCTCTATCTGCTCCCTTAACTCCACTTCCAGGGTTTCCTTTCCATTTATTTTCTTTACTTTCCTCCTTTCTTCTTCATTTCTTGCCCTACATCCATAGGTAAAAGCTGGGTCCCCATGGACTTGATGGAGGAGGTTATAGAGTGGATCCAGCTTTGCCTATTTTCTCCAGCCATGTGCAGTTTTTCTCCTCTTTTCCCTTTCCCTCATCTCCGTCAGGATGCATCGCCTTCCTCTCTCTTCCCTCTCCTCCATCCATGTCCAGCATTTATCCTCTCCTCTCCTCCCCTCCCTCCATCCATGTTCATCTTATGTCCTCTCTTCCCTCCCCTCCATCCATATCCAGCATTTCAACTATCCCCTCTCCTCCATCCGTATCCAGAATTTCTCTCCCCTCCATCCATATGCATCTCCTTCCTGTCTTCCCTCCCCTCCATCCATGTCCAGCATTTCTCCTACCTTCCCCTCCATCCATCCATAGCAACTCTCCTCTCTCCCCTGCCTCCCTACCCATGCATTTCCGAGCATTTCTCCTCTGCCCTCCCCTCCCATCTATGTCCAGTGATTCTCCTTTGCCCCCTGTCCTCCCCTCTCATTCACATCCAGTGATTTTTCCTGTCCCCTGCCCTCTCCTCTCTCCCTCCATCCATGTGCATCTCCTTCCTGTCTTCCCTCACTTCCATCCGTGTCCAGCATTTCTCCCTCCCTTCCATCCATCCATAGCAACTATCCTCTCTCCCCTGCCCTCCCTACCCATCCCCAGTGATTCTCCTTTGCTCCCTGTCCTCCCCTCCCTTCCCCTCCATGTCCAGTGGCTCACCCCAGACCACAACTTACCCCCCTTTTCCCCCCCCCCCCGAGTTTCAGTTCCCAGCCCCAGCTGTGCCCTCAGTTTTCCACCACAGCCCTCCTTCCAGCCGCCCTGCGTTTAAAAAGTTGCAGCGGCGGTGAAAAAGCAGGCTCGCCTCTCCTTTAAGCCCTTCCCCTTCTCTCTCAGTGTGCACTGTGCCGCCTGCAGAAACCAGAAATTGCATCAGTGCACGCTGAGAGAGAAGGGGAAGGGCTTAAAGGAGGCGAGCCTGCTTTTTCGCCACCGCTGCAACTTTTTAAATGCAGGAAAGAAGCTGAGCGATGATGTGGCAGGGAGCGACAGGAAGCGCCGTGGGGCCCCTGGAGGCGCAAGGCCCTGTGTGACCGCTCCTGTCGCCCCTGCCTAAAACCGGCCCTGACGACGGAGGGCGGGTGGGACTCCGGCACCGGGCCCCCCTGGAGGCCTGGGCCCGGGGAATTTTGTCCCCCCTGTCCCTCCCTCTCGGCGGCCCTGCCCTCCCATTCTAGGGACCTTCCGTTGGGGCCATTAACTCTGACAGGTTTCAACTGGGGATCCCGCCCCTCATATCTTGTAACTGAGAATATGTTTTCCAGATGTCCCGGTAAGCTTTATGTCTACTTGACGAGGTCAGCGTGTATTGTAATTCTACCCATGTTGCCATCTCTTTCATTAATTGATGCCAGTGTTGGTTTGATGGCGGTGCTGACTCCGCACAGCATTGCAAGATGCATTTTTTAACCAATAGAGTCGCCAAAAGGACAAATCTGCTCTGCGCTTCTGAGAGCCCTTCTTTTCTTAGCCAGTCCATCTCACCTAGTAACAGCACTGAAAACAACCATTCGAATGGCCTATCTACAACTTTTTCCATAACCTCCAGGGAGTGAGTCCACAGCTCTGCTAACGCCAAGCATTCCATGAAAGAGTGGATAAATGTGCCTATTTCCCCCATGCATTTTGCGCACCCATCATCCTCCCATAGCCCCATTTCCTTCCCCCACTGTTGAGTGACATACACCTTGTGCAGTATTTGGAATTGAATGTCTTGTAATGCTGCATTGGGCGTGATCTTGGGTATATTCTCAAAGGCTTCCCCTAGCCGTTCCTGCGTTACACTCTCTCCCAGTATTTCACTCCACCCTGCCACCAGCCCTGTCAAAGGTTGCGCCCTTTTTTTGGTCAACTATATGCTGATACCATTGAGAGAGTCCATTCGAGGTCGGCGGCATTAATAAAAACACCTTGTCCAGCCCGTAAATTGGACTGGGGAGCCCGCCTCCCATGCTAGCTTCTGATAGTAATCTCGCACTTGCAGGTATTGGTAAAACAGTTTGTTAGATTCCATGTGTTCCTGACTTGTTCAAAAGATAGGAGAGCCCGGTTTCCGAATTCCATCAGCTGCCCTATATATTTGCACCCCCCCCCCCCCCCTCCGACCATAGCTCAAAGTTACTTCTTCCCATCCCCGCAGGATATCAATACATAATCTAAGCGTGCTTGTGCTTTGGGGGTGTGAGAAAAAAAGTAAGGTCCCTTTCCTCCTCATGTAGGGTGCGCCAAATATCCACCAATGCCAACTCAGCGCTCAAATAGTTAAGTCCCTTATTGAAATAGTCTTTTAAAGGTTGTCTCAGGGGCTGACAATCAATAGCTGGGTCACTGGTAATATTAAAATCACCCCTACAACTAGCGGATAGTCATCTAGCATTGCTAGTCTGGAACAAATGTGAATGAAAAATTGGTGTGTGTACATTTGGGGCATATAGGCTACATAGAGCTATTTTGACCCCTTGCAAGGTACCCATTACTACCACCCATCTTCCCTCTGGGTCCTGTATTGTTTCATGTAAAGTGAATGCCACAGATTTTTTTATTAGCACTGCCACTCCTCTGGCAATCACTGTATGAAGCAGAGTATACTTCTCCAACCCATTCCCTCCATAATTTGGCATGCTCTACCTTTTTCTTGTATTAACGCTACATCTGCCTTCAGCCTTTTTAAATACTGTAGAAGCCGCGTCCTTTTAACAGAAGAATGGATCCCATCTACATTGAGAGTTACTATTCGTAGGCTCGCTAAAGCCAGATCTCTGCCATCATTCAAATTTTCAAGAGGATCTTATGTTCATCAGACGGGCAAGCCCCCCAGCCCGGCCTTCCCGTTTTCTTCTTCCCCATCCACATCTACTGCCCTCTGTTCCCAGACCCAACTCCCGGTACCTGGATGTTCGCCCCTATCCCCCTTACCCCCACCCCTCCTCCCTCTCTCTCCCCTCCCCCACCTTCCTGACCCCATAAGCACTGCTTCCCCCACTCTCATGTTCCACTCCTCTCCCCTCTCCAACCCTACCCCGCTCCCCCCTTTAAACAGCCTCCCCATCCCCCATTCATTTTTCCCCACAAATTAACTGAACTGAACTTTCAACCCCCTGTAACTGTAGAGGGACTATAACAACTCTTCCTTCCAGTCCATAACGTTTTTACATGTCCCACTGAAGGATAGAGAGAAGAAGAGATAAGTCAAAGGTCAGGTGGAGAAAAGCATCATGCAATATAAGAAACAGAGTATGCATTCAATGAACTTGCTTTCCTCCTGTCCCTTCTCCTCCAGGTTGCTATGCCCGACTGCTCCTGCCGCTTGATCGCTATTTCCTTATGGTTTCTTTCCATGGTTCTGCTGTCATACTCTTCATATTGTTCAAATTAGTCTGTTTATATTGTTCTCGGCGTTTGTCGTGTTCTGCCTTTTCTAGCTCCACACTTCGCACAGTTCGTCGCAGCTCTCCCTTAATGTCATGATCTCAGTATGTTTTTTCCACAAACTTTTTTAAGTCCGTTGGGTCTGTGAAAAACAGAGCCTGGTTATCATGTTGCACACGCACCTTGGCGGGGTAGAGCATAGCGAAGCAAATTCCTGTATCATATAATATCTTACACTGTTGTCCCATTTTCCGCCTCTGCTCTGAGACTCGTGCTGAGTAATCTTGAAACAGTAGTATAAACAGTAGTATACGGATCCCATTGTAGTCCAGTGTTCTAGTAACCCTTCCCCGCTCCTCCTATCACTCCTCTCCACCATTTCCAGGCCTTCCCCAAGGCTGTCAAGAAAGGGTTCCTGCTGATATGTGCCCCCAGAGCTCTCCTACGGCTCCCAAAAACAGAACACATCATAGGGAACACACCAGCTCTGCCAGGACTCCGGGAGCGCATACCTATCACCTCCAGTATGGCATTCATGAAGCCACCTCATCAAGACCACCACAGGCATTCATGAAGCCACCTCATCAAGGCTGCCACATTGTACTGCCGAAGGTCAGGAAGTCTCAAACCCCCCCTCTTTTCGAAGCCGAACTAGTTTAGCAAATGCAATTTGCGGGCGCTTATGCCATATAAATGTGCGAATTATGCTACGATAAAGACCCTCCTCTCGCCGCGCCACCCACATTGGTATCATCTGCATTGGGTATAGTAGCTTGGGGAGAAGCACCAACTTAACTATTGCTATGCAGCCTCAAAAGCTAACCGGGAGGTCCCTCCAGTGCACACACATTCTCCTCACCATTTCTATTTTTTCTATAACATTCTTCCTGTACATCCACTCAGGGTCAGAACTCAAATACACCCCTAAGTATTTAATCCCTGTGCTGGCCCAGATCAGTGGGAAGCCCTCCAAGGCAACGCTAAGGCATGGGGACAACACCGCCAGTGCTTCTGATTTCCCAAAATTAATACGCAGCCCTGCGAAAGTCCCAAATTCCATGATTATCTCCATTGCTGCCGGAAGTGATTCTCTCGCGTTGTCTAATAGTAACAGCATGTCATCTGCAACATATTGACCCGGTATTCTGTTCCTCTCATGGTTATACCCTGCACCCTCCCCTCCTGCCGTATTCGAGCAGCTAATGGTTCCAGCGTCAATACAAACAGCAAGGGCGACAGCGGGCACCTCTGCCTCATCCCTCGTCCTAGAGAGATGCTAGGCGTAAGGTTTCCATTTACCAACAGCTGGGCCGAAGGGTTGCTATATAGAACTCGTATCCAATCTAGGAAGGCCTCTTTGATACCGAACCATTGTAAACCCAGAAGAGCTATGGCCACAAGACCTTGTCAAAGGACTTCTCGGCATCTAAACTGGCTATTATCGAGTCTCCTCGCCTGTGCCTTCTCTCTCTCAATATGCGGCAGACTTTCAAAATATTGGCTGATGCAAATCTGCCTTTCACAAATCCTACTTGGTCCACATGCACCAGGAGGGGCAGGAGTTCCCCCAGCCTGGCAGCCAGTACGCTTGCCAGAATCTTAAGATCTTGATTTATAAGGGATATGGGTCTATACGAACTCACCATCTTCATGCAAGATTCAAGTTGGTTCCCATTGTCTGGGATTCACGGATGTCATCACACATGTCCACCAAAGCCGGTATACACTGATCTTGTAGTATTTTGTAAAACTCCGTCCCCAACCCGTCCGGGCCTGGGGCCTTGGCTAGCTTTAAATGTTTTATCACCGCCTGCACTTCTGTTCCCTTTATAGGTTCACTTATTTGTGCTACCTGTTCTATTGTGAGATGCGGCAGCTGTAAATGTCTCATGAACTCCTCGCACCCTTGACTGGAGAAGGTGCATGACTTGTATAGTGTTGCGTAAAAACGCGAAAACTCTCCTTGTATGTCGACTTGTGAGGTAATACTTTCTCCCCGGGCTCCTTTCAACTTTGCAATGTAATGCTTCCCCGTGCGTTGCCTCACCAAGGACGCCAGTAATTTCCCAGTTTTAGTCACCCATCTATGAAGGCCATATTTATAGAGTTTAATACCGAAATGCCTGCATTAATTTTTCTTTATCCGCGTAGTCCAGGATTTTGGCCAGGACCGGCCTCGGGCGTTGGTCGGATTCCCTCACAACTCCAACCCTGTGCACTCTTTCCACCCGCATCTGGCCTTTAGATTGGTCTACTTTTAACTGTTCCGGTAGCCACCTGGTCACAAAGTCTCGTAGCTCCCCATCTCTCACTGTTTCTGGAACTCCGATGATTCTTATGTTATTTCAGCGGCTCCTGTTTTCCAAATCATCAGTGAGTTGGGTCAGCTGTTTTGTAAGCGTTTCTACCAGGGCTACTCTCCCTTCGATGGCCTCTGACCTGTCCTCTTGTCTCCCGATGCGCTCTTCCGCGTTTTGGAGTCGTGCTGCTTGCCTCTCCAAGTTCTCATTTATGGAGTCCACCGAGGCTTGCAGTTTCGACAGGCGATCATCCAAAACCGCTGTAAGTTGTTTAGTGAGCTCCTGGACCGCTTCGTCTTGCAGAGTAACAACTGCGCTGTTGACCGCCGGTGCCACCATCTTGGGGCTCGCTGTTTGCATGCGTTCCCTGGGAGGCCGCGGCATTTTCGCTGGCATACCCCGGTGCTTTGGCTCTTTCAGCTACCTGATCTCGTCCGCTAATGCTCCTGCGCTTGTCCCACACAATTGGGGGTCTTGTGTTCCGAAGGGGGTAGGAGGAACCACATAAATTGCTGATAAATGTTGCTCAGGGATGGAGCAGGGCTTACAAGTGTCTTCTCAGCTTGCTGGCATCATGTGACCCCCCCCCCCCCCCCCCCCGTAACAACTTCTTTTCAGTATTACCCCTCCTCCAACAGTGGTCCAGTTTTTTAAATACCAAAAATACCATCAGCTCTATATTATTTTTTGATCCAGTGCTCAACCAATGGTGCCGATTTTATCTGTCTATTTATACAACTTCTGTGTTCTACTATTCTGGTCCTTATCATTCGTTTGGTTTTACCAATATATAATAATCTACACGGACAGATAATAATATATATAACAAGGGTGGATGCACATGTACATGGCTCCCCATAAAGAACGAGTAGCCTTTAAAATATGCACTATAATCCACAGGATAATTTTCAATGAGTCCCAGAATATATGACCAAATTATTGACTTACCACCCAGAACAGATCCAGAACATCACGATCATATTTGAACCTACACTACCCAGACCGTAATGGTATTAAATACAAATCAATTTATGCTTCCAACTTTACATACATAGGCACCCAACTATGGAATGCTCTACCCAAATCAGTAAAATCGACCCAGAATTATTTAAATTTCCGAAAATTATTAAAATCAGTATTATTTAAAAAGGCTTACTCCCCAGGTTTAACTTAATTTGTATTAACTCTCAATAATTAATATCCAAGGACAATAATTCCTGTTATTATCTTCTTGCCTTTTTGCTGTTTAATTGTTATTTTATATCTTATTGTCAATTTGTATAATCTGTTATTATTGCACTATAGCCTCACTAAAGATTTATGTAAGCCACATTGAGCCTGCGATTAGTGGGAAAATCTGGGATATAAATGTAATAATAAATAAATAAATAAATGTACTGTCAAAACTGAGTTTATTCTCGCTGCCAGAACTGGGGTGAATAAAAGTGGACACTCTTAAGGAGTGTTTACAAACAGAACAGTGTGATGAACCACAGGAACCGTGGCCCCAGTGCAATATAGATAAATGGGTGTGTGAAGGCAAGGTGAAGGTACCAAAATGTTTTTTAAATTTTGATTTCTTGAATGAACAATTACTGGTTTAACATTTTGAAAACATACATGTTATTGTAGTATATGCCAGTGTCTAAGTATAATTTTATGTATATCATATGATAGAAAGGAAACTTTAAGGGGCATGTTTACTAAACTGCACTAAGAAAAATAGTGCGTATGTAGGTAGCACATTGTTTGACGTGCATTAATGCCGAGAACAACACGTACAGACAATAGAGCATGGGGGCAATAGTACAGTAGGCGCGTTGATGATGTATTAAACAGTGTCAGTAACATGCATCAAAAATCTCAATTAAGGTGTGTTAATGTAGACAAGTATTCTTCTAGAGGAACTGGTGTGCTGGGAATGATGTGAGATGGGAGTGAATGCTCTGTGGGTGGCACCCTGTCACCCAGGGTTCCTTTTACGAAGCTGTGGCAAAAGGGGACCTGTACTGGTGTCAGCACGTGCTTTCGTCGTGCGCTGAGACTCCCTTTTACTTCAGTGTGTAAAAGGTAGGTTTTACTGTTTTTTCAAGAAATGTCTGTGCAGCAAGTGATTCAGTGGCCGAGCGGCCATTTTGGGGGGGGAGGGGGAGCAGTGAAGGTAGACTAAATAATTTTTATAGGAAAACAACTCCCAACAGATTATTTATGCCAAGGTCCTATGGTGCAGAACTCTGACCAAGCAAATATTCTGGACTCGGTCTAGGGGAAGATAGGACCTTGATTGGCACCTAGTCAATGTTGCCGTTAGAGAAACGAAGCTAAAACCACAGCTATAATATACAGATATAGAAAATCTGCAGCAAGGCTTAGCAAAGTACAAATATATATCTTGCTGATAATAGAAATACAAAATAGATTGCTACTAAAACTATACAAAATGATTTGTAACAAGGAAACTGATACTACTTCTTATGTAAAATACAGTTAGCAGCTTATTCTCTGACCACGAGCTATGGCATAACCAATCTTATCTCAGATAAAAACCACTCACTAATTCCCAACATCTATAGAAGTAAATTCTGTTATCTCACCATGCTGTCTCTGAGGCAGTCTCCCGATGAGGTTGGCACAGATTTCTCCTTAGACTCCAGCTGTCTCCACAGCGAGTCAGTCTCAGATTCAGTACAGGGTCTATTTTCTGAAGACAGGTGACATGGTTATTCAGTGCTGCATCTCAGAGCAGATATAGCTGAGCCAATCAGTATTTCCACCAGATGTAGGTCACAAGGTTAGCACAACACAGTCTCTTGCTCACTCTGAGCCTTCTAACTTTGCTGGATTTCTTTTCAGTTCTCCTCCGTTCTCTTGCCAGTTCCAACTCCTTTCTTGTCCACCGTCCGACTTCTAACTCCTAACTCTCGTTCCCGCTTTCTTAGTCCCTCTCCATCAGGTGACAGCCGGGAACCAATCCTCTTCCTGTCCAGCTTACTCCATGAGCAAGAAACGTCCTTTGTTCGTGACCCTGAAGATGTTACTTTCTCCGAGGACAAGCAGGCTGCTTGTTCTCACTGATGGGTGACGTCCACGGCAGCCCCTCCAATCGGAAACTTCTCTAGCAAAGTCCTTTGCTAGTCCTCGCGCGCCCGCGCATGCGCGGCCGTCTTCCCGCCCGAAACCGGCTTGAGCCGGCCAGTCTTCTTTTGTCCGCACTCGGTACGGTCGTGTTTTCGCCGTGTCGAGCCCCGGAAAGTCGACCTCGCGCGTCCAAATTTATTTTGGCGTGTTTTTTCTTCGGAAAGTCTTTCAAGTGTCGGGAAGTGCTCCGCAAAACCCCCCCCCGGGTTTCGTGTTAATCCTCCCCGTACTTCCAGCTTTTTGCCCCGATAAGTTTTCTTTCGTCGTCGGGGTAGGCCTCTTTTCGGCGTCGGTCGAGATTTTCTCCCTTACAAATTTTTTGGTGCTCTTTTTCCGTCATTTCGGACTTTGATTTCGCCGGCGCGATTTTTCCGCCCATGACATCGAAGCCTTCCAGCGGCTTCAAGAAGTGCACCCAGTGCGCCCGGGTTATCTCGCTCACTGATCGACACTCGTCGTGTCTTCAGTGTCTGGGGGCCGAGCACCGCCCTCAGAACTGCAGTCTGTGTTCCCTGTTACAAAGGCGGACTCAGGTAGCGAGACTAGCCCAGTGGAACGTGTTGTTCTCGGGCTCTTCGTCGGCATCGGCACCGGGATCTTCGAGTGCATCGACGTCGTCAGCGTGCAGACCATCTTCCTCGGCCGCCCCTGCATCGAGTGCATCGAGGCATCGGGCCTCTGCATCGGCGCCGAGACATCGGATAGCTGCATCGACGTCGGTGGTACCGGGACCTCGTCTGCTGATGTCGTCGGACGGTGGTGCATCGTCAGGAGTGCAGGTGAGGGCTGTCCATTCCCCTGCTGGTGGCGGTGAGCCTTCGGGTGGGTCTCCGCCTACCCTGAGGGCTCCTGCGGTACAGCCCCCCCGAGACCGACCTCCTTCGGCCTCGGCCCTGAGGAAGCGACGGCTGGATTCTACGTCCTCCTTGTCGGTGCCGGGGAGCTCCGGTGACATGCTTCGGAAGAAATCGAAGAAGCATCGACACCGGTCGCCTCCCCGCGTCGGCACCGAGAGCTCTGGGTCACCGAGGGAGTCGGCACCCAGCAGGCATCGGCACCGAGAGGACCGCTCACCCTCTGTTCAAGAGGTGTCGATGCGCTCCACTCTGGACAGCCCAGAACAGCCTCCTCGCCCGGAACAGGTTCTGACGTCGACGCCTGCATCGACCTCCCTGCCTTTCTCTGCAGCCGCTCTGAACGAGAGCCTACGGGCCGTTCTCCCAGAGATTCTGGGAGAGCTGTTGCGCCCTACCCCTCCGGTACCGGCGGTGCTTGCGCCTCCGGTACCGTCGAGCGTGGCGCCGGCTGGCCCATCGCCCGGGGTGAGGTCCCCGACGTCGGTACCGGCGTGCGGTGCCGACTGCGGCCACCTCCCAGGAGGGCTCCCCGACTACGTCGGCGGAGGGGAGCTTCGCCGATGCGGGCCAGGGAGTCTACCTCTCGACGCCCCCATCGTGGACGTGGCTCCACTGAGTCGAGCCGGGCGAGGTTGCAGACACAGGTTCGTGAACTTGTGTCTGACACCGAGGGTGAGGCCTCGTGGGAGGAAGAAGAAGACCCCAGATATTTCTCTGACGAGGAGTCTGAGGGTCTTCCTTCTGATCCCACTCCCTCTCCTGAAAGACAGCTTTCTCCTCCTGAGAGTCTGTCTTTCGCTTCCTTTGTCCGGGAGATGTCTACGGCCATCCCCTTCCCGGTGGTTGTGGAGGACGAGCCCAGGGCCGAAATGTTTGAGCTCCTGGACTATCCTTCTCCACCTAAGGAGCGTCCACTGTTCCCTTGCACCATGTCTAAAAAAGACATTGCTTGCGAACTGGACAAAACCTCTAACTAATCCCCACATCCCCAAGAAGATCGAGTCCCAGTACCGGATCCATGGGGACCCAGATCTGATGCGCACCCAGTTGCCTCATGATTCTGGAGTTGTGGATCTGGCCCTAAAGAAGGCTAAGAGTTCTAGGGAGCATGCTTCGGCGCCCCCGGGCAAGGACTCTAGAACCTTAGACTCCTTTGGGAGGAAGGCCTACCATTCCTCTATGCTCGTGGCCAAATCCAGTCTTACCAGCTCTACACGAGCATACACATGCGGAACAATGTGCGGCAGTTGGCGGGCTTGGTTGATGCTCTTCCCCCTGAGCAAGCCAAGCCTTTTCAGGAGGTGGTCAGGCAGCTGAAGGCGTGCAGAAAATTCCTGGCCAGAGGGGTGTATGACACCTTTGATGTTGCGTCCAGGGCCGCTGCTCAAGGTGTGGTGATGCGCAGGCTCTCATGGCTGCGTGCCGCCGACCTGGAGAATAGACTCCAGCAGCGGATTGCGGACTCGCCTTGCCGTGCGGACAACATTTTTGGAGAGAAAGTCGAACAGGTGGTAGAGTCTCTCCACCAGCGGGACACCGCATTCAACAAGTTCTCCCGCCGGCAGCCTTCAGCATCTACCTCTACAGGTAGAAGATTTTTCGGGGGAAGGAAGACTGTTCCCTACTCTTCTGGTAAGCGTAGGTACAATCCTCCTTCTCGACAGCCTGCGGCCCAGGCTAAGCCCCAGCGCGCTTGCTCTCATCAGCAGCGTGCGCCTCAGCCAGGCTCCTCGGCTCCCCAGCAAAAGCAAGGGGCGAGCTTTTGACTGGCTCCAGCAGAGCATAGCCGACATCCAAGTGTCAGTGCCGGGCGACCTACCAGTCGGGGGGAGGTTGAAAGCTTTTCACCAAGGTGGCCTCTAATAACCTCCGACCAGTGGGTTCTCCAAATAGTCCGGCAAGGATACACCCTCAATTTGGCCTCAAAAACCTCCAAATTGTCCACCGGGAGCTCAGTCTTACAGCTTCCAGCACAAGCAGGTACTTGCAGAGGAACTCTCCCGCCCTTCTCAACGCCAATGCGGTCGAGCCCGTGCCATCCGGGCAAGAAGGGCTGGGATTCTATTCCAGGTACTTCCTTGTGGAAAAGAAAACAGGGGGGATGCGTCCCATCCTAGACCTAAGGGCCCTGAACAAATATCTCGTAAAAGAAAAGTTCAGGATGCTTTCCCTGGGCACCCTTCTCCCCATGATTCAGCAAAACGATTGGCTATGCTCTCTGGACTTGAAGGATGCCTACACACACATCCCGATACTGCCAGCTCACAGACAGTATCTGCGATTTCAGTTGGGCACACGCCACTTCCAGTACTGTGTGCTACCCTTTGGGCTCGCCTCTGCGCCCAGGGTGTTCACAAAGTGCCTAGCTGTGGTAGCAGCAGCACTTCGCAGGCTGGGGGTGCACGTGTTCCCATATCTCGACGATTGGCTGGTGAAGAACACATCCGAGGCAGGAGCCCTGCAGTCCATGCAGATGACTATTCGCCTCCTGGAGCTACTGGGGTTTGTGATAAATTATCCAAAGTCCCATCTTCTCCCAGTGCAGAAACTCGAATTCTAGGAGCTCTGCTGGATTCTCGGACGGCTCGCACCTATCTCCCAGAGACGAGGGCCAACAACTTGTTGTCCCTCGTCTCGCGGGTGCGAGCGTCCCAGCAGATCACAGCTCGGCAGATGTTGAGATTGCTGGGCCACATGGCCTCCACAGTTCATGTGACTCCCATGGCCCGTCTTCACATGAGATCTGCTCAATGGACCCTAGCCTCTCAGTGGTATCAGGCTGCTGGGGTCTAGAAGACGTGATCCACCTGTCCACGAGTTTTCTCGAATCCCTGTATTGGGTGGACAATCTGGTCCAATTTGACTCTGGGGACGTCCTTTCCCAAATTCCTCAGCCACAAAAAGTGCTGACAACGGATGCGTCTCTCCTGGATGGGGAGCTCATGTCGATGGGCTTCACACCCAAGGAAGCTGGTCCCTCCAGGAACGCGGTCTACAGATCAATCTCCTGGAGTTGCGAGCGATCTGGAACGCTCTGAAGGCTTTCAGAGATCGGCTGTCCCATCAAATTATCCAAATTCAGACAGACAACCAGGTTGCCATGTACTATGTCAACAAGCAGGGGGGCACCGATCTCGCCCCCTGTGTCAGGAAGCCGTCAGCATGTGGCTCTGGCTCACCGTCTCGGCATGGTGCTCCAAGCCACATATCTGGCAGGCGTAACAACAGTCTGGCCGACAGACTGAGCCGGATTAGCAACCTCACGAAGTGGTCGCTCAACTCCAGAGTTGGTGCGCCAGATCTTCCAAGCGTGGGGCACCCCCCTTGGTGGATCTCTTCGCATCTCGATGTGAACCACAAAGTCCCTCAGTTCTGTTCCAGGCTTCAGGCCCCCCGGCAGACTGGCATCAGATGCCTTCCTCCTGGATTGGGTGGGAGGGCCTGCTGTAGGCTTATCCTCCCATTCCTCTGTGGGGAAGACTTTGTTGAAACTCAAACAAGACCGAGGCACCATGATTCTGATTGCCTCCTTTTTGGCCGCGTCAGATCTGGTTCCCTCTTCTTCTGGAGTTATCCTCCGAAGAACCGTGGAGATTGGAGTGTTTTCGACCTCATCACGCAGGACGAAGGGGCTCTTCTGCATCCCAGCCTCCGGTCCCTGGCTCTCACGGCCTGGATGTTGAGAGCGTAGACTTTGCCTCTTTGGGTCTGTCAGAGGGTGTCTCCCGTGTCTTGCTTGCTTCCAGGAAAGATTCCACTAAGAGGAGTTACTTCTTTCTGTGGAGGAGGTTTGCCGGTCTGGTGGTGACAGCAAGGCCCTAGCTCCTCGCTCTTGTCCTACACAGACCCTGCTTGAATACCTTCTGCACTTGTCTGAGTCTGGTCTCAAGACCAACTCTGTAAGAGTTCACCTTAGCGCAATCAGTGCATACCATTACCATGTGGGAAGGTAAGCCGATCTCAGGACAGCCTTTAGTTGTTCGCTTCATGAGAGGTTTGCTTTTGTCAAAGCCCCCTGTCAAGCCTCCTACAGTGTCATGGGATCTCAATGTCATTCTCACCCAGCTGATGAAACCTCCTTTTGAGCCACTGAATTCCTGCCATCTGAAGTACTGACCTGGAAGGTCATTTTCTTGGTGGCAGTTACTTCAGCTCGTAGAGTCAGTGAGCTTCAGGCCCTGGTAGCCCCAGGCCCCTTACACAAAATTTCATCATAACAGAGTAGTCCTCTCCGCACTCACCCTAAGTTCCTTGCCAAAGGTCGTGTCGGAGTTCCATCTGAACCAGTCAATTGTCTTGCCAACATTCTTTCCCCCGTCCTCATTCCTGCCCTGCTGAACGTCAGCTGCACACATTGGACTGCAAGAGAGCATTGGCCTTCTATCTGGAGCGGACACAGCCCCACAGACAGTCCGCTCCCAATTTTTTGTTTCTTTGATCCCAATAGGAGGGGAGTGGCTGTAGGGAAACGCACCATATCCATTGCTAGCAGATTGCATTTCCTTCACTTACGCCCAGGCGGGGCTGGCTCTTGAGGGTCATGTCACGGCTCATAATGTTAGAGCCAATGGCTGCGTCGGTAGCCCACTTGAAGTCAGCCTCCATTGAAGAAATTTGCAAAGGCTGCGACGTGGTCATCTGTCCACACATTCACATCTCATTACTGTCTGCAGCAGGATACCCGACGCGACAGTCGGTTCGGGCAGTCAGTTCTTCAGAACCTGTTTGGGCTTTTGATCCAACTCCACCCCCCGAGGGCCCTGTTTGTTCTGTTCCAGGCTGCACTCTCAGTTAGTTGGTAAATTTTTTAGGTCAATCTCAGTTATGTCCTCGCCGTTGCGAGGCCCAATTGACCATGGTTCTTGTTTTGAGTGAGCCTGGGGGCTAGGGATACCCCATCAGTGAGAACAAGCAGCCTGCTTGTCCTCGGAGAAAGCGAATGCTACATACCTGTAGAAGGTATTCTCCGAGGACAGCAGGCTGATTGTTCTCACAAACCCGCCCGCCTCCCCTTTGGAGTTGTGTCTTCCCTTGAAGTGTATTGTCTTGCTACATACTGGACTGGCCGGCTCAAGCCGGTTTGGGGCGGGAAGACGGCCGCGCATGCGCGCGAGGACTAGCAAAGGACTTTGCTAGAGAAGTTTCCGATTGGAGGGGCTGCCGTGGACGTCACCCATCAGTGAGAACAATCAGCCTGCTGTCCTCGGAGAATACCTTCTACAGGTATGTAGCATTCGCTTTATGGTATGCATATCTGTCTCCAACCAGGCTTTTTGAAGCCATGGGTCTCACTCCCTTTCAGCTTCTCAGGGAGACAAAGGGGGTGATTACAACACAGAATGTCCTTGGATGTGGCATGCCTACCAGTGATTTTCCAAAAGCTGAAAAGCTGGATCTTGCTGACACAGAGGTGTTCAGGTCATAGGTTATAGAATCCATCTTGTTGTAACAGGATGTATTAGGCTTGTATGAACCAAGACCAGCTCAGGCGAGATCTCAGGGAAATACCCCTCAAGCAGTTACCACCACCCATAGAGATGGTGCTAGGTAAGGTCTCCTGCGCTAAGCTGCCGGTAACCAGGCAGTGCGTGGTACTGTCCGATTACTGCCAGGTACACACCAGTGCTACCAAAATTAAAATATTTTTGTAGTGCTGGAAAAGGTATGTACTGGGGGTGCAAACTACCACCAGGCTGCTGCGGTAGTCTGGTGGTACTTATGTTTTAGCGAGTGGTAAGGCTACGTTGGGTTTATTGCCCACAGTAAAAAAGTCCACAAGCTGGGAGAAAGGTGGGTTCTGTAATAGTCCAGGTGTATGGGATTGCCACACGCCTACGGCGGGTTTACCTGTTGGTAGTGAAATGGTGAATGTATTGGTGCTGTCAGCAATGCCTGCACACAATGCCTTTGTTTGTCCCTCTGTTCCACCACACAGTCACTAGATGGTAAATGGTCGGTCCTACTGTGCTGGCTATCGAGCTTGTGTGATGATTGGCACATGCTGGCCGATGAGCACTGGCCACGCCTCCTCAGACTACAAAATATGTTTTGTGTATATGGTAAATGGCATGCGGCAACAGCTGGTGTAGTGCATGGCATACGTCTGCACCTGTCAATACTACAGCTTTGCCTGTTCCACCCCCATCCAATGGCCTTGTCACCCTTTCCTAATATGTTCCATCCAGTGGGTAAAACGCAGCAGCTACCACATAGAAATAGCTGCAGGGCTCACGTCATCCACAGAAGAGAGGGTGAATAGAAATGATGTGCCATTGGAGAAGGTAGCTCACATCAAGGTCTGGGTGTTACTGTATGGCGTTTCTACACAGTGGACGGTTGGAACTCTTTCATGTGGTATTCCCCACACTGAGAGCAGAACGTCTGCACCTTTGGACTTCCTGACATATGAAACATGTAACAGTTTGAACCTAGGCTGCTACAGTCAGTAGGCCCATCAGGTAGTACATCCAGTAAACCACAACACTTCTCAAATCACAGCCATGAATTGTATAAAAATGCAAGCAAGTTTTTCTCACACCATTCCATTTGTCCATACAACATGGTGATCTGAGCCATTACCCTCACTTGAACCATGGCACTTGACTATTGTGAATGTGTACAATTGAAGGGTCACTTTGGAATAATGTGCATTACTTCACACATAACAGCTTTCACACTTGTTGCTACAACACACGGCCCACAGGTTTCTGCACACTCCACCACGTTTGGACACAAACAGCCAGCTCGGTAAGTCACACCCTTGGGAGTATGTGAGGCGCATGTACCAGCATTAAAATGTTATGCTAAACCATATTATGATTCAAGACATTCCTCTGTGATCCTTCTAGGGCCAAATTCAGTAGTCTTGAAACCACAACTTCCAGTAGTATGCACTTAAGTCAGTGACCTATTCTAGGATCAGCACTCAAAAAGATAATGTAAGCCACCCTGTAGCAAATGTTTGTATCTCTTCAGATGCCCAAGGTCCAAAATTACAGCTTTATGTTTCTGTGAGCCATGGCCTACCTCACATGTATACTTTACAGTAGCCTAACAGTCAGGGCATCTGCGTTATCATCCCTACTTCATGGCTTGGAATCTCAAGGTAGGTTGGGCTGTGATTTCACTGTCTTTGCTGTGGTAAGGACAGAAAATCAAATGTTAAGGTGTAGAGAACTCATACTTGGAATGAATCATCTCTCATGTACCACTGCTTTATACAAAGCCCAGTTTTACAACCTTTGTCATATAAGTTGTATGTGGTTGACAGAGTATCTTATACAGTGCTTTTTTTGTGCCGGTACGCAACAGTACGGCATACCGGCACCTTTTTGTTCTCTACCCCTGGAGCATCCAGCCGGAACTGGAAGGGCTCCGAGAGTCTCCTGCTGCGATTTCTTCTTCTATCATGTTGCACATGTGAGATCATTTTACAGTGTTCTCAGCGGGTCTGCCGCGGTCGTGCTGTGTCCCACGTCGTACAAACAAGGTGCAAGCGAGTGTCGGGAAATACATGGCAACCTGGCTAATACATCGACTTGCCATATGCTCTGGACGTCAGTAATAATAGATTGAAAAATTAACAAATGTTTCATGTAAAGCTACACTGCACGCCGTCGGTAAAGTTAAGGAGGTGCTGTCATATAACAGAAGGTTGCCCTCCCCTACCCCCCCCCCCCCCCATATACATGCTTCCGTCTCTTATTAATTTAATTGATCATGGGCTTGACAGTATCTTGCATTTCTGAATCACTTTTCTTAATTGTAACTATTTCAGGGCGGGCAACTAGTATTTCAAAGCACAGCTTGTCTTCTGGTTAATTGAAATGGCTGCACCTTCCGGGGTGAAATAAAAAGACATGCAGTGATCAATGCTTAAACAATCAGTCTCGCTTTCAGATTAAATGCCAAAAACTTAAATAACTGATTTAAATGAAAGAGGATCCCACTACTGTGAATGTGCTATGTAACGCAAGGGTGCAGGGATTGTGGCGTTTGTGCCCCCCAAGAAACGATACACAGAAATAGCCCCCGTATCTGAGGATCTGAAGGTGACAAAAAGTGTGACAAGGCGGTGGCCGTAAGTAGAAGGTTGCTAGGCTGCATAGAGAGGGGAGTGACCAGCAGAAGAAAAGAGGTGTTAATGCTCCTGTATAAGTCGTTGGTGAGACCCCACCTGGAGAATTGTGTTCAGTTTTGGAGGTCGTATCTTGCTAAGGATGTAAAAAGAATTGAAGTGGTGCAAAGAAAAGCTACGAGAATGGTATGGGATTTGCGTTACAAGACGTATGAAGAGAGACTTGCTGACCTGAACATGTATACCCTGGAGGAAAGTAGAAACAGGGGTGATATTTGAAAGTTATTAATCCGCAAACTAACCTTTTCCAGAGACGGGAAGGCGGTAGAACTAGAGGGCATGAAATGAGATTGAAGGGGGGCAGACTCAAGAAAAATGTCGGGAAGTATTTTTACACAGAGAGAGTGGTGGATGCTTGGAATGCCCTCCTGCGGGAGGTGGTGGAGAGGAAAACGGTAACGGAATTCAAACAAGCGTGGGATAAACATAAAGGAATCCTGTTCAGAAGGAATGGATCCTCAGAAGCTTAGCTGAGATTGGGTGGCAGAGCCGGTGGTGGGAGGCGGGACTGGTGGTTGGGAGGCGGGGATAGCGCTGGGCAGACTTATATGGTCTGTGCCAGAGCCGGTGGTGGGAGGCGGGGCTGGGTGGTTGGGAGGCGGGATAGTGGCTGGGCAGACTTATATGGTCTGTGCCTGAAAATGACAGTTACAATTCAAGGTAAGATATACACAAAAAGTACCACATATGAGTTTATCTTGTTGGGCAGACTGGATGGACCGTACAGGTCTTTTTTTGCCATCATCTACTATGTTACTATGGACATAGATGGATGGAGGGGAGGGCAGGGGAGAGAGAATTGCTGGACATGGATGGATGGATGGAGGGAAGTCAGGAAGGAGATGCACATGGATGGAGGGGAAGGAAGGGAGGAGAAATGTTGGACAAGGATGGAGGGAAGGAAAGACAAAGGAAGGAGATGCACACGGATGGAGTGGAAGGGAGAGAGGAGAAATGATGGTCATGGATGGAGGGGAGGGAAGACAGAGGAAGTAGATGCACATGGATTGAGGGGACGGGAGTGAGGAGAAATGCTGGATATGGATGGAGGGAAAATTGCTGAATTTAAGGGCTGGAGTGGAACACTTTGAGGGCAGATGTTGAAACTGGAGAAAGGATAGAGACAGGGCTATAAATGGTAGACAGGACGCATAAGGACACAGAAGGATGGTGGACATGGTGAGAGAAAAAATATCAAATGGACAAAAGACACTGGGACCAAAGCTAATAGAAAAACTAAATGCTCAGACAGCAAAGTCTCTATTATTTTTATGAAGTCTCTTTTATTGAATAAATCACAGATAATTTACTCACAGATAGATTGTTCAGGATACAGAGACTTCTTAATCTGGAGGCTGTGGGGGGTGGAGAGCTGAAGAGAGGTAGTTGTATTGCAGGTGGGGAGGGTAGTTGAACAGGTAGAAATAGTCCAAAGCTGGGAGACTGGAATGTGCAATATATAATTTGGAAGGAGATATTCTCAGGGTAAAAATCCAGGTTCTTTACAGGGAGTTCTCAGCAGGACAGAGCTGTCTGGAGAAGATGGTGTTAGCTCCATGTCCCTGGCTAGATGGTATTGGAATGCCTCGTGGCTGAAAGGACAAAGAGGTATTGGGGCTTTCCACAGGCTCAGGAAGGAGCAGATAGAGAACAATGGGAACAGAGCCTGCCATCGGGTAGCAAAGGGTAGTCCTAGAGATAGGAGGGAAAGGTCATACCTGGCTGACCTCTGAGGACAGATAGTAAGACTGAACAGGAAGACAAAAGAGCCAAGCTTGGCAGAGAGAGAGAGAGAGAGAAGGTCTGGGCAACCAGTGGTAACAGTTCTTACACAGCCAAACAAGTGTGGTTGCATTGCCTGTGAACTACATTACCCACAGTGCATTGCTCATGTATTTTTTGCAGTGAGAAACTGCAGCAATGATAGTCCTTGGAACTGAGAATAACAGTAAAAGCATTACACACATTTTAGGATCACGTTATAAACTAGTACGAGGCTGTCGGATGACAGAACACTCCCCGCCTGGTATCGGTAGATACCACTATCCTTATTATCACACTTTATCAAATTAATCGCATGCAAGGTCCATTATTGACATTCAGGCTGTCCACCGGCTGTCACGATCCCAGGCTTCCAACAAACAGTCGCGAACTCTGGAACTACGTGAGTCCTTGGCCTATTGTCGTCGAACAGCAGCAGGAGGCAAACCTTCTGAGCAGGACTGGACTAACAAGCTTGGTTTGGCTGGAACCAGTTTCTGGGACGGACTTGGCTTAGCAGGAACAGGATTCAGGATGCAGGAACAAACTTGGCAGGAACGGGAGCTGAAAGCAAACAGAGCAGAGACGAGCAGGCAGGGGACTGGAGCTGAAAACAACCAGGACAGACACAAGCAGAATACAAAGCTAGCCCTCACAGACAAACAACAGAACTAAGGCTGAAGCTAAGGTAGAGGGGGACTAGGACAAGCAAGGCTGACTAGGCAGGACACAAAGCTGACCTACACAGACAAACAAAACTATGGCTGAAGGCTGAACCTAGCACACAGGCAGACCGACTGGAACAGAAGCAGAAGTGCCCACAGGCACGCAGACTATGAACGAGGCAGAAGTGCTACACTTCCTTATAGACAGGACAGAGGCAGGAAATACACAGAACTCAAGGTGAGGCTTGACACACACAGGGGAGAGACAACACAGACAGTAGCCAGCACAGCAGCTGCCCTCGGGACAAAGGGTGAATCGGAGAGGGATCACGACCACAGTTGGGACACTGGCTGTAGGGTCGTCTTCTTCATCGCACGGGAGCTGAAATGAGAGACAGACAACAACAACACTAGACAACACAAAAGAGAGAGAGAGTCTTTGAGTCTTTGGTCTTCATGGGAGGATGGCGACTCTCTGTGCTTGTGCTTCTTTGGGTGGTCCAGGAAGCAAAATCTTGGTGGTGGATCATACGGGCCATTCATTGTAGACAGGATGCTTCATTGGGTGCGCTGTTGCAGCTGGGTGCAGACACAAAAGGTGAATTCCCAGCTTAAGCCAAGGTGGCGTTGGAATGAGGGTGTGTCCACACCCAAGTCTAGATCTTTACTGAACTCTTTGTTCATCATTCTCAGGAACTCTTTATCTTCTATGGAGAAGGCAGGTTCGTCTCCATCTTTGGTGTTCTGGAACACTGAGCTTCCCAGGTGTTCTCCTAGGTCTGCTGGAGAGACTGTTTCATAGAGCGTTGGGACAATGCTCTGTTTCTTCTGGGCGGGAGCTTCTTTGGTGGTTAGGTGGTTGGTACATGGCTCGAACAAGGAAGAGAGCCCGCTGTCTAGGACATTGGTGTGAAGTACCTTGACATTTGACTTTCTTGTTCGCTTGAGGCAGGCGTCGCCTACTGTTGTCCAACCCAAGTTGGGTGGGTGTGCATAGGGAGCACTGCGTGGGCTCTTGCATGATTCACGGATGTCCAGGGGTTCTGGTACATCTCTGTCTGGCAAGAGCGAAATCTCAGCATCTAGATTAAAGTGTGCAAGTTGGTCGGTTGTGGGCCTCAGGTAGGGGTGATTCTGGGCAGCCTTGTCATCTGGTATCTGTTCGCGTTCAGCCCGTGGGGGTTACTGTGGCGTGGTGTCGCCAATCACAGCCTCTATCGCGTAACCACTTGCTGCTTGCCCTGCTGTCTGTATGGCCCTTTCACAAGTTTTGATGCTGTCTGGGGAGTAGTTTTGGTGGGTGTCGAACAGGTCATGGCGCTCTGATCTCACAAGAGGCCTGTTGCTCTGCTCATCTATGACAACGTACGTTTTGGCTGCTTTGTCACGTCGTCCTTCAAGGTGCACTTCGGTCAAGCATGTCTTGGTGCGGCATCTACCTTCACGGTTTTCTTCACACACCTTTGTGCATCTCGGAGTGGCTTGGAATGTTGGTGCCTTCTCCTCCTCCGTCTCCCCACCATGATTCGACTCGGGGTTAGAATTCAGCTCGGCATCATCTGGGTGTACGGCATAGACGCTCTGGTCGTTGCCATGTTCTGTACCCTTGATAGGTACTTCGCAATTTTTGGCGGGATGATCTGAATTCAATTCTTCTACACGTACGGCTGTTTCCTTTCTCAGCCCGTGCAGCATTGTGTACTTCTCTTGCTTAGGAGTAAGCTTTGTACTCGCTATGGCATCCCCGGAATTGGATTTCCTCGTCCTGTAGCGCTCAGGGCGGTCATTGGCCTGGGTACGCTCTACGCTCCCCAGATCTTTGCTGGTCAGATACTCTGCTGGCTCATCTCTTGCTGTGGCTTCGAGGAGCTGACGTCACTGCCGGTCGGTTGGCTTGCGCCTTTCCGACGCCTGATGCGGAGTGTGGCTGTCCAGCTCCCTCTGGTTTAGACCAAGGGAGTTCAGCCGATATTCTGCTTGAGAGCGACTGCTCCAGTCTCTTTTGCTTCTGCCCTGTGTGAGGGCTCAGACTCTGCGGTGAGCGTTCTTGCTCGTTTCCCTTTTGCTTCTGCCCTGTGCGAGGGCTCAGACTCTGTGGTGAGCGTTCTTGCTCATTTCCCTTTTGCTTCTGCCCTGTGCGAGGGCTCAGACTCTGTGGTGAGCGTTCTTGCTCATTTCCCTTTTGCTTCTGCCCTGTGTGAGGGCTCAGACTCTGCGGTGAGTGTTCTTGCTCGTTTCCCCTTTGCTTCTGCCCTGTGCGAGGGCTCAGACTCTGCGGTGAGCGTTCTTGCTCGTGTCTCTCCTGCCCCTAGTCTGCGTGAAGGCTCGGACTCTGCGGTGAGCATTCTTGCTCGTTTCCCTTTTGCTTCTGCCCTGTGCGAGGGCTCAGACTCTGCGGTGAGCGTTCTTGCTCGTTTCACCTTTGCTTCTGCCCTGTGTGAGGGCTCAGACTCTGCGGTGAGCATTCTTGCTCGTGTCTCTCCTGCCCCCAGTCTGCGTGAATGCGCGGACTCTGCGGTGAGCGTTCTTGCTCGTTTCCCTTTTGCTTCTGCCCTGTGCGAGGGCTCAGACTCTGCGGTGAGCGTTCTTGCTCGTGTCTCTCCTGCCCCTAGTCTGCGTGAAGGCTCGGACTCTGCGGTGAGCATTCTTGCTCATTTCCCTTTTGCTTCTGCCCTGTGCGAGGGCTCAGACTCTGCGGTGAGCGTTCTTGCTCGTTTCACCTTTGCTTCTGCCCTGTGTGAGGTCTCAGACTCTGCGGTGAGCATTCTTGCTCGTGTCTCTCCTGCCCCCAGTCTGCGTGAATGCGCGGACTCTGCGGTGAGCGTTCTTGCTCGTTTCCCTTTTGCTTCTGCCCTGTGCGAGGGCTCAGACTCTGAGGTGAGTGTTCTTGCTCATGTCTCTCCTGCCCCCAGTCTGTGTGAAGGCTCAGACTCTGTTGCTGAGATGGAGCGTCTCCGTTAGCGCATGTTTTGGAGCAAGTGCTAGTGGTAGTGCATCCGTGTGCATGCTTGTGTGTGGGTCACTGTCATACGAGCTTGCCTCCGTAGTGTGCTCTGCTTTAGGTTCATTCATCTCGGGTGCGTTAAACTCTGACGAAAGTAGATCAGGTTCCTCGGTATATGAGGGTTCTTCTGACTCGAGTTGCTTTAATATGCTAGTAGGTGATGGGGTGTGTGCCATCGCATGAGTTTTGGCTCGAGGAGCGTAGTCTTCAGAGGCAAGGCGGCTGAGTCGGTTCTTTCCGTGGTTCCGACCCACGGCAGCTTCTAAGACCTTGGCCTTTGCCTCAAGTGCTGCTACCTCTCTCTCATGTTGGAGTGCTTCCATCATGATGTCCAGCTCAGCAATTTTATATGCAGCCTGAGCCTTTCTATGTGCTGCCTCGGCCTCTCTATGTGCTCCTTCTGCCTCTAACGCAGCTCGTTTTAACTTCAGGACAGTTTCTTGTTCAATGAGGGCCCTCATTTGGAAGGCTGCCTCGCTGGTTTTCGAATGGTTGGAGCAATTTGTTGTACGTGACCTGGAGGATCTTGCGTCATTGTCTGCCCCTGCTTTTGCAGCGCTACGTATACTTTCTTCTACTTCCTCCCAGCGCTCGATTAGTTTCTCACTGTACTTTTCCTGCTTTGCTTGATAACTTTCCAGGAATTTCTGGGTTAACTGGCAAGTTCTTCTGCCCTTGAACCCTGCGCTGCCCTCTGGCTGTTTCTGCGTGCCTGGTGCAGGGGACACTTCATCTGGTCCTGTCTGTAAGGCATTAAGTTCTGCCATCCTGACTGGTTTGCTTCTCTGTCTTTATTAAATGAAAAGTCAGCTCTTGTGTGCAAGGGGGCTGGGGATGTAAGGATTACTCAGTATGAAGCTGTGCTGAAAATGTGCTAGTGGCTTCTCTCTCTGTGCTGGGTCAGGGAGCAGTTTGCTTCTCAAGGTGCTGAAATCAACTGGATCAGGTTTCACTGTTAGGTTACTGGGCAAAGGAGGAGGGAGGGGGGGACTGGAGGGAGTAGCTCTGAGTCAGGATCCTTGCTTCAAGCAGTAGCCCAGCAACTGATTGCTTCCCGCCTTCTTGCCCAAAGACCTTCAGGGCTCAGATTTCTGAGGCTGGAGGAAGAGGGGAGGGGGCCTTCCAAGTGTCTTCAGTGATTACAGAGGTGTGATATTCAAACAAAGAGCTAGCTGCACATTCTTTGGCTCACTCTGATGTCTTGCTTCAAAGTTTCTAATAGAGCTACCATAGCCGGTTTAATTCCTTCTATCTCTTAAACGTCTTATGCTTGCTAAAGGTTAAATGTTCATAGGTTTCTCAATACAAAAATAGTTTCTCCTTCTGATTTCTCTCTAGCTGTCTTTGATCCCTGATGACCCAGAGGGGAGGGGGGGGGCTGCTCTCGAGCAGGAAGAATACTTAGAAACACAATAGAAGGGCACTTAATTCAATCACCCTTAGGAATGCGGTCAGGGCTGGCTAGCACAGCTTCTGGTTTGAGTTTAGAACTCCACAATCTTCTGCTTTTTCACAACTAAGTTCTTCTGATAAATGCTTTTAAACTTTAAAGTCCAATGTTGCTTTCTTTAGCTGCAAGTTCACTTAAATGTATTTCGATCAACATAGGCAGTGCAAGCAGAGTCGCTGATTTCTTTAAACACAGTGCTGATGGCTATTTCAAAGGTATATCCTGCTTGAGCTTTCTCCAATAGCTATTTAGTCTTAACGCTGGATTTTTACTGTTCCGGCCACTGAGGCTTGTTACATGAAGCTCAGTGCCGTGGAGTATAACCCTGGCACATCAAATCACCTGAAGTCTCTATTATTTTTATGAAGTCTCTTTTATTGAATACATCACAGATAATTTACTCACAGATAGATGTTCAGGATACAGAGACTTCTTAATCTGGAGGCTGTGGGGGGTGGAGATCTGAAGAGAGGTAGTTGTATTGCAGGTGGGGAGGGTAGTTGAACAGGTAGAAATAGTCCAAAGCTGGGTGACTGGAATGTGCAATATCTCATTTGGAAGGAGATATTCTCAGGGTAAAAATCCAGGTTCTTTACAGGGAGTTCTCAGCAGGACAGAGCTGTCTGGAGAAGATGGTGTTAGCTCCATGTCCCTGGCTAGATGGTGTTGGAATGCCTCATGGCTGAAAGGCAAGGTTGCCAGATGGGAAAAATTTTCCCAGCCCAAAATCAGCCCTAAACCCGCCCAAAAAACGCCCAAAGTCAAAGCCCGCCTCCCACGTCACCAACCCCGCCTCTCACATTACCAACCCCGCCTCCCACGTCATTACCCCCGCCCCCTGATGTTGTTAACCCCGCCCCTGACATCAGCCACGCCCCTGGAAAGCTTCTATTGGACCACATCGGACCAATAGAAGCCCCGGGAAAGCTTCTATTGGACCAAATTGGACCAATAGAAGCCCTGGAAAAAAGCGTACAGCGGCCACAGGAAAAAAAGCCCAAACCCGCACCCCGCAGCCGCCGAAAATTTTCCGCAGCTGCTCGCAGAAAACCCGCCCAGTGTTGCGGGAAGACCGCACCCCTGACAACAATGCTGAAAGGACAAAGAGGTATTGGGGCTTTCCACAGGCTCAGGGAGGAGCAGATAGAGGCCAATGGGAACAAAGCCTGCCATCGGGTAGCAAGGGGTAGTCCTAGAAATAGGAGGGAAAGGTCATATCTGGCTGACCTCTGAGGACAGATAGTAAGACTGGACAGGAAGACAAAAGAGCCAAGCTTGGCAGAGAGAGAGAGAGAGAAGGTCTGGGCAGCCTCACAACCAGTGGTAACAGTTCTTACACAGCCAAACAAGTGTGGTTGCACTGCCTGTGAACTACATTACCCACAGTGTATTGCTCATGTATTTTTTGCAGTGAGAAACTGCAGCAATGATAGTCCTTGGAACTGAGAATAACAGTAAAAGCATTACACACATTTTAGGATCACGTTATAAACTAGTACGAGGCTGTCGGAGGACAGAACAATGATATTCAATGTCCATCTTACAAAGGAGCAGTGCTTTTTTTGTGCCGGTATACGCTGGTACGGCGTACCGCCACCTTTTTTTTAGGTCCGAAGTTGTGCTGGAGCCAGCTCTCCGATGTTGTGCTGGAGCCAGCTCTCCTCCCTCCCTCCCTCCCTCCCCCGAGCTAGCCTGGAGTCCCTCCACGCCGCCAGATGACCCTTCTGCCACCCGACCTGGCCGGCACCTGACCCAGCATTTTTAAAAAATCTACAAGCGGCGGTGCGGTGCCTCGTGTCTGAGTAAAAGAAGAAAACGTTGCTTCGTCGGCCAGCCTTCCGTCACTGTGTCCCGCCCTCTGATGTAACTTCCGCAAGGGTGGGACACAGTGAGGGAAGGCCGGCCGACGAAGCGATGTTTTCTTCTTTTACTCAGACGTGAGGCCCCGCTCCGCCACTTCGTAGTTTTTTTTAAAATGCTGGGTCAGGTGCCGGCCGGGTCGGGTGGCAGAAGAGGGTCGTCTGGCGGCAGGTGGGGACTGGGTCGGGGAGGGGGGGCTCAGATGGGAGAGGGGCTCAGGTGGCTGGAGGGAGGGGGAGCAGGGGAACGAGGAGAATCGCTGGATATGGGTGGAGGGCGGGGGGATGGGGGGTTTGCTGGACATAGGTAGAGGGCAGGGGGGACAGGAGGGTCGCTGGACATGGGTGGTTGGCAGGGGAGGGGGTTTCTGGACATAGGTGGAGGGCAGGGGGAACAGGAGGGTCGCTGGACATGGGTGGATGGCAGGGGGGGATTCTGGACAGAGGTGGAGGACAGGAGGGTTGCTGGACATGGGTGGATGGCAGGGGAGGGGGGTTTCTGGACATAGGTGGAGGGCAGGGGGGACAGGAGGGTCGCTGGACATGGGTGGATGGAGGGGAGGGGGTTTCTGGACATAGGTGGATGGCAGGGGAGGGCAGGATGGACAGGAGGGTCACTGGACATGGGTGGATGGAGGGGAGGGGGGTTTCTGGACATAGGTGGATGGCAGGGGAGGGCAGGGAGGACAGGAGGGTCGCTGGACATGGGTGGATGGCAGGGGAGGGGGTTTCTGGACATAGGTGGAGGGCAGGGGGGACAGGAGGGTCGCTGGACATGGGTGGATGGAGGAGAGGGGGTTTCTGGACATAGGTGGAGGGCAGGGGGGACAGGAGGGTTGCTGGACATGGGTGGATGGAGGGGAGGGGGTTTCTGGACATAGGTGGATGGCAGGGGAGGGCAGGGAGGACAGGAGGGTTGCTAGACATGGGTGGATGGAGGGGAGGGCAGAGGGCAGAGGATGGTTGTTTGCTGGACATGGGTGGATGGAGGGAAGGGCAGGGGGAGAGGAGGGTTGCTGGACATGGGTGAATGGAGGAGAGGGAAGGGAGAGAGAAGAAATGCTGGGCATGGATGGAGGGGAGGGAAGAGAGAGGAAGGAGATGAGATGAGGGGAAAGGAAGAGAGGAGAAAAACTGCACATGGATGGAGAAAATAGGCAGAAGCTGGATCCACTGGACAGTCAAGTCTGCGGAGGACCCAGCTTTTACTTATGGATATAGAGCAAGAAATGAAGAAGAAAGGAGGAAAGCAAAGAAATAAATGGAAAGGAAGCCCTGGAAACAGAGTTAAGAGGACAGATAGCAGCAGAATCAGATACTGGGCCAGCATGATCACAAAAAGAAAGTCACCAGACAAGAAAGGTAGAAAAAAAATCATTTTATTTTCATTTTAGTGTCTGGAATATGTCCAATTTCAGAATTTACATCTGCTGTCTTATTTTGCACTGGGTATACTGGAGCTGTAACAGCTTACAGAGATTATTTATAATGAAAAAAAATCGCATTATTTTTTTCTCCTATACTAGTATAATATTTTCAATGATGTCTGTTTATGTGCGCCATGGCTGGTATAAGGGGTGAGGCTAATGTGGGTGTGGCTATAATAGGGATGGAGTCATATGTGGTGACTCCACCCACAGTTACCGGCACCTTTTTTTCTACAAAAAAAGCACTGCAAAGGAGGCTCAAATATGACTATGGAATTGCAATGAGTATGGCATCAGAGTGACTACCCAAATGGGGTGGAGGGAGGTGTGTATGGGAGAAGGCCATTAGCCTGCTATTGTGGAACCATATTATGAGGGTGCAGAACAGGTCATCTCACAGGTCTCTGAGTGTAGTAGGCAACAGTAGAGTGATGCAATATGGCCTGTGCTATAGACATACTATGTACCAGAAATATCCATGAATGAGCCGTGTCAATTATGTCAGCAATGCATGCAGTTATGTTTGTATTGACTATACAGACAAGTGATCCCCACATCCCCTGCACTCAAGTCTCTTCCATCCTGTCTAAGAATATATCCCAAAAAGACAGTGACATAAATATGTCTCATTATTGGGTAGGGGGTTGAAGGTATAATGCATTGCATCCATCCCTACCTCCATCACTATTTTTTTGTTGTTGTTGTTACATTTGTACCCCGCGCTTTCCCACTCATGGCAGGCTCAATGCAACTTACATGGAGCAATGGAGGGTTAAGTGACTTGCCCAGAGTCACAAGGAGCTGCCTGTGCCTGAAGTGGGAATCGAACTCAGTTCCTCAGTTCACCAGGACCAAAGTCCACCACCCTAACCACTAGGCCACTCCGCCACTCCTCCACTCCGCCTCAACTCAGGCCTACACCCACCATGCAAAGGAAGAGTAGGGGATGGTTCAAAGTGCTACAGTATGCATGTAGATGGAAAATGCACATATTAGTGGATATGTACCATTGAAGGAACTTGGAGGGTGATTGCATGGTGGGTATCCAGTAAGGTATGCCTTTTACACCATACTGCCTTCTGTAACCTTCAGAGTCAGCTCCTGCTTTTCCTTCATATCTATGACTCAGTCTAGGGACTCTGCACCTACCTTAGTTGGTTGTTGTATCAGTACACCACCACCACAGGTGTGTGTTTGTAGAGAGAGCAGCTTGTGACAGCATTGGCATATTACCACTGTAGCTCAGTCAGCCAGTGTGACCTCTTCAGGGCCATGTGGAGATGATACAGTATTATGACATGACCCTGAAGAGACCTGCTCGTCATGCCTGTGGAGGGGAGTTTGCTGCTGTTGCATCCAGGGATGGAGGGGCCTCTCCCTCCCAGTGTGGTGCTGCTCCTCAGAGTGGGGCCGAGTGGGACGAACAGGGGATGGAGGTAGGGAATGATGAGGAGAAAGAGTTAGAGGTGAGCGGGAGACAATGGGGCAGATGAGGTGGGGGTGGACAGTTCAGCATCCACGGGTGTAGGGAGATGGGTTCTGACAGCAGGAGGTGCCTGCTGCTGGCTGGAGGTAGCAGCTGTTATGGGTGCCACACTGGTGGTGGTGCTTGTGCTGGTGGAGGCAGGCTGGGCCTCAGCTGTTGTCTCTGGGGCCTCCATCTGCTCCTCCTCCTGCTCCCCTTCTTGGGGCACCATCTCCTCCCCCTCCAGGGCCGCTTGACCTGCTTAACAAATGAGCAGTGCATTGGCAAATGTAGCTCAGTCTGCACAGTTGGGATGAAAGTCAGTGGGGAAGGGGTATAGCACAGTGCAACCCTCCTCAAGAGTGTCTCTTGTAAAACCACACTACATCTTTGGGATGTTTCACAACCAGGGGTGCCCTCAATATTTTCCCCATCAGCAGTACAAGAAGATCAAGAGCAGTGTGCTATCAAGCACCTTTTCCTCGAACAACATCTCAAACAACTCTGTTTATATGTCCCCAAATACACCCTCTCTCACACCCTTCCCAGATCATACATCATCCTGTGTATGTCCCCCCACCCCCACTGCCATGTGTACCTTATAGGATTTGGGTCTCTTGACCAGGGTTGCCAGATAGGTGGTTTTCCCGCCCAATTGGGCGGTTTTCTGAAACCCGCCGCGGGAAACTTTTGCCCACGGCGGGTTGCGGTTTTTTTGGGCTCGTTTTCTTTTTTCTGTGCGGGTTTTGGGCGGTTTTTCGGCCGGCGGGGGTGGGGCTAATGGCGACAGGTGGGGTTTGTGACGTTTTGGGCGGGGTTTGGTGATGTATTGGGCGGGGCGATGACGGTGGGGGCAGGGCTGATGACGGCGGGGGCGGGGTGATGATGGAAGGGGTGGGGCTGATGACAGAAGGGGCGGGGCGATGACGGAAGGGGTGGGGTGTGTGCGGTTTTTGGGTGGGTTTTGAGCGGTTTTGTGTGGGAATTTTTTTTTTATATGGCAACCCTGCTCTTGACTTTTATAAGCTGATCACAATCTTCTCTCCCCCACACTGGCCTCTATTATGACATTACTCATAGTTTCTTCAAAGGCAGCCCTTTGCAGCACCAAGGTTAGGGTCAACAGCTCAGAGCACAAAACAGGATCACAGCAAACAACATAAGCTTAGTTGAAAAACATCATGGGGTGGGGAAGGGCAAGAGGGGAGAAATATGACCTGGGAAAGAAGGCAGAGAAGGCGTCTCCAGAGAGAGATAGTGCTGGAAACAGGGCACATGTGGGAGGGGGAAGGAACATGAGGAAGAGATGGTATGTAAGGGGAAGAGAAAGCTTGGAACTTAGAAGAGCAAAGACAAGAAAGGGGGGTGTGGAAGGAGAGCTGAGTGCCAATTGGTACAGGCCTATGCACCTCCTTGCTAGAGGAACTATATTCATGCCATACATCACACGACAGGCTCATCGACAACAGCTCATGAGGGCCACGCACCCACTGACACTAACATCCTTCAGTGCTGCAAACCCTGTTACTGTCACACTCATTGTAGACTGTATAAAGAATACTGCATCATTTGTTTTTGTTACATTTGTACCCCGCGCTTTCCCACTCATGGCAGGCTCAATGTGCTGACCAAGGAGCCAAAAGACATCCACCAAATGACTATGTTAAGCAAATGTTTCACTCACCACATGGACAGGAGAGCCCTAGAATACTGCTATTGTGGTCCCGATTGCTAGTTAATACCTAATGAAGTGAAAGGCACACAGTTCGTATAACTGAACTGTAAACATGCTCTCTCTCTCTGCACATTGCAAACATGGTTGTTCCAAACTCTCACATGTATTGCATGGGTACATGAAGTTAGCAAAACAACATTCATCAAATCTCAATACACATCTCACATTCTGTTGGTATATTACTTGGGTGACAAAGGCTGCAGGGAGTTTCAAATTCCTGTTTGTACACTTCACAGAGGGCTACTTCCAGTGGTGTATCTCAACAACCCTCTCCCTATCTTAACAGCATCAAGATTGTGTGCCTGCTCTAGAAAGGTAGCAGCAGCAGACCCAGGTCTAACATCAAAGCCATCGGCCATGTAAAACAGGGAAGGGGGAGAAAAAAACTACTGACCACAAAAATGCACATGGCAAAAGCTATTTTTTCAGCTAAAAGGAAACATCATAAAAGATATCTGCAAAGGATGGTCCACCCCAGTTGCAGTGGATGGACCTGCAAATACTTACTTTTCAATTAAAGTTAATATTAGTGTGGTGTAAGTGCCTGAAAGATCATAAACTAGTAGGCAGTTTCTGTAATCATTAATTCACCCCACTAGACTAGTCCTGTGTCACTGGTGTTCTCACATAAATCACTCTATGGTGCTTTAAAGCACACACTGAAGATTTTTCAGATGGGGTGAAAAACAGCCTTGGGTCAGAAAGCAAATCAAGCATACTCACACACAGTTTACTGTAACCTTTATTACACAACTCAGCTAGGAACCAAGGGCAAGATTCATCAACCAAATGTAAAAGAATCTAAAATGTAAAAGTGCTTACCGAATTTGAAAAAACGAAGAATGCACTAAAAACACACCTCAGAAGTGTTCGGTACGGTATTCAAAAGTCGGATGCATGAAAGTTTTGCTAATCTGGTGCAATCCCCCATAGCGGAGAAGGAAACGCATGCGCACAGAAAGCACACGTTATCGGCATTAATCCACAATGTAAAAAAAAAAGGATCGGGAGGGGGCAAAGGCGGGCCCAGACGGGGGCGGGCCCAGGAGGAAAGGAGGGACGCCCAAAGACTCCGCGAAGAGGCATCAGCTGTTCTTCTTGCCCGTGCAGCGCCTTCACACAGAGGTGAGAGGCACTGCGGGGGCCAGGTAAGAGGGAGGGGGGCCCGGTGGAGGGGGGGAAGCGGCGGTGATGACCTCAGGGGGGGGGCGGTGGGGGCGGGGCACAGGGGCGGAGGATGGCGGGAGGCGGAGCTGGGGAGAAGAGAGGATAAGAGAGGAAGGGAGGGGGGCCGGGGCAGCTTAAAGTTTTGATTTTTGGGAAGCGGGTGGAAGCGGGGAGCAGCGGCGACCTCGGGCGGGGCGGGGGGGCCAAGGCCATCCATAAAGGACGCTCCTGATGAGCGCCTTTGCCCCCTCCCGATCCTTTTTTTTCCTTTTATTTTAATGCAGGGGGAGCGGAGAGCAGCGGCGACCTCGGGCGTCAATAAAGGACACTCTAGACGCACGTTTTTGCCCCCTGCGTGATTTTTTTTTTTTGTTTTTACATTTAACTTTTTAGCCAGGCAGCCCCAACGAGAGGTACAACCTCTTGTTAAATTTTCCGGCGATTTCCACCGTTAAGGCAATCGGAAAAGGTTAGTGCATCTCATTACAATAGGGTTTCTGCACAATTTGCTCATCTGCATTCTGTTTTCGTTAGCTGCTAGTGTCGTCGGAAAATGGCCTTTAATGCATGCCATGGTTAAAAATTTGTTCGTTAAAGGCTCGTTTTGTTTAGTGCATCTGGCCCCAAGTTAAAAAGTGGATGACATCACCAACACCTCACAACTCTTAACAGATGCTAATCACTCCAAATAAATTTCCATTGGCAGTGACTGAACAGATGATGGGAGAGGTTTCAGACCACCTGTACTCCACTTAACAGTGCCATTGCAAATTACTTAACAAGTGCTGCAGGGGGCAGGCAAAAAGCTGTAATACATCTTTTCTATCTTCTTCCAGATGTTAGTAATTCTTCATTAAACCACTCGCTTTCTTTCATACCAAATCTATAAATAGACATAGGTGAGACATTTAGTTAAAACAGTACAAAACCACTTTTCTGCTAAATGGAAGTACCCCTACATACACGGGCGTAGTTTGTTTCATTTGGGGTAGGGTTACCATATGGCTCCAGAAAAAGGAGGACAGATTGAGCCAATCTGGGTTTTACTTCCATTGTGGAAGCAAAACTTGGACTGGATCAATGTGTCCTCCTTTTTCTGGAGTCATATGGTAACCCTAATTGGGGGGGGGGGGGGGCAAAGGGTGGGGCGGGGCATATCAGCATATTCATTTGCATATATCATACATATTTATTATGGTTATTCCCAAAAAAGCCAGCTCTTTCTCCCTTCCTTCCTTCCTTCCTTCCTTCTTTCCTCCTTATCCAGCACTCCTTCTTCCTCTCCAGTAATATTTCCCCACCTCCTTTCCCATACCATGCCAGTGTTGACCTTAGAAATGCATAGACTCTATATGTAGATCCTTCAAGAGATAGTGTGTCATGATTTAGGCTCTAAAACCCTTTCTGTTTTGGTGCCACCTCAGTAAGGCCAACACACAATCTCTCCACTGCAAAACACTATACACAAACTTGTGCAAAACCACACTCATAACCTTACCAAACCAAAACTGAACTAATTCCAAGGTCAGAACGAGCTACAACCTTATGAGTGGAAATGCAGCACTGTAATTACACTGGGATGTAAAACACCAATACACTACCTAGTGAAAAAAACAAAACAAAAAGGGCTGCAAATACTACACGCTAGCAGAATATTGCACCTTGATCACACATGAAAAACACATGACACAACAGATATGACACAAGGAACTAGAAATCAAAAAATATGAAGGCAAAATGCTGAACTTAAAAGTTACCTCAAGAAGTCAGACTCGGCATACAGCAATACTAGAGAAATTGAAACGTACATGCAAAATATCACAGATGCACATTTCCAAAAGCTGACATATTCCAATTAATAAATTCTGAATAAAATACCTTTTTCTACCTTTGTTGTTTGAGAATTTAGTTTTTCTATTCGCTTTGGTCCCAGTGTCTTCTGTTTTATGCAGTGTCTTCTTTCCATTTGATATTTTTTCTCTCACCATGTCCACCATCCTCCTGTATCCTTATGCATCCTGTCTACTATCTGTAGCCCTGTCTCTATCCTTCCTCCAGTTTCAGCATCTGCCCTCAAAGTGTTCTGATCGAGTTCTTAAATTCAGCAGTTTTCCCTCCATCCATATCCAGCATTTCTCCTCATTCCCCTCCCCTCCCCTCCATCCATCCATGTGCATCTACTTCCTCTGTCTTCCCTCCCCTCCATCCATATCCAGCATTTCTTTTCTCTCCCTTCTCAACCCGTGTGCATCTCCTTCCTTTGTCTTTCCTTCCCTCCATCCATGCCCAGCATTTCTCCTCTCTTCCCTGCCCTCCACTCCATCCATGTCCAGCATTTCTCCTCTCCTCCCTCCCCTCCATCCATGTGCATCTCCTTCCTGCCTTCCCTCCTCTCCATCCATCCATGTCCAGCAACTCTCCTCTCTCCCCTGCCCTCCCCTTCATCTATCCATCCATGTCCAGCAACTCTCCATTCTCCCCTGCCCTCTCCTCCATCCATATCCAGGAAATTTCCTCTCTCCCCTGCCCCCTCCATCCATCCATGTCCAGCAATTCTCCTCTCTCCCTTGCCCTCTCCTCCATGTCCAGCGCTCTTCTCTCTCCTGCTCTTCCCTCTCATCCATGTCCAGCGATTCTATTCTGCCCCTCCCCTCCATGTCCAGCAATTTTCCTCTCTCTCCTGTCCTCCCATCCATGTCCAGTGATTCTCCTCTGCCCTTCCACTCCCATCCATGTCCAGCGATTTTTCCTTTCTCTTGCCCTCCCCTCCATGTCCAGTGATTCTCCTCTGCCCTCCCCTCCTATCCATGTCCAACAATTCTCCTTTGCCCCCTATCCTCCCCTCCCATCCATATCCAGTGACTTGCCCCAGCCCCCTTTTTCAGTCCCCGAGTTTGAGTCCCAACCCAGCCCCACCTGCCAGCCCTCAGCTCCCCGACAGCCGTCCTCTCAGTTCCTGCCGCCCTGCCTTTAAATCTTTTATTTTAAGTCGCAGCGACGGCAGTGAAAAAAACAGCACAGCAGGCTTACCTCCAGCCTTTCCCTTCCTTCTCAGTATCCCACCCTCGTGGAAACAGGAAATACATCATCAGAGGAAGGTGGGACACTGAGAGGGAAGGGAAAGGCTGGAGGCGAGTCTGCTACCCAAACTACGCCCATGCCTACATACCTGAGCATTAAAGGTTTCTACAACAGCCTTATCAATACAGTGCTAAAAGGTAAGTAACCACATGGCCTCAGACCACAATGGCATTATGTGAGCATTAAGCTGTGTGCCACTCCTGAACCTGAGGTTTAACTAGTGGGGGATGGTGTAAATGATTAACACTGAGGAGAAGCAGGTGAGGAGGAAGAGTCTCACAAATAATAAGGTAAGTGGTCATCTTTCACTCACATTATGCCAAATGGGGTATCCTAATTCACTGAAATAGTTTGAAATCAGTAGTGACACAGGTTTTCCACAGACATGCTTTTCTAGCTCATTATGATAACAAATGGGATAGCTTCATAGTACCTACCCCTTTCCCTACACAACTCTGTGGCACCATCTGTTGCTAATTAAAACACAGCCTGCCTAATCCTCCAGACAGTGCTTGTTTTTGTGCCGGTACGCGCCGGTATGGCATACCAGCACCTTTTTTTCCTAGGGCCAGCTCACCTGCTCACCTTTAGCTCCCTGACAGCCCTGCTTTCTGTTCCTGCTGCCCCGCAATGCGTTTAAATCTTTTATTTTTTTTACCTGAAGTTGCAACGCTGGCGGCAGCATTAGTGAAAGTGTTGCAGGAATTGAGATAGGAATTTGTGATACTTCAGGAGTCAGACAGCACACACCAGTATGAGAGAGAAATCTTCTTTATTTGCCAGCAAACAAAGCAGGACATCAGTTCTAGCTCTCTTCTCTTCTCTTAGCTCTTTGTGTCTTTCTCTCAGCTCTCTGTGTCTTTGTCTCAGCTGCTTCTCTTCTTATGCTGTCTTCTCCTTCTTCTGTCTGTTCCTTCTGTCCTTCTCTTTCTTCTGAGCTCCTTCTGACGTAAACTGCTTCTGCTCCCACTTAAATAGGGTCCTAAGCCCTCCTCCTAGCCTAGCCCCCTTTACTCCCAATTGGTTAAGGAATAGATTGGTCACCTTGCCTCAACCAATCATTACTTTAAAAATATCAGTTACATAGGTTCCAGACATCCTAAACTGACCTCTGACCTGGGGCCCCTCAAGCCAGACATTTGGTCTCCAGTCTCTTACATGTTATTATGATTGATTTCTCATATTCCTAGTACTAACTGCTAACTAAACTCTGGCATTCATTAAAGAGGTCAAAAGCCAATCTTACTTAATAGCATACTGCTATACTTTCAGGACTATTCCTACAGTTACCTATAATTAATCAAGGAGAAGAGAGCTGACTAGTTCTGACCTTTTTCACCTCTCAGCTTATACATTGAACCAGCCAGAACTATGGCTAAGTCAAACCACATGTGGATCTCCTCACTGCAGTCTTAAACAGCAGACAAAGGATCATTTTAAAAGTAACACAGAGTTGAACAAACATCCTACATAGAAATTATAGAGAATAAAACATATTCTAAAATACACAGAATCAGTATTCCTTATAAGATATATCTAAACATCAGGAATATCTAGAATTATTTAGAATCTAACTAGCATTAAACTAATTCTTTTAAAACTACGGCATGTCTGGCTCATGCTTTGTTCATTCATAATAGTTTACAGCTGTGCCAGCTAGCATTGGCAATTCACAAGGGACAGAGTTTCATTTCTCACTGACCTTTCCTAACCTTAGCTCGGCCAAGACTTTCAAATAATATGAACCATCTGGCATACCTTCACTTGCTAGCAGAACTGAGAATTTAAACTTCAAGCTTTTAATATCATTTCTTATGTATCAGAGTTAACACTTTCTTTGCCCACTGCCTCATTCCCCCCTTTGAGACTAAAATCAGCTTATGCAGAGATAAGTCTCACAACTCAAACTCTGGAGATTATAGTGATCCTAACTAGGAATAGACTTGTGAATCACCATTACCCTACTTGTTAAGGTCCGACGGCATACTGCCGAAGCACATGAGGCCAGGAAACAAAACAACAACCCTGCTAAAACTAAGACTATTAGGGAAATGAACAAGGGGCGTATCCAGGAGGTCAATGACCACCACCAGGAGGTAAGATCTAATCCTCCTCGGTAATCCTCCACATTAAGGCTGGCCAACTGTAGGACTTTATCCATGGCATGCCTAACCACATGCGTCCTATTTATGACAATAGTACAGCACTCTGAAGAATTTAGCACTGTGCAGAGGCCACCCTGGGCTGCAAAGAGATAGTCAAGACCCATACGGTTATACCTAGAAACTATACTTAATTCATTAATTTGATCCTGCAATGCATTGACTACCACGTTCAGCTCATGAACTAAAACATGGAGTAGGGACTGAAGTCTCCGAGTAGCCATACCTAGTTCAGTAATACCCGCTACCGGGCCTCCAATTGGAATCCAGGCCGTGGCAGAAAGGGCTACAAGTCTCTTTTTAGTCAGAGGATAAGTAGAATTAATATACTGGAGGGCTAATTCAATCGCCTCATCCTCTGTGGCAACGGAGGAGGGTAAGGACAAAGCCTCTCGCTTAGAGCGGTGCGGGGATAGTGGCTTAAGAGGAATAACTTTAGGAAAATAATTCAAGGTTACCAATACACAAAAATCATATGTGGCGGGAAGAATCATGTGGAGGACATTATCACAGAGCCAGTAATGACCAAGGAGAGGGCGACGAAAGTTCCCAATAAATGTAGGCACAGGATGGAGATTAGGATGCCCATAATGCGAGCCCCTATCCCAGGGGGAACGAAGAAGAAATGGAGACTTTGTACACCATAGGTGCCAATCCCCAATTGTAACAGACCGCTCATATGATGCAACCCCTTCATACCCCGGGGACTTATGAAAGTAGAAAATGGGATGGGACACTATAGTTTTCTCAGTAGTATAGTTAGGAGCCAGGTAATCACCTGGGTCATAATCTACAGGTATGGTAGCAGGGCACATAGGAGTACCTGGAGAAACTACCCACACAGATTCTCCTTTTTCTGGGAGAACATTAGTATAATTACAGGGAATGGGAAGAACAGTTGAGATGCTTCTTGTTAAACAAAACACTCCAGAAGCTGGATAGGGAGACGTAAAGACTGGCCTTAGAGAAGAGTCAGAGGGGGAAGTAGCATTATAAAAGGACCACCAAGTATAATCCTGGCTCCAAGGGCCTGAACTCGAAAAGTAGGGAGGTATAAGAGCTGGGAGTTGCACAGGGACAGGTACAGCTGGGACATCTGTGGTATAAGGAGAAAATCGGGAACACACAATACAAGGGGAAGTAATCTTTGCCTGGCTAATTAATTCCTGGACAGAGTGTAACCAAAGGTTGGAGCGAGTTGGGGTATTAGGAACAAGGAGGCAAGGAGTAGAAAACAACAAAAGCATCCAAACTACTAACATTTTCTTCTTCCTAATCTAAAACAAATACAGCAAACTAATTAAGCAGTAATATTTCAACAGTCTGTGCTAATCACAGATTACTCTCATATAGTGTTCTCAGTCTTTGAGTTCTTATACCAGTTGGGATAGACCCTCAACTGACAAGGATCAAGCTCTCAAATTCCAGGAAAGCCAGAATCATGGCAAGAAAGAGTCTCAGTGTGAAGCCGAAGTTCAGCCGCTCCTGCAGTATGCAGTTGACCCTTCTTTTCAGCTAGTAGATTCTTTGGTTCGGGTCAGGCGCAACTTCAATGGCTCCGCTGGATCTCTTTCTGCTCTCCACTGTCTAGGCTCCGTCTGATCCGTGCTGGGCTCAGTCTGGTCAGCAGACTTAATTCGAGACCAATGGACCCATGGAGTTATCCCTGCGACCTTCACAGCTGCAGGGGTAGAAAGCAAAACAGTAAAAGGTCCTTTCCATCGGGGCCCCAAAGGCTGGAGCCTCCAGTCTTTCACCCAAACTCTATCCCCTGGCAGGAAGGAATGTACCTGAGCCTGGAAGGGGACAGGGTTTATTTCTCTCACATAAGACTGAAGCTCAGAAATTATCTTACCCAGGAGGGCTACCTGCTCCTGCACCTGGGCAGACCCTAAAATCCCTATGTCTCCCTTAATTCCCTGTAAAATGGCTGGGGGCTTCCCATACACAATTTCAAAGGGAGAGAGGGCTGTTCCTTTAGTTGGGGTGCATCGGAGGCGGAAGAGGGCTAGTGGCAATGCCTGTGGCCATTTCAATTGGGTTTCCTGACAAATCTTTGCTAGGCTATTTTTCAAGGTTCTGTTTGCTCGCTCAACCTGCCCTGAACTCTGGGGACGATAGGCACAATGCAATTTCCAGGTAATGCGCAATGCGCGGGACAGGGCCTGAAGTGTAGCTTCAACAAAGGCGGGACCATTATCTGAACCTATGGCAAGGGGCAGTCCATACCTGGGGATGACATCCCTAAGGAGGGCTCGAGCTACTTCTGTGGCTTTCTCAGTGACTGTAGGATATGCTTCCACCCACCCAGAAAAGGTACAGACCATAACTAAGAGATATCGGAGCCTACCGCTCCTGGGCATTTCTGTGAAGTCTATAACTAGGGACTCAAAGGGTGTTAGTCCTCTAGACTGAACTCCTGGTGGAATACGGGGTCCCTGACGAGCATTATTCTGGGCACAGAGAGTACATCGGGCAGAGGCAGTGGCAACCAGACTATCCAATCCTTCCAGCACCACTACTCGATTGAGTAGGCGGGCTAGTGCTGTTTTCCCTAAGTGTGATAGGTCATGAGCTTGAGACACTACAGGCCAAGCTAGGTGGCGTGGCACCAGAACTCTGGTATCAGGGAGATGTAACCAGCCATCAGGTCTCCTTACTGCACCTTCTTCTTGAGCCCATTTCTCTTCCATTTGGGTATACATAGGCGTCCATTCTTGCAATCGAATTTGGAACAGGGGGGTCACAGTACTTGCTGGGGGTCCTCGAGCAGCTTCTTTGGCCACCCGATCAGCATGGCGATTCCCTCGGGCCACTGGAGTATCTATTCTTTGGTGTCCCCTGCAATGAATGACAGCTACCTTCTTAGGGGCCCACACAGCCTCTAGCAGCTGAAGTATTTCAGGTCCATACTTAACAGGTTGGCCTGCAGCATTTATGAGTCCCTTTTCCTTATACAAAGCTCCATGAGCATGTAGGGTTGTGAAAGCATACTTGGAATCAGTATAAATGTTGGTTACCAGTCCTGCTGCTAACTCCAGAGCTCGTATGAGGGCCACAAGTTCTGCTTTCTGGGCTGAAGTTCCTTGGGGCAGGGCTCTCGCTTCTATCACCTTGTCCTCTGTCACCACAGCATAGCCTGCCAGTCGCTTGGAGTTCTCCACATAACTGCTTCCATCTGTAAAATAAATTACATCTGGGTCCCTCCACGGAACATCTTTAAGATCTGGTCGACTGGAGTACACTTCATCCATGGTTTGGATACAGTCATGATCCGGTGGTCCCTCAGATGCTGGCAAAAGAGTAGCAGGATTGAATGTAGCCACTGTTTCCAGGTGTATCCGTGGATTCTCACACAAGCTGGCTTGGTACTTAACCATACGGTTATTTGTAAACCAGTGATTGCCCTTATACTCCATGAGGGTAAGAACTGCGTGGGGGACTTTAACAACCAGTTCTTGCCCCAAGGTCAACTTATCAGCTTCCTGGACCAGTAAGGCTGTTGCTGCAATGGCCCTCATGCAGGCTGGCCATCCTTTAGCCACTCCATCCAGCTGTTTAGACAGGTAAGCAACAGGCCTCTGCCAGGATCCCATCATCTGGGTCAGCACACCCAGAGCAACCCCCTGTCGCTCATGAACATACAGTGAGAAAGGTTTCTCCACATCAGGAAGGCCTAACGCAGGGCTTGGAGTAGGGCTTTCTTTATGGCAATGAAGGATTGTTGAGCAGTAGGTCCCCATTCAAATGGTTCCTTTTCACCCCCCTTTGTGGCTTGGTAAAGGGGTTTCGCCATCAATGCAAAATTTGGAATCCAAATTCTGCAGAATCCAGCTGCTCCCAGGAATTCCCTAACTTCTCTTCTGGACTTGGGTTGGGGAATTGCAGCTACCGCTTGCTTCCTACTAGCATCCAGTCTCCGACTTCCCTGGGAAATGCAAAAGCCCAGATACTTCACTTCTGACTGACAAAGTTGGGCCTTTGAGCGTGAGACCTTATAGCCTGCATCCAAGAGTAGCTCCAGCAATTCTCTGGTAGCCTCAAAACACTCTTCCTGGGTCACTGCTGCAATCAGGAGGTCATCTACATACTGGAGTAAAACTCGCCTGGAAGGCTCAGATTTAAAAGTCTTAAGGTCTTGCCCTAGGGCTGTCCCAAAAATGGTGGGGGAATTCTTGAACCCCTGTGGCAGGCGAGTCCATGTATACTGAAGCTTCCTTCCTGTTACTGGGTTTTCCCATTGAAAGGCAAAAAGCAACTGACTGGCTGGGGCCACCCGAATACAAAAGAAGGCATCTTTTAGGTCTAGTGTTGTGAAATGGGTAGCTCCAGAAGGTATCAATCCTAGCAGGACATATGGATTAGGCACTACAGGGTGTAATGAGATAGTGGATTTGTTAACCACTCGTAAGTCTTGGACTGGCCGGTAGTCCTCAGTCCCTGGCTTCTGAACTGGCAATAGTGGCGTATTCCATGGAGACTGACAAGGACGAATAATTCCATGGGATAACAGACGATTCAAATGTGCTTGAATCCCTTCCAGAGCCTTTCTGGGAATTGGGTATTGGCGAAGATGGATTGGCCGGGCACTTGGAAGTAAATCTACATGTACAGGAGGAATATTTCGGGCCAACCCTGGGGGATTATCTTCTGCCCATACCCCACTGACCTGAAAGCTGTCTGCCAGGGGTAGGTCAACTTGGCCCTGCGACTGATGCAGCCGCCATTCTTCTTCAAGAGGGCAGCAGAAACTCAATATACCCTTAGGGCTGGATGTCGGGGGCCGAAAGGAGACTGAAGTCTGGCCATCAGAGTCAAAGGAAATCTGGGCCCTAAGCTTGGACAGCAGGTCTCGACCTAACAAAGGGATTGGACAGTCTGGCATATACAGGAATTCATGAGTGACTATGTGTGAGCCTAATTGGCATCTACGGGTTGTCAGGAAAGGCCTTCGGTTCTGCACCCCCGTGGCTCCCACCACTCGGACAGTTTTTCCAGACACAGGCGCTAATCGCTCCGTTACAACAGAATGTTCAGCTCCTGTATCAATCATGAATGGAATTGAGCGGCTCCCTATAGTTAGCTTGACCATAGGTTCCTGGGAGCCCAGTTTGTAGGAACCCGGTCTGTCCTATTCGTCCCATTCTGCCATCTCGGCTATCCCGATGATGTCAGATTCAGGAGGCTCATATCTTCCCTCTCGAACTCGGCCTCGGCTTCCTCGATCTCCTGGTCCCCTTCTCAGTCCCTGGCGCCTCTGGGGGCATTCATCTTTCCAGTGCCCTCTTTCCTTACAATAGGCACACTGGTCCCTCTCCAATCTTGGTCTGGGATTCTCCCCCCTTGGCCGGGATTGATTGAAGGAATCTCGGGGCCTGACTGGTGGTCCGGGATCCCACTTTGGCTTCCCATTAGCTAGAGGTCGACCTCGGTTAAGGGTGGAATTAGTAATGGCTGCCGCTAAAAGGTCGGCCTTCTTCTGCATCTTCCGGTCAGCCTCTCGGCGCACCTCCTGATCTCTATTAATGAAAACCTTGGTTGCGATCTCAATTAGCTGGGTGGTATTCATCCCTGCGAATCCCTCCTGACGCTGCAACTTCTTCCGGATATCTGGCATACTCTGGGCCACCAATGCACTATTCACCATTCTCTGGTTTTCTTGGGCTTCAGGGTCAAATGGGGTGTATGTTCTGTAGGCTTCAATTAGTCGCTCTAGAAAGGCCCCAGGGGATTCAGTTGCCCCTTGGAGAATTTCAGAGACCTTTGCCAGATTAATGGGCCTCTTTATACCTTTCCTCATACCTTCCAGTAAGTCCCGGCAATAGCCAGACAACAGTTCATAGTGCTGCCCATCATTTGGATCCCAAGCTGGAGCTGCGCGAGGAAACCGAGCTCTAACCCATCCCTCTGGGTCCTGTGTCCCCCCGGGGACACGCTCTCGCGTGATGGCCTCAGCATTTTGCAAAATCTTCCGCCTCTCCTCAGTTGTGAAGAGGGTCAGGAGAAGTTGTTGACAATCAGTCCAGGTTGGGTTATGGGTGGCCATAATGCTAGCCACTAGGTCCACCACTGCCTGAGGCTTTTCAGTATAAGAGGGATAATGCGTCTTCCAATTCAGGAGATCGGTGGTTGTGAAGGGTACATACTGATAGGCCTGTGCCTGTATAACCTGACCCTGATTATTAGGATCCGGTCGAGTGGTAGTTACCTGACGAAGTGGCAGAACTCTCGAGGAGGTGGGAATGGAACCTGAGGTAGAGCTAGGAGCTACCCTCCTATCATGCTCAAAGGTGATTGCAGCAGGTCTAACCCATTCAGTGGAGGTATGTTGAACCCCTGAGGGATGGGGAGGGGTACTCATAGACTGAGAGGTGGTCACAGGTGAGTCAGTCCATTGAAAGGGATGCCGGGCCCCTAATGAATGGGTAGGGGTACTAGAGGGAGAGGCTGGGCTGTCAGGAGTTGAGGAGTCAGGGAGTGGAGCCCAAAGTGGGTCTTCGGAGGTTAACAGGGGAGGATGTGGCACAGAAGGGTAGAGGCCAGGTGAAAAGTCCAACCTAGGGTGTGGCAGGTTTGGCACAGGAGGGGAAGAACTATCCGGAGAAGCCTGTGCTGGAGAGGCTTGGGCTGGGCGGCGTGGATCTCTAGGGGTGGCACGGAACCCCAACAATGGGCCATAAGGTGGTGGCTCAAGATCTGAGGGATCATCAGAGAGTATGGGTTTCTCAGACAGGGTAGGGGCGGAAGCCACCGATTGGGTGGTAAGCTTCCTGGGGCTCTTTCCCTCTTCTAGTTTAGATTTTCTAATCTTTCTTTGAACACGGCCTAACATGAATTTTACTGGGGATCCCATATAAGTTTTCAACCAGGAGGGAGGGTCAGTCACAAGGCTGTCCCAGGAATCTATATAAGGGAGTTGTTCAGAATATTCTGATTCTCCTACTACTATGCTGTAGACCTTCCGGATTACTTCAATATCTAAGCTGCCACTAGGGGGCCACCCCACTCCCATAGATGGCCACTCAACTTCACACAAGGTTCTTAAAGTACTTGAGCTTAAAGTCTGTCCATAGTCATTAATTAAAAAGCCTTTTTTAAAGTTTTTAAGCATACAATCTAGGGGGGTAGCAATTTGTCTAGATGATGTCCCACCCATAATGCTTACAGTTACAACACACAAAAAGGGAGGGAATTTTTGAGAATGCAGTAAGGGGTCTGCACTCTCGAGACACTAGGTAGACAGACAGCAATCGCTTCCTTCCGTTGCTGACCAATTGAACTCACGTTAATTGGAAATGCAGCTATAAGAAGTCCGCACTCATTAACATTCAGGCATCACACATTCATTCAGTACAGAAAATCCCACCCAACAATTTCAGATTTCTCAAATACAGATAAGCTCAAGCGTTTTCGCTTCTAGTCCCCGCGACTAGAAGGTACTAGGGCCTTCGCTGAGAATTGATCAGATTCTCCTTCCCTCCTTCTTGAGGGGCTGATTTACAATTTTCTAGCTAGAATTACAATACAAAATACAGAATACATACCCGGCGAATGTTCTCCAGTCAGTTGGGTGCTGGGATTAATGCAGGATTCATCCCACCGCTGCCACCAAGAATTGTTGCAGGAATTGAGATAGGAATTTGTGATACTTCAGGAGTCAGACAGCACACACCAGTATGAGAGAGAAATCTTCTTTATTTGCCAGCAAACAAAGCAGGACATCAGTTCTAGCTCTCTTCTCTTCTCTTAGCTCTTTGTGTCTTTCTCTCAGCTCTCTGTGTCTTTGTCTCAGCTGCTTCTCTTCTTATGCTGTCTTCTCCTTCTTCTGTCTGTTCCTTCTGTCCTTCTCTTTCTTCTGAGCTCCTTCTGACGTAAACTGCTTCTGCTCCCACTTAAATAGGGTCCTAAGCCCTCCTCCTAGCCTAGCCCCCTTTACTCCCAATTGGTTAAGGAATAGATTGGTCACCTTGCCTCAACCAATCATTACTTTAAAAATATCAGTTACATAGGTTCCAGACATCCTAAACTGACCTCTGACCTGGGGCCCCTCAAGCCAGACATTTGGTCTCCAGTCTCTTACATGTTATTATGATTGATTTCTCATATTCCTAGTACTAACTGCTAACTAAACTCTGGCATTCATTAACCCTAGAACGCATGACGTTAAAAATATACATATTAACGTCATGGGGGCCTTTTAGGCCCCCATGCACATAATGTAGAAAAACACACTTAAATAACTTTCACAAGTTTATTTCAAAATTGCTCAATAAAATATGAATAGTGGACCACATTTTAATTATAATTTTTCACAGAAAACACCAAAAAATCTTTTTTTCCCCAAATTTCACGCAAAGACATGAAAACACACAAAAATGCATAGAAATCTATAGCAAATTAGCTGCAGCTACATTTTTATTCTAACTTTCTTTTCTATTATATTAGTCTTCCAAACAATTCTGACATGTTATTTTTTCAGAAGAGTGTTCTTTGCAAACAGTTTCCTTACAAGTGGAACAATATCGCTCAGTTTTCCTCTCTATGTTTCTTGGACACATGAAACAACGCTTTCGTTTTCTTTCTCCTGGCTCTGGAGTAATCTGAAACTGTACGCCACACCGTTTCATTGCTTCTTTAGTTTTCTTTGGCAAGCATTTCAAGTCGCTTCGCTCTATCATGTGAGGTATTACAAGTTCATGACAAAGGTCCTTCAAGAATAAGCGTCTCCTGTCCTTCCTCTGTGCATGAAATTCAGGATGAGTTTCTGTATAAATAATGAATGAATTTAGGGCTGCTACATCAAGCATATTTGAAAATAGTACTACAGGCCATCGTTTTGTTTGCCTCTTACACGAATATTCTCCCACCATCTCATCCATTTTATCTACACCTCCTTTGTTGCATTGTAATGCAGGATGATTTCTGGTTTCAATTTTTGGTTATTGCTGTCAACACTGCAATCGTGATGCATGGTACTGAGTAAAATTACAGATTTCTCCTTCTTTGCCTTGTAAGATACCAAAGTCGCTTTGTTATTGAATCCAAAGACACTCTCATAAAGTGCTCGCTGATGATTGTGTTTGAGTGCTGCTGGAATTTCTCATCTGTTTTGCTTTATAGTACCAACAAGTGTAATAGCTTTTGCAAGCAGAAAATTGCCTAGTTCAACATTGGTGAAATAATTGTCCATGGTGATGTTTCTACCTGAATTGAATATTGGAACAGCAAGAGTTTTGACTATTTCAGACCCCAGATCCTTCTGTACTGGTGCACCAACCTCTTTGCCACAGTAGATTACGCCATTTATGCCATAATAATTTGCAGAATCACACATCCAGAAGATTTTTATACCGTACTTGGCTGGCTTGCTGGGCATGTATTGTATGAATTTGCAGCGTCCTCTGAACGGTACAAGTTGCTCATCTACAGTAACAGTACTAGGATTGTAAAGTTTTGTGCAATTTTTGATAAATATGTTCCAGATATAACTGATAGGGGCTAATTTGTCTGTTTCAAACCTCGCTGCACGAGTTCGCTTATCATCAAAGCGAATGATCCTTCTAATTTCCTCATATCTGCCCACTGACATTGTCGCCTTATAGTGTGGATCAGAAAGTGGGTCCAGAAATAATTCTCGTATTGGGACATCATACGATTTTTGACTCCCTGCCAGCAGGAAAAGTCCAATATATGCATAAAGTTCCTCTTTTGAGATATTTTTCCAGGACTTATTTTTTGCTGAAGCGATACATCTTCCTTCTAGGTTTGAACATAATAGGACCTCTTCTGCAATATTGTCAGAAAAATAAGTACAGAATACATCTTTAGGGGTAAAGTAACTGGGACTTCCCACAGCTCCTTGAGCCTGTCTCACAATATTGTGTATTGGAGTACGTCCGACTAATGTAGGATTACTGTCCCAAAAAACATTCGTTTTGGATGTTCTACTTATCACTTCTTGAGGATCCACTAGATTCACTTCTTCATCATCAGAAGAATCACTGGATGAGGATGTTTGATTAGCTGGTGGCAGATATTCTTCATCAGACAAAGATAGTTCACTTTCATCATCGCTTTGAAACATAATCGCTTCAATCTCTTGGTCAGTCAGACACTTGGAGGAAGACTGTGCCATTGCTGACTAGATGTTAGAAAATGAAACAGATTTCCTCTCAACAGCTTATCTTATCACAGGTCCTTCAGCAATTAGCTCACAGTGTATACTGTCCTCAGTGTTCAGAGGACCTGAGGTGATGTCATGGCCTTATCACTCCCTCCAAAAATCACATGACATCCTCACATATTATCCACACCCTGGCCCCTCCACCAGCATTACTGAGTACAAATAAAGTAACTTGAGACACAAGCACTTCTGAGAACATGACAAAAACAGCGGGGGCCTAAAAGGCCCCCAATTCGTACAGATGTAGTTTTCACCAAACAAGCATTGTTACACCATAATGCCTATGAAAAAAAATTATATGAACAACTGGATATTATCAACAATGACATACTTGAGGAATACCTTGAGTTTCAAAATTCTAACTAAAGTAATTTTGCAGATAATAGCAAAAATGTAAGCATGGGGGCCTAAAAGGCCCCCAATATGCGTTCTAGGGTTAAAGAGGTCAAAAGCCAATCTTACTTAATAGCATACTGCTATACTTTCAGGACTATTCCTACAGTTACCTATAATTAATCAAGGAGAAGAGAGCTGACTAGTTCTGACCTTTTCACCTCTCAGCTTATACATTGAACCAGCCAGAACTATGGCTAAGTCAAACCACATGTGGATCTCCTCACTGCAGTCTTAAACAGCAGACAAAGGATCATTTTAAAAGTAACACAGAGTTGAACAAACATCCTACATAGAAATTATAGAGAATAAAACATATTCTAAAATACACAGAATCAGTATTCCTTATAAGATATATCTAAACATCAGGAATATCTAGAATTATTTAGAATCTAACTAGCATTAAACTAATTCTTTTAAAACTACGGCATGTCTGGCTCATGCTTTGTTCATTCATAATAGTTTACAGCTGTGCCAGCTAGCATTGGCAATTCACAAGGGACAGAGTTTCATTTCTCACTGACCTTTCCTAACCTTAGCTCGGCCAAGACTTTCAAATAATATGAACCATCTGGCATACCTTCACTTGCTAGCAGAACTGAGAATTTAAACTTCAAGCTTTTAATATCATTTCTTATGTATCAGAGTTAACACTTTCTTTGCCCACTGCCTCAAAAGGACCATGCTCGCCTCCTCCAGCCTTCCCTTCCCTCTCAGTGTCCCGCCTTCCTCTGACGTAGTTTCCTGTTTCCGCGAGGGCGGGACACTGAGAGGGAAGGGAAAGCTGGAGGAGGCGAGCCTGGTCCTTTCACTAACACTGCCACCAACGCTGCGACTTCAGGTAAAACAAATAAAAGATTTAAATGCTTCGCGGGGCGGCAGGGACAGAAAGCAGGGCTGTCGGGGAGCTAAGGGAAGGCAGGTGGGGCTGGGGTTGGTACTGGAACTCGACGGGGGCTGAAAAGGGGGGCAGGTAGAGGCTGGGGCTAATTACTGGACATAGAGGGGAGGATGGGGGCAAAGGAGAATTGCTGGGCATGGAGGGGAGGGCAGAGGAGAATCGCTAGACATGGATGGGAGGGGAGAGAGGAGAAATCGCTGGATATAGATGGGAGGAGAGGGCAGAGGAAAACCACTGGACATGGAGGGGAGGGCAGGAGAGAGAGGAGAATCGCTGGACATGGTTGGGAGGGGAGGATAGGGGCAAAGGAGAATCATTGGACATAGATGGGAGGGGAGGGCAGAGGAGAGAGCAGAGTTGCTGGACATGGATGGATGGAAGGAAGGGCAGGAGAAATGCTGGACATGGATGGAGAAGACAGGAAGGCGCTGCACATGGATGGAGAGAGGAGAAATGCTGGACATGGATGGAGGGAGGGAAGACAGAGGAGGAGATGCACATGGATTTAGGGGAGAGAGGAGAAATTCTGGACATGGATGGAGGGGCGAGAAGAGAGTTGAAATGCTGGACATGGATGGATGGAGGGAAGGGAAGAGAGAAGAAGTGAGATGAACATGGATGGAGGGGAGGAGAGAGGAGAAATGTTGGACATGGATGGAGGGAGGGAAAGAGAAAAAATGCTGGATGTGGATGAAAAGAGGAAGATGCATACTGACGAGATGGAAAGGGAAAAGGGGAGGAAAAACTGCACCTGGATGAATAAAATAGGCAAAAGCTGGATCCACTCTATACTTCCTCCAGTGAAGTCCGCAGAGGACCCAGCTTTTACCTATGGATGTAGGGCAAGAAATGAAGAAGAAAGGAGGAAAGTAAAGAAATAAATGGAAAGGAAGCCCTGGAAATGGAGTTAAGGGAACAGTTAGAGAGCAGCAGAATCAGAGACTGGGACCAACATGATCAGGAAAACAAAGTCGCCAGACAACAAAGGTAGAAAAAAAACATTTTATTTTAATTGTAGTGTTTGGAAGATGTCCAATTTGAGAATTTATATCTGCTGTCTTATTTTGCACTGGGTATACTAGAGCTGTAACAGCTTATAGAAATTATTTATAATGAAAAAAAATCACAAGTTATTTTTTTCTCCTATACTGGTATAGTATTTTCAATGATACTGCTTATATGCGCCACGGCTGGTATAAGGGGTGTGGCTACTGCGGGTGTGGCTACCATAGGGGTGGAGCCATGTATGGTGACCCCTCCCATAATGAGTACCAGTACCTTTTTTCCTACAAAAAAAGCACTGCTCCTAGATCACAGAGTGGTTCACATTTGGGCCTCAAATGCACCTCAGACTAATGCTACATGGAATAAAAAAGGAGCTTTAGGTCAGTACAGCATTCTGAGGAGGGGAGGGGAAGACAACCAAATCTTGACACACTCTATATACTTTCTTGACGTTTTGTTAGACCTACAGTACCTATCTCACGTACCAAACAGCATTTACACATCTTACTAGCCTCCAATTTCATAGTTCAACATTTCAACAATGAAGATTCATGCATTACTGCCCTTTGTGTTAATCATATGGCTTAATGCTGCAAAAAAGTAAAATACACAGCAATGTAATACACTTGGTTACTTTCCTGATGAGTACTGTTTAAGAAAAAAAAAAACCAACACTTGTTGTGCCTAGGAAACAACCCCTATAATTTATCAACTCCCTCTCCCATTACTTGTTGTACCATGTACACATCACCACAACTCCTTACTTACACATTACTCTGTACCACAAATCCTAACAGATGGAAAGGTTAGTCACAGAGTATACTCACAGACACATTAACATTTCCACACCTGTTTGCTATCTTACTACCACACTCATTGCTACCTAGATCACAGTGAAATGTTTCTTGGCATCGTTGGTCAGGGAAATGACCAAGAAGTATCTGAGGAGGTTTAGAAGGCCCAAGGCACCCCTTGCCAACATGCACACAGTCATTGTCCCAAACATTTAATCAATTATTTTACCTCAAACATTAATCTCACCTGTATAGGTGCCTCTCAAACACCACAAGTTCATCTGTGCAGAGCAGCCATAAAGTCATAGCTACCAGCATACCACCTAAGCTAAAAGTTAGGTGAGGGAAGGTAGAAACAAAAATGATTAAAACATGGCACCATTCTCAAGGATTAAAGGCCTATACCCCCCCCCCCCCCTCCACATTACTCTACCCAACGTTATACAAACATAAGACACAATCTTGAGACAAACACTGATTCCAGTAACATAGCATCAAATATATAGGTGTGTAATGGTCAAAAGCATCCAACCTGTATAAGTCAAACCCAGAAAGCAAAGACAGGACTTGTTAGCCAAAGGTTTCAGCAGAGAGAACTTACCTGGAGACAGACAGCACAGCATGCATATCACTCACTCAAAAGGACATGGTTGTGCCATTTGGCGCTTTATATAGACAGATGTACGCGTGCACAAAAGACGTCACCATAACACACCCACATATTTTAAGCTCGCAAAGTATCAATGCCCCAATATTCCCAATACACATTTCCAAAGTTGACACTGACCTACAGAAGGTGATATACATGTATGCCTTTCTGGACATTCTTCACAATCCATAAAATATGTTTAACATATTTGGGCCCCCACATTTCTTCAAATGCTGATGTAACAGGTAAGGTATGTTTGTATAATGTGGTTGTCTTACACAACATGGGAGGTGCAGACATAATTGATGCATCTTCCTGTGTGGTGTGAGCTGTAGTCTTCACATCCTCTGAGAGAATGTCTGGATCAGCAAATGGAAGGAAGCAACCATCATGAAGACGCAATGCCAGTGAGCAGGAGCGACTCAAAGCTATTCACTTTTCAGAAGAGGCAAACAATCTTCTTCTCAGGAAGGTATTGGCTAATTTTGATTACCCTTTTGGCACAATGAGTGTATGTGCCACAATCTGTCACACTGGTCAGGAAAAGTGAGCCCTTGGGCCACTACCGATAACCGACAGCGGCAGGAGAACCACCCAAACAGGCAGCAATGCGGACCACAGACAGACGGGCACAGGCCGGACTGGAGCAGCTGGACTGGAACAGAAGCAGAGTCTTACTGGCAGGCAGCAAAGCAGAAGGGAAACCAGGAACCAAACAGAGTCTATAGGCTGGTGGCAATCAGTCGTAACCAGGAATCAAACAAGGACTTGGGCAGGCAGCAAATAGTAGAATAAACCAGGAAACAAGCAGAGTCTTGGGTAGGCAGCAAACAGGAGAATAAACCAAGAAACAAGCAGGGTCTAGCTGAAACTGAAAGTAACAAGGTTAGCACTGCAACAAACTCTCACAGATGAAAACTCTTCTGAGGACCTCTGTTGCAAAGGCAAACTAGAAAGTTTCCAGGTGGCAAAACACCAGGGAGGTCACCAGGTAAGGGTGCTGCTTAATTCCAAAAATTCCAAGACTGGAAGGCTGGAAGATCCGGACCGGACCAGAATGATTTCTGGAAGATGGGAAACAGCAAGCAGACAGTCCATTGCAGCCACCAGATCTGACCACCAGGTGGCGAAATGAATGAGAGCATGAAACATGGGTACAATCGTGACAGTACCTCCCCCTCAAGGCCTCCTCGGACCGACCGGTCTGGGTTTCCATGAATATTTCTGGTGGAATCTGCTGTTGAGTTTAGGTGTGTAATCAGAGACCATAGCACTGGACGCGGGTCGCAAAGTGATCGGTTGAGGACAAGGCTGGACTTTGTCAACGGAGCTGGATCGAGTGACCAGCGCTAGAGTAGTGCTGCTGGCCATGGTTTGCTATGAGCTATTCTTAAGATCCTTAGATCTCCGAATAGCAGGACTGTCCCGAACCTTTAGGACCTGGGTCCTGTCTTCCAGGCAAGGTGCGAGACAACAAGCCTCGAGGAATCTTCTTAGAACCCCCGTTGGATGGAATCTTGGTTTTAGACGCGGTGCAGGTTTCAACTTGGAACTGACCGGTCTGAGGTAAAATGCAGAGGCATCAGAGTCCAGGGACTGTGAGTCACTAATATCCGTCCAAGCATCAGGGTCTTGGTCCTGCTGTTCGCTGTCAGTTCTACCGGCATCAGGGGTGAGGCAAAGTTTCCTGCAAGACTTACCCCAGTCCAAGATCTCACCCTTTCCCCAGTCTAGGGTCGGATTGTGTCTCTGTAGCCAAGGTAGACCCAATACAATGGGTTGCACTGCTGACTGGAGGACGTATAGGGAAATATCTTCCCTGTGATCACCAATACACAAGCTTACCGGGCCCGTTTGGGTGCTTACATATCCTTGAATGCGCCCATAAACTGAAAAGAGCGGAATGGTCTTAGGTAATTCTTGTATAGGAATGCTAAATTGATGGACCATGGACTCGGCTATAAAGTTCCCACCAGCCCCGGAGTCCAGAAAAACTTCAGTATGCTCCTTTCTGTGACCTAGATCAAGCACTACTGGCACTAGGAATTGGGTACGAAAAATGCCAGAAGATAGGCTTACTATAGTGCCTGCAGTCAGACCCTGATCCAAGGGCCCAGGTTTAAGTGGACACCTGGCCGCATAGTGTCCAGTATCACCACAATACAGGCAAAGGTTGAGGGTCCGACGCCTCTGTTTCTCTTGCATCATGAGTGCAGTATGCCCTAATTACATGGGTTCTATGGGTGGTAGGGGAGAGGCCTCCTGACGACTAGAAGTCTGTGGCACATACTGATGGCTAGATGTCTTAATACCGATCTTTTCTGAGGAGCGCCATTCTCGGCTACGCTCCTGAAATCGAATGTCAATTATATTACAGAGTCCAATCAGGTCGTCTAACCCGGTTGGAAGTTCATGTCTGGCCAACTCATCCTTAATTTGGGGTGCCAATCCCTGCCAGAAGGTCACGACCAGACTCTCATTATTCCAGGTCAACTTGGAAGCCAGAGTGCGGAACCTAATAGCATAGTCGCCCAGTGTCCGTGTTCCCTGCTTTAATCTCAGGAGTGCAGTAGTTGCAGAGGTGACTTTCCTGGGCTCTTCAAAAACTCGCTTAAACTGATCCAGGAAACTGTGGAGATCATTCTTTTCCCAAAGAGGGGATGCCCATGCTAACACTTGCCCGGACAGCAGTGAAATAATATAAGCTATCTGGGTTCTATCGGCAGGAAAGTCTCGGGATCGGAGCTCAAAAAATATTCCACACTGGTTGAGAAAACCTCTACAGTCCTTAGGATTACCGTCATATCTAGGTGGGGTCTTCAGGTGGATACCCAACATTCTAGGAGCTATAACCAATTCAGGGTCGATGCGCAGAGGACCTGGAGCTTGAGAAGTCGCAGGGTTTCGGTAGGAGTTCTGGGATGTCTGCACGAGTCGCTGCAGCTGGTCAAAGCATGTGTCCAGGTTAGGTAGAAGCTGGTCTATGCGTGTAGATAAGGCTTGGACGAATTGTGAAGCTGTTCCAGCTGAATCGTGAGGTCGTGAAGCCTCTGTAAGGCAGGTGGTTCTTCCGAGCTCATGGCCTTTGCAATCTGTCACAATCTGTCACACTGGTCAGGAAAAGTGAGCCCTTGGGCCACTACTGATAACCGGCAGCGGCAGGAGAACCACCCAAACAGGCAGCAATGCGGACCACAGACAGACGGGCACAGGCCAGACTGGAGCAGCTGGACTAGAACAGAAGCAATAAGCAGTAAGCAGGAGAATAGTCCACGAATCAAGCAGAGTCTTACTGATCTGTGCTGTGAGTCCTGACATCCTGCACATCCTGCACACGTGCAGGATGTCAGGACTCACATCACAGATAAGCGAAGTGAGCGAATACAATGGAGACCAGCGCTGAAGAAGACTAAGGCTGGCAGGGGTTCAGGTCACCCGCCAGCAAAGGTACCTTGCGGTGGCAGGGGGTCGAAAGTGGAGGGGGAGGGTCGGTGGCGGTGGGGGGGGAGGTCAAAAGTGGCCGGGGAGGGTCGGGTGCGGGGGGGAGGGGGACTAAAATGTGCCCCCCCCCCAACTTGGGCTCTGGACCCTCTGTCAAGCCTCTTAAGACTTGTTAACTGTAAAGTCTCAATATCTTGAAGTATAACCTTGGCACATCAGCACACACCTGAAGTCTCTTTATTTTTCTGAAGTTTCCTTTATTGAATAAACACAGATAATTTACTCACAGTCAGATGTTCAAAAGTGTTGCCCCTGGGCACAGAGACTCTATAATTCTGAGAGCTGTATCAGTGGTTGGAGGCAGAAATCTGAAGAGAGGCAGCTTTATTGCAGCGGTGAGAAAATAGTTGAACAGGTAGAAGTGGCTCAGAGCTGGGTGACTGGAGAGTGCAATATCTCATTAGGAAGATATATTCAAGGTAAAAAACCAAGTTCATTCCAGGGAGTTTAGCAGGACATGTGCTGTCTGAAGCAAGATGGAGAATGCCTCATGGAGAGAGCAAGAGAGAGGCTAAGAAGGGCTCACACAGGCCCAGGGAGGAGGGGGTAAATAGACCAATGGGGACAGAGCCTGCCATCAGGTAGCAAGGGTTTTCCTAGAGGACAGCCCTTGATTGGAGACAAAGGTCATACCTGGCTGACCTCTCAGGACAGAGATAGTAAGAATGACAAGGAAATGATAGCAGGTAGACAAAGGAGCCAAGCTTGGCTGAGAAAGAGAAGAGGTCTGGGCAGCAGCACAAACCAATAGTAACAGTTCTTATACAGACAGGCAAGTGTGGCTGCATTGCCTGTGAACTACATTACAGACAATGCATTGCTCACGTATCTTTGCAGTGAGAACTGCAGCAATGAAAATTCTTAGAAGTGAGAATAACAGTAAAAGCATTAAACACATTTTAGAGACACATTGAGGGGCATAATCAAACGCGAATGCCCATCTCCATGGGCGTCTATCTCTGAGGATAGATACGTGAAGGGGCGGGACAGACCGTATTTTCGAAAAAGATGGGCGTCCATCTTTTGTTTTGATAATATGGTTGGGGCCGGGCAAATGCATCGGATTTGAGCTGGGTGGAATCGTTTTTCAGCGATAATGGAAACCGAAGGCACCCAGCTCAAAAATGAATAACTCCAAGGCATTTGGTCATGGGAGGGGCCAGGATTCATAGTGCACTGGTCCCACTAACTGAATGGAAAAAGCCCTTCCCTTACTAATGTGGAAAGGAACGGGCATGCATGAAGGAAATTGAATGCAAATGAGCTGCTCGCTGTTAGCTCATTTGCACATGATTTCCTTCCTAAGGAGGGTGCCCGAACTGCCCAGATGACCACCAGAGGGAATCTGGGATGGCCTCCCCTGACTTCCCCAGTGGTGATTAACCACCTCCCACCGGGAAAAAAAAACGTTTCAAACTTTTTTTTTTTTTTTTAGAGTATGTCCTTTGCTATGCCTCCGTCCCTGCAATGGCAGTTGAGAACGTCCAAAATGCTTCCAACACCCTCTTTATTTATTTGGATTGTGGATCACAAGTAGCAGCAGTGGGATTTGAACCAGCCACCTCTGGATTGCCAGACCAGTGCTCTAACCACTAGGCCAGTCTGCCACTTCTCCACTCCACATCCTTGAAATTTGGCTGTCCCTGTAGGGGGGGCAGTTCAAGCTGTCCAAAATGTTTGAAAGAAGGACGTCCATGCCTTCATTATGCCTCTGCTGACACACACATACCTCCCCTGCCCAGGGACCTACATACTGCCCCCCCCCCCCCCCCCACACACACACACAGTGATGGCCAAATTTCAAGGAAGTAGAGTAGAGTAGAGAAGTGACAGATTGGCCTAGTGGTTAGAGCACTGGTCTGGTAATCCAGAAGTGGCTGGTTCAAATCCCACTGCTACTACTTGTGATCCACAATCCAAATCCTATATAATAAAATGTTCTGAAGCTGGCAGCGTGGACAAAAACCTTGAAGCATTTGTGCTCCATGTATCCATCTGCTGACATGATGACGTCTCAAATGACTGTGCCCAATTGCAGCACGAGTCAATGTCAACAAAAAAAGTATTAAAAAAAAAAAAGAAAGTGCCAAGGGCCCCAAAGGAGAAGAGCGGTGCTGGTAAAGTATCAGCACTTTCTCTGAGACAACAGGTTAATCCCCTCCACACACACACACCACTTCCCCCCCTCCCCCCCTCGGAACCACAACCAGGAAAGAAAATCCTCCACCTCTTACTGCTTGGACTGCAAAGAGAAGATTCACTCTTTCCTGCTCCTATCTGAAGGGGAATGGACCAATGACTCCAGGAAAACGGGAAATAAAATACCAAGGAACCACTTTATTCAATGACTCGACACAAAAAAAACTGTGTTTCGGCCAGAAGGCCTGCCTCAGGAGTCTTAAGAAAGATTTTGAATGGCTTATTCTTATTTGAAGTTCTTTTGATTGGTGGAGAGATTTTGTTGCAGTGAATCATTTAGAAGTAAATATTGAAGATGGGGGGACCTGCAACACCCAGAGCTGGAGAATTACAAGCCGGGAACCGAGGAAAGAGGCTTGCTGAAGTGGAGCTCAAGAGAGAGGTCAGGAGAAGGTTCCCTCCAAACCCAGAGAGGGGGTTATTCAGCTTTTAGAATTCACAGAGCTTCAATCCTCTCTTCTTCAATATTTACTTCTAAATGATTCACTGCAACAAAATCTCTCCACCAATCAAAAGAACTTTTGTGTCGAGTCATTGAATAAAGTGGTTCCTTGGTATTTTATTTCCCGTTTTCCTGGAGTCATTGGTCCATTTCCCACTCTTTTTTTTGTACTGTTATTTTAACGTGGGAGTTTGTGTTCATCCACTTAGGTGGATTACCCTATCTGAAGGGGGACATGTGGTGCAGCCCCTCCCCTTCATTAGTGCTGGCTGTTAAAAAGAGTGAAGGGGAGCAGGGACCGACAATGCAGCTTCAGGTTGCCTTAATCTTTGCTTTGGCCCCATATGTCGAGTGCCCCTCCCCACCCCTGACTGGCCCCACCGCTCCCCCTCTGTGAGCAACAGCTTAAAATAGAAGCTAGGAAAGAAGCTGCTCTGAAGGAAAGAAGTGCAATAGCCAGAATTCAATGCCACCTTTCAGACGGCTCATCTTTTACTAACCAGTTTCCAGTGTCAGTCATCTTAAGTAGAGGAGTGTGGTAGCCGTGTTAGTCCACTCTTAAGGTTATCAATAGAAATCAAACAAAATAAAACATGGAAAAGAAAATAAGATGATACCTTTTTTATTGGACATAACTTAATACATTTCTTGATTAGCTTTCGAAGGTTGCCCTTCTTCGTCAGATCGGAAATAAGCAAATGTGCTAGCTGACAGTGTATATAAGTGAAAACCTTCAAGCATTACTATGACAGGGTGGGAGGAGGGGGGTGGGTAGGAAGTATGCATGGGGACATCAAAGCATATCATTGATATTCTAACAGGGTGGGTGTGGATAGGTGAGGGGAGGGTGATCAACAGAGACATACAGCTTTATGGTTTATAATGGGCTAGGAACCCCAGATCCTTGTTAAGTCCTTTCTGTTGGGTGTTAAAATATTCAATCATTCTGACTTCAAAGGTCTTACGTTCTTGTATGGTTTTAAAGTTACCTTTGAGGATTCTCACTGTGAAGTCACTGGTGCAGTGTCCTGGTCCTGTAAAATGTTGCCCAACAGGCATGGGAACCCTGCTGGCACCAGTATTGTTTATATGATGTCTATGTAAATTGAATCTTGTCTTAAGCATCTGGCCTGTTTCTCCAATATAGCATCCTTCATTACATTTTTTACACTGAATGATATATACCACATTGGAAGATGAGCAAGTGAAAGATCCCTTTATGTTGAATATCTTTCCTTTGTGGATGACTTTGGGGTCCTGTGAAATATTTGGGCATAGTTTGCAACTGGATAAATTACAGGGAAGTGTGCCCTTCTGTTCCTTTTCAGTCTGTGACAGACACCTTAAAACCCTGACTGAATCCTTCAAACAGAAGGGCTACAACCCCAAAATAATCTCCAAGAATATTGCCTCCTCCCTCAAAACACCCAGGGAGAATCTGCTACAGTACAAAAAGAAAAAATCCACAGACAGAATCCCGCTTGTAGTGACATACAATCCAGAGCTGGAAAAACTGAGGAAAATCATAAGAGATCTACAACCTATACTCCAGGAGGATGAATTACTGAAAGAGATATTCCCATCCCCACCAGTACTGGCCTTCCGACAGCCACCCAATTTAAAACACAAGCTAATCAGAAGTAAACTTCCTTCACAGACTGAAAAGGAACAGAAGGGCACACTTCCCTGTAATTTATCCAGTTGCAAACTATGCCAAAATATTTCACAGGACCCCAAAGTCATCCACAAAGGAAAGATATTCAACATAAAGGGATCTTTCACTTGCTCATCTTCCAATGTGGTATATATCATTCAGTGTAAAAAATGTAATGAAGGATGCTATATTGGAGAAACAGGCCAGATGCTTAAGACAAGATTCAATTTCCATAGACATCATATAAACAATACTGGTGCCAGCAGGGTTCCCACGCCTGTTGGGCAACATTTTACAGGACCAGGACACCGCACCAGTGACTTCACAGTGAGAATCCTCAAAGGTAACTTTAAAACCATACAAGAACGTAAGACCTTTGAAGTCAGAATGATTAAATATTTTAACACCCAACAGAAAGGACTTAACAAGGATCTGGGGTTCCTAGCCCATTATAAACCATAAAGCTGTATGTCTCTGTTGATCACCCTCCCCTCACCTATCCACACCCACCCTGTTAGAATATCAATGATATGCTTTGATGTCCCCATGCATACTTCCTACCCACCCCCCTCCTCCCACCCTGTCATAGTAATGCTTGAAGGTTTTCACTTATATACACTGTCAGCTAGCACATTTGCTTATTTCCGATCTGACGAAGAAGGGCAACCTTCGAAAGCTAATCAAGAAATGTATTAAGTTATGTCCAATAAAAAAGGTATCATCTTATTTTCTTTTCCATGTTTTATTTTGTTTGATTTCTATTGATAACAGTGTCAGTCAGAAACGTGGAGATGAGTTCAAAACAAAAAGGCACAATTTATACATTGAGGACTCAGGATGATGACGAAGAAAACAACACTTGCAACGGAAACTCTACTCAGCAAATGTAGTTTCTTCAAAGTAATGGATGTGCAATAACTTTTTTTCTTCTATGATTTCATTCGACAAAATATCTGCAGGATGGGGTATGGGGAGAAAGTTTGGCATTTTGTGCCCTGATCAGTGAAATTTAATTCTGTTGTGGTATGAGATTACAGCCCAAAGAAGGTCAAAACACCTGTGTATCTAATTATTATGGCATGATATGGTACCAGTAACAGTACTATGAATGCTTAGGATTAAAGAGCACTTTCACCTCCAGAAAAACACAAAATAATAATAATTGTTTTTAAACTGCTGCAGACCAAATACAGGATGCTTGGAAATGTATTTGGCTGAACATTGTCTATAGTTTTTATTTGCAAACTAAGGCATATTTTTAATCAAACAAAAACACTCAACAGGGAGGCAGAAAAAGAATAGGACATGAAATGTTTAATATTTCCATATGAAGGTAAAGAATTCACTCTCTATATCACAAACACACACACTCTCTCTCTCTCTCTCTCACACACACAAACACACACACACACACACACACACACACACACACACACACATTGCTATGGTGTTAAACACACACACTCCATCTCTCACACTCCCCCCTCCAAGTCTGGCCCCGCAGATCCCCCTCCATGCATGTTGACCCACCCCCCTCCCAAATCGCCAAGCCCGCACCTACCCCTCTGTTGCACACACACACACAATGTCAGTCACATACACACACAAACTTCCTTGAAATGCCTACACCCATGCTGCTACCCTCCCCACCCGACTGGCCCCGCTGATCCCCCTCTGTGCATGTTGCCTCCCCTCCTCAAAAACTGCCTACCCCGCAACCCTACCTCTCTCTGTCTCACAGACACATTCTCTGACACACACACTCTGTTGGTATCTCACACACACAGCAAAACTCTCTCACACACAGCCACGCTGTGTCTCTCTGATTGTGACACACACACACACACACACACACACACACACACACACACACAATCAATCGACATTCTGGCTTTCTCTCTCCCACACACACACACACACACACACACTGTCACAGTCTATCTCTCTCACTCACACACACACAGTCTGCCACACACATACACTCTCACATTCACTCTCTCACACACAGTCACTGTCAAACACACTCTGTCAAACATACACACTCAAAGGAAAACCTTGCTAGCGCCCGTTTCATTTCTCACCGAAACGGGCCTTTTTTTTACTAGTAAATAAATAAAGAGGGTGTTGGAAGCATTTTGGACATTCTCAACTGCCGTTGCAGGACATCTTCAACTGCCGTCGCAGGGACAGAGGCATAGCAAAGGACATACTCTAAAAAAAAAAAAAGTTTGAAACATTTTTTTTTCCAGGTGGGAGGTGGTTAATCACCACTGGGGAAGTCAGGGGAGGTCATCCCCAATTCCCTCCGGTGGCCATCTGGGCAGTTGGGGCACTTTTTGGGGACTTGTTCATGAGAAAAAAGGGTCCACAAAAAGCGGCCCAAATTCTCGCTTCTGCCGCCCTTCTTTTTTCCATTATCGGCTGAGGGCGCCCATCTCTCAGCCGATAAACATGCCCCAGTCCTGCCTTCACCATGCCTCTGACATGCCACCATCAACTTTGTTCATTCCTGTGACAGACTGCAGTTGGAGGTGCCCAAAATCGGCTTTCAATTATACTGATTTGGACGCCCATGAGAGAAAGGCGCCCATCTCCCAATTTGGGTCGAAATATGGGCATCTTTTCGGAAATAAGCTGGATTATAAACTAGTGCAAGGCTGTCAGAGGACAGAACACCACCCCCTCCCGCCGAGGTCTGGCTATGCCCCTGGGTATACATAAGTACATTACTACTACTACTACTACTACTATTTAGCATTTCTATAGCGCTACAAGGCGTACGCAGCGCTGCACAAACATAGAAGAAAGACAGTCCCTGCTCAAAGAGCTTACAATCTAATAGACAAAAAATAAATAAAGTAAGCAAATCAAATCAATTAATGTGAACGGGAAGGAAGAGAGGAGGGTAGGTGGAGGCGAGTGGTTACAAGTGGTTACGAGTCAAAAGCAATGTTAAAGAGGTGGGCTTTCAGTCTCGGTTTAAAGGTGGCCAAGGATGGGTCAAGACGTAGGGGCTCAGGAAGTTTATTCCAGGCATAGGGTGCAGCGAGACAGAAGGCGCGAAGTCTGGAGTTGGCAGTAGTGGAGAAGGGAACAGATAAGAAGGATTTATCCATGGAGCGGAGTGCACGGGAAGGGGTGTAGGGAAGGATGAGTGTGGAGAGATACTGGGGAGCAGCAGAGTGAGTACATTTATAGGTTAGTAGAAGAAGTTTGAACAGGATGCGAAAACGGATAGGGAGCCAGTGAAGGGTCTTGAGGAGAGGGGTAGTATGAGTAAAGCGACCCTGGCGGAAGATGAGACGGACAGCAGAGTTTTGAACCGACTGGAGAGGGGAGAGGTGACTAAGTGGGAGGCCAGCAAGAAGTAGATTGCAGTAGTCTAAACGAGAGGTGACAAGGGTGTGGATGAGGGTTTTGATAGAGTGCTCGGAAAGAAAGGGGTGGATTTTACGGATGTTGTAAAGAAAGAAACGACAGGTCTTGGCAATCTGCTGGATATGAGCAGAGGAGAGAGAAGTGTCAAGGATGACCCCAAGGTTTCGAGCTGAGGAGACAGGGAGAATGAGAGAGCCATCAACAGAAATAGAAAACGGGGGGAGCGGGGAGGTGGGTTTGGGGGGGGGGGGAATGAGAAGCTCGGTTTTGGTCATATTTAATTTCAGGTGGCGTTGAGACATCCAGACAGCAATGTCAGACAAGCACGCTGAAACTTTGGTTTGGATGCAAGGTGAGATATCAGGGGTAGAAAGGTAGATTTGGGAGTCATCAGCATAGAGATGGTAGGAAAAGCCATGGGATGAGATTAATGAACCAAGGGAAGAAGTGTAGATAGAAAAGAGGAGGGGACCAAGAACAGAACCCTGAGGTACGCCGACAGGCAGAGGGATAGAAGTAGAAGAGGATCCACCAGAGTGAACACTAAAGGTGCGGAGGGAGAGGTAGGAAGAGAACCAGGAAAGGACAGAGCCCTGCAATCCAAGTGAGGACAGGGTATCGAGAAGTATGCTGTGATCGACAGTGTCAAAAGCAGCAGAAAGATCAAGAAGAATGAGGATGGAATATTGACCTCTGGATTTAGCCAGTAATAGGTCATTGGAGACTTTGGTAAGCGCAGTTTCGGTTGAGTGGAGAGGGCGAAAACCAGATTGTAGTGGGTCAAGAATAGCATGTGAGGAGAGAAAATCAAGGCAGCGGCGGTGAACAGCACGCTCAAGTAATTTGGAGAGAAAAGGAAGGAGGGAGATGGGTCGGTAATTAGAGGGACAAGTAGGGTCGAGTGAAGGCTTCTTAAGGAGAGGTGTGACCACAGCATGTTTTGCCATACTTGGAAAGACCAAAGGTCCATCAAGCCCAGCATCCTGTTTCCAACAGTGGCCAATCCAGGTCACAAATACCTGGCAAGATCCCAAAAAAGTACAAAACATTCTATACTGCTGATCCCAGGAATAGTGGATTTTCCCCAAGTTCATTTAATAATGGTCTATGGACTTTTCCTTTAGGAAGCCATCCAAACCTTTTTTAAACTCCGCTAAGCTAACCACCTTTACCACATTCTCTGGCAAAGAATTCCAGAGTTTAATTACACATTGAGTGACGAAACATTTTCTTCGATTCATTTTAAATTTACTACATTGTAGCTTCATCGCATGCTTCCTAGTCCTAGTATTTTTGGAAAGGGTAAACAGATGCTTCACATCTACCCGTTTAACTTCACTCATTATTTTATAGTCCTCTATCATATCTCCTCCCAGCCGCCTTTTCTCCAAGCTGAAGAGCCCTAGCCACTTTAGCCTTTCCTCATAGGGAAGTCGTCCCATCCCCTTTATCATTTTTGTTGCCCTTCTCTGCACCTTTTCTAATTCCACTTTATCTTTTTTGAGATGCGGCGACCAGAATTGAACACAATATTCGAGGTGTAGTCGCACTATGGAGTGATACAAAGGCATTATAACATCCTCATTTTTGTTTTCCATTCCTTTCCTAATAATACCTAACATTCTATTTGCTTTTTTAGCCGCAGCAAATAGAATGTTAGGTATTATTAGGAAAGGAATGGAAAACAAAAATGAGGATGTTATAATGCCTTTGTATGATATTCCCATAACACCAGCAGTCTCATATTTGGGCACCAAAGAATATTCTGGAGTGGCAAGGGACATGCCTATCTTAGACATTCTGTGCTCTGAGACACTGTTTCCCAGAATCAGTCCTGGGGTGCCCCTCGTCAGTCAGGTTTTCTGGATATCCACAATGAATATGCATAACAGAGACTGGCATATAATGGATGCATTGTAATCTAATCTCTTTCATGCATATTCAATGTGGATATTGTCAAAAACTGACTGGCAAGGGGTACTCCAGAACTGGATTTGGGAACTAACCCCTGTATGAGGAGGAGGCAGACACTCTAGACACCTAAATGACAGATCTGAGGATGTTCATATATAACAGTGGCTGCATTGATGTAAATGTAAAACCACCTTGTTATGTGTGTGTGTGCGCTATGTGCCCTTGGGAATATGATCACTCACACATATATGCCCAACTTCTTTAATTACAATTTTACAGATCTATTTATTAATCGCCAGTAAGATCATGAGAGGATTTTTTGTATGTATATATTGGATTATCAGAAACACGTGCACACCTCCATTTGGCTAGAGACTTTGACTTGGGAATATGATGTCATCTCCTGTATGTAAACCTCCTTGTTGTAAACACCACAACATACACCTTTGATGTTTAGGGGCCAGTGTCCATACCCTGATCCCTGAGCCAGTCCAGGCTGTCTGCTTTCCCAGATAAGTACTACAGAGAGATGGCACGGTTGATACTTCCAGCCTGGACATTTGAAGCTACTCGTGGCTATCTAACCACCCCAGCCTGGTGCATTATGGAACTTGAAACACAGCATTAGGGCTACTTCTCATTTTTAACTTACATTCCACAGCATTGTGAGATTTGTAGTGTGTGTCGTTCCATGATGCACCAGGATGGGGTGTTTAGAAACCCAGGAGTGGGACAAAATGGCCATGCAGGAACATTTTTACTTGCCATCTTTGCATGAGGATGGGAATTCCATTGAAATGTTGTGTTGCAGACTGAGTTCAATACACACTATTTTGAAACACCTGGGGGAGAGGTGTAGACACACACATGTACACCAATATTAGAGTATATTGGGGCACATAAGTAAGGCCACTTCCACCCTTATATCAGAGGAGAATGCTGCACATCTGGAAGTGGTCAGAAGCTGCACAGTTCCATCATGTCAGGGACAATAAGCACCAGTTGACTGATCTGCAGTCTCTGAACCACCATGTATGCAGGCACATTGAAACAATATGTGTCTTGGAATGGTTTGGCAAACTGGAAGCCCTAGGTTTGTCATGGGCTTGCACCCCCTCATGTGAATAAACACATCAGGAGCTGACAAACAACCACGCAAATGTCCATTTGGTCAATGGCATCCATTATAGAGACACTGGTACAGAGTCAGAGAGCCAGCAACATGATATTTACTATCATCCTAGGTACACATAACTATATCCACAAACCCCCACAAGCAGACTTTGTAGTTTTGCAGGTGATAGCTCTCCACAGGACGTTGGAGATATATACACCTATGCTCAATTAACCATCACATAATAGTAATGCATGGTGCTATATAAACTGATCTGTTTGGCACTTAAAGGTTAGGATACATACTCCACTTATGACATGATCAATTGACTACTACTACTACTACTATTTAGCATTTATATAGCGCTACAAAGCATACACAGCGCTGCACAAACATAGAAGAAAGACAGTCCCTGCTCAATGAGCTTACAATCTAATAGACAATAATAATAATAAAGCAAGCAAATCAATTATGTGTAGAGGAAAGAGGAGAGGAGGGTAGGCAGAAGCAAGAGGTATACTTCCATCTCCATTTCTTGTGGGGCTCAGGCCTATGCCCTCTTCTCCAGAGGGTAAAACAGCTCGATGGTCAGCTATGGAAATGGAGCAGGAAGACAGTTATTAGGTCCATGAACCTGACTGTGTGTCTCACCTGAGTTGTTGGAGACACAGACAACAGCTCACAAACTGAATAGGCATGAGTGGATCAAAATTGGTGCTGGAAGCAGGCCAGGTACTTAGGTTTGCAGGATATCCACAATACATACTTTGCTGTCATGATTCATTCTTGTGGATATCCTGATACCCATCACTGGCTGAGCTGAGTCCAGGATCTAGTTTAGCAAACAGTGGCATTTGGCAGAAGGTGATCCAGTGATGGGGTGAAAAAATAACATATGCATAGACAATTGTAATCTATTTGACTTGCAAGCGACAGCTGAACCACTCAACAAAAGCCAGGTCCAGACAAGTATGGGACCCATGTTCCAGCCAAATTTGTATCTCTGCAAACCCCTTCTGGAAATGAGGGACATGCCAGGCATCTGAATAGGTGTAATGCTAAAATGCTGTATAGGCATGGCCAGAAAAAACTCACCACATGTACTAAATGGCCTGTTGAGTGTGGCATCCCAGTCGCTAACAGTCATATAGTGACTATCCCATTGCGATAAAGATAGTGAAGTATTTCTCCTATAGCTCATCTGTCGGTGTCAGATGGATCTGTGGCGAGAGTGCACAGGGTACAACAGGAACAGCGCATTGTGCAGCAGAACACATGATAAGGCCTAAATAAACAGTTCTGAACACAATGTTTTTTCCAAATTCTCCACATCTGAATATACTGTATGCTGCTTCTTCAAACTTACAAGTAAAGTATTCTTTGATGACCTGTTGCCGCACCTGTCTCCTACTCGCTTTCCTGCCTGGACACCTGCAGGGCAACATGGAGGATCTGGTGGGAGATCCAGATTAATTTTCACCGGGATCTGATGCCTGACAGCAATATTGTGCAGCATGCAGCAGGCCAGCACGATCTCAGCGACAGTCTCGGAGCCATACTGCAAGGTGCCACCTGTCCTATCCGGACACCTGAAGAAACTTTTTTAACATGCCAAAGGTGCACTCGATGACCCCGCAAGTGGCTCTGTAGGCCTCATTATATGCCGCTTCTGAAGGTGTCACAGGTTCATGCAGAGGAGTGAGGGAGAAGCCAGCTACAACAACAATATCCCACGTCACCTGTGGCAAGAGGGGTGAATATTAGTTTCACATCATGTATAGCACACACATTATAGCCACATTTCTCAAAAGAGCTATTAATAGGATCTTTTCAATGGTGTCACCTACAAGAAAATTCATCCCACATAATATCCTCCATTGCACAGGCAACCATTTCAAGTGCTTCAAATATAATCTTCTTTTCAAAGTCTTTCTTTGCTTCCTTATCAGCACTTTACATTCGACTTGCCATTCCTTATGCTATTTCCTATTTTCAGTCAGATCCTTTTTCCATCTTCTGAAGGATTTTCTTTTAGCTCTGATAGCTTCCTTCACCTCACTTTTTAAGCATGCCAGCTGTCGTTTAGCCTTCCTTCCTCCTTTTTTAATACATGGAATATATCTGGCCTGGACTTCTAGGATGGCATTTCTGAACATCATCCACGCCTGATGTAAATTTTTGAGCTTTGCAGCTGCTCCTCTAAGTTTCTTTGTTTTCCTACCGTTCTTCTCATTTTATCTTAGTATTGATTTCCTGTGCGTACTTTCTCCACAGCTTATATCAAACTTGATTATGTTATGATAACTGTTATCAAATGGCCAGCACCATTACCTCCTGCACCAGATCATTCACTCTACTAATGACTAGATCTAGAATTGTTCCCCCTCTTGTTGGTTCCTGAACCAGGTGCTCCATAATGCAGTCCTTGATTTCATCAAGGAATTTTATCTCCCTGGCATACCCTGATGTTACATATATCCAGTCAATATCAGGGTAATTGAAATTACTCATTACTATTGTATTCCCTAGTTTTGTTAGCCTCCCTAATTTCTGATAACATTTCTATATCTTCCTGTGTTTTGTACTGATACTATAGTAACTGTAAAAAAAAGTCCCCTTAAATGCTAGTCTATGGAACTGTAACAGAGACTTTATATGGCAAAAGACAGAACAGAATCAAGAATGCAAATTTTATATCACAATCATCACTACATATGCTATGTTGGAGAAACTGGATGGACCATGCTGGTCCTCATCTGCCATCATCTACTATGTTCTGCCTCTAATCATTCTCTCCTTAAGCTCCTCTTCTTGGCTTCCATGTCCTCTCCCTCCAGATGTTCAGCTTATTTATTTCCTAAACCTAGGCCCTGCCCCAGATGAAGCTTCCCCCAGAGCACATTTGCTGGCTTTTATTTTTCCTTCTGTAACTTTATTTATGCTACCCTGTTTTTCAAAAGGCTTTACTTGTTGATTTCTCTCTGCCAGATTATCTACTGTCCTTCTTAGTTTCTTCTTCTAGTACATATGTCTTATCACATTAGCATGCACAACAGATATATCAGATTAACATTATATTGCTCATGTTACTAGTCTCAGCAACAAAATGACAATTGGCCCCATATAGGGTCCTCTATCTCCTAATGGGCCAGGTTGGCAATGGAAAAAAAAGAAATCATCACCTCCTCCTATCTAAATGTTGGAAGAATCTCTGCTAAATCCATAGGCATATATTTTAAATTGAAATAATCGCTTTCACCTTCCCCCCACCCCATACACACACACACACAAAACCCACCATGGCAATTGCCCAAAGCCTTCATGCCATAGAGGTACCAAACCTACCTCAAACTGAAGCAGGTATAGCCCCCCCCCCCCCCCCCCCCCCCCCCGCCAGTTTCTGCCATGGGTCTCTGTGTGTCTAACACTGGCTCTGCATGCATGAAGTGAAGACGTGACTGAAATCTTCCTACTGCCCTCCTAAGGATCACGTTGCAGAGATGGGAATACGGTCATTGGCTTCTCTCTAACCTTTGGCACTGACTGGTTTGTTAACACTTAAAACTCTTACCCTTTATGCATACAAGCATTTCAGAAAAGGAGTCATGCTAATTGCCAAGCTGGGATGCTTTCTTTTCTTCAGGATGTTTTCAATTACTTGTGCCTATAGCAGTTGGCCACTAGATGGCACTTCCTGCTGTACTTGGAGACAAAGCTAGTAACCCTGGTGGAAAGTGAGTTTATTATAGGGGCTGGGGGGGGGGGGGGGGGGGGAACAATTTTTTAATCTTTCTTATGGGAAGGAGGGCATTTCAGTGTTTTAATAGAAAACAAACGTTTATATTGGCCAAGGTTGATTCTACAGATTAAAAGGGAGGGAGGAAGTGATCCTTGGAATTAATTGAAAAATCCATAGTCCAGTCTTTTGGGAATGAACCTGCACCATTTAATTGTTAGTATTTTATAAGCTATTATACAATACATACATTGAAAATGTATCATCAAACTTACTTTAGAGTTAAAAAGGGGTATTTCAACATGCCCAGTTATGGCAATGGAGAAGGTATTAAAAACTTTTAACTTTTTAAAGAGTAGATAAGCATTGGAGCCAGTTCCCTATGGAAGTAGTGGCACCTCTATCATTGGTGATCTTACACAATACCACTCAGCAAACCAGAATGCTATCAATTAGGATCAAACTGAAATTAGCTCTCCTCCCACTCACCCCAATACTGACAGTCTTTTGGTGTGTAGGGGATAGCCTGTACCTGTTGTAAGTGGCCACCAGAAGAGTCAAAACTGGGGGTTCCAAGTTGGGATCAGGAGTTAGGGACTGGAATTGGAGCCCTGATCTGGGATTGCATCTGTCAGAAACCACCTCAAAGTACTTCTGGCTCTGGGCAATATGGAAAAAATCAATAGGGGCAATATCACCAAATGGGCTAATTTTATGCAAACTATGACAGTTATGAACCTCACCCCTAAGCAATGGTATTTATTGGGTATCATCTCAGCATCTCAGATTTACTGCTAGTGCTATCTTAATATCTGATTCATGCCAAAGAGAACACCTTCCAGAACTCATAGGATGTAATATGTATAAACAACTTATCAAAGTGTACTTGGAAACTGCCTTTTAATTAGACCTACGGTACCAAGCATGGTGGGACATATTTTTGTCCAATTGCATTTCTTGGTATTTGATAATTATCTGTTATCAATGCTATTCTTGTGTTCTCCTATGTCTGATCTTCTTGCATCAAGCTTTTTATCAGTTGGAATGAGAATGCCCCAAGTGATCACAACTTCTTCATTTTCTGCAATTCATGAACCCAGTGCTTTTCTCTTACAATGATATTGCAGTGTTTACTACACAGCAATGAGATGAATAACTGTTTTCAGCTTTTCCTTACAGAATCTATTTGTCTGTTTTCCCAGGTTCTTTTTTTTTTTTCAAAACTTGCTGTGAATCATCTCATCTATTATCACCTGTCCTGGGCTGGAAGTATCAATCTGGATCCTTAGGTTTTAGGTCACCTCCTTAACCATTCGTGTGTCTGGTTTTGACTGATGCAAGATTCCTGGAGTAATACTTTACATTCTCCATTGTATTTGTGCATTTTCTGCTTCCCCCCCCCCCCCTTTAATTCTGATCTAATTATTTTAAAAAGATTTTCTCTTGTTTTACAAACTCTGTTGCTTCCTTCCCTGAACTGGTGTATTCTCACTTTCTTCTATTAATTGTAATGCTTATCTGGGGTTAAGAACAGAAACAGAGGCTGGATATTTATGTTCATATTTCAACAGTTTGTGTATGTTTTGGGCTGTTGATGCTTTTAAATTGGCCTGCATGCAAATCATATTAGCTTTGTTTATAATCTATTTTTATAAAACCTAATCCTTCAGCTCTTGCAACCTAGTCTCAGCAAACATTGATTCTTATGCATTACCTCATGGGCACAAAGCGGTTTACATATTATATACGGGTACTTATTTTGTACCTGGGCCAATGAAGGGTTAAGTGACTTGTCCAGAGTCACAAGGAGCTGCAGTGGGAATTGAACCCAGTTACTTAGGTTCTCAGGTTACTGCACTAATCATTAGGCAACTCTTCCGATTTTAATTTTCCATAATATTCTTTGCTGATTTTTTCTCTCAGTAATTTATACTGGAGTGTTGCTTTTTCTTCTGTTCCAAGATTATTTACATATACCTTCTTGTTCAAAATCAAATGTGTGATTTATTTTCACCCTTCCTTAGCCCTCACAGGGAGGGGAAAACACAAAAAATAATAAGACAGAGAACTTAGGCTCAGTTAGGTGCAATCATTTATTATCTTTATTGATATCTTATAGAGCCAAATACAAAAAATAGTTCTCTCTCTGGAGCAGGTTGCCAATCAGCAGTGCACATCCTGAAAGACAAGGTCTGCTCAGCTAATACTGCCCTGGACATCACATATATACTGTTACAAGTTACATTTTTCTAGAAATCATGTGATTTCCCATAAACCAGAACCATTAGGTAGCCTTATACCATATATGGATTGGTCATGTATTCTATCAGTCTCTCCTGATGTGTTTGCACGTGAACTGTCGGTGGCCATTGTTTAATTATTTATGAGTTCTGTGTCAGTTCTGCGCAGTGGCGTAGCAAGGGCGGGGTGGTGGGGGCGGTCCGCCCTGGGTGTCAGCGGGTGGGGGGGGTGCTCCGTCGAGAGCCAACAGCTCTCATCTCCTGCCACCACCCTGCCTTTTTTTAAAATACATGCAGCGACGCAGGCAGCGCCTCACGTCTGCTCTGCGTGCTGTGAAAGGAGAAGATCACCTTGCTGGCGTCGGGCCTTCCCTCACTGTGTCCCGCCCTCAAGGAAATAGGAAGTTACCTCAGAAGAGGGCGGGACACAGCGAGGGAAGGCCCGATGCCAGCGAGGCGATCTTCTCCTTTCACAGCACACGCAGGGCAGGCGTGAGGCGCTGCCTGCGTCGCTGCATGGATTAAAAAAAAGGCAGGGTGGTCGCAGGAGAAGAGGGCTCTGTCGGCTCTCGATGGAGGGGGGATGGGACCAGGTTGGGGGGGGCTCAGATGGGAGAGGAGGAGCTCAGAGGGGAGAAGGGGATTGGGGAGGGTGGGGGAGCTCAGAGGGGTGCTCAGGGAGAAGGGGATTGGGGAGGGGAGAAGGGGATTAGGGAGGGTGGGGGAACTCAGAGGGGTGCTCAGGGGGGAGAAGGGATTGGGGAGGGGTGGGGGAGCTCAGAGGGGTGCTCAGAGGGGAGAAGGGGATTGGGGAGGGGAGAAGGGGATTGGGGAGGGGAGAAGGGGATTGGGGAGGGGAGAAGGGGATTGGGGAGGGATGGGGAGCTCAGAGGGGAGAAGGGGATTGGGGAGGGGTGGGGGAGCTCAGAGGGGTGCTCAGAGAGAAGAAGGGGACTGGGGAGGGGAGTGCTCAGATGGGAGAAGGGGTCTGAAGCTGGAACTGGGGTCTGACAAGGGGGCAGGAGGGAAAATGTGGGATATAAGTAACCCATAAATAAATAAATAAATAAATAAAATGGGTCCATGCCTGGGGCAGGTGGGAGAATGGGTCTGGGGCTGAAAAGGGGGGATGCAAGGCATGTGGTGGATGAAGGGGGCTGGAACTGGGGGCTGAAAAGGGGCAGGGGCTGAAACTGTGGGGACTGGAGGCTTTAAAGGGAACAGGAAGATCTGACTGGGGCTGAAGCTTGGGACTGGTGAGAGAAAAGGGCTGGGGTTGAAACTAGGGGCTGAAAAGGGGACAGGGTGAAGAGGCTAGGGGCTGAAGCTCGGGACTGATGGGAGAAAAGGGCTGGGGACTGGTGGGATAGTGGGGCTGAAAAGAGGGGCAGGTGGGAGATGTGGGCTGAGGCTGGAACTAGGGGCAGGTGGAATAAGGGGGCTGGAACTGGGGGCTGAAAAGAGGGGGCAGAGAGAGAGGGAACAGACCCTGGATGGAAGGGGGGAGCGTGAGGGAGGGCAGACCCTGGATGGATGGGAGAGGGAGGGCAGACAGATTGAAGGGGCAGAGAGAAAGGGCAGATGGTGGGTGGAAGGGGGAGAGAGAAAGAGGGCAGACTGGGGCAAATGGTGGATGGAAGGGGCAGAGATAGAGGGCAGATGCAGATGGAAGAGAGAGAGAAGGCAGATGTTGATGGAAGGGGGAGAGAGATGGCAGACTGGGGCAGATGGTGGATGGAAGGGGCAGAAATAGAGGGCAGATGTGGATGGAAGGGAGAGAGAGGGCAGACAGTAGATGGAAGGGGCAGAGAGAGAGGGCAGACACTGGATGGCAGAGAGAGAGCGAAGACAGATGCTGGATGGAAGGAAGACAGTGAAAAGAAGATGAGGAAAGCAGAAATCAGAGACAACAAACTGTAAATAAATATATATGTTTATTTTTTTGCTTAGGATATAGTATTGTAGCTGTGTTAATAAATGTTTATAAATAGAACATGCAAATAAGGTAATCTTTTTATTGGACTAATTTTAATACATTTTGACTTAACTTTCAGAAAACAAAACCCCCTTCCTCAGGTCAGGATAGGATACTGTAACAGCACTATACTGTATTGACCTGAGGAAGGAGATTTTGGCCTCTGGAAGCTAAATGTATTAGTCCAATAAAATGGTATTATTTTATTTTCTGTATTTGTTTTATTTCTATTTGTTAATTTGTAAAGTAGTGATTGGTATTTGTTAGTTTTTTCAAATTTACATCTGCTGTCTTTATATTTTGCACAGTACTAGGGGACATTTTCTGCTTCTGTGGTGTTGCATTGTATGCAGAGTCTGGCATCGGGGGTTCAGTTTAATTTTTGTCTAACCAGAAAGTTTATGATTACTTATTCTATAGTGGATTAGGGTGTATCTGTGTTTGTGAAAAAGACATGGCTTTCGGTTGGCATGACTGTGCAGGATCGACGATCTGTACTAATCTGTCTGTTTTCGTTTTACAATAGGTGAATTGATGTTCTAGTGCTCACTGAAGTGTTTAAGATGCTTTCCTTTTCCTTGTGTGACTCGTACAAATTACTGCTTATGGTATGGTAGAATTGCTCTATAGGTCCTGAATGTTTTGTATTCTCGGTATGCCTAGTACTGGATTGGGGGGGGGGGTGGTGTTAAAAAATGACTGGCCCCGGGTGTCAACTACCCTAGCTACGCCACTGGTTCTGCATGCACGGCCAGAACAATACCCTTGTGTCCTCTCTCTGTCTATCTCCCTTAGCCCTCACACTGTGTCCTCAGCCTGTCAGCAACTGCCAAGGTTACATCCACCTTATATGAAAAACATACTCAGCTGCAAACTAAATGTTATGAAGTGTCAGTTCTCAGCTCCTGAGAAAGCAATGATTGTTACACAAGATGCTGAGTTAGTAGGCTAACATTGTTTTGTCCCCTGACAGCCTGGCACTAGTTATGTTTCAATCATTTTTATTAAGTGAACATAATCAGCTGTAACATTTCACATTACATAAGCAAGTTCCATAACAGCAATTGGCATATCTTCACATTTTGTATTTTTATTGATATTAGTATTTCCCCCCCTAAACTACTCCCCCTCCCCTCCCCGTTCCCTACCCCCCTTCCCTCCCCAAAGCCTCCTCCCCCCCCTTTTTCCCTTATATATCCAATAACAAGCAGAGGTTACAGGAGCAGCAGCAACGGGGATTATAGGTTCAATATCTGGCTCCGGACCATTGGGGTCAAGGTTTCCCAAAAGGGTGCCCATCTGCATTCAAATTGTTGTCTTCTTATCCGTGGCTGGTTCCGCATTGCCAGATGTTCTGTACGTAAAAGTATAAGCATTTGAGTTCGCCAATATTGCAGTGATGGTGGTTTGTTCCCCAGCCACTCCTGCAGGATTGCTTTTTTCACTACTACTGTAGCTCTTTTTACAAAGTCTGTGAATCCTTTCGGCATTGGCTTGCTTAGCCTTGGGTGTCCAAAAAGCAACTTTGGATCATATGTTCATCTTCGGGACCAGAGTTCTGTCACTTGTTGTAGTATACTTTTCCAAAACCAAACCACTCTTGGGCATGTCCAAAACATGTGAGCCAATGTAGCCCCTTCTTAATGGCATTTCCCACATGCTCCATCCGGTGATGCTCCCATATGGAAAGCTCTTCTAGGCGCCACATATATCCTTAGTGCAAATTTATATTGTATTTCCCAGTGCTCTGCCAGTTTTGTGGTCTGCCAGAGCGGCCTGGCACTAGTTATAATGTGACCCTGAAATCTGTTAATGTCTTCACTGCTAGGATATGTGTGTGAGCAATGCATTGTGTGTAATGTAGTTCACAGACAACGCAACCCCACTTGTTTGTCTGTATAAGATCCGTTACTACTGGTTGTGATGCTGCTTAGATCACTCCTCTGTCTCAGCCAAGCTTGGCTTCTTTGTTTACGTGCCAGCACTTCCTGGCCATTCTTGCTATCTCTGTCCTGAGAGGTCAGCCAGGTATGACCTTTTCCTCCAATCAGGGGCTGCCCCCTAGAGCCGCCCTTGCCACTCGAGGGCAGGCTTTGTCCCTATTGGCCTTTCTACTCTTTCTTCTCTGAGTCTGTATGAGCTTCTAGCTCCGCCCCCCCCCCCGGTCCATGAGGAGGACAGTATCCATTTTGCTCCAGGACAAAGCAATGATCCTGTTGTAGCTCTGGAAAAGCACTAGTCTTTTCACCCTGAAAATACCCTCCTAGAAGAGGGTACTGCACTCCCAAACACCTAACTCCGAGCTGCCTCTATCAGTGGAACTACTTTTCTTATCTCTGCAATGAGCTGATCCCACTTAAACTTCTACCTTCTCTTCACTGATATAGCTCATGAAACTAAGGGTTCCTTTGTGCTTATGAACATCTAACTGTGAGTAATCATCTATGTTATTCAATAAAGGAACTTCAGAAAAGAACAAGAGATTTAGGTGTGTTGATGTGCTAGGGGTTTATACTTCAAGATATCGAGACTTACAGCTAAATAACTCTTAAGAAATAGCTATACAAGTCTCGAGAGACTTGACAAACATGTGAGAACCAAACTGAGCAAAGTACAGGCCTTAGGCCTAGCCCTTAGGAACAGGCCTAAGCATAGGAAGGCATATACAAATGTTTTCAGTTTTGCTCAATTTTCCTCTAAGGTTGCCTTTGCTCAAAGGCATTATGTCAGTAGAAAGCTTTTTACTAAATTTTCTCTTTAATTACTGATCACTGGAACTATAATGCTCCAAAACACCTACAAACAAAACCTTGCACCCAATCTTTGGTACTCACTACCACTCCATATTAAAACCCAACCATCTCTTTCTGCTTTCAAATGCCAGCTCAAAGCTTATCTTTTCACCAATGCATTTGGCCTGTCCTAGCTCGGATTCTTTCTTCCCCCAGTCCCTTCCTAACTTCCCCTCTCTTCCTGAACTTTGTCTCCCCTTTTAACTTGTTTTAACCAATATAAACCACATAGATATCTATTACTGATGTACTGCGATATTCAAGCACTAAATAAAAATTGGGTCAAGGCTAAATCCACGGCTCAGGAAGTTAATAAGCAAACACAACAGGCGCAGTGGACAGCGGATCTCACTGAAATATTCCTTAGTGGATCTTTATATTAGGAATGACAAATTGACATTGTCCATCTTCATGCTTTACAAAGTTTATTTTGCCACATTTTCATTGTGAACTTGAAATATATTTATCAATCCAGGTTTTACTTTCTACATTTCAGCAGCACACGGAAAAGCTTGTTTCTACAGGGCTGCATCACACTGATATGGTTCCATTCCAGGCACAAAAAAGTAGCTACAGCACTGCCACTTGGAAAGTAGGAAGAGGCAGCAAAGGCCATATCACATTAGAGGAAACTGAGGAGTAGCAGTACACTATCAGGATACACTAGGAAACTTCAAAGTCAGAGTTCAAGGAGGGCCAAGACAATCTGTACCAGAGTAAAAAAAAAATGGCTCCATTAAAGAAACAAATTGTATTTATTATCTATTTTCAGAGAAAGCAGAAAAAGGGATCTACCCTTAACTCCATCAAGCCATATATGTGGGAAAAATGTTTATGTTTATTTAAAATATTAAGGGGGTTGTTTACTAAAGCTTAGCTCAAGTATCTGCAGCAGGGCCCATAGGAATAAAATGCTGGGCTTTAGCTAATCCTGTCCTGAGATAAAAGACTGTCCCACACTAGCAATCCCTTGAGAACCTTCAGATTTCTTCCACAGGAAGGGAGAGCAGAGTCCAACAGTAAGTGACCGTCTCTGCTTCTTGAAGCTCACAGTTTAATCAAAACAGGTGACCGGGACATCTCTGGGAGAGACAGGAGGAAGCTAAATACCTGCATGTGTATTAGATTGTAAGCTCTTTGAGCAGGGACTGTCTTTCTTCTATGTTTGTGCAGATCTGCGTACGCCTTGTAGCGCTATAGAAATGCTAAATAGTAGTAATAGTAGTAGTAGTAATGTGTTCTTTGCAAGTTAACATTTATATCTTCCCAGATTAATGTCCGGGCTCCACCCACCTGAAATGTAGGTATGCAAATTCAGCACACTTATTAGCCCTTTTATGAAGGAAACAGCCTCCCAGGCCACCCTAATGCGAAAGTGGAGACCAAGTGAACGCATACTTGATTGACGACTGCCTCCATTCCAACCTGCAGAGTTCGCATATATGTATAGGGTATTACCATTCTCCAAGTACAAGCAGGCTGTAATATACTCACAAGTGGGTCGACGTCTGCATTGGCCCGGGAACCGGCATTTTGCCATATCAAAAAATAAAAAACTTTGTTAGAGCCTTCTGGCAAGTGTGCAGCGCGCACCATGCATACGTGGACTGATTTCCTACCCACCGCGCAACGAGGTGCAGCAGGTTCCTCCTCTGCTCCTCATTCTGGCCCGGGAAAGAGTCTTCTCTTTTGTAGCGTTTTTCACGTCTTTTACTTTGTTTTTCAAAAAAAAAAAAAGTTCCTTCTTTAAATCCTCAGTTTTTGTTTTTTCCCATTTTAAAGTTTTCTTTCTTTTTCAACGCAGCTGGTTTTAGGCTGCGTGGTCAGGTTTCTCCCTATTTTTATGCCCTTTTTTATTGGCACAATCGAGTCTTTTGATTTTGTTGGAGCCATTTTTCCTTCCATGTCATCGAAGACACTCAGCAGCTTCAAACGTTGTACTCGGTGTAACTGGACCATCTCAGGTACCATTACCCATTCTTGGTGTATCCAGTGCCTTGGGCCTGTAGGGGTATGTCCCTGTGTCTCCCTTGCTGGTCTTGGCCTATACAAGCCTATGACATCTTGTTACTAGAAAATGGCTGCTGCAAACCTCTGACCTGCATATCTCTGTGTCAGAGTCCGCTTCAGTTTGTGGAAAATCACTGACAGGCTTGCTGAAGCCAAGGACACTCTGTGCTCCAATTATTCCCCTTCTATCTCTGAGATGATGAGAAGGGAGGCAGGCATGGCACCAGAAGTTACCATTTCCAAGGTCACAAAGAAAAAACAAGAACTCTTCTTGCCCATGCACGGGATGGTACAAGAGGATAATTGGTATCACCTGACCGAGAGGCGCTGGAAGAGCGGGAAGAGTTGGGGAGTTAGTTAGTTGGAATCCTTGGAAGAAGGTGGAGGCGGAAAGAAGACCAGTGACCTAAGAAGGTCCACCAACTGATGAACTGTGTATCTGGAAGAGTACCGTGTGGTTCAGCAACCTACAAGGTGTGACCTGTGCCTTTGCTGACTGCTGCAGAGTGCCTGTCGTGGCTCTGACGAAGACTCGCTGATCCCTCAGCTTGATTCTGGGAAGTAACCTGTGCTACTCCTGAGAGGCGTCCCCGGAGGTCAGCCTGCCTGGGGAGAGACCGTGATCTATCTCCTATTAGTCTGGGTTAGCGAGTGGTGATTACCTGAGCATAAGGCTGGTGTTAGTCATAACCTTGGTCGGGAAAGAAGCTGCTAATTACCATACTACCTCATAACATAGTTATTGCATTCTAATCAGTTGTGCAAGTTTACCTAGCAACCAGTAAGAAATGTGTGTAGTGTGAGAATATAGTTGTAAGAATTACTGCCAGTATTTTTGTTCAGCCAAAGCTTTGCCAAATCTCTATTTTGTATATCTTTTTTTTTATATTATCCATGTAATCCGGACCCCCTGCTCCGGGAAGCTTGATCTTCAGCTTTTAGGTGACAGGATTCCCCTTTTTCCTGTAGTCGAGCCAGGGGAATGTCACCCACCCTGGAGCAAAGGGACAGGACACAGTTCACTATCCTCGTCCCAAGTCTATGCTAGAGATGGGAGGAAAAAAAACTAATTTGTTAGGCTCGGTCAGATTTGAAAGAAGCAAGCCCTGGTGTTTATAATAAATTGGTTTTATTCAGTTTAAAAGTTAAATAAAACAATGAAACATAACTCTTTCAAACCCTAAATTAAGACCCCTTATTTATGCTATAATATCAAACTATTATTCTACAGAAATGTCAGGTTTATTTTAACTTGTGTTTTTGTTGTCAACAGGTTTCACCTCCCAGCTACAAGATATCAGATAAGTCTTTTCAGATTAACTATTACTTTTCAAACGAAATGTGAAATAATGTTTTCTCAAATTCCCCAAGCTTTCAAGAATTGATACTTTGTGTTGACTTCCTTTTGTTTTTCAGAATCACCCTTAACCTTCCCGTCGGATCCAGGTAAGTACCTCTCTTTTCTACCCTCTTTCTTTCCTATTTGAAAGTCACTTTCCTTTCAGTGCGTCTCTCAGTCCCACTTCTTTCTTCACATAAGTACATAAGTACATAAGTAGTGCCATACTGGGAAAGACCAAAGGTCCATCTAGCCCAGCATCCTGTCACCGACAGTGGCCAATCCAGGTCAAGGGCACCTGGCACGCTCCCCAAACGTAAAAACATTCCAGACAAGTTATACCTAAAAATGAGGAATTTTTCCAGTCCATTTAATAGCGGTCTATGGACTTGTCCTTTAGGAATCTATCTAACCCCTTTTTAAACTCCGTCAAGCTAACCGCCCGTACCACGTTCTCCGGCAATGAATTCCAGAGTCTAATTACACGTTGGGTGAAGAAAAATTTTCTCCGATTCGTTTTAAATTTACCACACTGTAGCTTCAACTCATGCCCTCTAGTCCTAGTATTTTTGGATAGCGTGAACAGTCGCTTCACATCCACCCGATCCATTCCACTCATTATTTTATACACTTCTATCATATCTCCCCTCAGCCGTCTCTTCTCCAAGCTGAAAAGCCCTAGCCTTCTCAGCCTCTCTTCATAGGAAAGTCGTCCCATCCCCACTATCATTTTCGTCGCCCTTCGCTGTACCTTTTCCAATTCTACTATATCTTTTTTGAGATACGGAGACCAGTACTGAACACAATACTCCAGGTGCGGTCGCACCATGGAGCGATACAACGGCATTATAACATCCGCACACCTGGACTCCATACCCTTCTTAATAACACCCAACATTCTATTCGCTTTCCTAGCCGCAGCAGCACACTGAGCAGAAGGTTTCAGCGTATCATCGACGACGACACCCAGATCCCTTTCTTGATCCGTAACTCCTAACGCGGAACCTTGCAAGACGTAGCTATAATTCGGGTTCCTCTTACCCACATGCATCACTTTGCACTTGTCAACATTGAACTTCATCTGCCACTTGCACGCCCATTCTCCCAGTCTCGCAAGGTCCTCCTGTAATCGTTCACATTCCTCCTGTGACTTGACGACCCTGAATAATTTTGTGTCATCGGCGAATTTAATTACCTCACTAGTTATTCCCATCTCTAGGTCATTTATAAATACATTAAAAAGCAACGGACCCAGCACAGACCCCTGCGGGACCCCACTAACTACCCTCCTCCACTGAGAATACTGGCCACGCAATCCTACTCTCTGCTTCCTATCTTTCAACCAGTTCTTAATCCATAATAATACCCTACCTCCGATTCCATGACTCTGCAATTTCTTCAGGAGTCTTTCGTGCGGCACTTTGTCAAACGCCTTCTGAAAATCCAGATATACAATATCAACCGGCTCCCCATTGTCCACATGTTTGCTTACCCCCTCAAAAAAATGCATTAGATTGGTGAGGCAAGACTTCCCTTCACTAAATCCGTGCTGACTTTGTCTCATCAGTCCATGTTTTTGTATATGCTCTGCAATTTTATTCTTAATAATAGCCTCCACCATCTTGCCCGGCACTGACGTCAGACTCACCGGTCTATAATTTCCCGGATCTCCTCTGGAACCTTTCTTAAAAATCGGAGTAACATTGGCTACCCTCCAGTCTTCCGGTATTACACTCGATTTTAGGGACAGATTGCATATTTCTAACAGTAGCTCCGCAAGTTCATTTTTTAGTTCTATTAATACTCTGGGATGAATACCATCAGGTCCCGGTGATTTACTACTCTTCAGCTTGCTGAACTGACCCATTACATCCTCCAAGGTTACAGAGAATTTGTTTAGTTTCTCCGACTCCCCCGCTTCAAATATTCTTTCCGGCACCGGTGTCCCCCCCAAATCCTCCTCGGTGAAGACCGAAGCAAAGAATTCATTTAATTTCTCCGCTACGGCTTTGTCCTCCTTGATCGCCCCTTTAACACCATTTTCGTCCAGCGGCCCAACCGACTCTTTGGCCGGTTTCCTGCTTTTAATGTATCTAAAAAAGTTTTTACTATGTATTTTTGCTTCCAACGCTAATTTCTTCTCAAAGTCCTTTTTTGCCCTCCTTATCTCCGCTTTGCATTTGGCTTGGCATTCCTTATGATCTATCCTGTTACTTTCAGTTGGTTCTCTTCTCCACTTTCTGAAGGATTGTTTTTTGGCTCTAATGATTTCCTTTATCTTACTGTTTAGCCACGCCGGCTGACGTTTAGTCTTTTTTCCCTTTTTTCTAATACGTGGAATATATTTGTCCTGAACCTCCAGGATGGTGTTTTTAAACAGCATCCACGCCTGATGCAAGTTTTTTACTCTGCGAGCTGCTCCTTTCAGTCTTTTTTTCACCATTTTTCTCATTTTGTCGTAATCACCCTTTCTATAGTTAAACGCTAGCGTACTTGATTTCCTAGTTTCACTTCCTTCAATGCCAATATCAAAACCGATCATATTATGATCACTGTTATCAAGCGGCCCTCGTATCGTTACCCCCTGCACTAGATCATGAGCACCACTAAGGACTAAGTCTAGTATTTTTCCTTCTCTTGTCGGCTCCTGAACTAGCTGTTCCATGAAGCTGTCCTTGATTTCATCAAGAAATCTTATGTCCCTTGCGTGTACAGATGTTACATTACCCCAGTCTATATGCGGGTAATTGAAATCCCCCATTATTATTGTGTTGCCCAGTTTGTTTGCGTCCCTGATTTCCTTTAACATTTCCGCATCCGTCTGTTCGTCCTGGCCAGGCGGACGGTAGTACACTCCTATCACTATCCTTTTCCCCTTTGCACATGGAATTTCAATCCACAGTGATTCCAAGGAGTGTTTTGCTTCCTGCAGAATTTTCAATCTATTTGATTCAAGGCTCTCGTTAATATACAATGCTACCCCTCCACCAATCCGATTCACCCTATCACTACGATATAATTTGTACCCCGGTATGACAGTGTCCCACTGGTTATCCTCCTTCCACCAGGTCTCAGAGATGCCTATTATATCTAATTTTTCATTTAGTGCAATATATTCTAACTCCCCCATCTTATTTCTTAGGCTCCTGGCATTCGCATATAGACATTTCAAACTATGTTTGTTGTTCCTAAGTACATCATGCTTAGTACTTGACAGTATTAATTGGCAATCTTTTGTCTGATTTTTATTGTTATTTAAAGATACCCGATCTACTACAATCTCTTTTGCAACCTCACTATCAGGATACTCTATCTTCCCTGTTATGGTGATATCTTTGAAAGATACCTTATCCCGAACCATGCTCTTTTGAGCGACTGTCGGCCTTCCCCCCATTTCTAGTTTAAAAGCTGCTCTATCTCCTTCTTAAACGCCGATGCCAGCAGCCTGGTCCCACTCTGGTTAAGATGGAGCCCATCCTTTCGGAATAGGCTCCCCCTTCCCCAGAATGTTGCCCAGTTCCTAACAAATCTAAAGCCCTCCTCCCTGCACCATCGTCTCATCCATGCATTGAGACTCTGGAGCTCTGCCTGTCTCTTGGGCCCTGCGCGTGGCACAGGTAGCATTTCAGAAAGGTCTTTCTTGCGTGGGGGCCCGTTGTTGTTTTCTTAGATGATGCAGCGTCCTCTGTATCTTCCTCCTAAACCTATCTTAAATAACTTAAATAGGAGAAAAACCCTAGCTTCTTGCATATATTTTAGGATGTTCCTTACTAAAGGGATCTTTATGTAGAAAGACTGGGCCAACTAGCTTTAAAATCAAAATAATTAAATTTTCCTATGCTAGATCCCCTATGCTAATGTTTTTCTTTTATGTCCTATACTACGGAAGGAGTGACGCCAGATTTCAGGATCATAGATTCTTTTCAATCACACTCCAATACAATCAATCACTTCTTAATTTATTAACTTATTAGATAACACTTAACCTATATTATATCATTCAAAACTTTCAAAATATAAATTCCAACACTTTAAATCACACATTCAATTAATTCCCAATACTCTCCACCCCAACAATTATATTTCCAATTCTAACTTAAATCCTAACTTTCCTAAAAATTCCCCTAAACTATTAAATGCTAATACAATCACTCTTTTACTTAATATAATCTTCCACTGAACTCCCTTTTTATTAATCACCACCCTTCTCAAATCCAATTTAATCTAACTACCTTTCCTCTACCTCACACAAAATCCACTCCACCAACACACATCTGCTCTCCTCGCTGTCCCAACTCCTTCTGCCAACCGCCAATGACTCCGTAACCAGGGATACGGAGCTTTCAGTCACATTCCAAGCCCTTCCCAACCAATCAGCCATCACCCTCAACATTCCGAGCTTCACTGCTGACCGGCGGAATCTTGGCCAGCAGTGCTAAATCTCCATTTTAATTACTGATTTCCCATAGAAAATAATGGGAAATCAATAATTAAAATAAAAACCCAATTAAACATTTTCCAATCTACCCCAAAATTCCCATATTCACTAACCCTTTCATTCCCTATCTAGCTGTAATTTCAAAATTTAAATTTAACCCTTTTTAACCCATACCTCACTATTTTCCCCCAAAACCCCTTTTAAAAATCCCAAAAAAATTCAAAAAATATCCCAAAAATTCAAACTTCCCCCTCTAAACCTACCCCGTCGAATACAAAAAATTAACTCTTTCAGAACCCCTTTAAACAGCACCCTACCAAAAACCCCCACTAAAAATATTCAAATTCAAAATCTAACCCGCCACAAAAATCCCCAAAAATTCCCCGACCCCAAAACTGAAAACCAAATTTAAAAAACTCAAAACCCCGAATTTTTAAAAATAAAAAACGCAATTTACACATTTTTAAAATCAACCGATTAACATTTTGGGTCAAGTGACCCCTTACCTGATCCGGGATTTTCTCTTCACGTTTCCCCTTCCCTCCGTTCCGGTCCACGACGTCCCGACGCGAAAACGGAGCCAAAACAAAAAAAACTCCGAAGCCGGCCCAAAATTTAGGCCCCGGCTTGGGCCTAAACGGAGCTCCGGTGCGGCGCGTGTTCCCGATCTGTGCATGAGGCTCGCCGCCTCATGCACACGCGCGCCCATCGCTTCGGCCATCTTCCTTCCTCTTCGGCCTTGGAACAGGCCTCCCTCGTCCTTCGGCGCTCCCGGCCATGAAGAACAGCGGCGCCCCCGGGAAAAGAAAAGCCCGCTGGCCCCATCTGACCCGGGGACGTGCCCAAACGTCCCGGGGAGTTCAAAAAAATGACGGCGCCGTCCCTGCAGCGCTCCCATAACGCGGCCCTTCTTCTTTCGGGCCCAACCGGCCCCAGCAGCGCTCCTCCACCCGGGGACGTTCTGAACTGTCCCCGGGTTTAAAAAAAAACCTCAACGCTGCTCCCTGCAGCGCTCCTTCTCAATTTCGGCCCCCGAGCAGCCCCTGCAAATCCCCGAGCCCGAGGTAAGTGAAAAAAAATAGATATATTTTTTCCCCCTATTTTTTAACCCCCTATTACATCCATAATAAAGCTAATATATATCTCAGCCTGATTTCTCAGCTCTCTCTCTCTGACTGAAATAGTGGCATGTAGGGCCATAGCCAAGGTTTTCCCCTTCCCCTAGACAGAGAACAGAATATTTTGCTTGCGGATAGTTTTGTTGGGAAACCTTGTTTCAGGTAATTTATTATCTGGGAAATCCGCCTACAGATATGGGGGCTCAGTCACGGGAGCTCTAAGAGTTGAGAAAAGTATTCCGGTTTGTGTTTCTATAGTGAGAGAGAATTGCTGCTGTGATATTAAACGCTTTGTTGAAGTCTGGATTCATTCTGTGATTCCTTGCTCTGTGTCTCTTAGACTGTTCAGAGACGTGCAGGCGGGGAGTATTTTGGCTGTGTCTCATCAGGTTTCTGTGTGTGAAGCTGCCTGCAGGCTAAGCCATAAATCTCGCCTGTTTCTGGCTCATTAGTACAGCCTGTGTTTACTTTAGTGCTTACAGATAAGCAGAGATCATGTCAACTCGTACAGTTACGCTTTCTGATTTGGAATTAGAAGCTTTAGAAATTCTGGTGTCTTTCACAAAACCGAAGTTGAAACAAGAGTTGACTGTAACCTCTTTATTTAACTTGTTTCACAAGGCGGGCGATGATAGCATAGCCGCATATTCATCAGCAATTAACCGGGTGATAACAAATAAAGCACGCCTTACTGTCCCAGATCTAGCTGAATTAAGCTGTACTCTCCTGGCAATTAAAGAATATAATGCAAACCGTAGCTCCGCTCAGCGGGAGAGTCTACAACAGATGCAGAGCACTGTTGAGACTCTACATAAGGAAAAGGCAGAGTTAATTGCACAGGCAGCTGATAAGAATAGGGACGATGCGGACGCCACCCAGCTTCAAGCATTCGTCGAATGTGTTGTGCTCAAATAAAAATGTTCTGCTATTGAGATGGAAAGATGTAAATGGGAGGAACATGCTCTCTCTCTGCGTAGAGAACTGAAGGAGAAGGAGTCCTCTCTGTGCTCTCAGGCCCAGCGTTTAGCTGATATGAATCACCATTTGGGCGTGACGCAGCAAGAGTTATACCGGCTTCGGTTTCTCTATCGGGAAGAGAAAGAAACTTCCCAGGGGTCGCTCGCTGCCCTCCGGCTAGAATTGCAACAGGAAAAAGATAGCCTTAGCTCCGCTCAGCAGGAGAGGCACAAAGCTAATCAAGAAATGATTGATTTATGGGATCAGAATAGAGAGCTCACACTGAAGCTACATAAAGCCCTTCAGGATAACGATGCCTGTGTAAATGCTTTAGATCTGTACAAAGAAGAATTAGATGCTATGAGTAAGGAGATCTGTAGCCTGGAATATGAACATACTGTAATGCCTATGGAGTTACTAGACAGTGATGATGCCCAGTTACCTAGCCCTGCGCTGGAACTTGCCAGACTGTCTGATCGGTACTCCAGATATGACCAGCAGCTGGACCCTCAGAGCTTCCAGTTAGGCTCCAGGGATCAGACTAAGTCAGCCCCTCCCCGGTACAGTACCATAGTTCCTGAGACTTACGATGGCATGCAGGAGCCTAGACTCCGCCCAGTCCGGTCAAGGTACACTGTATCTCTTGGCGAGGCCCACAGGGTGGAGACACCTATGCCTCTCCCAAGAGGGACACAGCTTAGTGCACTATCTGAGGTAGACACCGGTACCATTACACACATGCTCCGCCCAAGAAGGGCACAGCTCTCTGCCCAATCCGATGAGGTCACCAGTAAGCGTGGGCCAGTGCCCCTCCCCAGGAGGTCACCGCCCCCAGCCATACTGGAAGACATCAGCAGCATCCCCGCCTCCCAATACCCTTCCACTACTGGTAAACAGCAAGATTCCACTCAGACACACACAGTTACTCCTTTATCTAGAGAGCAGCACAATCAAGTAATGAGAACACTTTGCGCTATGATTGTACCTTTTAAGGAGTCTTCAGGGGGTTACCATACACGCTCACCTGGATAGCGTACATGACCTTTTTAACTCACTACAGGTTTACGCCGAATCAGATAAAAGAGCTCTACTGAAATGGACATTTGCGGCGGAGTGCCAAACGTATTTAAAGGCCATTTTAGCCGAGCATAATGATCTCTTCACAGTGGAACAAGCCCTGAAGAAGCGGTATGGACTGTTCGCGGATCCCACAGAGGCCAAAAGAGCAGCATATTATATGCGTTGTGGTCCAAATGAGAGTCCCCATGAATGTGCCTATTGCCTGAGGGAAGCATTTCAGGAGGGGGGGCGGACCCTGAGACCCAAGAGTTTGAAGTTGGAGATTTGAGAACTCTCTTTGTGAAAGGCCTGCCCAACCACGTGAAAGTGTCTTTAGCGGGTTACCAGAAAGAACCGTTCTCCGTTATGTTGAAGCGGGCTGAGGAGGTTTTTGATATGTGTCACACACAACCCACGGGGGCGGCACCCAAACCAGCTGCGAAGAACTGCAGCCCGGGGGCTTCACCCAGTGTTTGTGCTGTTTCCTCCACCCTTTCTCTGGAGAATAAGGTGGCAAGCCCTCATACACAATTCCGGGGTGGCAGTAATCAACCACGCCGGCCGAGGGATACAGTGCCCCCTGCTGCTCAGGAAGATCAAGAACACCCAAGAGGGCGGCGCTATAATCAGAGGAAGCGGGCCCAGGACAAGATCCGGTCCTTGCAGGCACAGCTTGATCAAACAATAGAGCAACATCGGAGTCCCGACCCTGAGGAGAAGATCAGGGCCCTAGAAGCCCAGATTAAAGCATTGCAGGATAAACAACAAGGTTCAAGTTCGGGAGCATCGCAGCAACCCCCATCTTCCTACATGAGAAGAAACAATTACCCAGGGAACAAGGATCAGGTCCCCAATAACATCAGCAAGACAGGGCCTAGTGTCAAGTCCATTGACATCTCTGAACACCAGAATACAGAAGAAGAACTGGCATGACTAGGCTCGGCTCCTTCTTCACCAACCCTTTTGCCCATTGTTCAAGTAGATGCTGTGTCAACCGTCAGTGAGGAGTTATCTGATGCAAATGCAGATGCCCCGCCCTCGAACCCGGAAGGGCCTCTATGGAGTGACTCAATTAAGGAAACCAGGTACTTTATGGGTAACCTTACTCCTAAAGGTTCCAGATATACCATGGATCTGTTGATTCAACAGACATTTTCCTGTCAGGGTCTACTGGATACGGCCTCAGAGGTGACTTTGATTACCCAAGGCTTGTTTCAGAAACTTGAGGCATCTTTAGCGGAGGGTCGAGATAGCTTGAGGGTCACCCCATGCAATTTCTCATTGGAGGCTTATGGCAAGCAGAGCATTGGTACTATGGGTCAGGTGTGGCTTTCCTTACAGCTCGGGGAAATGTACATCAAACACCCCGCCATAATTACTACCTGTCCTGGTGAAGAATTCTTAATTGGAATTGATCTCCTAAAAAGATTATGGGCTACTTTGGACTTGCGTCATGAGGTGATCTGGGCCCAAGTTACGGACCCCCTTCCATATGGGAAAGTAAGGCATATGAGCAGAGTCAGTGGTTCCAGTTCTGTGGGACTTAAGGATTCCCCTATCCGAATCAATTTTCAGAATTCCGAAGACCCTCACATCTGGGAGCTCCAGTTGTGTGGTGCAAAAGGGGGGGACCAGCATGGGGAGGTAATCCGGGTCCAGACCGATCGTATAGCTGACATTGTCCTAGGGGATGACAATCTGAAGATCGTGTTGAATAACTCGCCTACGGTGAACCATTCTCCAGATGACGCTGTCATATCCCAAGAGTCCGCTGATTCCACTTCCAGTCCTGACCCACCACATCCTCGCAAGTTGGTTGATGTCCTACAGAAGGATGAGGCCTACACCATCCCTATCCAGATAGCTGACCTTACACTTCAGTCCACTTTGCTGTTGCCTAGTGACGTTTCCTTCATCAGTGACACTCTGTTTCACAGTCTTCGCAAGTCTCTGCAGCTAACCTTCAGCAAGGGGTCTTCCACTTCTGTGTAGGTACCGGGACAAGGTGCCAAGACGCTTGTGGGAATGTGCAGACTGCCAGTGATCGTGGGACAGAAGTCTTTCACCCACAGCTTCTCGGTGGTCAAAGGCCTACAGGAGTCCTTATGTTTAGGTTCCGATTGCCTCGTACGCTTGGGAGTCTATGTGGATCTGGTGAACCTTGTCTTGTGGAGTCGACTTGATGGCAACCCTGTGGAAGTTGAAGCTACGTCTGCTAGCCTGAAATCGGGACAGATCATACCCCAGGTCTGCAAAGTAATCTGTGATAAAAATGTGATCATTCCGGCAAGAGTGAGGGACTTTTTCATCCGGCTCCGTCTTGCACAGGGACAGCGTCTATTGGACAAAGTGGTGTTCTTCAACCCTCATTCCCATTTTCGGGACCTAGGGTTGTGCACTGGTGTCCTGCCATGTTTGGAGGTGACTGGTACTTCCTTACACTTGTTGGTCACCAATCCGCAATCAGAGGAAGTATTTGTATCTAATGGAGACCCTTTTGGATTTCTGGTGGGAGAGTCTTTTCCTGATGTCGAGGTAAGTTTGCCTATTATTGGCAGGCTGCCTTCCTCTTGGAACACCTGCCGGGGGGGGGGGGGGGGGGGGAACTGAGAGTCTGTTTACCTCTCCCAGAGGCCTCGTCTCTCTGGAGTTTGTCTGGCCTTATGACGCAATGGGTTCACAAGTGCTGTTGGAAGACAACTTCTTGATTTTGTCCAGAAATATGGCTAGAGTTGTGAATTCTGTGGAAACCTCATCTCTGCAGGCGGACATTGAGGAACAAGTGGAAATTCCATCCAACCAACCTTTCTCTGAGTTTGATGCTATGGTGAAAGATCAAGTGGAACAGGCTGATGCTTATACTACTGACACGGAGAAGAGGCAGTTGACTGAGTTGCTGTACAAATTCAAGGAACTTTTTGCTGTAGACTCATATGACTGTGGCCTTACAGACCTGCACGTCACCAGAGTGCCTACAGAACCAAATAGTAAGCCTGTCTTTATGCGCCAGTATAAGATTCCATTGGCTTCCTATGAATCTGTACAAGAGATTCTCAATACCTTGGAGGCCAGGGGCGTCATTAGGGAATGCAACAGCACCTACAACTCCCCTCTGTGGCCCATCTTGAAGAAGAACAACAGTTGGAGAATTGCCTTGGACTACCGTCAGCTGAATAAGCGAGTACCATTGTCTAGGTGGCCTATGGCTTCACTGGATCAGAGTCTTGCTACAATCAAGGGGGCTAAGTATTTCACCAGCTTAGACTTGGCATCAGGGTTTTGGACTATACCTGTACATCCACATGATCAGTATAAACTGGCTTTCACCTTTGGGAAGAAACAGTACACGTGGAACAGGACTCCCTTTGGTTTTCTCAATTCACCGGCTGAATTCAACATCTTCCTACACAAAGCACTTCCAGATGCTGAAGCTCGAGGCACTGTAGTCTATGTGGATGATATTCTGATCAAAAGCCCTACCTTTCAAGAACATTTGTCAGAGATTGAGCACGTTTTCAGACAGTTGACAAATGCGGGAGCTAAATTGATATTGGCCAAAGGACAATGGTGCAAGAAATCGCTGAATTACCTAGGGTATGAAATTTCTGCGGAGGGCCTGCGACCTCAGAAGAAGCGAGTGCAGGCTTTACAACAGCTGAAACAACCCACCAATCTCACAGAACTTCGTTCCTTTCTGGGAATATGCAATTACTCCAGGCAGTTCATCGACGAATATGCGGATATCACCAGACCCTTGGTCAAGCTATTGAAGAAAGACACACCCTGGGCTTGGGGTCCAGAGCAAGCATCGGCGATGCAGACACTCAAGGATCAGCTCAGCCGCTTTCCATGCCTCGTGTACCCTGAGGGGGGTCGTGAGTTCTACGTGGACCTGGGATACTCCCATCACTCCATGAGTGCTATCTTATATCAGAAATATGATTCCGATAAGTGGGTTGTGGCTTATGCCAGTAAAGGCCTATCCGAAGTGGAAAAGAAATATTCAGACTGTGAGAAATCCTTATTGACCACGGTGTGGGCTCTGCAACACTTCCGGAGTTACATCCAAGGAGAGAAGCTAATCGTGGAAACCTGTCATCAAATCGTTGGTTTCCTGGGTAGTGACTGAATCAAATCTGGTCGGGAGTCCAACAGTAGGATAGTTTCCTGGACATTAGCTCTCCAAGGATGGCCTCTAGAGGTAAGGTATGCTCAGAAACATCGTAATGTAGTAGCCCAAGGTATGGCTGATCTGCACGACTGTGCAGGGCATGATTCCCTTGCAGGTCCATCTGAAACCGATGTTCACCCACGAGAGAAAGAATCTCATCTACACCATCTGTATGATGAGAAGATCTGTGATACAATGCCTAAGGTCTATGTGGATGGTTGTGCCTACCGCCATGACACAGACCATGTGTTGGTTGCAGGAGTGGGAGTGGTATGGAATTCCACCATACCGGAAGAGACGATGAAGCACAGCTTGGGTTCTCAGACCAACCAGTACGCTGAGATAGTTGCAGCCTTGGTGGCGGTACAGTCTGCAGTTCAGAAAGGCATTAGGGAATTAGTCATATGCACCGATTCCGATTATGTGAGACAGAACTTTGTTTCTCATCTACCCCTCTGGAAGCAGAACAACATGCTAAATTCTAAAGGAAAACCAGTACATCATGGAAATTTGATTCTGGCATTGGATCAACTGGTACGTGACCATGATATGACCATCTATTGGAAGAAGGTCAAGGGTCATGCAAAAGTTGATAGTCCTGACAAGATAGGGAACGACTTAGCAGACCAACTCGCCAAGGAAGGTGCACTCACAGGAGAATTATGGCAGTTCTCAGAACCTGATACATTGGCATTCATGCTGTCACCCGACGGCAAACTAAACAGCTCTGTGAGACTCCAGTGTTCCAGTGGAGCAGTGAAATCCCATCCTTTGATCTTGTCACGGCTCAGAAAGAAGATCCAGTAGTTGGAAGATTTTATGAGTACATCCAGAATCCACATGAACATCCGTTGACGGAGGAGGAGTGTCAGACTGAAGAACTGAGGATACTCTACACCTCCAGAGAGAAGTTTAAGATCTGACAGGACCTGCTTATTCGTACGAGTAGGCATGGCATTGAGCAGTGGGTAGTACCCCAAACATATCGTGGCATCATGTAGCAGCATGCTCATGATGAACCATGTGCAGGACATCGAGGTGAAGGCATTACCTATGAGACCTTGAAGCAAGTAGCTTATTGGCCCCACATGCGTCAGGATGTGCAGCTGTACACTAGAGGTTGTCTGACCTGTTGTCGTTTTCAGCCCTCCTCTCCTTCACATTGAGCACCCCTCAGGAAGAAGGGTATTGCTATGCCCTGGTCAGATATCCAAATTGATTGGGTTGGACCTGTGGTTCGATCCACTCAAGGCAACAAGTATATGCTCACCGTTACCTGCCTGTTCACCAAGTGGGTGGAGTGTCTACCGGCTCCCAATTGCACAGCCGAGACCACGGCTACCTTGCTACTGAATCATGTGTTCAGTCGGTGGGGTTTGCCTATGCGAGTGGATTCAGACCAAGGATCTCAGTTTACCGCAGAAGTGATCCAGCACATGTGGAAGATGCTAGGAGTGAAGAGTAAATTGCACATTGCCTACCGACCCCAGTCCTCAGGACAAGTGGAAAGAGCTAATCGTACCATCGTCACCATTCTGAAGAAGTATGTATCCTCATCAGGTAATGATTGGGACATGAAGTTGCCACTGGTCCTCATGGCCATTCGTGCCACACTTCACCTGTCCACAGGAGTGTCACAGGTAATGAGATGATGACAGGTAGGGAAATGATGTTACCAATTCATTTGCTTTACAGGACTAATGATGTTACCAATTCATTTGCTTTACAGGACTAATGATGTGAACTTGTCCAGTGCTACTTCCTCTCATGAGTATGTCACCCATTTGCGGCAGCATTTGCAAAGTGCCTTTGCCTTTGCCCAGAAGAACTTGGAAAGTAGTGCTAGAGGTAGAAAAGCCTACTATGACTACCTCCAAAGAATACCAAATTGGCGACAAGGTATTCTATTTCAATTTTGGCAGAAACAAGGTAAAAGAGAAGAAAGTTTTGCCCAGTTGGCATGGTCCTTTTCCTATAGTGGAAAAAGCTTCACCTGTGGCTTACCAAATTCGCCTCAGGAAAAATTCTCAAGGTGAAGATAACCTTAAATGGGTCCACATCAATCAGCTGAGACCATGTCACCCCAGTCCTTTGGTTCCAGATACATGCATTGTTGAAATGACCCAAACTAACCATGAAGCAGAATAGCTTCGTTTTCTTTTGTTTTTCAGCTACAGAGAAAAAACAAAACCTTGAAGATTCGGTGCAGTTGCCAAGCAGATTGATCCTGTTTCCGTTCCTGATGTCGTTCTTCAAGATGTTCCTGACGCCCTGCTTCCTATTCCATTGGTGGTTTTCAACATTCCTTCCCTTTGTCCCTCATGATTTCCATTGTTTAGTCATGACTGTTGGATTTTCTTTGCCCAAGAATCATTCTTCTTGTTGGGGGGGGGGGGGGGGGGGGGAATTTGTTTGGTTTTATTTTTATTTCAACCGATCCAGTGTTCCTGAAAGTGAAGTTTTGGATATGTTTATTTGTTTTTGGGACATTTCATTGACTTTCTTTTTGAACCGTGTCCAGTGGTGTGCTGGAGCCGGCTCGCACCGGCTCGCAAGAGCCGGTTGTTAAATTTTCTTCCGGCTTGCGAGCCGGTTGTTGCAAATAGCGAGCCGGCTCTGGCTCTCCTCCCTCCCTCCGGATCCGCCTCACCGCCCGCTTGTTTTTTAAATTCTTCGCATCCAGTGCCGAGTCGCCGACTGTCCTGAGTCCTCCCTTGCCGATTTGTGCTTTAAAAATGGCCGCCGAGACTTCCAGAGGCCGCCTCGCGAGACTTCGGCTGAAGTCTCGGCGGCCATTTTGAAGCGCGAATCGGCAAGGGAGGACTCAGGACAGTCGGCGACTCGGTGCTGGAAGCGAAGAATTTAAAAAACAAGCGGGCGCGCGGTGAGGGACCGGATCGGGAGGGAGGGAGGAGAAGAAGAATTTCATAAAACAACTCGGGAGGGGGTGGCAGGGGGAAAAGAGAGTCGCTGCTGGGCATGGGTGGATGGAGGGCAGGGGAGAGGAGGGTACACTGCTGGACATGGGTGCATGCAGGGCAGGGGAAATGAGGGTCACTGCTGGACATGGGTGCATGCAGGGGAGAGAAGGGTCACTGCTGGGCATCTGGGTGCATGCAGGGCAGGGCAGAGGAGGGTCACTGCTGGACATGGGTGCATGCAGGGCAGGGGAGAGGAGGGTACACTGCTGGACATGGGTGCATGCAGGGCAGGGGAAAGGAGGGTCACTGCTGGACATCTGGGTGCATGCAGGGGAGAGGAGGGTCACTGCTGGACATCTGGGTGCATGCAGGGCAGGGCAGAGGAGGGTCGCTGGGTATGGGTGCATGCAGGGCAGGGGAGAGGAGGGTCACTGCTGGACATGGGTGCATGCAGGGCAGGGGAGAGAGAAGAAATGCTGGACATGGATGGAGGGGAGAGAAGAGTGAGGAAGGAGATGAGATGAGGGAAAAGGAAGAAAGGAGAAAAACTGCACATGGATGAAGAAAATAGGCAGAAGCTGAGGACCAGAAATGAAGAAGAAAGGAGGAAAGAAATAAATGGAAAGGAAGCCCTGGAAAAGGAGTTAAGAGGACAGATAGCAGCAGAATCGGATATTGGGCCAGCATGATCAGAAAAACAGTCACCAGACAACAAAGGTAGAAAAAAAAATCATTTTATTTTCATTATAGTGTTTGGAATATGTTCACTTTGAGAATCAGGTGCTCAACATTAAAAGTTTATATTTATTTACTTATTTATGGCATTTTATCCCACATTAAACATGAATTAGATTGGAACCTGGGATCATTTAATTTTTTTTCCTGGAGAGAGTAATGCATTGCACCCCTCCCCTGCTATAGCCAGCTCTGCAATTTTGGGGGGGGGGGCGCAGAGGTGGACGGGGGGGGGGGGGGGCGCAGTGGTGGACGGGGGGGGGGGGGGCGCTGAGGTGGACCGGGGAGAGAGCCTGTTGTTAAAAATTTACCAGCACACCACTGACTGTGTCCAATGCTTATGTTTGAAGACTTTCTTCATCATCACCATTATGTGGACCATTGTTCCTGTTTGATGTCTTTTGGATGTGAGAAGTTGTCCATTTATACCTCATCATTCATCACGGTCCACCCTATTGACTTTGGTTTGGACATTATGCCATTTTTACAGTCTAAAGACTCTCATACCATTGACTTTGTTAGACTTTGTGGAGGTCAACCATGAGTAACTCTCCACTATGCAACATCTTAGTTTACATTTTCATATTCTGTACTAATTTTGCTGATGCTTTTGCCATGCATTTTACAGTATTATGATTATTATATGTAATGATGATTTCATGTGTTAAGACATAGCTGCTAACACACTAAGAGTGTTCTAGTATTTGTAGTTTGCTGTATTAGCATTATTGAAACTACTTATGAAGTATGTGCTTCTAGTTATCATTGATAGCGTGTTAGTATTGAGTTAATGACATTTACTGTTTTTATGTCTTCAGTCTTGACCATGAGTCTGACTTAACCAGTCTAGCTGTTTTAGTTAGGTTGGAGAAGGCTTTTACTCCTTTGTAGTGAATTCCATCTCCAAGGGGGGGAATATGTAGGGGTATGTCCCTGTGTCTCCCTTGCTGGTCTTGGCCTATACAAGCCTATGACATCTTGTTACTAGAAAATGGCTGCTGCAAACCTCTGACCTGCATATCTCTGTGTCAGAGTCCGCCTTCAGTTTGTGGAAAATCACTGACAGGCTTGCTGAAGCCAAGGACACTCTGTGCTCCAATTATTCCCCTTCTATCTCTGAGATGATGAGAAGGGAGGCAGGCATGGTACCAGAAGTTACCATTTCCAAGGTCACAAAGAAAAAACAAGAATTCTTCTTGCCCATGCACGGGATGGTACAAGAGGATAATTGGTATCACCTGACCGAGAGGCGCTGGAAGAGCGGGAAGAGTTGGGGAGTTAGTTAGTCGGAATCCTTGGAAGAAGGTGGAGGCGGAAAGAAGACCAGTGACCTAAGAAGGTCCACCAACTGATGAACTGTGTATCTGGAAGAGTACCGTGTGGTCCAGCAACCTACAAGGTGTGACCTGTGCCTTTGCTGACTGCTGCAGAGTGCCTGTCGTGGCTCTGACGAAGACTCGCTGATCCCTCAGCTTGAGTCTGGGAAGTAACCTGTGCTACTCCTGAGAGGCTGCCCGGAGGTCAGCCTGCCTGGTGAGAGACAGTGATCTATTAGTCTGGGTTAGCAAGTGGTGATTACCTGAGCATAAGGCTGGTGTTAGTCATAACCTTGGTCGGGAAAGAAGCTGCTAATTACCATATTACCTCGTAACATAGTTATTGCATTCTAATCAGTTGTGCAAGTTTACCTAGCAACCAGTAAGAAATGTGTGTAGTGTGAGAATATAGTTGTAAGAATTACTGCCAGTATTTTTGTTCAGCCAAAGCTTTGCCAAATCTCTATTTTGTATATCTTTTTTTTATATTATCCATAATAAAGCTAATATATATCTCAGCCTGATTTCTCAGCTCTCTCTCTGACCGAAATAGTGGCATGTAGGGCCATAGCCAAGGTTTTCCCCCTTCCCCTAGACAGAGAACAGAATATTTTGCTTGCGGATAGTTCTGTTGGGAAACCTTGTTTCAGGTTATTTATTAGCTGGGAAATCCGCCTACAGGCCCAACCACAGACCAGCTACATGTGCTCTGTGTCTTCGTATGAAGAAGCGGACCCAAGTAGCTCAAGAAGCCCAAGGCGAGAAACTTTTTGGGGCTCGGTCCGGTCCTTCAGTGTCGGCATAGGCATCGGTACCGAGGTTGATGGTGTCGACATCAAAAGAAGTATCAACGTCAGGAGCAGAGGTAGTGGCTGCTGAGAGGCCAAGTCATGCTGGGAGTAGTGAGGTGTTGAGTGGGTCTCCACCTGTCTCGAGGCCTCCTGCTGTGCAAGCCCCCCCGGGACTGACCATCATCGGACCTGACCCTGAGGAAACGTGAGGATTCCACGTCATCCTCGTCGGCACCAAGGAGCCTCGGTGACGGGCATCGAGCAAAGGCGAAGAAGCACCATCAACGATCTCCTTCGACATACGGTGCTGAGAACTCCGGGGTGTCGAAGGATTCGGCACCGAGAGGACCGCTCCCCTCCATACAGGAGGTGCCGATGTGTTGGCCTCTTAGCAGCCCAGTACCTGCTCCTGAACCTCAGCAGATTCTGCCACCGGTTGCTGCACCGGCTCCGCAGCTTTCTCCGATGGTGGCTCTCAACGAGCGCATACGAGCCCTGCTTCCAGAACTTCTGGAAGGACTGCTGCACAAGTCTGCTTCGTCGTCGGGGGTGCTTACGTTTTCCATGCCATCTGCTGCAGTGGTGTCGGACCCTTCACCTGCGTAAGGTCCCCAAGCGGCACCGGTGTCGGCTGCCACCCAGGTCAACTCCCCTTCGACGTCGGTGGATGAAGCTTCACCGCAGTCCATGCGGATGTCGGCCTCTCGACAGCATCGAGGACATCGATCCTTGCCATCGAGGCAGGCTCAGTCTCGGATATCCCGTAGGGAAGTACTCTTCGATACTGAAGAGGAGCGTTCGTGGGAGTCAGAGGAAGATCCCAGATACTTTTCTTCCGATGAGTCTTCTGGGATTCCCTCTGAACCTTCCCCTCCACCTGAAAGGAAACTATCTTCTCCTTAGAGTCTCTTCTCTTTTACATCTTTTGTCAGGGAAATGGCTACTGCTATTCCATTCACTATGGAGGTGGACGATGAGCCCAGGGCCGAGATGCTCGAGGTCCTGGATTATCCCTCTCCACCTAAGGAGGCTGTGATGGCTCCTTTGCATAAGGTACTCAAGGAAGCCTTATGCGAAACTAATTGTTCCCTCTGTCTGCTCCCGTGATCCCGAAGAAGACTGATTCCCAGTATCGGATCCACGATGAACCAGGGGCGTAGCTACGTGGGGCCACAGGGGCATGGGCCCCCACAGATTACGCCCTGGCCCCCTCTACCCCCCCCCCCCCCCCGCCGCTGCCCGCCCCGCCCACCGCCGCATCATCAGGTACCTTGTTTGCTGGTGGGGGTCCCAAATCCCCGCCAGCCAAAGAGTCTTCTTCAGCGCCGGTTGACTCCGGTGCCTTCGTTTTGTGATCATCTGTTTCTGATGCCTTACGTCCTGCACGGGGCTACATGCACTGTGCAGGACGTAAGGCATCAGAAACAGATGATCACAAAACGAAGGTGCCGGAGTCGACCGGCACTGAAGAAGACTCTTCAGCTGGCGGGGATTGGGGACCCCCACCAGTAAACAAGGTACCTGATGCGGCGGCGGGGCAGGGGGCGGGTGGGCAGCGGCAGCGGGGGGGGGGGTTGCGGTTGCGGCGGCGGGGGGTCCAAAGTGGTGGGGAGGGGGGTTGGGGGTGGGGGGAGGTGACTAAACAGTGCCCCCCACCTCGGGCTCTGGCCCCCCTCCCACTGAGGTCTGGCTACGCCCCTGCGATGAACCTGGGTTGATGAGGTCTCAGTTACCCCACAATTCCATGGTGGTGGACTCCGCCCTCAAAAAAGCCAAGAGTACTAGGGACTATGCTTCAGCACCCACAGGCAGAGAAGCTAGGTCCTTCGACTCTTTTGGGAGGAAGACATATCAGGCCGCTATGCTCGCTGCCCGTATCTAGTCTTACCAGCTCTTCATGAGCGTTCACTTGCAGAACTCGGTGAGGCAGCTGTCTACCTTGGTTGATGCCCTCCCTCTGGAGCAGGCCAAGCCTTTTCGCCAGGTGGTCAGGCAGCAGAAAGCGTGTCGTAAATTCCTGGCCAGGGGCGCTTACGATACTTTTGATGTGGCATCTAGAATCGCTGATCAGGGTATAGCGATGCGCAGACTCTCATGACTGCATGTCTCTGACCTGGATCATTCAGTCCAGCAGAGGATGGCAGACATACCTTGCCAGGGGGATAACTTTTTCAGAGAGAAGGTGGAAGATCTGGTTGATCAGATCAAGAAGCATAATGATGCTATGGTTTCTCTCTTCCCCAGGCACCTTCTGCTACAGCCTCCTCAACCAGGAGGTTTTTTGTGGGGGCGTGGAGTGATCCTTATTCATAATTTATGCATAGGTACACTCCTGCGTCCCAACAACTTAGTCAGGCTCAGCCCCAGCTCGTTCTTGTCAACAGCGTGCGCCTAAGGCCCCTGCTGTTCCTCAGCAAAAGCAAGGGACGGGCTTTTGACTGGCTCCAGCGAAGCATAGCCACAGTAAAAGTGTCCATGCCAGACAACTTGCCGGTTGGAGGGAGGTTAATGTTTTTTCACCAAAGGTGGCCTATTGTAACCTCCGACTGGTGGGTTCTTCAAATAGTCCAGTTAGGATACACCCTCAATCTGGAATCCAAACCTCCAAATTGTCCACCGGGAGCTCATTCATAAAGCTCCCAGCACAGGCAAGTACTTGCAGAGGAACTCTCCACCCTTCTAAAGGCCCATGTGGTCGAACCCGTTCCCCTCAAGGGCTGGGGTTCTATTCCAGGTACTTCCTTGTGCAGAAGAAAACAGGGGGGATGCGTTCCATCCTAGACCTAAGGGCCCAGAACAAATTCCTAGTCTGAGAAAAGTTCAGGATGGTTTCCCTGGGCACCCTTCTTCCCATGATTAAAAAAAAACAATTGGCTATGCTCTCACACACATCTTGATACTTCCAGCTCACAGGAAGTACCTTTGATTTCGGCTGGGAACACAGCACTTTCAGTACCATGTACTGCCCTTTGGTCTGGCATCTGCACCCAGAGTGTTCACAAAGTGCCTAGCAGTAGTCGCAGCGTCGCTACGCAGACTGGACATGCCTGTGTTCCCTTACCTCGACGATTGGCTAGTAAAGAGCACCTTGGAGGACGGTGCTTGGGAGTCCATGCTGATGACTATTCAAGTGTTACAGCTACTAGGGTTCGTAATAAATTACTCCAAGTCCCATCTCACTCCTGTTCAAACACTGGAGTTCATTGGAGCACTACTGGACACAAAGACAGCTCGAGTTTATCTTCCCGAGACATGGGCAGACAACCTTCTGTCCCTGGTGTCCAAGGTTCGAGCGTCTCAGCACGTCACAGCTCGCCAGATGTTGAGACTTTTGGGGCACATGGCCTCCACAGTTCATGGAACTCCCATGGCACGGCTCCATATGAGATCAGCTCAATGGACCCTAGCTTCCCAGTGGTATCAAGCTGCAGGGAATCTGGAGGATTTTATCTGACTGTCCACAGACTTTCACAACTCTCTTCAGTGGTGGACAATCTGGCTCAATTTGACCATGGGACGCTCATTCCAAATTCCTCAGCCGCAGAAATTGTTGATGACGGATGCATCCCTCCTCGGGTGGGGAGCTCATGTAGATGGGCTTCACACTCAGGGAGCCTGGTCCTTCCAGGAAACAGGTCTTTATATCACCCTCCTGGAACTATGAGCGATCTGGAACGCTCTGAAGGCCCTTCAACCAAGCAGGGGGGCACCAGATCTCGCCCTCTGTGTCAGGAAGCCGTCCAGATGTGGCTCTGGGCACGCCATCATGGCATGCTTTTCCAAGACACTTATCTGGCAGGTGTAAACAACAGTCTGGCCGACAGGCTCAGCAAAGTAATGCAACCTCAGAAGTGGTTGCTAAATATGGGCGTAGCCCACAAGATTTTCTGAGCCTGGGGTGCCCCTCAGTGAATCTTTTTGTCACACAAATCAATCACAAGGTCCCTCAGTTCTGTTCCAGGCTTTAGGCCCACGACAGACTTGCATCAGATGCCTTTCTCCTACATTGGGGAACAGGCCTTCTGTATGCATATCCTCCCATAACTCTAGTAGGGAAGACTTTTCTGAAACTGAAGCAAGACCGCGGAACCATGTCAGATTTGGTTCCCTCTACTTCTGGAGTTGTCCTCCGACAAACCGTGGAGATTGGAGTGTTTTCCAACCCTCATCACTCAGAACTAGGGGTCGCTTCTACATCCCAACCTCTGGCTTTGAAGGCCTGGATGTTGAGAACTTAGAATTTGTCACCTTGGGTCTTTCGGAGGGTGTCTCCCGGGTCTTGCTTGCTTCCAGGAAAGATTCCACAAAGAGGTGTTACTCTTTCAAATGGAGGAGGTTTGCCGTCTGATTTGATAGCAAGGCCCTAGATCCTCTCTCTTGTCCTACACAGACCCTGCTTGAATACTTTCTACACTTGTCAGAGTCTGGTCTCAAGACCAACTCAGTAAGGGTTCACCTCAGTGCAATTAGTGCGTATCATCGGCGTATAGAGGGTAAGCATATCTCTGGACAGCCTTTAGTTGTTTGCTTCATGAGAGGTTTGCTTTTGTCAAAGCCCCCTGTCAAATCTCCGCCAGTGTCATGGGATCTCAATGTCATTCTAAAATTCTAAAATGGATGGGGTGGGTATAAAAGGCCACGAAGCCATAATTAACCCCAAGGAAGGTAGGACATCTAATACCTCTATAGAAGTGAATAAAAAGAGTAAAATCTGGAGAGCCTTTTATACCAATGCCCGTAGTTTGGGAAACAAATTTCTAGATCTTGAGGCTACAACAATGGAAGCAGACTTGGATTTAGTGGCGGTCATGGATACGTGGTTCACGGAGAACAATGACTGGGATGTTGCTATACCTGGCTATAATCTATTCAGGAAGGACAGGGTAGGAAAAAAGGGTGGAGGTGTGGCATTACATGCTAAGAATGATATCCAAGTGACAGAACTGCAGGACGTGGGGTAGGGAAGAAGCGCTGTGGGTTAAACTGGAAAGAGGGAAAGGAAAATGATATACAGACCACCCTCACAGTCGGAGGAAATGGACAGGGACTTAATTGAAGACATCCTCAAGATAGCTAGGAAAGGGGAAGTACTACTGATAGATGACTTCAATATGCCAGATGTTGATTGGGGTGTCCCGGCTGCGGGATCGTCTAGAAGCAAAGAGATCTTAGATTCCCTACAGGAAGAATTTTTCTGGCAGTGGGTGACGGAACCGATGCGGGATGGAGCTGTTCTGGACCTGGTGCTTAAGAATGGAGAGTACATTTCTGGCGTCAAGGTGGTGGACCATTTGGCATCTAGTGATCATCGTATGGTATGGTTCAATATTAAAACAGCAGAGAGGGCTCATTTGAGATTGCAGGTCCTGGATTTCAAAGGAACTAACTTTGCCAAGATGGGGAAATTTCTCAAGGAACAGTTAGCGGGATGGGAACAGCTGAAGGATGTAGAACAGCAATGGACAAGACTGAAAGGAACTATATTAAAGGCAACTAACATTTATGTTAGAAAATTACATAAAAGTAAGAGGAAAAGAAGGCCTCTCTGGTACTCAAATGTAGTAGCTGAAAAGATAAGGGGAAGGAGGCTAGCCTTTGCATGTTACAAGACGTCTCAGAAAGATGAGGACAGGAAAGAATACCTAAATAAGCGAAGAGAAGCTGGAAAAGCTATCAGGAAAGCAAAATGGCAAATGGAGGAAAAGATAGCTAATACGGTAAAATTGGGGGACAAGACCTTTTTCAGATATGTAAGTGACAAGAGGAAGGGCCATAATAGCATTGTGAGGCTCAACGCTGAGGAAAGAAATATGTGGAAGATGATAAGGTTAAAGCTGAACTGCTTAACGATTATTTCAGCTCTGTGTTCACAAATGAAAGACCGGGGGTAGGGCTGCAGAAAACAAAGGCTAAAGGCGATGGCTGTATGGTAGACCAAGACCCGTTTACGGAGGACTGTTTATGAGGAGCTCGCCAAACTAAAAGCAGACAGAGCGATGGGGCCTGATGGGTTACACCCGAGGGTGGTGCTTAAGGAACTCGGAGAAGTTCTGTTGGCTCTGCTGACGGACCTCTTCAATGTTTCCTTAGATACTGGAGTGGTCCCGGCGGACTGGAGAAGGGCGAATGTGGTTCCTCTGCACAAGAGTGGAAGTAATGAGGAGGTTGGGAATTACAGACCTGTCAGTCTGACCTCAGTGGTGAGTAAGCTAACGGAAACGCTTCTAAAGAGGAGGATTGTGAGCTTTCTTGAACTACATGGAATGCGGGACCTGAGGCAGCATGGCTTCACTAGTGGCGGGTCGTGTCAGACGAATCTGTCTTCTTCGACTGGGTGACCAAACAGTTGGATGTGGGAGGGGCGCTTGATGTGGTATACTTGGATTTCAGCAAAGCCTTTGACACGGTTCTGCACAAGCGACCGATAAATAAATTGAGTGTCCTCGGTATGGGACCTTGTTAGGTTTCTGCTATGTTTCTGCTAAGCAGGCTTAGGAGAGGCTGGTACCCACTCTGCTAGGGCTGGGAGGGGCTGGTATCTCTCTGCTAGAGTAGCTGGGTGGGACTTGTTTGCTACTGGTTAGCTGGCTTGGAGCTGACGTCTGCAGCTACAGTAATCAGGATCTATTTTTACCTGCAGTTTTCAGGTAAGCACTGCTCTAGCGTTAGTATTCTTCTGCTGTGGCCTCTTATCTTATTTCTGCTATGAGCTGTTGCTTTGTGCGCTGAAGGAATCAGTTTCCTTCTCTTTTGTGTTCCTTGGTGCTGGCCTGTCAGCACTTTTCCCTGTGTTCCGTTTTGTATTTGTTTTTCTCAGCGTGGGGTTAATTAGCTTTTCCCTGCAGCTGGGCTGGGGCAGTGCGTGCCGTCTGTGTTGTGTCAACTTATTTGTTTGAGTTCCCTCTGTGGTAGTTCCTCCTCCTTTTCTGTGGTTAGTGGAACCTTTAATCCTTGTTCTAGCCAGTACTTCTTTTGCCTAGTTCTCTGTAGTGCTGGATCCTGCCTGGTCTGTCCTGCTCATTTGTCTGGTTCAGCTTCACCTGATACAACTGCTACCTTTTGTTGGCCTGAAGTCCTGCCGGCCGCCCGAACCCAGGGGCTCAACTCCTGAGGGACCGTGGCTAAGTGCAGGTGAAGTCTCGAGAAGCTGTTCCGGTATCTTTGTCCCTGCTTTACCCGGTGGAGTCCTGTTGTCGCCAGCCGGTTCCTGTGACTCCGCGTCCGGTAGTTGGGGAGGCAGCCTAGCCTGCTGGTGCAGGCCGTACGTGCCCTGAGGTTCTCTACCTTCGAGGAGATTTGCACCTCTCCTCGTGAGCCTGGTGTTCTGGTTGAGTACCCTGTGGTTTTATTATTTTTCCTAGTTGTGGTTCGGTCCACCCCAGGCCGTTCCTAGTCTTCCCTTCTGTCCACGGCCTGGGCCCAAGGGCTCACGATCTGGGAGCGAATGAAATAAGTAACAGACCTAGAGTAACGGATTGGGTAAAAAATTGGTTTACTGGTGGGAGCCAGAGGGTAGTGATAAATGGAGCTTGCTCTGAAGAAAAGGATGTCGTCAGTGGAGTACCGCAGGGATCGGTCCTAGGGCCGGCTCTTTTTAACGTCTTTGTGAGCGATATTGCGGAGGGGCTGTCTGGTAAAGTTTGTCTCTCTGCAGATGATACTAAACTCTGCAACAGGGTGGACACCCTGGAGGGTGTGAATGACATGAGGAAGGACCTAGCGAAGCTAGAGGGATGGACTGATATTTGGCAACTAAGGTTTAATCCCAAAAAATTCAGGGTCATGCACTTGGATCGCAAAAATCTGAGGGAATGGTACAGTATTTATTTATTACATTTGTATCCCACATTTTCCCACCTATTTGCAGGCTCAATGTGGCTTACAGAGTACCGCAGAGGCGATCGCCAATACCGGTCATAACAAATACAAAGTGAGGTTGTGGTAAAGTAAAGTTCATGTGTGACAGACACATTGGGGAATCGTAAGAAGAAGATTTAAATTATGTCCAGTATGAGCTTTGATTTTGTTGTGTTGCTGGATTAAGGCATTTAAGTTGTATCGTTAGGGTATGCCTTTTTGAACAAGTTAGTTTTTAGTAATTTCCGGAATTTCAGGTGGTTATATGTTGTTTTCATGGCTTTTGGTAATGCGTTCCATAGTTGTGTGCTTATATAGGAGAAACTGGATGCATAGGTAGATTTGTATTTAAGTCCTTTGCAGCTTGGGTGATGGAGATTTAGGTATGTTCATGTTGATCTTGATGTGTTTCTGGTTGGTAGATCTATGAGGTCTGTCATGTATCCCGGGGCTTCTCCGTAGATGATTTTGTGAACCAGGGTGCACATTTTGAACGCAATGCGTTCTTTGATTGGGAGCCAGTGTAGTTTTTCTCATAGGGGTTTGGCGCTTTCGAATTTCGTTTTTCCAAATATAAGTCTGGCTGCTGTGTTTTGAGCAGTTTGGAGTTTGTTTATGATTTGTTCTTTGCATCCCACATAGATAACGTTACAGTAGTCTAGATGGCTTAGTACCATAGATTGTACCAAGTTGTGAAATATTTCTCTCGGGAAAAAAGGTTTTACTCGTTTGAGCTTCCACATTGAGTGGAACATTTTCTTCGTTGTAGTTTCACTTGGCTCTCTAGTGTGAGGTTTTGGTCGATTATGACTGAGAATTTTCAGGCTGTCTGAGATAGGGAGGGTGTAGTCTGAGGTGGTTATGTTGGTGGGTTTGTTCATGTTATATTGGGATGAGAGGATGAGACTGTGTGTTTTTTCTGTGTTAAGTTTTAGTTGAAATGCATTTGCCCATGAGTTCATGATGTTTAGGCTGAGATTGATTTCTTTGGTGATTTCTGTAAGGTCATGTTTGTATGGGATGTAAATTGTGGCGTTGTCTGCGTATATGAAAGGGTTGAGGCCTTGATTGGATAAGGACTTGGCTAGTGAGGTCATCATTAGGTTGAAAAGGAGTGGTGGTAGTGGTGATCCTTGAGGTACTCCACAGTCTGCTTTCCATGGTGGTGATATGTTCGAAATTGATTTCACTTGATATGTTCTATTGGTTAGGAAACCCTTGATCCAGCTAAGTACATTTCCACCAATCCCGAAATATTCTAGTATGCTTAGTAGTATGTTGTGATTTACCATGTTGAATGCACTAGACATGTCAAATTGTAGGAGAAGTACGCTTTTGCCTGTTGCAATCTCTTGTTTGAATTTGGCTAAGAGAGTAATTAGAACTGTTTCGGTGATGTGGTTGGAGCGGAATCCTGATTGTGATTCGTAGAGTATTGTGAATTTGTTTATGTAGTCAGTTAGTTGTTTAGTTACCATGCTTTCCATCAGTTTGACTACTAGTGGGATTGATGCTACTGGGCGGTAGTTGGTGAAATCATTTGTATTGGGGTGAGTAGGATGTTGCCGTTTTCCTTAGGGAAGAGACCATGTTGAAGCATGTAGTTTAAGTGGGATGTGAGGTCTGTTGTGAAGCAGTGGGGAACAGATTTTAATAGGTGACTAGGGCAGATATCCAATTTACAATGAGTCTTGGAGAACTTATTAATCGCTTGGTTGACTGCTTCAGCGGTGAGTGGAAGGAAGCTTGTCCAAAATCTGTCCGCTAGATATTTGCCGTGGACTGGGTCCATACAGTCGATGAAATTTCCGATGTTGCTGCTGTTCTGAGGTAACGTGTTACATAGGCTTACAATTTTTTCTTTTAAGTATTTGGCAAGTTTATCTGCAGGTGGGATATCTGTGTTGGTTGTGGTGACCACAGTGGCGTCTAGTAGTTTGCCCACTAGTTGGTATAATTTTTTTGTGTCTTTGTAGTCAGGCCCTATTTTGGTTCTCTAGTATTGCCTTTTGGCTTGTTTGATTGCGTATTTATATTTTCTTTGATTGTGTTTCCATGCAGTGAGTGTTTGTGCATCTTTCATTTTTTTCCATGCTCGTTCGAGTCTCCTGGATTGTGTTTTCAGTTTCTGTAGTTCTTCGTTGTACCATGGTATCGCATTGTGCCTACGTGAGGGTCGTGTTTGTAAGAGTGCTATTTCGTCTAATATGGTTTTATATCTTTTATCCCAGTCCGTGAGATAGTGTGTGAAGTCCGTTTGTGCAGTCCATTCATTATTGTATATTTGTTGCCAGAATGTTTCCGAGTCTATTTGGCCTCTTGTGCTGTAGGTTGTGTGTTCTTGTATACAATATGAGCCCTTTTTCCGCCAGAGTAGGGATAGGTTTAGTTGATCCGACCATGGTATGTTTGTCCAGTTTAAGTCTGATAATATTAGGTTCTGGTCTGTGGCTAGTTTGTGTGACTTACTACTACTACTATTTAGCATTTCTATAGCGCTACAAGGCATACGCAGCGCTGTACAAACATAGAAGAAAGACAGTCCCTGCTCAAAGAGCTTACAATCTAATAGACAAAAAATAAATAAATAAAGTAAGAGGAAGGAAGAGAGGAGGGTAGGTGGAGGCGAGTGGTTACGAGTCAAAAGCAATGTTAAAGAGGTGGGCTTTCAGTCAAGATTTAAAGGTGGCCAAGGATGGGGCAAGACGTAGGGGCTCAGGAAGTTTATTCCAGGCGTAGGGTGCAGCGAGACAGAAGGCGCGAAGTCTGGAGTTGGTAGTAGTGGAGAAGGGAACAGATAAGAAGGATTTATCCATGGAGCGGAGTGCACGGGAAGGGGGTGTAGGGAAGGACGAGTGTGGAGAGATACTGGGGAGCAGCAGAGTGAGTACATTTATAGGTTAGTAGAAGAAGTTTGAACAGGATGCGAAAACGGATAGGGAGCCAGTGAAGGGTCTTGAGGAGAGGGGTAGTATGAGTAAAGCGACCCTGGCGGAAGATGAGACGGACAGCAGAGTTTTGAACCGACTGGAGAGGGGAGAGGTGACTAAGTGGGAGGCCAGCAAGAAGTAGATTGCAGTAGTCTAAACGAGAGGTGACAAGGGTGTGGATGAGGGTTTTGATAGAGTGCTCGGAAAGAAAGGGGTGGATTTTACGGATGTTGTAAAGAAAGAAACGACAGGTCTTGGCAATCTGCTGGATATGAGCAGAGGAGAGAGAAGTGTCAAGGATGACCCCAAGGTTTCGAGCTGAGGAGACAGGGAGAATGAGAGAGCCATCAACAGAAATAGAAAACGGGGGGAGCGGGGAGGTGGGTTTGGGGGGGGGGGGGAAATGAGAAGCTCGGTTTTGGTCATATTTAATTTCAGGTGGCGTTGAGACATCCAGACAGCAATGTCAGACAAGCACGCTGAAACTTTGGTTTGGATGCAAGGTGAGATATCAGGGGTAGAAAGGTAGATTTGGGAGTCATCAGCATAGAGATGGTAGGAAAAGCCATGGGATGAGATTAATGAACCAAGGGAAGAAGTGTAGATAGAAAAGAGGAGGGGACCAAGAACAGAACCCTGAGGTACGCCGACAGGCAGAGGGATAGAAGTAGAAGAGGATCCACCAGAGTGAACACTAAAGGTGCGGAGGGAGAGGTAGGAAGAGAACCAGGAAAGGACAGAGCCCTGCAATCCAAGTGAGGACAGGGTATCGAGAAGTATGCTGTGATCGACAGTGTCAAAAGCAGCAGAAAGATCAAGAAGAATGAGGATGGAATATTGACCTCTGGATTTAGCCAGTAATAGGTCATTGGAGACTTTGGTAAGCGCAGTTTCGGTTGAGTGGAGAGGGCGAAAACCAGATTGTAGTGGGTCAAGAATAGCATGTGAGGAGAGAAAATCAAGGCAGCGGCGGTGAACAGCACGCTCAAGTAATTTGGAGAGAAAAGGAAGGAGGGAGATGGGTCGGTAATTAGAGGGACAAGTAGGGTCGAGTGAAGGCTTCTTAAGGAGAGGTGTGACCACAGCATGTTTTGCCATACTTGGAAAGACCAAAGGTCCATCAAGCCCAGCATCCTGTTTCCAACAGTGGCCAATCCAGGTCACAAATACCTGGCAAGATCCCAAAAAAGTACAAAACATTCTATACTGCTGATCCCAGGAATAGTGGATTTTCCCCAAGTTCATTTAATAATGGTCTATGGACTTTTCCTTTAGGAAGCCATCCAAACCTTTTTTAAACTCCGCTAAGCTAACCACCTTTACCACATTCTCTGGCAAAGAATTCCAGAGTTTAATTACACATTGAGTGACGAAACATTTTCTTCGATTCATTTTAAATTTACTACATTGTAGCTTCATCGCATGCTTCCTAGTCCTAGTATTTTTGGAAAGGGTAAACAGATGCTTCACATCTACCCGTTTAACTTCACTCATTATTTTATAGTCCTCTATCATATCTCCTCCCAGCCGCCTTTTCTCCAAGCTGAAGAGCCCTAGCCACTTTAGCCTTTCCTCATAGGGAAGTCGTCCCATCCCCTTTATCATTTTTGTTGCCCTTCTCTGCACCTTTTCTAATTCCACTTTATCTTTTTTGAGATGCGGCGACCAGAATTGAACACAATATTCGAGGTGTAGTCGCACTATGGAGTGATACAAAGGCATTATAACATCCTCATTTTTGTTTTCCATTCCTTTCCTAATAATACCTAACATTCTATTTGCTTTTTTAGCCGCAGCAAATAGAATGTTAGGTATTATTAGGAAAGGAATGGAAAACAAAAATGAGGATGTTATAATGCCTTTGTATGATATTCCCATAACACCAGCAGTCTCATATTTGGGCACCAAAGAATATTCTGGAGTGGCAAGGGACATGCCTATCTTAGACATTCTGTGCTCTGAGACACTGTTTCCCAGAATCAGTCCTGGGGTGCCCCTCGTCAGTCAGGTTTTCTGGATATCCACAATGAATATGCATAACAGAGACTGGCATATAATGGATGCATTGTAATCTAATCTCTTTCATGCATATTCAATGTGGATATTGTCAAAAACTGACTGGCAAGGGGTACTCCAGAACTGGATTTGGGAACTAACCCCTGTATGAGGAGGAGGCAGACACTCTAGACACCTAAATGACAGATCTGAGGATGTTCATATATAACAGTGGCTGCATTGATGTAAATGTAAAACCACCTTGTTATGTGTGTGTGTGCGCTATGTGCCCTTGGGAATATGATCACTCACACATATATGCCCAACTTCTTTAATTACAATTTTACAGATCTATTTATTAATCGCCAGTAAGATCATGAGAGGATTTTTTGTATGTATATATTGGATTATCAGAAACACGTGCACACCTCCATTTGGCTAGAGACTTTGACTTGGGAATATGATGTCATCTCCTGTATGTAAACCTCCTTGTTGTAAACACCACAACATACACCTTTGATGTTTAGGGGCCAGTGTCCATACCCTGATCCCTGAGCCAGTCCAGGCTGTCTGCTTTCCCAGATAAGTACTACAGAGAGATGGCACGGTTGATACTTCCAGCCTGGACATTTGAAGCTACTCGTGGCTATCTAACCACCCCAGCCTGGTGCATTATGGAACTTGAAACACAGCATTAGGGCTACTTCTCATTTTTAACTTACATTCCACAGCATTGTGAGATTTGTAGTGTGTGTCGTTCCATGATGCACCAGGATGGGGTGTTTAGAAACCCAGGAGTGGGACAAAATGGCCATGCAGGAACATTTTTACTTGCCATCTTTGCATGAGGATGGGAATTCCATTGAAATGTTGTGTTGCAGACTGAGTTCAATACACACTATTTTGAAACACCTGGGGGAGAGGTGTAGACACACACATGTACACCAATATTAGAGTATATTGGGGCACATAAGTAAGGCCACTTCCACCCTTATATCAGAGGAGAATGCTGCACATCTGGAAGTGGTCAGAAGCTGCACAGTTCCATCATGTCAGGGACAATAAGCACCAGTTGACTGATCTGCAGTCTCTGAACCACCATGTATGCAGGCACATTGAAACAATATGTGTCTTGGAATGGTTTGGCAAACTGGAAGCCCTAGGTTTGTCATGGGCTTGCACCCCCTCATGTGAATAAACACATCAGGAGCTGACAAACAACCACGCAAATGTCCATTTGGTCAATGGCATCCATTATAGAGACACTGGTACAGAGTCAGAGAGCCAGCAACATGATATTTACTATCATCCTAGGTACACATAACTATATCCACAAACCCCCACAAGCAGACTTTGTAGTTTTGCAGGTGATAGCTCTCCACAGGACGTTGGAGATATATACACCTATGCTCAATTAACCATCACATAATAGTAATGCATGGTGCTATATAAACTGATCTGTTTGGCACTTAAAGGTTAGGATACATACTCCACTTATGACATGATCAATTGACTACTACTACTACTACTATTTAGCATTTATATAGCGCTACAAAGCATACACAGCGCTGCACAAACATAGAAGAAAGACAGTCCCTGCTCAATGAGCTTACAATCTAATAGACAATAATAATAATAAAGCAAGCAAATCAATTATGTGTAGAGGAAAGAGGAGAGGAGGGTAGGCAGAAGCAAGAGGTATACTTCCATCTCCATTTCTTGTGGGGCTCAGGCCTATGCCCTCTTCTCCAGAGGGTAAAACAGCTCGATGGTCAGCTATGGAAATGGAGCAGGAAGACAGTTATTAGGTCCATGAACCTGACTGTGTGTCTCACCTGAGTTGTTGGAGACACAGACAACAGCTCACAAACTGAATAGGCATGAGTGGATCAAAATTGGTGCTGGAAGCAGGCCAGGTACTTAGGTTTGCAGGATATCCACAATACATACTTTGCTGTCATGATTCATTCTTGTGGATATCCTGATACCCATCACTGGCTGAGCTGAGTCCAGGATCTAGTTTAGCAAACAGTGGCATTTGGCAGAAGGTGATCCAGTGATGGGGTGAAAAAATAACATATGCATAGACAATTGTAATCTATTTGACTTGCAAGCGACAGCTGAACCACTCAACAAAAGCCAGGTCCAGACAAGTATGGGACCCATGTTCCAGCCAAATTTGTATCTCTGCAAACCCCTTCTGGAAATGAGGGACATGCCAGGCATCTGAATAGGTGTAATGCTAAAATGCTGTATAGGCATGGCCAGAAAAAACTCACCACATGTACTAAATGGCCTGTTGAGTGTGGCATCCCAGTCGCTAACAGTCATATAGTGACTATCCCATTGCGATAAAGATAGTGAAGTATTTCTCCTATAGCTCATCTGTCGGTGTCAGATGGATCTGTGGCGAGAGTGCACAGGGTACAACAGGAACAGCGCATTGTGCAGCAGAACACATGATAAGGCCTAAATAAACAGTTCTGAACACAATGTTTTTTCCAAATTCTCCACATCTGAATATACTGTATGCTGCTTCTTCAAACTTACAAGTAAAGTATTCTTTGATGACCTGTTGCCGCACCTGTCTCCTACTCGCTTTCCTGCCTGGACACCTGCAGGGCAACATGGAGGATCTGGTGGGAGATCCAGATTAATTTTCACCGGGATCTGATGCCTGACAGCAATATTGTGCAGCATGCAGCAGGCCAGCACGATCTCAGCGACAGTCTCGGAGCCATACTGCAAGGTGCCACCTGTCCTATCCGGACACCTGAAGAAACTTTTTTAACATGCCAAAGGTGCACTCGATGACCCCGCAAGTGGCTCTGTAGGCCTCATTATATGCCGCTTCTGAAGGTGTCACAGGTTCATGCAGAGGAGTGAGGGAGAAGCCAGCTACAACAACAATATCCCACGTCACCTGTGGCAAGAGGGGTGAATATTAGTTTCACATCATGTATAGCACACACATTATAGCCACATTTCTCAAAAGAGCTATTAATAGGATCTTTTCAATGGTGTCACCTACAAGAAAATTCATCCCACATAATATCCTCCATTGCACAGGCAACCATTTCAAGTGCTTCAAATATAATCTTCTTTTCAAAGTCTTTCTTTGCTTCCTTATCAGCACTTTACATTCGACTTGCCATTCCTTATGCTATTTCCTATTTTCAGTCAGATCCTTTTTCCATCTTCTGAAGGATTTTCTTTTAGCTCTGATAGCTTCCTTCACCTCACTTTTTAAGCATGCCAGCTGTCGTTTAGCCTTCCTTCCTCCTTTTTTAATACATGGAATATATCTGGCCTGGACTTCTAGGATGGCATTTCTGAACATCATCCACGCCTGATGTAAATTTTTGAGCTTTGCAGCTGCTCCTCTAAGTTTCTTTGTTTTCCTACCGTTCTTCTCATTTTATCTTAGTATTGATTTCCTGTGCGTACTTTCTCCACAGCTTATATCAAACTTGATTATGTTATGATAACTGTTATCAAATGGCCAGCACCATTACCTCCTGCACCAGATCATTCACTCTACTAATGACTAGATCTAGAATTGTTCCCCCTCTTGTTGGTTCCTGAACCAGGTGCTCCATAATGCAGTCCTTGATTTCATCAAGGAATTTTATCTCCCTGGCATACCCTGATGTTACATATATCCAGTCAATATCAGGGTAATTGAAATTACTCATTACTATTGTATTCCCTAGTTTTGTTAGCCTCCCTAATTTCTGATAACATTTCTATATCTTCCTGTGTTTTGTACTGATACTATAGTAACTGTAAAAAAAAGTCCCCTTAAATGCTAGTCTATGGAACTGTAACAGAGACTTTATATGGCAAAAGACAGAACAGAATCAAGAATGCAAATTTTATATCACAATCATCACTACATATGCTATGTTGGAGAAACTGGATGGACCATGCTGGTCCTCATCTGCCATCATCTACTATGTTCTGCCTCTAATCATTCTCTCCTTAAGCTCCTCTTCTTGGCTTCCATGTCCTCTCCCTCCAGATGTTCAGCTTATTTATTTCCTAAACCTAGGCCCTGCCCCAGATGAAGCTTCCCCCAGAGCACATTTGCTGGCTTTTATTTTTCCTTCTGTAACTTTATTTATGCTACCCTGTTTTTCAAAAGGCTTTACTTGTTGATTTCTCTCTGCCAGATTATCTACTGTCCTTCTTAGTTTCTTCTTCTAGTACATATGTCTTATCACATTAGCATGCACAACAGATATATCAGATTAACATTATATTGCTCATGTTACTAGTCTCAGCAACAAAATGACAATTGGCCCCATATAGGGTCCTCTATCTCCTAATGGGCCAGGTTGGCAATGGAAAAAAAAGAAATCATCACCTCCTCCTATCTAAATGTTGGAAGAATCTCTGCTAAATCCATAGGCATATATTTTAAATTGAAATAATCGCTTTCACCTTCCCCCCACCCCATACACACACACACACAAAACCCACCATGGCAATTGCCCAAAGCCTTCATGCCATAGAGGTACCAAACCTACCTCAAACTGAAGCAGGTATAGCCCCCCCCCCCCCCCCCCCCGCCAGTTTCTGCCATGGGTCTCTGTGTGTCTAACACTGGCTCTGCATGCATGAAGTGAAGACGTGACTGAAATCTTCCTACTGCCCTCCTAAGGATCACGTTGCAGAGATGGGAATACGGTCATTGGCTTCTCTCTAACCTTTGGCACTGACTGGTTTGTTAACACTTAAAACTCTTACCCTTTATGCATACAAGCATTTCAGAAAAGGAGTCATGCTAATTGCCAAGCTGGGATGCTTTCTTTTCTTCAGGATGTTTTCAATTACTTGTGCCTATAGCAGTTGGCCACTAGATGGCACTTCCTGCTGTACTTGGAGACAAAGCTAGTAACCCTGGTGGAAAGTGAGTTTATTATAGGGGCTGGGGGGGGGGGGGGGGGAACAATTTTTTAATCTTTCTTATGGGAAGGAGGGCATTTCAGTGTTTTAATAGAAAACAAACGTTTATATTGGCCAAGGTTGATTCTACAGATTAAAAGGGAGGGAGGAAGTGATCCTTGGAATTAATTGAAAAATCCATAGTCCAGTCTTTTGGGAATGAACCTGCACCATTTAATTGTTAGTATTTTATAAGCTATTATACAATACATACATTGAAAATGTATCATCAAACTTACTTTAGAGTTAAAAAGGGGTATTTCAACATGCCCAGTTATGGCAATGGAGAAGGTATTAAAAACTTTTAACTTTTTAAAGAGTAGATAAGCATTGGAGCCAGTTCCCTATGGAAGTAGTGGCACCTCTATCATTGGTGATCTTACACAATACCACTCAGCAAACCAGAATGCTATCAATTAGGATCAAACTGAAATTAGCTCTCCTCCCACTCACCCCAATACTGACAGTCTTTTGGTGTGTAGGGGATAGCCTGTACCTGTTGTAAGTGGCCACCAGAAGAGTCAAAACTGGGGGTTCCAAGTTGGGATCAGGAGTTAGGGACTGGAATTGGAGCCCTGATCTGGGATTGCATCTGTCAGAAACCACCTCAAAGTACTTCTGGCTCTGGGCAATATGGAAAAAATCAATAGGGGCAATATCACCAAATGGGCTAATTTTATGCAAACTATGACAGTTATGAACCTCACCCCTAAGCAATGGTATTTATTGGGTATCATCTCAGCATCTCAGATTTACTGCTAGTGCTATCTTAATATCTGATTCATGCCAAAGAGAACACCTTCCAGAACTCATAGGATGTAATATGTATAAACAACTTATCAAAGTGTACTTGGAAACTGCCTTTTAATTAGACCTACGGTACCAAGCATGGTGGGACATATTTTTGTCCAATTGCATTTCTTGGTATTTGATAATTATCTGTTATCAATGCTATTCTTGTGTTCTCCTATGTCTGATCTTCTTGCATCAAGCTTTTTATCAGTTGGAATGAGAATGCCCCAAGTGATCACAACTTCTTCATTTTCTGCAATTCATGAACCCAGTGCTTTTCTCTTACAATGATATTGCAGTGTTTACTACACAGCAATGAGATGAATAACTGTTTTCAGCTTTTCCTTACAGAATCTATTTGTCTGTTTTCCCAGGTTCTTTTTTTTTTTTCAAAACTTGCTGTGAATCATCTCATCTATTATCACCTGTCCTGGGCTGGAAGTATCAATCTGGATCCTTAGGTTTTAGGTCACCTCCTTAACCATTCGTGTGTCTGGTTTTGACTGATGCAAGATTCCTGGAGTAATACTTTACATTCTCCATTGTATTTGTGCATTTTCTGCTTCCCCCCCCCCCCCCTTTAATTCTGATCTAATTATTTTAAAAAGATTTTCTCTTGTTTTACAAACTCTGTTGCTTCCTTCCCTGAACTGGTGTATTCTCACTTTCTTCTATTAATTGTAATGCTTATCTGGGGTTAAGAACAGAAACAGAGGCTGGATATTTATGTTCATATTTCAACAGTTTGTGTATGTTTTGGGCTGTTGATGCTTTTAAATTGGCCTGCAGGCAAATCATATTAGCTTTGTTTATAATCTATTTTTATAAAACCTAATCCTTCAGCTCTTGCAACCTAGTCTCAGCAAACATTGATTCTTATGCATTACCTCATGGGCACAAAGCGGTTTACATATTATATACGGGTACTTATTTTGTACCTGGGCCAATGAAGGGTTAAGTGACTTGTCCAGAGTCACAAGGAGCTGCAGTGGGAATTGAACCCAGTTACTTAGGTTCTCAGGTTACTGCACTAATCATTAGGCAACTCTTCCGATTTTAATTTTCCATAATATTCTTTGCTGATTTTTTCTCTCAGTAATTTATACTGGAGTGTTGCTTTTTCTTCTGTTCCAAGATTATTTACATATACCTTCTTGTTCAAAATCAAATGTGTGATTTATTTTCACCCTTCCTTAGCCCTCACAGGGAGGGGAAAACACAAAAATAATAAGACAGAGAACTTAGGCTCAGTTAGGTGCAATCATTTATTATCTTTATTGATATCTTATAGAGCCAAATACAAAAAATAGTTCTCTCTCTGGAGCAGGTTGCCAATCAGCAGTGCACATCCTGAAAGACAAGGTCTGCTCAGCTAATACTGCCCTGGACATCACATATATACTGTTACAAGTTACATTTTTCTAGAAATCATGTGATTTCCCATAAACCAGAACCATTAGGTAGCCTTATACCATATATGGATTGGTCATGTATTCTATCAGTCTCTCCTGATGTGTTTGCACGTGAACTGTCGGTGGCCATTGTTTAATTATTTATGAGTTCTGTGTCAGTTCTGCGCAGTGGCGTAGCAAGGGCGGGGTGGTGGGGGCGGTCCGCCCTGGGTGTCAGCGGGTGGGGGGGGTGCTCCGTCGAGAGCCAACAGCTCTCATCTCCTGCCACCACCCTGCCTTTTTTTAAAATACATGCAGCGACGCAGGCAGCGCCTCACGTCTGCTCTGCGTGCTGTGAAAGGAGAAGATCACCTTGCTGGCGTCGGGCCTTCCCTCACTGTGTCCCGCCCTCAAGGAAATAGGAAGTTACCTCAGAAGAGGGCGGGACACAGCGAGGGAAGGCCCGATGCCAGCGAGGCGATCTTCTCCTTTCACAGCACACGCAGGGCAGGCGTGAGGCGCTGCCTGCGTCGCTGCATGGATTAAAAAAAAGGCAGGGTGGTCGCAGGAGAAGAGGGCTCTGTCGGCTCTCGATGGAGGGGGGATGGGACCAGGTTGGGGGGGGCTCAGATGGGAGAGGAGGAGCTCAGAGGGGAGAAGGGGATTGGGGAGGGTGGGGGAGCTCAGAGGGGTGCTCAGGGAGAAGGGGATTGGGGAGGGGAGAAGGGGATTAGGGAGGGTGGGGGAACTCAGAGGGGTGCTCAGAGGGGAGAAGGGGATTGGGGAGGGGTGGGGGAGCTCAGAGGGGTGCTCAGAGGGGAGAAGGGGATTGGGGAGGGGAGAAGGGGATTGGGGAGGGGAGAAGGGGATTGGGGAGGGATGGGGAGCTCAGAGGGGAGAAGGGGATTGGGGAGGGGTGGGGGAGCTCAGAGGGGTGCTCAGAGAGAAGAAGGGGACTGGGGAGGGGAGTGCTCAGATGGGAGAAGGGGTCTGAAGCTGGAACTGGGGTCTGACAAGGGGGCAGGAGGGAAAATGTGGGATATAAGTAACCCATAAATAAATAAATAAATAAAATGGGTCCATGCCTGGGGCAGGTGGGAGAATGGGTCTGGGGCTGAAAAGGGGGGATGCAAGGCATGTGGTGGATGAAGGGGGCTGGAACTGGGGGCTGAAAAGGGGCAGGGGCTGAAACTGTGGGGACTGGAGGCTTTAAAGGGAACAGGAAGATCTGACTGGGGCTGAAGCTTGGGACTGGTGAGAGAAAAGGGCTGGGGTTGAAACTAGGGGCTGAAAAGGGGACAGGGTGAAGAGGCTAGGGGCTGAAGCTCGGGACTGATGGGAGAAAAGGGCTGGGGACTGGTGGGATAGTGGGGCTGAAAAGAGGGGCAGGTGGGAGATGTGGGCTGAGGCTGGAACTAGGGGCAGGTGGAATAAGGGGGCTGGAACTGGGGGCTGAAAAGAGGGGGCAGAGAGAGAGGGAACAGACCCTGGATGGAAGGGGGGAGCGTGATGGAGGGCAGACCCTGGATGGATGGGAGAGGGAGGGCAGACAGATTGAAGGGGCAGAGAGAAAGGGCAGATGGTGGGTGGAAGGGGGAGAGAGAAAGAGGGCAGACTGGGGCAAATGGTGGATGGAAGGGGCAGAGATAGAGGGCAGATGCAGATGGAAGAGAGAGAGAAGGCAGATGTTGATGGAAGGGGGAGAGAGATGGCAGACTGGGGCAGATGGTGGATGGAAGGGGCAGAAATAGAGGGCAGATGTGGATGGAAGGGAGAGAGAGGGCAGACAGTAGATGGAAGGGGCAGAGAGAGAGGGCAGACACTGGATGGCAGAGAGAGAGCGAAGACAGATGCTGGATGGAAGGAAGACAGTGAAAAGAAGATGAGGAAAGCAGAAATCAGAGACAACAAACTGTAAATAAAATATATATGTTTATTTTTTTTGCTTTAGGATATAGTATTGTAGCTGTGTTAATAAATGTTTATAAATAGAACATGCAAATAAGGTAATCTTTTTATTGGACTAATTTTAATACATTTTGACTTAACTTTCAGAAAACAAAACCCCCTTCCTCAGGTCAGGATAGGATACTGTAACAGCACTATACTGTATTGACCTGAGGAAGGAGATTTTGGCCTCTGGAAGCTAAATGTATTAGTCCAATAAAATGGTATTATTTTATTTTCTGTATTTGTTTTATTTCTATTTGTTAATTTGTAAAGTAGTGATTGGTATTTGTTAGTTTTTTCAAATTTACATCTGCTGTCTTTATATTTTGCACAGTACTAGGGGACATTTTCTGCTTCTGTGGTGTTGCATTGTATGCAGAGTCTGGCATCGGGGGTTCAGTTTAATTTTTGTCTAACCAGAAAGTTTATGATTACTTATTCTATAGTGGATTAGGGTGTATCTGTGTTTGTGAAAAAGACATGGCTTTCGGTTGGCATGACTGTGCAGGATCGACGATCTGTACTAATCTGTCTGTTTTCGTTTTACAATAGGTGAATTGATGTTCTAGTGCTCACTGAAGTGTTTAAGATGCTTTCCTTTTCCTTGTGTGACTCGTACAAATTACTGCTTATGGTATGGTAGAATTGCTCTATAGGTCCTGAATGTTTTGTATTCTCGGTATGCCTAGTACTGGATTGGGGGGGGGGGGTGGTGTTAAAAAATGACTGGCCCCGGGTGTCAACTACCCTAGCTACGCCACTGGTTCTGCATGCACGGCCAGAACAATACCCTTGTGTCCTCTCTCTGTCTATCTCCCTTAGCCCTCACACTGTGTCCTCAGCCTGTCAGCAACTGCCAAGGTTACATCCACCTTATATGAAAAACATACTCAGCTGCAAACTAAATGTTATGAAGTGTCAGTTCTCAGCTCCTGAGAAAGCAATGATTGTTACACAAGATGCTGAGTTAGTAGGCTAACATTGTTTTGTCCCCTGACAGCCTGGCACTAGTTATGTTTCAATCATTTTTATTAAGTGAACATAATCAGCTGTAACATTTCACATTACATAAGCAAGTTCCATAACAGCAATTGGCATATCTTCACATTTTGTATTTTTATTGATATTAGTATTTCCCCCCCTAAACTACTCCCCCTCCCCTCCCCGTTCCCTACCCCCCTTCCCTCCCCAAAGCCTCCTCCCCCCCCTTTTTCCCTTATATATCCAATAACAAGCAGAGGTTACAGGAGCAGCAGCAACGGGGATTATAGGTTCAATATCTGGCTCCGGACCATTGGGGTCAAGGTTTCCCAAAAGGGTGCCCATCTGCATTCAAATTGTTGTCTTCTTATCCGTGGCTGGTTCCGCATTGCCAGATGTTCTGTACGTAAAGTATAAGCATTTGAGTTCGCCAATATTGCAGTGATGGTGGTTTGTTCCCCAGCCACTCCTGCAGGATTGCTTTTTTCACTACTACTGTAGCTCTTTTTACAAAGTCTGTGAATCCTTTCGGCATTGGCTTGCTTAGCCTTGGGTGTCCAAAAAGCAACTTTGGATCATATGTTCATCTTCGGGACCAGAGTTCTGTCACTTGTTGTAGTATACTTTTCCAAAACCAAACCACTCTTGGGCATGTCCAAAACATGTGAGCCAATGTAGCCCCTTCTTAATGGCATTTCCCACATGCTCCATCCGGTGATGCTCCCATATGGAAAGCTCTTCTAGGCGCCACATATATCCTTAGTGCAAATTTATATTGTATTTCCCAGTGCTCTGCCAGTTTTGTGGTCTGCCAGAGCGGCCTGGCACTAGTTATAATGTGACCCTGAAATCTGTTAATGTCTTCACTGCTAGGATATGTGTGTGAGCAATGCATTGTGTGTAATGTAGTTCACAGACAACGCAACCCCACTTGTTTGTCTGTATAAGATCCGTTACTACTGGTTGTGATGCTGCTTAGATCACTCCTCTGTCTCAGCCAAGCTTGGCTTCTTTGTTTACGTGCCAGCACTTCCTGGCCATTCTTGCTATCTCTGTCCTGAGAGGTCAGCCAGGTATGACCTTTTCCTCCAATCAGGGGCTGCCCCCTAGAGCCGCCCTTGCCACTCGAGGGCAGGCTTTGTCCCTATTGGCCTTTCTACTCTTTCTTCTCTGAGTCTGTATGAGCTTCTAGCTCCGCCCCCCCCCCCGGTCCATGAGGAGGACAGTATCCATTTTGCTCCAGGACAAAGCAATGATCCTGTTGTAGCTCTGGAAAAGCACTAGTCTTTTCACCCTGAAAATACCCTCCTAGAAGAGGGTACTGCACTCCCAAACACCTAACTCCGAGCTGCCTCTATCAGTGGAACTACTTTTCTTATCTCTGCAATGAGCTGATCCCACTTAAACTTCTACCTTCTCTTCACTGATATAGCTCATGAAACTAAGGGTTCCTTTGTGCTTATGAACATCTAACTGTGAGTAATCATCTATGTTATTCAATAAAGGAACTTCAGAAAAGAACAAGAGATTTAGGTGTGTTGATGTGCTAGGGGTTTATACTTCAAGATATCGAGACTTACAGCTAAATAACTCTTAAGAAATAGCTATACAAGTCTCGAGAGACTTGACAAACATGTGAGAACCAAACTGAGCAAAGTACAGGCCTTAGGCCTAGCCCTTAGGAACAGGCCTAAGCATAGGAAGGCATATACAAATGTTTTCAGTTTTGCTCAATTTTCCTCTAAGGTTGCCTTTGCTCAAAGGCATTATGTCAGTAGAAAGCTTTTTACTAAATTTTCTCTTTAATTACTGATCACTGGAACTATAATGCTCCAAAACACCTACAAACAAAACCTTGCACCCAATCTTTGGTACTCACTACCACTCCATATTAAAACCCAACCATCTCTTTCTGCTTTCAAATGCCAGCTCAAAGCTTATCTTTTCACCAATGCATTTGGCCTGTCCTAGCTCGGATTCTTTCTTCCCCCAGTCCCTTCCTAACTTCCCCTCTCTTCCTGAACTTTGTCTCCCCTTTTAACTTGTTTTAACCAATATAAACCACATAGATATCTATTACTGATGTACTGCGATATTCAAGCACTAAATAAAAATTGGGTCAAGGCTAAATCCACGGCTCAGGAAGTTAATAAGCAAACACAACAGGTGCAGTGGACAGCGGATCTCACTGAAATATTCCTTAGTGGATCTTTATATTAGGAATGACAAATTGACATTGTCCATCTTCATGCTTTACAAAGTTTATTTTGCCACATTTTCATTGTGAACTTGAAATATATTTATCAATCCAGGTTTTACTTTCTACATTTCAGCAGCACACGGAAAAGCTTGTTTCTACAGGGCTGCATCACACTGATATGGTTCCATTCCAGGCACAAAAAAGTAGCTACAGCACTGCCACTTGGAAAGTAGGAAGAGGCAGCAAAGGCCATATCACATTAGAGGAAACTGAGGAGTAGCAGTACACTATCAGGATACACTAGGAAACTTCAAAGTCAGAGTTCAAGGAGGGCCAAGACAATCTGTACCAGAGTAAAAAAAAAATGGCTCCATTAAAGAAAACAAATTGTATTTATTATCTATTTTCAGAGAAAGCAGAAAAAGGGATCTACCCTTAACTCCATCAAGCCATATATGTGGGAAAAATGTTTATGTTTATTTAAAATATTAAGGGGGTTGTTTACTAAAGCTTAGCTCAAGTTATCTGCAGCAGGGCCCATAGGAATAAAATGCTGGGCTTTAGCTAATCCTGTCCTGAGATAAAAGACTGTCCCACACTAGCAATCCCTTGAGAACCTTCAGATTTCTTCCACAGGAAGGGAGAGCAGAGTCCAACAGTAAGTGACCGTCTCTGCTTCTTGAAGCTCACAGTTTAATCAAAACAGGTGACCGGGACATCTCTGGGAGAGACAGGAGGAAGCTAAATACCTGCATGTGTATTAGATTGTAAGCTCTTTGAGCAGGGACTGTCTTTCTTCTATGTTTGTGCAGATCTGCGTACGCCTTGTAGCGCTATAGAAATGCTAAATAGTAGTAATAGTAGTAGTAGTAATGTGTTCTTTGCAAGTTAACATTTATATCTTCCCAGATTAATGTCCGGGCTCCACCCACCTGAAATGTAGGTATGCAAATTCAGCACACTTATTAGCCCTTTTATGAAGGAAACAGCCTCCCAGGCCACCCTAATGCGAAAGTGGAGACCAAGTGAACGCATACTTGATTGACGACTGCCTCCATTCCAACCTGCAGAGTTCGCATATATGTATAGGGTATTACCATTCTCCAAGTACAAGCAGGCTGTAATATACTCACAAGTGGGTCGACGTCTGCATTGGCCCGGGAACCGGCATTTTGCCATATCAAAAAATAAAAAACTTTGTTAGAGCCTTCTGGCAAGTGTGCAGCGCGCACCATGCATACGTGGACTGATTTCCTACCCACCGCGCAACGAGGTGCAGCAGGTTCCTCCTCTGCTCCTCATTCTGGCCCGGGAAAGAGTCTTCTCTTTTGTAGCGTTTTTCACGTCTTTTACTTTGTTTTTCAAAAAAAAAAAAAGTTCCTTCTTTAAATCCTCAGTTTTTGTTTTTTCCCATTTTAAAGTTTTCTTTCTTTTTCAACGCAGCTGGTTTTAGGCTGCGTGGTCAGGTTTCTCCCTATTTTTATGCCCTTTTTTATTGGCACAATCGAGTCTTTTGATTTTGTTGGAGCCATTTTTCCTTCCATGTCATCGAAGACACTCAGCAGCTTCAAACGTTGTACTCGGTGTAACTGGACCATCTCAGGTACCATTACCCATTCTTGGTGTATCCAGTGCCTTGGGCCTGTAGGGGTATGTCCCTGTGTCTCCCTTGCTGGTCTTGGCCTATACAAGCCTATGACATCTTGTTACTAGAAAATGGCTGCTGCAAACCTCTGACCTGCATATCTCTGTGTCAGAGTCCGCTTCAGTTTGTGGAAAATCACTGACAGGCTTGCTGAAGCCAAGGACACTCTGTGCTCCAATTATTCCCCTTCTATCTCTGAGATGATGAGAAGGGAGGCAGGCATGGCACCAGAAGTTACCATTTCCAAGGTCACAAAGAAAAAACAAGAACTCTTCTTGCCCATGCATGGGATGGTACAAGAGGATAATTGGTATCACCTGACCGAGAGGCGCTGGAAGAGCGGGAAGAGTTGGGGAGTTAGTTAGTTGGAATCCTTGGAAGAAGGTGGAGGCGGAAAGAAGACCAGTGACCTAAGAAGGTCCACCAACTGATGAACTGTGTATCTGGAAGAGTACCGTGTGGTTCAGCAACCTACAAGGTGTGACCTGTGCCTTTGCTGACTGCTGCAGAGTGCCTGTCGTGGCTCTGACGAAGACTCGCTGATCCCTCAGCTTGATTCTGGGAAGTAACCTGTGCTACTCCTGAGAGGCGTCCCCGGAGGTCAGCCTGCCTGGGGAGAGACCGTGATCTATCTCCTATTAGTCTGGGTTAGCGAGTGGTGATTACCTGAGCATAAGGCTGGTGTTAGTCATAACCTTGGTCGGGAAAGAAGCTGCTAATTACCATACTACCTCATAACATAGTTATTGCATTCTAATCAGTTGTGCAAGTTTACCTAGCAACCAGTAAGAAATGTGTGTAGTGTGAGAATATAGTTGTAAGAATTACTGCCAGTATTTTTGTTCAGCCAAAGCTTTGCCAAATCTCTATTTTGTATATCTTTTTTTTTATATTATCCATGTAATCCGGACCCCCTGCTCCGGGAAGCTTGATCTTCAGCTTTTAGGTGACAGGATTCCCCTTTTTCCTGTAGTCGAGCCAGGGGAATGTCACCCACCCTGGAGCAAAGGGACAGGACACAGTTCACTATCCTCGTCCCAAGTCTATGCTAGAGATGGGAGGAAAAAAACTAATTTGTTAGGCTCGGTCAGATTTGAAAGAAGCAAGCCCTGGTGTTTATAATAAATTGGTTTTATTCAGTTTAAAAGTTAAATAAAACAATGAAACATAACTCTTTCAAACCCTAAATTAAGACCCCTTATTTATGCTATAATATCAAACTATTATTCTACAGAAATGTCAGGTTTATTTTAACTTGTGTTTTTGTTGTCAACAGGTTTCACCTCCCAGCTACAAGATATCAGATAAGTCTTTTCAGATTAACTATTACTTTTCAAACGAAATGTGAAATAATGTTTTCTCAAATTCCCCAAGCTTTCAAGAATTGATACTTTGTGTTGACTTCCTTTTGTTTTTCAGAATCACCCTTAACCTTCCCGTCGGATCCAGGTAAGTACCTCTCTTTTCTACCCTCTTTCTTTCCTATTTGAAAGTCACTTTCCTTTCAGTGCGTCTCTCAGTCCCACTTCTTTCTTCACATAAGTACATAAGTACATAAGTAGTGCCATACTGGGAAAGACCAAAGGTCCATCTAGCCCAGCATCCTGTCACCGACAGTGGCCAATCCAGGTCAAGGGCACCTGGCACGCTCCCCAAACGTAAAAACATTCCAGACAAGTTATACCTAAAATGAGGAATTTTTCCAGTCCATTTAATAGCGGTCTATGGACTTGTCCTTTAGGAATCTATCTAACCCCTTTTTAAACTCCGTCAAGCTAACCGCCCGTACCACGTTCTCCGGCAATGAATTCCAGAGTCTAATTACACGTTGGGTGAAGAAAAATTTTCTCCGATTCGTTTTAAATTTACCACACTGTAGCTTCAACTCATGCCCTCTAGTCCTAGTATTTTTGGATAGCGTGAACAGTCGCTTCACATCCACCCGATCCATTCCACTCATTATTTATACACTTCTATCATATCTCCCCTCAGCCGTCTCTTCTCCAAGCTGAAAATCCCTAGCCTTCTCAGCCTCTCTCATAGGAAAGTCGTCCCATCCCCACTATCATTTTCGTCGCCCTTCGCTGTACCTTTTCCAATTCTACTATATCTTTTTTGAGATACGGAGACCAGTACTGAACACAATACTCCAGGTGCGGTCGCACCATGGAGCGATACAACGGCATTATAACATCCGCACACCTGGACTCCATACCCTTCTTAATAACACCCAACATTCTATTCGCTTTCCTAGCCGCAGCAGCACACTGAGCAGAAGGTTTCAGCGTATCATCGACGACGACACCCAGATCCCTTTCTTGATCCGTAACTCCTAACGCGGAACCTTGCAAGACGTAGCTATAATTCGGGTTCCTCTTACCCACATGCATCACTTTGCACTTGTCAACATTGAACTTCATCTGCCACTTGCACGCCCATTCTCCCAGTCTCGCAAGGTCCTCCTGTAATCGTTCACATTCCTCCTGTGACTTGACGACCCTGAATAATTTTGTGTCATCGGCGAATTTAATTACCTCACTAGTTATTCCCATCTCTAGGTCATTTATAAATACATTAAAAAGCAACGGACCCAGCACAGACCCCTGCGGGACCCCACTAACTACCCTCCTCCACTGAGAATACTGGCCACGCAATCCTACTCTCTGCTTCCTATCTTTCAACCAGTTCTTAATCCATAATAATACCCTACCTCCGATTCCATGACTCTGCAATTTCTTCAGGAGTCTTTCGTGCGGCACTTTGTCAAACGCCTTCTGAAAATCCAGATATACAATATCAACCGGCTCCCCATTGTCCACATGTTTGCTTACCCCCTCAAAAAAATGCATTAGATTGGTGAGGCAAGACTTCCCTTCACTAAATCCGTGCTGACTTTGTCTCATCAGTCCATGTTTTGTATATGCTCTGCAATTTTATTCTTAATAATAGCCTCCACCATCTTGCCCGGCACTGACGTCAGACTCACCGGTCTATAATTTCCCGGATCTCCTCTGGAACCTTTCTTAAAAATCGGAGTAACATTGGCTACCCTCCAGTCTTCCGGTATTACACTCGATTTTAGGGACAGATTGCATATTTCTAACAGTAGCTCCGCAAGTTCATTTTTAGTTCTATTAATACTCTGGGATGAATACCATCAGGTCCCGGTGATTTACTACTCTTCAGCTTGCTGAACTGACCCATTACATCCTCCAAGGTTACAGAGAATTTGTTTAGTTTCTCCGACTCCCCCGCTTCAAATATTCTTTCCGGCACCGGTGTCCCCCCCAAATCCTCCTCGGTGAAGACCGAAGCAAAGAATTCATTTAATTTCTCCGCTACGGCTTTGTCCTCCTTGATCGCCCCTTTAACACCATTTTCGTCCAGCGGCCCAACCGACTCTTTGGCCGGTTTCCTGCTTTTAATGTATCTAAAAAAGTTTTTACTATGTATTTTTGCTTCCAACGCTAATTTCTTCTCAAAGTCCTTTTTTGCCCTCCTTATCTCCGCTTTGCATTTGGCTTGGCATTCCTTATGATCTATCCTGTTACTTTCAGTTGGTTCTCTTCTCCACTTTCTGAAGGATTGTTTTTTGGCTCTAATGATTTCCTTTATCTTACTGTTTAGCCACGCCGGCTGACGTTTAGTCTTTTTTCCCTTTTTTCTAATACGTGGAATATATTTGTCCTGAACCTCCAGGATGGTGTTTTTAAACAGCATCCACGCCTGATGCAAGTTTTTTACTCTGCGAGCTGCGCCTTTCAGTCTTTTTTTCACCATTTTTCTCATTTTGTCGTAATCACCCTTTCTATAGTTAAACGCTAGCGTACTTGATTTCCTAGTTTCACTTCCTTCAATGCCAATATCAAAACCGATCATATTATGATCACTGTTATCAAGCGGCCCTCGTATCGTTACCCCCTGCACTAGATCATGAGCACCACTAAGGACTAAGTCTAGTATTTTTCCTTCTCTTGTCGGCTCCTGAACTAGCTGTTCCATGAAGCTGTCCTTGATTTCATCAAGAAATCTTATGTCCCTTGCGTGTACAGATGTTACATTACCCCAGTCTATATGCGGGTAATTGAAATCCCCCATTATTATTGTGTTGCCCAGTTTGTTTGCGTCCCTGATTTCCTTTAACATTTCCGCATCCGTCTGTTCGTCCTGGCCAGGCGGACGGTAGTACACTCCTATCACTATCCTTTTCCCCTTTGCACATGGAATTTCAATCCACAGTGATTCCAAGGAGTGTTTTGCTTCCTGCAGAATTTTCAATCTATTTGATTCAAGGCTCTCGTTAATATACAATGCTACCCCTCCACCAATCCGATTCACCCTATCACTACGATATAATTTGTACCCCGGTATGACAGTGTCCCACTGGTTATCCTCCTTCCACCAGGTCTCAGAGATGCCTATTATATCTAATTTTTCATTTAGTGCAATATATTCTAACTCCCCCATCTTATTTCTTAGGCTCCTGGCATTCGCATATAGACATTTCAAACTATGTTTGTTGTTCCTAAGTACATCATGCTTAGTACTTGACAGTATTAATTGGCAATCTTTTGTCTGATTTTTATTGTTATTTAAAGATACCCGATCTACTACAATCTCTTTTGCAACCTCACTATCAGGATACTCTATCTTCCCTGTTATGGTGATATCTTTGAAAGATACCTTATCCCGAACCATGCTCTTTTGAGCGACTGTCGGCCTTCCCCCCATTTCTAGTTTAAAAGCTGCTCTATCTCCTTCTTAAACGCCGATGCCAGCAGCCTGGTCCCACTCTGGTTAAGATGGAGCCCATCCTTTCGGAATAGGCTCCCCCTTCCCCAGAATGTTGCCCAGTTCCTAACAAATCTAAAGCCCTCCTCCCTGCACCATCGTCTCATCCATGCATTGAGACTCTGGAGCTCTGCCTGTCTCTTGGGCCCTGCGCGTGGCACAGGTAGCATTTCAGAAAGGTCTTTCTTGCGTGGGGGCCCGTTGTTGTTTTCTTAGATGATGCAGCGTCCTCTGTATCTTCCTCCTAAACCTATCTTAAATAACTTAAATAGGAGAAAAACCCTAGCTTCTTGCATATATTTTAGGATGTTCCTTACTAAAGGGATCTTTATGTAGAAAGACTGGGCCAACTAGCTTTAAAATCAAAATAATTAAATTTTCCTATGCTAGATCCCCTATGCTAATGTTTTTTCTTTTATGTCCTATACTACGGAAGGAGTGACGCCAGATTTCAGGATCATAGATTCTTTTCAATCACACTCCAATACAATCAATCACTTCTTAATTTATTAACTTATTAGATAACACTTAACCTATATTATATCATTCAAAACTTTCAAAATATAAATTCCAACACTTTAAATCACACATTCAATTAATTCCCAATACTCTCCACCCCAACAATTATATTTCCAATTCTAACTTAAATCCTAACTTTCCTAAAAATTCCCCTAAACTATTAAATGCTAATACAATCACTCTTTACTTAATATAATCTTCCACTGAACTCCCTTTTATTAATCACCACCCTTCTCAAATCCAATTTAATCTAACTACCTTTCCTCTACCTCACACAAAATCCACTCCACCAACACACATCTGCTCTCCTCGCTGTCCCAACTCCTTCTGCCAACCGCCAATGACTCCGTAACCAGGGATACGGAGCTTTCAGTCACATTCCAAGCCCTTCCCAACCAATCAGCCATCACCCTCAACATTCCGAGCTTCACTGCTGACCGGCGGAATCTTGGCCAGCAGTGCTAAATCTCCATTTTAATTACTGATTTCCCATAGAAAATAATGGGAAATCAATAATTAAAATAAAAACCCAATTAAACATTTTCCAATCTACCCCAAAATTCCCATATTCACTAACCCTTTCATTCCCTATCTAGCTGTAATTTCAAATTTAAATTTAACCCTTTTTAACCCATACCTCACTATTTTCCCCCAAAACCCCTTTTAAAAATCCCAAAAAAATTCAAAAAATATCCCAAAAATTCAAACTTCCCCCTCTAAACCTACCCCGTCGAATACAAAAAATTAACTCTTTCAGAACCCCTTTAAACAGCACCCTACCAAAAACCCCCACTAAAAATATTCAAATTCAAAATCTAACCCGCCACAAAAATCCCCAAAAATTCCCCGACCCCAAACTGAAAACCAAATTTAAAAAACTCAAAACCCCGAATTTTTAAAAATAAAAAACGCAATTTACACATTTTTAAAATCAACCGATTAACATTTTGGGTCAAGTGACCCCTTACCTGATCCGGGATTTTCTCTTCACGTTTCCCCTTCCCTCCGTTCCGGTCCACGACGTCCCGACGCGAAAACGGAGCCAAAACAAAAAAAACTCCGAAGCCGGCCCAAAATTTAGGCCCCGGCTTGGGCCTAAACGGAGCTCCGGTGCGGCGCGTGTTCCCGATCTGTGCATGAGGCTCGCCGCCTCATGCACACGCGCGCCCATCGCTTCGGCCATCTTCCTTCCTCTTCGGCCTTGGAACAGGCCTCCCTCGTCCTTCGGCGCTCCCGGCCATGAAGAACAGCGGCGCCCCCGGGAAAAGAAAAGCCCGCTGGCCCCATCTGACCCGGGGACGTGCCCAAACGTCCCGGGGAGTTCAAAAAAATGACGGCGCCGTCCCTGCAGCGCTCCCATAACGCGGCCCTTCTTCTTTCGGGCCCAACCGGCCCCAGCAGCGCTCCTCCACCCGGGGACGTTCTGAACTGTCCCCGGGTTTAAAAAAAAACCTCAACGCTGCTCCCTGCAGCGCTCCTTCTCAATTCGGCCCCCGAGCAGCCCCTGCAAATCCCCGAGCCCGAGGTAAGTGAAAAAAAATAGATATATTTTTTCCCCCTATTTTTTAACCCCCTATTACATCCATAATAAAGCTAATATATATCTCAGCCTGATTTCTCAGCTCTCTCTCTCTGACTGAAATAGTGGCATGTAGGGCCATAGCCAAGGTTTTCCCCTTCCCCTAGACAGAGAACAGAATATTTTGCTTGCGGATAGTTTTGTTGGGAAACCTTGTTTCAGGTAATTTATTATCTGGGAAATCCGCCTACAGATATGGGGGCTCAGTCACGGGAGCTCTAAGAGTTGAGAAAAGTATTCCGGTTTGTGTTTCTATAGTGAGAGAGAATTGCTGCTGTGATATTAAACGCTTTGTTGAAGTCTGGATTCATTCTGCGATTCCTTGCTCTGTGTCTCTTAGACTGTTCAGAGACGTGCAGGCGGGGAGTATTTTGGCTGTGTCTCATCAGGTTTCTGTGTGTGAAGCTGCCTGCAGGCTAAGCCATAAATCTCGCCTGTTTCTGGCTCATTAGTACAGCCTGTGTTTACTTTAGTGCTTACAGATAAGCAGAGATCATGTCAACTCGTACAGTTACGCTTTCTGATTTGGAATTAGAAGCTTTAGAAATTCTGGTGTCTTTCACAAAACCGAAGTTGAAACAAGAGTTGACTGTAACCTCTTTATTTAACTTGTTTCACAAGGCGGGCGATGATAGCATAGCCGCATATTCATCAGCAATTAACCGGGTGATAACAAATAAAGCACGCCTTACTGTCCCAGATCTAGCTGAATTAAGCTGTACTCTCCTGGCAATTAAAGAATATAATGCAAACCGTAGCTCCGCTCAGCATGAGAGTCTACAACAGATGCAGAGCACTGTTGAGACTCTACATAAGGAAAAGGCAGAGTTAATTGCACAGGCAGCTGATAAGAATAGGGACGATGCGGACGCCACCCAGCTTCAAGCATTCGTCGAATGTGTTGTGCTCAAATAAAAATGTTCTGCTATTGAGATGGAAAGATCTAAATGGGAGGAACATGCTCTCTCTCTGCGTAGAGAACTGAAGGAGAAGGAGTCCTCTCTGTGCTCTCAGGCCCAGCGTTTAGCTGATATGAATCACCATTTGGGCGTGACGCAGCAAGAGTTATACCGGCTTCGGTTTCTCTATCGGGAAGAGAAAGAAACTTCCCAGGGGTTGCTCGCTGCCCTCCGGCTAGAATTGCAACAGGAAAAAGATAGCCTTAGCTCCGCTCAGCAGGAGAGGCACAAAGCTAATCAAGAAATGATTGATTTATGGGAGCAGAATAGAGAGCTCACACTGAAGCTACATAAAGCCCTTCAGGATAACGATGCCTGTGTAAATGCTTTAGATCTGTACAAAGAAGAATTAGATGCTATGAGTAAGGAGATCTGTAGCCTGGAATATGAACATACTGTAATGCCTATGGAGTTACTAGACAGTGATGATGCCCAGTTACCTAGCCCTGCGCTGGAACTTGCCAGACTGTCTGATCGGTACTCCAGATATGACCAGCAGCTGGACCCTCAGAGCTTCCAGTTAGGCTCCAGGGATCAGACTAAGTCAGCCCCTCCCCGGTACAGTACCATAGTTCCTGAGACTTACGATGGCATGCAGGAGCCTAGACTCCGCCCAGTCCGGTCAAGGTACACTGTATCTCTTGGCGAGGCCCACAGGGTGGAGACACCTATGCCTCTCCCAAGAGGGACACAGCTTAGTGCACTATCTGAGGTAGACACCGGTACCATTACACACATGCTCCGCCCAAGAAGGGCACAGCTCTCTGCCCAATCCGATGAGGTCACCAGTAAGCGTGGGCCAGTGCCCCTCCCCAGGAGGTCACCGCCCCCAGCCATACTGGAAGACATCAGCAGCATCCCCGCCTCCCAATACCCTTCCACTACTGGTAAACAGCAAGATTCCACTCAGACACACACAGTTACTCCTTTATCTAGAGAGCAGCACAATCAAGTAATGAGAACACTTTGCGCTATGATTGTACCTTTTAAGGAGTCTTCAGGGGTTACCATACACGCTCACCTGGATAGCGTACATGACCTTTTTAACTCACTACAGGTTTACGCCGAATCAGATAAAAGAGCTCTACTGAAATGGACATTTGCGGCGGAGTGCCAAACGTATTTAAAGGCCATTTTAGCCGAGCATAATGATCTCTTCACAGTGGAACAAGCCCTGAAGAAGCGGTATGGACTGTTCGCGGATCCCACAGAGGCCAAAAGAGCAGCATATTATATGCGTTGTGGTCCAAATGAGAGTCCCCATGAATGTGCCTATCGCCTGAGGGAAGCATTTCAGGAGGGGGGGCGGACCCTGAGACCCAAGAGTTTGAAGTTGGAGATTTGAGAACTCTCTTTGTGAAAGGCCTGCCCAACCACGTGAAAGTGTCTTTAGCGGGTTACCAGAAAGAACCGTTCTCCGTTATGTTGAAGCGGGCTGAGGAGGTTTTTGATATGTGTCGCACACAACCCACGGGGGCGGCACCCAAACCAGCTGCGAAGAACTGCAGCCCGGGGGCTTCACCCAGTGTTTGTGCTGTTTCCTCCACCCTTTCTCTGGAGAATAAGGTGGCAAGCCCTCATACACAATTCCGGGGTGGCAGTAATCAACCACGCCGGCCGAGGGATACAGTGCCCCCTGCTGCTCAGGAAGATCAAGAACACCCAAGAGGGCGGCACTATAATCAGAGGAAGCGGGCCCAGGACAAGATCCGGTCCTTGCAGGCACAGCTTGATCAAACAATAGAGCAACATCGGAGTCCCGACCCTGAGGAGAAGATCAGGGCCCTAGAAGCCCAGATTAAAGCATTGCAGGATAAACAACAAGGTTCAAGTTCGGGAGCATCGCAGCAACCCCCATCTTCCTACATGAGAAGAAACAATTACCCAGGGAACAAGGATCAGGTCCCCAATAACATCAGCAAGACAGGGCCTAGTGTCAAGTCCATTGACATCTCTGAACACCAGAATACAGAAGAAGAACTGGCATGACTAGGCTCGGCTCCTTCTTCACCAACCCTTTTACCCATTGTTCAAGTAGATGCTGTGTCAACCGTCAGTGAGGAGTTATCTGATGCAAATGCAGATGCCCCACCCTCGAACCCGGAAGGGCCTCTATGGAGTGACTCGATTAAGGAAACCAGGTACTTTATGGGTAACCTTACTCCTAAAGGTTCCAGATATACCATGGATCTGTTGATTCAACAGACATTTTCCTGTCAGGGTCTACTGGATACGGCCTCAGAGGTGACTTTGATTACCCAAGGCTTGTTTCAGAAACTTGAGGCATCTTTAGCGGAGGGTCGAGATAGCTTGAGGGTCACCCCATGCAATTTCTCATTGGAGGCTTATGGCAAGCAGAGCATTGGTACTATGGGTCAGGTGTGGCTTTCCTTACAGCTCGGGGAAATGTACATCAAACACCCCGCCATAATTACTACCTGTCCTGGTGAAGAATTCTTAATTGGAATTGATCTCCTAAAAAGATTATGGGCTACTTTGGACTTGCGCCATGAGGTGATCTGGGCCCAAGTTACGGACCCCCTTCCATATGGGAAAGTAAGGCATATGAGCAGAGTCAGTGGTTCCAGTTCTGTGGGACTTAAGGATTCCCCTATCCGAATCAATTTTCAGAATTCCGAAGACCCTCACATCTGGGAGCTCCAGTTGTGTGGTGCAAAAGGGGGGGACCAGCATGGGGAGGTAATCCAGGTCCAGACCGATCATATAGCTGACATTGTCCTAGGGGATGACAATCTGGAGATCGTGTTGAATAACTCGCCTACGGTGAACCATTCTCCAGATGACGCTGTCATATCCCAAGAGTCCGCTGATTCCACTTCCAGTCCTGACCCACCACATCCTCGCAAGTTGGTTGATGTCCTACAGAAGGATGAGGCCTACACCATCCCTATCCAGATAGCTGACCTTACACTTCAGTCCACTTTGCTGTTGCCTAGTGACGTTTCCTTCATCAGTGACACTCTGTTTCACAGTCTTCGCAAGTCTCTGCAGCTACCCTTCAGCAAGGGGTCTTCCACTTCTGTGCAGGTACCGGGACAAGGTGCCAAGACGCTTGTGGGAATGTGCAGACTGCCAGTGATCGTGGGACAGAAGTCTTTCACCCACAGCTTCTCGGTGGTCAAAGGCCTACAGGAGTCCTTATGTTTAGGTTCCGATTGCCTCGTACGCTTGGGAGTCTATGTGGATCTGGTGAACCTTGTCTTGTGGAGTCGACTTGATGGCAACCCTGTGGAAGTTGAAGCTACGTCTGCTAGCCTGAAATCGGGACAGATCATACCCCAGGTCTGCGAAGTAATCTGTGATAAAAATGTGATCATTCCGGCAAGAGTGAGGGACTTTTTCATCCGGCTCCGTCTTGCACAGGGACAGCGTCTATTGGACAAAGTGGTGTTCTTCAACCCTCATTCCCATTTTCGGGACCTAGGGTTGTGCACTGGTGTCCTGCCATGTTTGGAGGTGACTGGTACTTCCTTACACTTGTTGGTCACCAATCCGCAATCAGAGGAAGTATTTGTATCTAATGGAGACCCTTTTGGATTTCTGGTGGGAGAGTCTTTTCCTGATGTCGAGGTAAGTTTGCCTATTATTGGCAGGCTGCCTTCCTCTTGGAACACCTGCCGGGGGGGGGGGGGGAAACTGAGAGTCTGTTTACCTCTCCCAGAGGCCTCGTCTCTCTGGAGTTTGTCTGGCCTTATGACGCAATGGGTTCACAAGTGCTGTTGGAAGACAACTTCTTGATTTTGTCCAGAAATATGGCTAGAGTTGTGAATTCTGTGGAAACCTCATCTCTGCAGGCGGACATTGAGGAACAAGTGGAAATTCCATCCAACCAACCTTTCTCTGAGTTTGATGCTATGGTGAAAGATCAAGTGGAACAGGCTGATGCTTATACTACTGACACGGAGAAGAGGCAGTTGACTGAGTTGCTGTACAAATTCAAGGAACTTTTTGCTGTAGACTCATATGACTGTGGCCTTACAGACCTGCACGTCACCAGAGTGCCTACAGAACCAAATAGTAAGCCTGTCTTTATGCGCCAGTATAAGATTCCATTGGCTTCCTATGAATCTGTACAAGAGATTCTCAATACCTTGGAGGCCAGGGGCGTCATTAGGGAATGCAACAGCACCTACAACTCCCCTCTGTGGCCCATCTTGAAGAAGAACAACAGTTGGAGAATTGCCTTGGACTACCGTCAGCTGAATAAGCGAGTACCATTGTCTAGGTGGCCTATGGCTTCACTGGATCAGAGTCTTGCTACAATCAAGGGGGCTAAGTATTTCACCAGCTTAGACTTGGCATCAGGGTTTTGGACTGTACCTGTACATCCACATGATCAGTATAAACTGGCTTTCACCTTTGGGAAGAAACAGTACACGTGGAACAGGACTCCCTTTGGTTTTCTCAATTCACCGGCTGAATTCAACATTTTCCTACACAAAGCACTTCCAGATGCTGAAGCTCGAGGCACTGTAGTCTATGTGGATGATATTCTGATCAAAAGCCCTACCTTTCAAGAACATTTGTCAGAGATTGAGCACATTTTCAGACAGTTGACAAATGCGGGAGCTAAATTGACATTGGCCAAAGGACAATGGTGCAAGAAATCGCTGAATTACCTAGGGTATGAAATTTCTGCGGAGGGCCTGCGACCTCAGAAGAAGCGAGTGCAGGCTTTACAACAGCTGAAACAACCCACCAATCTCACAGAACTTCGTTCCTTTCTGGGAATATGCAATTACTCCAGGCAGTTCATCGATGAGTATGCGGATATCACCAGACCCTTGGTCAAGCTATTGAAGAAAGACACACCCTGGGCTTGGGGTCCAGAGCAAGCATCGGCGATGCAGACACTCAAGGATCAGCTCAGCCGCTTTCCATGCCTCGTGTACCCTGAGGGGGGTCGTGAGTTCTACGTGGACCTGGGATACTCCCATCACTCCATGAGTGCTATCTTATATCAGAAATATGATTCCGATAAGTGGGTTGTGGCTTATGCCAGTAAAGGCCTATCCGAAGTGGAAAAGAAATATTCAGACTGTGAGAAATCCTTATTGACTACGGTGTGGGCTCTGCAACACTTCCGGAGTTACATCCAAGGAGAGAAGCTAATCGTGGAAACCTGTCATCAAATCGTTGGTTTCCTGGGTAGTGACTGAATCAAATCTGGTCGGGAGTCCAACAGTAGGATAGTTTCCTGGACATTAGCTCTCCAAGGATGGCCTCTAGAGGTAAGGTATGCTCAGAAACATCGTAATGTAGTAGCCCAAGGTATGGCTGATCTGCACGACTGTGCAGGGCATGATTCCCTTGCAGGTCCATCTGAAACCGATGTTCACCCACGAGAGAAAGAATCTCATCTACACCATCTGTATGATGAGAAGATCTGTGATACAATGCCTAAGGTCTATGTGGATGGTTGTGCCTACCGCCATGACACAGACCATGTGTTGGTTGCAGGAGTGGGAGTGGTATGGAATTCCACCATACCGGAAGAGACGATGAAGCACAGCTTGGGTTCTCAGACCAACCAGTACGCTGAGATAGTTGCAGCCTTGGTGGCGGTACAGTCTGCAGTTCAGAAAGGCATTAGGGAATTAGTCATATGCACCGATTCCGATTATGTGAGACAGAACTTTGTTTCTCATCTACCCCTCTGGAAGCAGAACAACATGCTAAATTCTAAAGGAAAACCAGTACATCATGGAAATTTGATTCTGGCATTGGATCAACTGGTACGTGACCATGATATGACCATCTATTGGAAGAAGGTCAAGGGTCATGCAAAAGTTGATAGTCCCGACAAGATAGGGAACGACTTAGCAGACCAACTCGCCAAGGAAGGTGCACTCACAGGAGAATTATGGCAGTTCTCAGAACCTGATACATTGGCATTCATGCTGTCACCCGACGGCAAACTAAACAGCTCTGTGAGACTCCAGTGTTCCAGTGGAGCAGTGAAATCCCATCCTTTGATCTTGTCACGGCTCAGAAAGAAGATCCAGTAGTTGGAAGATTTTATGAGTACATCCAGAATCCACATGAACATCCGTTGACGGAGGAGGAGTGTCAGACTGAAGAACTGAGGATACTCTACACCTCCAGAGAGAAGTTTAAGATCTGACAGGACCTGCTTATTCGTACGAGTAGGCATGGCATTGAGCAGTGGGTAGTACCCCAAACATATCGTGGCATCATGTAGCAGCATGCTCATGATGAACCATGTGCAGGACATCGAGGTGAAGGCATTACCTATGAGACCTTGAAGCAAGTAGCTTATTGGCCCCACATGCGTCAGGATGTGCAGCTGTACACTAGAGGTTGTCTGACCTGTTGTCGTTTTCAGCCCTCCTCTCCTTCACATTGAGCACCCCTCAGGAAGAAGGGTATTGCTACCCTGTTTCCCCGAAAGTAAGACATCCCCAAAAATAAGACCTAGTAGAGGTTTTCCTGAATTGGTAGATATAAGGCCTCCCCCGAAAGTAAGACCTAGCAAATTTTTGTTTGAAAGCAGGGTCGCTGAGAGCCGGACAAGCCTGCCCCCGGGCTGCCCCCCCCACCCGAGGTCGCCGGGCCCCCCTCCACCCACCCTCCGTCGCTCCCGGAGCTAACCTTAAACGCCTCTTTTCACCTTCGCAGCAAGCAGCAGCAGGGCAGACCTCACCTTCCTTCTGTGCCCCGCCCTCGCGGATGTTACGTCAGGTGAGGGCGGAACACGGAAGGAAGGAGTGGCCTGCCCTGCTGCTGCTTGCTGCGAAGGTGAAAGGAGGCATTTAAGGTTAGTTCCGGGAGCAACGGAGGGCGGGCGGGCCAACCCCGATCCAACCCCGATGTTTCCCCGAAAAATAAGACAGCCCCTGAAAATAAGACCTAGCGCATTTTGGGGGGGCAAAAATTAATATAAGACAGTGTCTTATTTTCGGGGAAACACGGTATGCCCTGGTCAGATATCCAAATTGATTGGGTTGGACCTGTGGTTCGATCCACTCAAGGCAACAAGTATATGCTCACCGTTACCTGCCTGTTCACCAAGTGGGTGGAGTGTCTACCGGCTCCCAATTGCACAGCCGAGACCACGGCTACCTTGCTACTGAATCATGTGTTCAGTCGGTGGGGTTTGCCTATGCGAGTGGATTCAGACCAAGGATCTCAGTTTACCGCAGAAGTGATCCAGCACATGTGGAAGATGCTAGGAGTGAAGAGTAAATTGCACATTGCCTACCGACCCCAGTCCTCAGGACAAGTGGAAAGAGCTAATCGTACCATCGTCACCATTCTGAAGAAGTATGTATCCTCATCAGGTAATGATTGGGACATGAAGTTGCCACTGGTCCTCATGGCCATTCGTGCCACACCTCACCTGTCCACAGGAGTGTCACAGGTAATGAGATGATGACAGGTAGGGAAATGATGTTACCAATTCATTTGCTTTACAGGACTAATGATGTGAACTTGTCCAGTGCTACTTCCTCTCATGAGTATGTCACCCATTTGCGGCAGCATTTGCAAAGTGCCTTTGCCTTTGCCCAGAAGAACTTGGAAAGTAGTGCTAGAGGTAGAAAAGCCTACTATGACTACCTCCAAAGAATACCAAATTGGCGACAAGGTATTCTATTTCAATTTTGGCAGAAACAAGGTAAAAGAGAAGAAAGTTTTGCCCAGTTGGCATGGTCCTTTTCCTATAGTGGAAAAAGCTTCACCTGTGGCTTACCAAATTCGCCTCAGGAAAAATTCTCAAGGTGAAGATAACCTTAAATGGGTCCACATCAATCAGCTGAGACCATGTCACCCCAGTCCTTTGGTTCCAGATACATGCATTGTTGAAATGACCCAAACTAACCATGAAGCAGAATAGCTTCGTTTTCTTTTGTTTTTCAGCTACAGAGAAAAAACAAAACCTTGAAGATTCGGTGCAGTTGCCAAGCAGATTGATCCTGTTTCCGTTCCTGATGTCGTTCTTCAAGATGTTCCTGACGCCCTGCTTCCTATTCCATTGGTGGTTTTCAACATTCCTTCCCTTTATCCCTCATGATTTCCATTGTTTAGTCATGACTGTTGGATTTTCTTTGCCCAAGAATCATTCTTCTTGTTGGGGGGGGGGGGGGGGGGAATTTGTTTGGTTTTATTTTTATTTCAACCGATCCAGTGTTCCTGAAAGTGAAGTTTTGGATATGTTTATTTGTTTTTGGGACATTTCATTGACTTTCTTTTTGAACCGTGTCCAGTGGTGTGCTGGAGCCGGCTCGCACCGGCTCGCAAGAGCCGGTTGTTAAATTTTCTTCCGGCTTGCGAGCCGGTTGTTGCAAATAGCGAGCCGGCTCTGGCTCTCCTCCCTCCCTCCGGATCCGCCTCACCGCCCGCTTGTTTTTTAAATTCTTCGCATCCAGTGCCGAGTCGCCGACTGTCCTGAGTCCTCCCTTGCCGATTTGTGCTTTAAAAATGGCCGCCGAGACTTCCAGAGGCCGCCTCGCGAGACTTCGGCTGAAGTCTCGGCGGCCATTTTGAAGTGCGAATCGGCAAGGGAGGACTCAGGACAGTCAGCGACTCGGCGCTGGAAGCGAAGAATTTAAAAAACAAGCGGGCGCGCGGTGAGGGACCGGATCGGGAGGGAGGGAGGAGAAGAAGAATTTCATAAAACAACTCGGGAGGGGGTGGCAGGGGGAAAAGAGAGTCGCTGCTGGGCATGGGTGGATGGAGGGCAGGGGAGAGGAGGGTACACTGCTGGACATGGGTGCATGCAGGGCAGGGGAAATGAGGGTCACTGCTGGACATGGGTGCATGCAGGGGAGAGAAGGGTCACTGCTGGGCATCTGGGTGCATGCAGGGCAGGGCAGAGGAGGGTCACTGCTGGACATGGGTGCATGCAGGGCAGGGGAGAGGAGGGTACACTGCTGGACATGGGTGCATGCAGGGCAGGGGAAAGGAGGGTCACTGCTGGACATCTGGGTGCATGCAGGGGAGAGGAGGGTCACTGCTGGACATCTAGGTGCATGCAGGGCAGGGCAGAGGAGGGTCGCTGGGTATGGGTGCATGCAGGGGAGAGGAGGGTCACTGCTAGACATCTGGGTGCATGCAGGGCAGGGCAGAGGAGGGTCGCTGGGTATGGGTGCATGCAGGGCAGGGGAGAGGAGGGTCACTGCTGGACATGGGTGCATGCAGGGCAGGGGAGAGAGAAGAAATGCTGGACATGGATGGAGGGGAGAGAAGAGTGAGGAAGGAGATGAGATGAGGGAAAAGGAAGAAAGGAGAAAAACTGCACATGGATGAAGAAAATAGGCAGAAGCTGAGGACCAGAAATGAAGAAGAAAGGAGGAAAGAAATAAATGGAAAGGAAGCCCTGGAAACGGAGTTAAGAGGACAGATAGCAGCAGAATCAGATATTGGGCCAGCATGATCAGAAAAACAGTCACCAGACAACAAAGGTAGAAAAAAAAATCATTTTATTTTCATTATAGTGTTTGGAATATGTTCACTTTGAGAATCAGGTGCTCAACATTAAAAGTTTATATTTATTTACTTATTTATGGCATTTTATCCCACATTAAACATGAATTAGATTGGAACCTGGGATCATTTAATTTTTTTTCCTGGAGAGAGTAATGCATTGCACCCCTCCCCCGCTATAGCCAGCTCTGCAATTTTGGGGGGGGGGCGCAGAGGTGGACGGGGGGGGGGGGGGGGGGGGCGCTGAGGTGGACCGGGGAGAGAGCCTGTTGTTAAAAATTTACCAGCACACCACTGACTGTGTCCAATGCTTATGTTTGAAGACTTTCTTCATCATCACCATTATGTGGACCATTGTTCCTGTTTGATGTCTTTTGGATGTGAGAAGTTGTCCATTTATACCTCATCATTCATCACGGTCCACCCTATTGACTTTGGTTTGGACATTATACCATTTTTACAGTCTAAAGACTCTCATACCATTGACTTTGTTAGACTTTGTGGAGGTCAACCATGAGTAACTCTCCACTATGCAACATCTTAGTTTACATTTTCATATTCTGTACTAATTTTGCTGATGCTTTTGCCATGCATTTTACAGTATTATGATTATTATATGTAATGATGATTTCATGTGTTAAGACATAGCTGCTAACACACTAAGAGTGTTCTAGTATTTGTAGTTTGCTGTATTAGCATTATTGAAACTACTTATGAAGTATGTGCTTCTAGTTATCATTGATAGCGTGTTAGTATTGAGTTAATGACATTTACTGTTTTTATGTCTTCAGTCTTGACCATGAGTCTGACTTAACCAGTCTAGCTGTTTTAGTTAGGTTGGAGAAGGCTTTTACTCCTTTGTAGTGAATTCCATCTCCAAGGGGGGGAATATGTAGGGGTATGTCCCTGTGTCTCCCTTGCTGGTCTTGGCCTATACAAGCCTATGACATCTTGTTACTAGAAAATGGCTGCTGCAAACCTCTGACCTGCATATCTCTGTGTCAGAGTCCGCTTCAGTTTGTGGAAAATCACTGACAGGCTTGCTGAAGCCAAGGACACTCTGTGCTCCAATTATTCCCCTTCTATCTCAGAGATGATGAGAAGGGAGGCAGGCATGGTACCAGAAGTTACCATTTCCAAGGTCACAAAGAAAAAACAAGAATTCTTCTTGCCCATGCACGGGATGGTACAAGAGGATAATTGGTATCACCTGACCGAGAGGCGCTGGAAGAGCGGGAAGAGTTGGGGAGTTAGTTAGTCGGAATCCTTGGAAGAAGGTGGAGGTGGAAAGAAGACCAGTGACCTAAGAAGGTCCACCAACTGATGAACTGTGTATCTGGAAGAGTACCGTGTGGTCCAGCAACCTACAAGGTGTGACCTGTGCCTTTGCTGACTGCTGCAGAGTGCCTGTCGTGGCTCTGACGAAGACTCGCTGATCCCTCAGCTTGAGTCTGGGAAGTAACCTGTGCTACTCCTGAGAGGCTGCCCGGAGGTCAGCCTGCCTGGTGAGAGACAGTGATCTATTAGTCTGGGTTAGCAAGTGGTGATTACCTGAGCATAAGGCTGGTGTTAGTCATAACCTTGGTCGGGAAAGAAGCTGCTAATTACCATATTACCTCGTAACATAGTTATTGCATTCTAATCAGTTGTGCAAGTTTACCTAGCAACCAGTAAGAAATGTGTGTAGTGTGAGAATATAGTTGTAAGAATTACTGCCAGTATTTTTGTTCAGCCAAAGCTTTGCCAAATCTCTATTTTGTATATCTTTTTTTTATATTATCCATAATAAAGCTAATATATATCTCAGCCTGATTTCTCAGCTCTCTCTCTGACCGAAATAGTGGCATGTAGGGCCATAGCCAAGGTTTTCCCCCTTCCCCTAGACAGAGAACAGAATATTTTGCTTGCGGATAGTTCTGTTGGGAAACCTTGTTTCAGGTAATTTATTATCTGGGAAATCCGCCTACAGGCCCAACTACAGACCAGCTACATGTGCTCTGTGTCTTCGTATGAAGAAGCGGACCCAAGTAGCTCAAGAAGCCCAAGGCGAGAAACTTTTTGGGGCTCGGTCCGGTCCTTCAGTGTCGGCATAGGCATCGGTACCGAGGTTGATGGTGTCGACATCGAAAGAAGTATCAATGTCAGGAGCAGAGGTAGTGGCTGCTGAGAGGCCAAGTCATGCTGGGAGTAGTGAGGTGTTGAGTGGGTCTCCACCTGTCTCGAGGCCTCCTGCTGTGCAAGCCCCCCCGGGACTGACCATCATCCGACCTGACCCTGAGGAAACGTGAGGATTCCACGTCATCCTCATCGGCACCAAGGAGCCTCGGTGACGGGCATCGAGCAAAGGCGAAGAAGCACCATCAACGATCTCCTTCGACATACGGTGCTGAGAACTCCGGGGTGTCGAAGGATTCGGCACCGAGAGGACCGCTCCCCTCCATACAGGAGGTGCCGATGTGTTGGCCTCTTAGCAGCCCAGTACCTGCTCCTGAACCTCAGCAGATTCTGCCACCGGTTGCTGCACCGGCTCCGCAGCTTTCTCCGATGGTGGCTCTCAACGAGCGCATACGAGCCCTGCTTCCAGAACTTCTGGAAGGACTGCTGCACAAGTCTGCTTCGTCGTCGGGGGTGCTTACGCTTTCCATGCCATCTGCTGCAGTGGTGTCGGACCCTTCACCTGCGTAAGGTCCCCAAGCGGCACCGGTGTCGGCTGCCACCCAGGTCAACTCCCCTTCGACGTCGGTGGATGAAGCTTCACCGCAGTCCATGCGGATGTCGGCCTCTAGACAGCATCGAGGACATCGATCCTTGCCATCGAGGCAGGCTCAGTCTCGGATATCCCGTAGGGAAGTACTCTTCGATACTGAAGAGGAGCGTTCGTGGGAGTCAGAGGAAGATCCCAGATACTTTTCTTCCGATGAGTCTTCTGGGATTCCCTCTGAACCTTCCCCTCCACCTGAAAGGAAACTATCTTCTCCTTAGAGTCTCTTCTCTTTTACATATTTTGTCAGGGAAATGGCTACTGCTATTCCATTCACTATGGAGGTGGACGATGAGCCCAGGGCCGAGATGCTCGAGGTCCTGGATTATCCCTCTCCACCTAAGGAGGCTGTGATGGCTCCTTTGCATAAGGTACTCAAGGAAGCCTTATGCGAAACTAATTGTTCCCTCTGTCTGCTCCCGTGATCCCGAAGAAGACTGATTCCCAGTATCGGATCCACGATGAACCAGGGGCGTAGCTACGTGGGGCCACAGGGGCATGGGCCCCCACAGATTACGCCCTGGCCCCCTCTACCCCCCCTTCCCCGCCGCTGCCCGCCCCGCCCACCGCCGTATCATCAGGTACCTTGTTTGCTGGTGGGGGTCCCAAATCCCCGCCAGCCAAAGAGTCTTCTTCAGCGCCGGTTGACTCCGGCGCCTTCGTTTTGTGATCATCTGTTTCTGATGCCTTACGTCCTGCACGGGGCTACATGCACGGTGCAGGACGTAAGGCATCAGAAACAGATGATCACAAAACGAAGGTGCCGGAGTCGACCGGCACTGAAGAAGACTCTTCAGCTGGCGGGGATTGGGGACCCCCACCAGCAAACAAGGTACCTGATGCGGCGGCGGGGCAGGGGGTGGGTGGGCAGCGGCAGCGGGGGGGGGGGGGTTGCGGTTGCGGCGGCGGGGGGTCCAAAGTGGTGGGGAGGGGGGTTGGGGGTGGGGGGAGGTGGCTAAACAGTGCCCCCCACCTCGGGCTCTGGCCCCCCTCCCACTGAGGTCTGGCTACGCCCCTGCGATGAACCTGGGTTGATGAGGTCTCAGTTACCCCACAATTCCATGGTGGTGGACTCCGCCCTCAAAAAAGCCAAGAGTACTAGGGACTATGCTTCAGCACCCACAGGCAGAGAAGCTAGGTCCTTCGACTCTTTTGGGAGGAAGACGTATCAGGCCGCTATGCTCGCTGCCCGTATCTAGTCTTACCAGCTCTTCATGAGCGTTCACTTGCAGAACTCGGTGAGGCAGCTGTCTACCTTGGTTGATGCCCTCCCTCTGGAGCAGGCCAAGCCTTTTCGCCAGGTGGTCAGGCAGCAGAAAGCGTGTCGTAAATTCCTGGCCAGGGGCGCTTACGATACTTTTGATGTGGCAACTAGAATCGCTGATCAGGGTATAGCGATGCGCAGACTCTCATGACTGCATGTCTCTGACCTGGATCATTCAGTCCAGCAGAGGATGGCAGACATACCTTGCCAGGGGGATAACTTTTTCAGAGAGAAGGTGGAAGATCTGGTTGATCAGATCAAGAAGCATAATGATGCTATGGTTTCTCTCTTCCCCAGGCACCTTCTGCTACAGCCTCCTCAACCAGGAGGTTTTTTGTGGGGGCGTGGAGTGATCCTTATTCATATGCTATGCATAGGTACACTCCTGCGTCCCAACAACTTAGTCAGGCTCAGCCCCAGCTCGTTCTTGTCAACAGCGTGCGCCTAAGGCCCCTACTGTTCCTCAGCAAAAGCAAGGGACGGGCTTTTGACTGGCTCCAGCGAAGCATAGCCACAGTAAAAGTGTCCGTGCCAGACAACTTGCCGGTTGGAGGGAGGTTAATGTTTTTTCACCAAAGGTGGCCTATTGTAACCTCCGACTGGTGGGTTCTTCAAATAGTCCAGTTAGGATACACCCTCAATCTGGAATCCAAACCTCCAAATTGTCCACCGGGAGCTCATTCATAAAGCTCCCAGCACAGGCAAGTACTTGCAGAGGAACTCTCCACCCTTCTAAAGGCCCATGTGGTCGAACCCGTTCCCCTCAAGGGCTGGGGTTCTATTCCAGGTACTTCCTTGTGCAGAAGAAAACAGGGGGGATGCGTTCCATCCTAGACCTAAGGGCCCAGAACAAATTCCTAGTCTGAGAAAAGTTCAGGATGGTTTCCCTGGGCACCCTTCTTCCCATGATTAAAAAAAAACAATTGGCTATGCTCTCACACACATCTTGATACTTCCAGCTCACAGGAAGTACCTTTGATTTCGGCTGGGAACACAGCACTTTCAGTACCATGTACTGCCCTTTGGTCTGGCATCTGCACCCAGAGTGTTCACAAAGTGCCTAGCAGTAGTCGCAGCGTCGCTACGCAGACTGGGCATGCCTGTGTTCCCTTACCTCGACGATTGGCTAGTAAAGAGCACCTTGGAGGACGGTGCTTGGGAGTCCATGCTGATGACTATTCAAGTGTTACAGCTACTAGGGTTCGTAATAAATTACTCCAAGTCCCATCTCACTCCTGTTCAAACACTGGAGTTAATTGGAGCACTACTGGACACAAAGACAGCTCGAGTTTATCTTCCCGAGACATGGGCAGACAACCTTCTGTCCCTGGTGTCCAAGGTTCGAGCGTCTCAGCACGTCACAGCTCGCCAGATGTTGAGACTTTTGGGGCACATGGCCTCCACAGTTCATGGAACTCCCATGGCACGGCTCCATATGAGATCAGCTCAATGGACCCTAGCTTCCCAGTGGTATCAAGCTGCAGGGAATCTGGAGGATTTTATCTGACTGTTCACAGACTTTCGCAACTCTCTTCAGTGGTGGACAATCTGGCTCAATTTGACCATGGGACGCTCATTCCAAATTCCTCAGCCGCAGAAATTGTTGACGACGGATGCATCCCTCCTCGGGTGGGGAGCTCATGTAGATGGGCTTCACACTCAGGGAGCCTGGTCCTTCCAGGAAACAGGTCTTTATATCACCCTCCTGGAACTATGAGCGATCTGGAACGCTCTGAAGGCCCTTCAACCAAGCAGGGGGGCACCAGATCTCGCCCTCTGTGTCAGGAAGCCGTCCAGATGTGGCTCTGGGCACGCCATCATGGCATGCTTCTCCAAGACACTTATCTGGCAGGTGTAAACAACAGTCTGGCCGACAGGCTCAGCAAAGTAATGCAACCTCACAAGTGGTTGCTAAATATGGGCGTAGCCCACAAGATTTTCTGAGCCTGGGGCGCCCCTCAGTGAATCTTTTTGTCACACAAATCAATCACAAGGTCCCTCAGTTCTGTTCCAGGCTTTAGGCCCACGACAGACTTGCATCAGATGCCTTTCTCCTACATTGGGGAACAGGCCTTCTGTATGCATATCCTCCCATAACTCTAGTAGGGAAGACTTTTCTGAAACTGAAGCAAGACCGCGGAACCATGTCAGATTTGGTTCCCTCTACTTCTGGAGTTGTCCTCCGACAAACCGTGGAGATTGGAGTGTTTTCCAACCCTCATCACTCAGAACTAGGGGTCGCTTCTACATCCCAACCTCTGGCTTTGAAGGCCTGGATGTTGAGAACTTAGAATTTGTCTCCTTGGGTCTTTCGGAGGGTGTCTCCTGGGTCTTGCTTGCTTCCAGGAAAGATTCCACAAAGAGGTGTTACTCTTTCAAATGGAGGAGGTTTGCCGTCTGATTTGATAGCAAGGCCCTAGATCCTCTCTCTTGTCCTACACAGACCCTGCTTGAATACTTTCTACACTTGTCAGAGTCTGGTCTCAAGACCAACTCAGTAAGGGTTCACCTCAGTGCAATTAGTGCGTATCATCGGCGTATAAAGGGTAAGCATATCTCTGGACAGCCTTTAGTTGTTTGCTTCATGAGAGGTTTGCTTTTTTCAAAGCCCCCTGTCAAATCTCCGCCAGTGTCATGGGATCTCAATGTCATTCTAAAATTCTAAAATGGATGGGGTGGGTATAAAAGGCCACGAAGCCATAATTAACCCCAAGGAAGGTAGGACATCTAATACCTCTATAGAAGTGAATAAAAAGAGTAAAATCTGGAGAGCCTTTTATACCAATGCCCGTAGTTTGGGAAACAAATTTCTAGATCTTGAGGCTACAACAATGGAAGCAGACTTGGATTTAGTGGCGGTCATGGATACGTGGTTCACGGAGAACAATGACTGGGATGTTGCTATACCTGGCTATAATCTATTCAGGAAGGACAGGGTAGGAAAAAAGGGTGGAGGTGTGGCATTACATGCTAAGAATGATATCCAAGTGACAGAACTGCAGGACGTGGGGTAGGGAAGAAGCGCTGTGGGTTAAACTGGAAAGAGGGAAAGGAAAATGTATCTATATCAGAATGATATACAGACCACCCTCACAGTCGGAGGAAATGGACAGGGACTTAATTGAAGACATCCTCAAGATAGCTAGGAAAGGGGAAGTACTACTGATAGATGACTTCAATATGCCAGATGTTGATTGGGGTGTCCCGGCTGCGGGATCGTCTAGAAGCAAAGAGATCTTAGATTCCCTACAGGAAGAATTGTTCTGGCAGTGGGTGACGGAACCGATGCGGGATGGAGCTGTTCTGGACCTGGTGCTTAAGAATGGAGAGTACATTTCTGGCGTCAAGGTGGTGGACCATTTGGCATCTAGTGATCATCGTATGGTATGGTTCAATATTAAAACAGCAAAGAGGGCTCATTCGAGATTGCAGGTCCTGGATTTCAAAGGAACTAACTTTGCCAAGATGGGGAAATTTCTCAAGGAACAGTTAGCGGGATGGGAACAGCTGAAGGATGTAGAACAGCAATGGACAAGACTGAAAGGAACTATATTAAAGGCAACTAACATTTATGTTAGAAAATTACATAAAAGTAAGAGGAAAATAAGGCCTCTCTGGTACTCAAATGTAGTAGCTGAAAAGATAAGGGGAAGGAGGCTAGCCTTTGCATGTTACAAGACGTCTCAGAAAGATGAGGACAGGAAAGAATACCTAAATAAGCGAAGAGAAGCTGGAAAAGCTATCAGGAAAGCAAAATGGCAAATGGAGGAAAAGATAGCTAATACGGTAAAATTGGGGGACAAGACCTTTTTCAGATATGTAAGTGACAAGAGGAAGGGCCATAATAGCATTGTGAGGCTCAACGCTGAGGAAAGAAATATGTGGAAGATGATAAGGTTAAAGCTGAACTGCTTAACGATTATTTCAGCTCTGTGTTCACAAATGAAAGACCGGGGGTAGGGCTGCAGAAAACAAAGGCTAAAGGCGATGGCTGTATGGTAGACCAAGACCCGTTTACGGAGGACTGTTTATGAGGAGCTCGCCAAACTAAAAGCAGACAGAGCGATGGGGCCAGATGGGTTACACCCGAGGGTGGTGCTTAAGGAACTCGGAGAAGTTCTGTTGGCTCTGCTGACGGACCTCTTCAATGTTTCCTTAGATACTGGAGTGGTCCCGGCGGACTGGAGAAGGGCGAATGTGGTTCCTCTGCACAAGAGTGGAAGTAATGAGGAGGTTGGGAATTACAGACCTGTCAGTCTGACCTCAGTGGTGAGTAAGCTAACGGAAACGCTTCTAAAGAGGAGGATTGTGAGCTTTCTTGAACTACATGGAATGCAGGACCTGAGGCAGCATGGCTTCACTAGTGGCGGGTCGTGTCAGACGAATCTGTCTTCTTCGACTGGGTGACCAAACAGTTGGATGTGGGAGGGGCGCTTGATGTGGTATACTTGGATTTCAGCAAAGCCTTTGACACGGTTCTGCACAAGCGACCGATAAATAAATTGAGTGTCCTCGGTATGGGACCTTGTTAGGTTTCTGCTATGTTTCTGCTAAGCAGGCTTAGGAGAGGCTGGTACCCACTCTGCTAGGGCTGGGAGGGGCTGGTATCTCTCTGCTAGAGTAGCTGGGTGGGACTTGTTTGCTACTGGTTAGCTGGCTTGGAGCTGACGTCTGCAGCTACAGTAATCAGGATCTATTTTTACCTGCAGTTTTCAGGTAAGCACTGCTCTAGCGTTAGTATTCTTCTGCTGTGGCCTCTTATCTTATTTCTGCTACGAGCTGTTGCTTTGTGCGCTGAAGGAATCAGTTTCCTTCTCTTTTGTGTTCCTTGGTGCTGGCCTGTCAGCACTTTTCCCTGTGTTCCGTTTTGTATTTGTTTTTCTCAGCGTGGGGTTAATTAGCTTTTCCCTGCAGCTGGGCTGGGGCAGTGCGTGCCGTCTGTGTTGTGTCAACTTATTTATTTGAGTTCCCTCTGTGGTAGTTCCTCCTCCTTTTCTGTGGTTAGTGGAACCTTTAATCCTTGCTCTAGCCAGTACTTCTTTTGCCTAGTTCTCTGTAGTGCTGGATCCTGCCTGGTCTGTCCTGCTCATTTGTCTGGTTCAGCTTCACCTGATACAACTGCTACCTTTTGTTGGCCTGAAGTCCTGCCGGCCGCCCGAACCCAGGGGCTCAACTCCTGAGGGACCGTGGCTAAGTGCAGGTGAAGTCTCGAGAAGCTGTTCCGGTATCTTTGTCCCTGCTTTATCTGGTGGAGTCCTGTTGTCGCCAGCCGGTTCCTGTGACTCCGCGTCCGGTAGTTGGGGAGGCAGCCTAGCCTGCTGGTGCAGGCCGTACGTGCCCTGAGGTTCTCTACCTTCGAGGAGATTTGCACCTCTCCTCGTGAGCCTGGTGTTCTGGTTGAGTACCCTGTGGTTTTATTATTTTTCCTAGTTGTGGTTCGGTCCACCCCAGGCCGTTCCTAGTCTTCCCTTCTGTCCACGGCCTGGGCCAAAGGGCTCACGATCTGGGAGCGAATGAAATAAGTAACAGACCTAGAGTAACGGATTGGGTAAAAAATTGGTTTACTGGTGGGAGACAGAGGGTAGTGATAAATGGAGCTTGCTCTGAAGAAAAGGATGTCGTCAGTGGAGTACCGCAGGGATCGGTCCTAGGGCCGGCTCTTTTTAACGTCTTTGTGAGCGATATTGCGGAGGGGCTGTCTGGTAAAGTTTGTCTCTCTGCAGATGATACTAAACTCTGCAACAGGGTGGACACCCTGGAGGGTGTGAATGACATGAGGAAGGACCTAGCGAAGCTAGAGGGATGGACTGATATTTGGCAACTAAGGTTTAATCCCAAAAAATTCAGGGTCATGCACTTGGGTCGCAAAAATCTGAGGGAATGGTACAGTATTTATTTATTACATTTGTATCCCACATTTTCCCACCTATTTGCAGGCTCAATGTGGCTTACAGAGTACCGCAGAGGCGATCGCCAATACCGGTCATAACAAATACAAAGTGAGGTTGTGGTAAAGTAAAGTTCATGTGTGACAGACACATTGGGGAATCGTAAGAAGAAGATTTAAATTATGTCCAGTATGAGCTTTGATTTTGTTGTGTTGCTGGATTAAGGCATTTAAGTTGTATCGTTAGGGTATGCCTTTTTGAACAAGTTAGTTTTTAGTAATTTCCGGAATTTCAGGTGGTTATATGTTGTTTTCATGGCTTTTGGTAATGCGTTCCATAGTTGTGTGCTTATATAGGAGAAACTGGATGCATAGGTTGATTTGTATTTACAGTGGTGGAAATACAGTGGGGGAAATAAGTATTTGATCCCTTGCTGATTTTGTAAGTTTGCCCACTGACAAAGACATGAGCAGCCCATAATTGAAGGGTAGGTTATTGGTAACAGTGAGAGATAGCACATCACAAATTAAATCCGGAAAATCACATTGTGGAAAGTATATGAATTTATTTGCATTCTGCAGAGGGAAATAAGTATTTGATCCCCCACCAACCAGTAAGAGATCTGGCCCCTACAGACCAGGTAGATGCTCCAAATCAACTCGTTACCTGCATGACAGACAGCTGTCGGCAATGGTCACCTGTATGAAAGACACCTGTCCACAGACTCAGTGAATCAGTCAGACTCTAACCTCTACAAAATGGCCAAGAGCAAGGAGCTGTCTAAGGATGTCAGGGACAAGATCATACACCTGCACAAGGCTGGAATGGGCTACAAAACCATCAGTAAGATGCTGGGCGAGAAGGAGACAACTGTTGGTGCCATAGTAAGAAAATGGAAGAAGTACAAAATGACTGTCAATCGACAAAGATCTGGGGCTCCACGCAAAATCTCACCTCGTGGGGTATCCTTGATCATGAGGAAGGTTAGAAATCAGCCTACAACTACAAGGGGGGAACTTGTCAATGATCTCAAGGCAGCTGGGACCACTGTCACCACGAAAACCATTGGTAACACATTACGACATAACGGATTGCAATCCTGCAGTGCCCGCAAGGTCCCCCTGCTCCGGAAGGCACATGTGACGGCCCGTCTGAAGTTTGCCAGTGAACACCTGGATGATGCCGAGAGTGATTGGGAGAAGGTGCTGTGGTCAGATGAGACAAAAATTGAGCTCTTTGGCATGAACTCAACTCGCCGTGTTTGGAGGAAGAGAAATGCTGCCTATGACCCAAAGAACACCGTCCCCACTGTCAAGCATGGAGGTGGAAATGTTATGTTTTGGGGGTGTTTCTCTGCTAAGGGCACAGGACTACTTCACCGCATCAATGGGAGAATGGATGGGGCCATGTACCGTACAATTCTGAGTGACAACCTCCTTCCCTCCGCCAGGGCCTTAAAAATGGGTCGTGGCTGGGTCTTCCAGCATGACAATGACCCAAAACATACAGCCAAGGCAACAAAGGAGTGGCTCAGGAAGAAGCACATTAGGGTCATGGAGTGGCCTAGCCAGTCACCAGACCTTAATCCCATTGAAAACTTATGGAGGGAGCTGAAGCTGCGAGTTGCCAAGCGACAGCCCAGAACTCTTAATGATTTAGAGATGATCTGCAAAGAGGAGTGGACCAAAATTCCTCCTGACATGTGTGCAAACCTCATCATCAACTACAGAAGACGTCTGACCGCTGTGCTTGCCAACAAGGGTTTTGCCACCAAGTATTAGGTCTTGTTTGCCAGAGGGATTAAATACTTATTTCCCTCTGCAGAATGCAAATAAATTCATATACTTTCCACAATGTGATTTTCCGGATTTAATTTGTGATGTGCTATCTCTCACTGTTACCAATAACCTACCCTTCAATTATGGGCTGCTCATGTCTTTGTCAGTGGGCAAACTTACAAAATCAGCAAGGGATCAAATACTTATTTCCCCCACTGTAAGTATTTGATCCCTTGCTGATTTTGTAAGTTTGCCCACTGACAAAGACATGAGCAGCCCATAATTGAAGGGTAGGTTATTGGTAACAGTGAGAGATAGCACATCACAAATTAAATCCGGAAAATCACATTGTGGAAAGTATATGAATTTATTTGCATTCTGCAGAGGGAAATAAGTATTTAATCCCTCTGGCAAACAAGACCTAATACTTGGTGGCAAAACCCTTGTTGGCAAGCACAGCGGTCAGACGTCTTCTGTAGTTGATGATGAGGTTTGCACACATGTCAGGAGGAATTTTGGTCCACTCCTCTTTGCAGATCATCTCTAAATCATTAAGAGTTCTGGGCTGTCGCTTGGCAACTCGCAGCTTCAGCTCCCTCCATAAGTTTTCAATGGGATTAAGGTCTGGTGACTGGCTAGGCCACTCCATGACCCTAATGTGCTTCTTCCTGAGCCACTCCTTTGTTGCCTTGGCTGTATGTTTTGGGTCATTGTCGTGCTGGAAGACCCAGCCACGACCCATTTTTAAGGCCCTGGCGGAGGGAAGGAGGTTGTCACTCAGAATTGTACGGTACATGGCCCCATCCATTCTCCCATTGATGCGGTGAAGTAGTCCTGTGCCCTTAGCAGAGAAACACCCCCAAAACATAACATTTCCACCTCCATGCTTGACAGTGGGGACGGTGTTCTTTGGGTCATAGGCAGCATTTCTCTTCCTCCAAACACGGCGAGTTGAGTTCATGCCAAAGAGCTCAATTTTTGTCTCATCTGACCACAGCACCTTCTCCCAATCACTCTCGGCATCATCCAGGTGTTCACTGGCAAACTTCAGACGGGCCGTCACATGTGCCTTCCGGAGCAGGGGGACCTTGCGGGCACTGCAGGATTGCAATCCGTTATGTCGTAATGTGTTACCAATGGTTTTCGTGGTGACAGTGGTCCCAGCTGCCTTGAGATCATTGACAAGTTCCCCCCTTGTAGTTGTAGGCTGATTTCTAACCTTCCTCATGATCAAGGATACCCCACGAGGTGAGATTTTGCGTGGAGCCCCAGATCTTTGTCGATTGACAGTCATTTTGTACTTCTTCCATTTTCTTACTATGGCACCAACAGTTGTCTCCTTCTCGCCCAGCATCTTACTGATGGTTTTGTAGCCCATTCCAGCCTTGTGCAGGTGTATGATCTTGTCCCTGACATCCTTAGACAGCTCCTTGCTCTTGGCCATTTTGTAGAGGTTAGAGTCTGACTGATTCACTGAGTCTGTGGACAGGTGTCTTTCATACAGGTGACCATTGCCGACAGCTGTCTGTCATGCAGGTAACGAGTTGATTTGGAGCATCTACCTGGTCTGTAGGGGCCAGATCTCTTACTGGTTGGTGGGGGATCAAATACTTATTTCCCTCTGCAGAATGCAAATAAATTCATATACTTTCCACAATGTGATTTTCCGGATTTAATTTGTGATGTGCTATCTCTCACTGTTACCAATAACCTACCCTTCAATTATGGGCTGCTCATGTCTTTGTCAGTGGGCAAACTTACAAAATCAGCAAGGGATCAAATACTTATTTCCACCACTGTAAGTCCTTTGCAGCTTGGGTGATGGAGATTTAGGTATGTTCATGTTGATCTTGATGTGTTTCTGGTTGGTAGATCTATGAGGTCTGTCATGTATCCCGGGGCTTCTCTGTAGATGATTTTGTGAACCAGGGTGCACATTTTGAACGCAATGCGTTCTTTGATTGGGAGCCAGTGTAGTTTTTCTCGTAGGGGTTTGGCGCTTTCGAATTTCGTTTTTCCAAATATAAGTCTGGCTGCTGTGTTTTGAGCAGTTTGGAGTTTGTTTATGATTTGTTCTTTGCATCCCACATAGATACCGTTACAGTAGTCTAGATGGCTTAGTACCATAGATTGTACCAAGTTGTGAAATATTTCTCTCGGGAAAAAAGGTTTTACTCGTTTGAGCTTCCACATTGAGTGGAACATTTTCTTCGTTGTAGTTTTCACTTGGCTCTCTAGTGTGAGGTTTTGGTCGATTATGACTGAGAATTTTCAGGCTGTCTGAGATAGGGAGGGTGTAGTCTGAGGTGGTTATGTTGGTGGGTTTGTTCATGTTATATTGGGATGAGAGGATGAGACTGTGTGTTTTTTCTGTGTTAAGTTTTAGTTGAAATGCATTTGCCCATGAGTTCATGATGTTTAGGCTGAGATTGATTTCTTTGGTGATTTCTGTAAGGTCATGTTTGTATGGGATGTAAATTGTGGCGTTGTCTGCGTATATGAAAGGGTTGAGGCCTTGATTGGATAAGGACTTGGCTAGTGAGGTCATCATTAGGTTGAAAAGGAGTGGTGGTAGTGGTGATCCTTGAGGTACTCCACAGTCTGCTTTCCATGGTGGTGATATGTTCGAAATTGATTTCACTTGATATGTTCTATTGGTTAGGAAACCCTTGATCCAGCTAAGTACATTTCCACCAATCCCGAAATATTCTAGTATGCTTAGTAGTATGTTGTGATTTACCATGTTGAATGCACTAGACATGTCAAATTGTAGGAGAAGTACGCTTTTGCCTGTTGCAATCTCTTGTTTGAATTTGGCTAAGAGAGTAATTAGAACTGTTTCGGTGATGTGGTTGGAGCGGAATCCTGATTGTGATTCGTAGAGTATTGTGAATTTGTTTATGTAGGCAGTTAGTTGTTTAGTTACCATGCTTTCCATCAGTTTGACTACTAGTGGGATTGATGCTACTGGGCGGTAGTTGGTGAAATCATTTGTATTGGGGTGAGTAGGATGTTGCCGTTTTCCTTAGGGAAGAGACCATGTTGAAGCATGTAGTTTAAGTGGGATGTGAGGTCTGTTGTGAAGCAGTGGGGAACAGATTTTAATAGGTGACTAGGGCAGATATCCAATTTACAATGAGTCTTGGAGAACTTATTAATCGCTTGGTTGACTGCTTCAGCGGTGAGTGGAAGGAAGCTTGTCCAAAATCTGTCCGCTAGATATTTGCCGTGGACTGGGTCCATACAGTCGATGAAATTTCCGATGTTGCTGCTGTTCTGAGGTAACGTGTTACATAGGTTTACAATTTTTTCTTTTAAGTATTTGGCAAGTTTATCTGCAGGTGGGATATCTGTGTTGGTTGTGGTGACCACAGTGGCGTCTAGTAGTTTGCCCACTAGTTGGTATAATTTTTTTGTGTCTTTGTAGTCAGGCCCTATTTTGGTTCTCTAGTATTGCCTTTTGGCTTGTTTGATTGCGTATTTATATTTTCTTTGATTGTGTTTCCATGCAGTGAGTGTTTGTGCATCTTTCATTTTTTTCCATGCTCGTTCGAGTCTCCTGGATTGTGTTTTCAGTTTCTGTAGTTCTTCGTTGTACCATGGTATCGCATTGTGCCTACGTGAGGGTCGTGTTTGTAAGAGTGCTATTTCGTCTAATATGGTTTTATATCTTTTATCCCAGTCCGTGAGATAGTGTGTGAAGTCCGTTTGTGCAGTCCATTCATTATTGTATATTTATTGCCAGAATGTTTCCGAGTCTATTTGGCCTCTTGTGCTGTAGGTTGTGTGTTCTTGTATACAATATGAGCCCTTTTTCCGCCAGAGTAGGGATAGGTTTAGTTGATCCGACCATGGTATGTTTGTCCAGTTTAAGTCTGATAATATTAGGTTCTGGTCTGTGGCTAGTTTGTGTGACTTGAGGTCCAGTGTATGTCCTTTGACATGGGTTGCTTGAGTGTGTGGCCATTTAAGGTCCCATAGATGGAGGAATTCCTTGCATTCGCGTGCGATGGTGGAGTTTGGGTCTTCTAGGTGAAGACTGATGTCTCCCAGTACTAGTATGTTGGGGCTGGTTACGCAGGTGTTTGATATGAAGTCCATGAAATGTGATTGGCAGTCGTTCCAGTTGCCTGGTGGTCTATAAAACAGGACACAGTTTAGGTGGTCAAGGAGGGGTGTGTGGTGGATTCTAATTGAGGCGATTTCAAGTTGGGGTGTTATCAGTGGTGTGCTGGAGCAGGCTCTCACAGGCTCGCAAGAGCCGGTTGTTAAGTTTTTAAGAATTTTGGGAGCCGGTTGTTAAAGTAGGGCCCTCCGTGGCTACTTTAACAACTGGCTCCCAAAATGTGGGCTTGGGCCCCCTGCTGAATTATCTTTTACTTTGCTGGTGGGGATGATGAGCCCTGCCAGCCAAGTAAATAGACTACTGCTGCTCCCCGCTCCTTGTTTCCAGCATGCTGCTCAGAGCAAGACGTTGGGAGTGGTGGCAGTCCATTTATTGGCTGCCAGCAAAGGTATGCCTAGCGTGCTCGCAGGAAGGGAGGGAGGAGAGAGAGGCAAGTGTTGCTCCCCCACCACACCCCACCCCCTGCCACCCCTGGCCCTTCCAACTGCAGAGCTGGCTACGTCCGGAGAAAGAGCCTGTTGTTAAAAATTTACCAGCACACCCCTGGGTGTTATGGTCTCGGCGATGGTTATGGTGGTGAAGTGTGATCGATGGATTAGTGCTAGGCCTCCGCCTCTCTTTTACTTTCTGGTCCAGTGAGTGATTTTGTATCCCGGGGGGCATAGGTCTAGGATTATAGGGTCCTTTTGATCATGGATCCAGGTTTCGTTAATGAAAAGCAGGTTGAGGTTTTCTGATATGATCCAGTCTGTTATTAATTCTACTTTATTTACTACGGATCTGGCATTGATGTATCCCACTTGAATTTTTAGGTACGGGTCATCTATGATCGGTGTTAAGTGGATTTTTGTCAGTTGACGTTTCTTTGTTGGTGTAGGTTTGTTGTGACCGTTCTTTCCCTTGTGTTGAGGTTGTCTGCATGTTGATGTTCTTCCTTTGTTATGGTGGTTGTTGTGGTATGGTGTTGTATGTCTGGTTAGTCTTTGGTGGTTCTGTAGTATGGGTATGATGTTGTTTTCAGCAAGTGGGGTGGTTAGTGTTAGGTGGATCAAGGATAGGGAGTAGATTGTTAGTAACAGTTTGCCGGTATTCACTGTGGTATCAGTTCATTTAGGGCTATTGGTGAATCATGTTAGATGGGGTTTGGTCTTCTGTAGTGAGCCCTGGGGCATGGATATTCGGGCCCTCTCCTCAAGTGTCTAACATGCCAATCCAACACGATGGACGGCGTTGGGACAGTGTGAAGCTAGATCTATGGGATCCCTGGGATCTTCCAGAGCTGTTGAGTGCTACCTTAGTACTGGAATGGCTCTTTGTTTTGACGGTCGCTGCTGCAGGGGCGCTTTTTGTTTTGTTTGTCTGTGCTGGTTTATAGGGGGTGAAGTGCTTCAGTGTACGAAGGAAGAGCGAGACTTGGGGGTGATTGTGTCTGATGACCTTAAAGCTTCCAAACAGGTAGAAAAAGCGACGGTCAAAGCCAGAAGGATGCTTGGGTGCATAAAGAGAGGCATGACCAGCAGGAAAAAGGAGGTGATAGTGCCATTGTATAAGTCTCTAGTGAGGCCCCATTTGGAGTACTGTGTGCAGTTCTGGAGACCGCACCTACGGAAAGATATAAACAGGATGGAGTCGGTCCAGAGGGCGGCTACGAAATTAGTAAGCTGTCTTGAATGCAAAAATTATAGGGACAGGCAAATGAACCTCAACATGTATATGCTGGAAGAGAGGAGGGAGAGAGGAGACATGATAGAAACATTTAAATATCTCAAGGGCATTTATGTACAGGAAGAGAGCCTTTTTCAAATGAAGGAGAGCTCTGGAATGAGGGGGCATATGACAAAGTTAAGAGGGAATAGGCTTAGGAATAACCTAAGGAAGTATTATTTCACAGAAAGGGTGGTGAAGGAGTGGAATGGCCTCCAGGTGGAGGTGGTGGAGTTGAGGACTATTCCAGAATTTAAAAAGGCATGGGATAAGCATGTGGGATCGCTTAGGAACAGGAATAATTAGGGGTTACAAAGGATGGGCAGATTGGATGGGTCAAATGGCCTTTATCTGCCGTCATGTTTCTATGTTCTCACCCAGCTGATGAAAGCTCCTTTTGAGCCACTGAATTCCTGCCATCTGAAGTACTTGACTTGGAAGGTCATTTTCTTGATGGCTGTTACTTCAGCTCGTAGGGTCAGTGAACTTCAGGCCCTAGTAATGGATGCACCTTATACTAAGTTTCATCACAACAGAGTAGTCCTCCGTATGCACCCTAAGTTCCTGCCGAAGGTGGTGTCGGAGTTCTATCTGAACCAGTCAATTGTCTTGCCAACATTCTTTCCCCATCCTCATGCCCGCCCTGGCGAAAGCAGCTTGCACACCTTGGACTGCAAGAGAGCATTGGCCTTTTACGTGGCGCAGACAAAGCCCTTCAGACAGTCTGCCCAGTTGTTTGTTGTTTTTGATCCTAACAGGAGAGGAGTCGCCATTGGAAAACGCACAATCTCCAATTGGCCAGCAGATTGCATATTCTTCACTTATACCCAAGCTGGGCTGACTCTGGAGGGCCATGTCATGGCTCATAATGTTAGAGACTGCTACTCAAATAGGGACACAATAGAACTGCTGGGGTCTATCTGATTATCACTTACAAAAATTACTCCAGTCTATATGTCAATAACTTTATTATGACATGTGCTTCAACATTATGCACATATCGTAATTAAAAACAACAACACATTAACTTCACACTACTAATCTCTCATTCACTCATTCCCATTCTTTCAATGTACCTGTCCTCCCGTTTGTCATTATTGGTTTTGCTAATAAAGTTTATATAAACCAATACTCAAATGGTTTCTTAACTGAACTGTTAAAGGTGCTATATTTGCCACGAGGTCGAAACGCATCCCCGGCCGGCAAGGACTACCTGGGCATATTTAAGCCTGCCTGGATCAGTCTGATCAACCCCGGCTGCGCTGAATCTGGAGCTGAGACCGCAGCTGAAACCGACCGGTGGAACACCGGTGGTCCGACCGGTCTGAAATCCAGCCGGACCGAGGCCGACCGACGGCCTAGCGGGAGACCGCCACGAGACTGACCACGAGGTTGCGCCCCCGCGATCCGAATCCGGAGCACCGAAGAGACCATCGAAACCAGTGTGGAGAGGGAGAGCCCAGAAGTGGAGAGCCCAGAGGTGAGCCGCGACTACATCTTGCAACTCCATGCGGCCACTCAGTGAGCTCGGGGAGCCGTGTTCGCGGCACCGGGGACGATCCAGCCGACCACGCGACTGGTGGAGAGTTGGCCAGAAAGTGGTTCGTTGCCCGGAAGGCCGCGGAACGAGCGGAGCGCCGACCGGCCTGGTTGGCCTGAGGTCCGGAAAGCAGGAGCAGCCTATCCCCTATGCGGCGCGCTCCTGAATCGTCCGACTGCTGCCCAGGAAGCCGCAAGCGGATTGAGGGAAGCAGGCGCACCCCGCACCCGACTGCTCCACGCTTCGGAACGCCGACAGACAGGAGTTGATCAGCTCGAGGAGCGGCAAAGCGACGACGACTCCTGAGCCACACGCAAATCACGTGGTGGCTGCGTTAGAGACACCGAGCACCAGACAACCGAGCCACTGGTCCCGTGGCCGCCGTTCGGGACATCAAGGCCGAATGCTGACAACCAAGATCGACTGAGAGGACCAACCTGCCGGGAACAGGAGCTGCCTGCCGAAGCTGAACAGAGTAATAAAATACCTGCTCATCTTAAATGCATGCATTGCTTTAGCATGATTTAAAAATCCTCGCTATACTCTGCTGTGTCTTATGGCAATATAGCACCTTAACTGTTGCCATGCTTTAATTTAAATTGCTGCTAAGACTAATGCAAATGTAAATATTACCTCATTCGCATAACAGCGAACTGTTACCAAGCAAGCTTGCATGCACTGCTTTAGCTTTTACATAATTTAAAAAATCCTTGCTTTACCCTGCTTTGCTCTGTTTACTCTAAACTGAAAGCCACAGTGTCCTATGCCAAAATAGCACCTTTTACTGTTGCCATGCTTCAATTAAAATTGCTGCTAAGACTAACGCGAATGCAAATACTACCTCATCTGCCTAATAGTGAACTGTTGGCAAGCATTCAGAGTAGGCTCGCCCAGCAATAAACTGTTGCCAAGCTCTAAATTAAATTGTTGCCATACTAAAATACAAAGTTAAGTGACACTGTGCCTGCCTAGTACTGAACTGCTACCAGCTTTGAACTAAATTGTTGCTAGATTAACTGAAAATGTTAGCACTACTTCGCTTAAATTGTAACCAAGCTCAAATGCAATTGTAACGTAGTATTGCTCAAATACACACCAATTACTTATTTGCCACAACACCCAACACATAGAAATGAACACCAGCAATACACTCATAACCATCCAGTGTCTCATTATATTCTCACATGCAAACACAACACAAAACCTAGACAACAACAACTCCACTACTCACAATCCGCATAACACTCACACACACACCATGCACACCCAAAACAACAACCACAACAACCCACTTACATATCACCAATCCCATGCACAACCTTTAAACAACCTACCAAATCAAAGACACAACAACCAACCAACAGGAACAAACCCCGAATATTTACGAGAAAACAGGGAAAACAATGACAACAGCAAATTCAACCATCGAAGACACAGACAGTTAATAAAAATAAACACATCTAACCCCTCCTTGGAACCACATCACCAAATCAAACTAGGATACGTCAATGCAAGATCAGCAGTAAGCAACTCGATAGACATACTAGATTGGATCACCACAGACAAACTAGACCTCTTATTTATCACAGAAACCTGGTTCCATAGTCCTACAGACCCCGCCATCCTACAAACGTGCCCACCAGAATACAAAATCACGCACTGGACAAGAAATGGAGAAAAAAGAGGAGGCGGAATAGCTTTAATATACAAACCTGAATTCACCATCACAATCACAGGCGAATCTACCTCACCACAACTTGAAATTGCATCGACAAGAATCAACCATCCAAGTCTAATAGGACACCTTAACACAATCCTATTCTACAGGCCACCAGGAAAATGGCAAGACGCCCAAACACAACTCATGGATTTCATCTCGAATACCTGCGTATCAACTTCAAACATCCTCATACTAGGAGACATCAACTTACACCTAGAAGATGACACCCTACCAAGTACACGAGAATTCAAAGAATTCCTACAACTCTGGGATCTGCAAACACCCAACTTACAACCAACACACGAAAAAGGACACACACTAGATATCATAACAAATAGACTCGAACCGAACTCAACTATCACACTCACCAACACAAGATGGACACCCACACTATGGTCAGACCACCATAAAGCAAATGTCACACTTTACTGGCAAAAAACACAACCAAACACAATCAACAAACATGAGCGAACAACCTACACAACAAGAGGAAAAATAGACCCCACAACATTCTGGCAACAGATCTACCAGAGTGAATGGACTGCAAACGCTGGCACCATCCAATTCCTCCAAGAATGGGACGATATAAGCACAAAAACATTAGACAAAATCGCCCCAGTCCAAACCAGAACATCACACAGGAAAAATGCAAATCCATGGTTCAACGAAGAGCTGAAAAAACTGAAAACACAAGTCAGGAGACTTGAACGAGCCTGGAATAAAAAGAGAGATGAACAAACACTAAACGACTGGAAACAACTTCGGAGAAAATACAAATACACCATCAAACAGACAAAAAGACTACACTATAAAACATTAATAGGACCAAACTACAAAGACACACATAAACTCTTCAACCTCGTGAACAAACTGTTAGACACCACACCTGTTACAACCAACGGCAAAGATACACCAAGTGTTGACAACCTTGCAAAATACTTCAAGGAGAAGATTGTACAATTACGACAAAAAATACCCGCCAGCACTATAGAATACACCACTCTCCTAGACTGTCTAGATCCAGAAGAAGGAACACACCCAGCAGACAGAACCTGGACCGAATTTGAACTATTACCAGAAGAACTCATCTCTAAAACTCTCAAAAAATATGCCAAATCCAACTGCAAACTAGACATATGTCCAAATAGCCTCATGCAAACTGCTCCTCAACAATTCATAACAAACCTAACAAATCACATAAACTACATGCTACAAAATGGACTCTTCCCAAAAGAAAAAGGAAAAATCCTACTCACACCAATTCCCAAAGACACAAAGAAAAACACGAGCGAAATAACCAACTACAGGCCAATTGCATCCATACCACTAATAACCAAGCTAACCGAAGGTATGGTAACCAAACAGCTCACAAACTATCTAGACAAACATTCAATACTGCATGATGCCCAATCAGGATTCCGTTCGAATCACAGCACAGAAACAGTATTAGTCACCCTAATGACCAGATTCAAACAAAGAATTGCAACCGGCAACAATATACTCCTCTTACAATTCGACATGTCCAGCGCCTTCGACATGGTTGATCATGAAATCCTAATACACATACTTGAATACTTTGGCATCGGAGGAAATGTCTTGAATTGGTTCAAGGGGTTCCTAACCCTGCGCTCGTATCAAGTCACATCAAATTCAACCACGTCCAAGGCATGGATACCTGAATGTGGAGTCCCACAGGGATCACCTCTCTCTCCAACTATATTCAACCTAATGATGATCCCTTTAGCAAAACTCCTATCAAACCATAACCTCAACCCGTACATATACGCCGATGATGTGACAATATACATCCCATTCAAACAAGACATCAAAGAAATCTCCAGCGAAATCAATAAAAGTCTACACATCATGAACACATGGGCAGATGCATTCCGCCTGAAGCTGAACGCAGAAAAAACCCAATGCCTGATACTCACCTCCCAATACAACACAACAGAATTCAACGTGATAAACACACCAAACCTAAAACTTCCAATCTCAGAAACACTAAAAATCCTTGGAGTGACTATCGACCGCCACCTAACACTCGAAACTCACGCAAACAACATAACCAAGAAGATGTTCTTCAGCATGTGGAAATTGAAAAGAATTAGACCATTCTTCCCAAGATTCGTCTTCCGCAGCCTAGTGCAATCCCTCGTCCTTAGCCACTTGGATTACTGCAACTCATTATACGCTGGCTGCAAAGAGCAAATACTAAGGAAACTTCAAACAGCCCAGAACACAGCAGCCAGGCTCATCTTCGGAAAACCTAAATATGAAAGGGCAAAACCACTACGAGAGAAACTACATTGGCTTCCACTCAAGGACCGCGTTACTTTTAAAACTTGCACACTAGTCCATAAGATCATTTACGGTGAAGCCCCAGCGTACATGTCTGATTTAATAAACCTACCACCTAGAAACGCCAAAAGATCATCCCGAACTCACCTCAACCTTCATTACCCAACCTGCAGGGGCTTGAAGTACAAGACGATACACGCGTCAACCTTTTCCTACAAGAGCACGAAGTCTTGGAATACATTACCACGCAACCTAAGAATGATCAACGAACAAGCCTCCTTCCGTAAACTACTGAAGACACACCTGTTCGAACAAACTTATGGAAAGAGCCAATACACATAGAGACTACTCACTGTCCACAATGCAATACACATCCACATCTGATCCATCATCCCTTTATCCAGTCAACCATACATTCGTCCACGGAACTATGTACACTATATGTCTAGGCGCCTAATAATGCCCTTTTTTCCCATTGTCTCTTTCTAATGTCTCTGTGTTTTGTCCCATTGTTATACTACCAACGATATTCGAATGCCTCGCACAACTCTGTTCAATGTAATCCATAACTTAGTTGTAACAAATGTATTTCTATTATTCAAGTCTTATTGTAAGCCACACTGAGCCCGCAAATAGGTGGGAAAATGTGGGATACAAATGCAACAAATAAATAAATAAATAAATAAATGTTTTTTACTCTAATACAGTTTCAAACTATCAATATTTGTTAAGATGTATCTTAACCAAACACATGAGTATTTTTGTTCTTCATAACTTTACAGTATTTGCACGAAACTGTTTAAAAGCAGTCTCTAAGATAAACGTCCATGAAGGTAAAACACCCTTCAAAGTTTCCAGGTACTTGATGAACGGGGATTATCACCCACATATGATGTTAGCTTGTTCCTTATATAAGCGTCGGTTCCCCAATGCAGGACCGCATTTCGCTCACTTCTTCAGGAGGAACCACCACACCATCTACAACAAAATAATCCTATTATCTCACCTCATTTCATTTACTGTCTTTGATATAACATAATCCTTAGCAATAACCTTTTCATCATATTTCACCTACTTTAATCAATTTTCGAAGGCTGCATGTCTGGAAGAAACTTCTCAGTGCAGGAACCAACAGTGGCGTCTAAAATCACCGGAGGAGTAAAGAACGCCCTTTTTAAATCTTCCCATGATGCTATGCTCCACCTGGGATTTAAAGCAACACTCCTTCAAATCCATTCTACTTCCTGATTAAGACCCGCAGGAGTCACTGTATTCCATGTATAAATATAACGTTGTTCTATAGTTAACAGACGAATGCTGACATCGCCCCCCCTGTTCTCATTAGGGGAGATCTGCGTCAATATTACACATTTTAATTGTTCAATGGTATGATTATATTCATACCAATGTGCCACTATAGGATTCATCATTTTCTTTAATCGTATATTACTAATATGTTCTGCCAATCTGTTCTTTAACAAACGTTTAGTATGCCCTATATAATAAAGCCCACAAGGGCATATAATACAGTATACAACCTGAGAGCTAATACAGTTAGTAATTTGTCGTAATATGAACTTTTTATTGCTGTGGGGTATAAGGATTGTTCCAGTATCTAAGGAATATCGGCAGTATACACATTTCCCACAAGGGGAATGTCTGCCTTCCTCCATTGGTTTTTTAGATCTTTTCAACAATTCTCCCACATTTGCATGTCGCCTATAAGCTATTTTTGGGCGCTCTTTGAATTCTGGGTGTACAGTAAGTACTTGCCAATGTTTATGTATAATGCTGCCAATACTAGGAGCTTTATGTGAAAACGGAATGACACAAGCCAAGGCTTTCGAAGGAGAACGTGACTTTGGTAACATCAACCATGGTCGGTGAGCATAAAGGGCTCTTTTATATGCGTTTTTGAGGATCCTCATCGGATAACCACGAGTTTTAAATCTTTCTATCATAATCTTTGCCTGAATCTTAAACTCTAAGGTAGAAGAGCACAAACGTCTTAGACGCAACAATTGTCCAACCGGTATCCCTCTTTTTAAGCCATAATGATGAAAGCTTTGGTAATGAAGGAGGGTATTACGATCAGTAATTTTGCGAAAAATAGTAGTGCTAAAACCTCCCTCATCAGTTCTACTTATTTTAATATCGAGGAACTCTAATTCTCTTAGAGATATTCTGGAAGTAAATTTTATATTAGGATCTCTCGCATTTAAACTTTCCAAAAAGGACCTCAATTCCACAATAGAGCCCTGCCACAATAATATCACTGTAATCCGTTGGGTTGGTCGTGAGCCCTTGGGCCCTGGCCGAGGCCAGCAGGGCGCCGACCCAGGCCAAGGGGAGACCGACCCACCACCGCACACCCCAGCTACACAATACCCCCTAAGCTACCCCTCCCCACAGTCCCTCAGGAAGAAGGGAAATAGGCATACAGGCGGGCCTCGCGGCCGAACCGGAACCCACGCAGACAGAGCCACTCGTGCGAGCCTCACGGCTGAACTGGAACCCAATCACACACAGGGAGGGGTGAAAGAACCCAGAGGGCCCCAAGAGGCCAGACACGCGCTGAAAACTAGCAATAGGGCAGAGGGGGAAACAAAGGACCAGAGCGGGCCACGCCCACGCAGGGGACTAGCGCAGGACAGGGAAACTAACACAGCAACCCCCCCCACCAGGGTAGGAGCCCCAGGCAGAAACCAGAGGAACCAAACACAAAAGGAAGGCAGAAAGCCTTTGCCTCAACCCCACTGTAGACAGAGGCACCCAGAACACAAAGGGTTAAGCTTGTAGAGCCAGCAGAGAGAGAGTGCCATAAATCAACAAACAATCAGAGGGAGTGAGGCCCATCCAAACAAACACATAGGCAGAGGCAGGAATACAATACACACAGTACACAAAGGGTTAAACTCACTGAGCCAGCAGGCCGGGACACTGGGAAGAGAAATCTTTAAAACAAACAAACAAAGGAGAACGCTCTCACTCAGCCCAGAGCCCTGGAGGCTGAGCAATGCCCAGCCCCCACTAAACAAACGAGCAGCTGACCCTGATTACAGAGCTACGCACACATACACAAACACAGCAGCAGCTAATCCAGAGGGAAGGAAAAGAATACTCTAAATCAACACAGATCCCTGTCAGAACCTAGAGCACGTTCTGAGAGAAACCTATCAGGCTTTCCTGTTACCACCAAATAAGTAACGCAAAAGCAGAGAAACTCTTCAGCTGCAGGCTAAAGTACTATCCCCTGACGTCAGCACAACTCCTGGCAGCCAATCAGAAGAGACGTCCCCCCTCCCCCTCAGCCAAACCGGCAGAATCATAACAATCACATCATCGATGTAGCGTTTCCACGATAAGATGTTTTGAGACCACTGAGATTTATACACAAATTTTTCTTCGAATTGAGTCATGTACAAGCATGCCAAGGAGGGTGCTACACTCGCTCCCATAGCTACCCCCTTGATCTGCCTGTAAAAACATTCCTCAAATTCAAAGTAGTTGTAACACACCACCCATGTTAGTAATTGTTTTAATACTTCAATTTTTGATTGCGGTATGTGTAAAGCCTCAAAATGGTCACATGCTATCTTTATAGCACTATTTTGGGGAATATTTGTATATAAAGCTACTACATCCAATCCCGCCATATAGAATTCTTTTTCCTTCAATTGGGGCTCCAAATGTTCTAATATTTGTATGTAATGCATAGAATCCCTCACATACGAATCTGCCAATTTGACCACCGGATTAAGCAAATTATCTATATATTTAGATAAAGGTTCTAGCACTGTATCCCTAGTGGATACTATAGGGCGACCAGGCGGATCAGAAATGGATTTGTGGATTTTTGGAACAAAATAAATATAAGGTATTCTTGGACAGGGATGACACAAAAATTTTTTTTCTCCCTTTGTAAGCACACCTTCTACCACTGCTGTATTAACGTATTTCTCAATTGTTGATTGTAATATATTGGTAGGATCAATATCCAAAGGAGTATAATATTCAATCTGATCTAGGTGTCCTTTAGCCTCTTGTTTATACTTATCCTTGTCCATAACTACCACCGATCCCCCTTTATCTGCCCTTTGAACCACTATATTGGGATTATTGGCTAGTTCCTGAATCCCTCGCCGTTGTATCCCTGTGATATTGCTACCGTCATTACTCCCTTTGCTTTCTAACTTATCAACATCATACAGAACTAATTTTTGAAATGCTTGAATCATAGGATCTATTGATCCAGGGGGTACCCACCTGGACTTATATCCTGTACGAGGGAGTATGGGGTCTTGCTGTAAATGCCTTTGGTCACCAAAATGTAAACGCAATCTAAGTTCTCTAAAAAAACGATAAAGACCACGTCTGGTCTCAAACGGATCGTATCTATTTGAGGGTACAAAAGATAAGCCCCTAGTCAAGATCTCCTTCTGTGCCGAAGACAAAGAGGCATATTTTCAAAGCACTTAGCCTTCCAAAGTTCCATAGGTTTCTATGGAACTTTGGAAGGCTAAGTGCTTTGAAAATATGCCTCAAAGTGTCTTTAGAAATATTAACGACATTATTTATTTCTTGAGTACTTTCTTGGTCTTGGATCCCTTGGTTCCTCCCTTTGTTTCGCCTAATGTGTTGGCCCCTTGTTCCCCTATTCTTAAAAAAGAATCGGGTAAGCCATCAGTTTGATCTTGTGTTTTATATGTATTCAAATTGTCACTTTTGCTACGTGTATAAGGTTTGTCATCATCTCCAGACGATTCACTAGATGACATCTTAAACTGCACTCTCCTTCCCATTAATTTGCCCTTACGGGTACGACGTTTTTTATCCATCCAACTATACACGTAGCCTTTGGTATAATCATATTCATCTCTGCGAAATTTCGCTACCTTAATTGCTCTTTGATCATTAGTATACTGTTCTATTTTTAAATTGTGTTCCTTCAAATTTTTCTCAAATATGGCTTTATCCTGGGCACCTCTTATAGTGTTCTGTTTCTGAAACAGTTCATCTCTATGCCCCTGTATTTCCTCTTGTAACGCATCAATTGTGAGCAACATAAGATCAAGGGAGCATTGAGAAATGACAGTGTTCCATCGAGCTACATACTGATCATTACCAAGAAATCTTGGTTCTTTAGTAATACGAAGACCACGGGGTACTCGTTTTGTATGGCAATATTCAATAAGTGCCGCCGAATGGAGTTCTGCCCTTATCAATGTTTTGTGAACCCTTAAGACTTCATCCCAATTACTTTCTTGTTCCTGTGCACCCCCCGAAAACAATCGTACTCCTCCTAATATTTCAGCGACGCGATCCTCTCTTAGTCCTGACTTCGAATCCCAACCAGCTGCAGCCATCTCCCTTAATATGTGTAACTGACAATGCTACTCAAATAGGGACACAATAGAACTGCTGGGGTCTATCTGATTATCACTTACAAAAATTACTCCAGTCTATATGTCAATAACTTTATTATGACATGTGCTTCAACATTATGCACATATCGTAATTAAAAACAACAACACATTAACTTCACACTACTAATCTCTCATTCACTCATTCCCATTCTTTCAATGTACCTGTCCTCCCGTTTGTCATTATTGGTTTGCTAATAAAGTTTATATAAACCAATACTCAAATGGTTTCTTAACTGAACTGTTAAATGTTTTTTACTCTAATACAGTTTCAAACTATCAATATTTGTTAAGATGTATCTTAACCAAACACATGAGTATTTTTGTTCTTCATAACTTTACAGTATTTGCACGAAACTGTTTAAAAGCAGTCTCTAAGATAAACGTCCATGAAGGTAAAACACCCTTCAAAGTTTCCAGGTACTTGATGAACGGGGATTATCACCCACATATGATGTTAGCTTGTTCCTTATATAAGCGTCGGTTCCCCAATGCAGGACCGCATTTCGCTCACTTCTTCAGGAGGAACCACCACACCATCTACAACAAAATAATCCTATTATCTCACCTCATTTCATTTACTGTCTTTGATATAACATAATCCTTAGCAATAACCTTTTCATCATATTTCACCTACTTTAATCAATTTTCGAAGGCTGCATGTCTGGAAGAAACTTCTCAGTGCAGGAACCAACAGTGGCGTCTAAAATCACCGGAGGAGTAAAGAACGCCCTTTTTAAATCTTCCCATGATGCTATGCTCCACCTGGGATTTAAAGCAACACTCCTTCAAATCCATTCTACTTCCTGATTAAGACCCGCAGGAGTCACTGTATTCCATGTATAAATATAACGTTGTTCTATAGTTAACAGATGAATGCTGACATCGCCCCCCCTGTTCTCATTAGGGGAGATCTGCGTCAATATTACACATTTTAATTGTTCAATGGTATGATTATATTCATACCAATGTGCCACTATAGGATTCATCATTTTCTTTAATCGTATATTACTAATATGTTCCGCCAATCTGTTCTTTAACAAACGTTTAGTATGCCCTATATAATAAAGCCCACAAGGGCATATAATACAGTATACAACCTGAGAGCTAATACAGTTAGTAATTTGTCGTAATATGAACTTTTTATTGCTGTGGGGTATAAGGATTGTTCCAGTATCTAAGGAATATCGGCAGTATACACATTTCCCACAAGGGGAATGTCTGCCTTCCTCCATTGGTTTTTTAGATCTTTTCAACAATTCTCCCACATTTGCATGTCGCCTATAAGCTATTTTTGGGCGCTCTTTGAATTCTGGGTGTACAGTAAGTACTTGCCAATGTTTATGTATAATGCTGCCAATACTAGGAGCTTTATGTGAAAACGGAATGACACAAGCCAAGGCTTTCGAAGGAGAACGTGACTTTGGTAACATCAACCATGGTCGGTGAGCATAAAGGGCTCTTTTATATGCGTTTTTGAGGATCCTCATCGGATAACCACGAGTTTTAAATCTTTCTATCATAATCTTTGCCTGAATCTTAAACTCTAAGGTAGAAGAGCACAAACGTCTTAGACGCAACAATTGTCCAACCGGTATCCCTCTTTTTAAGCCATAATGATGAAAGCTTTGGTAATGAAGGAGGGTATTACGATCAGTAATTTTGCGAAAAATAGTAGTGCTAAAACCTCCCTCATCAGTTCTACTTATTTTAATATCGAGGAACTCTAATTCTCTTAGAGATATTCTGGAAGTAAATTTTATATTAGGATCTCTCGCATTTAAACTTTCCAAAAAGGACCTCAATTCCACAATAGAGCCCTGCCACAATAATATCACATCATCGATGTAGCGTTTCCACGATAAGATGTTTTGAGACCACTGAGATTTATACACAAATTTTTCTTCGAATTGAGTCATGTACAAGCATGCCAAGGAGGGTGCTACACTCGCTCCCATAGCTACCCCCTTGATCTGCCTGTAAAAACATTCCTCAAATTCAAAGTAGTTGTAACACACCACCCATGTTAGTAATTGTTTTAATACTTCAATTTTTGATTGCGGTATGTGTAAAGCCTCAAAATGGTCACATGCTATCTTTATAGCACTATTTTGGGGAATATTTGTATATAAAGCTACTACATCCAATCCCACCATATAGAATTCTTTTTCCTTCAATTGGGGCTCCAAATGTTCTAATATTTGTATGTAATGCATAGAATCCCTCACATACGAATCTGCCAATTTGACCATAATGTTAGAGCCATGGCTGCGTCAGTGGCTCAGTTAAAGTCAGCCTCCATTGAAGAGATTTGCAAAGCTTCAACATGGTCTTCAGTCCACTTATTCACATCTCACTACTGCCATGAGCAGGATACCCGACGCGACAGTCGGTTTGGGCAGTCAGTGCTGCAGATTCTGTTTGGGGTTTATAATCCAACTCCAATGTTTTATTCTGTTCCAGGCTGCACTCTCAGCTAGCTGTATATAGTTTCAGGTCCATCTTCGTTATGTCCTTACCGTTGTGAGGCCCAATTGACCAATGTTTATTGTTTTGGGTGAGCCTGGATGCAAGGGATACCCCACTTGTGAGTATATTACAGCCTGCTTGTCCTCAGAGAAAGCGAAGACATTTACCTGTAGCAGGTATTCTCTGAGGACAGCAGGCTGAATATTCTCATAATCCCTCCCACCTCCCCTTGGAGTTGTTATTTGTTTATGCTTTACACTTAACTGAGCTACACACTCATGCGGCAGACAAAAAAATCGGTCCACACATGCACACCAGAAGGCTCTAGCAAAGGTTTTTTTTTTTTTTTTGCTGTAGCAACCGGCTGACACGGACATCAACCCACTTGTGAGAATATTCAGCCTATGTCCTTGGAGAATACTTGCTACTGGTAAGTATCTTCACTTTACCAAACTTGCGGGAGACACAGAAACCACGCACCACCGTGACCACTCACAGTGGTCCTCTCAGGGCTAGATGCACTAAACGAGCTAGCAATATTGGTTTTAAACTGGTTCTAGCCAGTTTAACGTGCAAGTAGTAAACCAGGACATGCACAAAAGGGCATTTTCCTATCACGGTAGCAGCTAACGAAAACGGAATGCAGATGAGCAAATTAGTATTATAATGTGTATAATTCGTATTATAATGAGATGCACTACCGTTTTCCGATCCCCTCACCATGGAAAACCTAACGGGAGGTCTATACCTTTCATTGGGGCTGCTGTGAGGGAATCGGAAGGCGCAGCTCGTGGGCCTGCGCTCTATAGGGATTGGAAATTAATAACAAAAAATGGAACAGAACGACTAACAGCAGATCCTTCTTTTTAAAAAATCTGTTCAATAGAACCCACGAAGCGATCCGCTCGGCATTTACGCTCCAGTCCCGGAGGTGTCTGTGTGGATGGGTAGGGCAGGCCGCCCGGCCGCGCTCGCACTGCTGCCTGTAGCTGCTGAATTTCTGCAGCACTTTCTCCCGCTCCCGCTCCTCCGTCACGCACTGATCCATGGCCGCTGCCGCTGCGGCCTTTTCTTCCTCTGCCTCTTCACAGCTGCAGAGCACCAAGCCCTTCACCGCGGCCGCACAGGGATCCCCAGCCCCCCTGCCGCCACCCGAATCCACCGCCGCCACAACTGTTTTTGTTTTTAACGGAGCATAATGCTTGGCTGCTCTGCGTATGCTCAGCTGGCCGACTGGCTTGGAAGGAAATCGCATGGAATGAGCTAGCAGCGAGCAGCTCATTTGCATGCGATTTCCTTGATGCATGCCTGTTTCTTACCAATTCGCTAAGGAATCGGTAAGGGAAGGGCTTTAACGTTTTTGTTAGTGCATCTACCCCTCAGTAATCTAACCTCCTTCTTGACTCAGACTTACCGACTCGGTAAGAAACGGGCATGCATCAAGGAAATTGCATGCAAATAAGCTGGTCACTGCTAGCTCATTTGCATGGGATTTCCTTCCTAGCCAGTCGGCCAGCTGAGCATGTGAAAACAACCAAGCGTTATGCTGGCTGCTCTGTGCATGCCAAGGACGTCCTTTATGGACGTCCTTTAGCTCCGTTAAAAAACAGTTGTGGTGGCAGTGGATTTGGAAGGCGGTGATGGGGCTGGGGATCTCTGTGCGGCCGCGGTGCACGGCCCGGTGCTCGGCGGCTGTGAGGAGGCCGACGGGTAGATGCACTAACAGGGAATCAAAGATTTTCTAAAGCTGCTGGATGGGGCTTAGCTGTGGGGGAGCCGATCAGGCTCAAATCCAGGCAGGTGAAGACAGGATGGTGCAGGGAAAATGTTACATCTCGCTGCTCTCCGGCTGCAACCTCACAGCAGCATGTTCGATGCCCCTCCTCCAGGTCTCTCTCAGCCAATCACAGCTCGTTTAGCTGTCACTGGTGTCAGCTAAACGTGTTGTGATTGGCTTTTCATCCATGGACCGGAGGGAGGGACAGATGCTATGAGACAGTACAGCAAGGCCTCTGGAACCTCCCCAGCACAGATAACACCTGCAGTTCCCAATTGCACTTTCCCCTTATCCTCTGAACTCCATTTTTCTCCTTTATGTTTAAATCTGTTTATTGATGTATCATATAAAACATATATACATAATGTTCAGCAAATAACCTTACTAATACAACAGGCAACTATCGATCCGTCCACATACGTCAAATCATTTTCTTCTTTTATCCCCGAACAACACCCCCTCCCCCCCACCCTCCCTTCCTTTTAGTTTAAATCTTTTTGTTAACAGAATCCATAAAACCCACACTTAATATAATGTCTATCAGTCCTTACTAATACACACATAACTGCCACCATTTTTCTCCTTTAAATAAAAACTAACTCAAAATCCACTTTAGGGTTGGCTCTGAGCCCTTCTGTGCAGCACTAGCCAAACCCCCGGCAACAGGATCATAGTCAAGCCTTTGTCCCGATCACAACAAATCCATTCAAGAAAAAGATTTTGGAAGTGCTCTCTGTAGGTTTTAGAATGCAGCTGATTACGTGGGAGTTGTATTTCTGGAGAATGTAATGTAGCACGCCTCTCCCGTCTCTGTGATACGTTTGTTTTTCCCTTCCGATTCCCTCACAGCAGCCTCAATGAGAGGTGCAGACCTCCTGTTAGGTTTTCCACGGTAAGGGGATCTCCGTCACTCATTCTCGGAGACTTTAACATACACGTTGATGACCAATCCGACCCTCACGCATCTCAGTTTCTCACTCTAACATCCTCCTTCAACCTCCAGCTATGCTCCACCGCCTCGACTCACCGAGACGGCCATTGTCTTGACCTCGTCCTCTCCTCCTCCGGCTCCCCCTCCAATTTCCATACTTCAGCTCTTCCTATCTCGGATCATCACCTGATCACCTTCAAACTTCTTCACCCCCCACCTCAGCCCCGTCCAACTCTAACCACTACCTCCAGGAATCTCCAGGCTATTGACCCTCCCACCTTATCCTCTTGTATCTCCAATCTCCTCCCCTCCATCTTGTCCTCCGAGTCTGTCGACAAGGCTGTCTCCGCATACAATGCCACTCTCTCCTCTGCTCTGGACACCCTCGCTCCATCCACCTCCCGTCCCACAAAGCGTACTAATCCCCAGCCTTGGCTGACCCCTTGCATCCGCTACCTTCGTTCCTGCGCCCGATCTGCCGAACGCCTCTGGAGGAAATCTTGCACCCATTCAGATTTCCTTCACTACAAATTCATACTATCCTCCTTCCACTCCTCCCTATTCCTTGCCAAACAGGACTATTACACCCAACTGACCAATTCTCTCAGCTCCAACCCCCGTCGTCTCTTCGCCACCCTTAACTCCCTCCTCAAAGTGCCCTCCGCTCCTACCCCCCCCCCTCACTCTCTCCTCAATCACTGGCCGATTATTTCCGCGACAAGGTGCAAAAGATCAACCTTGAATTCACTACCAAACCATCTCCTCCTTTTCACCCGTCAACCCTCGACCAACCAACCCAGGCCTCTTTCTCCTCCTTTCCTGACATCACCGAGGAGGAAACCGCTCGCCTTCTTTCCTCCTCGAAAAGTACCACCTGTTCCTCTGATCCCATCCCCACCAACTTACTTAACACCATCTCTCATACTGTCACCCCTCCATCTGTCATATCCTCAACCTCTCTCTCTCCACTGCAACTGTCCCTGACACCTTCAAGCACGCCGTAGTCACACCTCTCCTCAAAAAACTATCACTTGACCCTACCTGTCCCTCCAACTACCGCCCCATCTCCCTCCTACCCTTCCTCTCCAAATACTTGAGCGTGCCGTTCACAGCCGCTGCCTTGATTTTCTCTCCTCTCATGCCATCCTCGATCCACTTCAATCCGGTTTTTGCCCTCTACACTCGACAGAAACAGCACTCTCTAAAGTCTGTAATGACCTGCTCCTTGCCAAATCCAGAGGCCACTACTCCATCCTCATCCTCCTCGATCTATCCGCCGCTTTTGACACTATCAATCATGATCTACTCCTTGCCACACTGTCCTCATTCGGGTTCCAGGGCTCTGTCCTCTCCTGGTTCTCCTCCTATCTCTCCCACCGCACCTTCAGAGTTCACTCTCACGGATCTTCCTCCACCCCCATCCAGCTATCTGTTGGTGTTCTGTAGGAGTATTTCCCTGTGTGTCTCACCTTGCGGGCCTTGGCCTGTATAATCCTATGACAGCAAAATGGAGACTGTAAACTCTGACCCGCACATCTCTGTGTCAGCAAGAAACAGCTTTGCAGCTTGTGGAAAATTACAGCAGATGCTCAACACCAAGGACATGCTGTGGGCAAAGCAGGCCCCCTTATCTCCCTGAGAGGCTGGCTCCAGCAAGGCGGGTGAGAAACAGAAAATGCATACCAAAATGTAACAACTTGAAGGTCAAGAACAACGGACTGTTCTTGCCATGCAGTGAGCTGAGAAAGATCCAGTTTGGTTCCTGCAGCCACCGGACCAAGAGGTACGGGGAGAGCGGGAACAAAGAAAGGAGTTTTCGGAAGCCTTGGAAGAAGGTGGAGGTGAAAATAAGACCAGTGAGACCTAATAAGGTCCACCAACTGATGAACTGTGTATCTGGAGGAAAGTATCGTGGTTCAGCTGTACCTGCCCTGCGTGACCTGTGACCTCCTTATCTGCTGCAGAGTTCCCTTCCAGCTCTGACTAAGACTCGCTGCTATATCAGCTTGAGTCTGTGAGGTGTCCCGTGCCAGCTCCCGAGAGAGACGACCCTGAGGTCTCAGCCTGGTGAGAAACACGGTGATTCATTTCCTACTAGTCGGGGGCTAGTTAGTGGTATTTACCTGAGCAGAAGGCTGGTGCCATCGTACTTGTGATCAGGAGAAGCTGCTAATAACTGTACTACCTCGTAACATAGTGTGACTGATCAGTGGTGTAATATTATCTGGTAACCAGTAAGAATTAGTGTTTAGTAGTGTGACGTATGAGTGTAATTTTTATCAGCCAGTAATTTTGTATTCAGCCAAAGCTTGCAGAGTTCTATTTTGTATACCTTAGCTCTATTTTCTTACCTGACAAACTATAATAAATCTAATATATATATATATATCAGCCTACAGACTCAGCTACAGTTCTTTCTAACGGAAGTATTTGGCTAGGTTCCAAGGTTCCCACCCCTAGACCTAATTCAGGATTATTTGCTTGCAGATAGTTCTGCTTAGGGGAACCTGGACACGGGTAATTTATTATCTGTGATTTATCCTACAGTTCCCCAGGGATCTGTCCTTGGACCCCTTCTCTTCTCAATCTACACCTCTTCCCTGGGCTCCCTCATCTCATCTCATGGCTTCCAGTATCATCTCTATGCGGACGACACCCAGCTGTATCTCTCCACACCAGTCATCACCACGGAGACCCAGGCAAAGGTATCGGCCTGCTTAACTGACATTGCTACATGGATGTCCAACTGCCACCTGAAACTGAACATGTCCAAGACTGAGCACATCGTCTTTCCACCAAAACCCACTTCTCCTCTTCCTCCACTTTCTATCTCAGTTGATAACACCCTCATCCTCCCCGTCTCATCTGCCCGCAACCTCGGAGTCATCTTCGACTCCTCCCTCTCCTTCTCGGCACACATCCAGCAGATAGCCAAGACCTGTCGCTTCTTCCTCTTCAACATCAGCAAAATTCGCCCTTTCCTCTCTGAACACACCACCCGAACTCTCGTCCACGCTCTCATTATCTCTCGCCTTGACTACTGCAACTTACTCCTCACCGGACTCCGACTTAGCCATCTATCCCCCCTTCAATCTGTTCAGAACTCTGCTGCACGTCTTATATTCCACCAGAACCGATATACTCATATCACCCCTCTTCTCAGGTCACTTCACTGGCTTCCAATCCGATACCGCATTCAGTTCAAGCTTCTCCTTCTTACCTACAAATGTACTCAATCTGCTGCCCCTCACTACTGTTGCAGGAATTACCACTATTGTTAGCAGAATCTGTGGTACTTCAGGAGTCAAACACCACACACCAGAATGAGAGAGAAATCTTCTTTATTTGCCAGCAAACAAAGTAGGACATCAGCGCTAGCTCTCTCCTTCTCTTCAGCTCTCTGTGTCTTGTGTCTCCTGTCTTGGTTCCTTCTCGTCTCTCTGTGTCTTGGCTCTCCTGTCTCGTCTAACGTAAGCTGCTTCTGTTCTCATTTATATAGGGTCCTAAACCCTTCTAGCCCCTCTTTCTCACCAGATGGTAAAGAATAGATTGATTACCCTGTCTTGAACTAATTATCTCTACACATTTACTCAAAAATATCAGTTACATAGGTTTGAGATATTTCCTAAACTGACCTATGACCTGGGGCCTCTAAAACTAGACAATGTGGCACCTATCTCCTGCATTTTATTATTATTAAATTCTCAGATTCCCAGTTAACTTCATACTAACCGGACTCTGGCATTCATTAAGGGGCCAAGGGGCCAGTCTTGCTTAATGGCACACAGACATGGTTTGTTATTACTTTCAGGAGACCAGTCCTACACTTAGCTATAATCCATCAAGGAGAAGAGTTGACTTGTCCTGACCTCTTTCACCTATTAGCTTCATACACAGAACTAGCTAGGACTGTGGATAATTCAAACCAGATGATGACCTCTTAAACTGCAGACAAATCTCACTTGAAAGTCAGACAAAGATGTAACCCTGAATTGAAAAGATATTCTACATAGAAATAGAACTTATTAATTAAACAGAATAAAACATATTTTAAAATAAGCAGAAATCAGAATTCCTTATAAGACAAAATCTAGATCATCTAGAATTATTTAAATCTAAACTATCTCCTTCTAAACAGCATTAGCCTTAACAATCCATCACTCAAAAAGGGACAAAGAAAGTTTCATTTCTCGCTGACCTTTCTAACCTCTAGTCTAGCAAAAGCTAGACATTTAAGTAATTAAACCCAGATGGCATTCTATCACTTACAGGACTGAACCAAACTTAAACAGAATTAACAAATTAATATGATTTCTCTGTCCAAGCTGCCTCATTCCCCCCTTTGAGACTAAAATCAGCTTATGCAGAGATAAGTCTCACAACTCAAACTCTGGGGACTATAGTGATCCCAACTCCATACCTCCTCCTGGGGCATAACGTCTAGGAATAGGCTTGTGAATCACCATTACCCTACTCGTTAAGGTCCGACGGCATACTGCCGAAGCACATGAGGCCAAGAAACAAAACAACAATCCTGCTAAAACTAAGACTATTAGGGAAATGAATAGGGGACGTATCCATGAGGTCAATGACCACCACCAGGAGGTAAGGTCTAATCCTCCTCGGTAATCCTCCACATTAAGGCTGGCCAACTGTAGGACTTTATCCATGGCATGCCTAACTACATGCGTCCTATTTATGACAATGGTACAGCACTCTGAAGAATTGAGCACTGTGCAGAGGCCACCCTGGGCTGCAAAGAGGTAGTCAAGGCCCATACGGTTATACCGAGAAACTACACTCAATTCATTAATTTGATCCTGCAATGCGTTGACTACCACGTTCAGCTCATGGACTAAAACATGGAGTAGGGACTGAAGTCGCCGGGTAGCCATGCCTAGTTCGGTGATACCCGCTACCGGGCCCCCAATTGGAATCCAGGCCGTGGCAGAAAGGGCCACAAGTCTCTTTTTAGTCAGAGGATAAGTAGAGTTGATGTACTGGAGGGCTAATTCAATCGCCTCATCCTCTGTGGCAACGGAGGAGGGTAAGGACAAGGCCTCTCGCTTAGAGCGGTGCGGGGATGGTGACCTGAGGAGAGGAATAACTTTAGGAAAATAATTCAAGGTTACCAATACACAAAAATCATACGTGGGGGGGAAGAATCATGTGGAGGACATTATCACAGAGCCAGTAATGGCCAAGGAGAGGGTGAGGGAAGTTCCCAATAAATGTTGGCTCAGGCTGGACAAGGTACTTAGGATGCCCATAATGCGAGCCCCTATCCCAGGGGGAACGAAGACGATATGGAGACTTTGCACACCATAGGTGCCAATCCCCAATTGTGACAGGCTGCTCACTTGTTCCAAACTCTTCATACCCCGGGGACTTATGGAAGTAGAAAATAGGCCGGGACACTATGGTCCTCTCAGTGGTACGCTTAGGAGCCAGATAATCACTTGGGTCATAATCTGCAGGTACGGTAATAGGGCACATAGGAGTACCTGGAGAGACTACCCACACAGATTCCCCCTTCTCTGGGAGAACATTGGTATAGTTACAGGAAATGGGAAGAACAGTTGAGATGTTTCTTGTTAAACAAAACACTCCAGAAGCTGGATAGGGAGACGTAAAGACTGGCCGTAAAGAAGATTCAGAGGGGGAGGTAGCATTATAAAAGGACCACCAAGTATAATCCTGGCTCCAAGGGCCCGAACTCGAAAAGTAGGGAGGTATAAGAGCTGTAAGCGGCACAGGGACAGGAACAGCTGGGACATCTGTGGTGTAAGGAGAAAATCGGGAACACAATACAAGGGGAAGTAATCTTTGCCTGGCTAATTAGTTCCTGGACAGAGTGTAGCCAAAGGTTGGAGTGAGTTGGGGTATTAGGAAAAAGGAGGCAAGGAGTAGAAAACAACAAAAGCGTCCAAACTACTAACATTTTCTTTCTTCCTAATCTAAAACAAATACAGCAAACTAATCAAGCAATAATATTCCAACAGTCTGTGCTAGTCACAGATTACTCTAATATAATGTTCTCAGTCTTTGAGTTCTTATACCAGTTGGGATAGACCCTCAACTGACAAGGATCAAGCTCTCGAATTCCAGGAAAGCCAGAATCAGGGCAAGAAAAAGTCTCAGTTTGAAGCCGAATTCCAGCAGCTCCTGCGGTATGCAGTTGACCCTTCTTTTCAGCTAGTAGATTCTCTGGTTCGGGTCAAGCGCAGCTTCAATGGCTCCGCGGGATCACTTTCTGCTCTCCACTGTTTAGGCTCCGTCTGATCCGTGCTGGGCTCAGTCTGGTCAGCAGACTTGATTCGAGACCAATGGACCCATGGAGTTATCCCTGCGACCTTCACAGCTGTAGGGGTAGAAAGCAAAACAGTAAAAGGTCCTTTCCACCAGGGCCCCAAGGGCTGGAGCCTCCAGTCTTTTACCCAAACTCTATCCCCTGGCAGGAAGGAATGTACCTGAGCCTGGAAGGGGCCAGGGTTTATTTCTCTCACATAAGACTGAAGCTCAGAAATTATCCGGGCCAAGAGGGCTACCTGCTCCTGCACCTGGGCAGACCCTAAAGTCCCTATGTCTCCCTTAATTCCCTGCAAAATGGCTGGGGGCTTCCCATACACAATTTCAAAGGGAGAGAGGGCCGTTCCTTTAGTTGGGGTGCATCGGAGGCGGAAGAGGGCTAGTGGCAGTGCCTGTGGCCATTTCAGTTGGGTTTCCTGACAAATCTTTGCTAGGCTATTTTTCAAGGTTCTGTTTGCCCGCTCAACCTGCCCTGAACTCTGGGGACGGTAGGCACAATGCAATTTCCAGGTAATGCGCAATGCGCGGGACAGGGCCTGAAGTGTGGCTTCAACAAAGGCGGGACCATTATCTGAGCCTATGGCAAGGGGCAGTCCATACCTGGGGATGACATCCCTAAGGAGGGCTCGAGCTACTTCTGTGGCTTTCTCAGTGACTGTAGGGTATGCTTCCACCCACCCAGAGAAAGTGCAGACCATGACCAAGAGGTATCGGAGCCTACCGCTCCTGGGCATTTCTGTGAAGTCTATGACTAGGGACTCAAAGGGTGTTAGTCCTCTGGACTGAACTCCTGGTGGAATACGGGGTCCCTGACGAGCATTATTCTGGGCACAGAGAGTACATTGGGCAGAGGCAGTGGCAACCAGACTATCCAATCCTTCCAGGACCACTACTCGACTGAGTAGGCGGGCCAGTGCTGTTTTCCCTAAGTGTGACAGGTCATGAGCTTGAGACACTACAGGCCAAGCTAGGTGGCGTGGCACCAGAACTCTGGTATCAGGGAGATGTAACCAACCATCAGGTCTCCTTACTGCCCCTTCTTCTTGAGCCCATTTCTCTTCCGTTTGGGTGTACATAGGCGTCCATTCTTGCAGTCGAATTTGGAACAGGGGGGTCACAGTACCTGCTGGAGGTCCTCGAGCAGCTTCCTTGGCCACCCGATCAGCATGGCGGTTCCCTCGGGCCACTGGAGTATCTGTCCTTTGGTGTCCCCGGCAGTGAATGACAGCTACCTTTTTAGGGGCCCAAACGGCCTCTAGCAACTGAAGTATTTCGGGTCCATACTTAACAGGTTGGCCTGCGGCATTTATGAGTCCCTTTTCCTTATACAAAGCTCCATGAGCGTGTAGAGTTGTGACGGCATACTTGGAATCAGTATAAATGTTGGTCACCAGTCCTGCTGCTAGCTCCAGAGCTCGTATGAGGGCCACAAGTTCTGCTTTCTGGGCTGAAGTTCCTTGGGGCAGGGCCCTTGCTTCTATCACCTTGTCCTCTGTCACCACAGCATAGCCTGCCAATCGCTTGGAGTTCTCCACGTAACTACTTCCATCTGTGAAATAAATTACATCTGGGTCCCTCCAAGGAACATCTTTAAGATCTGGTCGACTGGAGTACACTTCATCCATGGTTTGGATACAGTCCGGTGGTCCCTCAGATGCTGGCAAAAGAGTGGCGGGATTGAATGTAGCCACTGTTTCCAGGTGTATCCGTGGATTCTCACACAAGCTGGCTTGGTACTTAACCATGCGGCTATTTGTAAACCAGTGGTTGCCCTTGTACTCCATGAGGGTGAGAACTGCGTGGGGGACTTTGACAACCAGTTCTTGCCCCAAGGTCAACTTGTCAGCTTCCTGGACCAGTAAGGCTGTTGCTGCAATGGCCCTCAGGCAGGCTGGCCATCCTTTAGCCACTCCATCCAGCTGTTTAGACAGGTATGCAACAGGCCTCTGCCAGGATCCCATCATCTGGGTCAGCACACCCAGAGCAACCCCCTGTCGCTTGTGGACATACAGTGAGAAAGGTTTCTCCACATCAGGAAGGCCTAACGCAGGGGCTTGGAGTAGGGCTTTCTTTATGGCGATGAAGGATTGTTGAGCAATAGGTCCCCATTCAAATGGTTCCTTTTCACCCCCCTTTGTGGCCTGGTAAAGGGGTTTCGCCATCAGTGCAAAATTCGGAATCCAAATTCTGCAGAATCCGGCTGCTCCCAGAAATTCCCTAACTTCCCTTCTGGACTTGGGTTGGGGAATTGCAGCAACCGCTTGCTTCCTACTGACATCCAGTCTCCGACTTCCCTGGGAAATGCAGAAACCCAGATACTTCACTTCTGACTGACAGAGTTGGGCCTTCGAGCGTGAGACCTTATAGCCCGCATCCAAGAGTAACTCCAGCAATTCTCTGGTAGCCTCGAAACACTCTTCCTGGGTCACTGCTGCAATCAGGAGGTCATCTACATACTGGAGTAAAACTCGCCTGGAAGGCTCAGATTTAAAAGTCTTAAGGTCTTGTCCTAGGGCAGTCCCAAAAATGGTGGGGGAGTTCTTGAACCCCTGTGGCAGGCGGGTCCATGTATACTGAAGCTTCCGTCCTGTTACTGGGTTTTCCCATTGAAAGGCGAAAAGCAGTTGACTGGCGGGGGCCACCCGAATACAAAAGAAGGCATCTTTTAGGTCCAGTGTTGTGAAATGGGTAGCTCCAGAAGGTATCAATCCAAGCAGGACATATGGATTAGGCACTACAGGGTGTAATGAAATAGTGGATTTGTTGACCACTCGTAAGTCTTGGACTGGCCGGTAGTCCTCAGTCCCTGGCTTCTGAACTGGCAACAGTGGCGTATTCCATGGAGACTGGCAAGGTCGAATAATTCCATGGGATAACAGACGATTCAGATGTGCTTGAATCCCTTCCAGAGCCTTTCGGGGAATTGGGTATTGACGAAGACGGATTGGCCGGGCACTTGGAAGTAAGTCTACATGGACAGGGGGAATATTTCGGGCCAACCCTGGGGGATTATCTTCTGCCCATACCCCATTGACCTGGAAGCTGTCGGCCAGGGGTAGGTCAACTTGGCCATGCGACTGATGCAGCCGCCATTCTTCTTCAAGAGGGCAGCAGAAACTCAATATGCCCTTAGGGCTGGATGTCGGGGGCCGAAAGGAGACTGAAGTCTGGCCATCAGAGTCAAAGGAAATTTGGGCCCTAAGCTTGGACAGCAGGTCCCGGCCTAATAAAGGGATTGGACAGTCTGGCATATACAGGAATTCATGAGTGACTGTGTGTGAGCCTAATTGGCATCTACGGGTCGTCAGGAAGGGCCTCCGGTTCTGCACCCCTCGTGGCTCCCACCACTCGGACAGTTTTTCCAGACACAGGCTCTAATCGCTCCGTCACAACAGAGTGTTCAGCTCCTGTATCAATCATGAATGGAATTGAGCGGCTCCCTATGGTTAGCTTGACCATGGGTTCCTGGGAGCCCAGTTTGTAGGAACCCGGTCTGTCCTATTCATCCCATTCTGCCATCTCGGCTATCCCAATGATGTCAGATTCAGAAGGCTCATACCTTCCCTCTCGAACTCGGCTTCCTGGATCTCCTGGTCCCCTTCTCAGTCCCTGGCGCTTCTGGGGGCATTCATCTTTCCAGTGCCCTCTTTCCTTGCAGTAGGCGCACTGATCCCTCTCCAATCGTGGTCTGGGATTCTCCCCTCGTGGCCGGGATTGATTGAAGGAATCTCGAGGCCGGGCTGGCGGTCCGGGGTCCCACTTTGGCTTCCCATTGGCTGGAGGTCGACCTCGGTTAAGGGTGGAATTAGTAATGGCTGCCGCCAAAAGGTCGGCCTTCTTCTGCATCTTCCGATCAGCCTCTCGGCGCATCTCCTGATCCCTATTAACGAAAACCTTTTTTTTTGCAATCTCAATTAGCTGGGTGGTATTCATCCCTGCGAATCCCTCCTGACGCTGCAGCTTCTTCCGGATATCTGGCATACTCTGGGCCACCAATGCACTATTCACCATTCTCTGGTTTTCTAGTGCCTCAGGGTCAAATGAGGTGTATGTTCTGTAGGCTTCAATTAGTCGCTCTAAATAGGCCCCAGGGGATTCAGTTGCCCCTTGGAGAATTTCAGAGACCTTTGCCAGATTAATGGGCCTCTTTATGCCTTTCTTCATACCTTCCAACAAGTCCCGGCAATAGCCAGACAACAGTTCATAGTGCTGCCCGTTATTTGAATCCCAAGCTGGAGCAGCGCGAGGGAACCGAGCTTTAACCCATTCCTCTGGGTCCTGTGTCCCCTCGGGGACACGCGCTCGCGTGATGGCCTCAGCATTTTGTAAAATCTTCCGCCTCTCCTCAGTTGTGAAGAGGGTCAGGAGGAGCTGTTGACAATCAGTCCAAGTTGGGTTATGGGTGGCCTTAATGCTAGCCACTAGGTCCACCACTGCCTGAGGCTTTTCAGTATAAGAGGGGTAATGCGTCTTCCAATTCAGGAGATCGGTGGTTGTGAAGGGTACATACTGGTAAGGCCTGTATAACCTGACCCTGATTATTAGGATCCGGTCGAGTGGTGGTTACCTGACGAAGGGGCAGAGCTCTCGAGGAGGTGGGAATTGTTGATTTACACCCTATATGTGTGTAAACAAAGAAACTGACACCTGTTATAAAAAGAATAATCAAAAATTTTTTATTTTTTCAACTGTTCTCCGTCGAACAGAGGCAGCGGGGGAACACCCTGCTGGAAGCAAAGTCTGCTTATATTTTTAGAAATAATAAAGAGATATATATTTGCTTAGCAGTAATACAGAAATATATGCTTGCTCAGCTTTGCTCTTGCTTTGCTTAAGATACCTATCTCTCCCTCAGTTTAAATACACTTATATTAACACTGCACCCAATGTGTGCACGTCATCAACCCTCTCTCTTTGAAGCTTGTTTTCACATTCATTCCTTATCTACAAACACATTCTTTCTGTCCAGCACAGACTTTCCTCCCCTCCCCCTTACACTGTCTCTGCTTTGCACCAGGCTGCTTCTCAAGGTTAATTCTATGACTCCCTCATTGTTCTCACAGGTTTTGTGACTCATTTCTCTTTCTTTGCCTTGCACTTTACTGACCATAGGAACTTCATACTGTTCAACAGTTTCTCATTATATTTCTGCAGCATGTTCATTATTATTAACAGAATGGAACCTGAGGTAGAGCGAGGAGCTACCCCCTTATCATGCTCAAAGGTGATTGCAGCGGGTCTAACCCATTCAGGGGAGGTGTGTTGAACCCCTGAGGGATGGGGAGGGGTACTCATAGGCTGAGAGGTGATCACAGGTGATTCAGTCCATTGAAAGGGATGCTGGGCCCCTGATGAGTGGGAAGGGGTACTATAGGGAGAGGCTGGGCTGTCGGGAGTTGAGGAGTCAGGGAGTGGGGCCCAAAACGGGTCATGGGAGGTTAGCAGGGAAGGATGTGGCAGAGAAGGGTAGATGCTGGCTGAAAAATCCAACCTAGGATGTGGCGGGGTTTGCACAGAAGGGGAGGAACTATCTGGAGAAGCCTGTGCTGGAGAGGCTTGGGCTGGACGCCGTGGATCTCTGGGGGTGGAGCGGAACCCCAACAATGGACCATAAGGTGGTGGCTCAAGATCTGAGGGGTCATCAGAGAGTATGGGTTTCTCGGACAGGGTAGGGGCGGAAGCCACCGATTGGATGGTGGGCTTCCTGGGGCTCTTTCCCTCCTCCAGTTTAGATTTTCTAATAATCTTTCTTTGAACGCGGCCCAGCATGAACTTTACCGGGGATCCCATATAGGTTTTCAACCAAGAGGGAGGGTCAGTCACAAGGCTGTCCCAGGAATCTATATAGGGGAGTTGTTCAAGATATCCTGGTTCTCCTACAACTATGCTGTAAACCTTCCGGATTACTTCAACATCTAAGCTGCCACCAGGGGGCCACCCCACTCCCATAGATGGCCACTCAACTTCACACAAGGTTCTTAGAGTACTTAAGCTTAAAGTCTGTCCATAATCATTAACTAAAAATCCTTTCTTAAAATTCTTAAGCATACAATCTAGGGGAGTACCAGTTTGACTAGACGATGTCCCCCCCATAATGCTTACAGTTACAACACACAGAAAGGAAGGGAAAATTTTTTGGAAGTGTGGTAAGGGGTCCACACGTCCAGAGACACAAGGTAGACAAACAACAATCGCTTCCTTCCGTCGCTGGCCAGTTGAACTCGCGTTAACTGGAACCACAGCTATAAGAAGTCCACACTCATTTAACATTCATGCATCACACACACTGTACAAAAAATCCCACCCAACAATTTCAGATTTTTCAAATACAGGTAAGCTCTGACGGTTTCCCTGCTAGTCCCCACTAGACTAGAAGGTACTAAGGCCTTCGCTGAGAGTTGATCAGACTCCCCTTCCCTCAACTTTTGAGGGGCTGGTTTACAGTTTCCTAGGATTACAATACAGAATACAAAATACATACCCGGCCAGTGTTCCTCAGTCAGTTGGGTGCCAGAAATTGATGCAGGGTTCGGGATCCCACTTCTGACACCAGGAATTGTTGCAGGAATTACCACTATTGTTAGCAGAATCTGTGGTACTTCAGGAGTCAAACACCACACACCAGAATGAGAGAGAAATCTTCTTTATTTGCCAGCAAACAAAGTAGGACATCAGCGCTAGCTCTCTCCTTCTCTTCAGCTCTCTGTGTCTTGTGTCTCCTGTCTTGGTTCCTTCTCGTCTCTCTGTGTCTTGGCTCTCCTGTCTCGTCTAACGTAAGCTGCTTCTGTTCTCATTTATATAGGGTCCTAAACCCTTCTAGCCCCTCTTTCTCACCAGATGGTAAAGAATAGATTGATTACCCTGTCTTGAACTAATTATCTCTACACATTTACTCAAAAATATCAGTTACATAGGTTTGAGATATTTTCTAAACTGACCTATGACCTGGGGCCTCTCAAACTAGACAATGTGGCACCTATCTCCTGCATTTTATTATTATTAAATTCTCAGATTCCCGGTTAACTTCATACTAACCGGACTCTGGCATTCATTAAGGGGCCAAGGGGCCAGTCTTGCTTAATGGCACACAGACATGGTTTGTTATTACTTTCAGGAGACCAGTCCTACACTTAGCTATAATCCATCAAGGAGAAGAGTTGACTTGTCCTGACCTCTTTCACCTATTAGCTTCATACACAGAACTAGCTAGGACTGTGGATAATTCAAACCAGATGATGACCTCTTAAACTGCAGACAAATCTCACTTGAAAGTCAGACAAAGATGTAACACTGAATTGAAAAGATATTCTACATAGAACTTATTAATTAAACAGCTTATTAATTAATAGAACTTATTAATTAAACAGAATAAAACATATTTTAAAATAAGCAGAAATCAGAATTCCTTATAAGACAAAATCTAGATCATCTAGAATTATTTAAATCTAAACTATCTCCTTCTAAACAGCATTAGCCTTAACAATCCATCACTCAAAAAGGGACAAAGAAAGTTTCATTTCTCGCTGACCTTTCTAACCTCTAGTCTAGCAAAAGCTAGACATTTGAGTAATTAAACCCAGATGGCATTCTATCACTTACAGGACTGAACCAAACTTAAACAGAATTAACAAATTAATATGATTTCTCTGTCCAAGCTGCCTACCTCTCTACCCCAGGGGCGTAGCCACAGGTGGGCCCATTTCGGGTCAGGCCCGCCCAGCAGCAAAGTTCCTGATGGCGATTCCAGTCGCAGCGATTCCCACACGCTGCCTGCCGGCTGCCGCTCAATCTCCTTGCGCTACTAAGCGCTAACCTGGAAGTCTCTCCTCTGCAGGAGAGACTTCCGGGTTAGCGCTTAGTAGTGCGAGGAGATTGTTGAGCGGTAGCCGGCAGGCAGTGTGGGAATCGCTGCAACTGGAATTGCCGTCAGGAACTTTGCTGCTGGGCGGGCCTGCAAGGAGGGTGAGATGCTGCAGCTGCACGGGGGGGGGGGGGGGGGGAGATGTCGCATGGGGGAGGGAAGACGGGGGGGACACAGCAGCTGCACAGGGGGGAGGGAAGATGGAAAGATGAGGCTTGGTTGGTGGGTGAGGGAGATGCAGCAAAGGGGTGGAGGGGTGAGGAAGGGAGAAGTCTTGGCTGTGTATGAGGTGGAGGGGAGGGACACATGCTGCATACAGAGGGGATAGGTGGGGAGGGGGAGAAATGGTAGCATAGGGGTGGAGAGGAGGGAGAAATGGTGGGTATAGTGGTGGAGGGAGGGCGGAGCAGAGAAAATTTTGTGCCCACCCACTTTGGGCTCAGGCCCACCCAAAACTGACTGTCTGGCTACGCCACTGCTCTACCCTCATCTCCCCTTATGTTCCCACCCGAAACCTCCGTTCACAGGACAAATCCCTCCTCTCAGTACCCTTCTCCACCACTGCCAACTCCAGGCTCCGCCCATTCTGCCTCGCCTCACCCTATGCCTGGAACAACCTTCCTGAGCCCTTACGTCAAGCCCCCTCCCTGCCCATCTTCAAGTCTCTGCTTAAAGCCCACCTCTTCAATGCTGCCTTCGGCACCTAACTCTTACCTTCAGGATATCCAGACTGCCCCAATTTGACTGCCCCTATCGAATTGACTACTCACTTGTCCTTTAGATTGCAAGCTCTTTGAGCAGGGCCAGTCCTTTTATGTTAAAATGTACAGCGCTGCGTAACCCTAGTAGCGCTTTAGAAATGTTAAGTAGTAGTAGTAGTAGTAGTAGTAGTGCATCTCATTATAATACCAATTATTATACACATTATAAATACTAATTTGCTCATCTGCATTCCATTTTCGTTAGCTGCTACTGTGACAGGACATTGCCCTTTTGTACATGTCCTGGTTTATTACTTGCACGTTAAACTGGCTGGAACCAGTTTAAAACCCACGTTGCTGGCTTAGTTTACTGCATCTACCTGAGGCACTCACTGAGTGGCCCCGCCCCCTTTATAATAGGGCGGCCAACACCTTCAGACTTCAGAGCTCTTGGAAAACCGGCTTCTGGAAAACCGGCTTCTCTCTCTTGCGCACCTCGGGATTAGAAGCCAGAGAAGTCGTGAATGTGAGAGGAAAACATGAATTAGAAAAACCGACGTTGCAACGTTAAGCCTATGCTTTTTCGCTGCGTCGGGCGGCGTTATAGGGGGGGGGGGGGGGAAACCAGGCCGGGAGATGGGGAGAATGAGGGTGGGATAAGCATAGGGGGCGGTGGGCGGCCTGTCTCTGATTGACGTCAGATTGCTCCTCCTCCACCTCTCCGGTTTTTCTTAAAGCCGGCGGCGTCGTGGCGTGGCGTGGCAGTGGCACTGTGGCAGGCGGAGTGAAGATCGGAGTCCCCAGCCGAGCATTGTCTTGCGTTCAAGTATAATTACAGCGATGGGGAACCGCGTGCCCCGGGAGGATTTCGAGTGGGTCTACACCGACCAGCCGCATGCAGACCGCAGGAAGGAGATTCTGGGTGGGTTGGACAAAATACGTCTCTCTCTAGATTTGTTGCTATTTGCGTGACTCGCACTGTACCGCTCGTTTAGCCCTTTCTCTCGGTGGTGGTGCTTGGAAGGCATGCTGGAGCCTGGAGGCAGGACTTGTCAGCTGCCTGTGATCTGATATTCACTCGTGTGGTGGGGCATGGCAGTAAATCTCCATTTTTGGAGGAAAGGAGTGAAAACTGCGTAGGGAGAGACTCGCCGTCCCAGTGGAAAATCCGTTAGGGGAGGATCAGGGCTCGTCTTTCCTCCCGGCTTCTTAATCTTTCTGTTAATAGGGAGGAAAACGTCGAGTGGGGCGGCAGACGTGGATGCTCTTCCTCAATTTAGTTCAACCGGCTAGTATCGCTTATCGCCGACTGTCAGAAGTTCTGATTACTAATATAGTAGTATCTCGGGGGGGGGGGTATTCTTTTGCAAAAAATAATAATAATACAGAATTTGTTTATTATTGTGTATAACTGTTTCACTCCCCATCTTAGCTTGAATCCCTCACTAGGCTCAGTCTTACTTCCCATTTTCTCTGCTCCTCGCCATCTTTTCTCAGAACCCCCGCAACACGCTTTTGCAGTACCTTGTGGTATACAGTTATCCCAGGAGTACTATAAGTAGAAAGCTTTTTTTTTTTTTTGGGGGGGGGGGGGGTGTTAACGTTACGGTACCACCAGTTACAGTAACTAAGCTGTTACTTTGAAGCTTGTTCACCTTGTCGGCCACAGTAGTGCCATCTCCACAGTGGTTCTCATCTGGCTGTAGTGCAGTCTGCTGCAGAACAGTCTTGTATTTAATCTTCTGCTTATCTGCTTACAGATGAAGTCTAGATCTCTACTATAATAATTATAGTAGAGATCTAGACTTCATCCACTGCCAACGTTCTGAAGCTGACTCCGTAGCTTCACTGAAGTGAAGGGTTTGTTAGGTTCGTCAGTCTGTCACCATCTCTCTGTGGCCCGCCGTCGCGTCAAAATGTGATAACGCCGAGGGCGGAACAGTGAGAGGCAAGGCAACCAACCAATGTGTTTCCCTACTCCTCCCCCTGCCTGGGAATCAGCTGTCACTGCGCGGCTCCCTGGCACTTCGGAGCAAGTGGCAGGGAGCAACGCATCAAAAAACTACCAGCGCGGCACCACAGAACCCCCCCCCCCCCCGGCACATCACCCAAACACCCCCCTCCCACTACCCGAGCACATCAACACCCCCCCCCCCCCAGCGCATCAACACCCCCTCGCCACCCGCAGATACCAGTAGTAACGCTGTCCGGCTGCTGCTGCTTCTCCTGTTGAGTAGCAGCGGCCGCTTCAAAAAGAAAAGAAGCGATAAATTTAAACCCAGCCCAAATCATTCACAAATGCCCGAGTCTTAAAACGCCGTCTCTGCAGCCGCTCCTCCTCTTGCCTCCACGTCATTGCCCCTGGAGGAAGACCCCGGGGCATTTGCGAATGATTTGGTCTGGGTTTTAAAACATTAATCACTTCTTTTCTTTTTGAAGCGGCCGCTGCTGCTCAACAGGAGAAGCAGCAGCGGCCGGACAGCGTTACCACTTGCAGCTGCGGATGGAGAGGGGGTTTGATGCGCGGGGGGGGGGGGGGGGGGGTAGGAAGGGGAGGGTCGCTGGACTGGGGGGGGGAGGGAAGCATTGCTGGACCTGGGTAGCTGGAGGGAGGGGAGGGTCACTGGACATGGGTAGCTGCAGGGGGAGAGGAGGGTTGCTGGACATGGATGGCTGGAGGGGGGACAGGGAGGTGGGGAGGGGGTCCTGAGACCAGAGAGGGGGGTGGGGGCTCACACTCGCTCACTGTCTGACACACTCCCTGCCTATCACACTCTATCTCTCTGTCACACACACACACGCTGTCTCGCTCTCTCATTCTCTCTATGACACACACGCTCTCTCTCAAACAAACACAGTCCGAGGAAAACCTTGCTAGCGCCTGTTTCATTTGTCAGAAATGGGCCTTTTTTTACTAGTGAATAAATGCCATACTTTCTTTGTGTGTACTGTAAATCAGTCATTTTTTTTGTGATAAATTCTTACTAGGACCTGCTAAGATGTTAGAGGCCTTCATGTTCTGCTCTGCTGTTTTCTCATAAATAGATAAGAGGCATTGAAACCATCATAGTGAAACTGAGCCTACACGGCTTTTGTGTGGGGAAATCTTGCTTGACCAATTTACTTCAGTTTTTTGAAGGAGTAAACAAACGTGGACAAAGGGGAGCCGTTTGATATTGTATCTCTGGATTTTTAAAAGGCGTTTGACAAGGTACCTCATGAAAGACTACAGAGGAAATTGGAGGGTCATGGGATAGGAAGAAATGTCTTATTGTGGATTAAAAACTGGTTGAAGGATAGGAAACAGTGGGGTTAAATGGGCAGTATTCACAATGGAGAAGGGTAGTTAGTGGGGTTCCTCAGGGGTCTGTGCTAGGACCGCTGCTTTTTAATATATTTATAAATGATTTAGAGATGGCGAGGCCATTAAATTTGCTGATGACACAAAGTTTATTCAAAGTCGTTAAACTCGCGACAGGATTGTGAAAAATTACAGAAGTACCTTACGAGACTGGGAGACTGGGTGGCTAAATGGCAGATGACGTTTAATGTGAGCAAGTGCAAGGTGATGCATGTGGGAAAAAGGAACCCGAATTATAGCTATGTCATGCAAGGTTCCACGTTAGGAGTTACGGACCAAGAAAGAGATCTGGGTGTCGTCGTCGATAATACACTGAAACCTTCCGCTCGGTGTGCTGCTGCGGCTAGGAAAGCAAATAGAATGTTAGGTATTATTAGGAAAGGTATGGAAAACAGGTGTGAGGATGTTATAATGCTGTTGTATTGATCCCTGGTGCGACCGCACCTTGAATATTGTGTTCAATTCTGGTCGCCGCATCTCAAAAATATAGCATAATTGGAAAAGGTGCAGCAAAGGGTGACTAAAATGATAGCGGAGATGGGACGACTTCCCTATGAAGAAAGACTAAGAAGGCTAGGGCTTTTCAGCTTGGAGAAGAGACGGCTGAGGGTAGACGTGATAGAGGTATATAAAATGAGTGGAGTGGAACAGGTGGATGTGAAGCGTCTGTTCATGCTTTCCAAAAATACTAGGACTAGGGAGCATGCGATGAAACTACAGTGTAGTAAATTTAAAACAAATCGGAGAAAGTTTTTCTTCACCCAATGCATGCTTAAACTCTGGAATTCGTTGCCGGAGAACGTGGTGAAGGCGGTTAGCTTGGCAGAGTTTAAAAAGGGGTTAGACGATTTCCTAAAGGACAAGTCCATAGACCACTACTAAATGGACTTGGGGAAAAATCCACAATTCCAAGAATAACATGTATAGAATGTTTGTACGTTTGGGAAGCTTGCCAGGTGCCCTTGGCCTGGATTAGCCGCTGTCATGGACAGGATGCTGGGCTCGATGGACCCTTGGTCTTTTCCCAGTGTGGCATTACTTATGTACTTATGTACTTCTAGGTGCAATGAAAATGGAAGTGAGCTGTTTTTCATAAGAACATATGTGTTGCCATACTGGGACAGACTGAAGGTCCATCAAGCCCAAGCTTAGTATCTTGTTTCTAACAATGACCAGTCCAGGTCCCAAATACCTGGCAAGATCCCAGAACAGTAAAACATTTCATGCTGCTTATTCTACAAATATGTAGTAGATTTTCCCAAATCCATGTTAATAACGGCTTATGTATGGACTTTTAGAAAATCATCCAAACTTTTTTAAACCTACTAAGTTAACTGCTTTTTACCACGTTCTCTGGCATCAAATAGAGTTTAATTACACGTTGAGTGAAGAAATATTTTCTCCAGTTTGTTTTAAATTTACTATTTAATAGGTTCATTGCATGCCCCCTTGTTGTGGTTTTGGAAAGAGTAAACAAATGATTCACATCTACCCATTCCACTCAGTATTTTGTAGACCTCTATCATATTTCCCCTCGGCCGTCTCTTCTCCAAGCTGAAGAGCCCTAGCGGCTGTAGCTTTTCCTCTTAGGAAAGTTGTCTTATCCTCTTCATCATTTTCTTTGTCCTTCTCTGTACTTTTTCTAATTTCGCTATATCTTTTTTGAGATGTGTTGACCAGAATTGTACACAGTATTCAAGGTGCGGTCACAGCATGGAATAATACAAAAGCATTATAACATTCTCATTTTTGTTTTCATTTCTTAGCTCAAGACAGGTGACATTCAGGTATTGTAGCTATATGCCTAACCCCGGAGGGCTTCCAATCTAGGAGAAGGAAGATGTTTTGGATTTAACTTGATTATGTTCAGCGATTTTATTTTTTGGATTTACTTAACTATATTCAGGTACAAAGAGGTTTTTTTCTCTGTTCACAGATGGTGTACAGTCTGAGCTGTACCTGAGGCAGTAGAGGATTACTTACTGAAGCTCACAGTGAGTTTTCGGTGGCATTTGAACCCTAGATTCCCTGGTTCTCAGCCCACTGGTTTAAGCACTAGGCTACTTCTCCATAAAAGAAAATTGAGAGGCCTAAATATAAAATATGAACAAAAAAAAAAGAGAGTAGATCCCAGAGAGTGGTTCTCGCATACAGTTTTTTTTTTTTTATTATTGCAACCATCTGACGTGGTCCACATTTTGCCCACAGTTGGGCTGCTTCAGGGGAAAAATCTAAAAGCAGTACATAAGGATTGATACTGTCACCTATTTTATTGATTTATTTATTAGGATTTATTTACCACCTTTTTGAAAGAATTCACTCAAGTAAGAATAAATCAAACTTAAGCAATAGACAATTATAGCAGTAAAAATATTTAAATAACAGTACATATGACATAGTACACTACAGTACTATCTGAAGCTCCTAGCTGAGCTGATTTGATCGATGGACACTCAGTTCTGCATTTACGTGGATGATGTGCAGCTACTCGTACCCAATGACTCATTTGTTAGCCCATTCAGTGGTTCACTTTGCAGACAAGGACAATGTGAGGTGGACTTTCTCAGCCTCTCTCTCTTGGATCCAGGGGAGCAGGAGCTGGGGCATCTGGCCTTTCAGCTCATTCTGGACCACTGGGGGGCCTCCACTCTTCGCCTTGATGGTGACATGGGCCAGTATGAAGGCGGATCTCTTCTTCAGTCAGCGGAGGGATATAGCCTCCAGAGGATTGATGCCTCTGGCCACGGCCGGACCAGGGCAGAGCCCCTTTCTCCAAGGACAAGCAGGGCTTCTTATTCTCACATCTGGGTAATGTCATCTGCCTGAGCCCACTGTGAATGCTGACTAGTAAGGTAGAAAGGTTTAGCAGTGTCCCACCATGCATGCGTTGGTGCCTTCCTGCCTGACTCGTTTGCATGGGTCATCCAGTCTTTCATGTTCTCTCCCTCACACTGTGCTACTTGTTTTCGTATGAGTGCCTTCCCATGTAGGTATTTTCATCTTTTTCATTTTCCTCTTCATTTTCGGTTTTTGCCATTTCCTTTATTTATTACGATTTTCTTTTTAGATCTTTAAAGTTTTCTTTATTTTCATGTGTAGCTGTGCATTTAGGCCATAGCTCTGTCCTCAGTTTGAACACTGCTTCCTTGTTTTGTTTTTCTTTTCTTTTTTTTTTTAATCAGCTCAAGATTGAGGAATTTAATTTAGCCGAGATTTTCAATGTCACAGAAGACCCCAGTGGTTTCAAGAGGTACACCAAGTGTAGGTGTGTGAAATCTGCCACAGACCCACGCAATTGGTGCCTTGGGCCAGATCATAACGCCTCTGTGATCTTTGTTTAGAAATGCAGATGAGAACTCTGGTGCAACTGGAGCATCTATTTGGCTCTTCGAAGGCCGGACTGTCAACTCTGGCACCGGTGGTATTGACTTCCATGGCTGCTCCGACTTCAGCATCCACTGGGAGTGCACCGGTATTGAATGGGTCTCCACCTACCTTAACACTGAGCGCTGTTACCAGGCCAGGGACCGGTCAGCATCGGACCCATACGGATTCGACGTCATTGGCATTGGATGTTCGAGGCTCTATGCATAGAGGGAAGCCCAAGAAGCATAAGCATCGATCTTCCTTGACACACGGTGCTGGGAGCACTGGGACATCAATATCCCTGATACTTGAGAAGCACTGAGACGAGCACTCCTCCTCCTTAGAAGGGGTGCTGTGTGAAAGTCGCTGAGCGCCCCAGTCCCCACCACTGGTTCTGCACAGACATCTTCTCAGACTGCCTCTGCCCCGGCTCCCATGCCTTTGTCGATGCCTACTTTTGATGAGAGGTTCTGCAGCATGCTTCGGGAGGAGCTGGCGCAGTTGCTGTAGAGGGCTCCTGCTTTGGCATCAATGGCGCTTGTTCCTCTGCCGGAACAGCACCAGGCCTTCTCCGAGGCTCCATTGATGCCAGTACCTCGCAGGGTGTCAGTGTCTCGGCAGGCAGTACCACCTTTAGCATCAGGGGAGGAAGCGTCTGCAGAATCTGAGAGTAGGGCTGCCCCTCAAATCTTGAACGTGGACATCATTCCACCAGAGCGAGGTTGGTGCAGACTCATTCACCTCCTGAGTATGGTGGAGACTGATTGGGATCACTCATGCGAGTCAGCTGAGGATCCACATTACTTATTGGAGGAGTCATATAGAATTTCATGTGATCCTTTACCTCGAGAGATGGAAAGCTCCACCAGAGGTGCTGTCTTCAGTTTCGTTGTGAGTGAGATGGAGACAGCCATTCCACTTAAGTTGGAGGCAGAGGAGGAGCCTGGAGCAAAGATGTCTGTTCTGGGCTATAAGTCTCCCCCTAACGAAGGGGTCACAGTACCATTGCACCCTATCCTTAATGATGCACTGTTGAAGAACTGGGAGTCTATCCTCACAGTGGAGGTTGCACCTAAGAAGGAAGCTACACAATATCGTATCCAGAAGACTCCCGGATTCGCAAAGGCACAGTTGCCACACAACTCCATGGTGGTCAAATCCGCTCTCAGCAGGCCAAGAGTTCTCTGTCTCATGCCTTGGCACCCCCCCAGGGCACAAGGCTAGAACTTTGGGTTTGTTTAGGAGGAAGACTTTTCAGGTCTTGATGCTAGTTGCCCGCATCCAGTCTTACTAGCGCTACATGAGGCTAGAATCTCTGGTGAACAGTACACCGACTCTGGCGGACTCACCCTTTGGAGCAGGTCACAAAGCTTCAGCTGGCCAACAAGCAGATGGAGTGTAGGCATTATGTGGCTGGGGCACCTATGATACTTTTGATGTTGCATGCTCTCTGGAATGGGTGTGGGGATGTGCAGACTATCGTTGCTTTGTGTCTCTCTAACTTGGAACCAGTGGTTCGAGAAGTTGTCGGACATGTCGTGTCAACGGAACAACTTGTTTAGAGAGAAAGTGGAAGATGTTGCTGACTCATTAAAAAGCGTACAGATACTACCAACACTCAGCGTACTCCCATTTGCACTCAGGCCCCTGAAGCCTAGCATCCCAGGCCTGTCCAACCCTGTTCTCGGAAGTCCAGCTGGCTCCCCAGTCATAGCGGGGCACATGTTTTTGTCTTGCTTCAGCAGAGCATAGCCACTCAAAAAGTATCCATCTCAGATGACCTTCCGGTTGGAGGGAGGCTCATTTTTTAATATAGATGACCCCCTGTAATCTCCGACCAGTGGGTCTTCAAATAGTCTGTTTCAGTATGCACTGAATTGGCGTCATAGACCTCCAAATTGCCTGCGTGTTGTTCATCAGCTCTCAGCATAACCAGGTACTTGCAGAGGAAATCTTTCACAGTCCGCATGAGTTTTAACAACCATGATTAATAGTTTTGTTATCTACAAATTTAATCACCTCTTCTTATTTTCATATTATCTCTATTATAATAAAAAGCACCTCCAACGTTCTGAAGCTGACTCCGTGGCTTCACTGAAGTGAAGGGTTCGTCAGATTCGTGAATCTGTCACCATCTCTCTCGGTCCCGCCCTCACGCCTCTGATAGGTCCGCCGCCCTCGACGTCAAAACGTGATGACATCGCGGACGTCAAAACATGATGACGTCGAGAGCGGCGGACCTATCAGAGGCGCGAGGGCGGGGCCGAGAGATGGTGACAGACTGACTAATCTGACGAACCTTACCAACCCTTCACTTCAATGAAGCCACGGAGTCGGCTTCACAACGTTGCAGGTGTGTTTTTGTTACACTACACAGCTCCCTAATTTTTCACTTAAACATCACAGGGTGGCTGGGGGGGGGGGAGAAAGGGGGGCAACTACCCTGGAACTGGGTGGGAGGAAGGGCGGACCCTGGAAATTGGAGGGGGGGCCAGGCGGACCCTGAAACTGGGGGGGGGGGGGGGGGGGAGAAGGGGGCAATGATCCTGGAACTGAGTGGGTGGGAGGGAGGGCAGACACTGAAACTTGGATGGGGGGGCGGGCGGACCCTGAAACTGGGAGGGAGGGGGCCCCTGGCACACACTCTCGCACACAGTCTCACTCTCTGTCACACACACTCACTCTCACACACACTCTCTGAGGAAAACCTTGCTAGCACCTGTTTCATTTGTGTCAGAAACGGGCCTTTTTTCCTAGTTTGTTAATATTTTGAATAGTATCGATCCCCTGTGGCACTCCACTATTCACTTTCCTTCATTGAGAGAAATGACCATTTAACCCTAACCTCAGTTTTGTTAAACTGGCTGTAGGTGAGATTACATTTAAGAGCTCTGGCCTTAGTATGGCAAGTCTTAAAAGTGTAACATTTTGTTAACTTTAGTTAGTTTCCTATAAATGTAGTCAGTCTGCCTTTGTCATTTTGAGTAAGAATTTCCAGAAATGTAATCACTTTAATCTGGAATCCCAAATTAAGATCCAGCTTGTTGATCAATCATAAAAATCCAAAAGTTCCTTCTTTGTATCTCTCCATACAACAAAATTTCATTGATAAATCTTTTATAGGCTAAAAGTTGCCTATTGTATACATGGGCAGTTAAAAATCTCTCTTCAAATTTAGCCACGATTGTCTATTTATGGTGCCAATATGCCTGTGACTGTCCTCTTCATCTGCTAGAAGAATCTATTGCCAAAGCCAGTGGTTGCCAAACCTGGTCCTGGAGGCATCCCAGCTAGTCAGGTTTTCAGGATGCCCACAATTAATATTCATGAAAGAAATTTGCATGCAGTGGGGGCGGTGCATGCACATCTCTCTCATTCATTGTAGGTATCCTGAAAACGTGGCTGGCTGGGGTGCCTCCAGGACCAAGTTTAGGAATTGCTGGCCAAAGCAAAAATTGCTATTTCTGGTAGAAATCACAAACTCAACTGGTATCTTCCTTTTAGTGGTGTTGAACAAACGTTTTATCTAACAATTTGCAAAGGTTATGATTGCAGAATGTTAATATACAAGGATTCAATAATAGAAGAAGGGGGGGGGGGGTCCAATACTTCCACAAACAAACCAGAAAAAACAAAGGTGGAAGAATGCCAACAAGTCAAAAAAATGACCACTTCTGAAACCACGGTAGTAAGAGCACCAAATGAAAGTTTATTGGGCCCTACACAGTCCGTGTTGCTGAAACATGGACTGTGTAGGGTCCCAATAAACTTTCATTTGGTTCTCTTACTACCATGGTTTCAGAAATGATCATTTTTGGACTTGTTGGCTTTCTTCCACCTTTGTTTTTTTTTTTTTTTGTTTAATATACAAGGATTCAACATCCAAGGTGGCTAGAATGAATTCATCCCTAAAATCTGATTTTGATAAGAAGGTAATCAATCTGCAGAGTCCTTCACATATGAAGGTATTTTAGGAACCATTGGTCTTGAAAATGAAAATTTAAAAAGTTGATTCCATATCATCATGCTGATCAATCCATAGACTGGTGGGTTGTGTCCATCCACCAGCAGGTGGAGATAGAGAGCAAACTTTTGCCTCCCTATATGTGGTCATGTGCCGCCGGAAACTCCTCAGTATGTTCTCTATCTCAGCAGGTGGTGGTCACACACAGCAGCAGCTCTGGCTAGGTCTCCAAGCCTAATTTTTAGGTTTTGTTGAGGGCTCTTCTTGAGCAAGTGCAAACCTGGTGGTGCCAGGTCCCTCCTTTTCTCCCCCCTCCCGCTGGCTCCGTTGAAAAAAAAAAAAGAAATTTTGGATGTCCTTAAGGGCGTTTATTTCGACGTTTATTTAAACGTTTATTGCAGCTACTCACTGGGACACCAGTTCGTTACAGCTCGGAGCGAGAAACAGGTAATCTTTACCTTTTTATAGCGGGCAGGGGGTTCCCCGATCGATCTCCACGTGGCCTATGGCGTCGGAGGGCGAGGGCGCAAAGAATCGCTCCCCGGACCGCGTGTGCGCTTCTAGCGGGGATGCGGGGGCCTTAAAGTCTGATTCGCCCTTGTTGGGTGTCAGTTTGGAGGCCGGTCAGTGTCCCGGTTCTCCCTCCGGCGCGGCGGTTTTTCCTGCCATAAACGCCCATCCCCTGCTGCTCGCCTCCGCCATCTTGGCCGGCCACTCTGCTCAGATGGCTTCTTCTTGGACTGCCCTTGAGCTGGGAGACGTTAATGCCATGGCCGCCCTTGATTCGGGCGACGGCAAAAAAGCGGCTAAAGTTAAGCGCCGTTCTTTCCGCGCGGCTCCTTCACGGACTGTCGCGCCGGACGCCATCTTGGATGCGCAGCATGTTTCTCCCCCGCTCTTGCGAGCGCTGGTTGAGGGTGCGTCTAGGGCTGTGGCCCAGGCTGCTGAAGTGCACAGTCTGGGGGGTTTCTCCCCCGAGTTTATTTTGCTGCTGCATCAGGCCTTCCTTATGCAAAACGCTGCCCCTGCTTCCTTGTCCGATTAAAGGGGTTGAGGCCCCCGGGTGGATTCCCAGGCCTTAGAGGACTTTGTCTCCTCTGATGTAGATGAGGGCAGCGTATCTGAGTTCTCCCAACGGTCCTTTGGGGATTCCTTGGAGGAGACGGATTCCCGCTCGGATGGAGCGGATGACCCCTCTGCAGCGCGGATCTTTCGCTCAGAGGATTTGCCCAACCTGTTAATGCAGGCCATGAGCATTTTGAAGATTTCCTCTCCAGAGGACGTCTCTCCCTCAGCCCCTGTTGGCTCCGCCATTATGCTGGGGACGAAGCGCCCGCCTAGAACCTTCCACGTGCATGATGCCATGCACACTTTAATTTCGGCTCAATGGGATGTCCCGGAAGCGAGCCTCAAAGTGGCTAGGGCTATGTCCCGCCTCTATCCTTGCCTGAAAGTGAACGGGAGGCCTTTCTTTGGCCTACCGTGGATTCTTTAATCACTGCGGTGACTAAGAAAACGGCGTTGCCGGTGGAAGGTGGCACAGCCCTAAAGGACGCCCAAGATAGAAGATTGGAGGCGGCCTTAAGGTCGTCCTTCGAGGCAGCTGCTTTAAGTTTGCAGGCCTCAGTTTGCGGCTCCTATGTGACCAGGGCGTGCCTGACGATTGTGCAGCGGGCTTCCCTCTCGGATCCTTCCTTGAGGGCTGATTGGCCGGCCCTGGAGTCGGGCTTGGCTTATTTGGCAGACTTACTGTATGATGTCTTGAGAGCCTCAGCTAAAGGTATGGCTCAGACAGTCTCTGCGCGGCGGTGGCTATTGCTGAAGCATTGGTCTGCGGACCACGCCTCTAAGTCCCGCCTGGCTAAGTTGCCTTTTAAAGGCAAGCTGCTCTTTGGGGTCGAGCTGGACAAAATTGTGACCGATCTCGGCACGTCTAAGGGCAAGAGGTTACCAGAGGCCAGGGCTCGGACCAGTGCTCGCCCCGGTAACTCCAGAGGACGGTTTCAAGAGGTCCGTCGGTACCGCCCAGGCAAGTCGGGCTCCTCTGCCTCCTCTTCCTTCAAGAGGAACTTCTCCCCCAAGCAGCATTCCTTTCGCAGAGACCGCTGTCCCGGAGGTACGCCCTCCGGTCCTCCCCCAGGGTCTCGTACCCAATGACGGGGTCTTGGTCCATGGCCCAGTGCAGATTGGAGGACGCCTGTCCTCGTTTCTGGGCGAGTGGACCAGAGTAACTTCAGACGCTTGGGTGCTAGAAGTCATCAGAGACGGCTACAAGCTAGAGTTCTGCCGACCCTTAAAAGACGGGTTTGTACTCTCTCCCTGCAAGTCTCCGGTCAAAGCTGTGGCAGTGCAGCAGACCTTGGACAATCTGATCCGCCTGGGTGCGGTCGTTCCGGTGCCAGAAAGTCAGCTTGGCAAGGGACGTTACTCCATTTACTTTGTGGTACCAAAGAGAGGAGGTTCTGTACGGCCTATCCTCGACCTCAAAGGGGTCAATCGGGCCTTGAAAGTTCGGCACTTTCGCATGGAGACTCTCCGCTCTGTTATAGCGGCAGTGAAGGCAGGAGAGTTCCTGGCATACTTGGACATCAAGGAAGCGTACTTGCATATTCCCATCTGGCCTCCTCATCAACTCTTTTGCGTTTTGCAGTCCTGGGCCGACACTTCCAGTTCAGAGCCCTCCCGTTCGGGTTGGCTACTGCTCTGCGGACCTTCTCCAAAGTAATGGTGGTCATTGCGGCCTTCCTGCGAAAGGAAGGAGTACAAGTCCATCCTTACCTGGACGACTGGTTGATCCGAGCCCCCTCTTATGCAGAGTGCGGCAAAGCTGTGGACCGGGTGATTGCTCTTTTGAGCTCCCTGGGGTGGATCATCAACTGGGAGAAAAGCCAGCTGCGCCCAACTCAGTCCCTGGAGTATCTGGGAGTTCGATTCGACACCCAAGTGGGCAGAGTGTTCCTGCTGTACAATCGGATTGTCAAACTTCAGGCTCAGGTGGACCAGTTCCTAGTAGCCTCTCCCCTTCAGGCTTGGGACTATGTGCAGCTGTTGGGCTCTATGACGGCCACGATGGATGTAGTGCCCTGGGCCAGGGCTCATATGAGACCACTTCAACACTCTCTGCTGCAGCGCTGGACTCCGGTGTCGGAGGATTATGCTGTGCGCCTTCCCTTGGATCCAGCAGTGCGCAAGGCGCTGAGCTGGTGGCTGAAGACAGACAAGTTGTCTGCAGGGATGCCTCTTGTAACCCCGGAGTGGATTGTCGTCACGACTGACGCCTCTTTGACGGGCTGGGGAGCCCACTGTTTGGGAAGGACAGCGCAGGGGCTCTGGTCTCCTGCAGAGGCAAAGTGGTCTATCAACCTCCTGGAACTCAGAGCCATTCGGTTGGCGCTATTGCAGTTCCTCCCGATACTGGCGTTGAAGCCAGTAAGGGTCCTGTCGGACAATGCCACGGCTGTGGCCTATGTCAACCGCCAAGGAGGTACCAAGAGCGCCCCTCTAGCCAAGGAGGCCATGAATTTATGCTAGTGGGCGGAAGCGAGCCTGGAGCAGCTGTCAGCGGCCCACATTGCCAGAGTCATGAATGTCAAGACGGACTTTCTCAGTCGCCATACCTTGGATCCCGGAGAGTGGCAGTTATCGGCTCAGGCGTTCTTGGACATCACGAAGCGCTGGGGCTAGCCGAGCCTAGACCTGATGGCGTCATCGGCCAATTGCCAAGTGCCGCGCTTTTTCAGCAGAGGACGGGACCCTCGATCCCTGGGAGTAGATGCTCTTCTCCAACAGTGGCCAACACAGGAGCTTCTCTTTGTGTTCCCGCCCTGGCCCATGTTGGGCAGGGTGCTAGACAGGGTGGCAAAGCATCCGGGCCGGATAATCCTGGTGGGTCCAGACTGGCCCAGACGTCCCTGGTATGCGGACTTGATCAGGCTCTCAGTGGACCACCCTCTGCGACTGCCAGTGGAGCAGGGCCTGTTGCATCAGGGTCCCGTGGTGATGGAGGATCCCTCCCCCTTTGGTCTTACGGCCTGGCTATTGAGCGGCAGCGTCTGAGGAAGAAGGGCTTCTTAGACAAGGTCATCGCCACTATGCTGAGAGCGAGGAAGCGCTCTACTTCTACTGCTTATGCCAGGGTTTGGCGTACCTTTGCAGCGTGGTGTGAAGCAGGCTCACTTTCTCCCTTCACTGCTCCAATTTCTTCAGTGTTGGCGTTCCTGCAAGAAGGTCTGGAGAAAGGCCTGTCGCTCAGTTCCCTTAAAGTCCAGGTAGCGGCTCTGGCTTGCTTCAGGGGCCGCCTGAAGGGTGCTTCCCTGGCTTCGCAGCCAGATGTGGTGCGTTTTCTCAAGGGAGTTAATCACCTGCGCCCTCCTCTGCACTCAGTGGTGCCTGCGTGGAATCTCAACCTGGTGCTAAGAGCCTTGCAGAAGCCGCCTTTTGAACCCTTGTCGAGGGCATCTCTGAAAGACCTGACGTTGAAAGCAGTCTTTTTGGTGGCTATCACTTCAGCCAGAAGAGTTTCCGAGCTCCAGGCACTCTCATGTCGAGAGCCTTTTCTGCAGTTCACTGAGGCAGGAGTGACTATTCGCACAGTGCCTTCCTTCCTGCCCAAGATTGTTTCTCGCTTCCATGTGAATCAGCAGCTCTGTCTCCCTTCCTTTCGTAGGGAGGACTACCCAGAGGAATACTCTGCTCTCAAATATCTGGATGTGAGACGAGTCATCATCAGATACTTGGAAGTGACCAATGATTTCCGGAAGTCGGATCATCTGTTTGTCCTGTTTGCAGGTCCTCGTAGGGGTCTGCAGGCTGCTAAGCCTACGGTGGCAAGATGGGTCAAGGAAGCCATTGCGGCGGTTTATGTGGCCGCGGGGAAGGTGCCGCCTATCCAGCTGAAGGCTCACTCCGCTAGAGCTCAGGCGGCCTCGATGGCAGAGGCCGGGTCCGTCTCCTTGGAAGAGATATGCAAGGCGGCAACTTGGGCATCGGCCCATACCTTCTCCAAGCATTACCGCTTGGATGTGGCTGCTCGGGCGGAGGCCTGGTTTGGAGCTTCAGTGTTGAGGTCAGGGATTTCAATGTCCCGCCCTGGGTGAGTACTGCTTCGGTACATCCCACCAGTCTATGGATTGATCAGCATGATGATATGGAAGGTAAAATTATGTATCATACCTGATAATTTTCTTTCCATTAATCATAGCTGATCAATCCATAGCCCCTCCCAGATATCTGTACTGTTTATATTCTGGTTGCCTTTCAGGTTCAAGTTTAGTCTTCAGTTCCTGTTCAGGAGGACTTTGTGTTCAAGTTTTTTCAATTGGATTCTTCAAGAGTTGAGACGAGTTTGTGTTACAGTGAGCTGCTGCATTCCTCTCACCTCCTTTTTACAGGGCTGGATTGAGACATAAATTCTGCCGGCGCTCCCTCCCGCTTCGTGCGGCTGTAGGGCAGCTTTGTACCCCTCCCGCTTCGGCGGTGTTAGGGTCAGTCAGCTCCTCCCGCGGTTGCGGTTGCAGGATAAGCCAGATCCCCCTGCATTGGCGGGGTGGTGTCCCTCCCCCGCTCCGCGGGGATGAGCTGGACGGATTCCCCTCCCCCACTTGTGTGGGGATGAGCTGGGTTAATTCCCCTTCCCCGTTTCGGCGGTGGTGAGCTGGGCAGAGTGTCCCTTTGTGGATGTAATTCTCTAAGTGCCGAGTCCTGCGGATGGAGCTTTGATATAGACATACTGAGGAGTTTCCAGCAGCACATGACCACATATAGGGAGGCAAAAGTTTGCTCTCTATCTCCACTTGCTGGTAGATGGACACAACCCACCAGTCTATGGATTGATCAGCTATGATTAATGGAAAGAAAATTATCAGGTATGATACATAATTTTACCATACTGAAAGTGGTTTCAAAACAGAGCCTTGAAACTACAGTTGGATCTACCTCTATATTTCTCATTCACCCCCACCCTTATCAGCAGGTTTTATATGTATATCCTGACTTAATTGCCTGTTTTTCCTGACTGTTAAGATTATAAAAAATGTTTTTATTCTTACCCTCTAACTCTGTTATGTCCCCCATGACTACACTTTTATATGCCGTGATCAGTGGATGAGGATTTCCTGGAGGAATCCATCTACTCTTTTCACAATTGAAAGGTCACTAGAATTAGTAGTTTATTTTCGAAATAATCTTTCATTTTTGTGCAAAGCGGGATAGTTCAGATCTAGTATTGAATGCATTGTAGAGTGGTGTGGGTGTGAAAGACAAACCCTTGTCTAATACTGAAATCTCATCTTTGTTCAAATGTCTCTCTTTAAAAGATTAAACACACTGGTATTGATTTCAAAAGCTGTTTACTGTTCTGTTCTGGATGGGAAGCAAAAACAGCACAAGCAAAGGATCAGTTGGTACTGTGAGGGGTTTGAGAGGAGCCTGCTTCAGGAAAGGTTAAGGCAGAGGCCGGAGAAAAGTGTGTTCTTGAGGAAGAGCAAATTTCACTCACAGGTTCCTTTATAAACAGAAGATTTGCCTCCTAGTGGCCAAAAGGCCGGTTAGATTACTAACTAAGGGTAGGAACTACCATCCCTAGAACCCACCAGTTCCAATACAGGGCTCTGAGAAATAGAGGGGGGTGATTGGGAGATGGTTTCTGATCAAGGAGATGAGGGGCAGCTGAGGGAACCCTGTGGGGAGGAGGCTATGGAATGGGATAAAAGGGAAGCAGATGAGGAGGTAGAGGTGGAGAGCATGGAGGTTTCGGCGTTAGCACAGACTCCAGCTGGTAAGGTAAAAGGTTTCATCGCTAGTGTTGCCTCAACTATTTAAGACCGGGGAAATGAAGTTGGTGCAGTTTAGAAGGAACCTGTGGAGGAAGCTAGCCAGCAAACTACCCGAAGACAGAAGGTAGTGCCGAGAAAGGTTGAATTGGGATTAAATCTCCCTGGGAAGGGGACTTGAACTATGTTGATGAAATGAATATAGAAAGTTGAAGTTGTGAACTGTCATGTGGTGATGAAGCTGGAACAAGAATAAGACTGTGTGACTAAGCCTGTGTGAATAAAAGCCTTTTACCTATAAAAGTATTGGAGCTGTGGCACTTTTTGTTTGACCACTACCGTTAAGACAGCTTGAGTGGCTGCTACCAGGAAGGAGCTGAAGAAACTGGGCAAGTTGAGTATGGACAAGACCGTTAGTCTGAATACCTTGGCCCACATCGAATCCAACGAGCTAAACAGGTCGACCCTGGCCTGCTGAAGGAAGGGGGACCAGATGACTGCACCCTCCCTATTTCAGATAGCCTGAAAATCCTCGGTGTCACACTCGAGAGCCAAGTTAACTCTACGATCAAGAAAATGTTCCACTCAGTGTGGAAACTCAAACGCGTAAAACCATTCTTCCTGAGGGCAACATTCCGCAACCTAATACAATCAATGGTACTAAGCCATGCTGACTACTGCAATGGAATTTATGCGGGATGCAAAGAGTAACTCAAACTACAGACCGCTCAAAACACAGCAGCCAAGCTTATATTTGGAAAATCGCGATTTGAAAGCGCAAAACCCCTTCGAGAAAAACTACATTGTGCATTCTCTGTGTGATTTTCCATCTTTCCCCCTTGATTGGGGAAGGATATGTGGGTGTATTTTATTCTAGTATAGGGTTTTCTGGTTTGGGGTGAAACATTGGCTGGGTTAGAGTGGGAGGGGTTGGGAACTGCTTGGATATCTGGTATTGCCATCATTCTTATTTGGGATGACCACCTCTGGTATTTTAAAAGTGACACAAAACTATATTATGTGACATTCTTTTTCTTGTGGTGGAGAAATTTGCATGTACTCTTTTCACAGATTCGGGTGAGGCTGGGCGCTCGGATCTTTCTCTTGAAGCACACCTTATATTAGACTTGTTATGTTTTATAGTCAATGACTGTTCCTACTAGTTGTATTGTTACCTGGAGTGTATGCGGTATAGCCTGTCCAATAAAAGGTAGTAAAATCTTAACCTCTCTGAAAAGGCATAAAGCTGATATTGCGTCTTCAGGAGTCACGCCTTAATGATTTGGAAGGCTTATTACTCATCTTCAGGGAATAGAAGAGGAGGAATTGCTGTATTATTTCACAAAGGGCTATCTTATAATACAACTCATATGTGAAGACCAAGATGGGTGCTATGTCCTACTCAAACTGTGGCTCCAAGGCCTTGAATTGATCTTATTGGCACTTTATGGTCCTGTTGATAGGGGCACTAAATCTTAACATTTAACCAGACTTTGCCTGCCATATCAATCCCATATGTTAGTGATATTGGGAGATTTCAATCTGGTGTTAGACCCCACTTTGGATCGCTCTGACACATTTTGCAGGAAAGAAGAGATAACAGGCGATTAAGGATATGATTTATTTTAAAAGAATTCTCGGCTTGGTGAATACATGGCGTTCCCTTCATCAAGATACCTGTGACTATACACGCCTCTCCAGGGCATATGGCACATTCTTGCGTCGATTATATTTTGATAACTCGCTCTTTATTTTCCTCTGTGACATCTGTGTTCATAGGCCCTGAGGAGGTGTGAGATCATGCTATGGTCTGGTTGGACTTGGAAGCTCTGGGACAGGGTCCCTCCTCCTCGGGCTGGAGACTTCCAGCATGTTTATACACTAATTCAGAATTTAGGCAATATCTTCAGGAAAAGTGGGAACAGTTCATTCAAACCAATTAAATACATCTTGATACACCATCCTTGTTTTGGCCTACGACAAGGTTGGTGCTCCATGGAGACATAATAGCCTTTGTTGTGGCACACAAAAAAGAGAATATCAGCCAGTATTTTGCAGTTAGAATCCCAGATTCGTAAGGCAAAACAAGCTTATATCCGTACTCCATGTCAAACCACTAGGGATGGGTTGCATTCGAAATGGATTGCCTTAAATATGCTGATCCATTCTTTTTTGTAAATTTCATTTTTATAGATATGGCAACAAATTTGAGAAATTATTGGCCAGAATGGTTAAAACATGGACAGGACCTCGCACGATCAAATCCCTGAAAAATGACAAGGGGCAAGTTGGCACAAAACCTGTTCAGATAACTAATATACTGCATACTACTTTACCAGACTATATGTGGAAGGGGCCCCTTTAGATCCCTCACATTTACAAACATTTTTGGATCAGATAGGTTTACTTCATCTTACAAATGAAGAAACTTCCTTGCTGAACAGGCCTCTCACTGCCAAAGAATGCAAATGGCTATTAAATCAGTCAGATTGCAGTTGGCCATGGGACCCAATGGGTTTTCGGGTGAATTTTTTTTTTTAAATTTTGTAAAGTTTATTAAACAAACCTTATGAAAATTACATTACAGTGTCTCATACCGCATTCTGGTAACAACAATCATTCCTGTCTCTGAACCTCAGAATATCAACATACATATAATAAAGAATGTCTCCTCCTATGCCTCCTCCATTTTTTCCCCCCCTCCCCCTCCCCCCCCACTCCCGTTTCCTTAGTCTCTTTCATCCCCTAGTTCCCCTCCTTGTATCTCCCCCCCTTACAGTTCTTTCCCCACTATCCGATCAAGTTGTGACCATTCTTTAGCCTGGGCATTAAACCTCCCCCTCCGTTTATCTGTCAACTCCTCCATCCCCATTAATCCTTTAACCTTCCCAATCCAGTTATGTAGTGTAGGTCCCTTGTCTTGTTTCCAGAATGCCGCTACTATGGATTTTGCAGCCGCGAGGCCTAACCTCTTAATCCTTTGTCCCCATTTTTCTCCTTTCTGGTTCCCCCACCCCAATAAGCACCATTTTGGATCATATGGGAAATTAGTGTCTAGGGCCTCTGTCAATAATCCCGTAACTCCCTCCCAAAATTTCTGTATAAGCGCACACTCCCACCATATATGATAAAAAGTGCCTTTTTCCTCCTTGCATCGCCAGCATATATCTGAGGCTTCTGGGAACATTGCCTTTACTCTCTCCGGCGTATAGTACCATCTACTTAGTACTTTATATGCATTTTCTTTCAATAACACACATACCGAGGCTTTTTTAACCTCTCTGCATACTCTTCTCCACTCAGAGTCTGCCAGTTCCTGTTTCAGATCCCTCTCCCAGGTCAGCATATATTGATGTTTTATGAATTGTGACCCTCTTATATGATCATAAAGCCTAGATATTCCCTTTCCCCATAAATCGATCTTCCCCCATATGTCTTCCAGCTTTTCCTTTTCTACTAATTTATCTTTAATCCACCTTGTAGAAGTTATATAGTGTTTTACTTGCATATATGCGTAGATATCTGATGGTGGTAATTCATAGGCCTCCTGCAATTCTGCAAAGGGTTTAATCCCCTCTTCTGTCAACAGGTCTCGGAATCTAATCAGCCCTTTATGGAACCATGTTTTAAACACTCCACCCTTTCGGGTGAATTTTATAAACGGCTCTCTTCTCTCCCCCCCCCCCCCCCCCCCTTCCACCTTTTAGGACCTTTGTCAGAAAAAGGCTCCTTTCCACTATACGCCAATTTAGCTTTGGTTACCTTGATTCCTAAACCCGGCCGTCCCGCTGACAAAGCGGACTCTAATCATCCGATCTCGCTCATCAATGTAGATTAACAAATGTTTGGAAGAAATTCTTCCCAGATTGGTGGGCCCTGAACAAACTGGTTTCATCCGGGGTAGACAATCGGTGAGCAGTGTATGGAAACTACTATTGTAGGTCCAATCGGATGCCTTCTCTGGTGAGTCTGGATGCAGAGAAGGCATTTGATACAGTGGGCTGGCGATACTTGTTTTCTGCCTTACAACATATGGGCATTACGGGTTGGTTTTATCAAGTCCTTCTGGCCCTTTACAGTACTCCACAAGCCTTTCTGCTCATTAATGGGGTGCGAGCCACTCCATTTGACATTCATAGGGGCATGAAACAGGGGTGTCCATTGTCACCACTGCTTTTTCTGCTTTCCTTGGAACTCCTGTTGTGTCCTCTACTACTATTTAACATTTCTAGAGCGCTACAAAGTGTACGCAGCGCTGTACAAACACAGAAGAAAGACAGTCCCTGCTCAAAGAGCTTACAATCAACAAGACCAGACTATTCCTGGTGTGCAGGTATTGGGTGTTTTAATCAAAGTATTTGCTTATGCTGATGATTTATTGGTAATATTAACAGATCCCTACATTTCATTATATTAAGATTCCTACATTTCCTTCGACTCGCTTTCTGGTTTCACACTAGTTAACCAAATCACAGGCCCTTTTGGTGTTAGAACACACCCGTATATCACGGATTCCCTTAAGTATCTGGGTATCAATTACTGTTGATCTATCACAACTGTATGCAGTGAATGTAGGCAGGCTCCTCAGGAGCACTATGGAGCATTTATAAGTCTTGCGGGCGTACCCACGTTCACTTCTAGGGAAAATTCACCTATATAATATGATTTTGGTACCTCGTTGGCTGTATGTATTTCAAATGCTCCCTTTTTGTTTTTGAAAAGATCTGATGAACAAAAACTCAATTGCTTGCTACAAAGATATTTATGGCACTAGAAGAGAGCCCGTCTTCCCATTGCAACTATTCAAACTTCATCAAAATGGGGAGGTCTGGGTATTGCCATGTAACAGTAGCTTGCGGAATGAGACATAAATGACTGGTTCCAGAATCAGATTTTTCAGTCGCTACTTTCAAAACCCAGCTGACAGATTACACTCATTTTAGTTGTTTGTTACATATATTGGGAGATCGGATTCCCGTCATTCTGCAAGATTCTCACTTACTGCCCACAGCTTAAAGCGGTATGGTGCTGGATTCGTAACCATAATTTCTCTGCTAAAGTGAAACCAGTTATGGCTATTTGTAATAACCCAGTGTTTTCACTGGGGAATGGTCCCTCTCCCTTTCAACAATAGAGACAAAAAGGCATATCCTATTTCACGTTCTCGCTGACTATGGCCACATTAAACCATTCTCTACTTTAAAACAGGAATTTGGATTGTCTGATACGGACCTATACAGTTATCTTCAAGTGCGACATTACATAAATAGCTTGCCAAGGGAAGCCTTGAGTGAAGATGTGCGAGAATTGTCTTCAGCATGTACGTTAAGAGCACAGCAAGGTATTCCTTTGTCTTTCCATATTCGGCACATCGGAGATTCAATTACTGAACTAGACTATGGTCACTTGTCCACTGCCTGGAGTACTGACCATACAATGACTCTCTTGTCCTCACATTTTCAAGAGTATGTGCTTGGTATCCGATGCTTAACCAGTGATGTTGCTCACGGGCATTACAGTACAAATTTGCTTTAAGAATGTATATTGCTCCCCCAAAGAGCTTACCATATGCATATAACTACGTCTGTTGCCTAAAATGCCACGCATCACGAGTGACATTAGGACATATGTTTGGAGCTGTCCCCTCATTTCTGCTTTTTGTTACAATTGTTAATATATGGCCTGGCTTTAAGGCTACCACTGGAATAGTGATGGCCAAAGCTATGCAGCCTAAAACAACTGAAAAAGTACTGACTAGGCCAAACAACAAGTAAATGATTTAATATTTGAGAATCTGCAAAAAGCAGGTCTGATCAATGAGTCCTGCCACAAATTGGTACAATTTTTAAATCAAATACAGCACCTGTAATGAAAGAATGATGGATCAGATGAATAAAATGGAGCTTATAATTTTGGTATACAATGATACAGAGGTAATACAGAGTTCATGAGATGGTATGAAAAGTATGAAAGGTATGAAAAGTATTGCAGCCGGAAGATGTGAAACTGTTATCTCAACGCTTCCCAAAACATGTTGATAATTAGCAGTAGCTGAGAACGGAAGGAGGTGGGCACATCCGACAGCAGATCGCATGGGAAAGTATGATCTCAGAAAGTGAGAAAGATTAGGAGCAAGGTTTCTCACCATTCACTTCTATGGAGAGGATAGAGTATAAAAGAAGGGAGATTTTGGCTTGGTTTGAGAGTCCTCTCCAAAGCTTCTGTCAGACGGCGAAGCCCTGTGCGGCTGAAACCAGAATCTGATGTCTGTATTTGTATCAACTTGAAGACTTGTCTTTGGGTAAGAAATAAAATGTACTTATCTATCTAAACCTATCTCTGTCTTTATTTTTATTGATTCTATCTTCTCTTTACCTAACATTTAGTCTACAAGGTAGATCACATACAAGTGACACTCAGTCTTTGCAGAAACTTAGACAGATGTTTAATAAGATTTAGGTGGGAACATAAATGGTCCAGAATATACCTAGATCTAGAAAAACAGTAAGCAGTAGTTATGGGAATTAGTTTTCAATTACGGCTCCTAATGCCACCCCAGAACAGACCCCCTTATGATTGGGTGACAATGGAGGTTAGAGAAACTATACAGAACCTGATATATGAACTAAGTACCTTTAGTCCCCCGTGTGACGGAGTCAGAAAGAGGTCTATAAGGGGGGGGATTTAAAAACAGTGGTGACCCCGAACGCTGACAGTACTCGCTATCCTTCTTTATCTTCTTTTGAACGCAAGAGGGGATACTTAATTTTGTGCGTTCAAATGTTCTCTGTTTCTCTCTGTTACTTTATTTTCCTTCTCTCTTTCTCTCATACTCACCTGCCTTTCCCTGCCGCTACTTTCTGTCCTTCTGCCTCACACGGACACTGCCCACTTCAGGGGTATTGGGCACTATTGTTCTGCCCAATTTTCTTGTTCTTACCCCTGTCTTTTACCTACTCCTCTATCTTTTCTGTCTTCTTCCTTTGTTTTTTGCAGGTTCCCTTCTTTAGCACTAAACTTGCACACTTTTTCTGACCCCTATCTTTCATATTCTTTTACCTTCTTGCTGTCTTCATGCCCTGCGCTGAACTAACACACCTGCTTCCCTAAATTTCTTCTATCCTGTCCGTCTCTTTGATTTGCGTGATGTGCGCAAGAGTGTGCTTGTTGTGTGAGTGAAGCATAACAACGAATCCAGGCGACTGCGATTTGGGGTTTGCTGTAAGCTTATTTCAATGTTCAAAATCTTTGGATTGGTCTTTATGCTAGCATTCTCGCTTAACAATCCTTAGAGATTGCGCATTTTCTGTTTCCAATCCCACCCTGTGTTCTGTCTTAATCCCTCCTTTTCAAATCCCTGTTCCCCTGTTCTTATCATGTATTCTGTTCTTTCTTCTTCTGTCGACCTTATTTTCCTCCCCAATCCCTTTTCCTGTTCTCCTTCATCCTAACTTCTTCTACCTATCTCTCCTATTAGTCCCCTGGGTCTAATCCTGCTCTTTTCTCTTCTGTATGTTCCCGTATCGAGGGAATTTCCTTTACTCTAGGAGAACAGCACGCTTTCAGATTGCTCTCCTCTAAAATCCTTCTGGTTTCTCTGTTCTTATAACCACTCCTCAAAACTGACAGCCCCCACCTTTTCACATCTGCTATTGCCTTCACTCTGTGTGTGCGACAGTTATCCACGAGATTCTTTTTACGTCTCGGGACTGTCCCTTTTATTATTCCTCCTCATTTTTTTCCTATTGGAAACAGTAATTACGGTGTTCAACTTTGTAGCTGATTGCCGTCGTCCAATTGCTGTTTTCCCCTTATCTCTCTAAGTATTCTTTCAGTCTTCTGCACTATGCTTTCCCTCTAACAGCCCACAGCCCCCCCTCTTTCTGTACTTTTCTTGGCTCTTTTTCTTAGCGCTGTATTACAACCTCTGATTTCCGTTTCTCCTTATGCCTGTGGGAAACTGTAGTGGGTATACTTATTTTTGTCAGTAGGAGTGTCCGTTCTTTTTCTTTTGCATCTTTGTGTGTGTCTTTGCACTCTGTCTGAATTGTAACTATACTGTTCCGTCTCTGCTTTTCTTATTTCTTATTTCCACCTGTCAACATCTTTATTATTTACTGCGTAGTTCAACTGATTGCTCTTTTTCACAGCTGTTCAATCCTGTGCTCTTACCCCACCCCCATAGCCATTTTTCCTTCCTTAAGTCCAATCTGAATCCCTTCCTCCACAACATTTTGTTCTTGTCCCCCTTTTTCTGCCACAATAATCCTCCCTGCCCTCCTCTCTGATGCTCTACCGACTCCTACACCATATGTCTGTGGTCCGTGTGAAATTTATAAGGCTGTGGCCCGCACGGTACCAATTGGGGTAACTTGATACCTTACATACACCTTTTTGGCTTCTTGTGCAAACCAGAAATCATTTTTATTTTTTATTTTTTGATTTCCTATAAAACTATTCTTTTTCCTTCTCAGTCCCATGTGGTGTCAGTTTTGATTCTCTTTCCGGAACAAAGCTTATTATATTACTAGTAACTGTCAATATTTGATATATATACTCCCTCTTGGGCTTCGAATCTGCCTTTGTAAATCTATTTCACCTTGCCCGAAGAGTTGTAAGTTCTAAACCCCTTTTTCTCACATTTTTTAAATATCCTTATCCAGGCTTCCGAAACTGCCATTTCTTTCGGTAGCTTTTAAAGGTTTTCTCTAACAAGTGCTGTAGTTCACTATCTCAAGGACATGAGAATCTGGGAAGCTTGCCCACTTTAGCTGCCTTATCAGTCCAGCACTGCTTTGGCAGAGGAGGCTCTACAGTTCACTTTTAAAAGCTAAGAAAGTGATTTTTTTTTTTCCTCTCCCCCTTTTCCGTTCGTTTTTTGTCCCTGTTCTATGCTGAAGTGGTACAAGTTAAACAGTCATTTACACAGGTATTCTTTTTAACCCTCTGTCAACTGTATTGTTCCTAAAATCCGTCTAACTAACTCTCTCTCATGTCTTTCAACTCCGGTTTCCCCTCATAATTGTAAAATGACTTATCTTTTCATGCCTCATGCTGCCAAGTCCGTTATACGTGCACCTCTGAGCATGTAAGATTGTACGGATGTATTTCTGCTTTCACTTTTAAAATTATGGCACTGCATTTTAGTCTTACTCTGCATTCTCCTTTTATCAGGGCATACTTTTTTCTCCTCTTTTGTGTCATTTTATTAGGACGTTGTCCCCCACTCTCCAAAATTTTCTGCTCATACTGCTTTGACTTTTGAGCGTTTCTTTCTCTTTTATCTCATTTCCCTTAAACAATAGACCGTCTGAGACTCTAATGCTTTCTCATTCTGTCTCTGAGCCGTGATTTTAACCCCGAGACAGGTTTTTCTTTCTTTTTGTGCTGCAAGTGACAGTTTGATAGACCTTATCGTGCCACACCTTCAAACATACATTACTTGACTTTCCCCTTTAAAAATCAGCTTTCTCCTTCTTTGTCCTAGTGTGGTTTCCTGTGATCACATTACAATGCTTCTTAGCACACTTCCCTTCTGGTTTTTATTCTCCTTTTCCTATAACATCCACGTCAACATTAAATCCTTATAACAATTTTCTGTAAACCTCTTTGATGTTCTGGTTCTTCTTAAACTCTCTACAGGATTACTGCTAAATCATATTAAAAGTTTTACTTCCCAGAAGCAGTCTTTTAACCACAATGTTACCCTCTAGATAAGATTCTCGTATGCTTTGGATCTCCGATACTCTGGTTCTAGTTTCTTGTACTCTATTTTAATGGTGTACTCGTTTAAAAGAAATATAAGATACAGCCCCAGCACCGTACTATCGTGTTAGTTTAATACAAGCCTGCTTATCTTCAGGAAACATTGATTTTTTGAACAGTATTATAGATTGTCAGAATTATAAATTGTCCTCATATTTAAGTCCCATTTTAAGGACTATATTATAACGTTATCTACAAGAAATACTACACTTCCTCGCTTGCATTGTGATTTTCGTCCTGGCTTATTTTAAACACTTGTAATAATGAGCTATGTTATAACATTTCCTGATGAATATTTCCACGTCCTGAGAATGACAACTCGACAGCATTGTAAACCGGGATCCAACACAGACAGTTGCTAGAAATTACAGTGGTTTATTGTTACATTAAGAGCTAGATAATCCCTTGTATAACTTATATGATAGTAGAAGTATTATGTACTATATAGAAGCATTCCTTTACTTTTACCTTAATAGATATGTATATAAAATAAGTTTTACCTTTTTGGTTGAGAAGATGATGGCTGCGTGCCATGATAATACAGCGTTACTTCACTTCTTCAGTTATTTCCTGTTGGTTCTTTATAACCCTGCCTTATCTTTCCTTCTAATGCTGCAGCTGTTCTGTTTGTCATCATTTAGACATACCATTTCAGTCACTGACTAGTATGTATGTTTTATGCCGAATCATTAGAAGTTCTTGGTGTAAGAATCACATGTTTTAATTTGTTTTTTTCCCTTTCACCTGTTTAAGCACAACAGCCTCCTGCCATTGCATTTGGGTTTATTTTATTTACTATGTTCCTTTTCTGAGTGTAATTTGTCATATTTATAGGTATTAACTTGTCATATTTACACCACGATTCTAGTGTCCTGTTTCAAAATTTATTGAATTATATGCTTCTCTTATGTTTTCCCGTTTAGATGCTACTTCCAACCTATCCGGTACCCGCCCCAAAAGTATTTAATATGTATTTAACTTTATTTCATTTATTCTAGGGCTATAACTCCCGACTACACATGTTATAATGTCTTTGTTAATATACATTTTCTTGCCTTTTGTTGAAATCGGTGTTTCCTTTCACTGGCTTGTTGGCTAGAAAATTCTATTTTCCATTGCTGCATGACAAGTGATGTCTTTGGCATTTTTAGTTCTGGTAATGTGTTCCAACTAATGACTTTTTTATGACTGTGCCTTCCTCGAAGAGCTTACATTTGTTTTGTTTTGCCTTGGAATATTTCGTTTTTCTCTCTATTTTTCTACCACTTCTATAGTAATTTTCAGGGGCTTTTTCCTGGGACATACTATACTTTTATTGTTTTCTTATATACCAGTGTCACGTTATAACTATTGGGTTTGATACCGATGCCTGGGGGCTTACATCCATCGAAGGGGATCCTTCAATGGATGACGGTATCTCAATTAACAGGAGCAGACTTCCATTCCATTTTCGGAGTGGCCTGCGGTTTCGGCATTATTGCCCACCTATGGGTTACCTGTATAGATGATCGCTGTGGCAATACAGGGACGCCTAAGACACTAGTTGAGATTGTATACAGGTTGACTAGGGCATCTAAATTATTTTTAGGACAGTTAGGTAATGTGGATGCTGCCTAGCCATGAAATTTTTGCATGCTTGGGTGCTGAGTGGATGCCGCTATTGTGTGGGATGCCGCCAAAGCTTTAAAGGTCCATTGGGATGGTTGGTCGCGTGTGATTCCCTAAACCAGCGGAACCCCGTTGGACCGCTGCTCTTCTACTTGCGAGACCTTGTTCGCTGGTCTTTTGAGTTCTTTTTGGGAGTGTTTGCAATGTCCCTTCTTGGGGGCTCTATCATGGGTTTATACTCATGGCTGATAGCCGTTAGCAGACAAGATAGTTTTGGGATTACTCTTGTTTTTAGAAGCACACTCTGGGGAGTAGTATTTATTAATTTGGGATAGAGTAGTATAAATATATAATAGCTGACATTACGTATTTATTTACTTTTGTACTGTCTCTCTAGGCATATTTCTGTTCACAGTTTTTGTCTTGCTTTCTCCTAATGTCACTGGCGATTAAAGCGTTGAGCTTTCCGCCAATTAGTAATTTTTATTTTGGATCCCTTTGTCGGAGCACATTAATAGATGCGTGAGTATGATTGTGTTATGTCTCTGCATGTTTTACTATTAGGATAATCATTGCATGTTTTTGTAAACTGTTAGCACATTATCATTTTTAGATCTCCTTGCTATCCCTGAAGCTGCCTTGTGAACCACTGACCTTGTACCAGGTTCTAGATCTAATCAATATATATATATATTGCTAATCTAGTTCATTTTCCTATAGCATATATTAAACCAGCTAGTTATTAAGGAATCATTTCTTTAGTTTTAAATTAGTGCTTTAAGGTTACCCTGCGAGATTGCCTATCAACTGCAGTGGTAGTAAATCTCAAAGGAGTGTTTTTTTCCATGATTGTATATTATTTCATTTAAGCAATGTTTGAAAATTGCATAATTATTCCAGATATTTACTATAAAAGGTTCTATATTATATGCCATCTAACACACTGTTTATTTGTGATGTTGTTTAAAATAACCAGTGCTGATGTTCACTTCCTGGCTTTTTATTGGGGATGTGTTCCGTAATAATGAATTAACTGTTTTAATTTTTTCTTTTCACGTCTTATCTACAACTTTCAAACTTCCTTCCCTGCCTCTTAAAGATTTATGGTTTTAAGACAGAGTTCCAGCATTTCTGGTTCTCAATAGGGTTTCAAGATTAACCCTTGCATAACACAACTAACTGGTAAATCCGAACTAAAGAAATTCAGTTTGCTATTATTTTAAAGTTATGTTCAGAAAAGACTAGCTACAATTGCCAACTTCCTTTTTATTGAGACCCGTACCTATGGAAAACAGATAAAGTAATAACCTTCTTTTCCTCCTTTTCCTCTCCTGCAGTATTAATTCTATGAAGACTAATTACACCAGCATGACGTATTAATATAAAAATTTCAACTTACAGTTTTTGCCTGACCCCCCCACTTTGGTGTCAGGTATAGGTATAGACCTATTTTCAGTCACCATTATATCCAATGCTTGCAGTGAGCAGTAAACTCAAATTAGATACAGGAAGCACCGTTATTTCGTGATATCCTTAAGACCAAATGACAGAGATTAACCCTTGTAGTTCTTATTTTCTCTAAAGTTCATCTTTACAATATATGATAAAGAAATTCATTACGTGTATCAGATTTTTAATGACTGGATGGGTTTTTCTGTGATTCTGTGTTATCCTTGCTACTCTTTGTTTAGAATTCAATTTACAATGAAGGCTTACAAGCTGTTCCATTTATCATATGAACATATCCTACTGATCAATTTGTGCATTTATTGCATTAATAAAAATTGTTATTATATTCTTGATTTTTGAATTTTACTAAAATATTTTAATAAATGCTTCTACTCGTTTCCTACTTATAGAGCTGCTTCTCCTCTGTATTTAAAATATATTCTAAATTGTAAATTGATTCCTGGGAATATATAAGCTTATTTCTAGCTATCCCTCTGTATGTGAATCTTGATATGCTGTCATAATTTAGGGCCCAAATTGTGAAAGCATAAAAAGGATCAGTTTAAAATTTAATATAATTTTTATTTTCCAAATTAGTTCTGAACTGTTACAGAGGACTATAGGTTATTGTCCTTCTCATTTGACCTATTTAAACCTTGTAAAGGTCACGTGAGGAGGCCTCATAGAAATATATAGTTTTTACATCTTTCTTTTCTGATATTGCCTTTTCTCTATCTTTTAAAATATCATGTTAAAGGCTACATTTTCCTGGAGCAGACTCTGACCACAATGTTTCCTCAGACTCTGTTGACTTCCTGAGCCAGCAACATCTCATCTACAGAGAAAAATTGTTTTCTACTTGTAACTTATGATTTTATATATTAAAACTATGCTCCTATTGGTGCCCCAAAGAACTAGCAATGCATTCTTTGACTTTTCTTTCTAATGATCCTGTGCTAAGATTTAACTACTAGGCATTACTCGTATCTCATCTCTATTTATTAAGTCCTGTAGGTTGAGTGAAGACTGCAAATCCAATTCCTGATCTACCGCCTCTATTTCAGTTTAGTACTTCTACTGCAACTGACCTCTGGCAAGAAAAAGGAGCACCAACTTCTCCAATGAGAATTTTCTTTTGTCCAAATGATGTCCTTAATTTAGACCTTCTTGGTTATGCTTTACATATGAGCTCTCTTTTACAACAAACATCGACCGTGATTCCATCACCTGGACTAGTTATGAGTTTTAAATTTCTGCACATTAGTCTTCTGCTTTGATTATGACTATTTCCTAAGCTACCCTTCTTTTTGAATCATCTAACTCGTAAGTCCTGCTGGCCTCCTGCAGCTGAGGGCTCAACCCTTGGTGAATGGTAGTCATCGTAGGTGAAGATTCCATATCTATTGGCGATAGATTGCGAGGCATTGCCCTCCATACATCAATAGTTGAACATTTACCATCATCTCTAAATTCTAATTGTTTTTTTAATCTTCTCTTTTGTTCCATATACTTTACCATTGTTATTTGATCATGTCTTTGTAATAATTACCAATCTGTCTTGCACATTATGCAAGCCAGAAGTGTAGATATATTATGCAAATCCCAATTCCTAGTATTAAGAGGGTTGAAGTTAAAGCTCTGACCCCTACCAATCAGGAGATATAATTTCATATATACTATTGTTGTTTATGTAAATTGGCTTTTCATTATTGAACCCTTCTGGGTTCCCTTTTGCTTTTGCACCTAATTAACACTGTTTTCTCCATGTTGACATTGTCTTTCATGTCTATTCAATTCACACCGCATTATGCCCACTAAGATATAGCAATGTATCATTCAAGCATACAGTTATTTTGCTTATTCCTTTGCCAGCCTCTGGCTCTTGATGGACTGATTATGATGGTGTATGCCTAGAATAAAGACATGAAAAGATCCCACTTTGTACACCACAAGTACGTCTTCAAAATCTATCCTGGCCCAAATGATGTTAGATCCCCCAAGGTTGTGGCAATGACCTTTACACCTTGCAAACTACTGGACCACAAGTCTTGGGTCCATGTGAAAGATATACGTGTTTACTCAGCCGCAGAACCAGATGTTACGAGCCTAACCATCTCAAGACCGGCAACTTCCTTCAGCAAGCCAGCCTGAAAACCCAGCCCTGTTGGATCTTCCAGAACTCCGTCCAGATTCTTCAACGCTTCCACCGCCTCGACCATGTTCGATGAAAGAAACTTTTGAACTGATACTTAATTTGAGAACTACTGTTGCTGTTTATGGACATTATAGATTCATATTATGTTTTATTTTCAGTTTAGCAGCAATCCTGTCTAGATATTGAAAAGGTTTTATTTTTATTTTCCTATTATTTCCTTTAATTGTTCTAATTGTTTTTCCACGAGTTTCCCCGTCATTTCTGTTTATGTAATTTAAATTGAAGTCGATATTGCTCGGATACAAGGGTAACATCAAACCCTAATACTGGCTCTGATATCATAATGTAGATGTAAACTCTGTTAGTATCAACCTGTTATGCAATTGTTTAACTTTGGTGCAGGCTTACTTGAGCTGCATGTCTTTCTGTAGGTTTGACTAAGCTCCAAGAGGGGTAACGGATATATACAATGCTTCCCATACTTCCAGGTCATTATGCATATGTCAAGATCCATGCATGACCTTGGTTAATATAAATTTTCCTAGGATTGACCATTTTTGCTGTATGAGGCAACCTCATACTTGCTATCCACTTATTAGTGCTCATGATTGGATGCCAATGATGAGTACTAGTAAGGTCCAGGCATCCCGACCTGTTTAAGGATTCTGAATACCTACAACTTTAAACAGCCTATTAGTATGATCCACCTGAAATTGCTATTACCCGCATACCTATATTTCATGGGATTTTGTAAATGAGCTCATGGATTAGTCCCATTCATAAAAACATTTCTCGCTACAGGTTTGAGTAAGTCTCAACCGAAAACTAAACAAATTGTACCAGTTAATCTTAAGACTCAGATAATTTGATGGCCTCATAGAATACCTTCTGGAACGGATGGTACCAAGGTACGTTAACCCTGGTGTCACCCTATGGGATAGGGTGAAGAGGGGAATGTTAATATATGGCCTGGCTTTAAGGCTACCACTGGAATAGTGATGGCCAAAGCTATGCAGCCTAAAACAACTGAAAAAGTACTGACTAGGCCAAACAACAAGTAAATGATTTAATATTTGAGAATCTGCAAAAAGCAGGTCTGATCAATGAGTCCTGCCACAAATTGGTACAATTTTTAAATCAAATACAGCACCTGTAATGAAAGAATGATGGATCAGATGAATAAAATGGAGCTTATAATTTTGGTATACAATGATACAGAGGTAATACAGAGTTCATGAGATGGTATGAAAAGTATGAAAGGTATGAAAAGTATTGCAGCCGGAAGATGTGAAACTGTTATCTCAACGCTTCCCAAAACATGTTGATAATTAGCAGTAGCTGAGAACGGAAGGAGGTGGGCACATCCGACAGCAGATCGCATGGGAAAGTATGATCTCAGAAAGTGAGAAAGATTAGGAGCAAGGTTTCTCACCATTCACTTCTATGGAGAGGATAGAGTATAAAAGAAGGGAGATTTTGGCTTGGTTTGAGAGTCCTCTCCAAAGCTTCTGTCAGACGGCGAAGCCCTGTGCGGCTGAAACCAGAATCTGATGTCTGTATTTGTATCAACTTGAAGACTTGTCTTTGGGTAAGAAATAAAATGTACTTATCTATCTAAACCTATCTCTGTCTTTATTTTTATTGATTCTATCTTCTCTTTACCTAACATTTAGTCTACAAGGTAGATCACATACAAGTGACACTCAGTCTTTGCAGAAACTTAGACAGATGTTTAATAAGATTTAGGTGGGAACATAAATGGTCCAGAATATACCTAGATCTAGAAAAACAGTAAGCAGTAGTTATGGGAATTAGTTTTCAATTACGGCTCCTAATGCCACCCCAGAACAGACCCCCTTATGATTGGGTGACAATGGAGGTTAGAGAAACTATACAGAACCTGATATATGAACTAAGTACCTTTAGTCCCCCGTGTGACGGAGTCAGAAAGAGGTCTATAAGGGGGGGATTTAAAAACACAATATATTAACTTAAAGTTTCACATATCTGGAACTGTAAAATTCATCAAGTGTTTCATTAGTCTACCATTCATTGCCCCTCCATTACCTTGTGGCTTGAGGGGTTTTTTTTTTTTGTTTGTTTTGGGGTTTCTTAAAGCTGGGTCAATATTAATGGCAAAAAAACTCATTTTGCTTTGCTGGCTTTCTCCCAGAGCTCCAAAGTTGCAGCAATGGCGTATCCAAATGTCCTCCCTTCTCCAGATGGAGTGTTTTCGCTCCCTAGGATATAACTTCTGCAGGCTTACATTTTCAAAATGTTTGGACTCACTTTTTGGACGCGTTTTGCTTGCAGTCGATTGTTTGAACATTAACTTCTTTATTGTGTCAGCCAAGTGGTGGGATGGGAGTAGGGTTCGGTTGGGAGATTGGACTCAGTTTATTAGTTGTCTATGTGCAATTGTGTCAAAGGCTTTGCTACAATCTAAATACACCACATCTAGCGCTCTCCCTCAATCCAGCCCTGGTCATCCAGTCAAAGAAATTAATCAGGTTTGTCTGACAAGACCTGCCTCTAGTGAAACCATGTTGATTTGGGTTCTGTAATCCATTGGATTCCAAAAACTTTACTGTTCTCTGTTTTAAAAGTGTTTCCATTAATTTACTTAGCACAGAAGCCAGATTTACCAGCCTGTAGATCCCAACTTCCTGCTCCTTAATTCCGCTTTTGTGGAGAGGGATCACATCTGCTCTTTTCCAGTCCTCTGGGACCACTCCAAAGAATAATTGAAAATGATCTTCCCTAAGTTCCTTCAGTACCCTCTGATGTATGCCATCTGGCCCTATTGCTTTGTCCACCTTTAGTTTAGCCAGTTCCTCTTGAACACAGCCCTCTGAAAAGTGTTTGCCTTCTGCGTTCCTGCTCCTGGCCCTTCTGCTGTGATCGTAGAACAGAAATATTTAAGTAATTCTGTCTTATCTTCTACATATTCTTCCTCTTCACCTTTGAGTCTCACAATGCACTTTTGAACTTCCTCCTATCTAACAGATTGTGTATTTTTGACAGTCACGTGAATCAGGTTTGCAGCTGCTGGAAGATTAATCCTACATTTTTTTTGACACGTTTGAAGAAAAATAAAAACAAACTAATAAAACAGATATGAGAGAACAGTGATGTAACCTATATCAAACTATACTTAATTATAAACCCTCCTCCCCCTTCATTCCCAATACTGTAAGTCTATTTGAATTGGGTTGGTTGTATCAACTCCAGTTGAATAGATAGGTATAAAGGAAGAAAGTTATGGTCCCCTATTCTTTGTTGTCATGTCTCTTCAGATGGTGTACGAGTACATACTCAGTGGTGTGCTGGAGCAGGCTCTCGCCAGCTCGAGAGAGCCGGTTATTAAAGTAGGCCCCCTGTGGTTGCTCCCAAAATGTGAGCTCGAGCCTCCTCCTGAACTCCCTTTTACTTTACTGTCAGGGACGCTGAGCCCCACTGGCCAAATAGACTGCCACTGCTCCCCACTGCTTGCTTCTGGCTCTGAGCAGCAGGCCAGGATTTCTCGTGTATGCTCTGACCGTGCACGAGAAGTCCTGGTATGCTGCTCAGAGCCAAAAACAAGCAGTGGCAGTGTATTTTGGCTGGTGGGGCTTGGCATTCCTGCCAGCAAAGGTATGCCTAATGTGTTCACATGGGTGGGGGGCAGAGACATGTGTTGTCGCCCCCAAATTGCAGGGCTGGCTACGCCTGGAGAGAGAGAGCTCATTGTTTTAACTTTACCAGCACACCACTGCCCATACTTTATGATAAGATGCAATTTGACCATATTTTAATGCTATCAACTTAGATTTTTGTTGTTGTTGAAAGTGTTTCAAAAGGTGGTATGTGTTGTTATTTTTATTTAGATTTTGCTCACACCTTTTTCAGTAGTAGCTTAAGGTGAGTTACATTCAGGTACTCTGGATATTTCTCTGTCCCAGGAGGGCGCACAATCTAAGTTTGTACCTGAGGCAATGGAGGGTTAAGTGACTTGCCCAAGATCACAAGGAGCAGCAGTGGAATTTGAACCGGCCATCTCTGGATTGCAAAACCGGTGCTCTAACCACTAGGCCAGTCCTCCATAACTTGTTTCCAGTATTTTGCTAATAACAAGCATGCCAATTGTTCTTCCATGTGAGTGACCTCATCCATGGAGGCCAGTGTGGAAACACTGCCCAGTTTACTATTTTTTTTTTTTTTAAAAGCTTGAGGCAGTGCTTCACCGCACATACAGGAGTGCCTTTCCACCGAACTCGCAAGCACGGAACCAGCAGGTTTTTTTTTTTTCTTCCCCTTATCCACGGTAAGGAGAGGATGTATTATCTTTGTGGTCTTTTTAGTGCCTTCCCTCACAGGTTCTATGTTCTTCTCATATTTTTTTCGGCTCCCAGGGATGCCTTAGGCCTGAGCATTGGCGGAGTACCATCGCCTCCCCCCCTCCCCCCAGGTGAGTTGTGCCCTTGTTTTTGTCACCATAAGACTAGCCATACTGGGTCAGACCAGTGGTCCATATAGCCCAGTATCCTGCTTTCAATAGTTGCTAATCCAGGTCATAAGTACAAGGCAGAAAGCCAATTAATAGCATCATTTGATTTTTGCTTTGGCCATATTCTCTTCCATGTCATCTACACTTCCCAGTGGTTTAAGCACTGTTCTCCATTTTTGTGCCTTTCTTTTTCTTTTAGGCACAATAGAGTCTTTTAGTTTAGCCAAAGTCGTCTTCCCTTCCATATCATCGAAGACTCCCAGTGGCTTCAAACATTGTTGTACTAAGTACAACAGGGCCCCATCTCTGGTACTGATACACATTCTTGGTGTATTCAGTGCATTGCTTGACCACAGTCCGGCAAACTGTGTCCTTTTGCATCCTTTTCTTCATACGAAGACAATTTCCCGAGAAGCTCAAAGAGAAAAACTTTTTGGAGCTTGGTCCGGTCCTTCAACGTTGGCATTGACTTCGAGGGAGGCATCGACATTGGGAGTTGAAGTAGGGATGGCTGCTCCGAGGCCCAGAGATACTGGAATCAGTGAGATGTCGAGTGGGGTCTCCACCTGTCTCAAGGCCTCCTATGCAGGCCCCCCCGGGACTGTCCTTTATCGGACTCGACCCCTGAGGCGAGGGGAGGATTCAACATCGTCCTCGTTGTCACTGAGGAACTTAGGTGAGGCGAAGGCCAAGAAGCACAGACACCGATCTCTTTCGCACAGTGCTGGGAGCTCCGGGGCGCTGAGGGATCCAGCCCCCAAGAAGTGTGTACACTGGGAGGATCACTCCCCCTCCATTCAAGAGGTGCCGAGATCGTGCTCCCACGCCCCAGTTGCTTCTGCAACCTGATCTCCAACTGACCCCACAGCCTTCAACGATGGCTGCTCTCAACAAGTGTATCCGGGCCTTACTCCCAGAGCTTTTGGAGGGCTTGCTGCATCGATCTGCATCGGGGGTGCCTGCATCTACCATGCCTTCTGCTGAAGCACCATGTGGCCCACAGCCCAGTGTGCGGCCTCACACACCAGCATTGGTGGAGGAAGCTTCGCCAGAGTCGGGAGTAGACTCCTCGACACCATTCTTGAGGGCACGGCTCCTCGACGTCTATGGGGTTCTTTTCTTCTGTGGCGGTAGGTATATCTGAATTTCTGCCTCCGAGGTAAGCCTTTATTTATTCCTGTCACTAGTGAAGAAGGTTGTTTATTTAAAAAGAAAAGGAAACTTTGTTTTTTCCTTCCTTTTCTGCTTCTGAGGTAAACCTTTATTAATTTTTGTCACTAGTGATGAAGGTTGTTTACAAAAAAAGAAGAAACTTTTTTTTTTCCTTCTTTTTCTGCCTCTGATGTAAACCTGTATTTATTCCTGTCACTAGTGAAGAAGATTAATTGTTTAAAAAAAAATTTTTTCCTTCTTTCTCTTGCCTGTTACTGATTTATTTTCCGCCTTTGGCAGTGTATTCTAAGGGGCTGCTTGCGAAGTTTCTTTGAATTTCACTGTCTGGCGTCGGATTCTGATCTTGGACCCTTCTGAGCTGGTACCAGTTGCTTTGCTTTTTTTTTTTTTTTTTTTTTGTGGGGCACAGCTCATGTCTGGATCACAAAACTCAGTTGTTTTTTCTCCTCTTCACGGTCCTAGACGGCAGCTGGTTCAGAGGGCGGCCCCGTTGCTGGAACTTGTACCTTTGCGGTTCGGAGGTCTTAGTCTGCCATTTCCAAAGTGGGGGAACTCTCGCTGACTCTGGCTGCAGGCTTGGTCTTTTTAGTCCAGGGCTTTTTTTCCATTCCTGTCAGCCTTACACCGCTGTCCGGTCTCTGCTGCTTCAGGCATCTTGCTTGAGACGCCCCTCCTATTTTATTCTTGTTTTGGCAGTAGTTTTTCCTCCCATCCTTAAGGAGGTTCTGGTTCTCTCGTCCCCATGGATCCCTCCTGTCTGCTCTGGTTTGTCTGCAAGGTACTTTCCTTCTGGTGGGTGTCCTAGTTGCCCTTGGTGTGCAACGGCTAGCTCAAATCCCTCTTCTGAGTACCCTCGGGAGCGCCATTCTTGTCAGTCTTTTGCTTGGACTCAATGTCTCTTTAAGGGAATGTACCTTTTTTGCACTAGTTTGCTACAGCTCTCCCTTGCATTCAGGCAGGAGTTTTAGCCTGGCACAGGAGGATTTTGCCTTTTGTAGTTTCAGGTGCATCTCTCCTGGCACATTTGGCACTCCTTCCTTTTTCTGTAAGGGGCGCAGTTCTTTCCTGCTGAGCAGATCTATTGCTGTGCATCTGGATTATCGCCTCTTAGCTCTGCGCTTTTCTCTACTTTTCTGCAGGGAAGTGGCTCTGTTCTAGGTCTTGAGTTTGACTCTCCCTTAGCTGGTTTTTCCTCAGTTTGGTTGGTGTTAGTGGCCAGCTTCTTATTTGTTCCTGGCTTGACGAGAGTTGTTTCTTCCTCACTGCCTTGCGGCTGCATTTTGCTCCCTGTGGTCTGAGGATTCCAGCTCTGTGATTCTTACCTCCCTCTTGGCGGAAGTTCTTTCTCTACGTTGAGTGCTGCGCCGTATCGGTTGCCTAGGAGGGTGGTCATTGTGGTTCAGAGATCACTTGAGGGCCGAGAGTGTCTCTTGGGGTACGGGGCTTTCTGTTCTTGTAGTTTTAGTCCCTCTGGGCCAGTGGAAATGCAGACCTGGCGCTGCACTCCCCAAGTTGTGCTTCTTTCCTGTTGGCCTCCTGGCTATACCTTCTTCTCTGGCTTTTCCCCGGGACTCCATCTATGCATTCTGCACGTTGAGCGCTGGCTCCATCTCTGCATGTTGAACGCAGTTCCATTGTCACGTGTTGTGTAGTTTTCTCTGCAGGTCTCAGTGTGGAACACGGCTCTGTGTCTGCCTGTATGTTTAGCATAACTCTTCTCAGCAAATTGGGTGAATTTCCAGGGTGGTATGTGGAGCACAGCTCTGTGACTGCAGATGCTATACAGCTTCATGTCTGCGTAGGAAGCATAGTTTCTTGCCGGCGCCTGGAGCGCTGCTCCTTGCCTGCATTTTATACACAGTTCCAGCGCTACCGCAGCTTCAGTTCTGCAGGTAACTCTAACGTCCAGCTCTTTCAGTGGGGCACTGCTCATCTTCTATCTGTTACTCTCAGCTTCTTCTCTGCTTAAGTGCATTTCTATCTTTGCCAGAGGTGTGCAACTCTTTCTCTGCCTGTGGTGTGTGGCTCAGTTTGTGTGCTTTGAGTGCAAATCCGTTTGTTCTTGTTGAGCAAGGATCCTACTCATCATGAATGCAGCTTCTTTTCTGTCCCTTGAGCACAGTTCAGTCTTTGACTGTGGAGCATATTTTCACCTTTGCATGTTGGGCACTGTTTCACCTTGTCAGTCAACCCCAGCTTTTTTCTGTGGGTTGGATACAGTAACTTCTCAGTAGCTGTGGCATACAGCAGTTTAGACTGCTAGACAAGGCTGTCTTGTCTCCTGTTAGCTACCATTTCTGTGGCACCTTTTCTTGCCGTAGCCTCTTGGTGGCTGGCGAGAAGCTTCTCCATTGCTGGAGTTTGAATTAGTCTCTGCTTCTTTTGTGGCTACTTGGCACCTTGGGGGTCTTTTCCCCAGTGTGGCTCTCGACTCTTTCTTTTTGGCTCCTTTTGTTCTTTTCGCTCTGTTCTTTCATCCCTAAGTCCAGAGCAAGCTGGTTGAGGAGTACTCTTTCTACGGTTGTACCCTAGTGTGCTGCTGCCCTTTTCCTCATGGTTCTCCTGGAGAGACTAGTGCTCCAGTTAGTTGGGTCTCTCGATTCTGGAGTCTTTTTGTTCTGTGGAGTTTGATTCTCTCACTAGACACAGGTCTGGGTGGTTCCTGGGCCTTGCTTCCGTCTATGAAGTGTGGCACAGTGTTTCGGGTTGCATACTCCTAGTACTTGTTAGGGTCGCTTCATCCGACCATCTTGGACGCAAGGCAGACCGGCTGGTTTAAGAGTTAGTCTTTGTCCTGCCAGGGTTCAGAGAAGTGGATCCTGGTCTAGGAGAGACAGTTCTTCTTCTTGTTGCTTGGATACGACTGTTGCCTTCCTTCCGGGGGGGGGGGGGGGGGGGGGGGTCCTTTGGCATGAGTTTCTTTTACTACTCTCGGGACAGGGGTACGTAATTTTTCTTTTGCTCAGGACGTTTGTTTTACATCCTACGGCTTCAGTTCCTTTTCTAGTGTCTAACTCTGTTCCATTTTGGTAGCCTGGTGGTTCGGATATTCGAATTCTTTTCTGCTGATCAGTTTTTTGTTGTGTGTATAGCTTTGTTGATTCAACCTTCTGCATTCTTCTTTTCTCCCCCCCTCTTTGAGAAACTGCTTTGCTACATCCCATTAGTCTGGACTGGTCTGGTATAGATGACAAGGAAAGAAAAATTATGTTCTTACCTGATAGTTTTCTTTAATCATACCAAACCAGTCCAGATGCCCTCCTTGGCTAAAGTCTGTCAGAGTGTTGTTTCCTTTAGGTATCCCTGGTTGTTCCACGACGCTTCAATACGCTGGGATGTCCTACAGCACTGCCTACTTCCATCTTCTCTATTCAATCTCCTGCCACTTGTTGTGCTAGCTCTGTATGACTCCTGTTACTTGGCATCACTGAGTTCTTTTCCTGGATTCAGGGGTATATCTCTATGTGCTTGAGCAAGCTCAGTATGGACCATTCCCTCCCGCTTACTTTACTGTGAGGGGAGGTTGCAGTTGCCTTTGGCCAAGCAGGAACAGTGAGGTTCTGCATATTGGCTCCAAGAGTTTGCCTGTTTGGTATTAACTGTGTTTTCTTCTAGACTTCAGAGCACCATTGCTTGAGTGTTCGAAATACTGAACATTCCAGGCTGCACAATACCCTTAAGGGGTGGTTTACTTGGAACTATTTTCTGTCTCCTTCCGCTGGTAGATGGACACAACCCATTAGACTGGACTGGTATGATTACAGGAAAGAAAATTATCGGGTAAGAACATAATTTTTCCATCCAAACCTCCAAATTGCCCACTGAGAGCTCATTCATTCAGCTCTCAGCACAGGCAGGTACTTGCAGAAGAACTCTCCACCCTTCTAAAGTCCCATGCAGTCGAACCCGTTCCACCAGGGGAAGAAGGGCAGGGATTCTATTCCAGGTACTTCCTTGTGCAGAAAAAAACAGGGGGGATGCGTCCATCCTAGACCTAAGGGCCATGAACAAATTTCTAGTCTGAGAAAAGTTCAGGATGGCTTCCCTAGGCACCCTCCTTCCCATGATTCAGAACGACTGGCTATGCTCTTTGGACTTGGAAGGATGCATATACACTCATCCCGATACTTCCAGCTCACAGGAAATATCTTCGATTTCTGCTGGGAGAATATCACTTTCAGTACCGCGTGTTACATAGTAACATAGTAGATGACAGCAGAAAAAGACCTGCACGGTCCATCTAGTCTGCCCAACAATTTAAACTCATATGTGCTACTTTATGTGTATACCTGACCTTGATTTGTTTCTGCCATTTTCAGGGCAAAGACCTTAGAAGTCTGCCCAGAACAAGGCCCACCTCCCAACCACCAGCCTCGCCTCCCCCCAACGGCTCTGCCACCCAATCTTGGCTAAGCTTCTGAGGATCCATTCCTTCCGAACAGGATTCCTTTATGTTTATCCCATGCATTTTTGAATTCCGTTACCGTTTTCATCACCACCTCCCGCGGGAGGGCATTCCAAGCATCCACCACTTTCCATGAAAAAATACTTCCTGACATTTTTCTTGAGTCTGCCCCCCTTCAATCTCGTTTCATGTCCTCTCGTTTTACCGCCTTCCCCTCTCCGGAAAAGGTTTGTTTGCGGATTTATACCTTTCAAATATTTGAACGTCTGTATCATATCGTCCCTGTTTCTTCTCTCCTCCAGGGTATACATGTTCAGGTGCGCAAGTCTCTCCTCATACATCTTGTAACGCAAATCCCATACCATTTTTGTAGCTTTTCTTTGCACCGCTTCAATTTTTTTTACATCCTTAGCAAGATACGGCCTCCAAAACTGAACACAATACTCCAGGTGGGGCCTCACCATTGACTTGTACAGGGGCATCAACACCTCTTTTCTTCTGCTGGTCACACCTCTCTCTATATATCCTAGCAACCTTCTAGCTATGGCCACCGCCTTGTCACATTGTTTCGTCGCCTTCAGATCCTCAGCTACTATCACCCCAAGATCCCTCTCCCCGTCTGTACCTACCAGACTCTCCCCGCTTAACACATATGTCTCCTGTGGATTTCTACACCCTAAGTGCATCACTTTGCATTTCTTCGCATTGAATTTTAATTGACAAACCTTAGACCATTCTTCTAGCTTTCCTAGGTCCTTTTTCATGTTTTCTACTCTCTCCCGGGTGTCCACTCTGTTACAAATTTTAGTATCATCCGCAAAAAGGCAAACTTTACCTTCTAACCCTTCAGCAATGTCACTCACAAATATATTGAACAGAATTGGCCCCAGTATCGATCCCTGAGGCACTCCACTACTCACCTTTCCCTCCTCCGAGCAAATTCCATTTACCACCACCCTCTGGCGTCTGTCCGTCAACCAGTTCCTAATCCAGCTTACCAGATTGGGTCCTATTTTCAGCCCATCAAGTTTATTTAAGAGCCTCCTGTGGGGAACCGTGTCAAAAGCTTTGCTGAAATCTAAGTAGATTACGTCCATAGCACGTCCACGATTCAATTCTCCGGTCACCTAGTCAAAGAATTCAATGAGACTCGTTTGGCATGATTTCCCTTTGGTAAAACCATGTTGTCTGGGATCTTGCAACTTTATTTCTTCCAGGAAATTTACTATCCTTTCCTTCAGCATCGCTTCCATTACTTTTCCAATAACCGAAATGAGGCTTACCTGCCTGTAGTTTCCAGCTTCATCCCTATCACCACTTTTGTGAAGAGGAACCACATCTGCCGTTTTCCACTCCCACGGAACCTCCCCCGTCTCTAAGGATTTATTAAACAAATCTTTAAGAGGACCCGCCAGAACCTCTCTGAGCTCCCTCAATATCCTGGGGTGGATCCCGTCCGGTCCCACGGCTTTGTCCACCTTTAGATTTTTAAGTTGTTTATGCACACTCTCTTCCGTGAACGGTGCTCTATCCACTCCATTCTCATATGTACTTTTGTCAGTCAATTGTGGTCCTTCTCCAGGATTTTCTTCTGTGAATCAGAGCAAAAGTATCTGTTTAGCAAATTTGCTTTTTCTTCATCATTTTCTACATAGCGGTTCGCGGCATCTTTCAGTCTCACAATTCCCTTTTTTGTCTTCCTCCTTTCACTAATATACCTGAAGAAATTTTTGTCACCCCTCCTTACCTTTCTAGACATTTGTTCTTCCACTTGCACTTTCGCCGGACGTCTCTCTCTCTCTTGGCGTCTTTTAGTTTCATCTGGTGTTCCTCTTCTTGAGTTTTTCTGTACTTCAGGAACGCCAGCTCTTTAGCCTTTATTTTTTCAACCACTTGCTTGGAGAACCATATCAGTTTCCTTTTTCTCTTGCTTTTATTACTCTCGTTACATAAAGGTTTGTGGCCCTGTTTATAGCTTCTTTCAGCCTGGACCACTGCCCTTCCACTTCTCGTTCGCCCTCCCATCCCATCAGCTCCTTCCTCAGGTATTCCCCCATTTTACTAAAGTCAGCACGCTTGAAATCCAGGACTTTGAGTTTTGAGTGGCCGCCCTCCACTTCAGCTGTCATATCAAACCAAACCGTTTGATGGTCACTGCTGCCCAGGTGAGCACCCACTCGGACATTTGACACACTATCCCCATTTGTGAGCACCAGATCTAGCATCGCTCCCTCCCTCGTGGGGTTCTGTCACTATTTGTCTGAGCAGAGCACTTTGAAAAGCATCCACAATCTCTCTACTTCTTTCCGATTTTGCAGATGGAGCCTTCCAATCTACATCCGGCAGATTGAAATCTCCCAGCAACAGCACCTCTCTCTTCTTTCCTAACTTTTGAATATCTGTGATCAGATCCTTATCTAGTTCCTCCAGTGTGTCGGGGGTCTGTAGACAACGCCCATGTGGACAGAGGTTCTATCCTTTCTTTTAAGGTGATCCATATTGCTTCTTCTTTTCCCAGGTCGCCGTGATATCCTTTCTCAATACAGAGCTACTCCTCCACCTTTACGACCATCTCTATCCTTCCTAAATAGGTTATAGCCTGGTATGTTTGCGAATGGGAACCATTTAGCCATGTCTCTGTGATTGCAACAATGTCTAGGTCTGCCTCCAACATCAGGGCTTGAAGGTCATGAACTTTATTGCTTAGACTGTGAGCATTTGTGGTCATCGCTTTCCATCTACATTTCCTGGTATGTGTTTCAACATTAGTGATTTGGGGGTGTTTTATCCCTTTGGGTACCTTCCTATCTTTTTTTTTTTTTTTTTTGGCGTTGCGTCAGCTCCCAGGGAGTTTACCAAATGTCTAGCGGTAGTTGCAGCGTCTCTGGGAGTGCATGTGTCCTCTTCCATAGTGTCCAACAGATCAATCCAGAGATGAGTTGGTTATGTCCCCCCTACCAGCAGGTGGAAGATAGAGAGAACTTCAGAATCTTACTATATGTGGAGGTCGAGTTTGTGTTAACTGATCTTTATGCAGTGATGGTTTATTACATTTAACAGAATGGAAGCTAAAACTGGTTGGGTGCTTTTCCTTTGTAAAGGATGTTTTTCATTTTTTTGTGCTGAAATGTTATGGTTGGCCAGTCTTGGCAGCTGAAAGAGAAGAAAAAAAAAACCTGGCCAATATGCTTGAACTTGAATTAAATGGAAGTAAAGATAATGGCCACCAAGCTTGATCTACTTTTAGGCCCCCAGATTCTTGTGCAAGTTTGCATGTAATTTTATGAACCAAAACCTTGTGTACTTGAGTGCCTCGTATAAGAGGCTTGGGGAGGCCCCAACCAGTACCGTTCCTACCAGGCCGCTGCATTCCCAAGTCTGTGGCAGCAAACAGAAACCGTGACCACCTCTGTTCCTGAGTGTTTTTGCCCAAGTTTGTACATAATTTTGTAGTGGAGGGATTTTGTGTTGGGCCTTACTGAGGTGACATCTAACTTTAATATAGTTTGTGTGATCTGATGACTGAGGGCAAATGAGATGTGTAAGAGATAAGAGAGAGAGACTTTCTGTTTTAACTGAATTGTTTAACAAATCTATATATTTCTACTGAGTTTGTACTGTTTAATTTCTTGCTACTTTATTTACTTTCTTGCTAGACAATTATGAACTTGGGGCCCCATCCTGGGCTGGTCCTGGCTCAGGCCCAGCCCCACCTACTTTAGTCTCCCCACAACAGCTGAGCCACTGACTGCCTATGATTGTATAGTGAAAATCCTAGTCTATTGCAAGTGTCTGAACTTTTTTCAACCTGTTGTGCACATTATTTTTTTTCCATGTCGTTTGTGGCTTTTGGTTTTTTTTCCTTAGTCTCTGTAGCCTAGGGTTTGAGCATACATGTCCTTGTATAGATGTGCAAAGCCTTTCTACCAGTGTACACTCCTTCCTGAATGCTGGCACAAGTGCCAAAAAAAGCTGCTAACCCCTGCTGTGTGTGTCTCTCTGTGTCTGTCTGTCTCTCAGCTATTTCTCATGCATCATCTCATGCTTCCATACCTCTTTCCCGTCATCTCTTAGCATTGTGGTATATTTCCAGACTCTGGCTTCAGGTATAGTTACCGTGCACACTTCAGTGTTCTCCCCAGAAATGTATTGACAACCTGGTGGCATAAAGGAGTAGCAGGGATGGGGGCAGAGCCCACGGGGACTAAGTTTGGTCCTGTGTAATTCTGTACTTTGTCCAAATCATTAACAGACTTCAGTCACTTATGTTTGAGTGATGCAGATGATTTGCTTGTTAAAAAAAAATGCATTCCGTCTACCGGCACATCATCTGAGAAGACATTTTTCTATTGCAGGAAGAACTCTGGAAGACAGGAGAGCTAGACTGAATCCTGATATTGTTGATGACTTCTTATTCAATCCACAGGTTAAATCATAACCGTGCTTCATAGGCTGTATTTCTCCCCTGCTAGGGTATACAGAGTAGGTTGTATTTTATACCCCTGGACATTTTAATAGGGTGGATTAGAGTCCCTTGGGGAATGTAGAGTCAGCTGTTGTTGGTGGGGGAGTGGTTCTAGTTGCTCATTGTTGTTTTCTATTTGTGATTTTATAAACAGTTGCACAGAATATTGTTCCTTTTTTATATTTTAATAAAAAGATTTAAATATAGACATGAGTGTTTGAGGCTTCTGCAGATGAGGACAGAGCCCGTGAGGACCGGGACAAACTTTGTCCCCATGTCATTCTCTACTGCATAGTATTATAACCTTTTCTGTTTAAGGTAGCTGGATGGTGCACCCCTTCCAAAAGTCCTGGGGAGAACACTGAACTTGGTTTGTGGCGCCCAGTAGCAAGATGGAGAAAGTTGTAGTTGTTGGCATTGAGTGGTGAGGAAGATTTTATAGTGGGTGGAGACTCAGAAACAGAATGAGGATTGTGGTGGTTGAGGGAATCGGTAAAAAGAATGTGATGGTGGCTTAAGTGTGGTGGGGGAATGGAGAAACAGGGTATTGGAGGTAACACCTAAAATTTAGAGGCTGAGGCCTCGGGTCTATTAGCAATAATGGCAGCTGCAGAACTCCTGGGTTCCCATGATTCTAGGAATAATGTAGATTGTGCTGTAATTGCTGTGCCTGCAGAATCAGACCTAAAACTAGTTACCCTTGTCAGTTGACATACTGTGCCCAGTTTGGGACTGTCGGAAACAGCCAATTTCTGGTCTAGAGTATAAAGGAGGGGGGTCGTAAAGGGTAAATGTGCTCTTAAAGCTTGTGCAACATAGATAATTTTGTGATCACTGAGTTTACCATACAGAGATGGAAAAAGTACTCTGGCTAACAAACGCCCTAGAAATGCAGAACTTTCTGTCACCAAGTGATCATGAGTAGCTGCAACAGGAAATGATAAACAGCATGGTTGTAAGTTGAGCCACAGGCTAGAAGAGTTCTGCAGAGGCTTACTCCCCAACCCCCTCCCCTTGCAAATAGAGAGAAGGTTGTTTTGAAAGATAATGAACATATATAGCTTTTAGAGCAGAGGATCTCAACTCTGTCTTCAAGACACACCCAGCTGGTTTTCAAGATATCCACAGTGAATGTGCATGAGCAAGATTTTGCATACATTGCCAAGCAAATCTAGTACATGAATGTTAATTGTGGGTATCTGAAGCTGGATTTGTCCCAAGGACAGGATCATGGGAAACCATTTTAGTTCAGAATTTTTATTCCTTTCAACTCAATGGAATATAGAAAAATTGTAATAATGAATATTTGGGTAAAATAACTCTGAAAATTTAATCGAATGGGAGGACCAAATTGGAATGGGGAAGGGGGGAAAAACTAGGGAAAAGCGCTTGGACAAGCAGGCTGGGATTATACTCACAACTAGGTCAACATCCGCGTCGGCCTGGGAACCGGCATTTGCCATAGCAAAAAGAAAAAAACTTTGCTACAGCCTTCTGGTGCGCATACATGGACTGACTTCCTGGCTGCCATGTGAGTGCATACCTCAGTTTTCTTTTTTCCACGACAAGGTGCGACAGGTTTATTCTGTGCTCTTTGTAGTGCCCGGGAAAAGAGCCTTTCTCTTTTTTTGATTCTCAACTTCGTTGTGTGTTTCTTCCCCCCCCCCCCCCCCCCCCCCCCCCCCCAATTTATTTATTTTTCTTTAAAAATGTTGTTTGTTTCCTTTCTTTCTCGACGGCAGTCTGGTTTCTACCCTTTTTTTTGTGACCTTTTTACTTGGGCACAATCAAGTCTTTTGATTTCGCCAGTGCCATTTTCCTTCAGTGTCATCAAAGACACCCAGCAGCTTCAAACGTTGTACTCTGTGCAACCGGACCATCTCAGGTATAGATACTCATTCTTGGTGTATTCAGTGCCTTGGGTTATTCAGTGCCTTGGGCCCAACCATAGCCCAACTCGTTGTGTCCTTTGTCTCGTATGAAGAAAAGGACCCAACTTGCTCGAGAGGCCCAACACGAGAAACTTTTTGGGGCTCAGTCAGATTGCACTAAAGTTGTCGTTAGAGCCGTTCCCTACCGAATTCCATAGCGAATCGGTAGGGAATGGCAATGCATCAAAGAAAGGGTATGCAAATGAGCTGCTCATTGCAGCTCACTTGCATTCTCTAATCCCTCGTAAATGGTCGGAGAATCGGCCGGTAGAGCATGCGCAGAGCAGCCAAGCGTTATGCTGGCTGCCCTGTGCATGCCAAGGACGTAAAAAAAAACATCAGATGAGGGCGGGCCAAGGAGGAAAGAGGGAAGTCCCGAAGCCAAGCGATCAGCTGTTTCCCTGCTGCGGCCAGTGCAGCGCCTCACACGGGGGTGAGAGGTGCTGTGAGGGCCCGGTGGAGGGGGAGCAGCAGCGGCGACGACCTCGGGGGCGGGGCCACGGGGGTGCAGAGGATGGCGGGGAAGCTGTCATTTCAAGAGGGGGGAGTGGCAGCGGCCTCGGGGGGGGGGGCAGGGTTGCGGAAAGCTCTTTCAATGCAGGGGGGAGTTGCGGCGGCGACCACGGGCGGGGGGGGGGCGTCGGAAGGGAAAAAGAAAGCAGTGCTCGTCAGGGACTTCCTTGAAGGATGTCAATGTTAGGCACAGATGCGCAGCTTTTTTTTTTCCTTTCCCACAGCAGCCCCTGCCTATGAGAAGTGCAGACCTCACGTTAGGGTTTCCACCTTAAGGGGAATCGGTAAACGTTAGTGCATATCATAATAGCCTTGCAATGGTACTGCAGCTCATTATAATGATTTGCATTCCGTTTTCGTTAGCTGCTACTGTGATCGGGAAATGGTGTTTGGTGCATGCTGGGGTTTACTACTTGCTCGTTAAGTTTAGTGCATCTGGGCCTCGGTCTTGTCCTTCGACATCTGGATCGGTACCGAGGTCAGTGGCGTCGACATCAAGGGACGCATCAACGTCAGGAGCAGAGGTACACATGGCGACATCTGGATCGGTACCGAGGTCAGTGGCGTCGACATCAAGGGACGCATCAACGTCAGGAGCAGAGGTACACATGGCTACTGAGAGGCCAAGACAAGCTGGGAGCAGTGAGGCATCGAGTGGGTCTCCACCTATCTCGAGGCCTCCTGCTGTGCAGACGCCCCCCCCCCCCCCCCCCCGGGGACTGACCATCGTCGGACACGACACCGAGGAACCTCAGTGACAGGCATTGAGTGAAGGCTAAGAAGCATCGTCACCGCTATCCCTCGACACACTGTGCTGGGAGATCCGGGGCGTTGAAGGATTCGGCACCCGAGAAGCATCGGCCCTACTTTCAGAACTTCTGGAAGGACTGCTGTGCCACCTTCTGCAGCTGCATCTGACCCTTCTGCGGTGAGGTCCCCGTCCTCGATGCCACTTGCGGCTCCTGTGTTGGCTGCCCATTGATGTCTGTGGAGGAAGCTTCACCGCAGTCCACGCGTGTGTCGGCCCCTCGACATCGCCATCGAGGACGTCAGTCCTTGGCATCGAGGCAGGCTCAGTCTCGGCGATCCCTTAAGGAAGTGCTTTCCAATACTGAGGAGGAGCACTCATGGGAGTCAGAGGAAGATCCCAGGTATTTTTCCTCCCATGAGTTTTTTGGGATTCCCTCTGAACTTTCCCCTCCACCTGAAAGGAGACTGAGGGGGGGATGCACAAAAGTCCTCGTTAGAGCCGTTCCGTACCGAATTCCATAACAAATTGGTATGCACGAAGGAAAGGGAATGCAAATGAGCTGCTCGTTGCAGCTCACTTGCATTCTCTAACCCTTCGGAAAATCGGCCCATAGAGCATGCGCAGAGCAGCCAAGCGTTATGCTGGCTGCTCTGCGCATGCCAAAGACGTCAGGGAAAAAAACCAAACACGTCCTTTTATGGACGTCCTTAATTGACGTCCTTGCCCCCCCCACCCCGCCTGAGGTCGCTGCTGCTCCCCGCTCCCCCCTGCATTAAAATCATAACTTTAGGCAGCCCCCGGCCCCCCTCCCTCCCTCCCTTCCTCTTTCTCCTCTCTTTGAAACAGCTCTCCTCGCCCCCCCCCCCAGAGGTCGCCGCCGCCGCCCCCCCCCCTCCGTGTTACCGGGCCCTCACAGCGCCTCTCACCTTTGTGTGAAGGCGCTGCACGGGCAAGAACAGCTGATCGCCTCTTCGGACGTTCCTCCTGGGCCCGCCCTCGTCTGACATAAGTAACCTACGTCAGATGAGAGCGGGCCCAGGGGGAAAGGAGGGATGTCCGAAGAGGCAGCGCCTTCACACAAAGGCGAGGGACGCTGTGAGGGCCCGGTAAGACTGAGGGGGATGGGGGGGAGCGGCGGAGACAACCTCGGGGGCGGAGGATGGCGGGAGCTGTCGTTTCAAAGAAAGGGAGGGTGGCTTGGGGCTGCCTAAAGTTATGATTTTAATGCAGGGAGGAGAGGGGAGCAGCGGTGACCTCGGGCGGGGGGGGGGGGGGCAAGGCCGTCAATAAGGGACGCTCTTGACGAGCGTTTTGTCCCCTCCCCGATTTTTTTTTTTTTTTTGACATTTAAGTTTTGAAAACCGGACAGTCCCAATGAGAGGTACAGCTTTCCCGGTGTTTTCCAGCGTTAGGGCATGCGGAAAACCTTAGTGCATCTCATTTCAATATGGTTTCTACACAGTTTGCTCATCTGCATTACATTTTCGTTGGCTGCTACCGTCGTCGGAAATTGGGCTTTAGTGCATGCCAGGGTGATCTACTTGGTCGTTAAATGCTCGTTAAAGGATTGTTTAGTTTAGTGCATCTTGCCATGACTCCTTCTGAGAGCCTCTCCTTTTCATCGTTTGTGCGGGAAATGGCTGAGGCCATTCCATTCCCTATGGAAGTAGAGGATGGCCCAGGGCTGAGGTACTCGAGGTCCTGGACTACATCTCTCCACCTAAGGAGGCAGTGACGGCTCCTTTGCATGAGGTACTCCAGAAAGTCTTTATGCGAAACTGGTTGCTCCCTCTGTCTGGTCTCGTGATCCCTAAGAAGACCGATTCCCAGTGTCGGATCCACGGTGAACCTGGGTTGATGAGGTCTCAGTTACCCCACAACTCCATGGTGGTGGACTCCGCCCTCAAGAGAGCCAAGAGTACTAGAGACTATGCCTCGGCGCCCCCAGGCAGAGAAGCTAGGACCTTGGATTCTTTTGTGAGGAAGACGTATCAGGCTGCTATGCTCGCTGCCCATGTCCAATCTTACCAGCTCTTCACGAGCGTTCACTTACAGAACTCGGTGAGGCAGCTATCTACCTTGGTTGATACCCTCCCTCCAGAGCAGGCCAAGCCTTTTTGCCAGGTGGTCAGGCAGCAAAAGGCATGCCGTAAATTCCTGGCCGGGGTGCTTACGACACTTGATGTGGCATTCAGAATCTCTGCTCAAAGTATAGCGATGTGCAGACTGTCATGGCTGTGTGTCTCTGACCTGGACCATTTGGTCCAGCAGAGGATGGCGGATGTACCTGCTACAGCCTCCTCAACCAGGAGGATTTTTGGAGGGATGTGGAGTGCTCCCTATTCCTATGCTAGGCATAGGTACACTCTGGCGTCCCGACAGCCTATTCACGCTTAGCCCCAGCATGCTCGTTCTCGTCAACAGCATGCGCCTAAGACCCCTGCTGCTCCCCTGCAAAAGCAAGGGACGGGCTTTTGACTGGCTCCAGCAAAGCATAGCCACAGAAAATGTGTCCGTACTGGACGACTTGCCGGTTGGAGGGAGGTTAGTGTTTTGTTTTTTTTTTCACCAAAGGTGGCCTCTCGTAACCTCCAAACGGTGGGTTCTTCAAATAGTCCGGTTAGGATACACACTCATTCTGGAATCCAGACATCCAAATTGCTCACCGGCAGCTCATTCATACAGCTCCCAGCACAGGCAGGTACTTGCAGAGGAACTCTCCGCCCTTCTAAAAGGCCCATGCGGTCGAACCAGTTCCACCAGGGGAAGAAGGGCTGGGATTCTATTCCAGGTATTTTTCTTGTGCAAGGGCCCTGAACAAATTCCTAGTCTGAGAAAAGTTCAGGATGGTTTCCCTGGGCACCCTTCTTCCCATGATTCAGGAAAAACGATTGGCTATGCTCTCTGGACGTAAAGGATGCTTAATTGCACATCTCGATATTTCCAGCTCACAGGAAGTATCTTCGATTTACTGAGAATGCAGCACTTTCAGTACTGCGTGCTACCATTTGGCGTGGCGTCTGTGCCCAGAGTGTTTACAAAGTGCCTAGCAGTAGTCGCTGTGCAGACTGGAAGTGCATGTGTTCCCTTATCTCAACGATTGGCTGGTGAAGAGCACCTCGGAGGATGGTGCTCGGGATGACTGTCCCATCTCACTCCTGTTCAAACACTGGAGTTCATTGGAGCACTGCTGGGCACGAAAACAGGTCGAGCTTATCTCCCCGAGACACAGGCAGACAACCTCCTGTCCCTGGTGTCCGCAGCTTGGCAGATGTAGAGACTCTTGGGGCACATAGCCTCCACAGTTCATGTAACACCCATGGCACGTCTGTATATGAGATCAGCTCAATGGACCCTAGCTTCCCAGTGATATCAAGCTGCGGGGAATATAGAGGATTTTATCCAACTGTCCACAGACTTTCACAACTCTCTTCAGTGGTGGATAATCCAGCCCACTTTGACCATGGGACGCTCATTCCAAATTCCTCAGCCTAGAAAGTGCTGACGATGGATTCATCCCTCCTGGGTTGGGGAGCTTGGTCCTTCCAGGAAACAGGTCTTCAGATCAACCTCCTGGAGCTACAAGCAATCTGGAACGCTCTGAAGGCTTTCAGAGATCGGCTGTCCAACCAAATTATCTTGATTCAGACAATCAGGTTGCGATGTACTACACCAACAAGCAGGGGGGCACCGGATCTCGCACTCTGTGTCAGGAAGCCGTCCAGATGTGGCTTTGGGCACGCCGTCACAGCATGTTTCTCAAAGCCACTTATCTGGCAGGCGTAAGCAACAGTCTGGCCGACAGGCTAAGCAGGATAATGCAACCTCACGACTGGTCGCTGAATATGAGCGTTGCCCGTAAGATCTTCCGAGTGTGGGGCACCTTCTCGGTGGATCTTTTTGCCACTCAAATCAATCACAAGGTCTCTCAGTTCTGTTCCAGGCTTCAGGTCCATGACACTAGTGTCAGATGCTTTTCTCCTACATTGGGGAACAGGCCTTCTGTATGCGTATCCTCCCATAACTTGTAAGGAAGACTTTGCTGAAACTCAAGCAAGACTGTGGAACCATGATCCTGATTGCACCCTACTGGCTGCGTCAGATTTGGTTCCCTCTTCTTCTGGAGCTGTCCTCCGAAGAACCGTGGAGATTGGAGTGTTTTCCAACACTCAGAACGAGGGGTCGCTTCTACATCCCAACCTCCAGTCTGTGGCTCACACGGCCTGGATGTTGAGACCTTAGAATTTGCCTCCTTGGGTCTTTCAGAGGGTGTTTCCCGAGTCTTGCTTTCTTCCAGGAAAGATTCCATGAAGAGATACTACTCTTTTTCAAATGGAGGAGGTTTGCCGTCTGGTGTGACAGCAAGGCCCTAGATCCTCTTTCTTGTTCTACAGAGACCCTGCTTGAATACCTTTTACACTTGTCAGAGTCTGGTCTCAAGACCAAATCCGTAAGGGTTCACCTTAGTGCTATTAGTGCTTTTCACCGCCGTGTAGAGGGTAAGCTTATCTCTGGACAGCCTTTAGTTGTGCGCTTCATGAGAGGTTTGCTTTTATCAAAGGCCCCAGTCAAACCTCCACCAGTGTCATGAGATCACAACGTCGTTCTCACCCAGCTGATGAAAGCTCCTTTTGAGCCACTGAATTCCTGCCATCTGAAGTACTTGACTTGGAAGGTCATTTCTTGGTGACTGTTACTTCAGCTCGTAGGGTCAGTGAGCTTCAGGCCCTAGTAGTGGATTCACTTTATACTAAGTTTCATCACAACAGAGTAGTCCTCCGCACGCACCCTAAGTTCCTGCCAAAGGTTGTGTCGGAGTTCCATCTGAACCAGTTGATTGTCTTACCAACATTTTTTCCCCCCATCCTCATGCTCACCCTGGCAAAAGCAGCTTGCACACCTTGGACTGCAAAAGAGCATTAACCTTTTATGTGGAGTAGACGAAGCCCTTCAGACAGTCCGCTCAGTTGTTTGTTGCTTTTGATCCCAACAGGAGGGGAGTCACTATTGGAAAACAGACTATTTCCAATTGACTAGCAGATCACATATCCTTCACTTATGCCTAAGCTGGACTGACTCTGGAGGGCCATGTCACTGCGCATAATGTCAGAGCTATGGCTGCATCGGTGGCTCACTTAGCCTCAATTGAAGAGATTTTCAAAACTGCAACGTAGTCTTCAGTCCACACATTCACATCACACTACTGCTTTGAGCAGGATACCCGACGCAGCAGTCGGTTTGTGCAGTCGGTGCTGCAGAATCTGTTCAGGGTTTAGAATCCAACTCCACCCACCTAGGCCCGTTTGTTTCTGTTCCAGAAACAAAGAAATAACTCCTCCAAGGGGAGGTGGATGGGTTTGGGATTATAATCCAGCCTGCTTGTCCTTTGAGAAAGCGAAGTTCCTTGTCATCAAGCAGATGAAGCCATTACGTAAGGTTATGTCCATCAACCAGCAGGGGAGATAGAGAGCACTCAAACTTTCACAGTGCCCTCTTGGCCAGCTAGCTCCACTGCCTCTTCAGTATTCTCTATCTCCCTTAGCAGGGTGGCTGCAGCTTGTTCGAGCTCCAGAAAAATCTGCTGGGAGGTGGTTCCTGGCTTGCCAGTTGTTAACCGGGGTGTTGGAGGCTATAGCAGCTTCACTTTAAAGGCACATAGGTTAGCCCTTTCCCTGCCTTACCCATACCTCTGTGGATGTGGACATATTGCCTTGCTTTCCCTGTCCTTACCCACCAACAGTGGATGCAGGCATATAGGTTCGCCCTTTCCCTGCCTTTCCCACTCATATGAGCCTCCGGAGTCTTCAATACCTCCGTTTTCCTCACAGCTTAAAAAAAAAAAAATTGTGTCGCGTTTTTAAACGCAGAGACGCTGGAACAGAGGTTTTTGACCTGATTTTCAGCAGGATCGTAGTTGTACACTAGATCCTTTGAGGTAAGAGTGTTTCCAACTCCTCCGGGGTGGGCCCGCGATCGGGGCGATTTTGGCGCGAAACCGCCATTTTGGATTTTACCGCCGTTTTTTCGGCGATGGCTGCGGACAATGTAAAGCGCTGTTCCACTTGTGGCAAGCGCAAATCAGCAGCAGGGCTCTGTAAATCGTGCTGTATTGGCGTAGGAGCCGGCCCGAGCATGGCGAGCGATGTTTCTTCCCGCTCTGAGCTGGCAGCGGGCGCCATTTTGCTTACACCGCATGGCGCGGCCTCTGTGGACACGGAGAGACCTGAGCCGGGTGGGGCACCTCGAGATGAGGTTATTTCAGGAGTGGCTAGCACCGGACAGGATTTGGGTGCCCAGGGTGAGATTTTCTCCCCGGATTTTGTGCTTTTGCTGCATAAAGCATACATGATGAAAAGAGCCCTTCCTCAAGGGTCACCTGAGGCTCCTCTGATTGCCCCCCCCCCCCCCCCCCCCCCGATGGATTCTGGCCTGGGATTGCCCAGTGAGGCTTTTTTCCCGGATGCTTGGCCTAAAGATAAGCGCAGAAGGGATAATTCCCCTTCAGATTGTGGTGCACCTTTTTCCCCCCCGTGGTCGGGGTGTGAGGATTCGGAGAACTCTGACAGTCGTTCTTGGTCTGAGGAACCAGAGTCAGGTGCGGATTTACCACAGGATCTGGATGATCCCTCCGCGGTGAGGATTTTCCACCGTGATGAGCTGCCAGCGCTTATTTCAGATACCCTGCAGGCCCTCTCGATTGAAGATCCTGACAGTGGCATGGGCTCCTCTGGTAATCCCAGGATGGCTAGTACCAAGAAAGCTGCTCGGGCCTTCCCTTTGCATGACTCCATCCTAGAGCTTGTTTCGGCTCAGTGGGCTGACCCCGAGGGACCTTTGAGAGTTTCCAGGGCCATGGGGCAGTTATACCCTCTGCGTGAGGGACATATGGCTCGTTTTCAAATGCCTACAGTGGATGCCCTAGTCACTGCGGTGACAAAGAGAACTACCCTCCCTGTTGAAGGAGGTGTTGCCCTGAAGGATGTTCAAGACCGTAGGCTGGAAACAGCGTTGAAACGGTCCTTTGAAATTGCAGGTCTCACTGTTCGGGCGTCTGCATGCAGCTGTTATGCTGTGAGAGCCTGCCTAGCTTGGCTGCAACAGGCAGTGGCTCAGCCCGGAGATGGAGCGGAGCCCTTCTGGATGTGGCTCCGCGGATGGAGGTGGCCTTGTCCTTTCTGGCTGATGCCCTTTATGACCTTGGCAGAGCTTGGCTAAACAAATGGCAGTAGCAGTAAAGGTGGCTCGCCGTTGTCTGTGGCTACGACACTGGGCAGCGGACATGGCCTCTAAGCAAAGGTTGGTGAAGTTGCCTTTTCAAGGACTTCTCCTATTTGGTGAGGAGTTAGAGAAAATTGTGAAAGTCCTGGGTGATCCAAAACCCCAGCGCTTGCCCGAAGATAGGCAGAGGCCTTCCTCTAAGGGCCAGGCGGTCTACTCGTACAGACCTCGCTTCCGTGAAGCTAGAAGGTACCGCCCGGGGCGTTCTGCTGGGTTCACTTCACGTGCCCATGGTCAGCAGAGGAACTCCTTTCGCTCGGACAAGCGTTCCGCAGCCAGTGGCTCAAGACCAGGAGTTCAGGGGCGACCCTCTCTCCTCGATGCCTGTCATCGGAGGACGGCTTTCCCTCTTTGTCGAGGAGTGGGCCAAGATTTCCTCAGATCAGTGGGTTCTGGACCTGATCAGAGATGGATACAGAATAGAATTCAACACCCCAGTAAGAGACGTGTTTGTGGAGTCCCGATGCGGTTCTGCCGTCAAACGGGCGGCGGTGGAGGAGACTTTACAAGGTCTGATTCAGTTAGGGGCAGTGACCCCGGTGCCTCCCGCCGAGCAAGGCTGCGGCCGATACTCCATCTACTTTGTGGTGCCGCGAAAAGGTGGGTCCTTTCGCCCTATTCTGGACTTAAAAGTGAACAAGTCCCTGAGAGTGCGGCATTTCCACATGGAATCCCTGCGCTCCGTCATTGCGGCGGTTCAGCCAGGAGAGTTTCTCACGTCTCTAGACCTGAAAGAAGCTTACTTGCACATACCGATTTGGCCCCCGCACCAGAAGTTTGAGGTTTGCGGTGTTGGGAAAACATTTCCAGTTCAGGGCCTTGCTTTTTGGCCTCGCCACAGCTCCCCGAACCTTTTCGAAGGTAATGGTGGTAGTAGCTGCTTTTCTCAGGCGAGAAGGTATCAGGGTTCACCCGTACCTAGACGACTGGCTCATCAGAGCAGACTGCAACAGAGAGCTTACAGGCTACAGCCAGAGTGGTCTCAGTACTGCAATCTCTAGGCTGGGTCGTCAATATGGCCAAATGTCACCTGTCCCCTTCACAATCTCTAGAGTTTTTGGGGGCCAGGTTCGATTTAGTCTCGGGATATGTGTTCCTACCCGAGCCAAGGCGGTGCAAGCTTCAGAATCAGGTCCGTCTGCTCCTGAGGATGCCCCGCCCGCGAGCTTGGGACATTGTTCAGCTGCTGGGATCGATGACAGCCACGATGGAAGTGGTACCCTGGGCGAGAGCGCACCTGAGACCTCTACAGTATTCCCTACTCCGGAGATGGTCTCCTATTTCTCAGGATTACCAATGCAGACTTACTTGGCTCCCTGCGGCCCGTCTCAGCATGGAGTGGTGGCTCTCGGACAGCATGCTGCGGCGAGGAGATGCCGCTGACACTCCCCGTTTGGTGCCTAGTGGTAACAGATGCCAGCCTGAAGGGCTGGGGCGCACACTGCAAGGGGAAGCATGCCCAGGGTCTATGGACACCCGAGGAGTCGGAGTGGTCCATCAACCGCCTAGAGTTGAAAGCGGTGTTTCAGGCGCTTCTGGTCTTTCAAGTGACCCTGGAAGGATTGGCTGTCAGAGTGATGTCGGACAACACGACAACGGTGGCCTATATAAATCGACAAGGCGGAACAAGGTCCAGAGCACTAGCCGCGCAGGCCGAACTGATTTGCCACTGGGCCGAGCTGCATCTTCATTGTCTGTCGGCAGCTCATATTGCAGGTCAGAGCAATGTGCAGGCCGATTATCTGAGCAGGCATCAGATCGATCCAGCAGAATGGAGTCTGGCAGACGAACTATTCCTGCAGATCTGTGCCAAATGGGGCAAGCCCGTGATGAATCTAATGGCGACAAGTGCCAATACCAAAGTCCCGTGCTTCTTCAGCAGACGGAGAGATCCTCGCTCGGCGGGGTTGGATGCCTTGGCTCAACCCTGGCCTCCGGGTCTACTTTATGTGTTTCCCCCATGGCCCTTGATAGGGCGCCTGCTCTGCGGATTCGGCTGCACCCAGGAGAAGTGGTCCTCATCGCCCCGGATTGGCCAAGGAGACCTTGGTATGCAGACCTCCGACAGATGCTCCTGGAGGCTTCTCTGCCGTTACCTCTGGTACTGAACCTCTTGACTCAGGGACCGGTAGCCATGGAGGACGCCGGCCGCTTTGGTCCTTACGGCATGGCTATTGAGAGGGCGCAATTGAGGGATAAAGGTTATTTCCACTCTCCTGCAAGCCCGCAAGCGGTCCACTTCCGTGGCTTATGCCAGGATTTGGTGCCTGTTTGAGTCTTGGTGTGCTTCCAGAGCCATTGTTCCAATGCGGCTCCTGTCTCGCCGATTCTGGACTTTTTGCAGGAAGGTGTACAAAAGGCTTGGCCTATAATTCCCTGCGGGTGCAGGTGGCAGCGTTGGCCTCCCTTCGTGGTAAGGTGGAAGGCGTGTCTTTGGCTGCTCACCCAGATGTGGCACGGTTTCTTAGAGGGGTGCTTCGGCTCTGACCTCCAGTGCGAGCACCCTGTCCAGCTTGGAACCTGGGGCTAGTTTTGAAAACCCTGCAGGCATCTCCTTTTGAGCCGCTTCGGCGAGCATCGGAGAAAGACTTGACACTGAAGGCCGTTTTTTCTGGTGGCCATTACCTCGGCGAGACGGGTGTCAGAGCTCCAGGCGCTGTCCTGTAGAGACCCATTTCTGCAATTTTCAGAGTACGGAGTCACGGTTCGGACCGTGCCTTCCTTTATGCCTAAGGTGGTTTCAGCCTTTCACTTAAACCAGCCTATTTTCTTGCCCTGTTTTTCAGAGGAAGAGTTTCCAGAATCTTTTGGGCAGCTGCACCTTTTGGATGTGCGCAGGACTCTGCTGCAGTATCTGCGAGTTACTAACTCTTTCAGGACTTCTGATTATCTGTTTGTTTTGCTAACCGGTTCTCGCAGAGGGTCTCCAGCGTCTAAAGCCACTATTGCCCGCTGGCTCAAAGAAACCTATCTTTTCAGCTTATCTGCTGGCCGGCAGGGTTCCGCCTGTAGCCTTTAAGGCACATTCGGCTAGAGCGATTTCTTCCTCTTGGGCTGAAACTGGAGCACTCTCTCTTCAAGAGATATGCAGTGCAGCAACATGGGCTTCTAAGCTCTCCTTTGCCCGACATTACAGGCTGGATGTGGCTGCCAGGAGGGATGCACGTTTTGGTGCACAAGTGCTAGCGCGTGGTGTGGCTTGTTCCCACCCTATCTAGGGATTGCTTTGTTACATCCCATACGTAATGGCTTCATCTGCTTGATGACAAGGAAGGGAAAATTAGGTTCTTACCTTGGTAATTTTCTTTCCTTTAGTCATAGCAGATGAAGCCATGAGCCCTCCCTGTATGATTGTCTGTATGCTGTGAATCTGTTTTTCAGGTTCTGTTCTAATTTCCTGAAGTTCCTTCCTTGGGAGAAGTTGGAAAACAATCTTCAGGATTCATGTTCAGTTTAAATTTAGGAGGATGTGTTCATTCCCTCCATGATGTTTTTTTTTTGGAGAATGTGTTGATTCTCTCCAGGAGGCGCGTGTGTTCCCCTCCAGTTCTATAAATAGGAGGATGAGTTCATTCCCTCCAGTGTGTTGGGAGGATGTGTGATTCCCTCCAGGAGGCGCGTGTGTTCCCCTCCACTTATACAATAAGGAGGATGAGTTTATTCCCTCCAGGAGGATGTGCATTCCTCCTTTGAGTTCATGCCCTTGTGATGGGCCATCGTTCGCTGTGAGGAAAGCTCTTGTGATTCCCATTGCGGTTTGCCATACTGCTTTGGAAGCTTCAAATACTGAAGAGGCAGTGGAGCTAGCTGGCCAAGAGGGCACTATGAAAGTTTGAGTGCTCTCTAATCTCCCCTGCTGGTTGATGGACATAACCCATACGTAATGGCTTCATCTGCTATGACTAAAGGAAAGAAAATTACCAAGGTAAGAACCTAATTTTCCCATACTTACTGTAGCAGGTATCCTCTGAGGACAGCAAGGTGATTATTCTCACAAACCCACCCACCTCCCTTTGGAGGAATTATTTCTTTGTTTATGCTTTAGACTTAACTGAGGTACGTGCTTACTCGGCGGGTGGGAAGTCAGTCCGCGCATGCGCTGTGCGCACTGAATGCTTGCCAGAAGCTCTGGCAAAGTTTTTTTTTGTTTTTGTTTTTTCTCTTTTTGCTATGGCAAATGCCGGTTCCCGGGCCAACGCGGAATTCGACCCAGTGGGAGAATAATCAGCCTGCTGTCCTTGGAGATACAGGTAAGTATCTTCGCTTTCTAGAGAAATAGACCCCAAAAATGTCTGTCTGCACTTATGTGAAAGAGGGATTTAAGCAGCTGCATCATAGAAACACTAAAACGTTGAAAAGTAGAGGTTAGGAATTACTTCTTTCAGAACTACTCCTCCAGTACAAACTTGCATGTGAATGTAATTCACTTTGAACTACTGAGATGTGAGCCTGAGCCAAAGCCATATTTCATCCTAGGCATATGTGCATGCCCTTGTATGCAAAAGGGGTTGGAAGAACCCATGAGCCATGCTTTTCTCATGCAACTGCATTTATTTAAAATTTGCTTCTGACAAGACTCCTCTTCACGGTGTCTGCATTTTTTTTTTTTCAGGGGCAGTTTCCTAGTTAGATTTTTGTCCCTTTCAATGCTACCACTTCCCTTTTTCTGGGGCATAAATGTTGAAGGTGTCACATAGATCTCAATCAGTTTTCCCAGGCCTTGCTTTGAGCTGTCAGAAAAGATGCTTGAATGAAACATGCTGAGTTTGTCAGTTTTGTTAACTTGGGCATTTCCATGCATTCTATAATCATTTTGTTTTTCCCCTTGCAGCTAAATATCCAGAGATTAAAGCTTTGATGAAACCAGACCACAACTTGATTTGGATCGTTACTTTGATGGTTTTCACACAGCTCGCTGGATTTTATCTTATAAAGGACTTGGATTGGAAAATGGGTTATATTCTGGACCTATGCATTTGGTAGCTGCATCAGTCACTCAATGACCTTGGCTATTCATGAGATTTCTCATAACAGCGCCTTTGGTAACAGCAAAACTGTGTGGAACCGGTTGTTAGGCATGTTTGCTAATCTTCCTATTGGGCTGCCTTACTCAGTTTCTTTCAAGAGGTACCATATGGATCATCACCGTTACTTAGGAGGGATGGCATTGATGTGGATATTCCTACTGACTTTGAGGGTTGGTTTTTCTGTACCCGTTTCCGAAAGCTCATCTGGATAATTCTTCAACCGCTATTCTATGCCATTAGGCCTTTGTACATCAACCCCAAGCCGATCTGTAAACTGGAAATCCTTAACATTATGGTTCAGTTCTCTTCGATTCTGTGATTTATTATTTTTGGGGAGTCAAATCTATTTTTTACATGATCATAGGGTCTGTACTTGGACTGGGGTTCCATCCAATCGCGGGACATTTTATAGCCGAACATTACATGTTCCTAAAAGGACATGAACCTATTCCTATTATGGACCACTTAACTATCTTACTTTTAATGTTGGTTACCATAATGAACATCACGACTTCCCCAGTGTTCCCGGAAGGAATCTTCCTTCGGTAAGTATGTTTTTCAGCTGCTTTGACATTCAACCATGTAATCTGATGCGGCTTCAAAGAGCTGATAGAAATTTTTGTGTACAGTGGTGATTTTATTTTATTTTTTTTAAATAGAAAAACACATCGTATACAATCTAATTAGAGTATTAAATAGAGCATGTTTTTGCTTTCATTTCTCAGGTGATAGTAGAGCATTAGCTTGCAGTTGTATGCATAGTTGCTCACCTTTTAGGAGACTGTCAGGGATCCGGGGCAGTTTTTTCCAGCCTGCCCATTTGTCTTGTTTTCTTTGCAGGCTGGCTAACTGGCGGGCCTCAAGGTGCTCTCCTTTACAGTGCTTTTTTGTAGAAAAAAGGTGCCGGTACTAATTGTGGGTGGGGTCACCACATGACTCCACCCCCACATTAGCCACACCCCTTATACCAGCCATGGCGCATATAAACGACGAATTGAAAAGATTATACTAATATGGAGAAAAAAATAACATGAGTTTTTTTTCATTATAAATAACTAGTAAAAAAAGGCCCATTTCTGACACACATAAAATGGGCGCTAGCAAGGTTTTCCTCGGAGTGTGTATATTTGAGAGAGAGAGAGAGTGTGTGTGTGTGAGAGATGGAGTGTGTGTGTCATAGAGAGAATGAGAGAGAGACAGCGTGTGTTTGTGTGTGAGAGACAGAGTGTCTATGTCTGTGTGACAGAGAGATGGAGTGTGTCAGAGAGAGTGTATGTGAGACAGTGTGTGAGCCCCCACCTCTCTGGTCTCAGGACCCCCTCCCCACCTCCCTCTCCTCTGCCCCGCCTCAAGCCATCCATGTCCAGCGACCCTCCCCCCCCCCCCCCCCCGGTGCATCAAAGCCCCTCGCCACCCGCAGCTGCCAGTGGTAACGGTGTCTGGGCGCTGCTGCTTCCCCTGTTGAGCAGCAGTGGCCGCTACAAAAAGAAAAGAAGAGATAATTGTTTTTAAACCCAGCCCAAATCATTCGCAAGTGCCCGAGTCTTACAACACAGTCTCTGCAGGCGCTCCTCCGGGGCCTTACTCCAGGGGCAGTGACGTGGAGGCGAGAGGAGAAGAGGCTGCAGAGACTGCGTTGTACGACTCGGGCATTTGCAAATGATTTGGGCTGGGTTTAAAAACATTTATCGCTTCTTTTCTTTTGTAGCGGGCCGCTGCTGCTCAACAGGAGAAGCAGCAGCGGCTAGACAGCGTTACTACTGGCATCTGCGGGTGGCGATGGGGGTTTGATGCGCCGGGGTGTGTGTGTTGATGTGCTTCGGGGGGGGGGGGGGGGTTCTGTGGAGTGTGCTTGTAGTTTTTTTGATGCGCCACTCCCTGCCACTTGCTCCAAAGTGGCAGGGAGTGGCACACTGACAGCTGATTCCCAGGCAGGGAATCCCCCTGCCTGGGAATCAGCTGTTACCGTGTTTCCCCGAATATAAGACACTGTCTTATATTAATTTTGCGCCCAAAAAGGCGCTAGGTCTTATTTTCAGGGGAGGTCTTAGTATTTCGGGGAAACACGGTTGGCCCGCCCACCTTCCCTCCGTCGCTCCTGCAACTACCGGTAACCCCCACCCAAGGTCGCCCCCCCCCCACCCGAGATGGCGCTCCCACCCGAAGTCGCCGGACCCCACCCCCCTCCGTCGCTCCGAAACTAACCTGAACTTAAGCCTCCTTTCACTTTCCTTCCAGTTCGCAGGAGCAGCAGGGCAGGCCTCTCCTTCCTTCCATGCCCCACCCTCGCCTGACGTAACGTAACATCAGGCGAGGGCGGGACATGGAAGGAAGGAGTGGCCTGCCCTGCTGCTGCTTGCTGCGAACTGGAAGGAAAGTGAAAGGAGGCTTAAGTTCAGGTTAGTTTCGGAGCGACGGAGGGGGGTGGGGGTGCCATCTCGGGTGGGGGGGGGGGCGACCTCGGGTGGGGGGGTTAGTTTCGGAGCGATGGAGGGGGGCCCGGCGATCTTGGGTGGGGGGGGCGACCCTACTTACCGGTAAAAGAAAAACTTTGCTAGCCTTACTTTCGGGGGAGGCCTTATATTTTCCAAGGGCACCAAAAACCTCGGTAGGTCTTATTTTATGGGGATGCCCTATTTTTGGGGGAAACACGGTAGTGACATCATCCTGGCTACGGAGCCTAGCTCAGCAACTCCAGGAGCCACAAGACACAAGCAGTCCTACATTAGAACGTTGATGGTGAGAATTATTATATAGGATTTCTGTAAGTTGTTACAGCTCCAGTATACCCAGTGCAAATAAGACAGCAGATGTAAATTCTCAATTGGACATATTCCAGACACTAAAATGAAAATAAAATGATTTCTACCTTTGTTGTCTGGTGACTTTGTTTTTCTGATCATGCTGGCCCAGTATCCAATTCTGCTGCTATCTGTCCTCTTAACTCCGTTTCCAGGGCTTCCTTTCCATTTATTTCTTTACTTTCCGCCTTTCTTCGTCATTTCTTGCCCTACATCCGTAAGTAAAAGCTGGGTCCTCCACAGACTTGATTGTCCAGTGGATCCAGTTTCTGCCTATTTTCTTCATCCATGTGCATGCAGTTTTTCTCCTCTCTTCCTTTTCCCTCATCTCATCTCCTTCCTCACTCTTTCCTCCTCTCCGTCCATCTCCTCCATCCACCCATGTCAACCAACCCATGCCCAGCAATTCTCCTCTCTCCCCTGCCACCTCGCCAGCCACCCAGGTTGTTCAGTGGATCCTTCGGGGCAGATAGGAAAGATCCTCAGTCTTTCCTGCCCGTGCTGGCGCTGACCCTTCCTCCGCTGCTGGATCACTTCAAATGGCCGCCGGGATTTACATGGGCGGCCACCAGGACTTCAGCAGAAGTCTCGCGAGAGAGTGAGCTGGCAGCGGGGGAGGGTCAGTGCCAGCAAGCAGGCAGGCAAGACTGGGGATCTTGCCTACCTGCCCCGAAGAATTGCCGCCTTCAGCTATGGGAGGAGGGAGGAGAGCCAGCTCGCCGTGAAGAACTGGCTTATGCGGCCGGCTATGGCAAACCACTGGACGGACCTCACAAAAAAGGTGCCGGTACACCGTACCAGCACAAAAAAAGCACTGCCTTTACCTTACCTTAATGCACTCTGGTGGTGTAGTGGTCTCTTTGGGGCACGAAACACCCCATTCTTTCCTGCCCAGCGCTGCTGCCGACCTGCTCACTGCTGGCTCGCTTTAAAATGGCTGCCGAGACTTCAAGCAGTGGCCTCGCAAGTCTTGCAAGGCCACCGCTTAAAATCTCGGCAGCCGTTTTGAAGCAGCGCCGACAGCGAGCAGGTCGACTAGGAAAGAATGAGGTTCTAGTAGCGCTATAGAAATAAGTAGTAGTAGGTTCTTTTTCTGCCCTGAAGAGGCTAGTAGACCACCAGTGGGCATTAAGGAGGGGAAGTGGATGGAGTTGTGTGGGTGGAGGGAGACTGGAAAAAAGATTGGAGGGACATACATGGGGGGGAGGGAAATGGGGAAACAGCATATGTATAGAAGGGGATATGCTGCTTGTGGATGGGAGGGAAAGGAAAGGGGACATGCTCATGGATGTTTGCTTTTTTGGAAATGTACATATTTTCATTTGTACTAGCAGAGTATGGGAGAAAATACATTTCAGTTACTTTACCAGTATTTTCACTGCTTATAGAATCTGCTTTCTTGGAGGTTCAAAGTGACTGTGTGGGGTAGGGGTGTGTCCTTTTTTTGTTGTTGTGGCAAATATGATAACCCTAGCTTTAATATGCTTCAATCTGTTATTGAATCTGTTTTTTATCCTTCTTTAGGTTAGAAAATAGCATCAGAATACTATGAAAATCTGCCACAGTACACATCCTGGATTAAGGTGCTTTATGACTTCATAATGGATGATACAATTAGTCCGTATTCACGCATGAAAAGAACACTGAAGGGTGATGTGAAACAGGATTAGACTTCATCCACTTCCAGCTCTGCATATCCTAAGTAACTATGAGGCCTCTAGCTTTCAATATGCACAAGTGTTGTGTATTCATTACAGTTAGTTTATTATAAATTAGTATTAAACAGAACAGAAGCCCTGCTTTACAATGCAACATTTTATAACAGCGATTTTTGAAGAGATTATTTAGATAGGTCTGTAGTAGTTTACAACTTGCAACTGTATTGGCTATAAATGGAGACATATTTTCAAAGCACTTAGACTTGCAAAGTTCCATAGGTTACTTATAACTTTGTAAGTCTAAGTTCTTTGAAAATGAGCCCCACAGTGTATTTTAACCTAAGAGTTGCACACTGTATGAAGACTCTCACAGAACTTGACAGGATACGTTCAAAGAAAAAACATGCTTTTCTGGTTGGTCTTTTTTTTCAGCATGTTACAGAATTGAGGAAGTGGCCTTTGTGCATATTTGTGATAACACTGTGCTGTTAAGAGAAGTTATCGATTTGCAAGGTAAAATTACCTGTTTAAAGTTTAGTGGAAACTTCAAATTGAGCTGTTACAATATGGGTTTATATTAATAAGAGCCTTGAGAGGATTAGTAGTAACACCAATGCAATGTAGTTTCACACATATAGTATAATTGAATTTAGCCTTTTCTGTGGCCAGATTGGCTTCTGTGTGAAGGTGCTTTTCCCAGACTCTACTCTCGTGTAGCTAAGAACCAGTCATTTCTAGCACTCCTGTATCTAACTTATTCAGATTTGGGAACAGTAACTCCTAAGATGTTTTGATTCATTCCTTTCTTTTCTATTCCCCACACACTTGGAATCATTGTAATTAATAGATATTTCCTTCTTGGAATTAAGGTGACTAAATGCAGAACACTTTATTCCTGTTCATATGTCATGAATATTTCTTGTTGCACTAACTCATGTTAGTGATTTGCTGTATGGCTGTAGTGCCTTCAGTATTCTTTGTAACCAAAACGGACCATCTAGAATGGCTCTAATGCTTCCATGTCTTTTAATGTGATTTAAAGAGCATGGTTTTGATTTTTGCCTTTTGGGCTCAACCATTATTTTAGTGACTTGCTTGAGGCTGTGTGTTGACCAGGGGTAAGAAATGTAGAGAAACTCTGGTATGAACTGAAACTCTTTAAGAGATGGGGAAAACTTTGGCAGTTTTGCCACTTTTTGGCAGCATTCTTTACTCCCCTCTGTTTCCAGCACTCTTCCTTCCCCTCACTGCATTTTAATTTGTCCCAAATATAGCACAGCTGCTGGCAACAACTTCCTCTTAGCTCTGTTGCAGCTCCTGCTTTCTGACTTAAGGCCCACCAGTATCCCTTCCAGGGACCACTATTCCCCAAATTATCGATGCTTAAACAACTGGCATCCAGAGTTTTTACAGCTCTTTGTTTAATAGCCTGAAGTCATTTTCATAAGATTATTTGATAATTTCGTAACTCTCTTTGCCCCACCAAACATAGTAGGAATTGGGCCAAAGCAAAACCTTGCAGTCTGCAATTCTTGTCATAGTAGATTTAGATTTGCTAAAGAAAACTGTTTTGATTGGCTTTTAGTGCAATATAATCTACATTTCTAGAAACTGAGAAGAATTTGAATATAACGTTGTCCTCTGTTTAGAAGCTAAGTTTGAACATAGGACTTTTTTTTTTTTTTTTCTACCTTTGAATCCTGTACCTTCTACAAGAATGTATCATATTTTTCTGTATTGAACAAATAACTTTTACATTTGCACTGGCCTTGTTTGAAATGGACAAGATCATTTCCCAGTTCTATGCAGATTAGCCATCTGGTCTAGAGGAAGAGTGGTTTTATTAAAAGAAGCAGAAATGGTTTCCAAAGTGGCAACCTGGATTTGCTGATGTGGATTTGATAAGATGTATGTTATCCCCATGTAATTGTAAAACTTTTTTCATTTGGCATTTTATTCAGTCAAACCTTTTCACTTATATGTAATGGTTGTATGTTAAAAATAAAGTAAGATAACAACAGAAGCTGTTATTTTCTTTTCAGTATGCTTTAGCTTTCTGTTGCAAAACTGATGTATTAATAGCTGTGGCTTCATTAAAAGATACCTTTTACATACTATTGTCTGCTTCCCTTCTTTTCCTGTAATTCTTCAGTGAAAAATTAAAATTCTGTTAGGTGCACATGTGTTCCGTTAACCTGGCAGAATGAAGAAAACAAATTGGAAAGCACATGATAAAAGCATAACACAAAATCCCTAATATAGGTGAAACTCGCTTTTGGCGAAGGAAATGTCAGACAGTGCACCCTAAAAAAAAATACACTATAAATACAATCAGATTTTGAAATCGGCATTAGACATCTATTAATGTAATAATAGTGGGTGGAAAATCCCTTAAAGAGCTCCAGGTAAACCCTTCAGTGCTGAAATCTCCATCACTGGCAAAAAAAAACTCACTCCACGTTTCCATAGCGTCCCACAGATCAATCCAGAGACTTGTGGGTTGTGTCCCTCTACCAGCAGGTGGAGATAGAGAAGAGAACCTCTGAGGTTTGCTATATGTGGACCTGTGCAGCTCTGGTTTGATCTGTCTACTGGTGTCCTTTGGGCCTAGTTAGGGGTTGAGTGGCTGTTGGTAGCTTCTGGTGTACCCTGGTGGTGCCAGATCCCTCCCGGTCCTCCCCCTACCTTTCCTCCGTCGCATGGGGCTGTTTGCCTGATCGGGTGTTGCCTTTCTCTCCTAAGTTAAAAAAAAAAAAGGTACAGTCTCTTTAAGAGACTGTTTTTGTTTAATCATACAGAGGAGCTAGATGGGCTGCCGAGTCTGTTTGAGGGGCAGGCGTTTTGTGGAGCATGTCAGTGCCTTCTGAGGTGGCTAAGCGCTGCTCCTGGTGTGGGGTCCAGAGAGCAACGTCTGGGGAGTGTGAGTCGTGCCGCCATCGCCCACAGCGGGTGTTCAGCGCGACAGGGGTTCCCCTCAGGCGTCCGGTGAGTCAGAAGCGCAGGGGATAGTTGTGGCGGTTTCCTTGGGGCAGTTAGTGCAGCGTGCGTTGGTGGGCGCCATTTTTTTCTCCTCAGGTGCGACCAGCTCCGCACATGGCGGTTGACTGACAGGAGTCACAGCGCACTTCTGTGGCACAGGCTCCGATGGAGGAAAGTAATTTAGAGGGAGCAGGGGAGTCCCTTTCAGTTCCTTTTTCCCCGGATTTTGTTTTATTAATGCACAATGCCTTTCTTCTGGGAGCTTCTCTTCAGGCAGCCCTGTCGCTTCCTCAGCAAACTTCGGTTGCTGCAGCCTCTCAGTCTTTCCTGCCAAACGTCCCCAGGTGGAGATTTTGGATCCTGAGGAGCTATCTGACACAGATGGCCCGGTTTTGTCTTCGGGCTCTCCCTCAGAATCATTGGATTTGGCAGATGAGGTCACCCTGCCTTCTGAGGAGGGGATGACCTGACGGCTGCCCACCTTTTTCGCAGGGAAGAGCTTCCCTCCCTGATTATTAGGGCTTTTGAGGTTTTGGCCATTTCACCCCTGAATCATCAGGGGGAACAGGTCCGGTGCCCTCTATTATGTCTGGCACCAAATGCCCACCTCGTGCCTTTCATGTGCATGAGACCATTTATTTTGTGGTGCCAAAAAAGGGTGGTACTTGGCGACCGTCCTAGATCTCAAGTTCGTCAACATGTCCTTTTGGGTTCGGCATTTCTGCATGGAAACCCTCCGCTCGGTGATCGCAGCGGTACAGCCAGGGGAGTTTTGACGTCTCTCGATCTCAGAAGCCTATTTACACATTCCAATTTGGTCTCCCCACAGGCGTTTTCTTTACTTTGCAGTGCTCGGACATCAGTTTCAATTCAAAGCGATGCCCTTCAGCCTAGCCACAGCACCTCGGATTTTTTCCAAGGGTCCTATCTCAGAAAGGAAGGGATTCAAGTCCATCCTTATCTAGACAACTGCAGGGCGTCTTCTTTCGAGGAGAGTCGACGGGCAAACCAATAGTGGTCGGGTGATCAACTTCCCCAAAGTGCAGCCTTACACCCTCCCAGACGCTGGAATACTTGGGAGTGTGCTTCGATACCCGAACAGGGATAGTTTCTCTTCCTTCAGCTCAAACATTCGTTGCAGGGTCAGTTGCGAGCTCTGTTCCAAACTCTGAACCTGCGGGCTTGGGAACTATGTATAAGTTCTGGGTTCCTGGCCTCCACCTTGGATGTTGTAAAATGGGCCAGAGCTCACATGCACCCCCTGCAGTGGCACCTGCTGAGCCGTGGTCTCCCTCTCCGGAGGATTATGAGGTTCGGGGGTGCCATGTTTGACCCGTCTGCACACAATCATGCACTGGTGGTTCATTCAAAAGAATCTGTTGTCGGGCATTCCTCTGCAAACCCTGGAATGGAAGATCGTGACCACGGATGTGTCGCTGTCCGGTTGGGGGGCTCATTGCCTCCAACAGACGGCCCAGGGCATTTGGACACTCGATGGAGGCGTCTTGGTCCATCGACCGCTTGGAGTTGCGGGTGATTCGTCTGGCCCTTCGGGAGTTTGTCTCTTCTCCGTGGTTGCCCAGTTTGAGTTCTCTCGGACAATGCGACGGCGGTTGCCTACATGAACTGTCAGGGGGGGCACCAGGAGTGTACCACTAGCGCGTGAGGCGGCCCTGATCTGCCATTGGGCAGAGACGCTGAGGGAGTGGACACTCCCCTCTGGCCTTCGATCAGATAGCTGCCCATTGGGGGATGCCGGTGATGGACTTAATAGCCACCGCATTCAATGCAAAGGTTTCCCATTTCTTCAGCAGGGGAAGAGAGCTGGGCTCAGAAGGCATCGATTCTCTTCTACAACCTTGCCCCAGGGGCCTGCTCTATGACTTTCCCTGTGGCCTATGGTGGGCAGGTTACTGACTCGCATTGCCAGTCATCCCAGTCGAATGATCCTGGTGGCCCCGGATTGGCCCAGACGTCCCTGGTCAGGCTCCTGTTCAATCATCCTCTCCGCTCCAGGTGCAGGACGGTCTCTTGCTGCAGGGACCAGTCATGATGGAGGATCCCTCCCCCTTTGGTCTTACGGCCTGGCCCTAGAAAGGGCGAAGTTGAGAAGGAAAGGGTATCCGGACGTAGTTATCGCTACAATGCTTCAGGCTCGGAAAAGGATCCACCTTGATAGCTTATGCTAGGGTGTGGTATGTGAGTTCGGGATTGTCAGCGGCTTCGGTATCGGTTATCCTTGCGTTTCTTCAGGAGGGTGTACAGAAATCACTCTCGTTGAATTCTCTTAAGGTGCAGGTGGCAGCTCTGGCATGCTTTAGAGGCCGGCTTCAGGGGGCATCGATCGCCTCCCACCCGGATGTGGATTTACTGTCTGCGGTTTTGTTTAGGTTAGTTTTTTCGGGTTCGTTGTTCTGAATGTTCCTTTGTTTGATTAAATAATAAAAACAAATGTTGGGCATTTGGTCTGACAATGTCAGGAGCGTTTTCTATTGTTTCCATTCCACTGCTTTGGTATTGTTCATACTGAGGTTTACTTGGCTGTACAGGTCCACATATAGCAAACCTAGAACGTTCTCTCTATCTCTACCTGCTGGTAGAGGGACACAGCCGACAAGTCTTTGGCTTGATCTGTTGGGTCTAATGGTCTTTATCAGGTAAGAATTTTTCCGTAAGTGCAACACAGTCTACATATGCAATGAAAATTTACAACTTTCTAATATAGACCAATCTTGCCTCCTCCAGCCAAAGTCCTCAAACTGATATTGGTCTGCATTTCATGCTATTATCTTAAAGTTGGGGACTCCTGCAAAGAAAAGGAGTGGCCTAGTGGTTAGGGTGGTGGACTTTGGTCCTGGGGAACTGAGGAACTGAGTTCGATTCCCGGCACAGGCAGCTCCTTGTGACTCTGGGCAAGTCACTTAACCCTCCATTGCCTGCCGCGTAGAGCCTGCCATGAGTGGGAAAGCGCGGGGTACAAATGTAACAACAAAAAATAGCAGATATCCACTGACTTCTGATACCAAAACTACCTACTTCATTCAGAGCGCTAGAAAACTTAGCTACTGAAATAACAGCATGAAAAACAAACAGCAATGGCCCACTTCATACATTTTTGAGATGTCAAATGCCACAAAAACCTGTCCAATCATAGTAGCAGAGGCTTTGAAAGCAGCAACACCAAAAAAAAATGGCTGACAGAGAATGTTGCCACACTTTAAAAAGCCATCCAAGAAAAAATTGGCACCATTCTATTTTCACATTCAAACCAAAAGGTTCCAGGGAATTAAGCGTATAAATCACCATTGTTCCTGCTGTAAAAGAATTTTACGTCTGTCCCCTCCCTGGCAACAGGACTCGATCTGCTGAAGCACAGCACAAAATAAACCTCTCAAAAGAATGTTGCTGTTTAACACAGTGTGCCACAAATGGAATAGTGGTTTTGAGTTATTATAGTATTAGTATTCTTATGTTCAATCAGTCTTGTCTTTAAACTCCTACTTGTATGACCCATATACATTTTTTGCAGGGACAGATTAAACATTCCTTAATGAAGGCAGCAGATGAATCCATGAACTGGTGGGTTGTATCCATCTACCAGCAGGTGGAGATACAGATAGTGTTCGGCGTCCAAGGCAGCAATGCCTTCTGGGACCCGAGGCTGCATAACCTGAAATAAATTGAGCTACAAAAGGAGCCGCTGTAAAGCAAATTAGGCTGGCTTTATTTAGTATTATAAAGAGAATAAAAGAAAGGGTTAAAAAGCTTGAAAAGAGCAACTAGTAATCATTCCCAAGGGAACATATTTCACAGGCACTCACAACTAGGAATCTGGAAACAATGCTCTTTCCTCTTATTACACAGTTACATTTATACTAACATTTGGCTTCTGTACTGTGTACTGCCCCCTCTAAACTTGTTTAAGCCAGATCTGTGGTGTTGATGTACATTCCTTTGTTCTGAGTTCAAACATTTGTGATCTACACTAAACCACAGAGCTAACCCTGCCGTTAGCCTCTGTGTCTCTCTGTTTCTTAAGCAGCTCTCAACAATAACTAACTTGAGTGATACTGGATGACCAGCCCCTCCATAGGTTAGTATATCTCTGTGTCCAGTAAGTGGTGGACATCTTCTTAGCTCCTGGATTCTTCTTTTGGGATACTTTAGCCAGTTGAGGTTGGGGGGGGGGGGGGGTGACTGGCCGTCTGTGCCTTCCTTGGGGGCATACCTGTCTGGGGTCCCTGCCTCACCCCATGTCCCCTTTGCCTCCCAGGTTGGGCTACTAGCTGTAACCTTCCTCACATCCAAAAAAAAGAATCTACAGCAATGAGAAACAACTACATCTGTGCAGCCGGGGGGAGGGGGGGAGCGCAGGAACGGGTGCTGGTGTTGTTCTGCTGCCTTCCTGTCCTGGCAGTGGTTTTTGGCCTGGGAGATTTGTTATGCTGCTTGTGCCGTGTCCTAGTGAGTGCCTGCTTTATTCTCCCCCTTACCGCGGTGTGGGCGTCGGAATAGCAGCTGAGGCGGCGAAACAGTGTTTCTGCTGCACTAAGAAGTCTGCAGCAGGGCTTTGTTTGGCGGGCTGTTCTAAGTCCTTACTGAGTGATGGCGTGAACCCGCAAGCCAATTTGTCTGAGGCTCCCACCAGTCTGCTGTTGGCAGTTTCAAAACTCTTGTGCGCAGCAGCAATATTTCAGAGGGCTCTGTGGTGAACTTCGTCCTCTCCCTTGGTGGTGGCTCAGGGGACCTTCTTGGGGACTGGGAGCTCCAGGGAGTCATTCTCCCAGGAGTTTGTCCTTCTGCTACACCATGCCTATGTGCCTCACCTGCAGGGTATCTTGATGCTCGTAGACAGCTTTGGAGCAGGTAGGAAACTCAGCCCCTGAGGACCATGCTCAGAAGAGGAGGAGGCTTAACTCTTTCAGAAGGGGCATCGTTGGGCCCCAGTTCCCCTTTGCCTTCCATAGCTGTGTTTTTGGGGGATTCCCTCTGCCCCTCAAGGGTAGATGAGGAGGAGGAGGAGGGTGAATTGGTGCAGGAGTCCAATGATCCTACTGCTGTCTGTTTTCCATAAGGACCAGCTTCCATCGTGTTTATCTAATGCCTTGGTGGCTTTAAATATAGCTGATTCTGAGGCGCAAGCTGCCTCTTCGAGCAATGTTAAATGGCCAGCACACAGAAGGCCTTCGAAGGCATTCCCGGTCCACAAGGCCATTCAGGAGGTTGATTTAAGCTCAGTGGTGGACCCGAGATGTCCCTCAAGGTGCCCAGGGGCAACGTCTCACCTTTTATCAGGTGGTTTCTGACCAGGCGGACAAGTTTGATCCTTCCTCCTGTGGATGCTTTGGTTCTTGAGAGTCCAGCTTTTTTGCACGGAAACGTTGCAGTCTGTTATGGTGGCAGCTCAACTGGGAGAGTATCTGACGGCATTGTAATCTCAAAGAGGCATATCTTCATATCCACATCAGCGATTGCGTGGATGTTCTTCAAGGTCTGGTGGTGGTAGCAGCATTCCTGTAGAAGGAAGGCATCGGCGTCCATCCCTACCTGGATGACTGGTTGATTCAAGCGGAGTCCGTAAAGGAGAATTGCAGGGCCACCGACTGGGTCATTGCGCTGTTGCAGTCTTTGGGTTGGGTTATCTACCTTCCCAAGAGACTTCTAGTTCCTTCTCAACAATTGAACTACCTGGGGGCTCACTTTGACATGGCTCTGGGACGTTGTATTCCTGCCAGAGGAGCGGATGCTCAAGCTCCGTTTTCATTTCCAATCTCCTGCGGTTGTCGAGTCCCTGGGCCTAGTTCAGGTCTCAGGCTCCATGGCAGCGACCTAGAGATAGTACCGTAGGGCCACGGCTCATAGGTGCCCTCTTCAGTTCTCACTTCTGAGCAGATGGTTGCTGCTGTTTTAGGATTATTAACAATGGTGCCATGGCTTCCCCTGGCACGGCGCAGTATGGCACGGTGGCTTCACAGCCCCCACTTTCGGAAGGGCATATCTCTGGTGGCCCTGCAGTAGATAGTCATGGTCACAGATGCCAGTCTCTCCAGTTGGGGAGCTCATTGTCTTGCCGCTATGCACATGGAACTTGGGTCAGCGATGGGTGGAAGCAGCTTGGCTGATCAATCGCCTAGAAATTTCGGACAAGTCATGAATGCCTTGCAGATGTTTCGGACCTTGTTGACGGGCAAGGAGGTTCTTGTGTTTTCAGACAACACAACGGAAGTAGCTTATATCAATCATCAGGGTGGCACTCTGAGCCCAGTTCTGGCGGCTGAGGCGAATTGTCACCTGTGGGCTGAAGCTCACGTGTCAGCAGCACACATGGGACAGAGTAATCTGCAGGCGGATTTTCTCAGCCGTCATACCTTGGAACCAGCGGAATGGGAACTGACTGCTGAGGCGGAAATGAGGCACGCCATCAATGGATCTCATGGCGACCCAGGTGAACACCAAGGTGCCCATCTTCTTCAGCAGATGAAAGGATCCCAGGTCCACAGGACTAGTCCCTCTTCTTCAGCCTTGGCTAGAGGACACTCTTCTGTACATTGTTCTCCTGTGGCCCTTGATCGGGTGGGTTCTGCTCAGAATCGGGTGACACCCAGGTCAGGTCATTCTGGTGGACCGGATTGGCCCCAGCGCCCTTGGTATATAGACTTAGTGCGGCTTCTTGTAGAACCGCCCTTTCGGCTTCCAGGTCTTCCTGGACCAGCTCAGATAAAGGATCCCTACTGCTTTGATCTTACAGCCTGGATGTTGAGCGGGCATGTTTGAGGATGAAGGGCTGTTCTGAGGTGGTGATAACTACCTTGTTTCAGGCTCTCAAGTGGTGTACTTCAACCGCATATGCCCATGTCTGGCGAACCTTTATTGTATGGTGTGATGCCTGTGCTTGGTCCCCTTTTCAGGTGTCAGGGCTCAGCTCTTGGCTTTTTTGCAGGATGGGTTACAAAAAAGGATTAGCCCTATAATTACTTTTGAGTTCAGGTTACAGCCCTAGCATGCTTTCGGGGCCGAATGTGTCTGGTACTTCCTTGGCTGCTCATCTGGATGTGGTGTGATACCTGCGTGGGGCGCTTCATCTGCGCCGTCCTTGGCATCGGCCCTGTCCACCCTGGAACCTTAATTTCGTCCTCAGGGCATTACAAGGTCTGCCTTTTGAACCTTTACATAAGGCTTCGGCTAAGGACCTCACTTTGAAGGCGGTGTTTGGTGGCAATGGCGTTGGTTGTAGGGTTCTCTGGGATTCAAGCCCCCTCGTGTCATGATCCTTTCTTTCAGTTTTTGGAAGTGGGGGTAACTTTATGGACACTGCCCTCCTTTTTGTCAAATGTCATCTCTGCTTTCATTTTAGCTTCTTTTTCTTCCTTTCGGGAGAAGGATTATCCTTGGATTTCAAGAAGCTTTGTTTTTTGGATGTGCATCATCGAGTCCTTCTCCACTACATGAGGCTGTCTAATGATTTTTGTAAGACCATCTGTTTGTGCTCCTTTTGGGTCCCCGTCACGGTGATGCGACTTCTAAACCTACTATTGCTAGATTTAAGGAAGTGATTTTCCTCTGCATACCTGTTCTGCGGCCGGTGGCGCCGGAGGCATTGCGTGCCCATTCTACTAGGGTGCAATCAGTTATATGGGGCGGAGACCTCTGCTCTGTCCCTGGGATGAGATCGGTCCAGGTGGCTACTTGAGCCTCGTTGCACACTTTTTCGAGGCATTATAGAGAAGATGTGGCTGCCAGATCCAATTCTTCTTTTGGAGTGGTGGTGTTGGCTCAGGGGCGACGGGTTCTCTCCCTGGTTAGGGACTGCTTTGTTACATCCCACCACTTCATGGATTCAGACACTGGCTGTGCTAAGGAAGGAAACATGTCTTACCTGATTTTTCTTTCCTTTAGCTGCAGCGGATGATGAATCCAGGATCCCTCCCTGGTCGCCAGCATCTCCCCTTTTTGTCCTTGTCACTGTGCTCTCCCCCATGCCTACATCTCTCTTTCTGTATGCTCCCCCCTCTCTTCCATTACTGTGGTGTTTATTGTCTTTCCTGCTTAGATAACAATGGAGAAATGGGCACACTTGTGAATCAATGTAACACTTTGAGATTGAGTTTGTTATAAAGCATTAGTTCTGTTCAGACAGTTGTGGTTTCTTTTCGTTGTGAGGAAAGGTTTTCTGGTTTGGTGCTGGGTTCTGCTTTGTGATAAGACATACTACCTATGGAGGGGCTAGTTGTCCAGTATCACTCAAGTAAATTATCTCTATCTTCTCTGCTCGTGGATGAATACAACCCACCCACCCGTTCATGGATTCATCTGCTGTTGCTAAGGAAAGAAAATCATAAGGTTAAGACATTTTTCTATACAATACATGGGCAGACCTACTGGCTTAGTTAGATCTCAACTTATATCATTTGTGTGGTATGGTATCCTCAAACCTCAACTGTCTCCAACATTTTGAGGACAAAATACACATTTACCACAGCTTTTGTGACCACCTTCAGACAAATCATCAGCAGGTCACTAGCCCCTTAACCAGGCAATTCAGAGCGACACAAAAGTTCTTTCAGATTTTTACTTCTATTAAATGTAACCTCAATGTGGAACCAGAAAAAGGTATGATAGTCACTACACTCCAGTGTTTCCTTAAAACCAGGAGTTAAAGCGGTGTACCTTAAAAGTCAAAATATCATCTTCCAAGGTTTGAGTAGAGTGTGGCATCAATACTGTTGTTGAATTTCACTCTATGATAAGCCTGTTTTAACAGTTTATGAAGGATAATCTCCCTATTGAAGTCTTTCTGGTAAATCATGAGATGCTCTTGTACGCCTTACCTGTAGAACGAATCCCTGGCAGATAATGTTTTGACTTGTTGTTTTGTGGTATGTATTCTAGGGGTAGGAGGAGTTCCAGCCTTTATCACATAGACATATACAGTGAATCATAGCAATTAGGGAATTCCTCTTTTCAAACGGCCTGTCCCTCTTCTTTACACACTCAATCCCCTGCAACTATGTATATTCACACACACACACAAATGGATTGTAACTCTCTGTCTCTGAAGGGCTGCAGTAATTCCAAGCTGTTTTGTTTTCTTTATATTTGTTGATTCTATTCTGAAAACTGCTGGACGGTTTTTTATAGTAGGAAAATGGCCTTAATACCTATAGCAACTACTAAGTTATGTCAACTACTATGGCAGGGGCAGGACCACATTGCCAAGCTCTGCATACACCATATAGCTAGGGCCCCAATAGTTACTGGGGGCCCTTTGAGATGCTCATGCCTGAAGAGGTAGAATTTCCAACTGTCTAGTTTTAATGTGAAATCCTTCTGAATCCTGAAAAATGTCCATAAGGTTGGATGGCTAACATATGAGCATTTTTCTGAGTTTAAAACTGACCCTCACTTCCTGAGTGTGCCTAACCTACCTGCTTTTAGCTTAATTACCAGTGGACTGCGTGTAGACTCTAGTCAGTGGACAGACTAACTGGAGCACTAGAAGGCAGCCCTAGTCACACAGGAATGGAGGAGGTGAGCGGGGGGACAGCAGAAAAGCTGTTGTAGTTTCTGCATGGGGGGGGAAGAGATGAAAGAAATTAAGCACCTCAAAAACTGCTCAGTACATATATGGGAGAAGAAAATTCCAACTGCTGCAACACAATACAGTGGTTGTACCATAGTGCTCAAAGAATGGCACCTTTCAAACTGCCCCCCTGCTCGGACATAAAGCTGAAACCTATATACCCACCTTCACACACGAATAACCCCTTCATGTGCACACACAGATAAACATGTAATGAAGACAACTGAAAATACAAAGATGTTTGTACATGAAGAGGGGTTGAACAAATTCCTTGAGCCTGCTTTCCCATTTGCTAACTTTGAATTTTATGGATGAGTTAACATGAAGGTGGTGCTGATAGCATATGTTTTAAGGACTCTTGCAATACTTATGATTCAAACAGCTTGGTAGGGTTGATGCCACTGCTAGAACAGCTTGGTCTAAAGATAAGATTTCCCTTATCTCAGTCTTAAGAATTGCCTTGCCCTTATCTTTTGTTTTATTTTTCTGGATATATAATAGACTACCAACAGACCCATATAAATAAAAGGCTTACCATAATGATCCATCCTAAATACAAATAATTAGACTTTACATGAACTAGACAAAACCGAACTCTTGTCACCTGACTGGTTAACCTCACTGCTATTAATGAAAGCTACACAATACGCACTACCACTTTATTTCTTATGTCGAAATGATCGCTCTATAGTCGATGCCCTAACTTATGTTACATTTCACTCGGAAACCTCTATGCAATGTATTCTTCTTTACCATGTATGTATGCACCTTAATGCAATACCATTTGTAATTCTGTACCCGGTAATGGTGATCGCCAACATGGCATAATGTAAGCCACATTGAGCCTGCAAATTGGTGGGAAAATATGGGCTACAAATAAATAAATGGAACATCAGAATCCTATAAACAATGTCACCAGATCTTCAGTGGGCTGCTTCTAGCATAATATTATGCAACAGCTCTCTCAGAATAGTGGCGTAGGATATTCTCTTTTTTTTTTTTGAAAGACGAGACCAAAGCTTGATGAAATAACATGTACCTTGCAATTTACATTACAAGATGAGAAATCAAATGCTACCATTGTGAATGTTCTTTCAAATTAACCAGCTGTTGGACAGAATTATACAGAAGTTAATTGAACATAATATCCCTGATTTACAAAACATCTCTGAGATATTGGAACAATCTACAGAAATAATACTTGATAGAGCCACATTAATAATCTCCCTTGTTTTTTGAGGCAAGACTATAATAATATCCTAAGACTCTATTTTCGGAACTCTAAGGCTCAATTTTGTGGATCTAAAGTTTGGATGTATCCAGACGTGACCAAACAAACACAACAGAAAAGAAAGGTGTTTCTTGCTTTGAAACAATAGACATTGGGGGTTCCTTTTTTTTTTTGCATATCCATCTAAATGTGTAGTGTAAAATTAGGTCAAACTAAATATAATTTCTTTTCACTGGAACAACTGAAATCGGTTCTAGAAATGAAACAGACTGAAGTAAATGTAGAAATAATTTGGAGAAAAGACAGCTTTTACTTTCAGTATATATTACTTATTTTGAATACTTCTCTAACTCTATCACTCCCCCCCTCTCCGTTTTTGAGGTCTAAGAAAGGCTTATGTATTTCTTTAGTTTATTGATTAGTTAATTCTAACTTTCTTGTCCTGTATATTTCTTTTAATGTAATGTTTGTAAAGATGTAGGATGAGAATGCCAATATTACTTATTATTTGCCTGTGTTTCTATTGCAAGGTTATCCTTGTTAATTGTATATTAAAAATTAAAAAAAAGAATTATACAGAAGTTAGAGACTGACTGAGGACAAAATAACTTTATGAAAATTTAACAGAATGGGATCAAATTTGTCATGGAGGGAAAACATTTCAAAAATGGGCATGGTCTTACCCCTCTTCCCCCCCCCCCCCCCCCCCCCCTAAAAAAAAAAAGTTAGATAAATGAAACATGGTACATACAGAATTCCTTCTTTCAAACTTCTTACCTGCTGCTTCCTCTTCTGCAGTTTCCTGTGTGATCCAAACCGTGCAGGGCCTATTTGTGGAAGTTTTAAAATTTATTTATTTCTTTAGCATCCTATTAGACCAGTCCCGACAAGTGGGTTGTATCTGTCTACCAGCGGATGGAAACAGAGTAAGAAAATTGTTGTTAAGTGATTTGCCTCTTAAGACTATCGTGCAGTATAGAATGTTCAATATTCCTGTCTCCTAAGCAGATGGATGACAGGCTAACTGCCCTGCTCCTGGTCTAGTTTCTAACTGGTTTCAAAATGAGCTTTACATCTTGGGGTTTTGTGCTCCTGAGCCGATTGAATATCGAGTCTCGGTTGAGTTGGGGGTGACTGTCTCGTTCTCCTAAAACCAATTTCTCGGCTGTGTTTCTCAGTCTAGGTGGGTGTGCCTGCCTGGGCTCCTGACCCAGTTTATTAACCAGGTTTCACTTGACTTGGGGGTACCTTTTTGACATAAGCTTCTATTTGGAAAAAAAAAAACAAAAACCAAGCAGCTGCTGAAGTATATCTGTGAGTGAAATTCCTACTCCCTTTCCTTCCCCTCCCCTCCCCCTCACCTGCCATCTCCCTTGGAAGTCAGCCTGCATTTGATAAACCTGTTCTAATTTATTTAGGAGTGTCTGTACCTTTTTAAACACACAGGTATCTGACTTGTTTATTCCTCACAGCAGGGACTCTCCTAAACTGTCTGAGATACTGACAAGAAGCCTTGAACTTCTGGTTCTTTAAGCAGCTAATATTTCTCTGTGACTCTATGTGGAGGACTGGCTCTTTGTTTAAAGCTACTTTTGCTTGTGCTGTTTAAATTCTACAGTGTACCAGACTGGCAGAATTCTCTTTCATTTCTGTCAGCTGGGGTTTTTTTTCCCCAAGTGTTTCTGCATCTGATTACGCTACCCGACATTCCTGGCTGTTTGATTTACAGCAGGCAAGTTCAAACTTTTATTAGCTCTCCTCTCCTTGCATTAAAAAAAAAAAAAAAGGGCAAGTATTAAGTGCCTCTTCGCAGGTTGTGGATCCTGAAGTCTGCTAATTGCTAATCTTGTGAACTGTATTTGTGAATATGCTAGAATTAGTGCCATTTGTTTGTTAGTTCTTATATCTCCTGTACGTTGTGCCTCATGCAGTGGCGTAGCCAGAAGGCAATTTTTGGATAAGCCAACAGGTTGGATGGGTGGGCACTAAGGTTGCAAACTTTTTGAAAGAGAGAAACCCAGCACCTGATGCACCCATTCCCTGCCTCACCCCATGCTCCACCCTCCCGTTCCCAATAATTTCAATGAGGATAGCAATGCAGGCCACACTGAGGATAGGGAAAGTCTAAGAGACTGCACTCTTCAGTCCCCATTGAGCCATGGTCCCCCAACACACCATATATTTCCCCTATATCATGGCTTGTCAATTCTTTTGTGGCCATGACCCCATTATAATGGCAAAATAAATTGTGCAACACTGCCCCCCCCCCCCCCCCCGAGGTGCAGAATAATTATGTACCTATGGCGAGCCCACGCAAGTCATAACCCCATTTGGTTTCCGGCCCCACAGTTTGGGAAGCTCTGTCTTATATGGTATTGAAGCCAAATACATTACATTCACAAAGTCCCCTGGCCCTCCCCCAACAATGGATGCAGAGCAATGCTAGGATATTTCTCCATAAAACTCACCAAACAAATGTCTCTAGTGTAATCTCAATAACAGACATAGTGGACAGTAATACAAGTCACTTAGAACTTAGATCAAATCTATCATGCCAGCACTAACTTCCAAAACAAGGATTCTACCTACGATATTTTAGGGCCCTAAATATTACAGTGAGGCCCTAAAATGTCAATACATCTATTGGGAAAACTGAACAAGCCAAAATGCCAGATTACTATAGAATGCTACATAATTCATACTAACAGAATACCGTGGTTACACACAGAACACAAATACCAAGTACAGAACAGGTGACCACAAATATAAACAAATTAAACCGAAATCCCTAAGCCAGACCTTTCATGTAGTACAACACCAGAGAAATAGAGATGCATGTCCTATACTGTGCAAAAAAAGTAAGATGGCACATGCCAAGGATGGTGTTAGAGGAGGGCAACTGCCTTTGGTTCCCTGGCCAGAGAGAGCCCCAAGCCTGCAGGAACCTAAAGAAGGTGCAGCCTGGTAGTAGGCCTTGGGGTCCCTCCCAGATTTCTGCCCTGGGCCCCAGCCATGTCTAACACCAGATCTGGTAGGATGTACATTTCAAATTTAACATATTCTAATCACAAAATAGAAAATAAAATTTTCTCTACCTTTTTGTTGTTTTTTTTTTAATCATGTTGGTCCCAGGTTCTGGGTCCTGGTTTCTGCTTCCCTCTGTCTTCTCTTAACTTTCTCACTAGGGTCTCCTGTCCATTTGACATTTCTTCTCTCTCTCCATGCCCACCATCCATCTTCCATCTCTGTGTCCTTATCTTTCTCCATGTCCCCATCTTCCTTCTCTGTGTCCCTATATTTCCCTGTCCAGCATCTCCCCGTGTCTATATCCCTGCATCCATCATCACCATTCTATGTCCCTATACCCTCCCCCTGTCCAGCCCCTGTGCCCTCCCCCCATATCTAGCATCTCACCTATCTCTCCATATGCCCCCTCCCGTGTCTGGCATTGCCCCTCTGTGTCTATACACTGTCCCCATGTAGCATCTCCCCTTTTTGTCAGTGTGCTGTCCCCCATGCCTATCATCTCTCTCTTTCTGTATACCTCCTTTTGTCCAGCTTCTCCCCTCTCTTCCCCACGCCCAGGCAGCATAACATCTTTTCAGTTGGAGGGGCCAAACAAGCAAAACTCCTTAGTTGCCATATGCCCCTCTCCCTCCCACAGGTCCAGTACTTGTCTCCCTTCCAGCCAGTCAGCCTCCCACAAGTCTAGCATCTCTCACCCAGCCAACCAGTCCCACAAGTGTAGCTCCTCTCCTTTCCAGCCAACCAGTCCCCCCCTCCCCTGGGTCTTTCCAGCTAGCCAGCCCCCTTTCTACAGGTCACTTCTCTCTAGCTAGCCAGCCCTCTTTCCACAGGTCCAGCACCTCTCCCTTCCCTCCAGCTCCCTTTCCATGGGCCCAGCACCTCTCCAGCTAGCCAGCCCCCTGTCCGCAGGTCCAACACCTCTCTCCCTTCCCTCCAGCTCCTGCAGCATTGCTTTCCAGCTAGCTAGCTAGCAAGCCCCCTTATATGGGTCCTGCACATCCCTTCCGTACAGTCCCCTTTCCATGGGTCCACCACCTCTCTCCCTTCCTTTCAGCCAGCCAGCCCCCCACCCAACAGGTCCAGCACCTCTTTTCCAGCTAGCCAGCCCCTTCCTTCCCTCTAGCACCCCCGCCCCAAGGGTCCAGCACTTTTCTCCCTTCTCTCTAGTGCCCCCCCCCCCCCTGGTTCAGTACATTTTCCCCCTCCCTCCAGTGCCCCTCCCGGTCTAGCACTTTTCTCCCTTTCCCACCTCCAGCCCCCAAATTGGTGCTATCCAGTAGCAATTCACAAACACACAGACTCGCAGTAGATCTGGAGTTCCCTTTGCCGCGTCGTGTGTGTGTGTGTGTGTGTGTGTGTGTGTGTCAGCTAGGTTGTACAGTCGCCACTTGTATTGAAATAGCCAAATATCTTCTTTACATTCAGCATGTTGTAGTGTTCCAAGTCAGCTGTGTAGCATGGTTACTCTGTCACTCTGTATATGTAACTGCTGCAGCAGCAGCAGCCATAGAACACAGTTCCAGTGGCTGTCTAAGGCTCAGTTATGGACGCTGTGTATATGGCACAGTTGCAAAGCCACCTATTTGACATCGGATGTACCAGCTGTCTGTGAGCCATTAGATGCACATTTGTGTGGCTTCCCAGGTAGCAGCTGACTGCATGACATCACTGTGGTATCCATAAGTAGGGCACCAGATACAGAATCTGCATACATGTCATAATATGCACTTTCCATAACTGCCATATTATATGCAGCATCCATAGATATGGCTTCAGCTGTAGCATGCAAGCAAGTTGCGTCAGATGCAATGGCCACACCTGTATGATGTCAGTTACCAACCACAGCTACCTCTGGCACCAGCTACTGCAGCTGCCTCTGTCACTAACCACTACAGTCGCCTATATGGCACCACTTGTAATGGCAGATTATGGCACCTGGTTCTATAACTCCTGCTTCAATGGTGGCCTGGATGTTTCTAGTTTTGACAGCCACATCTATGGCTCCTGCTGCCACAGCTGCATCTCTTGATGCATTAATTTATGCTACTTGGCTGCTTCAATAGATTGTCTTCTCTGGTTTTGGTGGCTAATTAGATGCAGGGCCACCAAGAGACTGAGCTGGGCCTTGGGCAGGGCCGCCGTCACCCCTCCCCCCCCCCACACACACACCAGCATTGCCACTGCCACCCCCCCCCCATGATCGCCGCTACCACAACCTCCCTGGCCACAACTCCAAATACCTTGGCTAGAGGGGATCCCCAAGCCCTACCAGCAGAAGAGGCCCTCCTCCAGCACTATTCTTCACTCCGAGCATGCACACAAAGTGGGAAAAGCAGCTGCAGGGCAGGCAATGCAGCAGAGTGAAGAACAGCGCTGGAGGAAGGCTTCTTCTGGCGGGGCCTGGGGACTCCCGCCAGCCAAACCAGAGGCCCCGGCCCAAAGCCCTGTATCTGCTCCTCCCCAGCCTTTAAGGGGGGACCCAGCACCGAAGTTTTCTCTTTCCTGCTCCTGTCGAGACGCGATCACCTGGGTCCCGTCAGGAGAGAGAGAGAGACCCCGGTGCCAGGTCCCCCCTTGGAAGCCAGGCCCAGGGGAATTTTGCGCCCCTGCCTCCCCCCCCTCGGCGGCCCTGATTAGATGCCTTATCTACTCTGTATAACTATTTAAAATAGTTACGCTAGTTGCCCATATGGCTCAGGCTATACAAACCACCTATTTTTGTGCAATTGTACAGTCTAGCTGTTTTGCGCAGCTAACTCAATAGCACTGGCAATAGCCACTGCTGTTACACAACTTCAGGAAGTCTCTCTGATATTGTGGTTTTATTCTGAGACTAATAGGCTCACCTTCTTAGTTGTCCTGTCTAAGTGTCTCATATTTTGTGGCATGTCTCGGGGCCCTTATGCTCTCTTTTTGCTCTTTTGAGGACACGTGAGATTTCAGGCCTAAGTAGGGCATTCTTTGGTACCACATCAATCAATAACCATTCTATTTACCGGTAGATCCCGTTGGTCTCTCTTACTGTCAGTGAAGGATGATTTTTCAGTTTGCTTCTAGATTTTTCTGATTTGTCACAGATATAGGCAGGGAAGCACAGTGGGTTTTCAGCTCGTGCTGGCTTTCATCTTTTGGTCCATTCTCTGGATATTCAATTCCTTCAGGGCTTCCATTGTAGTTGCAATATTCCGTTCATAGATATGCTTTAGTCATACTGTTGACATTCAAGAAAAGCACCAGCTTTCTATTATTCCTACTTATCATGGGACTTCCTCCCTTCTCCTTTTCCATACACTTTGTCTTTCCAGAGTCTTTCTGACTGGTCTTGGTTCTTTCTACTGGGTACTGCTAGAATGGGCCTCTAAGGCTGTTCCCTCTCTGTCAGTTCTTTTTTTTTTTTTTCAACTGGGAAGGTTAATGATGCATTTATTTGCAAAATCTCTCTTTTAAGTGTTTCAATCTTTTAGTCTAGTCCTATGTTAGGGACACTGCTTTGCTACATCCCCACACATCTGGACAGGTCTGATAAGATGCTAAGGAAGGAAAAGTTATCAGGTAAGACATAACTTTCTTTCCTTTAGTCCTATCAGACCTGTCAAAAATCCCTCCCTGTCTGATTAATTTTATTTTGCTTACAAGCTATATTTTTCAGATATCACTGATTCTACTTTTAAGTTTTCTTAACCTGTTGTATGTCACATGTTTCCTGACAGTGAAATAGCTGCATGTCAGTGTATATGCTTCACTGACTGATAAGATTATGATCTAATTGAGACATTTGGTCTTGAAGTTTCAATATTGTCCATCAGGTGGATTTTTGAGCACTATTGCTTGGTTGTTCGAAATACTGAACATTCTGTGCTGCACAATACCCTTAAAGGGTGAATCACTTGAACTATTTCCTTGCTGTCTTCATCTGCTGGTAGATGGACACAACCCACTTGTCTGGATTGAGCTGATGGGACTAAAGGAAAGAAAGTTATATCTTAGCTGATACCTTCTCCATTTCAATGATGGCCCAACTTGCTTGTTTTTCTAGGTTCTACCAAAAGCTTCATCCTGGCCATTGTGCAGCAAGGGCGGGCATGCCAGTACACAGCAGCAGGTGAGCTGCCTAACTGCTCGATAGCTCTTGCCAAAACCTCCAATGACCTGTTCTTGGCCAGCTCCAAGGGCCTTTTATGATCTATGTGCTTTTTTAAAATCCTGTTGGTCAACATACAAGTACATTCATTCTTCAGCTCCTCATTATTTCTCCCCACACCTCTCCCTGGGCCTCCGTTCATCTGGTAAGCCACTTACTTACTCAGCTGCCTAAAGATGCTAAGAAAAGCACAATAGACCTAACCAATTATCACCCAGTAGCATCTATTCCGCTCATAACCAAACTCATGGAGGGCATAGTGACGAAACAACTCACTGAATACCTAAACAAACACTCAATCCTGCACGAGTCTCAATCAGGATTTTGGTCAAATCACAGCACCGAAACTGTTCTAGTGTCTGCAATGAATTAATTCAAACAAGCAATTGCAACTGGTAATAACATACTCCTCCTACAATTCAACCTGTCCAGTGCCTTTGACATGGTTAATCATGGACTACTATTACATATACTAGAATACTTTGGAGTACTAGGAGGTACAGTTCTCAAATGGTTCAAAAGATTCGTGACCACAAGATCATACCAAGTAACAACGAACGCAGACAGATCACTCCCATGGACACCTGAATGTGGAGTCCCCAAGGATCCTCCCTCTCACCAACCCTCTTTAACCTAATGATGATACCTTTAGCCAAACTTCTAGCCAATCAAAACCTCAACCCCTACATATATGCAGACGATGTCACGATCTACATCCCGTTCAAACATGATCTAAATGAAATCACCAACGAGATCAACCAAAGCCTCCAAATCATGCACTCCTGGGCGGATGCATTCCAGCTAAAACTTAACGCAGAAAAAAACACAATGTCTTGTACTCACCTCACAACATAACACAAACAACTTCTCCACCATAACCACACCATACTGTTCTCTTCCCGTCTCACAAAATCTGAAAATTCTTGGAGTTACCATTGATCAAAACCTCACACTCGATGCCCACGTGAAGAATACAACGAAAAAGATGTTCCACTCCATGTGGAAACTCAAAAGAGTAAAACCTTTCTTGCCGCGATACATCTTCCGTACACTGGTACAATCAATGGTAATAAGACATCTGGACTACTGCAACACACTCTACGCTGGCTGCAAAGAACAGACTATCAAAAAACTCCAAACAGCCCAGAATACTGCCGCCAGACTCATATTTGGAAAAACTAAATATGAAAGTGCAAAACCCCTAAGAGAGAATCTTCACTGGCTTCCACTTAAGGAACACGTTGCGTTCAAGATCTGCATGATTGTACACAAAATCATTCACGCAGACGCCCTAACCTACATGCTAAACCTCGTGGGCCTGCCTCCCAGAAACGCCATAAGGTCATCCAGCAAATTTCTCAATCTACACTTCCCCAGCTGTAAAGGACTAAAATACAAGCTGATACATGCCACTACCTTCTCTTACATGAACACGCAGTTGTGGAATGCACTACCTACAGCCCTGAAAACTATTGACGAAACATCTAATTTTCGCAAATCTCTGAAGACATATCTCTTCAATAAGGCCTACAAAGAAAACCCATAGCCTTACTAAACTACCTCACCAACTCACCCCAGTTATGAAAGTCCACCTTCTACACTTACCCACCTAACACTTTCCTTCTTTCTTCCCTTACTCAATCTTTGTACACTACTAATTGTATCTGATATCCTGGAATGACAATGTCATAACAAAACTCTGTAAGCCACATTGAGCCTGCAAATAGGTGGGAAAATGTGGGGTACAAATGCAATAAATAAATAAATAAATAAAGAATATCTAAGTTGTGACGATCTCATCAGTGAAGATGGAGATGACATCAGTGACTACCCAGTAGAATTCCTCAATTCTTTAAGTCCTTCCGGAACTGCGCCACATATTTTAAAAGTGAAGAATGGATCAATTGTTATGCTACTACAGAACTTAAACAGTAAAAGAGGCTTATGTAATGGAACTCGACTGATTGTTGTAGACTTAAAACCAAACTTAATAATAGCAGCAAAGTTAAGTAACAATACACAATCAGAAACAGTCTTCTTTCCAAGAATTGATCTTATAACAGAATCAGTATTACTATTTAAACTTAGAAGACGACAATTCCCACTGAATTTAGCCTTTGCAATAACCACAAATAAATCACAAGGACAAACTTTAGACAAGGTGGGAATCTACTTACCAAACCCTGTGTTCAGCCATGTACAGCTGTATGTCACATTCTCAAGAGTTAGAAATGCTTCAGATGTAAAAGTTTTAGTTAAACAGACATTAGAACAAGGTAAATTAATCGAAGGATCTAATGCTGTTTGCACCAAAAACATAGTATACAGAAGTGTATTGTAAACATAAACTATAATTGTGTTCAACAATTAATAAATAGCATTTCAAAAATAAAACAGCGTGACTGACTATTTCATTACATACAACAGAAATGGCACCTGTTATAACGGGCTTTCTCTGAGGACAAGCAGGTTGCTTGTTCTCACTGATGGGTTGACGTCCATTGGCAGCCCCAGGAATGGAAAAAATCTTGATAGCAACAAAGCTTGCTAGCCCTCGTGCGCACATGTGCACACTGCGCATGCGCGACCGTCTTACCGCCTGCAGAGCTTCGAAAAATCTTCATCAGGAATTCAGAATGTAATTTTCTGAAATTGAAATACTACTACTACTTAACATTTCTAGAGCGCTACTAGGGTTACGCAGCGCTGTACAAAATAAACAAAGAAGGACGGTCCCTGCTCAAAGGAGCTTACAATCTAAAGAACGAAATGTCAAGTTGGGTAGTCTAGATTTTCTGGGCAGAGGTGAAGAGGTTAGGTGCCGAAGGCGACATTGAAGAGGTGGGCTTTAAGCAGAGATTTGAAGATGGGCAGGGAGGGGGCCTGGCGTATGGGCTCTGGGAGTTTGTTCCACGCGTGGGGTGAGGCGAGGCAAAAAGGGCGGAGTCTGGAGTTGGCGGTGGTGGAGAAGGGTACTGAAAGGAGGGATTTGTCTTGAGAGCGAAGGTTACGGGTAGGAACGTAAGTGGAGATGAGGGTTGAGAGGTAAGGAGGGGCTGCAGATCGAGTACGTTTGTAGGTTAGTAGCAGAAGCTTGAATTGAATGCGGTACTGATCGGAAGCCAATGAAGTGACTTGAGGAGAGGGGTGGTATGAGTGTATCGGTTCAGGCGGAAGATAAGACGTGCAGCAGAGTTCTGAACGGACTGAACGGTGGCTAAGTGGGAGACCAGTGAAGAGTAGGTTGCAGTAGTCAAGGCGGGAGGTAACGAGGGAGTGGATGAGAGTTCGGGTGGTGTGCTCAGAGAGGAAAGGGCGGATTTTGCTAATGTTATAGAGGAAGAAGCGACAGGTCTTGGCTATCTGCTGGATGTGCACAGAGAAGGAGAGGGAGGAGTCGAAGATGACACCGAGGTTGCGGGCAGATGAGACGGGGACAATGAGGGTGTTATCAACCGAGATAGAGAGTGGAGGTAGAGGAGAAGTGGGTTTGGGTGGGAAGACAAGAAGTTCGGTCTTGGCCATGTTCAGTTTCAGGTGGCGGTTGGACATCCAGGCAGCAATGTCGGATAAGCAGGTCGATACTTTGGCCTGGGTTTCCGCAGTGATGTCAGGTGTGGAGAGATAAAGCTGGGTGTCGTCAGCATAAAGATGATACTGGAAGCCATGAGATGAGATCAGGGAGCCCAGGGAAGAGGTGTAGCTAGAGAAATGAAGGGGTCCAAGGACAGAACCCTGAGGGACTCCAACAGAGAGCGGGATAGGGGTAGAGGAAGAACCATGAGAGTGTACTCTGAAGGTACGATGGGAGAGATAAGAGGAGAACCAGGAGAGGACAGAGCCCTGGAACCCAAAAGAGGACAGTGTGTCCAGAAGTAAGTTGTGATTGACAGTGTCAAAAGCGGCGGATAGGTCGAGGAGAATGAGGATGGAGTAATGACCTTTGGATTTGGCGAGGAACAGGTCATTACAGACTTTGGATAATGCCGTTTCTGTCGAGTGAAGTGGGCGAAAGCCAGATTGAAGCGGATCGAGGATGGTATGAGAGGCGAGAAAATCAATGCAACGGCTGTGAACGGCGCTTTCAAGTATTTTGGAGAGGAAGGGTAGGAGGGAGATGGGACGGTAGTTGGAGGGACAGATAGGGTCAAGTGAAGGTTTTTTGAGGAGAGGTGTGACAACAGCATGCTTGAAGGTGTCAGGGACAGTTGCAGTGGAGAGAGAGAGGTTGAGGATATGACAGATGGGAGGGGTGATAGTAGGAGAGATGGTGACAAGTAAGTTGGTGGGAATGGGGTCTGAGGAACAGGTGGTGCATTTCGAGGAGGAGAGAAGATGGGCGGTTTCCTCTTCGGTGATATCAGGAAAGGAGGAGAAAGAGGCCTGGGTTGATTGGTTGAGGGAGTGGGTGATAGGATGAAGAGGAGGAGAAGGTTTAGTGGTGAATTCGAGGTTGATCTTCTGGACCTTGTTGCAGAAGTAGTCAGCCAGAGATTGAGGAGAGAGTGAGGGGGGGTTGGGAGTGGAGGGCACTTTGAGGAAGGAGTTGAGGGTGGCGAAGAGACGACGAGGGTTAGAGCTGAGGGAATTAGTAAAGTGAATGTAGTAGTCCTGTTTGGCGAGGAATAGGGAGGACTGGAAGGAGGATAGCATGAATTTGTAATGAATGAAGTCAGTATGGGTGCGAGATTTCCTCCATAGGCGTTCAGCCGATCGGGAGCAGGAGCGAAGGTAACGGGTGCAAGGGTTGAGCCAGGGCTGGGGATTAGTGCGCCTTGTGGGATGGGAAACAGATGGTGCAAGGGTATCTAGGGCGGAGGAGAGAGTGGCATTGTAGTTGGAAACAGCTTTGTCGACGGACTCGGAGGACGTGATGGACGGGAGGAGATCAGAGATACTAGCAGATAAGGTGTGGGGGGGGGGGTCAATAGCCTGGAGATTCCTGGAGGTAGTGGTTAGTGTTGGGCCACGATTCTGATAATGAAGCAGCTTCCTAAAGCCAAAAGGTTTTTATGCTTCCCAGACTGGAAATGAGGACATGATGTACAGACAGTGTGTAAACTTCAAAGGAACTCCGGAAAAGACCGGGCTCCTCAGTGTTAACCATCTATGGGAAACAAGCTGCAGTTGAATAAGATATACCAAGATACATTGTAATATGATGTAATATAAACAAACTTTTAAGTTATTATTTGTTACATTTTTTTGGTGATTTTTTTCACAGTGTATTTGGGAGCACTGGTTTTGTTTGCTCACACTGTATTGAAAAATTGGGAGACTTTCAACAATCGAGAAACTTGTCCACCCTTAGGAGCAAATATTTACCCTTGGGTGCTGCTCCGTTTGGGTGAGTTAACACTCTAAGAATCTGTTGTTGTGTTCCTTAGATTCATATTTGTTTTTCTCTTCTTCTCCTCATTGATGTAGATTTTGTGATGTTTGTCAGTCTCTTTTTAAGTACTGTATAGTAAATTTCCAAATAAAAACCAATTATTTTCTATTAATTAATTAGAATGTCAGTTTTAAGAATGTACATATGCTAGAGCTGGTTTAAGACTTGGCAGGTACCCATGAGAAAAATCTCACTCATTTGGCCTTCAAATCTCTAGCATTGTGGTGGTAAATCTCCAGCATTGGGATGGCCCACCCTTGGCATCTCTGCTGATGTTTTAAAAATGTATGTCGAGACTTCTTGCGGAAGTCTTACGTGACTGTTGAGACCTATGAGACTACAGTGGAAAGTCTCGGCGCCGGGCAGCATAGCGGCAGCAGGCGGGCAGGAAAGAGTGGGGTTCTTTCCTGCCCCTGAAGAAGCCACTAGACCACCAGGGCCCTTCAAGGTAAGGGCTGCAGGGGCAATGGTAGCATGTGGAGGGGGGGCAGCAGTAGCATCTGGGGGGGATCCAGAGTATTCTCAGTGCCTGGGGGCCCAGAGTACTCTGTCTGTCCCTGCTGAGACATATATAGAGGTCTATAAAATCCTGAATGGAGTGAAATGGTTAAACACAAATCAATTCTTTATCCTTTCAAAAAGTACAAAGACTGGGAGGCACTCCACAAAATGACGTGGAGGGGCATAATCGAAAGGGGCGCCCAAGTTTTCCTGAGGACATCCTCGCAGGACGTCCCGACGAATGGGTGGGGAAACCCATATTATCAAAACAAGACGGGCATCCATCTTTTGTTTTGATAATACGGTCGGGGACGCCCAAATCGAGAAATTTAGGTCGACCTTAGAGATGGTCGTCCCCGATTTTCGGTGATAATGGAAACCGAGGACGCCTATCTCAGAAATGACCAAATCCATGTCATTTGGTTATGGGAGGAGCCAGCATTCATAGTGCACTGGCCCCCCTGACATGCCAGGACACCAACCGGGCACCCTAGGGGGCACTGCAGTGGACTTCAGAAATTGCTCCCAGGTGCATAGCTCCCTTACCTTGGGTGCTGACTCCCCCAAACGCATCCCAAAACCCACTACCCACAACTGTACAACACTACCATAGCTCTAAGGGGTGAAGGGGGGCACCTACATGTGGGTACAGTGGGTTTTGAAGAGCTAACCTTTACCACCACAAGTGTAACAGGGAGGGGGGGGATGGGCCTGGGTCCGCCTGCCTGAAGTGCATTGCACCCACTAAAACTGCTCCAGGGACTTGCATACTGCTGTCAGGGAGCTGGGTATGACATTTGAGGCTGGCATAGAGGCTGGCAAAAAATATTTTTTACATTTTTTTTAGGGTGGGAGGGGGTTAGTGACCACTGGGGGAGTAAGGGGAGGTGATCCCCGATTCTCTCCAGTGGTCATCTGGTCATTTCGGTCACCTTTTTGTGCCTTGGTTGTAAGAAAAACAGGACCATGTAAAGTTGTCCAAATGCTCATCAAGGACGCCCTTTTTTTCCCATTATGGGTGGAGGACGCCCATATGTTAGACACGCCCAAGTCCTGCCTTCGCTACACCTCCAACACGCCCCCATGAACTTTGGTCATCCCCGCAACAGAAAGCAGTTGAGGACACCCAAAATCGGCTTTCCATTATGCCGATTTGGGCGACCCTGTGAGAAGGACACCCATCTCCCGATTTGTGTCGAAAGATGGGCGCCTTTCTCTTTCGAAAATAAGCCTGATAGTAGCACATTTAAAACAAATAAAGAGAAAATATTTTTTTCATTCAAGGTGTAGTTAAGCTCTGGAACTCATTGCCAGAGCAAGTGATAAAAGCAGTTAATATGGCTGGGTTTACAAAAGGCTTGAACAAATTCCTGAAGGTAAAATTCATAAATCATTATTAAGGTAGACCTGGGGAAAGCCACTGCTAATCTCTGGGGTTAAGCAGCAGGTAATCCTGATACATCTTGGGAATCTTTCAGATACTTGTGTCCAGGATTGGCCACCGTTGGAAACACAATTCTGGTTTGACCCACTAGGGCAACTCTTATATTCTTATGATGTGCAGAGAAATCAAAAGTATTTTAGAAAGCAGAAGCAGGGAGACCAAAGCGAGGCTTGGCTTACAGGAAGAACAACAATAGGGAAAAAGGCAGACTGGAGAGGTCACAGAGCTAGATACAGAGAAACAGTAGGTCTGAACATAAGGGCACGGCCACAACCGTGACAGCAACTCAGTCAGTCCCAGCCAAGTCCAGTCCCAGATCTACATTCCAGGGCTGTATTGACCTAGACACTGGATCCATAATACTCCTATGAAGGAAGTACAAACCCCTTTGGTGCCAATCTGCCTTGACTTAAAATAACCTCAGTGGCATTAGGTTCTAGAACAGGGGTTCTCAAACCTGTCCTGAGGGACTATCAGCCAGCTGGGTTTTCAGGCTATCTCAAATGAATATGCACTATACAACAGTATTATTGGGGTAAAATCTCACATAATAGTTGCATTCCATGTAATATTACAATTATACAAACAACTATTGCAAACCATTAATCTTTATTAAATTCCTTTCCACATCTATTACATTGTTAAAATATCACACACTATGCTGTTCTAATGCATAAAATCCAATCTCACACACAACATTACACATCAAATACACCTTTACATCAAAAATCAACGGAGAATGCTCCACACTCCTTACTGTACCTTCTAGCAGCTAGCTGAAAATGCAACCGGTATCCAAATATTTCCTGCATTAACCTGCATTAAAGTGGAAAAAAAAAAAGATTTATGCAGCCACCTCCTCATTGGTTTAAGGTGTATATAATTTTTCTCTATAATTTTTATACTTTTTCATGTTTTCATGCTTTTTTCTGTTTCTTTATACAACACGCTTCAGATTTTCAATTTAAACTGTTTTTTTCAATGACTTTTCAATAAAGTTAATTAAATGAGAATACTCATCTCAAGATGAACTCAGGAACATTCAGTCAGGGGATTACTTAATCCAACATACACTATGTTTCGCCCTGGAACTGTTTCAAGAAACAGCCCCTAGTTTCAACGGCGCCGGCATTTTTCAGCCTTTGTACGTTTGGGAAGCTTGCCAGGTGCCCTTGGCCTGGATTGGCCGCTGTCGTGGACAAGATGCTGGACTCGATGGACCCTTGGTCTTTTCCCAGTATGGCATTACTTATGTACTTACTCACAAGCTGTGAAAAGCTGAAGCGTGTTGTAAAAAGAAACAGAAAAAAACATGAAAAGAATGAAAAAGTATAAAAATTATAGAGAAAAATGATATACACCTTAGACCGATGAGGAGGTGGGTGCATAAATCTTGATTTAAAAAAACTAGTTCAGTAAGTAGCACCGCTGAGGTCTTTGGTAAAGCTAATATAAACAGGAGGGTATTGTCATGTTGGATTAAACCTGGATTTAGACATTTATTATGCATATGCGTCTTAATCCTGAGTGCAGACAGCTGGGATATACAGTCCAAAACTCAAACGTGTGCATCTGGCAAGGGGACATGGTCTGGATGTATTTTGGGTGGGACAAGGGCAGGTCAAAAAGGTACACATTAATTCCACATTTCAGCAGGAACATTCACATTTACGTTTGCCATCATGAAATCTATATTTAGGAAAGTTGCTCATGCTACATGTCTTAATGTGATGGAATGGAATGGGGCTAGGTCCTCCAATAAACACAAACTTTTTCTAAATATGTAGGAGGCATATATGCAGTCATTACCAACCGACTCGTAGTTCAGTGTTAAATTCACTTTAAAGACAGAGAAGAGAAGCCAAGCTTCTCAAAATGGAAACTTCAATCATTCAAACCTTCTTCACTCCAATCAAGTTGGACCTATACCATAATTACTCACAGTTTGTTCTCTCCAAGAATGCCAAAGCTATATTGTGGTCCACTTGAAAAAAAAATTTAAACTTCAAACCAAGATGAGAAACTTGTAACCATTCTCCAAAGCGTTTCTCTCATTTATTTGTGTTCTGAAACACAACACCTCATTAAATAACACTGAGTTCATAGTTTTGACATTCTTACAGAGAACAAACTGTGAGTAATTATGGTATAGCTCCGACTTGATTGAAGCAAAGAAGATTTGAATGATTGAAGTTATGGGTTGCATTTTCAACTACCCACTGGAAGGTACTGGAAGGAGTGCGGACCATTCTCCAAAATAAGTGGACTTTAGTACTCCATTGAGTTTTGATGTAAAGGTGTATTTGATGTGTAATGTTGTCGTGTGTGAGAGAGGATTTTATGCATTAGAACAGCATAGTGTGTGACATTTTAACAATGTAATAGATGTGGGAAGGAATTTAATAAAGATTAATGGTTTGCAATAGTTGTTTGAATAACAGGGCTTTTTTTGAGGGGGTACTTGGGGGTACTGAGTACCGGTACCTTTTCCATTGTCTGCTAAAATTGACTCATGGACCCCCAAGTTTTAATGAAAGAGCTCAGGTTCTACACACCAATTCTGCCTTGTCACAGATTCTGTGACTGTTTGCAGGGGGTCTGGCTATTGTGGGGTGGGTCCCTCAGTGATCACCTCACCCCTGACGGGTGGCCTAGCATTTGAGTACCAGCACCTTTTTTTCTAGTAAAAACGCACTGATTGTAAAAGAATATGCACGAGACAGATTTGCAAGCCTACTATCTCCATTATATGCAAATCACTCTCATGCATATTCATTCGGGACAAGTAATAAAAACAACATAATAAAAGGACTGACCATGTTTCCACCATATTAAGTCACTGGTTGGTTGCCTGTAGACTACAGGATTAAATTTAAGACTCTGATCCTGGTTTTTCAAGTCTTGGATACTTATCAGTGGCATAGCCATGGGGGAGGGGGTTACCTTGGGCTCAGGCCCCCTCCAAATCTGCAGCATATGTTCAATGACTGAGGAACGGATGCCTAAGCCCCACCAGCTAGGGTATGGCTCCAGAAAAAGGAGGACAATTGAGCCCGGTTGGATTTTACTTCCATTTCTTTCAATAGAAGTAAAATGTGGACTGGCTCAATCTGTCCTTTTTTTTCCTGGAGCCATATGGTAACCCTACCACCAACTGAAGGAAACCGCTACCCAAGCCGTCTCCCTCTCTCTCATTCTGCTTCACCAATGAGGAAGTTGGTAGTGTGCTTCCATCTGTGGACACCAGTGCTTCCTGAGCATGCTCAGTTCAGGCACATGCTGCTGACTTCCTTGCTCTGAGGCAGCACAAGGGGGAGGGAGCAGCTCCATTGATTTCATGGCTGGCGGGGCATTGGTATCTTCACCAGCAAAGGTATGATATTTAATATGGTGGGGGGAAGGAGAAGAAATGCATGGTCTACCTAGTCTACCCATGAGCCCTCCCAAAATGGACTGCTGGCTATGCCCTGGTACTGGATAGCCAGCTTCCTTCCTTAACAACCTGACTCTACATGTACCAGCCCGAGCCCTACATTCCCAAACTGATAGGCTCTTGTACACTCCTCCTCTCTCTAAAGCACAGTTTGAGGTTATCAAACATTTGGCTTTTTACATCTTGGCTCCATTGCTATGGAATTCATTCCCCAAATATTTGTGCATTGAGTGCTCTCTGCTTAGATTTGTCAGGCCTTAAAGCCCTTAACTTTTCCTTTGCCTTTAGCAATTGAAGCTGGTGGGTGATCAGGGCTGCTGCAACTCTGTGAAAATGCCTTCGGCTCTTGCCTGCTTTTCTTCCTTGTCCCTTCTTGTTTCCGACTTATATGTTATTATTTTTATAAACCACTTTGAAACTATGTGAATGGTGATATATTAAGAACTGTAATAAACATAACTCCTTGTGGGAGGGTTGTGAGGATTCATGTCTTGTTGTCCTCAGAGATCACCTGCTACTGTTAAGTAATGTATTTTCTCCAAGAACAGGCAGGATAGTAAAATCCTCACTCACGGGACTGTCTAGCTACAGGCTGCCTTCAAAAGAAAATAAAGGGAATAATACAACTATGGCACTGCAACAGGCAGATACCTAATTATTGTTAAGAACATAAGTGTTGCCATACCGGGACAGACTGAAGGTCCCATCAAGCCCAGTATCCTATTTGCAACAGTGGCCAATCCAGGTCACAAGTACCTGGCAAGATCCCAGAACAGTAAAATAGATTTTATGCTGCTTATCCTAGAAATAAACAGTGGATTTTCCCAAGACCATCTTAATAATGGCTTATGAACTTTTCTTTTAGGGAAGTATCCAAATCTTTTCTAAACCCTGCTAAGCTAACTACTTTTACCACATTCTGGAGCAGAACTGAAGTAACTTCCTGTTGATTGAAATGACAAAACTATCAATCAAGAGGGTGTCTCCCACTTGGAAAATATCCTGTGGATAATACAGTCGTCCAAAGGCCATTTGTGAGGGAGGAGAACTTGACTCAGTTTGTCTGCCAGGATGCTATTCTTGCCTGAGAGACATGTGGCCTTGAAGGCCCTACGAGAAAATGGCCCATTCCCTGTTCTGTCTCACAACATAGGAGGAACAATTCTGTTCCTCTTCTGTTTTTCCACATGACACATGGCTACTTGGTTGTCTATTTGAACCAGGAGCGTAGCTATGGGTGGGCCTGGGTGGGCCCAGGCCCACCCAATTTCAGCTCTGGCCCACCCACCCAAGCGCACAGACACTGCCCGCCCACTTTTCCTCCAAGCCCACGCTAGCACCAGCTCCCATTGCCGGCCACTGCTGCTTTTCCTATTGAGCAGCAGGGCTGGCGCTACAAAAAGAAGAAGCGCTCAGCTGACTGAGTTGAGCGCTAAGGACAAAAAAAGTTGAAAAAAAAAAAAGCGCAGCACCTCCGCAGGCAGCCTTGAGGCATTGACTGCTGGTTCTGCAGGCTCTTCCCGTCTACTACTTACTACTACTACTACTTAGCATTTCGATAGCGCTACAAGGCATACGCAGCGCTGTACAAACATAGAAGAAAGACAGTCCCTGCTCAAAGAGCTTACAATCTAATAGACAAAAAATAAATAAAGTAAGCAAATCAAATCAATTAATGTGAACGGGAAGGAAGAGAGGAGGTAGGTGGAGGCGAGTGGTTACAAGTGGTTACGAGTCAAAAGCAATGTTAAAGAGGTGGGTTTTCAGTCTAGATTTAAAGGTGGCCAAGGATGGGGCAAGACGTAGGGGCTCAGGAAGTTTATTCCAGGCGTAGGGTGCAGCGAGATAGAAGGCGCGAAGTCTGGAGTTGGCAGTAGTGGAGAAGGGAACAGATAAGAAGGATTTATCCATGGAGCGGAGTGCACGGGAAGGGGTGTAGGGAAGGACGAGTGTGGAGAGATACTGGGGAGCAGCAGAGTGAATACATTTATAGGTTAGTAGAAGAAGTTTGAACAGGATGCGAAAACGGATAGGGAGCCAGTGAAGGGTCTTGAGGAGAGGGGTAGTATGAGTAAAGCGACCCCCGTCTCTTACATCACTGCCCCTGCGTCGCTCCAAGGCTGCCTGCGGAGGTGCCGCGCTTTTATTTTTCAATATTTTTTGTTGTTAGTGCTCAGCTCAGTCAGCTGAGCGCTTCTTCTTTTTGTAGCGCCGGCCCTGCTGCTCAATAGGAAAAGCAGCAGTGGCCGGTAATGGGAGCTAGGGCTGACACTGGCGGGCCTGAATCAGGAGAGGGAAAAAGCAGATGGAAGGATGGGGAGAGAAAGAGGGAAAAAGCAGATGGAAGGATGGGGAGAGAAAGAGGGAAAAAGCAGATGGAAGGATGGGGAGAGAAAGAGGGAAAATGGATGGATGGGGAGAGAGACACTGGATGGAAGGATGGGGAGAGAAAGAGGGGAGATGGATGAAAGGATGCAGAAAGAAAGGGGAGAGACTAGAAGGATGTGGAGAGAGAAGGGACACTGAACAGAAAAGGGTAGAGAGATAGAGAGACACTGGTTAGAAGGAGGTAGAGAGACACATTAGATGGAAGGATCAGGAGAGAGGGTAGATGGGTGGAAGGATGGGGAGAGAAAGAGGGAGACGCTGGATGGAAGAATGCAGAAAGAAAGAGGGGAGACTACTGGAAGGATGGGGAGAGAGAGGGGAGACACTGGAAGGATGGGGAGAGAAAGAAGAGAGCTGCTGGATGGAAAAGGAGAGTAGTGAAAGACTGGAGAATAAGAGGAAGGGGCATGGGGAGAACAAAGGTAAGAAAAAGATGAAAAGCCATAAGTAGATGAAGGAAATTAAAGAATGGATAGTAAGAATGAATTAAATCTGGACAGAGAGAGAGAGAGGCAGAAAAATATTGAAGAAAGCAAAGAAAAAGGAGAGAAAAATGAGAAATGGCCAGGAAACCGTTGCAGAAGAGTTAAGCGAAAACGAAGGAAAGCAGAATCTAGAGACTGGGAGCAACACAATGAGAAAAAGTAAATGGCCATACAACAAAGGTAAAGAAAATAAATTTATTTTTAATTTAGGATAAAGTAATATGGTACCTTTGTTAATAAAGTTTCAGAGACCAATACTTCCTTCCTTAGGTCAGGACAGGATACCGTAACAACATTATACTGACATTAGGCAGGAGGTTTTGGCCTCTGAAAGCTCATTGAAAAGGGTGTTAGGCTATTAAATAAATTGTCTGAAATCTAATGCACTGAAAAGCAGCACTTTACCCTGTGTGACAAATGCATCTGATTAGTGTGACTAAATTTTGCTGGGGGAGGGGGGTAGAAAGAAAATTTTGTGCCCACCCACTTTGGGTTCAGGCCCACCCAAAATTGGCAGTCTGGCTACGCCACTGATTTGAACTAAGATAATCTTGTTAGACAACCTCTCTGAAAGCCCTTGAGGCATTCCAAATTGCCTTTAGATCTAGGAAGTGTATCAGGTCTACATGAGCTCGCTAATCCAGTTCAGATGTATCTGCTGTTAGAGTAGCTTGAATTTGAAAGGACACTTTTTTGCCAGATTGGAATGACCTGTCCACCAGGACTGAGTCTCAGAGAGGACTGATAACAGATGTTATGTCCAGTGGCTTGACTCTACTGCGTGGATAGTATCCATTAGGCTTGCCTGAAATGAAGGTGTGCCAAGGGTGTCACATGCACCATGGATGCCATTTGACCCAACCTCTCAAGATTTGTTCATTTGATACTTGCTGACAGTTGAATTTCCTCCACAATGGATATTATTGTCATGATCCTTTGTTGTGGAAGAAAGGCAGAAGCTTGAGTCATGTTTAGCAAGACTCCTATGAAATCCAGTTGTGTTGAGCTTAAATGAGATTTGGAATAATTTATGACAAACCCAATTAACTCCAACACCTAAATGATTAAGCATACTGATATATATCTCTGCTGCTTCTCAAGATGTATGCTTTACCAGTCAATCATCCAGATAGGGAAACACATACACTCCCAGTTTGCATAGATATGCTGCTGTGACTATTAGGCACTTTGTAAATACTTGAGAAGAAGATACGAGGCCATAAGAACATAAGCGTTGCCATACTGGACAGATCAAAGGTCCATCAAGTCCAGTATCCTGTTTCCAACATTGGTCAATCCAGGTCACAAGTACCTGGCAAGATCCCAAAAGAGTAAATCAGATTTTATGCTGCTTATCATAGAAATACAAAAAATGCAATAGAATGGCTGTACTTAATCTCAAAAAAACTTTGTATGTTTACACAACACTGGTTGGATTAAGATCTATTACAATAGAAGACTAATTGGCTACGGAGGTTGTCTCATAGTATCTTAGACGTCCCGATATACCATTTATTGGTCTGGTTCAAAGGACTGAATGTGTTTCTAATCATTGATAGCCTCCAGCCATCCAGTAGTACACAAAAATATGCTCATATGCGTCTGTAAGCTTAAATCAAAGTCTGTACTACTGTTCAAATATTTAAAAAAGTCAACATTATTGTAACAAAATACAAATAATGTACTAAAAGTACTTAGCTTGCGGGCTCCAGGTTAACTCCAATTATTTTCTGAAGCTGGAGCTTCCCAAGTTGTATCGTAACTGAATAAAGTTTGACTAGCAACTCCGATGCCGTTGTACGCCCGACAGGACCCTGTTTCGCGGTCTCTGGCTTTGTCAAGGGCATAAATCACTGCAAACGGAAACGAAATTGTAAGTGTAAAGATAAAAGACATTTAGTTAACATATACTTGCTAAGCCCTCCCGGCGTCTGGACTCACAGTATTTTCGGCTGAAATAAATGTGTTGCCAGCTAAAATGGCGCTGGCGTTTTGAGTTATACCTATCTAGACTCCACCTCTATAGGCTACGTCAGAGACAGCAACTTCAAGTGATGACGGTATATCTCCAATCATCGTAGCGTATGCATATGGATCTATGTTTTCTAAACTCCACCTCTAGGAACTACGTCGCGAACAGCTGATCGAAGTTGGAATTAAGGTTAAAGCTAAAAGAAACAGTTCCATTGCAGATAAGCATTCAATCCATATGGCTCAAGTGTGTTCAGACGAAAGATCCATTGTGTTTCTCTTTGTAGTAGTAATCTGTTGATGTTACCTCCACGAGCATTGGGTATGCTACAATCTATAACCATACATCTAAGCGATTCAGTGGAGTGCTGATTTGCAATACAATGTTGAACTAGCGGAGCTCCTGTGGTTTGAGTGGAGATTCTTGAGGTGGAGTTTAGAAAACATAGATCCATATGCATACGCTACGATGATTGGAGATATACCGTCATCACTTGAAGTTGCTGTCTCTGACGTAGCCTATAGAGGTGGAGTCTAGATAGGTATAACTCAAAACGCCAGCGCCATTTTAGCTGGCAACACATTTATTTCAGCCGAAAATACTGTGAGTCCAGACGCCGGGAGGGCTTAGCAAGTATATGTTAACTAAATGTCTTTTATCTTTACACTTACAATTTCGTTTCCGTTTGCAGTGATTTATGCCCTTGACAAAGCCAGAGACCGCGAAACAGGGTCCTGTCGGGCGTACAACGGCATCGGAGTTGCTAGTCAAACTTTATTCAGTTACGATACAACTTGGGAAGCTCCAGCTTCAGAAAATAATTGGAGTTAACCTGGAGCCCGCAAGCTAAGTACTTTTAGTACATTATTTGTATTTTGTTACAATAATGTTGACTTTTTTAAATATTTGAACAGTAGTACAGACTTTGATTTAAGCTTACAGACGCATATGAGCATATTTTTGTGTACTACTGGATGGCTGGAGGCTATCAATGATTAGAAACACATTCAGTCCTTTGAACCAGACCAATAAATGGTATATCGGGACGTCTAAGATACTATGAGACAACCTCCGTAGCCAATTAGTCTTCTATTGTAATAGATCTTAATCCAACCAGTGTTGTATCATAGAAATAAGCAGTGGATTTTCCCCAAATCCACCTTAATAATGGCTTATGGACTTTTCTTTTAGGAAATTATCCAAACCTTTTTTAAATCCTGCTATGCTAACTACTTTTACCACATTCTCTGTCAACGAATTCCAAAGTTTAACTACACGTTGAAGGAAGAAATATTTTCTCCAATTTGTTTTAAATTTACTACTTAGTAGCTTTATTATGTGCCCCCTAGTTCTAGTATTTTTGGAAAGGGTAAACAAGCAATTCATTACCCTTTAAAGACACCATTATAGACACCTCATTATAGTCCCTCCCTTCAGCCATCTGTTCTCCAAGCTGAAGAGCCCTAGCCACTTTAGCCTTTCCTCATAAGAAAGTCATCCCATCCCTTTTGGCATTTTTGTCACCCTTCTCTGTACCTTTTCTAATTCTGCTATATCTTTTTTGAGATGCAGTGGCTAGAATTGCACACAGTATTTGAGGTGCAGTCGCACCATGAAGCAATACAAAAGCATTATAACTCTTTCATTTTTGTTTTCCATTCCTTTCCTTATAATTCCTAGGATTCTATTTGCCAAAAGGCAGAACGCAAAACAGGTATTGGTGTTTCCCTATGACAAATTGCAGTTACTTCCTGTTACTTGGATGTATCTCTATGAGGGAATATGAGTCCTTCATATTCAGAGAACATAGCCAGTCTCCTCTTTGGAGAAGTGGTACTAAGGAGCCTAGGAAAACTATTCTTAATTTTTGCTCAGTGAGATATTTGTTCAGGGTCCTTAAGTTTAAAATGAGGAGGAATCTTCCCACCTTTTTGTGACCAGGAAATACTTGTAATAAAATCCCTACCCCAAACCCCGCCCCTCCGGGCTTTCAATCATTTATACAGAGGGCCATGTTGATGGGAAAGAGAACCATTCTGCTTTTCTGGCGAGAGCCCGTGATGCCATCCATAGGAGCCTGGAGAATACAAATGATTTAACTTTTGAAGTTGAAACAGCGGGGAATCCAAGATTTATCCTCTCGTGAGGGCAAGCAACTACAAAAGACTTGGGCGAATTTTTGGGACACTCTGCAACCCACAGCGAGAAGTAGGATCCTAAACTAGTTGGACAATGGACATTGATTAAGATAAGACCGTAGAAAATAATTCCTAGTGCCGAAGGGTGGGAAGGTGGGGAGGGGCGGAAAGAAGATGGGAGGGGGTTTGGGGGGCTGGAAGGGAGGGTAGAAGTGGGGGGGGGGGGGGTTGATAAAAGAACAACTTATGTTAGATCCCTTGGTTGCTATATTGTACTTACCATTTGAATAAAGAAGATTTAAACATAAAATCCCTACCCTCTTTCCCTAGTGGAAGAATGAGTTTCCTGATGCTGAAAACTTGATTTTATGCTATCAAGGAGCAATTTAGAGCAGTGGCATAGCCATTGGTAGGCCTTGGGCCCCCCCCCCCCCACACACACACTTTGGGCTCAGGCCCACCCAAAATTTGTACTCTATTAGTATGGCTGACTGGGATCCCCAAGGCCTGCCAGCTGAAGACCTCCTCTGCACCAATCGAGCTTACACCTTGTGTGGTCAGCAACAGTGTTCCCAAGCTGCTGCTGCTGCTGGCAACTGATTCCCCCCTCCCCCCCCCCCCCCCCCCCCCCCACACACTGCATCCTCAGTTTTTGCACATATGAGAAACTGAGCATGAGTGGAGGCCAGCAGCAGCAGAGGCTCAAGGACCCTGTTTGTCAACCATGCAAGGTGTAAGTTTGCTTGGCTTGGAGAAGATCTTTGCCTGGCAGGGCTTGGGGATCCCTGCCAGATCAGGTATTTCTTTTAGCTGGAGTGGGGGGGTGGAGATGAAATTTGGGCATTTCTTATGGTTTGGGATGGGGCAAACCGGGAAGGGGGGCAGAAATGAAATTTTAGGCCCACCCTCCTTGGTCTTGGGCGCAGCCTAAATCAGTCATCTGGCTATGCCACTGATTTGGAGGAAGATCTAATAGCCAAAGTATTTATTTATTTGTAGCATTTGTATCCCACATTTTCCCACCAATTTGCAGGCTCAATGTGGCTTACATTTGCCGTAATGGCGGTTGCCATTTCCGATTAACAGAATTACAAATAGTATTGCGTTACGGCACATACATACATGATAACATACATGGAACATAACATATATGGAATAGATCATGGTATATATATATACCATGTGCGCACATACATGGTAAAGAAAAATACATTATGGTATTGCATGAAGGTTCCTGAGTAATAAATTGGATTATAATCTACATTAGGTCATCGACTGTAGAGAGACCCTGCTTTACACAAGGTTTAGGGTGGTAGTGCTATCCGGATTATTTAAAAAACCCACTGGTCTGAGGTTATAAGAGGACATCTGTTTGTGAATGTTTAGCCTCCCTCCTACAGGTGGTCATCCTGAATGGATATAGTTTCAGTCCCTTTGTTCTCCTGGAGCAGGGGCGTAGCCAGACACCCAATTTTGGGTGGGCCTTGGCCTAAGATGGGTGGGCAGAAGAACTCTGCCTTGTCCCACAAGTGATTTGGTCTCTCCCTCTCTCGCCTGCATGCCATATGGTCTATGTCCAACCGCCACCTGAAACTGAACATGTCCAAGACCAAGCTTATTGTCTTTCCACCAAAACCCACTTCTCCTCTTCCTCTACTCTCTATCTCAGTTGATGGCACCCTCATCCTCCCCGTTTCATCTGCCCGCAACCTCGGAGTCATCTTCGACTCCTCCCTCTCCTTCTCTGCGCATATCCAGCAGATAGCCAAGACCTGTCGCTTCTTTCTCTTTAACATCAGCAAAATTCGCCCTTTCCTCTCTGAGCACACCACCCGTACTCTCGTCCATGCTCTCATTACCTCTTGCCTTGACTACTGCAACCTACTCCTTACTGGCCTCCCACTTAGCCATCTATCCCCCCTTCAATCTGTTCAGAACTCTGCTGCACGTCTTATATTCTGCCTGAACCGATATACTCAAATCACCCCTCTTCTCAGGTCACTTCACTGGCTTCCAATCAGATACCGCATACAGTTCAAGCTTCTCCTTCTTACCTACAAATGCACTCAGTCTGCAGCCCCTCATTACCTCTCTACCCTCATTTCCCCTTACGTTCCCGCCCGTAACCTCCGCTCACAGACAAATACCTCCTCTCAGTACCCTTCTCCACCACTGCCAACTCCAGGCTCCGCTCATTCTGCCTCGCCTCACCCTATGCTTGGAATAAACTTCCTGAGCCCTTACGCCAGGCCCCCTCCCTACCCATCTTCAAATCCTTGCTCAAAGCCCACCCCTTCAATATTGCTTTTGGCTCCTAACCTTTATACCTTTCAGGAAATCTAGACTGCCCCTATTTGACTGACTGTACATTTGTCCTTTAGATTGTAAGCTCCTTTGAGCAGGGACTGTCCTTCTATGTTAAATTGTACAGCGCTGCGTAACCCTAGTAGCGCTTTAGAAATGTCAAGTAGTAGTAGTAATAGTACTATCAAACATCCCCCCCTCTCCTGTATACCTTTTTAAATAACAGATTTTCATAGGCAGTGAGCAGCAACTAATACACATTGCTCATGTTGACCCCAAAGCCTTCCCTCTGATGCATCTTCCTGTTTCCACATAGGTGGGAATACATCAGAGGGAAGGCTGTGGGGCCATAGCAAGCAGTATGTATCAGTTGCGTCTCACTGCAGGTGAAGATCTGCTATTTACAAGGTATGCAGGAAGGACAGTTGTTGGGAATTTTCAGCTGGTGGGGCTTGGGGATCCCTGCCAGTCACATCATAGGTGTGCTGCTACTGGGTGGGCCTGAGCCCAAAGTGGGTGGGCCTTGCCCACCAGCGCCCACCCTTGGCTACGCCACTGTCCTGGAGGCACTCAAAACCCTCTCTGCAGGCATCAACTGTGAGTATCCATTGTGGATATGGCCCTGTTACACTAGAAACACTTTTTCAAGTCACTGGGGATATTTCTGGACATATCTGGAAAAATAGCCACAGTGAAATCAAATGACTCGATGCTGAAAAGTTAGATTATTTTTGTTTGAACTAACCTGGTAACCACTTTACTTTGTGCCTTGTTTGAATTCACTATCCTACCCCAAACCCACTCCTCTTTTTTTTTTTTTTGTAATTTGAAAGTAGGTTGGCTCTGTTGACCTTAAAAGGTCAACAACTGGGCTTTAGTCAATACTTACAAAAAGGTTGAACTTTGCTCTGTTTGTTTATTGATGTCTACTGATTAATTGTTTTCTTATAGCCCTCCATACACTTTCTAGCAACAGTTATCTTTGTTTTTATTCAACCTAACAGAAATTGGAAAAGATTATACGTAAAGGGTCAAGAATGTTTGTGCATCTGTGGGCAAAATAAATATTCAAAAATGTAACAGCCTCTGTGCACCACTAGGGGTCAGGGCAAGTGGGCATTGCTTCTGCCTCCCAGCTTTTGGAGGTGCATGTGGTGGTGGTGGTGGGGGGGGGATGGTTTGGGGCTCTGGAAATGGGGTCCACTTGGACCAACAAGGTCTGCTTTTGTGGGGATGGGAAGAGTCTACTTGGGTCAGCAGGGTTCTTGGCGATTGGAGGTCAAATGCTGCACTTCATCTCGCACCACCTCTGCTCCATGCCTGCATCTTCACACCAACACTATAAGAATTAACAACAACAACAAAAAAAACTGCACTAGATTTAACTGCAGTTTTTAAATTGGAAACACATTTTTTAATTCAGCTATTTGCATGTGTTTGCATGCCCTCTGTGATATTTCCAGTGCTAATATTTCTTTATGCAGTGAGAGTAATATGTGAGAAAATCAAATGTAAACTGCTGGCTTACTGCCTCAGACCTTCTGTGTGCTGCGAAAAATGGCCTTGGCAATACCCTTAGCACCACCAGTCAGCGTCCAGATCACGTCCTCCGTCACACATGTAGGCACTGTGCTTGTCAGGACTTTTTCCTCCAGCACCCTGGAAGCTCTATCTTTATGAGTAGACTGATAAGATAAGGTATTAAATAGATCAAGCAAACAAGCATCACATCAGGAGGCAGGCTTGCTGCCAATGCCTACAAATTAAGACAGAGCAGGCTGTATGTGAAGGAGGGAAACACATATAAAGCTTTCATTTTCATACCTTGGTTAGAATTTCATTTGTAGTATATACAATACACATTGTGATTGCAAATGCAGTTTTGCCTAATGCATGCTTAAACATGCCTTCCCAGCAGCTTTGGCCAGGACATATTTGCCTGGAAATATTTCAGCATCTTATTTCCAGACTAGATATATTCACTATGAACACATCAGATCAGAAACAGCCCTGCTCTATATTTTCCAAAACAATTTAAGAAAATTAGGAACAACCAAAAGAGCCATGTAGCAAGATTTCAAAGCACACAACTGTCTTACTTGCTATGAAGAGTATCACCGAGTTCTATGAAAGAGTAATTACATAACTTATTGCTGTTACCTAAAAGTAATGTATGTACAGATTCTGACTAATTGATCATACTAATCTCTCACTTGTTCACACACAAGATGCTTCCTAAGCTTAAGATACCTACCTGTCCCTGTGTTGTTTTAAGTCATTAAAGGTGGCAGAACAAGACCTATAGGCCATCCAGTCTGTCCAGTTATTCCTTCCAAGGATATATCCCAGCTGTTAGTCATAGAAGCTGACTGCTTGTAGGCATTACTCCCTCGAAGGACCAGGTTGATGTGACTGCTACTTAATATATAATATAATAATTTATGTCTCCCTAGTCTGATTACCCCCCATCCTGCATCCTCCGTTTCCCTTGTTGCCCCATGTCCAGCATCTCCACACTGTCATCCTGTTCTTTACCACATCATATCTGCCACCTCCATCTCCATATTGGCTCCTCCCTTGGTGGTCCAGCATGTCTGTCATCTAATCTTCTGCCCCCTCCCAATCTAGCAACTTCCCCCAGTCTGGTGTCATGTCCACTCCCCCTCCCTCCCCCCAGACAGGTCTTGGAGATTGAATGCTTCCCTTCCAACCTTTGCCTGCTAAATTTATGGTTATAGACCAGTGCCCTCATGAAAATCCCCGTGAGATAATTTCAGTGTCACATAGGGAGACAATGATTGTTGTTTCATCAGTTCTAAATACACATAATCTGATATACTTCCATGAGCCTCCATGTATTACTTTATAAAATGTTTTCAGGATCTTCCATGTGCACAACGAAGCCCTGGTTCCCTGACCTGCAGCAACGACCATAAAGGAGACATAACATGGGGCCTTGAGCCTGAGCCTGAGCCTGCACCAAAGACTTTGCCACATTCCACCCCTTTTGCAGTTTTCTCATTTGTGAGGGGGTGGGTTGTGGCAGAACCTTTGGTACAGACTTAAGTCCTCATGCTTTCACACCTTTATGGCAGCTGTTACAGGTCAGGAAACTGGGTGTGTGATGGACAGGAAGAAGGAGCAGCGGTGGCTTGTGTGCTTACAATGGTTAAGGTGGTGAGTGTGCAGTATCATAGCTTGTAGGATATCACTTCTTATCCAAACAAATTTTTGTCTTCTTCCTTATTGACTCTCTATCATCATGGGTAGATAAGCACAAAGAGTGCCATACTTAACACAACACTCAAGCCTACTGTCCCATTCAAACGGAATGCCCTTGGTATGGGACCTAAAGTGACTGACTGGGTTAAAAACTGGTTAAATGGAAGGAGACAGAGGGTAGTAGTAAATGGAGTTTGCTCCAAGGAAAAGGATGTTATCAGTGGTGTACCACAGGGATTGGTCCTTGAGTGGGCTCTTTTTAACATCTTTGTGAGTGATATTGTGGAAGGACTGTCTGGTAAGGTTTGTCTCTTTGTGGATGATACCAAACTCTGTAATAGAGTGGACAACCTTGAAGGTGTGGAAGACATTAGGAAGGATCTAGTGAAGCTTGAAGAATGGTCCAAAAATTGGCAACTAAGATTTAACGCTAAGAAATGCAGACAGTATAGGGGGTGAAGTGCTTCTGTGTACGAAAGAAGAGCAGGACTTAGGGTGATTGTGTCTGATAATCTTAAGATGGCCAAACAGGTGGAAAAGGCAACGGTCAAAGCCAGAAAGATGCTTCGGTGCATAAGGAGAGGGATGACCAGCAACAACAACAAGGTGATAGTGTCCTTGTATACGTCTCTGATGAGGCCTCATTTAAAGTACTGTATGCAATTCTGGAGACCGAACCTACAGAAAGATATAAACAGGATGGAGACGGCCCAGAGGGCGGCTACAAATTGGTTAGCGGTCCTCTTCATAAAACGTATAGGGACAGGCTTATGAACCTCAACATGTATACGCTGGAAGAGAGGTGGGAGAGAGGGGATATGATGGAGATGTTTAAATACTCAGTGGCATTAATGTACAGGAAGTGAGACTTTTTAAAATGAAGGAAACTGTAGAATGAGAGGGCACAGGATGAAGTTAAGTGAAAAGAGGCTTAGGAGGAATCTCTTTCATGGAAAGTGTGCTGGATGCGTGGAATGGCCTCCCGGTGGAGGCTGTGGAGACTAGGACTGTGTCAGAATTTAAGAAAACATAGGATAGCCACGTGGGATCCCTTAGGAAAACGAGGAGTTAGTTGTTACTGAGGATGGACCATTTGGCCTTATCTGCTGTCATGTTTCTATGCTTCTAGCTAAGCTAGTGAGGCTGTTGACTGGATATCTGCCCTTCCAGGTCCAAATGTTCTTTTCTAGACAGCATCAACCCAGTTGGTATCTGAGGAGTTATACCCTGCTGCTACCAAACTGTAACCCTATAGCTTGTGGTGGCAGTAGATCATGCTACTTTTATTTGCTCCTTGTTTTCTTGAGGCCTTATTACCTTGCAGGATAGAACCCAGCCACCAAAGACCTCCAGGCATCACACCAGTTTTCTGATGAGTTGTAGTCTGTGTGCTCCAAACTAGTTACTCTATGGCTTACAATATTCCTATAGTTCATACTCCCTTTATCTAAACTTTACTGCTGTTTTGAAAAGAGTAAGTAAATGGTAGATTTTTTACAATAGTTCCAGCTCTCTAAACTTCCTCCTACCACTTTCCTCTGTGTCTTTCAAAACTCCTTGTTTGCACTTCGTCTTTTGAAAAGCTCATGTTTAAGTGCCAAAGAGGGGCATTTTAGAAACAAACATCTAAGTCAGAATTTGGACGTTTTACAAAGACGTCCAAATTCCGAAGCGGGGAGAAGGTTATTTTCAAAAAAGATGGACGTCCATCTTTTGTGTTCGAAAATACCATGGACGTCCTATGATTTGAACGTTTTGCGATTTGGACGTCTTTGTTTTTCGGCCATTTTTGAAAAAAAATAAAAAAATCCAAGTCTAAAATGTTCAAAGTCAAGCCATTGGGACGTAGGAGGAGCCAGCATTTTTAGTAGGCTGGTCCCCCTGACATGCCAGGACAGTAATCGGGCACCCTAGGGGGTACTGCAGTGGACTTCATAAAATGCTCCCAGGTACACAGCTCCCTTACCTTGTGTGCTGAGCCCCACCCCAAATTCACTACCCCCAACTGTACACCACTACATAAGCACATAAGCACCGCCATACTGGGAAAAGACCAAGGGTCCATCAAGCCCAGCATCCTGTCTCTGACAGCGGCCAATCCAGGCTTCAAGAACCTGGCAAAACCCCCCCCCCCCCCCCCCCCCCCACCCCCCAAAAAAAAAAAAAAAAAAAAAAATTAATAATGTTCAATGGACTTTTCCTTCAGGAATCTGTCCAAACCCCCTTTAAACTCCATAAGGCCAGCCGCTGCCACCACATTCTCTGGCAATGAGTTCCAGAGTCCAACTACACGCTGAGTAAAGAAAAACTTTCTCCTATTTGTTTTAAATCTACCATATTCTAACTTCATCTTGTGTCTCCTGGTTCTATTATTGTTTGAAAGTGTAAACAAACGCTTCACATCTGTCTGCTCTACTCCGCTCATTATTTTGTAGACTTATCATATCACCCCTCAGCCGCCTTTTCTCCAAGCTGAAGAGCCCTAACCTTCTTAGCCTTTCCTCATAGGGAAGTCGTTCCATCCCTTTTATCATTTTCATCGCCCTTCTCTGCACCTTCTCCAATTCCTTTATATCTTTTTTGAGATGCGGCGACCAGACTTGGACACAATATTCGAGGTGCGGTCGAACCATGGAGCGATACAACGGCATTATAACATCCTTGTGTTTGTTTTCCATCCCTTTCCTAATTATACTCAACATTCTGTGCGCTTTTTTGGCTGCTGCAGCACACTGACCAGAAGTTTTCAACATCTTGTCAACGATGACTCCCAGATCCCTTTCTAGGTCTGTGACTCCTAACGCAGAACCTTGCATGGCATAGCTGTAATTTGGGTTCCTCATACCCACATGCACCACTTTGCACTTGTCAACATTGAACTTCATCTGCCATATGGACGCCCAATCTCCTAGTCTTGCGAGGTCCTCCTGTAATCTTTCACACTCCTCCTGCGACTTGACAACCCTGAATAACTTTGTGTCATGTGCGAATTTAATTACCTCACTAGTTACTCCCATCTCTAGGTCATTTATAAATATGTTAAAAAGCAGCGGTCCCAGCACAGACCCCTGAAGGACCCCATTAACTACCCTTCTCCATTGAGAATACTGACCATTCAATCCTACTCTCTGCTTCCTATCCATCAACCAGCTCTTAATCCATAGTAATACCCTACCTCCAATCCCATGACTCTCCAGTTTCCTCTGGAGTCTTTCATGAGGCATGAGGCACTTTGTCAAACGCCTTCTGAAAATCCTGATACACAATATCCACCGGCTCCCCATTGTCCACGGTTTGTTCACACCCCCTCAAAAAATGCAGTAGATTGGTGAGGCAAGACTCCCTTCACTAAATCCGTGCTGATTTTGTCTCATCAGCCCATGTTTTTGTATGTGCTCTGTAATTTATTCTTAATAATAGCCTCTACCATTTTGCCCGTTACCGACGTCTGACTCACCGGTCTATAATTTCCCGGATCTCCTCTGGAACCCTTTTTAAAAATCGGCGTAACATTGGCTACCCTCCAGTCTTCCGGTACCACAGCTGATTTTAGGGATAGATTGCATATTACTAACAGTAGCTCTACAAGTTAATTCTTCAGTTCTATTAATACTCTGGGATGAATACCATCCGGTCCTGGTGATTTACTACTCTTCAGATTGCAGAACTGACCCATTACATCAGCCAAGTTTACAGAGAATTATTCTTACTCGCCTGCTTCAAATATCCTTTCCGGCACCGGTATCCCTCCCAAATCCTTCTTGGTGAAGACCGAAGCAAAGAATTCATTTAGTTTCTCCGCTATGGTTTTTGTCTTCCCTGATCGCCCCTTTAACACCACTTTCGCCCAGCAGCCCAACCGATTCTTTAGCCGGCTTCCTGCTTTTAATATATCTAAAACATTTTTAATATGTATTTTCGCTTATAACGCTAACTTTTTTTTCAAAGTCCTTTTAGCCCTCCTTATCTCCACTTTGCATTTGGCTTGGCATTCCTTATGTTTTATCTTATTATTTTCAGTCGGTTCTCTTCTCCATTTTCTGAAGGATTGTTTTTTGGCTTTAATGGCTTCCTTTACCTAACTGCTTAGCCACGCCGGCTGATGTTTGGTCTTTTTTCCTCTTTTTCTAATATGCGGAATATATTTGTCCTGTACCTCTAGGATGGTGTTTTTGAACAGCATCCACGTCTGATGCAAGTTTTTACCCTGCGAGCTGCTCCTTTTAGTCTTTTTTTCCACCGTTTTCTCCTCATTTTATCGTAATCACCTTTTCTAAAGTTAAACGCTAGTATATTTGATTTCCTAAGTTCACTTCCTTCAATGCCAATTTCAAAACTGATCATATTGTGATCACTGTTATCAAGCGGCCCTCGCACCATTACCCCCCGCACTAGATCATGAGCTCCACTAAGGACTAAGTCTAGTATTTTCCTTACGGATGAAGGGGGCAGCTATATGTGGGTACAGTGGGTTTGGAGGGCTCACGGTTTCCTGCACAAGTGTAACAGGTAGTGGGGGGTATGGACCTGGTTCCACCGTCTGAATTCCACTAAACTACTCCGGGGACCTGCATGCTGCTGTCATAGACCTGAGTATGACATCCGAGGCTGTCATAGAGGCTAGCAAGTAATGTTCTTCAACACACTTTTTGGGGGTGGGAGGGGGTTAGTGACCACTGGGGGAGTAAGGGGAGGTCATTCCTGATTCCCTCCAGTGGTCATCTGGTTATTTGGGGCACCTTTTTATGCTCAAAATGTCTAAGTTTTAGTGCTGAACGTTTTAGCTTTGTTCCATTATGGCTCAAAGACATCCAAGTTTTAAAGGAATGCCCAAGTCCCACCTGAACTCGCCCCAATACGCCCCCTTGAGATTTGGACGTCCTTCTGACAGACTTCGGAGAAAGACGTCTAAAATGAGGTTTTGATTATACCGATTTGGACATCTCAGATTTATGTCACTTTTGGATGTCCATCTCTTTCGAAAATGAGCCTGAAAATGTGCTTTCCAGGGGCGTAGCCACGGGTGGGGCCTGGATGGGCCTAGGCCCACCCAGTTTGGGTTCAGGCCCACCCAGCAGTGGAGCGGAGGAGTAGGCAGCGCTGATCCTGCATCTGCCTCCTCTCTGACGGCAGCGCTTCCCAGACGCTGCCTACTGCCGCCACGATCTACCTCCTCCCTCTGTCTCACTCTCAATAGCACAGCAGCGGTAGCGATTCAAACACGCTACCTCCTGCTACTAACACGGAAGCGTCTCCTCTGCAGAGGAGACGCTTCCGGGTTAGAAGCAGGAGGTAGCGTGTTTGAATCGCTACCGCTGCTGTGCTATTGAGAGTGAGACAGAGGGAGGAGGTAGATCGTGGCGGTGGTAGGCAGCGTCTGGGAAGCGCTGCCATCAGAGAGAGGGCGGGCAGGTGGAATGGGAGGGAAGGATGCATGGGGGTGAAGGAGAATAGCTGGACACATGGATGGGAGCGGGAGGGGAGAAAGGAGAGTCACGGGATGGATGATGGAGGTGGGGGTCAGGGGAGAGAGGAGAATTGCTGGGGATGATGGATGGATGAGGTGGGGGGCAAGGGAGAGAGGAGAATTTCTGGGGATGGATGGATGGATGGAGGTGGGGGTCAGGAGAATTTCTGGGGATGGATGGAGGTGGGGGTCAGGGGAGAGAGGAGAATTTCTGGGGATGGATGGATGGAGGTGGGGGGCAGGGGAGAGAGGAGAATTGCTGGGGATGATGGATGGATGGAGGTGGGGGGCAGGGGAAAGAGAATTGCTGGGAATGGATGGATGGAGGGGACAGGGGCAAGAACAGAATTGCTGGGGATGGATGGATAGGAGCAGGGGAGAGAAGAGAATTGCTGGGTATGGATGGCTAGAGGGGAGGGAAGAGGAGAGAGGAAGGTTGCTGGACATGGGTGGATGGAGGGGAGGGCAGGGGGCAGAGGAGGGTTGCTGGACATGGATGGATGGAGGGAAGGGCAGGAGAAAGGAGGCTGCTGGATATGGATGGAGGAGAGGGAAGGGAGAGAGAAGAAATGCTGGACATGGATGGAGGGGGAGGGAAGAGTGAGGAAGATGAGATGAGGGAAAAGGAAGAGAGGAGAAAATTGCACATGGATGAAGAAAATAGGCAGAAGCTGGATCCACTGGACAGTCAAGTCTACGGAGGACCCAGAGCAAGAAATGAAGAAAGGCAGAAAGTAAAGAATAAATGGAAAGGAAGCCCTGGAAACGGAAGTAAAGAGGACAGATAGCAGCAGAATCAGATACTGGGCCAGTATGATCAGAAAAACAAAGTCAGCAGACAGCAAAGGTAGAAAAAAAATCATTTTATTTCATTATAATGATTGGAACATGTCCACTTTGAGAATCAGGTGGTCAACATTAAAAGTTTATATTTATTTACTTATTTATGGCATTTTATCCCACATTAAACATGAATTAGATTGGAACCTGGGATCATTAATGTTTTTTTTTTCCTGGAGAGAGTAATGCATTGCCCCCCCCCCCCCCCCCCCCCCCCGGCTATAGCCAGCTGTGCAATTTTGAGGGGAGGTGCACCGGGGAGAGAGCCTGTTGTTAAACATTTAGCAGCACACCACTGTCTAGTGCCCACCCATCCAACCTGTTGGGCCACCCACACATAGAGTTCTGGGTACGCCACTGGTGCTTTCTGTCACACTGTCACACACACTGTCACACACACACACAGTCACACACACACACACACACACACACACACACACGTTGGTTTCTCACTATCTGCACAGCTTCCACAGGTTTCCTTTGGCTTGTGAAATAGGACAAAACTCACAGTTCAATGTGAGATTTTGCCAATAAATCCTGTCCTCGTCCATCTATGCAACCTTGGAGCTGGCTGTAAGTTTCGGTGTTATAGACCATCATTTGCTTCTGAGCACTGCAGTGCTGCAGTCTGAGCATCAGGAAGGGTTACTGACCTAAGCATCATTTAAATACATTTGTATGTAATTTGCTGAGCATCTGGTGCTGTATAATGTGTGCAAGTCTACTACTACTACTTAACATTTCTAAAGCGCTACTAGGGTTACGCAGCGCTGTACAATTTAACAAAGAAGGACAGTCCCTGCTCAAAGGAGCTTACAATCTAAAGGACAACATGTGCAGTCATTTTACAATCTAATGGACAACAGTACTAACCCCTTTTACCCCAGAGCTAGTGACTTGCCCAACATCACAAGGAGTGCAGTAGGATTTGGACTGGGCTCCCCTGGTTCTCAGCCTGCTGTTCTAACCACTATGTTTACTTAGGCTGTCAAACATGCAGTTGGTTCTGGGGGAGCTAGAGAACAAGTCCATTTTCTGGAATTATGAAGATGGTGGATTGGGCCCTTAGAAGATAAGAAATCTGGCAATACACCAGGATGGGGCTCCCATGGACTTGTATTGATTGAGGTGTGTTAATTCCATAGAATCACTGTATCATATATCTACAGTTAAGATATCTTTATTCCAGGAAATAGGTAATTATTTACAATACACGTCACCATGCTGAGTAGGACACAGTTCCAAAGTCAGCTTATATCAATTTTAAACATCAATGCCCTTGCATTCACTAATAATGCTGCTTCACTCTGTGCCCAGGCAGGATTTGAGGAGTCTTGACAGATCTACATGCATTCTTCATTATCTGATCTCCATTACCTCAGACTGGTAATGAAATGGCATTTCTGCTAACATTTCTTTTAGCTTACATTTTGTTCAATAGCCTCTAGTAACCAGAGGAGGGGTAGCCTAGTGGTTAGGTCAGTGGGCTTTGATCCTGGTGAACTGAGCTTGATTCCCTCCATTGCCCCAGGTACAAAATAAGTACCTGTATATATAATATGTCAACTGTTTTAATTGTAACCACAGAAAGGCTAGCGAGGACCTGCACTTTCAGAGGCGTCTGCCTAGGATCTTTGGCAGCTAAGAGCATTTAATTCTGGCATTTAATAATCCACTTAACCATCACACATTATAAGCAGGTACTTTCTCTGTCCCTAGAGGGTTTACAATCTTGGTTTTTGTACCTGAGGAAATGGAGGATTAGGTGACGCCCAAGATCACAAGGAGCTGCCTGCTGCACAAACCATTAGGCCAGTCCTCCACTCCACTTGGTAATCCTAGTTTAATATTCCTTTTCATTATGTGAACTAGAGAACAGCACTTAGCCTCCTTGCAATCAGACTTGTACACTCCTTTTGGAAGAGACATTGTAAACCAGACTGTTTTATGGAGCCTGATCTAACAAATAAAGTCTTTTAAGCAATGCATATTCATCCTAAATATTGTTGGATATGACACAGTATAAGTTTCTGTTTGGAAAAGTTGCCATTAAGGTACATCACACACATATGATAATTGAGCAGAATAGAGAAAAACGCACTAGATCATCAGTCCCTTCAATCTCAAGGAGAGAGAATTAACCTCCTTAGAGTAATACTGCATGCACAGTAAATTTAAATTAGCAGAATAATTCACATCCTTTTAGGACTCTTACATTCCATAGTAAAGGTTAGAGGTATTTTTGCTCTTCCCATTTCCTGAAGGGAAGTCAGGTGTTTGTCAGTAAGCATTTCCAAGACTACATGAGATAACGTGAATCTCCCCCATCTCCACCTTTCCTAGGGCAGAAAGGTACTGTCTATAAGCTGAGTATCAGAAGAATTGTTTTCTCCCTTATATGGTAGTTAAGCCCCACCCAGTGCATCCCATGATGCACCAGTCAGGGCAGGGTGCCACCATTTTGAGGCAGCTCTCAGCAGGAGGAGGGAGTCTAAGTCCCTTATCCTTTCTTCAAGGTAGGAGGGGTTTGAGGGGCCACTGCTAGACCACCTTGAGGGGGGGGGGTTACATCTTTAGGGAGGCAGGGTCCTGGCCGGGGGGGTTAAGTCAGGCCCTCATGTCTTTGGGGGGGGGGGGGTCCCTATACCTCTCCAGTGCCTTGGTAAACCCTAATGCCAGCTCCGAGCTGGCGTAAGGTTTGCCATGGGATGAGCGCCCTTGTTTGGCACACTGCTCGTTCAGCATTGGGAAGGAATAGGGAATTAGCTCATCAACATTCATTTGCATGCTTGATGTGCTATCCCTCAGTGTGCTCGCTATTCTCCACAGTGGGGGCCTTTGAGCATGGTGTGCCAACAAACGCGGGCTCTAGTTTGGCGCTAATGGCCTGTAGTACACGCGTTTGCTTCTGACCATCGGGCCTGATTGTCTTCTCTATCTGGCTGGCTGGTTGGAGCTGGGAATGCTCTTAAGATAGCATTCACGGCCTCAGGGAAGGGAGTATCAAACCGAAGTGGCCAGACCACAGTATAAACAAAGCAGGTTTTGGAGGAAGCCAGGGTCTTTGGGCCCCAGCTAGTTGAGGGATGTCACTAGGTGACAGATAGGTTAAAGTAAGGCAAACCTCTAAATAGTGGTAAATGAAACTCATGACACTGTAGCCCCAGCAGAGGTAGAAGAGATTAAAGGAAAACTATGGAGGTGGGGGGAGTTAGTTTACATCCAGATAAACAAGTAGAATTTGAAGTGGTAACAGAAGAACAATGAATAAAGAAGAGAAAGCAGAATAGCAGCCCTATGTGTAGATATGTTCTGGCAACATGGAGGTGGTTCCTGGCACCTGTCCAAACTTGTGATGGGTTACCAGCTTCTCAGAATACATCCATCTCTGGATCACAACCTAACAAATCTTGCAGTTTATTTTCTCCTTCCTCGTCTCTCTTTCAGGACTTCTGGTCTGAAACAGCCATCTTCATGCTGTTAGCAGAGAAAAGACGTTACAATGCTATTCAAACTTGCATTTGCATTATGGAAAACCCACTTAGGACTCCAACAGTAGTACTGCAAGACTACTGCTAATGGTCACAGCTGCCATTTTAAATCCAGAGGCAGCACATGCAGAAGCGACTGGCGATCAGTCCTGGTGCCCAATCCTAGACCACTAGGGCATCCTTAAGGTAGGCCTGGGGAGTCTTTAGAAGGCAGTGGATATTCTTGGGGGATGTCTTTGGAAAGGGGGAATTCTCCAGGGGGAGGGGCTTTAGGAGGGTGGTGGCTACTCATTTCAGGCCACAGCAGTCACAATTAGTGGCATTAATAATTTTAATTGCAATTAAGATTTGTGCGTTAAATGCAAATCGTTAACCATGATTAAATCAACAGTACTAAGAAAAACATGTGGGCCAGAGCCAGACAAGTATTTTTAGGCAACGTGAAGTTACTCACCTGTAGCAAGTGTTCCCTGAGGACAACAGGACACACACATTACCACATATAGGTGATATCATCTGACGATACCCAGCAAACTGAATTTTTCCAAAGCCTTTGGCAGTGCCGTACTGCGCATGTACGGATGTCTTCCCACCCAACGTAAGTGCACAGGACCAACAGTATAGAAAAACAAAAGAGCTGAAGGAATACAACTACTACTATTTAGCATTTCTATAGCGCTACAAAGCGTATGCAGCGCTGCACAAACATAGAAGAAAGACAGTCCCTGCTCAAAGAGCTTACAATCTAATAGACAAACAATAAAGCAAACAAATCAATTAATGTGTAGAGGAAAGAGGAGAGGAGGGTAGGTGGAGGCGAGAGGAAAGAGGAGAGGAGGGTAGGTGGAGGCGAGTGGATACAAGTGGTTACGAATCAAAAGCAATGTTAAAGAGGTGGGCTTTCAATCTAGATTTAAAGATGGTCAAGGATGAGCAAGACGTAGGGGCTCAGGAAATCTATTCCAGGCATAGGGCGCAGCAAGACAGAAGGAGCGAAGTCTGGAGTTGGCAATAGAGGAGAAGGGAACAGATAAGAAGGATTTATCCATGGAGCGGAGTGCACGGGAAGGGGTGTAGGGAAGGACGAGTGTGGAGAGATACTGGGGAGCAGCAGAGTGAGTACATTTATAGGTTAGTAGAAGAAGTTTGAACAGGATGCGAAAACGGATAGGGAGCCAGTGAAGCGACTTGAGGAGAGGGGTAGTATGAGTAAAGCGACCCTGGTGGAAGACGAGATGGGCAGCAGAGTTTTGACCCGACTGGAGAAGGGAGAGGTGACTAAGTGGGAGGCCAGCAAGAAGCAGATTGCAGTAGTCCAAACAAGAGGTGACAAGGGTGTGGATGAGGGTTTTGGTACAGTGCTCAGAAAGGGGCGGATTTTACGGATGTTGTAAAGAAAGAAACGACAGGTCTTGGCGGTCTGCTGGATATGAGCAGAGAAGGAGAGAGAAGAGTCAAAGATAACCCCAAGGTTTCGAGCTGAGGAGACAGGGAGAATGAGAGAGCCATCAACAGAAATAGAAAATGGAGGGAGCGGGGAGGTGGGTTTGGGGGGGAAAAATGAGAAGCTCGGTTTTGGTCATATTTAATTTCAGGTGGCATTGAGACATCCAGACAGCAATGTCAGACAAGCACGCTGAAACTTTGCTTTGGATGCAAGGTGAGATATTAGGGGTAGAAAGGTAGATTTGGGAGTCATCAGCATAGAGATGGTAGGAAAAGCCATGGGATGAGATTAATGAACCAAGGGAAGAAGTGTAGATAGAAAAGAGGAGGGGACCAAGAACAGAACCCTGAGGTACGCCGACAGGCAGATGGATAGAAGTAGAAGAGGATCCACCAGAGTGAACACTAAAGGTGCGGAGGGAGAGGTAGGAAGAGAACCAGGAAAGGACAGAGCCCTGGAATCCAAGTGAGGACAGGGTATCGAGAAGTATGCTGTGATCGACAGTGTCAAAAGCAGCAGAAAGATCAAGAAGGATGAGGATGGAATATTGACCTCTGGATTTAGCCAGTAATAGGTCATTGGAGACTTTAGTAAGCGCAGTTTCGGTTGAGTGGAGAGGGCGAAAACCAGATTGTAGTGGGTCAAGAATAGCATGTGAGGAGAGAAAATCAAGGCAGCGGCGGTGAACAGCACGCTCAAGTAATTTGGAGAGAAAAGGAAGGAGGGAGATGGGTCAGTAATTAGAGGGACAAGTAGGGTCGAGTGAAGGCTTCTTAAGGAGAGGTGTGACCACAGCATGTTTAAAGGCAGCAGGGACAGTCGCAGTGGAAAGTGAGAGGTTGAGAATGAGAATGTGACAGATAAAAGGAATAAGAGCAGGAGAGATGGCATTAAGAAGGTGGGTGGGAATGGGATCAGAGGAACAGGTGGTACATTTTGAGGAAGAAAGGAGAAGTGTAGTTTTCTCAATAGTAACTTCAGGAAAGAAGGAAAGGGAATGAGGGGAAGGAGAGAGAGGGGAACAGACTAGTGGAGGGAGAGGTGGCAAGGTAGAGAATGCAAGGTTTATCTTTTGAACCTTGTGAAAGAATTCAGCAAGGGTCTGAGGAGATAATGAAGGGGGAGTTGGGGGAGGGGGCACCTTGAGGAGAGAGTTCAATGTGGTGAAGAGAAGTCGAGGGTTAGAGCCAAGAGAGTTAGTCAGTTGGATATAATAATCCTGTCTGGCTCGTAAAAGAGCAGATTGGAAGGAGGTCAGCATGAACTTAAAGTGTAAGAAATCAGCAAGGGCCCGAGATTTCCGCCAGAGGCGTTCGGCGGAGCGGCTACAGGAACATAGGTAGCGGATATTAGAAGTCAGCCAAGGTTGGGGTTTTGTACGCCTTTATAGGGCGGGTCATCAAAGGTGCAAGAGTGTCTAAGGCAGATGATAGAATAAAAGAAGAAACAGCCTCATTGACAGACGTGGATGGTGCCACAGTTGAGAGGAGGTTTGAAACATGGGAGGATAGAGATGATTCCTAGATAAATTAGATAAGATAGGACAGGACTGGATGGGAGGAGATTTAAGTGTGAAAGTTATAAGATGGTGATCAGAGAGGGGAAGATCAGAGGCAAGGAACCTAGAGGGTGAACAGTTGGAGGAGAAGATAAGATCAAGACAGTGACCATTTTGATGAGTGGGGGAGGTGGAGCATAGTTGGAGGTTAAAGGAGGATGTTAAAGCGAGTAACTTGGAAACATAAGAGTTAGAAGGATCATTAGCAGGAATATTAAAGTCACCAAGGATGAGAGAGGGGGAGGAAGGATCATGGAAGAAGGCAAGCCAGGCATCAAAGTCACTGAGAAGGATGAAAGGGACTCCTAGGAGAGGTGTGAAGGTATGTGGTAACATGTGTGCTCATGTCATCAGAGAACACCACCTACAGGTGAATAACTTTGCTTTTCCCAAGGACATGCAGGACACTACTTACCACATTTAGGTAAGTGGTAAGTAGTGTCCTTATTGTTTTCGGTGACTCTAGCTACCAGACTCACCAAAAACAATAACAATGGTCAACAGAGATTTGCAACAGGCAAGGCCAACGAAGATCTAATCAAACTAGAAAACATATACATTCCTATTGTGTGTACCTAGGAGGGTAGAGTTGGATTCTAGACTCCAAACAAATTCTGCAGAATTGTCTGACTGAACTGACACAGAAACGGATTGGGTTAAGGGACTTGCCCAGAGTCACAAGGAGCTGTAGTGGAAATCGAACCCAGTTCTCAGGCCACTGCACTAACCACTGGTCTACTCCTCCACTCCATGCTGCTCAAGACAGTAGTGAGATGAGAATGTTGTGGACTGAAGACCACACTGCAGCTTGGCAAATCTCCTCACTGGAAGCTGATCTCAAGTGGGCTACCAATGCAGTCATGACTCTGGCATTGTCAGCCATGACATAATTCTCTCGAGTCAGTCCAGCCTAGGCATAAAGGAGATACATTCTGCTAGCCAACTGGATAAAGTGTGTTTAGTGATGGCTGATCCCATCTTGTTTTGGTTAAAAGAAACAAAAAGCTGGGCGAACCGTCTGTTGGTTTTAGTCCGCTCCAGATAGAAAGCTAAGGCTTCTTTGCAGTCCAAGGTGTGCAGTACACTTTCACCAGGATGGGCATGAGGTTTTGGGAAAAATGTTGAAAAGACAATAGCCTGGTTAAGGGGGAAATCAGATACCATCTTTGGAAAGAATTTAGGAAACATGTAGAGAACCACTCTGTTGTGATAAAACTTTGTATAAAGTAGATCCACCAGAAGAGCCTAAAGCTTGCTGACCCTGCGTGCTGAAGTGACAGCCACCAAGAATAAAACTTTCCAAGTTACGTTTAAGTGCTAGCACTTTGCAATTCAAGAAACTGTTAAAAGCATAGCTTTTTGTTCAGGCCTTTCTTTCTTGACTAATGATGATAAACTGGAGATTGCATATGGCAGTATTTTATGTCTGGTGGCTTTTGTATTTGGCTTTTAATTATGTGTGTTATTATGGTAGCCACTTCAGTTGTAAGCGGGTTAGGTTTTAAACAATTTTTGTCAGAATACTATGTTACATATAATGAAGTCAGATGCAAATGACATTTTTATATTTGGTATACGACAAAAAGAACTCTCCCCCCGCACTGTACAACCAGAAATTAACAAAAAGGATCAAGACAGCCTCCAATACAAGCAATAACAATCAAAAGGGGAACATGGAGAGCCCAGAAGCTTTTAAAAAGTAAATGTTAAGTGACTCAAAAAGAGCTTTGATCGGCTGAGGGCAACAATGGTGTCTCATAACATAGTAAGGGGGGGGGGGGGGGTTAGTCAAAAGCAAGTCTCTGTACAACTAGAGGCTGTACAGAGATGGCCTCACTTTAATTAAATCTCAGCAAATCTGAACTGTGCTCTGCCATTTGCTTGGGCTAAATGGCATAGCTATGGGTGAGCTTTTGTTTATGCACCAGTTAAGAGTCTGTGTGTCTGCACTGTCACAGAAATAGTGACCCTAAAAAGCTCAGCCACATGTGCCCCTTGCAATTCCGTGACTCTGGTGCAACTCAGTTTGTTTTCTTAAAAAACTTTACTCACGTTTTTTTTTTTTCCTGTAGCGCTGCACCAGCAAGCAAGTAAGCGTCTTGTTTGCTGGTGCTCAGGGCCTCTCATCCAGCTTCACTACTTGGCACTCAGCAGCTGCTGCAGCAGCAGACTCTGTGAAGCCTGCTTCCCCGGAGGCCCACAGCCGCACTGACAGGATCCAGCTGAGGCCTCAGGACCTCCTCACCACATATTGATTGACCAGGACCTCATTGGGGGGTTTTGCTGAAGAAAATATCTCTCTGGTTCTGGTACCCAGGTAAACAAACAAAAAGGTTATATTTTATGCTGGGCTTTGAGGTAGGAAGGGCAGGATTGATGCTAAGCTGTGGAGGGGGGTGTCCTGAGGGTAGGGTAGTGTTAATGCCAGGCTATGGGGGTTGGGAGTGTAGGAATGGGGGAGGGGCATAAATAAGGGCTTTAGGACATATTTCTGTATTTTTATGACACCTTTTCTTGGTCTCTTATTGCATTAATGTGTGCCTGATCAGCAGTAATGTGTTCTCCACCCTTCCCCTGACTTTCTGAAGTTAGGGGAGCTAGATGCAGGTGAGTGCTGTGGTGAAAAGACTGTTGTGGGTCAGAGGTCTGGCTAGAAGGGCCTGGTTCTCCTTGTCTCACCCCAGAGTCATTCCTGGTCTCCCCAAGGAAATCAGGGAAAACCAGGCATTGATGACTCACAATACTTGGGGTGGGGCAGACTCTGGAGTAAGGCGAGGTGGAGAGGATTGAAGTTGGATTTCTGTTCCTGCACAGACTTAAAAAAAACTATTTCTGAAGGTTACAGGCATGGGTAGGGATGAAGGCGTTTAATTGCAGGGATGGAACCAATCTTGGTGGGTATGGGATAGATTCCAGTAGAGATGGGCAGGGATGGGTGACATTTATGTTCCTATGCAATTTTCTACTCCTCAGTTTAGGATGGATACATCTGTCATTAGCGTCTTGTGTGGAGGCGAAATCTGGAATGAAGTCCCATGACCAGATTGGGTTGAATTGTTCCCACCACAAGAGCAACTCTTGCAGATTGGGAGTGACAGATGATGTCTGCTAGGTTCCCTGAGGACAGACATTACTGGGAAGCTAGGGTCCAGTGAGCTGCTCTCAAATGGAGGTATGCCATGGGTGTGACATGCACCATGGAGACCATATGGTCTAACAACCTCTGGCAGATCTACAGTGATGGTGACGATTAGTGCCTCTGCTCTTGCATCCAGAAGGAAGGCCCATGCTTGAAACATGTCTAGCAGGGCTCCAATGAATTCCAATTATTGAACGGGAAGGAGGTGGAACTTTTATAACGAACCCTAGAAGCTCCAACACTCTAATGGCTCTCTGCATTCCTGAGCTCCATCCTTGGACATGCTCTTGACCTGCTAATTGTCCAAGTAGGGAAACATGTGCACTCTCAGGCTGCGTAGACATGCTATGCCTAGGCACTTGGTAAAGACTCAGGAAGTGGGCAAAAGGCCAAAGGGTAAGATGCAATATTGGTAGTGGTGTTTCCCTACTCAAACTCAGAGACACTTCCTGTGACTAGGACATATCTGCATTTGTGTGTAAACATCCTTTAAATCCAGAGGGCACAGCCAATCATTTGCCTGAATCATGGGAAGCAGGGTAGCTAGGGAAACCATCCTGAACTTTTCTTGAACCAGATGTTTGTTCAGGGTCCTTAGGTCTAGGATGGGAAGAATTCTCCCTGTCTTTTGGGGCATGAGGAAGTACTTGGAATACAATCCCATCCCTTCTTCCCCTGGTGGTATGGGCTCGATTGCGTGTACCTGTGCTGAGAGCTAAACTTTAAAGCTCATAGAGGGCAATTTGGAGGAAGCTGTTGCCAATTTAAGTCGAAACCCCCTTGGACTATTTGAAGAACTCACTGGTTGGAGGTTACAAGGGGCCAACTTGATTGAAAAAAAAGTTCAACCTCCCTCCCACTGGTAGGTCATCTGAGATAGTCACTTTTATTGTGGCTATTCTTTATTGGAGTCAGTCAAAAGCTCACCTCTTGCTTTGAGGAGCTGGTTGGGCTTTCTGAGGCCGCTGCTGATGAGAGCGAGATCCCTGGATCTCCTAGGAAAGGCAGGCCAGAGGAGTATACCTATGCCTTTGAGAGTAGTAGGATCTCTTTAGGGCACCACCCGAAAACCTCTTAAGAAGTGAAGGCCACAGGAGTGGGCTGAGACACGGATTTCATGGTTATCAGTTCTTTTCTTGATAAGGTCAACGACCTCTTTCACTTTGCCCCCCAAAAGACTGTCACTGCTGGTTTTAGGTCTGAAACATGCGACCAAGCAAGTCTGTGTATGCCAATACTTAATGCAGAAAACCTGAATGCCACATCAAAAGCATCACAGGTTGCCCAGGGTCACTGCTTTTGACTCTTTCTGCTTGGCTACTAACACACAGAGTTTTACAGCCTTGTCTGAGGGCCGAGAATCCGCAAACTCTGTCACACTGTGCACCAAGTTCTGCAAATAGATGTCCAAGTAGAGCAGATAGGACTGAATGCAGGACACAAGCACAGAGGCCAGATAAACCTTCCTCTCAAAAGACTCATGTTCTAGCATCTTGCCTAGGGGTGGGGGTGCCAAGGTGTGGGTCCTAGAACTCTTAGCTCTTTTGAGAGCAGATTTGACTACCAAAGACTGTGATGTGGCACCTTCTGCTTCTTGAATCTGGAAATCTTTTGGACTCTTTCCATAGAGTCCAACTTCCGAGGTACACGCTGCACAGAGAGAGAAGTCCAAATTAATCTGTGTAGCACAAAGGATGCCATGCAGGGCACTGTCATGGCTTCTCTAGGAGGGTCATCATAGTCAAGGAAGTCCAACATCTTTGCCCTGGGCTCATCCTTAATTTTCAAATCAGATGGGATGGTCTTAGACAGCTCCCTAAAAAACACTGACAGATTCTCTCTCTGGTGGGGCTTTCTTCTTCCTGAGGTGGGGAGGGGTCTGATGGGAGACCAAGGAAGCAATCCTCCGAGACCTCTTCTGGTTCAACCTCAGATGACCAAAGGCATCTCAGTCGCAGATGACGTTTAATGTAAGGAAGTGCAAAGTAATGCATGTGGGAAAGAGGAGCCCAAATTATAGCTACGAGATGCAAGGTTCCACACTAGGTGTCATCATTGGTGATATTTTGAAACCCTCTGCTCAGTGTGCAGTGGCAGCTAAGAAAGCATGTAGGAGTAGTATTAGGAAAAGAATGGAAAACAAAAATGAGAATATTAGAATGCCTTTGTATCGCTCCATGGTGCGATCGCACCTCAAATACTGTGTGCGATTCTGGTCACCGCATCTCAAAAAAGACATACAGAAGGGCAACAAAAATGGTAAAGGGGATGAGACAAGTTCCCTATAAGGAAAGGCTAAAGCGACTGGGGCTCTTCAGCTTGGAGGACAGCTGTGGGGAGATATAATGAGGTCTATAAAATACGGAGTGGAGTGGAATGGGTAGACATGAATCACTTATTTACTCTTTCCAAAAATATTAGGACTAGGGGGTATGCAATGAAGCTACTAAGTAAAAAAAATTTAAAACAAACTGGAGAAACATTTTTCACTCAACCTGTAATTAAACTGTGGAATTTGTTGCCAGAGAATGTGGTAAAAGCAGTTAGCTTAGTGGGGTTTAAAAAAAGGTTTAGATGGCTTCCTAAAAGAAAGTCTATAAAGCATTATTAAAATGGACTTGGGAAAATCCACTGCTTATTTCTGGGATAAGCAGCATAAAATGTACTGTACTGTTTTGGGATCTTTGCTAGATAAAGTTAGTTTTTCTAATAGAGAATGACACGTTTTGATATATTGAATGAAGACTTTAAGAAAAGTACTGAACAGTTTGAAAGAGACCTTAGACTAAAGTTTGAGAAATTTAGACGAGATGACCAAGATTATAAAAACAACCGTGTGTATCCTTGGCACAGACACAAACAGCAGAGAAAGAAAAGGAATTTTCCTTGTTTTGAGCTGTGACTTCACATTTTTTGAATCACAACGGACTGTTTCCAAGTATTTTTTATTTTTGACTCCGGTTTTCAAGATCAACTCTATACTCCTCTATCTTATCCGACAAATGCTGTAACATTATTTGGAGAGCCGTTAGCCATGCTGACACTTCATTGTACTCTACATTCTCACTTGTTTGTTTTTTTATTACATTGTATCGGCACCACTACTCTTGATGTATTACTGATCAAACAAAGTTATATTCTAGGTATATACTGTCAGCAGGTCCCCCTTCCACTCCTTGGCCTGGGTTGACCCTGCTTAGCAGATATGCTTCAATGCCAGCTTCTATCTCTTTTGACACCGGTGAACTCCTGTTCTCCTCTCTCCCACAGCCAGGACCTTCTGAATTCACTGTTCCTTTGACTTATACTTCTGTGATAACCCAATAAACGGACAGGTACTCCAACATTCTTATAATAAAGGTTTCCCATTTATTTATACCAGTTCATTTGTAGCAACTTCAACAGCACAGCATACTGCATTATCCTAGGTTCCTTGACATTTGTTCACATTCACAATGTCACACAGGGTTATATCCACTAGCTTGCTGCTTATAGTTCAGTCCTTTAACAACACTTTCCCTTCTCAGGTTAATCATCAGTTTCTTACAACACACGGTATTTAACTTCCAATATTCTTAACCTTTTGAGCTACCCGCTGCCACAGGTTTCTTCCCAGATGCATCAATTGTCTTTCCAATTCCAGACAGTTTAGGAAATACAGCAGCCAGGAAACCTCTCACCTTAGTACCAGCAGTTTGTGTAAATGCAGCCACCTCCATACTCTCCTCCTCATTCTCCTCCCTTTTATCCCATTCCATCTCTTCTACCTCCTCACAGGACTCCCTCAGCTGCTCTTCATCACCCTGATTAGAGTCCATCTCCCAATCCTGCTCCTCCCCCTCCACTTCCTGTGAGTCCTGTGTTGGGTCAGGTGCATTGTGTGAATCGTGGTTCCTAGGCTCATCCCTTATTCTACTCAGTCTCTTGACCACCACAGGGCGCATTCCTCATCTATAAGGTATTGGCAAATGTCTTAATTTCTCTCCGGGGCTGCTCTCGCTTTCCTAGAGGCAGTCTTCTCAGTAACCCCTTACAATACTCAATAATTGGTTGCAATTTGTATATCATACATTATCTTCAACAACTGTTGTATTTATCAATCTTTATTAAATGTTTAATTCAAATTATAATCATGTTATCCATATTTTAAAACCTTTTCACACAAACCATCACCCACACCTCACTCTTACTCCCATTCGCACTAAACAGAATAACTACACCTATACTGACAATCCTAAAAATAAAATAAAATTCTCATTTTTATGTTCCTCAAAAGTCATCACCAGAAACTACAATTCAGTAGTCACTCTTCTTAAAGCCACAGTCCATTTTCCCAAAACGGTTAGTAATTCAATTTTCAAGTTATTATCCACAATTCTTCTTATAAGTCAGAAATCATATCTGCTCATGTATTCCGATTAATCCTCAGTGTATGATAACTTTAGCATAATGTTCATGCTCTATAGCTGTTATAGACTTCTTCCAAAGTCCTTTTCAAAATTTACTCCTCTTGAGACACCAGGCTATAGCTCAAGGGATTAATCCACTTCCAATTGATAATCCTCATTCATCTGTTATTTTTCACTCCCATACATCAGATCGATACTGACTCGAGGTTCACATGATAATCTCATCACTTCAATTAGTAAACAGTAACTTAGTACCAGTTTTTTCTGTTGCAGTGATATATATATTCAATTGCTCTTCCCTGCAGATAGCTCTGCAGCGGTCGCAGGAAGCAGTGTCTGCTCTCACCACAGAGAAAGCTGAATTACAGCTTACGTGGGAAAACAGATTAGCCCAAGCGACGGCTGCAAGGAAAGGGGGGTCGGAGGACACCCCAGATAAGTTAACATGGGCTGACTGCCCTTTACTTAGAGATAAATGCACTGCTGCAGAGAGATACGCCCTCTCCTTGCAGAGTGAATTAAAGATGAAAGATGCTGCTCTGGGTTCTAAAAATCAGGAGCTAGCTGACTTGGAAGAGACCCTGAGTCTCCGGTGCCAAGAAGTTGCTAGGGTTCAGTCTTTCAATCAAGAAGTAAGAGAGAGAGCTGAGGGTTCTATTTCTGCTCTGAGCCGAGCATTACATCAGGAGCAGCAGAGATTCAGCCTTGCCCAAGAGGCATGGCACAGTGCCAATGAGGAGCTGACTGAGATATGGGAGGAAAATAAATCACTCTCGCAGCGTTTGGCCCAGGCGCTGTAGGAAAAGGAATCTTGTTTACAGACATTAAAGCAGTGCCAAGGAGATGTAGATACCATGCAAAAGGAAGTGTGGAACATGCATTATGACTCTGAGACAATACCTATAGACAGTAATTGTGGGGGAGAGACTGGGAATGAGTCAAGGCCCTCCAGCACTATGCTGGAGGCTAGCAGTTTCAAGTTAAGTCCTAGAAATCCCACCATAGCTCCTCCTCGATATAGTTCCCTAGTTCCTGAGGCCTACGACAGTATGCCGGAGCACAGACTCCGCCCAGTCAGGTCACAGAACACTGTACCACCTAATGACAGCCACAGTGCAGTTCTAAGAAACAAGATGGCAAGCGATCCGCAAAATCCAACGTGGAGACAAACAAAGCAGATCAATCAGTGATATGGTTCAAATCTCTGAAAATAAAGTTTTGAACCATATCACTGATTGATCTGCTTTGTTTGTAGCCACAGTGCAGTTGCATCTCTGCCACGCCCAGGAAAGTCGCAGCTTAATGCACCACCTGATGAGGGCATTGGTACAATTTCACATATGCTCCGCCTGGGAAGGTCACAGTTCTCTGTCCCGCCTGACGAGGTCACTAGTGCCATTGGGCCTGGGTCCCGCCCAGGAAGGCTGCAGCTTACTGCACCACCTGATGAGGGCCCTGGCACAAGTGCACATATGTCCCGCCCAGGAAGGTCACAGTTCTCTGCCCCGCCTGATGTCACCAGTACCAGTGGGCCTGTGCCCCGCCCTGGAAGGTCACAGCCCTCTGCACTACCTGCTGACATCAGCAGCACACCCACACCACTGTTCTGTTCTCCTGCTGGTGAGCAGCGGTATTACACTCAGACACCCAAAAATACCACTTTGTCACAAATAATGAAAATAATCCACACGATGATTAAGCCTTTTAAGGACTCTTCTAAGGTATCAATACACGCCCACTTGCGGTCAGTACATGAAATCTTTAAGGCTTTGCAAGTCCAGCCAGCGTCAGATAAACTGGCTTCACTTAAGTGGACGTTTGACGAAGAATGTCAGGCGTACTTGGAGGCTATGGTGGAAGACAGCCCGGACCTGTTTACCGTGGAACAAGCTTTAAAGAAGCGCTATCCCCTCTGAAGGGACACCACCTTGTCGTGGTGGAGGGGCTTCAGTGTTTCAATGACTCAGAGGGCTATGCTGTAGGGTTACCCATATCAGACAGGCCTCTGAGAAGAAACCAGACAAAGAGTGTCCCAAACTGGAGGATCCAAGATGGCGTTGAGGGAGGACATACGTTAGTTGAGTTCCCGTTTTACGCCAGAATACCTGAAGTAGTAGGCGCACTCCCCAGAGAATGAGGAAGAGAAAAGGTAAAGCCGTGGTGTTGTCCTCCTCGAACACGGCTGGGGTTCCCACCACTTTTCAGCCTACTTTGGAGAGATTTGGGGTCATAACGTCAGGGACATAGGTTCCTGCTTTGGGGAACAGCAAGGCTTTATTGCCGAATTTCAGTGGAGAGGGAGTGATTTTGAGTCCCCCTGTTGGCACGACCCCTCCAAGACCCGGAAACAGTAACGCTTCGCTATGGACGTCGACAGTGGAAACGCCCGAAGTGGGTCAGGATTTTCATGCGACCCGAGGAGGTCCTGGCGCAGCATCGACTCCGGATAATAAACCAACTGGGGGATTGGAGAGTGAGTTCTCCCCCCCCCCCCCCCCCGAAGATATCTGGAGAGGTTTCTGTGGAGAAATTGGACCTGGTGAAGCCAAAAAATGTCACAACGGACGCATTATGGGAAGCGCTGCAGAGTGTGAATAACTTTCTTCTTCAGATGTTTAAACATTTTCAGGAATAAACATGTGAATTAAAGAATTTATATCAATACTTATCTAACAAAGTGGAAGTCCCAAGATATAAGAATAGAGACTTTGACTATTGAATTTTTTCTTTTATTGAACTGTTGAAGAAATATTTCTCTGATAATTTGCAAACATTTTCTGAGCCACCCTCCGGTGTCTAAAGCGATTTATATTTCCCCTAAATAGTCTTTTTATCAGAGAAAAGAGATGTGAACTTAACTGATATTTCAGAAAAGCTATATTACTAGTGACTTTCGCCTTTGATTTAGATAGAAATAATGTTTTGAAATTGTATTTCCGACATATGGTTGATAGTTTTTTGGGTTCAAAGATAAATATATTTCATGACTTATCAGGGGAATCGCAGACTAGGAGGTGTGAACTCTTGGCTTTTAAGCCAAAGATCATTGCCCTAAGTGGGACCTTCCTAGTGCGATTCCCTTGTAAGTGTTCTATTTATTTGAATTTTAATAATTACTTATTTGTTGAACCTAAGAAATTACAAGAGTTTGTGGAGTTGAAAGAACAGATGAAGAACCCTCTGCAGCAACTTCTTTTAGTTACCACTGTACCGGCTGCAATTACAGATTAACCTTCCTCCTTCAGAAAAAGTGAATCGTAAGATTAACCATTTTGAGTTTTTCTTATTTTCTTTGAGATTGTTTTCCTGATCTTGGATCTCCCAGTTGTGGACGATTATATAACATATATTGGTGGGAGACAATGTTTTTTTTTAAATATTAATTTCTGTTTTCCCTTACATTTATGTGATAAATGTGAATGTAATTAAGTAAAATGATAAATAAATAAATAAAGAAGCGCTATGGTCTGTTTGCAGATGATACGGAAGCAAAACGTGCGGCCTTTACTATGCACTGCGGTCCCAATGAGAGTCCGCATGAATGGGCCTTTCGCTTGAAGCAAACCTTTTACCAGGGGCAGGCCGTGCCAGATGCAATAGATCTCAAATTTGGAGAATTCAGAAATCTTTTTTGTGAAAGGTCTGCCTGACCGAGTGAGAATTCAATTGGCAGGACAACAGAAAGAACCTTATTCCCAACTTCTGAGGCAGGCAGACGAGATTTTTGATATGTGTCGTGCCCAGCCCACGGTGGTGAAACCCAAACCAGCATCTAAGAATTGCAGTCCGGGGGTTTCACCCAGCGTTTGTGCGGTTACATCCACACTTTCTCTGGAAAACAGGGTGGCAAGCCCTTCCACACAGCCCTGGGGTGGTAATACCCAACCTCGCCAGCCAAGTGGCCCAATGCCTCCTACTGTGCAGGAGGGTCAACAACAACACCACCACCAGATAAGGAAGCGTTTTAATCAGAGGAAGTGGGCCATGGAAAGGATCCGGGCCCTGGAAGCACAAATAAACCAAGGTGTGGCAAAACATCAGAGTTCGAATCCTGGAGTCGCACCCCAGACTGCCACTCCAGAGAAGTCAAGAAGCCCATACCAAAAGAATAAGGACAAGGCTCCCGGCCTTCCCGCCGAAACTGGCCTAGTGTCAAGTCCATTGAAATATCGGAATATCCAGCTCCTTATGAAGAAGACCTGGCATGACTAGACTCGGCTCCTTCTTCACCAACCACTATGCCCACAGTTCATGTGGATGCTTTGTCATCCGTCAGTGGAGTCCTCCGTGACCAATGCTGATGCCCAGCCCTCAAACCCGGAAAGGGCTCTGTTATGCGACTCAATCAAGGAAAACCGGTATTTTCTAGGTAGGCTGACTCCTAAAGGTTACAGATATACCATGGATCTGTTGATTCAACAGAAATTTTCCTGTAAGGGTCTACTGGATACAGCCTCAGAAGTGACTGATTACCCAAGGCCTGTTTCAGAAACTTGAGGCATCTCTAGGGGAGGGTCGAGATACGCTGTGCGTCACTCCATGCGACTTATCACTGGTGGCCTATGGCAACCAGAGCATCGGTACTGTGGAACAAGGTGTGGCTTTCCTTGCAGCTCGGCGAGATGATTGTCAAAAACCCTGCCATCATTACTACCAGTGTTGGTGAAGAATTTTTGATTGGAAATGATCTTTTGAAGAGACTGCGGCCTATGTTGGATTATGTCCAAGAAGTTATCTGGTCCCAGATCACACATCCCCTTCCATATGGGAGAGTGAAGCACATGAGCAGAGTCAGTGGCTCCAGCTCTGTGGGGCTTGGGGATACCTGTACTCGAATTAATTTTCAGAGTGCAGAAGATCCTCACACCTGGGAGCTCCAGTTATGTGGTGCACCAGGCGGGGGGGGGGGGGGGGGGGGGGGGGGGTAGCAGCAAGGAGAAGTAATCCAAATCCAGACAGATCGGATAGCTGACATTGTTCTAAATGATGACAACTTGGAGATTATTTTGAATGACTTGCCTACGGTGAAGAACTCACCTGATGCAGCTACCGACATACCACCGGAGACCACTGCTTCCATTCTCAGTCCTGATCCACCTCATCCTCGCAGGTTGACTGACATCCAACAGAAGGATGATGCTTACACCATTCCAGTCCAGATAGCTGACCTCCAAACACTTCAGTCCACGTTGCTGTTGCCTAGTGAAGTCTCCTTCATCAATGACACCTTGTTTTACCGTATGCGCAAGTCTGTGCCACTTCCCTTCAGTAAGTGTTCCTCCACTTCTGTACAGGTACCTGGACAAGGTGCCAAGCCACTAGTGGGGAAGTGCAGTCTTCCTTTGATGGTGGGACAGAAGTCTTTCACCCACCACTTCTCTATTGTCAAAGGCCTACAACAGCCCTTATGTCTGGGCTCCAATTGCCTTGTGCGACTGGGAGTTTATGTGGACTTGGTGAATCTTGTCCTGTGGAGTAGACTGGATGGCAGCCCAGTGGAACCTGAATCAACGCCTGTTAGCTTGAAGTCTGGACAGACCATACCCCAGGTCTGTGAAGTAGTCTGTGATAAAGATGTGACCATTCCGGCAAGAGTGAGGGACTTTTCCATCCAGCTCCGTCTTGCACAGGGTCTGTTGGACAAAGTGGTGTTCTTCAACCCTCATTCTCATTTTTGTGAGCTAGGGTTGTCCACCGGTGTTCTGCCATGTTTGGAGGTAACTGGTGCTCCTTTTCATTTGTTGGTCACCAATCCGCAGTCAGATGAAGTTGTTGTGTCTAAAGGAGACCCTTTTGGATTTCTGGTGGGAGAGTCTTTTCCTGATTTTGAGGTAAGTTTGCTTATTATTGGCAGGTAGCCTTCCTCTTGGAACACCTGCCGGGGGGGGGGGGGGGGGGTGGAGACAACTGAATGTCTGTTTACCTCTCCCAGAGGCCTCATATCTCTGGAGTTTATCTGGCCATATGATGCAACGGGTTCACAAATGCAGCTGGAAGACGACTTCTTGATTTTGTCCAGAAGGATGTCTCTACCCCAGAGGTCTAGAGTGGTAAATTCTGTTGAAACTTCATCTCTGCAGGAGGAAATAGAAGAGCAAGTAGAAATGCCATCCAACCAGCCTTTCTCAGAGTTTGATGCTATGGTGAAAGATCAAGTGGAACAGGCTGATGCTTGTACTACTGACACAGAGAAGGATGCAGTTGACTGAGTTGCTATACAAATACAAGTAGCTTTTTGCTGTAGACTCATATGACTGTGGGCTTACAGACCTGCATGTCACCAGAGTGCCTACAGAACCAAATAGTAAGCCTGTCTTTGTGCGCCAGTACAAGATTCCGCTGGCTTCCTACGAATCCGTGCAAGCGATTCTCAACACTTTGGAGGCCAGGGGCATCATTAGGCAATGCAACAGCACATACAACTCCCCTCTGTGGCCCATCCTGAAGAAGAACAACAGCTGGAGAATTGCACTGGACTACCGTCAGCTGAATAAGCGTGTACCGTTGTCCAGGTGGCCGATGGCTCCGCTGGATCAAAGTCTTGCTACCATTAAAGGGGCTAACTATTTCACCAGCTTAGACTTGGCATCAGGGTTTTGGACCATACCTGTACATCCACATGATCAGTATAAATTGGCCTTCACCTGGGAAGAAACAGTATACGTGGAACAGAACTCCCTTTGGTTTTCTCAATTCACCTGCTGAATTCAACATCTTCCTACACAAAGCACTTCCAGATGCTGAAGCTCGAGGAACTGTGGACTATGTGGATGACATTCTGATCAAATGCCCTACCTTTCAAGATCACTTGGCAGAGATTGAGCATGTTTTCACACAGTTGACAGATGCTGGAGCTAAATTGATCCTGGCCAAAGGACAATGGTGCAGGAAATCACTGAATTACCTAGGGCAGTGATGGCTAACCTATGGCACGCGTGCCAGAGAGGGCACGCAGAGCCCTCTCCCTTGGTACGCGCGCCGTCGCCATCGCTGGTCCGCCCACTCTCCCTCCCAGTTCGGCCTTCCTCCCGCCCTCCCTCCAACGCAATGAGCAACAGCCCGCCCGCCCGTCCTCCCTCCTTCCCTCCCTCCCAGCACCAGGAACCCTCCTCCTCCTAAAATTTAAAAAGCATACTTCCTCAGTAGGGGTTAAGGCGGCGTGCGTCAGCAGCGGCAGCGAAGCGCCTGTGCTTCGCTCGACGCGCCTTCGGCCTTTCCTGTCTCAAGCTCTGGTCCCGCCCATAGCTTGAGAGACAGGGAAGGCCGAAGGCGCGTCGAGTGAAGCACAAGCGCTTCGCTGCTGCTGCCGACGCACGCCGCCTTAACCCCGACTGAGGAGGTTGGAGGTATGCTTTTTAAATTTTAGGAGGAGGGGGGTTCCTGGTGCTGGGTGGGAGGGAAGCCTGATGGTGGGTGCTGGGTGGGAGGGAGGCCTGCTGCTGGGTGGGAGGGAAGCCTGGTGCTGGGTGCTGCTGGGAGGTAGGGCAGGGGGGAGAGGAGGGCTGCTGGACATTTGTGGCTGGAGGGGAGAGGATGGTTGCTGGACATGGATGGAGGGCAAGAAATGAAGAAGAAAGGAGGAAAGTAAAGAAATCAATGGAAAGGAAGCCCTGGAAACGGAGTTAAGAGAACAGATAGAGAGCAGCAGAATCAGCGACTAGAACCAATATGGATAGAAAAACAAAATCACCAGACAACAAAGGTAGGAAAAATCATTTTATTTTCATTTTAGTGTTTGGAATATGTTGAATTGGAGAATTTACATCTGCTGTCTTATTTTGCACTGGGCATACTGGAGCTGTAACAGCTTACAGAAATGATTTATAATGGAAGAAAGTCATCTTATTTTTTTCTCCTACACTAGTATAATATTTTCAATGATGTCTGTTTATATGCGCCATGGCTGGTATAAGGGGTGTGGCTATCATAGGGGTGGAGTCATATGTGGTGACCACGCCCATAATGAGTACCGGCACTTTGCGATAAATAATTTGGTTTTGGGTTGCTGTTTGGGCACTCGGTCTCTAAAAGGTTCGCCATCACTGACCTAGGCTATGAATTTTCTGCTGATGGTCTGCAACCTCAGAAGAAGCGAGTACAGGCCTTACAACAGCTGAAACAACCTACCAAACTCACAGAACTTCGTTCCTTTCTGGGAATATGCAATTACCCCAGACAGTTCATAGATGAATATGCGGAGATCACCCGACCCCTTGGTCAAGTTATACACCCTGGATTTGGGGTCCAGAGCAGGAATCTGCTATGCAGGAGCTGAAGGATCAGCTTAGCCACTTTCCATGCCTTGCGTACCCTGAGGGAGGTCGTGAGTTCTACATTGACCTGGGATACTCCAATCACTCCATGAGCACTGTTTTGTATCAGAAATATGATTCTGATAACCGGGTTGTGGCCTATGCCAGCAAAAGCCTATCTGATTTGGAAAAGAAGTATTCAGACTGTGAGAAATCCTTGTTGTCCACTGTGTGGGCTCTGCAACATTTCTCTAGTTACATCCAAGGAGAGAAGCTAATCGTGGAGACTTGTCATCAACCCATCAGTTTCCTGGGTAGCGACCAAATCAAATCCGGTCGGGTGTCCAACAGCAGACTATCCTGCTGTTGGATAGTCTCCTGGACCTTGGCTCTTCAAGGATGGCCTTTAGAGGTAAGGTATGCTCAGAAACATCGTAATGTAGTAGCCCAAGGTATGGCTGACCTGCATGACTGTGCAGGACATGATTCCCTTGCAGGTATTTCTGAAACAGATGTTCCCCCACAAGAGAAAGAACCTCATCTGCACCATCTGTATGATGAGATCATCTGTGATACAATGCCTAAGGTCTATGTGGATGGCTGTGCCTACCGCCGTGACGCAGACCATGAGTTGGTTGCAGGTGTGGGAGTGGTATGGAATCCAACCATTCCTGAGGAGACTTTGAAGCACAGCTTGGGTTCACAGACAAACCAGTATGTTGAGATCATTGCAGCTTTGGTGGCGGTACAGTCTGCTGTTCAGAAAGGAATTAGGGAATTAGTCATACGCACCGATTCAGATTATGCGAGACAAAACTTTGTCTCTCATCTACCCAATTGGAAGCAGAACAACATGCTAAACTCTAAAGGAAAACCGGTACATCATGGAAATTTAATTCTGGCCTTGGATCAACTGGTACGGGACCATGACATGACCATCTATTGGAAGAAGGTCAAGGGTCATGCAAAAGTTGATAGTCCTGACAAGATAGGGAACGATCTGGCAGATCTACTCGCGAAGGAAGGTGTGCTCACAGGAGAACTATGGCGGTTCTCAGCACCTGATATATTGGCAGTTCATGCTGTCATCTGACGGCAAACAAAACAGCTCTGTGAGACTCCAGTATTCCAGTGGAGCAGTTACGTCCCATCATTTGATCTTGTCAAGGCTCAGAAAGTAGATCCAATAGTTGGGAGATTTTATGAGTATATCCAGAATCCGCAAGAACATCCATTGACAGAAGAGGAGTGTCAAACTGAAGAACTGAGGATACTCTATACATCCAGAGAGAAGTTTAAGATCCACCAGGGCCTGCTTATTCGGACGAGTAAGCATGGCATTGAGCAATGGGTTGTGCCCCAAGCATATCGTGGCATCATGTTGCAACAGGCTCATGATGAACCAAGTGCAATACATTGAGGTGAAGGCATCACCTATAAGACCTTGAAGCAAGTGGCTTATTGGCTCCACATGCGTCAGGATGTGCAGCTGTATACTAGAGGTTGTCTGACCTGTTGTCGTTTCCAGCCATCTTCTCCATCCCATCGAGCACCACTCAGGAAGAAGGGTATTGCTGTGCCCTGGTCAGATATCCAAATTGATTGGGTTGGACCTGTGGTTCGATCCACCCGAGGCAACAAGTACATGCTTACTGTCACCTGCCTGTTCACCAAGTGGGTGGAGTGCCTACCAGCACCCAACTGCACTGCTGAAACGACGGCTACCTTGCTAATGAATCATGTGTTCAGTCGGTGGGGTTTGCCAATGCGAGTGGATTCAGACCAAGGATCTCAGTTTACTGCGGAAGTTATCCAACACATGTGGAAGATGCTAGGCGTGAAGAGTAAATTGCACATTGCCTACCGCCCTCAGTCCTCAGGACAAGTGGAAAGAGCTAATTGTACCATCGTCACCATTCTGAAGAAGTATGTATCCTCATCAGGTAATGATTGGGACATGAAGTTACCATTGGTCCACGTGGCCATTCGCGCCACACCCCATCATTCTACAGGAGTGTCACCCTTTGAGATGATGACAGGTAGGGAAATGATGTTACCAATTCATTTGCTTTACAGGACTAATGATGTGAACTTGTCCAGTGCCACTTCCTCTCATGAGTATGTCACCCATTTGCGTCAACATTTGCAAAGTGCCTTTGCCTTTGCCCAAAAGAACGTGGAAAGTAGTGCTAGAGGTAGAAAAAGCCTACTATGATCAAGGGACTACCTCCAAAGAGTACCAAATTGGCGACAAGGTATTCTATTTCAATTTTGCCAGAAACAAGGTAAAAGAAAAGAAATTTCTGCCCAGTTGGCATGGTCCTTTCCCTATAGTGGAAAAAGCTTCACCTGTGGCTTATCAAATTCGCCTCAGGAGAAATTCTCAAGGTGAAGATAACCTTAAATGGGTCCACATCAATCAGTTGAGACCATGTCATCCTCGTCGTTTGGTTCCAGATACGTGCATTGTTGAAATGACCCAAACAGGAACGAAAAACCTACACCACGAGAGGAAAAATAGACTCAGTAATATTCTGGCAACAGATCTACCACAACGAATGGACAATAAAAGCAGATACAATCCAATTCCTCTCAGAATGGGACAACAGATGCAGATCCATATTAGACAACATTGCTCCTACCCAAACTAGAACCTCACACAGAAAGAATTCAATACCATGGTTCAATGAAGAACTGAAAAAAGTTAGAAGGTTGGAACGTGCATGGAATAAAAAGAAAGATGACCCCACACTTAACACCTGGAAACAACTCCAAAGAAAATACAAATATACCATAAGACAAACAAAAAGATTATACTACAAAACTGTAATAGGACCAAATTACAAGGACACACATAAACTTTTCCAACTCGTGAATAAACTACTAGATACTACACCAGTCACAACCAACAGTAAAGACACACCAGGGGCAGACAACCTCGCGAGATACTTCAACGAAAAAATCGTACAACTGCGACTTAAGATACCTATCAGCACCATCGACTATGCTGAACTCCTTGACTGTCTAGATCCAGACTATGGCATTTACCCAGCAGACAGAACCTGGACCAACTTCGAAGCACTATCAGAGAATAACATCTCCCAAATGCTCAAAAGATTCGCCAAATCTCATTGCAAACTAGACATATGTCCAAACAACCTTATGACATCCGCTCCTCAACAATTTATGACTGACATTACGAAATACTTGAACTATATGTTACAAAATGGACTCTTCCCGAAAGAGAAAGGAAACATTCTACTAACCCTCATACCTAAAGACGTAAAGAAAAGTGCCAGTGATGCTACAGGCTACAGGCCAGTAGCATCCATTCCCTTAATAACCAAACTAACGGAAGGGTTAGTGACCAAACAACTCACAAGCTACTTAAATAAATTCTCAATACTCCACGACTCCCAGTCAGGATTCCGGTCTAACCACAGTACTGAAACAGTACTAGTTACTCTCATGTCCAAATTCAAACAAATGATTGCAACTGGAAAGAACATACTACTTCTACAATTCTACATATCAAGCGCTTTCGACATGGTTGATCACGGAATACTACTACATATCCTAGAGTACTTCGGAATTGGAGGTAACGTTCTCAATTGGTTCAAGGGATTCCTAACCACACGATCATACCAAGTGACATCCAACTCAATTACTTCAGCCACATGGATACCTGAATGCGGAGCCCCACAGGGATCCCCCCTCTCGCCGACTCTATTCAACTTAATGATGATACCCTTGGCCAAACTATTATCAAACCAAAACCTCAACCCATTCATATACGCAGACGACGTAACGATCCACATCCCATTTAATCAAGATCTAAAGGAAATTTCCAATGATATCAACCAAAGTCTCCATATCATGCATTCATGGGCGGATGCATTTCGACTGAAACTTAATGCAGAAAAAAACCCAATGCCTAATACTCACCTCTCAACATAATAAGAACAAATTCTCCGCCATTAACACACTAAATCTGAACCTTCCAATTTCGGACACCCTAAAAATTCTTGGAGTTACCATCGATCGACACCTAACACTCGAAACCCACGCGAAAAACACAACCAAGAAGATGTTCCACTCAATATGGAAATTAAAATGAGTAAGACCTTTCTTCCCAAGGAATGTTTTCCGTAACTTGGTACAATCAATGGTGCTTAGTCATCTAGACTACTGCAACGCACTCTACGCCGGCCGCAAAGAGCAAATAATCAAGAAACTTCAGACAGCCCAGAATACTGTAGCTAGACTCATATTCGGTAAAACAAAATATGAAAGTGCTAAACCCCTACGAGAAAAACTACACTGGCTCCCACTCAAAGAATGCATCACGTTCAAAATATGCACTCTAATTCACAAAATCATTCACAGAGATGCATCAGCCTACATGTCAGACCTGATAGACTTACCACCCAGGAATGCCAAAAGATCATCCCACACATTCCTTAATCTACACTTCCCTAACTGCAAAGGTCTAAAATACAAACTAATGCATGCGTCAAACTAATGCATGCGGCAACAATATACTCCTTCTACAATTTGATATGTCAAGTGCCTTCGACATGGTTGACCACGAAATCCTATTACACATACTCGAATATTTTGGCATTGGAGGAAATGTCCTAAACTGGTTCAAGGGGTTCCTAACCCAGCGGTCATATCAAGTCACATCGAATTCAACAACGTCTGCTGCATGGACACCTGAATGTGGAGTACCACAAGGATCACCGCCTCTCACCAACCATTTTCAACCTAATGATGAACCCCTTGGCAAAACTCCTATCAAACCATAACCTCAACCCATATACATACGCCGACGATGTAACAATATACATCCCTTTCAAACAAGACATTAAAGAAATCTTCAATGAAATCAACCAAAGTCTACACATCATGAACACATGGGCAGATGCATTTCGCTTGAAACTAAATGCAGAAAAAACTCAATGCCTGATACTCACTTCCCAGTACAACACAAATGAATTCACCGCTATAAAGTCACCTAAACTAAACCTTCCAATCTCAGAAACGTTAAAAATCCTTGGAGTCACTATCGACTGCCACCTAACACTCGAAACTCATGCAAACAACACAACCAAAAGATGTTCTACTGCATGTGGAAACTGAAAAGAATAAGACCATTCTTCCCAAGATCCGTCTTTCGCAGCCTGGTGCAATCCCTCGTACTCAGCCATCTGGACTACTGCAACTCACTATACGCAGGTTGCAAAGAGCATATACTGAGGAAACTTCAAACGGCCCAGAATACAGCAGCCAGACTCATTTTCGGAAAACCAAAATATGAAAGTGCAAAACCCTTACGAGAGAAGCTACACTGGCTCCCACTCAAGGAACGCATCACTTTTAAAGTATGCACATTAGTCCACAAAATCATTCACGGTGAAGCCCCAGCCTACATGTCTGATTTAATAGACTTACCACCCAGAAACGCTAAAAGATCATCCCGAACTTTCCTCAACCTCCACTTCCCTAATTGCAAGGGCTTGAAATACAAGGCGCTGCACGCGTCAACCTTTTCTTACATGAGCACGCAGTTCTGGAACACACTACCACGCAACCTGAAAACGATCTACGAACAAACCACCTTCAGCAAACTATTGAAGACCCATCTTTTTGAGAAAATTTACGGAAAGAACCAAAACACATAAAGCCCACACTCACTGTTCAGTTATGCATCAATACAACCACTCCTGAATTCTCATCCCCCGGAATCTTACCACACTCATACCTTTACTCATAGAAAATGTATACCAAGTGTTTTGCTGTTATTATATATTGCCCCTTTTTGTCTCCCTTGTTTCCTTCCAATTTTTCAGTGCTTTTTCCATGATTATACTCCTTAACGATACTTTAACTTTGACTCAAACAACTCATCTCAATGTAATCCATAACCAAGTTGTAACAAATTGTATTTCCACGATTCATAATGTATTGTAAGCCACACTGAACCCGCAAAAAGGTGGGAAAATGTGGGATACAAATGCAATAAATAAATAAATAAAATAAATACCTACTTGAGCACACAGTTATGGAACGCATTGCCGCGCAACTTAAAAACGACTTATGAACAAACGAACTTCCGCAAACTACTTAAGACCCATCTCTTTAACAAGACATACCACAAAGATCAACCAATGTGAACATACACAACTCTTCTACATATATTCAGAACTGTCTTACATCATCTGCTTGTTATATTACTATCATGTTAGATCATTATCATGTAACTCAAGATCCTTCTGTAACACTAAATGTCTATTTTTTCTATTATACTTCCACTATTCACAATGTATTGTAAGCCACATTGAGCCTGCAAAGAGGTGGGAAAATGTGGGATTCAAATGCAATAACTAATAAATAAATAAATAAATAAAACTAACCATGAAGCAGAATAGCTTCGTCTTCTTTTGTTTTTCAGCTACAGAGAAAAAACAAAATCTTGAAGATTTGGTGCAGTGCCAACTGGAGTAATCTGGTTCCCGTTCCTGATGTCATTCTTAAAGATGTTTCTGACCTTCCTAATCCATTGGTGGTTTTCAACATTCCTTCCCTTTGTTCCTCATGATTTCCATTGTTTAGTCATGACTGTTGGATTTTCTTTTCCCAAAAATCATTCTGTTTGGTTTTATTTTTATTTCAACCGATCCAGTGTTCCTGAAAGTGAAGTTTTGGATGTGTGTGTTTGTTTTTGGACATTTTATTGACTTTCTTTTTGAACTGTGTCCAATGCTTATGTTTGAAGACTTTCTTCATCATCACCATTACATGGACCATTTTGTTCCTGTTTGATGTCTTCTTGATGTGAGAAGTTGTCCATTATAATACAACAAAGCAGTGGATTCTCTACTAGAAGTTGTCCATTTACATCTCATCATTCATCAAGGTCCACAACCATTGACTTTGTTATATTTTGTGGAGTTCAACCATGAGTAATTCTCCACTATGCAACATCTTAGTTTATAATTTTGCTGATGCTTTTGCCATGCATTTTACAGTATTATGATTAGATGTTGATTATAATTTCATGTGTTAAGACATAACTACGAACACCCTGTGAGTTGTTCTAGTATTAGTAGTTTGCTGTATTAGCCTTTTGAAACTACATTTGAACAATGTGTTATGATTTTATGAAGTATTTGCTTCTAGTTTTCATTGATAGAGTGTTAGTGTTGAGTTACTGACATTTATTGTTCTTGTTTCACTTCAGTCTTGACCATGAGTCCTGATTTAACCCGTCTAGTTATATTTCTAGTTAGGTTGGAGAGGGCTTTTACTCCTTTGTAGTAAATTCCATCTCCAAGGGGGGGGGGGCAATCTGTAGGGGTATTTCCCTGTGTGTCTCACCTGGCTGGTCTCAGCCTGTGCAATCCTATTACATCAAGATGGAGTCTGCAACCTCTGACCCTGCACATCAGTGAGCCAGCATATTCTGCTTTCTGCTTGTGGAAAATCACTGACAGTCATGAACACCAAGGACATGCTGTGGGCAACCAACCCCCCCTTTATCTCCCTGAGAAGCTGAAAGGGAGTGAGACATGGCTCCAGCAAGCCGTGTGAGAAACCGAAATGCATACAAAGAAGTAACAGTTTCAAGGTTATGAACAACGGTCGTATCTTGCTCATGGAATGAGCTGGACAAGATCATGATTGGTCCCGTCTGGTCACCTAAGAATAAGGGACTAAGGAAAGCAGGAACAAGGAGAAGTTAGTTGGTCGGAATCCCTGGAAGAATTTGGAGCTGGCAAGAGGACGAGTGAGACCTGATGCGGTCCACAACCTTATGAACTGTGTATCTGGAGAAAGTACTGTTTGGTTCAGCTGTACCAGCATGGAGTGACCGTGCCCCTGCTTGCTGCAGAGACCCTGCCCTATTTCTAAGACAAAGACTCACTTTAAAAGTCAGCTTGAGTCGGAGGGGTAACCTGTGCCAACATCCGAGAGACTGCCCGAGAGACAGCCTGGTGAGAGAGACAGTGATTTATTTCATATTAGTCTGGGAGTAGTGAGGGGTGTTTACCTGAGCAAGGGCTGGTTAGAATCATACCCGTGGTCAGGAGATAAGCTGCTAACAATTGCTACCTCAGAACCTTAGTTCAGTGTTACAAATCAGAGTATCTCATATGCCAGTAAGAATCAGAGTGTCTAGTTAGTGACAATATATTTTGTAATTCTTTTACCATCAAGTTATTTTTTTGTATTTGGCTAAGCTTTGCTACAGAGTTCTATTTTGTATATCTTATCTATCTATAATAAAATCTAATATATATTTCAGCTGGCTTCTTCAGTTTCGTTTCTCTCTATCAGAAGTATTGGCTTGGTGCCAATCCAGGTTCCCCGTCCCCTAGACACAAAACAGAGTATTTGGCTTGCAAATAATTCTGTATTGGGAACTTTGGGCGCAGATGAGACTGTTGGGAGTTGTGTTCTATAAGTATCATTTGTGATTTACCTACAGGCCGACCAAATTGATTCCAGCGAGATTTCAAAAGGCCTTACCAACGGTTGAACCACCATAGAGCACAAGGAAATTTCTTCTTGTATATCTTTATTCACATTCTCGTTCACCGCTGAATCGCCAGATGTCATTAATAAAAGTCGCTGTACTATCTCTCCTTCTGCCAAGATGTTTCCACTCTCCGCTTCCATTGAGGGAGTACGCCACCCCTTCGAGTCTATTTTTTCCCAGTACTCGGTCCAGCAACTCCGTCCGGCTGCGGGGGAGGGGAAGTAGCAGGTTCCAGCAGGCTGAGTGAAAAATCACTCTCCAAACCGGGGCTCTTCCTTGCCCCGGTAGCGGAAACACCCATAAGTGGGGTAGAAACCAAAAATGAGGAGCTAGACGACTGTCCCGGTAAGGAGGGTATTTGCTTCGGGAGAGGTGGTCCCTTCGGTTTACCCTTCCTTTTCGGCATAATAGAGAAGAAAAAAGGAATTATATCGATGTTAAACGGGAGCGTCTGTCTCGCACAACCTGCTTAGTCGCCATCTTGGATCCACTCTCCTCATCCTATTTTTATTTATTTGTTACATTTGTATCCCACATTTCCCCATCTCAATGTAGCTTACATAGTACCGGAGAGGCCTTTGCAGGCTCTGGTGTGAACAAATACAGGGTGGTGATGTGGTAATATCAAGTTCATGTGGCACAGCCACATTAGGGAATCTGACAACGGAAGAGTTGTGTTATGTCCATTAAGTGCTTTAGTTTGGTTGTGTTGCAGAGATTAGGCATTTAAGTTGGATCGGTAGGGTATGCCTTTTTAAACAGGTTGGGTTTTATGACGTCTTACTGTTTTGATATTAATTGTGCTTCTTATCTAGAGACAATAATTGTTACAATTTTTCTTGATATATTATCACTATTTAGTACCATTTTATCTTCCACAGTCCTGTCATCACAATATAGAAAGTGTGCTGGTTTTCTTATTCTTTTGGTGTTATGTCCTGCTTACTGCCAAGTGAGTCATTTTACTTTTGCCTTCTTTTTATTTTTTATATTTTCATTTTGTATTTCCTTTGTATTTTGTACATGTAACCATAGTTTCATTGTGCTTCTTTTGTATAGCTGCATATGATTGACATTATTCAGACTTCAGAGTACTTTCTATCATAGTCCATCATATAGGTATGTCCTATTCCCCATCACATATATAGAAGTATTTTTAATTTTGATGTTGACTTATGCAATTATTTCTAAAGCGCTACTAGACGTAAGCTGCACGGAATACATTATATACAGGTACTTTCTCTGCCCCTAGAGGGCTCACAATCTAAGGGTTTTTTTTTTTTTTGTAAGCGGGGCAATGGAGGGTTAAGTGAGTTGCCAAGGTCACAAGGAGATGCAGTGGGAATCAAACCCAGGTTGACAGGATCAAAGCCTGCTGCACTAACTATTAGACGACTACTTCACTCTGTATACAATAGTTCTGGGTGGGCATTCCCAACAGCTCATAAGTTATGACCAAATTTACACCTGCTCTAAACAAGGTATAAATTATATTTGTGTAGTCATTTATGTTTAAAACCCCCCCACAGACAATACATCACAACTTGGCCCCTGCCCCAACTCTGCTGCAATAAATCAGTGTTGCTCAGTTTTTATGGCCGCGACCATATAATCAAGGTTGCATTGACACCTGTAACCCTGCTGAGGTGTGTCATGACAACATACCTATAAAGTGCCCCCCTCCCAGGTTGTGACCCCATACATGGTATGCACAACCCTGTTTGGGGTTGCAACCCACAGTTTGGGAAGCACTGGTGTACATCTTTTTGAAAACTGACCCCTATATCTTTATGAAGTCACAGTTGTGACTTTGTTTTGCAGGAGTCAGAAAGATTAATCTCAATACATCACCTGTCACAAAATACATTTATCTCTAGTCTCTCATATACAATTTAATTTGAAGTACAGCACATTCATTAGAAACATATCAATTTATTACATATAATGATGTACATTTTGAAAATACTGCTTTTTAATCATACCATTATGAATACAGCAGAATTACAGAAAGAATTCAATCTCCTGTGCTAGCTTTACCACCAAAAACAGGTCCCCAGAAGTTCTAGTACTAAAACCTAAACTTTCTAGAGAAGTCCAACAAAATGATAGTTTTACTTTTCTGTATCCCCTGGTGTGGAAAGGTTAATCTGTTACAGGACACTGAAGGAAAGGCCGGAAGAGACATGGCGGTGGCACCTAACAAATCATCTACTTGAAAGCAGTCCAGTTGTTACTGGCACAGTGACTGTCGCAGCTGTTCATACAGCATTTGATCCTATGGATGAGAGGAGAAAAACACAATTAAAGGAAAGAGTATGTATGATGAAGGCACTTTCTGCAAAGGATGCTTCTGAAAACAACCATCCACCCTCTAAGTTTACATTCAAATGTTATTTAGAAAAAAAAAATTTTTTTTCAGCAACTTAAAGTGATGTGAAAAACTGAATGGTTTCTGAGCTTCAAAAAATGTAACATTAGACAAAGGAAACCTGAATAAACACAACACAGTTTTTACACTATTACATCATTTAAGGAACAAAGTTATCCAACACTCATATTCAGCTGACTGAACCCAGCCAGGTTTGACTGCAACCAGCAATATATATTGAACCGTATCATGAGAATGAAGTTGTCACCACAAAGTTTCTACAAGAATAATATGCCAAATCAAAAGAATTTCCAGAAGAGACAAAGGAAAAAAAGTTGTTAAAATATATCAGCCATTTCTAAAGCTCTAGGACTCCACCAAATCAAAGTGAGACCCATTATCTCCAAATGGAGAAGGAACAGTGGTGAATATTCCCAGGAGTGGCTGGGCCTGCCAAAATTACTCCAAGGATGCAGTGAAAATTCATCTGAGAAGTCACAAAAATTCTAGAAGAACATCCAAAGCCATATTTCTCTACTCAGATTCTTAGTCTCAATGAAGAATCTACTTATTTTACGCTGTTATTCGTCTTTTGTTGTTGTTTTTTTCTCAAACTAACAACCATGCTGCCTGATAATTTTATTCCTCTTCAGTGAGGATCCTCCTAAGAGGATCATATTTATAAAATTACTCAATTACCCCATATTAATATTAATAATGTGACAAGAATGGCTTCCCTTCACTATAGGCCAGGTTCTCTGATGATGTTGACCTGCATAATTTAGAAAAAATTATCCTTTGTTTCTCATCAAACACTTCACCCTCAATCTAAATGTCAATTCTCCTATCATTTCCACTACCCATGATATATTGTAAGCCACATTGAGCCTGCAAAGAGGTGGGATAATGCGGGATACAAATTCAATAAATAAATAAATAAATCTGTGGCACCTGTTTGATCAAAATAATATCATCTGCTATGATATAAATATAACTAGCCAGAACATCTTTTTCACAGCAGGAGAAAGAATGCACAGGGAATGTATCCAGGTATTCAGCTGAGTAAAGGAGCTCTGCAGAATTTAAGTCATCATGGGCAATGAAAATGATAAAGGGGATGGGACGACTTCCCTTTGAGGAAAGGCTGAAACGGCTAGGGCTCTTCAGCATGGAGAAAATACGGCTGAGGGGAGATATGATAAAGGTATATAAAATAAAGAGTGGAGTGGAACGGGTAGACGTGAATCGTTTGTTTACTCTTTCCAAAAATACTAGGACTACGGGGCATGCAATGAAGCTACAAAGTACTAAATTTAAAATGAATCAGAGCAAATGTTTCTTCACTCAACATGTAATTAAACTCTGGAATTTGTTGCCAAAGAGTGTGGTAAAGGCGGTTAGCTTAGTGGGGTTTAAAAAACGTCTGGACGGCTTCCTAAAGGAAAAGTTGATAGACCATTATTAAATTGACTTGGGGAAAATCCACTGCTATTTCTGGGATAAGCAGCATAAAATGCATTGAACTTTTTCGGGATCTTGCTAGGTATTTGTGACGTGGATTGGCCACTGTTGGAAACAGAATGCTGGGCTTGATGGACCTTTGGTCTGTCCCAGTGTGGCAATACTTATGTTGACCACAGGAATCTTATCAGTTAGAACATAGCTCCTCTTGGGTTTGTCCCATGGTCTACTAACTCATATCAGGAAACTACTGCATGGCATGGATTCCTTAATATCCACGCTCTTCATGGTAAGCACTATGTTATACATGATTTGATTGTTGAGCAGAAACTGGAGGTCCTTTGATCAGAAAATGGAAGAAGGAACCGAATGAAAATAATAAGAAACAGCATAAGAAATGTCAAGTCAAATGCAAAGCGCTGATAAGGAAAGCTAAGAGGGACTTCGAAAAAAAGATTGCGTTGGAGGCAAAAACATATAGTAACATTTTTTTTTTAGGTATATTAAAAGCAGGAAGCCGGCAAAAGAATTGGTTGGACCGCTAGATGACCGAGGAGTAAAAGGGGCGCTCAGGGAAGACAAAGCCATAGCGGAAAGACTAAATGAATTCTTTGCTTCGGTCTTCAGCGAGGAAGATTTGGGTGGGGTGCCGGAAATGGTATTCGAAGCTGACGAGTCGGAGAAACTTAATGAATTCTCTGAAAACCTGGAGGATGTAATGGGGCAGTTCTACAAACTGAAGAGTAGCAAATCTCCTGGACCGGATGGTATTCATCCCAGAGTACTGATAGAACTGAAAAGATCATACCAAGTAACAACAAACGCGGACATATCACCCCCATGGACACCGGAATGTGGAGTTCCCCAAGGATCCCCCCTCTCACCAACTCTCTTTAACCTGATGATACCTCTAGCCAATCAAAACCTCAACCCCTACATATACGCAGACAATGTGACGATTTACATCCCGTTCAAACGTGATCTAAACGAAATCACCAATGAGATCAACCAAAGCCTCCAAATCATGCACTCCTGGGCGGATGCATTCCAACTGAAACTCAACACAGAAAAAACACAATGTCAAGTACTCACCTCACAACACAAACAGCTACTCCACCATAACCACACTATACTGTTCTCTTCCTGTCTCACAAAATCTGAAAATTCTTGGAGTTACCATTGATCGAAACCTCACACTCGATGCTCACGTGAAGAATACTATGAAAAAGATGTTCCACTCCATGTGGAAACTCAAGAGAGTAAAACCTTTCTTCCAGAGACATATCTTCCATACCCTGGTACAGTCAATGGTAATAAGCCACCTGGATTACTGCAACGCATTGTACGCTGACTGCAAAGAACAGACTATCAAAAAACTCCAAACAGCCCAGAATACCGCCGCCAAACTCATATTTGGAAAAACTAAATATGAAAGTGCAAAACCTCTAAGAGAGAAGCTTCACTGGCTCCCACTCAAGTAACTCATTGCGTTCAAGATCTGCACGATTGTACACAAAATCATTCACGCAGAAGCCCCAATCTACATATTAAACCTCGTGGACCTGCCTCCCAGAAACGCCATAAGATCAGCCCACAAATTTCTCAATCTGCTGACTCCCAAGGTGTACTCTAGCATCAGGTAACTATGATTCGGCTTATTCTTCCCAATGTGCATTACTTTGCATCTGTCCACATGAAATTTCATCTGCCATTTGGATGCCCAGTCTTCAATTTCCTAAGGGCTTCCTGCAATTTTTCACAGTCCGCATGTGTTTTAATAACTTTGAATAGTTTTATTTTATTTTTTGTTACATTTGTACCCCGCGCTTTCCCACTCATGGCAGGCTCAATGCGGCTTACCTGGGGCAATGGAGGGTTAAGTGACTTGCCCAGTCACAAGGAGCTGCCTGTGCCTGAAGTGGGAATTGAACTCAGTTCCTCAGTTCCCCAGGACCAAAGTCCACCACCCTAACCACTAGGCCACTCCTCCACTAGTTTTGTGTCATCTGCAAATTTAATCTCACCTGTCACTCCAATTTCCAGATCATTTATAAATGTGTTAAATAGCACCAGTTCCAGTACAGATCCCTGCGGCACTCTACTATTCATTGAGATAAAAAGCCCATTTAACCCTACCCTCTGTAGTAACTAGGTCTCTCTGCATAAAATGGAGGAGTGGCCTAGTGGTTAGGGTGGTGGACTTTGGTCCTGGGGAACTGAGGAACTGAGTTCAATTCCCGGCACAGGCAGCTCCTTGTGACTCTGGGCAAGTCACTTAACCCTCCATTGCCTACCGCATTGAGCCTGCCATGAGTGGGAAAAAGTGTGGTGTACAAATGTAACAAAAAAAAAAAAAATAGCACAAGTAGTGGTAAAATAACTCATCAATAGTAGCTCATGTTGATGACGTCCCTCCTTAATGCACTTTGAAATGGGAAAAATAAAACCCTGGTAATATTCAGCCCACAGTGGTCAGTAAGCAGCCATGGGTTGAATCAGACCTGGGTATTCAATGCTGCACCATGTCCAGGCACCAGCACTGAATACCCAGATCCTTGGTGGACTCAGAAGTTATGAGTGTGATGGCCAGTATTCAGTCCTAGTACCAACATACCTAACCGGACAAAACAAGGACTGTTTTTTTGGGTGGTCCTATCTGTCCTGTTTGGTATGCAGTCACTGGCACTGAATATCACAACAAAGGCTATAACCCTGACTCCACCCCAGTACCATGGTGGTCAGAGGGGATATTAAGTGGGGCAATGCTGCTGAATATCCGCTCCTGGCCCGCTGATCAGAGGTCAGGTGGGCAGGAGCCTCTCATGGCTGTTTAAACCCCTTTGAATATCTACTCTAATAAATTTAATTTTTTCTTTCGTCTTAAAACAGACCCAAAATGAATCCCAGAGGTGATGTTACAAGCTTTACATGCGTAAAGCTGCCATGTACGAGTAAATCATCATATATATGTTGCTATATATACTTTTATGCATGTTCTGCGCAGTCCTTGAAACTGCATGCTTCCTATGTTGCAACAAAAATATATGTATAAAATTTGGATTCACAGAGCATGTTGTGTTATTTCCAAATGGAAGCACAATAGGTGAATACTCTTTGCTGCAACAAACCCAGTCCACCAGGTCCGCATTTGGGGCAGGCTTTGGAGAAAACCCCTACGCCATTAGTGTGATTATGTGACGGCCATCTTCTCTGTCACTCTCCAAACTGATCACTTCCTCCCTGCTGCACCTGGCTTGAAGCCAATACGACTCTTACTGGTGTTCCATAACCACCATTCAAAATACTAAATGGCAGCAATGAATGCTGGATGCTTCCTTACTGCAGACTGAAATTCTGTAAATAATCAGTGTAGTGCACAGTATCAGATACTAGGGTCGGAAGGGCTCACTTAAGATGGATATTTGCTTTTTCCATTTCTTGTACAGTGCATTTTTATGTATCCTCACTTTTCATATAATCGCAACACCCTGATTTTATAGTACGGTGCATTTTCAAACAGCTGCTATATGAACTGTTCTGCCTGCTTTAAACAGCCTCTAAGTGTAATCCTAGGCAGACTGTCATCAATGTTGAATGCACAGTCATGCTTGAGCAAGCCTTCAGGAGGTGCATGGGGAAAGAACTTTATCCTCTGTTCTGCTGAATCATTTCTGAGATGCAGAGAAAGGAAGGAGAGCAAAGTGCTCAAGGCCTTCCGTGTTTCTGCACAGTCCACAAAACACCTTCAGGGAATGATTCCAGATGGCTATATCTGCACCTCTCAACAATCCACACAGGGCGGGGGAGATTTGATATTCTTTTGTATTACTGAATAAAGAGTTCTTGATCTCTGTGGCATATCATCAAGTCTTTCCATGAAGGATAGTCACGTTTAAAATACAAACTTTGACACTTCCGAAAATTGGTAAGATTCTAAAAGAATGGTGCCATTAATACCAAATGATTAGCCCTGAAGGAATGCAGACACAGGACTGTGAATGACTGACAAGACAAGCTTGGGATTCCCATAAGAGTGATATCAGACTGCACTGCTTCCTAGAACCACCACCTCACAAATATGAACTTAAGATACTGTGGGTTAGATATTCAGAACAATTTAATCACGCAGGAGAGGGTCCTGCCTGGTTAAATCGCAGTGTGCTGATAGGGCCGGTGCTAGGGTTTCTGGCGCCCTCCTGCAGCCTGTTAGTCGGCGCCCCTACCCATCTAGGGGCGGGATCACTATGGCTCTGCCCCTATTGTAGCCACACCCTTTTTACCAGCCATGACACATATAAACAGACATCAATGAAATTATTACACCAGTATAGAAGAAAATAACTTGTGGGTTTTTTTTGTTTTCATTATAAATAATTTCTGTAAGCCGTTACAGCTCCAGTATACCCAAAATGACACAAACCAAACTAGCAAAACAGACCAGGAATTAAGAGAACAGTCTTGCCAAATCTGAAAAACAATGTTATCAAAATCTCAGAACCTAACAAACAGATCCCTATTCAGACACTTGAACAGAAATAGCCTCTCTTTAAAGTCTTCAAAAATTAACCTGAAATCCTACGAAGTTAGACTCTGCATGCAGAACAATACCAGAAAAACAGAAAGAAACACATTGCTATACATTGCAAAATAAGACAGCAGATGTAAGCTATACATTGCAAAATAAGACAGCAGATGTAAATTCTCAAAGTGGACATATTCCAAACTCTAAAAATAAAATTATTTTTCTACCTTTGTTATCTGGTGCCTTTGTTTTTCTGATCATGCTGGTCCCAGTATCTGATTCTGCAGTTTTTCTCCTCTCTTCCTTTTCCCTCATCTCATCTCCTTCCTCTCTCTTCCCTCCTCTCCATCCATGTCCAGAATTTCTTCTCTCTCCCCTCCATCCATGTGCATCTCCTCCTGCCTTCCCTCCCTTCATCCATGACCAGCATTTCTCCTGTCACCCCTCCCCTCCATCCATGTCCAGCATTTCTTCTCTCTCCCTTCCCCTCCATCCATGTGCATTTCCTTCCTTCCCTCCATTCCTGTCAAACATTTCTCCTCTCTTCTCTGTCCTCCACTCCATCCATGTCCAGCATTTCTCCTCTCTCCTTCCCCTCCATGTGCATTTCCTTCCTGTCTTCCCTCCCCCTCCATATCCAGAATTTCTCCTGCTCTCCCCTCCATCCATGTCCAGCATTTCTCCTCTCTCCTTCCCCTCCATGTGCATTTCCTTCCTGTCTTCCCTCCCCTCCATATCCAGAATTTCTCCTGCTCTCCCCTCCATCCATGTCTAGCAACTTTCCTCTCTTCCCTGCCCTCCTCTCCATCCATCCATGTCCAGAAACTCTCCTCGCTCCCCTCCATCCACCCAGGTCCAGCAACTCTCCTCTCTCCCCTGCCCTCCCCTTCATCCATCTATTCACCCATCCATCCATCCATATCCAGCAACCTTCCTCTCTCCCCTGCCCTCTGCTCCATCCATCCATATCATGAAATTCTCCTCTCTCCCCTACATCCCTCCCTCCATCCATCCCCAGCAGTTCTCCTCTCTCCCCTGCCCTCTCCTCCATATCCAGCGATTTCTCCTCTCTCCCTGGGCCCTACCCTCCTCTTCATGTCCAGCGATTTCTCCTCTCTCCCCAGCCCTCCCCTCCCATCCATGTTGAGCGATTCTTTGTCCCTATTATCCCCGCCAATCCATGTCCAGCGATTCTCCTCTACACTCCCCTCCCATCCATGGCCAGCGATTCTCCTCTACACTCCCCTCCCATCCCATCCATGTCCAGCGATTGTCCTCTGCCCTCCCCTCCATGTCCAGTGATTCTCCTTTGTGCCCTATCCTCCCTTCTCATCCATGTCTAGTGGACTCAGCCCAGCCACCTCCCCTTTTCAGCCGAGTTCCATTTCCAACCCCAGCCAGCCCACTTCTCCCCCAACATCCCCCTTTTCGTTCCTGTCACCCTGCAGGGCTTAAATCTTTTATTTTACCTCAGTTGCAGCAGCGGCCGCATCAGTGAAAGCAGCAGGCAGGCTCGTCGTCTCTAGCCTTCCCTTCCCTCTCAGTGTCCCACCCTTGCGGAAAGAGGAAATTATGTCATAAGAAGGCGGGACACTGAGAGGGACAGGAAGGCTAGAGAAGATGAGCCTGCTTTCACTGATGCGGCCGCCGCTGTGACTGAGGTAAAATAAAAGATTTAAACCCCCCCAGGGCGGCAGGAACAAAAGGAAGGCTGTCGTGGAGCTGAGGGCGGGCAGGTGGGAACCTACAACTGCCTGTAGGTGAGCGTCTGGGCGGTGGTAAGCATGACTTGTGGCGCCCTCCAGAGGTCAGCACCCCCCTGCCATGCTTACCGGGTTCTGCCGGCCCTGTGTGCTGATCTTCCCTGGATTTTCAAGAGCACTTAAACATACAGTGCCACAGAAAATTTGGAGTGATTACTGTGGAACTATCTGTGGTAGAGCTGGGGTGGCACTGGGATTTACCTGGTTAGCAGAGATATTCAATCCACTAACCGTGTCACTTTCCTTGACCCACTTACCCGAAGGCTGTCCTAACTTTATCTGGGCTGTTAACCAGGCACTGGTTTGAAAACCAGCCAGCACCTAGATAATTTCTGGCAGCCAGCCAGACCCACATATGCAGTGCTGGTGTCCAAATTAGGACAAGCATTGAATATCCAGATCACTTACTGCTCACTGCAGTCAGCACCTTCAAGTTTGCTGACTACCACGGGCTGCTTTCCAGGTCCTGTGATTTTTACAGAATTGTTTTATCACTTCTATCTTCTAATTGTTGAAACCTTATTACTTTACCATAGAAACACATTACACAACAATAACCCACTTGAGTTGAACAGGAGACAGGCAGATAGCCTGTGAATTAGCACTGTGATGCCCTGCCCTACCCTTCTTCTCAGGTGTTTTTAGAGGTCTTTTGTGTTTTTGGTTTGTAAGTCTTTTTTCTGCTGTAATGCCATACACTTCTGGATTATTTTGTCTTACTCACATTGTATATCAACTAGCTATTTGATAGGTGCCATATCAAATAAAACTGAAACTTATAAATGGATAGTGGGATGTAGCCACATTTACAGGCCTGCACAGGGAGTGGCACTGTGGTACTAGCAAGATACTATGGAACACAGTGCTACCAATGTAACAAAGGACCCGATTATACCATGTAATAAGTCCAAATTCTCTCTATAGCAGTTTTTGTGCAGATATCTTGACACAACCCCAAAACATCAAAAAGGTTAAACTGACATTCTCATTTTCCTTGGCTACCTAGTTCCAAATGGATAGAATTCAAAGTTTTATGCTTTGTTTTTAAAGCATTGTTTTTAGGTCATCTTGTATATTTACCTGCACGATCACTGTGTTCTTTGTAAAAAGGACTTCTTGCATTACCAGAATTAGAAGTGGTCAGGTTGTCTTCATTGCGGAAAAAACTTTTTCATATGTTGGACCTTATTTGTGGAATTTCTGGGTTAACTGTTTTTCTTATTTTTCATCCTATTATGCCTTCTGCAAATTTTTAAAGACTCTTATTGTTCAGACAATGTTATCATGCTGAGCAAACACGGTAACTGTTTAGGATACTTTTAATTTCTTTCCTTTTTGGTAGAAAATATTTGTAGTAGTAGTAGATATCTTATTATATATGCATACAATTATTGCTTTTATTGTAAACCGCTTAGGCACAAATAGTATGTAGTGGTATATAAAGTTAATAAATCCAATCCAGTCTGAATAATAATTAGGTCTGCCTTCTCTGTTTGGGCAGCGGAGCCATGGGCTTTCTACTAACCTGAAAAGAACTGCATATCCCCTCTATGTACTTAATCACCCCAACCTTGTATCTGCTCATGACAGTTCTACACTGTCTAGGCAGTAGCGACCTCCCCAATTAGAATGGAGCCCAGTATCCAGTGGTTATAGTAAGATAATTTATTAGGAACAGCATCTCACCCAAAGGCAGTACAGGCAGATCAGGCATTTACATGATGGAACAGCACTTCACGACACGTCTACAGCCTTCTGGAGTCCTCTGAAGCCTTCTGATCTAATACCCTTCAGGCTCCCCTTTTTATACCATTTTGACCCTATTCATTCCAATGGACCCTAGCTTTCTCACCAGAGCTCTTGGCTCTTATCAGTTGATCAATATGACTTCACATGCTCTCAAGCTCTAAGTATAAACAAGATATGTTCAGAGCGCATCTGTGAGATGACTTCACAGTAGAGAGTTGCACGGGGACAGAAATCTTACCCATCCCCGCCCGTCCCTGCTGGAATCTTACCCATCCCCACTGGAATCTTACCCATCCCCACAAAAATTTAAACCATCCCAACCCATCCCCACAAGAATTTAACCCATCCCCGCAAGAATTTAATACATCCCCACCCATCCCCGTAAGAATTTAATAGTACATAAAAGAAAATTCCAGTCAGCTCCCTCAGTCTCTCTCTGGATTTGAGCCACAGCACTGTAGGCAAGGAAGGAACGGAAGTTGGAACTTGGAACACTCTGGTGCGCACATGTAAGATTTGTCTCTGATTCACTGGCAGTGTGTGCTGAGAGGTCGCCACATGCACGCGCCAGTAGGTCAGGTGACATCTGATTCTCATGCCTGTGTCAGAGCTGAGGTCTGTGCACCAGCCTGGGAGCAAAGAGGATTAATAGTAACATAGTAAGTGACAGCATCCACTCTCCCAATAGTCACACTCATGATCAATTCATCATTAAATCAACGAGTGTGATATTATATACTTGATTATGGTCTTTCTTTCGTGTTTCTGGAACAAAGACCACAGAAGTCTATCTGGTCCCATCCTTATGTTCCAACTGCTGGAGTTGCCATCGAGGCCCACTCCAGCCTATTCATGTTCTCATTTGTGGGACACAGACTGTAAAAGTCTGTCCAGCACTGTCCTCATGTTCCAGCCACTAAAGTTGCTGTCTAAGCCCTTTCCAGCCCATCCTACACCAGATTGCCATGTATGAGACACAGACCATACAAGTCTGCCAGGTATCAGCCCTAGTTCATCACAGCCAGAGTCGCCATCTAAGTATCACTTGACACATCCACACACATGCAGCCATGTAAGGTTAGCTTTTATATAACTTCCATTTTCTAATTAAAGATCCTCTGTGTTCATCCCACGCCTTTTAGAATTCCGTCATCATTTGTGACTCTACCACCTCCTTAATGGAAGACTTTCCACATTTATGCTGTTAAAGCAAGGAAGAAGAGGAGGAGACACACTCAAAGAAATTGGTATTCGGTAGATGAGAGGCTGGTGCAGGTGCAGCTTACACTTCCACGGGAAGCCCGCAGAACTGGTTCCATCCCCGCGGGAACCCCGCAGAACTGGTTCCATCCCCGCGGGAACCCCGCAGGAACTGCCTCCGTCCCCACGGGAACCCCGCAGAACTGCTTCCATCCCCACGGGAACCCCGCAGGAATTGCCTCCGTCCCTGCGAGTTCCGCAGGATTCCCGCAGGGATGGAGGCCGTGCAGCTCTCTACTTCACAGGTCATTTTGCTCTCTTCAGCTCCCCCCTCCCCTCTACTTGCATCTGACCCTCTACTATCTTTCATTTTAATCAAAACATCTTGGCTCATGACTTCTCACAGATGCCAGTCCCAGCATTGTTGACAAGAGCAAATGCCCCCTCCCTTGCCAGCTCTCTGGGAACTCACTTCTGCTTGAGCTGCAGTGAAATATATTTTGTATCAGAGATGATTTTTTATTTTAAGAGGCCTAGCTCTTAGCCTGAGCCATTGGCCTGTATTTTACTGAGAGCAAGGGTTAGCATATTTCTACATTCCCCTCTTGCCGGGCCTCCAATTTATTCAGGAAGCATCTCAGTAGCGTAGCCAGACCTCAATTTTTGGGTGGGCCTGGGGGTGGACTGGGTGGGCATGCCCCACATATTTCCTCTCTGTCCATCCCCCTCCCGTAAAGATAAATACCTGGACTGGCGGGGATCTCTGGGCCCTGCCAGATGAAGAATCTTCTAGAGGCCCCCAAGGCTTGAGAAGTCTCATCCCTGCGCCAGTCACCAGCGTGGTGGGAAGCAGCGTTCAGCAGTGTTGCCTGCGTGCCTGCCTGCCTTTTAAAATAATTTGTCTCCCTCTCTGATCCACTTCCTGTAGTGGATACGTAGGGCCAGATGGATGCGGCAAAGGGGTGCGGAGCTGCCTGTACGAACGGCAGCGCTTTGCGACGGGCAAAGATGTAAATGCAGCGGAGCCTGGGGAGATGAATTATTTTAAAAAGCAGGCAGGCAACGCTGCTGAATGCTGCTTCCCGGACCCGGCGGAGCTGCGGGAGAAAAGGCAACGACAGCAGCAGGAAGTTGGATGGGCGGGCCTGGAGGAACTCTGGAAGCACCGCGGCAGAAAGGAAAAAAAAAAAAAAAAACAGAATTGAAGGACTCGCCGGACGGGAGTGGGAGCGGAGGGAAGGGAGCGAGCCAGCTAGGGATGCGGTATTGGTTGTTGGGGACGTCAAGTGCAGCACTCCTGGGTGGGCCTTGGGCAAAAGCGTGGCTACGCCCCTGAAGCATCTGTGGGCGAGCATGCAGTACATAAAACTGATGAAAGGGCTCAGGCAATGTCTGTTCTACAGCCAGAGGGGTGTAGGTGGATGGCTGGAGGAACCAGTCCCTAACATGGCACAAGAGGCATGCCTGCGCATAGCATTTAAGATCAGGAAGACCCAGTCCCCCACTCCTCCAGGGACCATATCATTTATCCATTTGCAATTTGGATTTTTTATTCCCCCAGCTAAATCTGACCAGCAATCTATTAAGCACCATAAGATCTTTACGGAGGAAGAGAATAGGCAGTGTCTGAAGGACATAAAGCTACTTAGGGAAGAGAGTCATCTTCATTAAATTAATTTGGCCGCTAGGCGATAGAGGCAAGGCTTTCCAACTCTCCAATCTGCGACTAGTAAAACTTAAAAGCTGTGAAATATTGGTGTGATATAACTGTCAGGGGTTTGCCAGGCGTTGAATTCCAAGATAATGAAAGCGAGCTGCTGCCCAAAGAAGAGGAAACCTATCCCTCCAGGCAGCAGTGAGGGAGGCGTCTGTAGACAGAACCTCCGATTTGTGCTTATTCAATTTAAAGCCCAAGAAATCGCCAAATTCCTCTACAGATTCCAAAAGGGTTGGGAGGGAACATAACGGATCCTCCAAATGCACCAGGAGATTGCCTGCACGCGGCGACCTTGAATTCAAGAGGACCTATGTGCACCTCCTAAATTTCTGGGTTGACCCCAATCTCTCTAATAAGGGGGTCTAATGTCAATACAAAGTTAAGAGGGCCAATGGACAGCCTTGACCAGTCCCCTGTCTAATCGGAAAGGTCTCTTTATGAACCCTGTTTGCCATCACAGAGGCCCTCGGAGAGTGGTATAGGGTCCGAACTGCGTCAAGAAACCACCCTGAAATCGTAGCTCTCAAGATCACCATACACAAATTTATAGGACACACTGTCAAACGCCTTCTCCGCATCAAAATTCACCACTTCCAGGGAGGCCAGTATAAGCCTATTGTTCTTAGAGGAGTGACGGTCATGGACAAACCCTACCTGCAGATCAGCCATGAGCCCAGGTAAAACTCTAGCCAGATAGCTTGCTAGAACTTTCACTAAGAATTTGGTCTCACAACACAAGAAAGAGATGAGTCGATAGGACTCTGGGGCTGTTGGGTCCTTCCCTGGTTTTGGCAAGACTATAATCTGGGCTTGACTCAAAACACCAGTCAAGTGACTCAAAACACCAGTCAAGTTCTGTTGATCTATCAGGGCATTAAAATGAGATGTGAGTGGATCTAGGATTTCTGATTGTAATAAAATTCGGTTCAGAAGCTATCAGGTCCAGGGGCCTTCCACAGAGTGCTATGTTGAATCACCACCAAATACTTCATTCTGTATTATGGGGGCATTCAGCATCTGCTGTTGCAGCTCCATCAAAGAGGGGAGAGGTCGATCGGACAGATAGGCTGCACTATTTAAATCACTGGTGGTATGGATTTATTACCATATCTATACAGCCGGTATTTATAAAATTGGATTGACTTGCATGCTCTGTGATGGAGGAGCTCATTAACAGCTGTCTGTGCCGCTAATAACTGTGTTTATTGTGAGAGGGTCGCAGAAGCCCCACATTGCTGCCTTAGAAATCGGAGATGCCATTCAAGTCTGAGAATCTCCCTATCCCGTTGTTTCTTTGTATGGGCTTAATAGGCTATCACCTCACCCGAGAACTGTCTTAGCTGCCTCCCAGTATAGAATGGGATCCGCCTCACGAGCTTGGTTATGGTGTTTATACTCCCTCCACTTTCGAAGTAGGTAAACATGAAAAGCGGTATCGTAATAAAGCTCTGGGGGAAACATCAAAAAGAACATTCCCTAGGCTTGGTGTCTCAGTCCATCCTAAGCCAGAGGAACACAAGTCTGGAAAACGCTTTAAGCTGTTCCCCAACCCTTAGGATTAGCCAAAGGATTCAGTCACATTAGTGCCTCCTGTTTGCCTGTGTGTCTTGGAACAGAATGTAAGCTCCTCTGAGTAGGGGCACTCTTCTGAGCAGGAATAGCAGCAGCTCAAGCAGCATATGGGATGTTTGTGACTCTGCTGCTAATGGTGCAGCTTCCTGGAATTCAGGAGGATTACTGCGAAGCAGCTCCTGAACAGCACAGTAACACACGCATAGTACAGAAAGGCTAAGGATTTCTTTTCAGTAATGATCTGTGAAATCCTTTAAGCTTTCCATTAGAGCTGTACTGAATAACATATTTTACTATTTGGCCAAATACGAATAATGAAAAATATTATTCAGCCATAAAAGAATAATGGGCATTGAGCTTTAACTTACCAAACAATAAAAGAAGCAAAGTGAAAACAGAGATCAAGTGTTTATTTCATTAGGATTTAGCAGAGTAGAGCCCTGGATTATTTGTACTCGAATTTAAATGAATATTCGGCTGAATAAGAAGAATGTATTTGGGGCCGAATCAAATCCAATACAATTATTTGGTACAGCCCTACTTTTCATGCAGAGGAATGGCAGTGTCACAGCAGGGTCATAAATTTTCTCATAAAGACTGGGATTGGGTCATACAGTGAGACATCACAGCCAGTGCCATTCAATATCAGCTACTCAGCATGAGGTACTGTAGAACTATCCCACAGATCTGGAAACACAGGGGAGCAGTTTCTCTGGAATTTTTAAATAACTGAGTAAACGGTAAACTGTTTAGCTAATGACAGGGTTTAGTAATCTGTGCACAGGACCTGGAGGGAGCAACATCCTCTTAAGACAATCTATGACCAAGGAACCAAAGAATAAGTATTCAGGGCTTTTTTTTTTTTTTAATGTTGCCAGTCCCTTCCCCTCCCAGATGGCTCTGGGGGCTAGAGCAGGGAAGCAGAGCATACTGTATCTTGCCACAAATCCCTCTTCCATGGGGACATCGTATCACCCTGCTTCTCTCAGGCTGTTGCAAGTCAGCCACTAGTCATTAAGGCAGAAGCACACACTTCCCTCTCCTCTGGGAACTTGACCAATCACTTCTCAGTGTCTCTATTCTTTACAATGTTGATTTTAGATTACTAATTACTATTCGCCTGTTCAAATCTGAGCTCAAGGTGAATATGATTTAGACACTGTACTTAAAGGCCCTTTTACAAAGCGGTGGTAAGCCCAACTCGGGCTTACCGAATGCTAATCTGGAGCTACTGTTGGTAATTCCAGTCCCGGCACGCGCCATTTCCCACACTAGAGAAAAGTTGGCCCGTATTTTTTAGCGTGTTGCTAGCCCGGCGTTAATCAGGCAGCACTGCACTACCCGGTTAACGCTGGGTTAGCACAGAAGCCCTTACTGCCACCTTAACAGGTGGCGGTAAGTGCTCTCCTCCACATGCCCATGAGGTAAGAGCAATCATATCACATGGCTATGTCCTTTTTTTTTGGCCTTTTTACCCACTGCAATAAAAAAAAGGCCTCAGCACACAGCAAAAATGGCCCCAGCCACTAGCGCTGGGCCCTTTTTACCGCAGCTTGGTAAAAGGACCCCTTAGTTCCCAGGCAGACACAGGATTTAAACCCCTAGTTCCCTGCCCACTGCTCTATTCCTGTCCAAAATGGCATTCCTTATTTTTTAACTTAGGTATTTTACAGTTTAAAATCTCCAAATGTTCAGACTTGGAGCTCTTACCTTTTTTGACACGGATGGTTTCACTTTCATAAAGGCTTCTTCAAAGTGTTTTTGGCTAACTGTGATTTCTCCTGTTGAGACAATACAAAACAGTACAGATTCCAACTGACTGATTAGTTATGTATTGTTTAGTTAATGATAAACTGGTCTTATGATGATAATAATAAACTGGTCTCATATCCCGCTAATCTCATAGTTCAAAGTGGGTAATGAATCACAAGAGACCAGAAACAGTCTTCTGGGAATAACAGCTACAAAATACTAAACACAGTCAAGAATTTTGATGCAAACAAATTTCTGAAACAGAAATGTTTTAACCCTTTTTCTAAAATGAAATAAGACTAAGAGGAATGAAAAATGTCAGCAAACTTTTTCCAGTGTCTGGCTGCCTGAAAGGATCTGGAAATAGTCGTAAAGATAATTTGGCGCTAGGCCATGCATGGCTTTGAAAAGGAAACAAGCTAACTTAAAAGTTACTCTGGTCTCAATGGGCAACCAATGCAATTTTATAAAACTGGGAGAAATATTGTCAAATTTGGTTAAACCAAAAATCAAATAGATTGCAGTGTTTTGTATGGTCTATATTTTCCTCAGACTCTTGTTACATCCTAGATATATAAGAATGCAACAATCTAACTGAGAGACCTTTAGTAAAAGCGCTTGTACTAACAATTTAAATTGGTCTATTTCAAAGTAACTTCGAACACATCTTAATTTCCTCATTAAAAGAAAACATTTCTTAACTAAAGAGGAAACTTGGTTTTCCATAGAAATAGAGCTATTAACTAACACCCAGAATCTTGATAACTGGGGAAAATTCAAAAATTGATTAATGCAATTGTCTTAGGGATGTTTTCTGGTTATGTATCAAAACATAAAACATTTTGTTTTTTTTTCTGTATTTAATCTTAATTTATCATAGAACTCGGGTGGCTGCCACGACTCACAAATGTCTGCAAATATATCCAGCCAGGTAAAACTCCAAAAGTGATTCTACTGTAGCACAATGTAGCTCCCCGATGAGGGGCCCCCTTGTTTCACTTCTGCCTCAGGAGGAATTGAACAGGAAAAGATTTTTCAGTTTCAATCCCTCCTGAGACAAAACTCCTGTTGGAGTTTTGCCTGGCTGGATATTTCTGCAGACATTAGTGGGTTACAGCAGCTACCTGTGTGGTATAAGCTAAGTGGCAATTTTCCTGTGTACAAGTAGTATTTTGTATATTTTTCAGTGTGATACATATGCCATTAACCCTGTAGATTACTGTTGTTTGTATATTTTCCTCTGTTTTTTGGCTGCAGTGGTTTTTTTCTCCCAGTTGGCGCTGTTTTCCACTGCAGTTTGTTTCACAGGATAATTGAAGTGGAGGAGTGGCCTAGTGGTTAGGGTGGTGGACTTTGGTCCTGGGGAACTAAGGAACTGAGTTCGATTCCCGGCACAGGCAGCTCCTTGTGACTCTGGGCAAGTCACCTAACCCTCCATTGCTCACCACATTGAGCCTGCCATGAGTGGGAAAGTGTGGGGTACAAATGTAACAAAACATTTAAGGGGGAAGACCATCTCTGTAGGCACCCCTGTTTATTGAGGTTTCCCTTTTTAAAATATACTCTTTATAGATGATCTCTAGGGATACTGTTATGCTTTGGGCAAACTGAGTAGTATTGGTTTCATACTGTTTTTGCTCAGGATGCAATGGGCGTGGCTAGGCACCGCCATTTTGCCGCGTCGACTAGAAGAGGAGGAAGGCAGGCTGCGTCCCTCCTCCAACTAAAGGCAGGGGGGCCGGGAGGGGGGTTGTCACTACTAGTACTACTTTTAATCCTCACGGACCACCAGGGATTGGTAGGACAATGCTGGGGGGGGGGAGTTGGGGTGGGCTGGGGGGTTGTCACTACTAGTACTACTTCTAATCCTCACAGACCACCAGGGATTGGTAGGATAACGCTAGATGGGGGGAGTTGGGGTGGGCTGGAGGTCCACCGGTCCTCCAGCCCCCCCCCCCCCGGTCGGTGGGTGGGAAAGGGTTTGGCCGGCGGCGGTCACTTGATATTTTCTGGGGGTTCGGGGGGGGGGGGGGGGGGCTGGAGACCCACCGGATCTCCAGCCCTTCCTGAATATGGGGGGGGGGGGGGACCGGAGGTCCACCGGACCTCCAGCCCCCTGTTCGCGTTTGCTTTGGGGGGGGAACGGGGGCCTGCCAGCATGCAACTGCATGCCGGACAGGGCTCACCATTCCTCCCCAATGATCGGCGCAAACCCTAATGCCAGCTCAGAGCTGGCATAGATTTTGCCGCGGCCAGCGACCCAATCTTTGGCGCGCTGGATGCTGATCATTGGGGATGAATGCGTTAAGCGCTGATTAGCATGCATTTGCAAGCTACTTGTGCTAAGAGCCCTGTTTAGCATGCATTTGCATGCTACTTGCGCTAAGAGCCCTCAAGTGCGTTGTTTCACATGCTCGAGGGCTCTGATCATGGGTCGGCAGCAAACTCCGGCGCTAGTATGGCGTTAACAGCCTCTAGCGCCGGAGTTTGCTTTTGATCATGAGGGCCCTAGAGGGTAAATTTTTAGAACTGATAACCTGGATTAAGACAGTAAAAAGTGCTTATCTGATACACCACACAGATGCCTACATTTCTTTACAAAATATCTGCATAAATCCTGGAGAAATTGAGGGTAAAATGAATCTGAGAGCATGTGTACAACACCTTGTAAAATATGCATGATCGCATGTAAATCACGACTGCATACACTCCACCCCAGCACACAAATACAATGAAAGCACACTCAAGTGTATACAATCTTGTCATCACGTATACTTTGCATGTGGTGAAATTTTATAAGAGGCATATGAACAAAAAAGACCAAATTATTACCCCGAGCGTGCTACTGTGCCAAAGGGGCAGGACCAGAGTGATAGGGAGGGGCAGTTTCTCCCTGAAAGGCCAGAGCACGGTCCTAAAGTAAGTTGAATTGGGTTTCTGTTTAGCCCAGGTATTTTGTGCCACTCCTGCACATCATTCTAGGTATTTTACAAAAAGCTCCATGTTTAGAAGAGCATTTTGTAAAACAGGTGGAGAATGGAGCATGGCCTAACTTGAACGTTTCACTTCCCCTCTCCACAGCCCATCTAAAATGGTGCTTCATGTCACTAAGTGGTGTACACTGTTCACCCTGGGGATCTAGCTGGCTAGCTTATGGACCTAGCCGGCGACATCCCTTTGTTATCTCCCTCTGCCCAAACTTAGGTTGTACGCTCTCTGACGCATAGAAACTATAACCATATGGAGGCCTTTAGAACAGTGGTGAAGCCAGACATGGAATTCTCTCTGTTCCCTCCTCCCCACAACCCCAGTTTCTGCTCTCGGCTCCTCAAACTACGAGGAAAGGGCTAATCACCAGAGACTGTATATTGCCTTTAGTAGTATTACTTCTACAGCATTGGTGTACACATGGGGTGGGGGTGGGGTCTGGGCCCCCTCACTTTTGGCTCGGGACCCCTCTGATTTCCTAGTTGTTGGGGATGCTGAGCCTCGCCAGCTGAAGAAGACCTCTCCTGCCTGATTCATGCCTGCAGCAGCACTTATTCAGCAAGTGCACTTTGCCACTAATGCCGGCTCTTCCGCAAATGCTCAGTTAGACCTGAACTGAGCACGTGTGAGACAGCCACTATTAGCGGCAAAGTGAGCCTGCTGAGTAAGTGCTGCTGCAGGTGCAACTCAGGCAGGAGAGGTCTTTAGCTGGCAGGGCTTGGCATCCCCGACAGCCAGGAAGACAGATGCCCTCAAGGCCCCCCGTGGCTTTGTCACTGCTTTAGAAGGAATGCTACTAAAGGCAATATACAGTCTCTGGTGATTAGGGGGAAAGGGAATGGGACTTCATATATACCGCCTTTCTGTGGTTTTTGCAACTACATTCAAAGCGGTTTACATAGTATATACAGGTACTTACTTGTACCTGGGGCAATGGAGGGTTAAGTGACATACCCAGAGTCACAAGGAGCTGCAGTGGGAATCGAACCCAGTCCCCAGGATCAAAGTCCACTGCACTAACCACTAGGCTACTCCTCCACTAAAGGCCCTCTCCTTAAAGTGCTTGTGAGGATCAATTTGCAGGATCCTCAGTACACTTTTCAAAAAGCTTCATTTCTAGGGGTTTTACTGGTATAGACTTGTGAATGAAGGATTACAGGGAAGGTTCTGTATTTAAAGGATAGTTTTCAAAGGGAGTTCTCCAAAGGAAAATAAGTGTTTAATCACAGAGAATGCTCCTCTCAAAAACTGCATTCTCCCCCCCCCCCCCACCCCATTAAAGGAAAAATTAGATATTCTTTTCCCCAGAAGGAAAAGGGGCAATGCCAGGGCTGTCTTGGCTAAGTAAACAGGAGGAGTCTATTTTTAACGCCTATGTGAATACCTCCCAGTGGGAAATTTACTCTTGCATGCTTTGCAGGTACTTATTCCAGGAAGGGAATTTAACAGACCAAGAACCACAAAAAGTCTTTATCCTATTTCCTAGAAGCAGGGACCATCAGAAGGATCAGCTGGGGAGTGTAACAAAACAGCCAATTACAGAGAACACAGAAATACAGAATGGTCAAGCACCCTCCCCCCCAAAAAACAAACAAACCAACCAAAAAACACACACACATGAGCACATCTCCACCTTTACTGCCTGTATGAAGCAGATAAAACTGCTCTATGCAGAGTAAATCTGGAACTTCACACTGTAACCAGTACTTGCAAAACAACTCCTTCAACTAGCTTTTGTTTCACTATGTAAGTATTTTTGTACAGAGACATTTCTGACCATCTGCCAAACAAAAAGCATTGAACATAGGAAGAACTACAAAGACTGCTTTGTTCTCTAAGACAGTGGTTTGTTGAGAGCTTTATGCTTTTTGTTTCTGCTTTGTGCACTTCTGTGACATTAATTTTTTTTTTAATAGAATTGCCATGCTGGACAGGGCAGCAGCAGGACAAAATGGGGCCCCTTCCCTTTCAGACCCCACTGCTCACAGATTGACTCATAAGGGCACTGTGACACCTCTAATCTGACCTGCCCTTCCCCCTTCGCTATCCAGGGCAGTTGCCATCCTTGATGCTGGGTCACACTGTCTGACAGTGGCCAGAGGGTCACTTAGACATACCTGGTAGTCTTTTGTGTAATCCTGTCCCTTGCCCCTGGGGAGGGGAAAACACTTCAGCCTTAGAGGCTGGAATAAGAGAGACAATCAGACTTAGATATAGGCGCAACCAGTAAAAATCTTTATTGGTATCTCACTAAGGCAATACAAAATAATTGTTCTCTCTGGAGCAGGTTGTCACACAGAAAAGCCAGATGCAAAGAATGAATAACAAAACTGCTCAGCAAAAACTTTCTTAGCCATCACATATATACTGTTGTAAGTTTTGTTTCTCCCAAACTGACTTATGGTCATATATGGATATTCCTGTTTCCTTCCATCACAATAATATAGTAATATACAAAAATGGCAATTTCCCATATTCTACCATCCTCTCCTACTTTTGTTCACATGCACACTTTGTGGCAATTGGCAAATTCCTTATCAGTAAAGCGTGCTCACAGCGTGCAAAAAAACATGTAGCAAGCAAGTAATAAATATTATAAGACACCTGGGGGCTCATTTTCAAAGCACTTAGCCTTCCAAAGTTCCATAGAAACCTATGGAGCTTTGGAAGGCTAAGTGCTTTGAAAATATAACCGCTGGTGTCCTTCCTCTCTGAACACATATTTCCGTTGGAACATCTCTTGGACTCGCAGGATCCTCAGTCTCTCATCACCACCAAGGTTATATCCAATTGTATCTGCCATATATGGGCCGCATAGCCTCAGTTCCTCCTGTCACCTTGACATGTAACATGTACTTTCCATTTACTGAGAAAGCACTGTAACTTACATGCAGCTAGGAAAGCTGAGGACTAGCAAGGCCATATTACAGGCCTAGGCGTAGTATAGGAAGGAATATACACTTTTTAATACAGAAATCCATTTTATTATGCTTATTTTCATTTTATCATACAATAGATCTGCAATTTTCAACTAAATTCATAAGCAACTATTTGTATTAAGCCTATCAATACCTATATCCTTTAATCTCTTATTGGCGTGTTGTTGCTAAATTGTTTTCTAAATAAATGGAGGAAAAGCCTCAAATATCCTTGTGACTCCATTATTAACTGCACAACGGCTTCCAACTTTATGGAGAACTCACTCTCATCTTCGGCATAAAAACCTCCATGTATTCTTTAATCTTGAACAAAGTCTTGTTAATTTTTAATTTTTTGATTATAAAGAAGAACTTATCTTTGCAGTTCCACAGTCGTTTTGTTTTTCCACGGCCAACAATGGCCAAGGTTTCGGGTCCTGCTTCAGGGTCCGTGGTCCTATGTTATTTTTTGCAGACAGTTGAGTGCAGCACCCCTTTTTCCAGCAGCTTGGTAAAAGGACCCTTTGGTATTTAATTATATCTGATCCTAACTCAAGTTTTACTGGTCTAACATTATATGATGTATTTTACTTTCTGTTAATATATTTTGAACATGTTCATGATTGTCTAATTGTTATGTAAACCACATTGGACCTGAGTTCTACTTGGGCTAATGCGGGATATAAATGTCATAAATAAATAATCTAGGCACATGATTCCTGACCCAGGACTGTCACTGCAATGTCCACACTAAAGTACATTGTATTGTATTAGCAGATTTATATAATGCTCTTTAACACACAGCTTCTAGATGGATTACTATCAGTAAGAGCTTCTCATAAAAAAGGATTTACAAATCAAATGTTTTACTGTTACTAAAAATTTGGAATGTGTGTGTGTGTGGAGACAGAGAGAGAGAGAGAGAGAGAGAGAGAGATCCACTTTGTTCTATGGAATGAGAACGCCTTGTTAGGTCTAAATTTGTTATCTTTGTGAGCCACATTGAAAGCGAATGCTACATACCTGTAGAAGGTATTCTCCGAGGACAGCAGGCTGATTGTTCTCACTGATGGGTGACGTCCACGGCAGCCCCCTTCAATCGGAAACTTCACTAGCAAAGGCCTTTGCTAGTCCTCGCGCGCCCATGCGCGGCTGTCTTCCCGCCCAAACCGGCTCGTGTTCGTCAGTCCCATATGTAGCAACACAAAGACAAGGGAAGACACAACTCCAAAGGGGAGGCGGGCGGGTTTGTGAGAACAATCAGTCTGCTGTCCTCGGAGAATACCTTCTACAGGTATGTAGCATTCGCTTTATCCGAGGACAAGCAGGCTGCTTGTTCTCATTGATGGGGTATCCCTAGCCCCCAGGCTCACTCAAAACAACAAACATGGTCAATTGGGCCTCGCAACGGCGAGGACGTAACTGAGATTGACCTAACAATTATCCAACTAACTGAGAGTGTAGCCTGGAACAGAATAAACATGGGCCTAGGGGGGTGGAGTTGGATTCTAAACCCCGAACAGATTCTGAAGCACTGACTGCCCGAACCGACTGTCACGTCGGGTATCCTGCTGCAGGCAGTAATGAGATGTGAATGTGTGGACAGATGACCACGTCGCAGCTTTGCAGATCTCTTCAATAGTGGCTGACTTCAAGTGGGCCACTGACGCAGCCATGGCTCTGACATTGTGAGCCGTGACATGACCCTCAAGAGCCAGCCCAGCCTGGGCATAAGTGAAGGAAATGCAATCTGCTAGCCAATTGGATATGGTGTGTTTCCCCACAGTCACTCCCCTCCTGTTGGGATCAAAAGAAACAAACAATTGGGCGGACTGTCTGTTGGGCTGTGTCCGCTCCAGATAGAAGGCCAATGCTCTTTTGCAGTCCAATGTGTGCAGCTGACGTTCAGCAGGGCAGGAATGAGGACGGGGAAAAAATGTTGGCAAGACAACTGACTGGTTCAGATGGAACTCCGACACTACTTTCGGCAAGAACAGGGTGAGTGCGGAGGACTACTCTATTATGATGAAATTTGGTGTAAGGGGCCTGGGCTACCAGGGCCTGAAGCTCACTGACTCTACAAGCTGAAGTAACTGCCACCAAGAAAATGACCTTCCAGATCAAGTACTTCAGATGGCAGGAGTTCAGTGGCTCAAAAGGAGGTTTCATCAGCTGGGTGAGAACGACATTGAGATCCCATGACACTGTAGGAGGTTTGACGGGGGGCTTTGACAAAAGCAAACCTCTCATGAAGCGAACAACTAAAGGCTGTCCTGAGATCGGCTTACCTTCCACACGGTAATGGTATGCACTGATTGCACTAAGGTGAACCCTTACAAAGTTGGTCTTGAGACCAGACTCAGACAAGTGCAGAAGGAAGTCAAGCAGGGTCTGTGTAGGACAAGAGCGAGGATCTAGGGCCTTGCTGTCACACCAGACGGCAAACCTCCTCCAAAGGAAGAAGTAACTCCTCTTAGTGGAATCTTTCCTGGAAGCAAGCAAGATACGGGAGACACCCTCTGACAGACCCAAAGAGGCAAAGTCTACGCTCTCAACATCCAGGCCGTGAGAGCCAGAGACTGGAGGTTGGGATGCAGAAGCGCCCCTTCGTCCTGTGTGATGAGGGTCGGAAAACACTCCAATCTCCATGGTTCTTCGGAGGACAACTCCAGAAGAAGAGGGAACCAGATCTGATGCGGCCAAAACGGAGCAATCAGAATCATGGTGTCTCGGTCTTGCTTGAGTTTCAACAAAGTCTTCCCCACCAGAGGTATGGGAGGATAAGCATACAGCAGACCTTCCCCCCAGTCCAGGAGGAAGGCATCTGATGCCAGTTGGCCGTGGGCCTGAAGTCTGGAACAGAACTGAGGGACTTTGTGGTTGGCTCGAGATGCAAAGAGATCTACCAAGGGGGTGCCCCACACCTGGAAGATCTGGCGCACTACTCGGGAGTTGAGCGACCACTCGTGAGGTTGCATAATCCTGCTCAACCTGTCGGCCAGACTGTTGTTTACGCCTGCCAGATATGTGGCTTGGAGCAACATGCCGTGACGACGAGCCCACAGCCACATGCTGACGGCTTCCTGACACAGGGGGCGAGATCCGGTGCCCCCCTGCTTGTTGATGTAATACATGGCAACCTGGTTGTCTGTCTGAATTTGGATAATTTGGTGGGACAGCCGATCTCTGAAAGCCTTCAGAGCGTTCCAGATCGCTCGTAACTCCAGGAGATTGATCTGCAGATTGCGTTCCTGGAGGGACCAACTTCCCTGGGTGTGAAGCCCATCGATATGAGCTCCCCACCCCAGGAGAGACGCATCCGTAGTCAGCACTTTTTGTGGCTGAGGAATTTGGAAAGGACGTCCCAGAGTCAAATTGGACCAAATCGTCCACCAGTACAGGGATTTGAGAAAACTCGTGGACAGGTGGATCACGTCTTCTAGATCCCCAGCAGCCTGAAACCACTGGGAAGCTAGGGTCCATTGAGCAGATCGCATGTGAAGGCGTGCCATGGGAGTCACATGAACTGTGGAGGCCATGTGGCTCAGCAATCTCAACATCTGCAGAGCTGTGATCTGCTGGGACGCTCGCACCCGAGAGACGAGGGACAACAAGTTGTTGGCTCTCGTCTCTGGGAGATAGGCACGAGCCGTCCGAGAATCCAGCAGGGCTCCTATGAATTCGAGTCTCTGTACTGGGAGAAGATGGGACTTTTGATAATTTATCACAAACCCCAGTAGCTCCAGGAGGCGAATAGTCATCTGCATGGACTGTAGAGCTCCTGCCTCGGATGTGTTCTTCACCAGCCAATTGTCGAGATAGGGGAACACGTGTACTCCCAGCCTGCGAAGCGCCGCTGCTACTACAGCTAGGCACTTCGTGAACACTCTGGGCGCAGAGGCGAGCCCAAAGGGTAGCACACAGTACTGGAAGTGACGTGTGCCCAGCTGAAATCGCAGATACTGCCTGTGAGCTGGCAGTATCAGGATGTGCGTGTAGGCGTCCTTCAAGTCCCGAGAGCATAGCCAGTCATTTTCCTGAATCATGGGAAGAAGGGTGCCCAGGGAAAGCATCCTGAACTTTTCCTTGACCAGATATTTGTTCAGGGCCCTTAGGTCTAGGATGGGACGCATCCCCCGTTTTCTTTTCCACAAGGAAGTACCTGGAATAGAATCCCAGCCCTTCTTGCCCGGATGGCACGGGCTCGACCGCATTGGCACTGAGAAGGGCGGAGAGTTCCTCTGCAAGTACCTGCTTGTGCTGGAAGCTGTAGGATTGAGCTCCCGGTGGGCAATTTGGAGGTTTCGAGGCCAAATTGAGGGTGTATCCTTGCCGGACTATTTGAAGAACCCAACGGTCGGAAGTTATGAGAGGCCACCTTTGGTGGAAAAACTTTCAACCTCCCCCTGACCGGCAGATCGCCTGGCACTGATACGTTGATGTCGGTTATGCTCTGCTGGAGCCAGTCAAAAGCTCGCCCCCTGCTTTTGCTGGGGAGCCGTGGGGCCTTGCTGAGGCGCACGCTGCTGACGAGAGCGAGCACGCTGGGGCTTAGCCTGGGTCGCAGGCTGTCGAGAAGGAGGATTGTACCTACGCTTACCAGAAGAGTAGGGAACAGTCTTCCTTCCCCCATAAAAACGTCTACCTGAGGAGGTAGATGCTGAAGGCTGCCGGCGGGAGAACTTGTCGAAAGCGGTATCCCACTGATGGAGCTGCTCTACCACCTGTTCGACTTTCTCTCCAAAAATGTTGTCCGCTCGGCAAGGGGAGTCCGAAATCCGCTGCTGGATCATATTCTCCAGGTCGGAGGCACGCAGCCATGAGAGTCTGCGCATCACCACACCTTGAGCAGCGGCCCTGGACGCAACATCAAAGGTATCATATACCCCTCTGGCCAGGAATTTTCTGCACGCCTTCAGCTGCCTGACCACCTCCTGAAATGGCTTGGCTTGCTCAGGAGGGAGCTTGTCCACCAAGCCCGCCAACTGCCGCACATTGTTCCGCATATGGATGCTTATGTAGAGCTGGTAAGACTGAATTTTGGCCACGAGCATAGAAGAATGGTAGGCCTTCCTCCCAAAGGAGTCTAAGGTTCTAGAGTCCTTGCCCGGGGGTGCCGAAGCATGCTCCCTAGAACTCTTAGCCTTCTTTAGGGCCAGATCCACCACACCAGAGTCGTGAGGCAACTGAGTGTGCATCAGCTCTGGGTCCCCATGGATCCGGTACTGGGACTCGATCTTCTTGGGAATGTGGGGATTAGTTAAAGGCTTGGTCCAGTTCGCCAGCAATGTCTTTTTTAGGACATGATGCATGGGTACTGTGGACGCTTCCTTAGGTGAAGAAGGATAGTCCAAGAGCTCAAACATTTCAGCTCTGGGCTCATCCTCCACGACCACCGGGAAGGGGATGGCCGTAGACATCTCCCGGACAAAGGCCGCAAAAAACAGACTCTCGGGAGGAGAAAGCTGCCTCTCAGGGGAGGGAGTGGGATCAGAAGGAAGGCCATCAGACTCCTCGTCAGAGAAATATCTGATGTTCTCCTCCACCTCCCACGAGGCCTCACCATCGGTATCAGACACAAGTTCATGAACCTGTGTCTGAAGCCGTGCCCGACTCGACTCCGTGGAAACACGGCCACGGTGGGATCGTCGAGGGGTAGACTCCCTCGCCAGAACCGGCGAAGCTCCCTCCGCCGACGTCGTCGGGGAGCCTTCCTGGGAGGCTGCCGCAGTCGATACCGCAAGCGGTACCGATGTCGGAGACCTCACCCTGGGTAAGGGGCCAGCCGGTGCCTCACTCGACGGTACCGGTGGCGCAAGCACCCCCGGTACCGGAGGGGAAGGGCGCAACAGCTCTCCCAGGATCTCCGGGATTACGGCCCGGAGACTCTTGTACAGAGCGGCTGTGGAGAAAGACATGGAAGCTGATGCAGGCGTCGAGGTCAGAGTCTGTTCCGGGCTGTCCAAGGTGGAGCGCGTCAACACCTCCTGAACAGAGGGTGAGCGATCCTCCCAGTGCCGATGCCTACTGGGTGCCAACTCCCTCGGCGACACAGAGCTCTCGGTACCGATGCGGGAAGGAGACCGGTGTCGATGCTTCTTTGATTTTTTCAAACTAAGCATGTCACCGGAGCTTCCCGGTACCGACGAGGAGGACGTAGAATCCAGCCGTCTCTTCCTCAGGGCCGAGGCCGAAGAAGGTCGGTCTCGGGGGGGGGGGGGGGGGGGGGGGCTGTACCGCAGGAGCCCTCAGGGCAGGAGACCCACCCGAAGGCTCACCGCCACCAGCAGGGGAATGGACAGCCCTCACCTGCACTCCAGTTGAAGCACCACCGTCCGACATCAGCAATAGTGGAGGTCCCGGTACCACCGACGCTGACGCAGCCTTTCGATGTCTCGGTACCGACGATGCAGAGGGTCGATACCTCGATGGAGTTGATGCCGAGGTCGATGCACTCGATGACTCCGGTGCTGTTGTCGACGAAGAGCCCGAGAACAACACGTTCCACTGGGCCAATCTCGCAACCTGAGTCCTCTTCTGTAAAAGAGCACAAAGACTACAGGCCTGCGGGCGGTGCCCAGCCCCCAGACACTGAAGACACGATGCGTGCCTATCAGTGAGCGAGATTACCCGGGCGCACTGGGTGCACTTCTTGAAGCTGCTGGGAGACTTCGATGACATGGGCGGAAAAATCACGCCGGCGAAATCAAAATTCGTAATGGCGACGAAGGGCACCAAAAATAGGGAGAGAGAAAAAAAACCCGTACCGAGGCCCCAAAACAGGCCTACCCCGAAAGCGAAAGGAAACTTACGTCGGGGAAACAAACTGGACACATGGGAAGGGACAAGACCAAGGTCTTCTCTTTTTTTTTTTTTAGCGAAATCGCAAAGACGCGCGAGGGTCAACTTTGAGGGGCGCGAAACGGCGCAAAACACGACCGTCCCAAGCACGGACAAAAGAAGACTGATGAACACGAGCCGGTTCGGGTGGGAAGACGGCTGCGCATGCGCGGTGTGCATGGGCGCGCGAGGACTAGCAAAGGCCTTTGCTAGTGAAGTTTCCGATTGGAGGGGCTGCCGTGGACGTCACCCATCAGTGAGAACAAGCAGCCTGCTTGTCCTCGGAGAACTTAAATTTCATTTGAGATAATGTGGGATATAAATGTCATAATAAATAAATAAAGGAGTAAAACCTTTCTAATACAATATCATTAATATCTAACAAACTTTCTAATACAATATCATTAATATCTAACAAACTAAAAATAAAACTACATTCTGCATTGAAATTTAACCCAACCTTTGCCTTGAAAACAGATACATTTTAAGACTTTTTCTGAATAAAATATAGGATGGACTATGACGTAACTGAATAAAGAGGGGATATAAAATGGGGGGGGGGGGGAACCCCTCAGGTAGTAGCGAATGAAAGCTCATGAGGATAGGTTCCAGCCCTACTTCTGACTGAGCTGGAAACCCAAAGGAGCAGGAGGAAAATGCCAGGTCCAAAAACTAGTATCAAAACAGAAGACCGAGCTGAAGGTGGTAAAGTGACTTGCTCAGGGACACATGGTGAGTGCTGGGTAGAAAACCCAAAACTGGCCACTCCAGGCTGCTCCGAGGTCTAACCTTTGTGTCACACTGCTGACCCCAGAGAACTTTCAAATAATACACTGAATTCACAAAGGAAGTACATCTCCTCGCATGAGCTAAGAAAAGACTTGCTGCTTGCCAAGGCTTGGTGAGCAGAAAGGTTTTAACGTATCTACTCGCCTTCAAAGAAATTCTGATTTCATGTCTGGCCACAGAGAAAGTACACTTAATGGAAGACCCAGAAGGCATGAAATATTCTGCACTTACGTTTACTCCTTTGAGCATGCTGCTGTGCCATTTCTTGCCTCAGTGCACTTATGGAGGCTTCACGTACCAGAGCAGAGAGATCAGCACCCCTATAATACAAATAGAGGCAGTTTACCTTAAGCTTCCCTTCTCTCTTTTCCTTCTGTTCTTCCTAATAAGGGTAATATATAGCACTTCCATAGGAAGCCAAGGGCCTGAGAACACCTCAGGGTCCTTTTCCACATGACGAGTGGTGTGGGAATAGCGCAGTCAGCTTCTCAGGGCAGAGAGAAGCTACAATCATCTGTGTACTTTCCTGCAGATAGGAGGGAATAGTGCTCCAGCTTCTGTACTCTAGTCCCTTTTTGTAGTTGCAGTTGGGCATCATAATAACAGATGTTGATGCTGGATATAAGACCATATATATATCACCCTCAGAAATACTTACAGATATGAAAAAAACCTCATGTGGACCAGTGCATTATTGACATGATGTGCTAGTGACTGTATGTAACTTAGGTATGTCCTAAAATTACTTAACAATTCAGACAGAAAGGTTTCTCAAATATGAATTATTTAGGGTGAATTTATCCCTCCCAATATGGTGGTCCACCCACCAATACCTAGGAAGAAATAAATCACCCAAGGCTGCATCAGTTAGGAAATTAGATACCTTATTTCTTACAAAGTAGAAGTACAATTATCAGATCAGTGATATCTCACTGAGAGTACAGAACATTGCTATACAAAAGTACTGCTGTATCTGAGACTCCAAAGATTGTATAAGCAATCAAATACTTCTATTTATTATTCTCCAAGTATACGTACAGTTAATTGCTTATGGGAGTACAGTACCACAGCTACACATAGGTGTTCTCTGGGTGTGAGTCTCTAATGTTTTATTTAGGGTCTTTTTTGCCCCCACCCCAAATTACCAGCCAAAGCCAATTTGCAGATATAAAAGACCCAAGGCTACTTATGAGAAAGCAATAAGATTTATTCCTTATAAGAAAGACAATTCTTTTATTATTACTTGCCAATGCAGATACAATTGATTGGTTTCTCATGGGAGAGCAGCCCTGCTTGCACAAAGGTACTGGCTGTGATTGTCTCTCCATTGAAGTAGGAAGTACACTCATTTTTATATGCCCATTCAGGATACAGGTAATATGACAGTAATTACACCTTATTGGATCTATGCTAATATAATGGTTAACACTGATTGGCTATGGTAATGAGTTGGTTAGTTCTTCTTGGAAATGCTAATAGCTATTATTTACTTAGAAATGCTAATATAATGGACTAACTTTTCTTAGAAAGCTAGGTCATTATCATGAGGAGTTGTCTTGTTCTGTCAACTGCAGAACATCTGTGACCACCATGTTGCTAAACGATGTTACTCTGTTTTTCCACCTACGCCCATTCCTCATTCTGCTGCATGAGAGTGTCACAACAGATCATGAGTTCTGCAGTCATACTGGAGTTAAGGTTAGAGTCATGGGCCTGTAAGGTTTTCTCTCATTTTAGATCCTGAACCAAAGTCAGGCCTTGAATCAAAGCTCTTAGCTATGATGATAATATACATATAGCACCTAGCGCCTGATATTTTACGAAAAAAGCTTCAGTAGATTATGCCTTTTGTTGGGGAGCTTTCTGGAGCACCTGGCCCTTGGTGGAAATGTGTGTGAGTGTGTATTTATGGAGAGACCAATGAAAAAGTGAGAGAAAGCAGACTCACGTGTAACAGTCACAGCGCTGGTCATAAGCAATTTCTTTTAGATTAACTTCAGCTTCCAGTGAGGGTCGGGTACCATCCTATGGGTGAAAAAAGCCACTGTTAAAAGCAATGGTTGCCAACTTTTCCAGATGGCTTTTCATTTATTTTCAATCCATACTCTGTCATCCCTCATACCAGAATGAACACTGCAGATGGCTCATGGCAACACCCAAATACTTGTAAGGAGAATGTTTCAATTTTTCCAGAACACTCATCTGGCAAAGGGGACTCTGGTCCTCAAAAGCCCATGCCTTAAACTGGTTATTCTATTAGGTGCCACCTCCCTCTATCATTTTTACTACCCTGGACTGGGCCCTAGACACGCATGCATTTGTGGGCCCTCTACCATGGACCCCCAATTACTTTCCCTTACTTACTCTCCCCCCCACCAAGATCACCATTCATAGCCTTCCCAACCCCACCTCCTCCTATTTCAACTCTCCAGAAACTGCCAAGAGCAGAGCCTAGCTGTGGGTGTGGTGGCAGTAACAGTAAGTGAGCATGGGAGTAAAGAAAGCACACAAGAACACAATTAGAATAATTCAGTACAATTAGGAACTACAAACAGCTAACTGATGCCAATTACCTCCCACCACTTGATATGAACAATTACAAGGAATGTAAAATGAGGTCTCAATATTGACCATGAAACACACACTTACTTTAGTGATAGTTTTTAAAATGGCAAAACGATCTGCAGGTGGTGGCAATCCCACATAGAGAGTTTTATCCAGTCTGCCTGGACGCAGGATTGCTGGGTCAATGATATCTTAAGCAATGAGACATAAAATAAAGGACTTTACAATGCAGACAGTTTAGAAAAACACTTTATCCATTTTGCTCTAATTTAATTTAAACAGGTACTTAAATTCTATCTATCCCCAATTGCCAAGGTTAAAGTCTGCTCACAGAAAAACTGGTGGTTTGTAGTTGTTCTTAATTTACACATGTGCTCTAAAAAGATGACTTATGTGTTGCCATATCAAAATGTTATTGTTTTTAATCAAAACATAGCTAACACATAGTGAGCTCCAGTGCTTCCAATACATCAAAATAAGAGGTATAAATTGTATTTTTATTGAGAACTATAAAAATACAGAAACACATCAGGGATACATGATTTCCTGTTTAAAGACACAAAGATCGTAGACCGGAATGTATCACGCAGCATGTTTTCAGCTGCAGCTGCTTCATAAACTAAGCACAGTTTTAGTCAAAAGTCAGTGCTGCCAATGAGCTTATTTTTAGAAACACTGGCCGTGCAATTAAAAATATATACTTATATTCAAGCACTGTTAAGCAGATTGGAAGTAGCATGCAGAAGCATCCAGTTCCCGGGACACAACTAGCCAGTCAGGTTTTCAGGATATGCACAATGAATATGCGTGAAATAAATATGGAGGTAATGAATGCAGATTTCTCTCATACATATTCAATGAGGGTATCCTGAAAACCTGACTGGCTAAGTGTGTCCCAACGACTGGGTTGAAAACCCCTGGTATAAGGCAATCACCACTGCCAGATGCAAGTATAATGGCAACATTCAGCCATTATGGGGGCAATTCTACAGCTGGATGCAGTGGGGGCTTATTCTATTACAGCATCTGGTTATAGAATACTAGTGTAACCCAATATTGGCATGCCTAACATTTACATGCCAGCAGTTAACCTGCAATAGGCTTTTCTTTCACCTTTTTTAATCCATGGAATACATCTAGTCGCAGCTTCTAAAATGGTATTTTTGAACATTCACACTTGATTTAAACTCTTAACCCTGAAAGTGGATTATTATTGTTTTTGTATCGATCAATTTTTATGTTAAATCTTTTTTTTATTGAAGAATTCAATAAGCAGTCAAATAAACAATACAATGTCTCATGTCTTAACTTTTCAAACAATTTCAACTCCCAATTTATTCACGCCCAATCCCATCCCAAACCTTCCTAAAAGTTAACTGTACATCAATTATTGTGGACGACTAAATGTAAGGGGTCACAGCCAACACAGAGATTTTACAAGTATACAGAGTACAAAGTATCTCATGAAAGACTCCAGAGGGAAACTGGAGAGTTATGGGATAGGAGGTTGTGTCCTATTGCGGATTAAAAACTGGTTAAAAGATAGAAAACAGAGAGTAGTGTTAAATAGCCAGTATTCTCAATGGAGAAGGGTAGTTAGTGGGGTTCCCCTGGGGTCTGTGCTGGGACTGCTGCTTTTTAACATATTTACAAATGATCTAGAGAAGGGAGTAACTAGTAAGGTAACTAAATTTGCTAACAACACAAAGTTATTCAAAGTTGTTAAATCGCAAGAGGATTGTAAAAAATTACAAGAGGACCTTATGAGGATGGGCATCCAAATGGCAGATGACGTTTAATGTAAGCAAGTGCAAAGTGATGCATGTGGAAAAGAGGAACCCGAACTATAGCTACGTAATGCAAGGTTCCACATTAGGAGTCACCGACCAGGAAGGGGATCTAGGTGTCATAGTTGATGATATGTTGAAAACCTCTGCTCAGTGTGTGACAGCACTAAGAAAGCAAATAGAATGTTAGGTATTATTAGGAAAGGAATGGAAAACAAAAATGAGAACGTTATAATGCCTTTGTATCGCTCCATGGGGTGACCTCACCTCGAATATTGTGTGCAATTCTGGATACCGCATCTCAAAAAGCGAAGATACATACCTGTAGCAGGTATTCTCCGAGGACAGCAGGCTGATTGTTCTCACTGATGGGTGATGCCCACGGCAGCCCTGAGGTCCGGAAATCTTCCTAGCAACAAACATTTGCTAGAGCCTTCGGTCGTGTGCAAGCACATGTGCGGCCATCTTCCCGTCCGTCGTGCGGGGACATCAGTTAGATCAAAAAGCAAAGATGAAAAGAAGGAACAACTCCAAAGGGGAGGAGGGCGGGTTTGTGAGAACAATCAGCCTGCTGTCCTCGGAGAATACCTGCTACAGGTATGTATCTTCGCTTTCTCCAAGGACAAGCAGTGGCTGCTTGTTTTCACTGATGGGGTATCCCTAGCACCAGGCTCACTCAAAACAACAAAGTAAGGTCAATTTGGTCTCGCAACGGCGAGGACATAACAAAGATTGACCTACGAAGAAAACAACTAACTGAGAGTTGTGAGCTGGGTCTCCCTTCCACGTGGTGGCCAGAGCTAATCCTGCTTAGCTTGGCTGACTGTTTCCCCGGTATGGGCTCCAAACCACCTCCTCGCTGCACTGCTTGTCCTGGTTTACCCGCTCCCCAGCTGACCTGCACCCAGGATCAGCTCACGACTGGAACACACAAAAATTCAGCAGTCTTATAGTTCTTGAAAACCACAGGTCTTTATTTTCTCAGCACCTTTTAATACAGTCTGTCACGTACTCAAAGCTGGAAACTAGGTTGTGAGCCCTTGGGCCACTGCCAAGGAGTGGCAGCGGCAGGCAAATCACCCAAGCAGAAAGCAGTGCTGAACACAACAGGAAGGAACCACAGAATATAACTAGAAGGCTTTAATAGTACACAGAAACAATATCCAGTAGCACAGCAAAGTCAAAGGGCAGGCAGCAAACACGGGTAATCCAAAAACTAACCAGAGTCTTTTAGGCAGGCAGAAAGCAAAATCAAAGTCCAGGTCCAGGCAAAGGTCAACACACAGGAAACTTACACAGCAGGAACTCCAACAAACCAACAGGAACTCAGGATGACCTTTGATACCAAGGCAAGGCAAGCAAGGCTCACAGAAGCTAATAAGCCCCTCAGCAGCAGTAAATCACCAGCCAAGTAAGGGTGCTGTTCCAGGACAAACCAGCAGAGCAAGTCAGGCAACCTGGAAAATCCAGACCGGACTCACTGAAGTCTGGAACATGGAAGACAGCAGAAAACAGTCCATAGCAGCCACCAGTTCTGGCCACCAGAGGGCAAGGAGAGCACCCACATGGAAAACATACCTCCTCCTCAAGGCCCCCCACTCTCCAGAGGAGATTCCGGTCTCCATGGGTAACAGTGGTGAAACCGACGGAGGAGTTTCAAAAGGTGACCAGGGGTAGCTAGACTGGAATTCAGACTGGAGGCAGGACCGGAACTCTGACTGGATTCAGGACTGGAACTTGAACTGGATTCAAGACTGCACAACGGACTGGATTCAGGATCCTTCAGGACCTGGAACTCGGACTGGATTAGGATTTTCAGGACTGCAACTCGGACTGGAATCAGGATTTTCAGGACTGGAACTCGGACTGGACTTAGAACTGGACTCAAACGCTCGGCTGAAACTCGAGCCAGACTCAGGAACCGCTTGGCAGAAACTCGAGGCAGACTCAGCTTGGCTGGGACTCAAGGCAGGAACAACTCGGCTGGGACTCAACCTCGGAGCGGACTCAGGAACAGCTGGGCTGGAACTCAACCTCGGAGCAGGCTCAGAAGCTTGGCTGGAACTCAGGGCAGGCTCAGGAACATCTTGGCTGGAACTCAGGACAGGCTCAGAAGCTTGACTGGAACTCAGAGCAGATTCCGGCGCTTGGCAGGATCTCAGGGCAGACTCAGGCTCATCTGAGCTGGGACTCAGACTCGGAGCGGACTCAGCATCATCTTGGCTGTAACTCAGAGCAAGCTCAGGCACTGGGCTGGAACTCAGAGCAGGCTCAGGCACTTTGCGGGAATTCAGTGCAGACTCAGGGATATCTTGGCTGGAACTCAGGGCAGGCTCAGAAGCCTGGCTGGAACTCAGGGCAGGCTCCGAAGCTTGACTGGAATTCAGAGCAGACTCCGGCGCTTGGCAAGATCTCAGAGCAGGCTCAGGCACTTGGCTGGAACTCAGAGCAGTCTCAGGCTCATCTGGGCTGGAACTCAAAACAGGCTCAGAAACTTGGCTGGAACTGGAACTCAGCATGGACTCAGCAGCTGGGCAGGAACTGGAACCCAGCATAGACTCAGCAGCGGGGCAGGAACTAGAACCCAGCATATACTCAGCAGCTTGGCTGGAACTCAGAGCAGGCTCCCAAGATGGCAGGCGGGCCAGGCGCTCTCTTTCCGCATCGGCTTCAGGAGTATTCCGCAGGGCTGGATCCAATAAAAGTTTACAGCAATACTCAAAGTGCGGGGTAGAAAGATCAATAGCAAAACTGGGCTTTCAAAGAAACTAGAGCCTTCCCACTGCTTTCTCTCAGCCGCAGCTTCAGGAGTCTTTCTTAGAGCTGGATCCAACCACAGTTTAACACGGTAATCCTGGAGCGTCATAAACATATCAAGGTCAGAAACAGGGTCGAGATCGAAATCCAAACTGGAACTAGGAGCTGCATTAGGGCTAAAACCCAGTGTGCCAACAGAGAAAAAAGTCTTAGGCAGGAAACCAGGCTGGGAGGACGATCTTGCCGAGCTCATGGCCTTGGTATTCTGTCACATACTCAAAGCTGGAAACTAGGTTGTGAGCCCTTGGGCCACTGCCAAGGAGTGGCAGCGGCAGGCAAATCACCCAAGCAGAAAGCAGTGCTGAACACAACAGGCAGGAACCACAGAATATAACTAGAAGGCTTTAATAGTACACAGAAACAATATCCAGTAGCACAGCAAAGTCAAAGGGCAGGCAGCAAACACGGGTAATCCAAAAACTAACCAGAGTCTTTTAGGCAGGCAGAAAGCAAAATCAAAGTCCAGGTCCAGGCAAAGGGTCAAACACACAGGAAACTTACAGAGCAGGAACTCCAACAAACCAACAGGAAACTTACAGAGCAGGAACTCCAACAAACCAACAGGAACTCAGGATGACCTTTGATACCAAGGCAATGCCTTTTAGGCAGGCAGAAAGCAAAATCAAAGTCCAGGTCCAGGCAAAGGGTCAAACACACAGGAAACTTACAGAGCAGGAACTCCAACAAACCAACAGGAAACTTACAGAGCAGGAACTCCAACAAACCAACAGGAACTCAGGATGACCTTTGATACCAAGGCAAGGCAAGCAAGGCTCACAGAAGCTAATAAGCCCCTCAGCAGCTGACCCACAGCTGCAGTAAATCACCAGCCAAGTAAGGGTGCTGTTCCAGGACAAACCAGCAGAGCAAGTCTGGCAACCTGGAAAATCCGGACCAGACTCACTGAAGTCTGGAACATGGAAGACAGCAGAAAACAGTCCATAGCAGCCACCAGTTCTGGCCACCAGAGGGCAAGGAGAGCACCCACATGGAAAACACTTAATCTTCAAGCAGTTTCCTCATCAACAATGCAAGAGTCAGTTCAGTTTTTCCACATTCAGCTACACAGTCCAATCTTAACTCAGAATATCACAAACAGCAAATCTATGTCTTGCTCCCAATTGTATCCTCCCCTCATCAGCACTATCTTCTACTCTTAGATAGTTTATGAGTTAGCTTCTTCCACCAGTGGCTTCCCCACTGGATTATTTTCTCCTCTCCAAGTATACACAGCTTGGGCCACACTCCCGCCACCAGAGCCTTTACCTTTCCTGAGGAAGTTTGAGCAAGCCCTCCAACATCCATGCACTCCTCCTCTTTCTCTTCTCCTCCTTCCTCTATATCCCATTCCATCTCCTCCTCCACCCTGGGTTCCCCTAGCTGCTGCTCATTCCCTGGATCAGAACTCATTTCCCAATCATTCACCCCTCCCTCCAGTTCCTGAGAGTCCTGCTGATGCCCCAGTGGTTTCTGGGACTGGTAGTTTCTCTCCCTAGCTAGTGTTTTCACTGGGGCTTTGACCACTAGAGGATGAACCTTTTGTCTAGAAGGCATTAGTGAAGAAGAATAATTACATTAAAAGGAAACCTCTTCCCCGTCCCGGTCTCAGCATGACTGGAACTGGACTCCTTTCAGAGTCCTCACAGAGTGCAGCCTGGAACGGAACAGAACAGAAATGGGCCTAGGAGGGTGGAGTTGGATTCTAAACCCCAAACAGATTCTGCAGCACCGACTGCCCAAACCGACTGTCGCGTCGGCTATCCTGCTGAAGGCAGTAGTGAGATGTGAATGTGTGGACTGATGACCACGTCGCTGCCTTGCAAATCTCTTCTATAGTGGCTGACTTCAAGTGGGCCACTGACGCTGCCATGGTTCTAAAATTATGAGCCGTGACATGACCCTCAAGAGTCAGCCCAGCCTGGGCATAAGTGAAGGAAATGCAATCCGCTAGCCAATTAGAAATGGTGCGTTTCCCAACAGAGACTCCCCTCCTATTGGGATCAAATGATACAAACATTTGGGCGGACTGTCTGAATGGGCTTGTCCGCTCCAGATAGAAGGCCAATGCTCTCTTGCAGTCCAATGTGTGCAACTGACGATCAGCAGGGCGGGTATGAGGTCGGGGAAAAATGTTGGCAAGAAAATTGACTGGTTTAGATGGAACTCCGACACCACCTTTGGCAAGAACTTAGGGTGAGTGCGGAGGACTACTCTGTTGTGATGAAATTTAGTATAGGGAGCATGGGCTACCAAGGCTTGAAGCTCACTGACTCTACGAGCTGAAGTAACAGCCACCAAGAAAATGACCTTCCAGGTCCAGTACTTCAGATGGCAGGAATTCAGTGGATCAAAAGGAGGCCTCATCAGCTGGGTGAGAAAGATGTTGAGATCCCATGACACCGTTAGAGATTTGACTGGGGGCTTGACAAAAGCAAACCTCTCATGAAGCGAACAACTAAAGGCTGTCCAGAGATAGGCTGACCTTCTACATGTTGATGGTAAGCGCTGATTGCACTAAGATGAACCCCTACGGAGTTGGTTATGAGACCAGACTCTGATAAGTGTAGAAGGTATTCAAGCAGGGTCTGTGTAGGACAAGAGCGAGGATCTAGGGCCTTGCTATCACACCAGACGGCAAACCTCCTCCACTTGAAAGAATAATACCGCTTCATGGAATCTTTCCTGGAAGCAAGCAAAACCTGGGAGACACCCTCGGAGAGACCCAAGGAAGCGAATTCTACGCTCTCAACATCCAGGCTGTGAGAGCTAGAGACTGAAGGATGGGATGCAGAAGCGCCCCCTCGTTCTGAGTAATGAGGGTTGGAAAACACTCCAATCTCCACGGTTCTTCGGAAGATAATTCCAGAAGAAGAGGGAACCAAATCTGACACGGCCAAAAGGGAGCAATCAGAATCATGGTTCCTTGGTCTTGCTTGAGTTTCAGCACAGTCTTCCCCACCAGAGGTATGGGAGGATACGCATACAGAAGGTCTTTCTCCCAATGCAGGAGAAAGGCATCCAACGCTAGCCTGTGGTGGGCCTGAAGTCTGGAACAGAACCGAGGGACCTTGTGATTGAGCTGAGTAGCAAAAAGATCCACCGAGGGGGTGCCCCACGCTTGGAAGATCTGGCGCACCACATGCCAGTTGAGCGACCACTCGTGAGGTTGCATAATCCTGCTCAATCTGTCGGCTAGACTGTTGTTCAAGTCTGCCAGATAAGTGGCCTGGAGAAACATGCCGTGACGGCGAGCCCAAGCCACATCTGGACGGCTTCCTGACACAGGGGACGAGATCCGGTGCCCCCCTGCTTGTTGACGTAGTACATGGCAACCTGGTTGTTTGTCTGAATTTGAATCATTCGGTTGGACAGCCGATCTCTGAAAGCCTTTAGAGCGTTCCAGATCGCTCGCAACTCCAGGAAATTGATCTGAAGACCTGATTCCTGGAGGGACCAAGCTCCCTGAGTGTGAAGCCCATCTACATGTGCTCCCCACCCCAGGAGAGATGCATCCGTAGTCAGCACTTTTGTGGCTGAGGAATTTGAAAGGGACATCCCAAGGTCAAATTGGTTCGAATGGTCCACCATCGAAGAGAGTTGCGAAACCTGATGGACAATTGGATCACATCCTCTAGATTCCCGGTAGCTTGGTACCACTGGGAAGCTAGGGTCTACTGAGCTGATCTCATATGAAGGCTCAAAGGAGCCTACAGAAGAAGAAAGAGAGAGAAAAAAAAAAACACGCGAAAGCGCACAAAAAAAACCAAAGGTTTCTCAGGACGCGCTGAGAGGGACCAAAACACCGTCTCTGAACTGCAGACAAAAAAAAAACTGATGTCCCCGCGCAATGGGCGGGAAGATGGCCGCGCATGCACGGTGCACGCGATCCATCAGTGAGAACAAGCAGCCTGCTTGTCCTCGGAGAAAAGATATAATGGAATTAGAAAAGGTGCAGAGAAGGGCGATGAAAATGATAAAGGGGATGGGAAGACTTCCCTATGAGGAAAGGCTAAAGAGTCTAGGGCTCTTCAGATTGGAGAAAAGAGGATGAGGGAAGATATGATAGAGGTCTACAAAATAGAGAGTGGAATGGAACTGGTCCCCCCCCCCCCCGGTTCAGGGAGGGCTGGAGATCCAGTGGGTCTCCAGCCCCCCCAACTCCCCTCAACAAACAGTTCCTGGTGGCCTACAGGTTTACCAACCAAGCACTCCCCCCCCCGAGCGACAGGGGGGGCTGGAGGTCTGCCGGTCCCCTCCGGATGATCCCCCCCCCCCCCAAGGTTCTGGGAGGGCTGAAGATCCGGTGGGTCTCCAGCCCCCCTAATCCCCCAACAAAGGGTCCCTGGTGGTCCAGTGATCAATCCGTCCCCCCCTACCTTGTGGGTTGGAGGAAGGAGGTAGCCTGCCTCCCTCCTCTTCCTTCGATGCCGCAAAATGGCGGCACCCAGCCCTGCCCAGTTTATCCTGGGATGCGCAGGGTGGGGCTACACACCATATAAGGGAGAACCCCCCTCCCAAACTAAAGGCAGCACAGGAATCTTCTGCAAGAGGTACAGAGAAATACAATCTGAACAAGAAAAGGGGGAAATGTGGTCAAGAGATAAGGTAGTAATGAACACACACACAACCACCCCCCCCCCCCCCCAGTCCTCCTCCTTTTCTCCCCCAACCATTAGCAAGATTTCCATAAACTGATGAGAACCTGTACTCTTATAGCTCTCCTCATTCCTCAAAATAAGCAAAGAAAACCCTCACCAGTCCCCTAGTTCCCCCTACTCTCCACCCCAACTCCACCAGGCTTCAGCAAGACTTCTATAACATGTCCAATTCCAAACAAAGTCACAACTGTGTAGAAGGTCCACCCAGAACATTTATGATTGAACTTCTTAGTCCAGGGGAACAAGAATAAAGATAAGAATCCCAGACTGTCAAGAATCTCTTTTACATTTACAGTGACCCTTCACCCCTCGAGACTCCATTACATATAAACAATTAAGTCCATTCCTCCATTCCCAGTATGTAGGTGAATCTTTCTGCAACCAGTATCTAAGAACACATTTTAATGCTATCACCTGAAACTTTTGGAACAATAATCTTGTAACTCTCCCCTGTATAATTAAGGCTTTATTGCATCCACGCACCAATCCTCATGGATAAAATGAAAATGACTGGCCAGTTATAGTAGATAAATAGCGAATAGCAATACCCCAGAAGGAGTGAATTAAAGGACAATGCCAAAACATGTGACCCAAATCTACCCAGGGGTGTCCACATTTGATACAACAAGAGAGATCAGGGTTCCCAATTTTAGACATTCGATAAGGACAGAACTATGCTGTATGGAGAACCATGTACCAACACTCTCTATATTCTGCATTAAATATACTCTGGGTTATTCATTTAACTATATCAGGCAAACCTCCACCCAGTGGTGTGCTGGTAAATTTTTTAACAGGCTCTCTCCCCAGTCCATCTCTGCGCCCCCCCCCCCCCAAAAAAAAAATTACAGAGCTGGCTCTAACTGGGGAGAGAGCCTGCGGGGGCAATACATTACTCTCTCCAAGAAAAAAAAATGAAACGCTCCGAAGTTCCAATCTAATTCATTTTTAATGTGGGATAAAGTGCTACAAGTAAATAAATAGAAACTCTGAACGTTGAGCACCAGACTCAAATAACATGATGTCTGTTTTAGAAGCCCTTTACCAGGAGAAAAAAAAATCTCTGCACCAATATAACAGGGTTAGGGTGTCCCTATAACCAGCCCCTCCAAATGACACACCGATTACGATATATAACAAATTACTACTCTACCTATGAAAAGTTATTCTCTTATTGCATTTCCTCTGTGTGTGTATGCACAAGCTGGCATGTTTGAAAATTCAACTTTTTTTTTTTTAACAGTATCCGGTCCACGGTCCCCACCCCACCTCACAAATTCGAGACCTCCTCCCCGCTTCCCCGGTGAAAAGTTATTCCGTTATTATACTTCCTCTGTACACATCCGTATGCACAAGCTGGCATGTTTGAAAATATATGTTTCAGTATCCTCCCTACGGTCCCCACCCCACCTACTCCAGGCCTCCTCCCTGCTCCCTCGATCCCCCAAGCCACAGAGTTCCAAGCACGTACCTAAAGGCAGGCAGCCTCTCTGGGGTCTAATGGATTTTTCGGGGCCCGGGCAGGAAAGATTCACAGTCTTTCCTGCCTGCTGCCGGCACTGACCCTCCACTCATGCCGCATCGTCTTTAAAAATGGCTGCTGAGACTTACAAGGGTGGCCTTGCAGCCGCCGCTGGGAGTCTCAGCAGCCATTTTTAAACAGCAGTGTGGCAGTGGAGGGTCAGCGCCGGCAGGAAAGACTGTGGATCTTTCCTGGGACCCGCAGCTCGGGGGGGGGGGGGGGGGGGGCGGAGGAGGAGAGGCGCAGCGAATCGGCTTGCCCTGCCTCAACAACCGGCTTGCAAGGTGTCAGAAAAATTAACAACCAGCTCTTGAGAGCCGGCTCCAGCACAATACTACCTCCACCTTATATATTTTTTGTGATAGGGTATGGAGGAAATACACTTCTTCATCGGCATAAAAAACCCTTGTCTCTTTTACTCTTTATTGCTAAAAATTTCATAGGAATGACAATTCATGAATCCAAAAAGAAGTGAAAAAATACTTAGCTTATTCTTCTAAGGTGGGAAAATGTGGGATACAAATGCTACAAATAAATAAATAAAATAAATAAATGATAGTAGACACAAACACGCAGAATGACTCAGTCACACCATTTGGACATCTGAATCTTTTTTGGGTTTTGATGAAATCGTGTGGTTGTTTATTTATACACATATACAGTGGGGGAAATAAGTATTTGATCCCTTGCTGATTTTGTAAGTTTGCCCACTGACAAAGACATGAGCAGCCCATAATTGAAGGGTAGGTTATTGGTAACAGTGAGAGATAGCACATCACAAATTAAATCCGGAAAATCACATTGTGGAAAGTATATGAATTTATTTGCATTCTGCAGAGGGAAATAAGTATTTGATCCCCCACCAACCAGTAAGAGATCTGGCCCCTACAGACCAGGTAGATGCTCCAAATCAACTCGTTACCTGCATGACAGACAGCTGTCGGCAATGGTCACCTGTATGAAAGACACCTGTCCACAGACTCAGTGAATCAGTCAGACTCTAACCTCTACAAAATGGCCAAGAGCAAGGAGCTGTCTAAGGATGTCAGGGACAAGATCATACACCTGCACAAGGCTGGAATGGGCTACAAAACCATCAGTAAGACGCTGGGCGAGAAGGAGACAACTGTTGGTGCCATAGTAAGAAAATGGAAGAAGTACAAAATGACTGTCAATCGACAAAGATCTGGGGCTCCACGCAAAATCTCACCTCGTGGGGTATCCTTGATCATGAGGAAGGTTAGAAATCAGCCTACAACTACAAGGGGGGAACTTGTCAATGATCTCAAGGCAGCTGGGACCACTGTCACCACGAAAACCATTGGTAACACATTACGACATAACGGATTGCAATCCTGCAGTGCCCGCAAGGTCCCCCTGCTCCGGAAGGCACATGTGACGGCCCGTCTGAAGTTTGCCAGTGAACACCTGGATGATGCCGAGAGTGATTGGGAGAAGGTGCTGTGGTCAGATGAGACAAAAATTGAGCTCTTTGGCATGAACTCAACTCGCCGTGTTTGGAGGAAGAGAAATGCTGCCTATGACCCAAAGAACACCGTCCCCACTGTCAAGCATGGAGGTGGAAATGTTATGTTTTGGGGGTGTTTCTCTGCTAAGGGCACAGGACTACTTCACCGCATCAATGGGAGAATGGATGGGGCCATGTACCGTACAATTCTGAGTGACAACCTCCTTCCCTCCGCCAGGGCCTTAAAAATGGTCGTGGCTGGGTCTTCCAGCACGACAATGACCCAAACATACAGCCAAGGCAACAAAGGAGTGGCTCAGGAAGAAGCACATTAGGGTCATGGAGTGGCCTAGCCAGTCACCAGACCTTAATCCCATTGAAAACTTATGGAGGGAGCTGAAGCTGCGAGTTGCCAAGCGACAGCCCAGAACTCTTAATGATTTAGAGATGATCTGCAAAGAGGAGTGGACCAAAATTCCTCCTGACATGTGTGCAAACCTCATCATCAACTACAGAAGACGTCTGACCGCTGTGCTTGCCAACAAGGGTTTTGCCACCAAGTATTAGGTCTTGTTTGCCAGAGGGATCAAATACTTATTTCCCTCTGCAGAATGCAAATAAATTCATATACTTTCCACAATGTGATTTTCCGGATTAATTTGTGATGTGCTATCTCTCACTGTTACCAATAACCTACCCTTCAATTATGGGCTGCTCATGTCTTTGTCAGTGGGCAAACTTACAAAATCAGCAAGGGATCAAATACTTATTTCCCCCACTGTATATATTTTTTAGATGTCATGCATGCCTTAGGACAGCCAACGGTAGAAAAACTCTGGCCACAGTGGTGTGACTGACTCACTCTGCACGTTTGTGTCTACTATCATTTAGAAATCTAAGCTAAGCACTTTTTCACTTCTTTTTGGATCCATGCCTGTGAAGATTTTAGCAATACAGAGTAAAAGAGACAAGGGTTTTTTATGCTGATGAAGAAATTGGACCCTTGATATTTCCTCCATAGTTTTCTCTTAGTAGATTCTGGTCTGATTCTCTCAAAACTTTTTCCTGTTAACAATAAAGTCACTTAGCTGATGTAGAGTTTTTTTCCCTTCCGAAGTGTAGACTTGCTTGCTAGGGGGCCCGTGATCCAGCTTCCTCCATCCTTGCGATTCCTGTGCTTCCTCCTAAACCTCACTCTTAAGTAAATAAAATGGAGGCAAAACCCTGTCTCCCTATTTTTGTAGAAGTTGTTCAAACTTTTTGGTGACTCAGTAAACTGGGGCCAAATACTTCAACGAAAATAAAATTAATTAAAATTAACTTCCTTCCCAGACCTATGCTATTTTTTTTTATCTCCCTCAGCTATAAAAAAAAAGAGGCTAATCACACTCTGTCTCACTGGACTTCATTCAACATTCCACTGTCAGCTCACTCACCAACATTCCAACTCACTGCTCACCATATGTACTCACAGATCTCAAGGATTCTTTTCCTTTTTCTGTTATTTTATTCACTAAAAAAAATCTTTATCACAGTCCTTTCATATATCTTTTTTTTTATCACCCAGACTTATTCCCCCCCAAACTCACTCACCACATACCAAAACTTTCAAACTCAAGAGGAATGAAAGAAAAACTCTCCCCAACTGAGCATCAACTCTCATACTAGTGCTACATTAACACTTACAGTCAATGAACTCTCTGTAAATATATTTTTTAACCTAATATCACACTTCAGCTTCTCCCATTCAGCATAGCACCTTCCTCTCACTTCAGCAGCCACACTCACTCTCCAAACTGTCAGCTCACTCCGTTGCCTAGCCAACCAAGGTTCCGCTTGGACGTCTGACCACTTTTGTCCAATCATATTCCTTCTTCAGACCCCCTTTTTTTCCTCCTAACCCAAAGAACCTTGACGAACCCAACTAACTCCATTTTGATTAATAATTTCCCATAGAAATCAATGGGAAAATATAATCCATTAAAATCTGATAACACAAATTACACTAAACTTCCACAAATTTACTAAAACATATATCACCATGCCCACTATACCATGGTTTCATTATTTAAATTCAATTATTTTAAGTGTGTGCCCCACAATTCACCTACCTGAACCCCATTTAAAAAAATCTGAATTAAACTGAACATCAAAAACTACCTTAACCCTTCCTGAACCTATTCCATTGAATTTAATTTTTTAATCCCCAATTTAGACCCCTTTTTCAGCCCCACTTCCAAAACTCCCACTTAAAATATTCTAACTTCAAATTTAACCCACTAGAAAAATTCAATAAAATCCCCCGAACCCAAATCCACAAACAAAATTCAAAACCCATTAACCCCTTAATTTTTAAAAATAAAAATCCCAACTTTCACTATTTTAAATAAAATCAATCAAGATTTTGGGCTAAAAAAAACCCTTACCTGAATCCTGATTTCCCCTTTACCAAACCACCACCATTGGATCCGGTGCCGGAGGTATGGTTTCAAAAACGGAGCTCCGATAACAACTGCCCCGAAAAACAACAAAATCTCTGGAACTCTGGTCAAAAATCGAGTCCCAGGCTTTAGGCCCGACCGGAGCTCTAGCAAACCGGGGGCATGCGCACGCCCCCCACGCCCATGCACGTTACCCGCCCTTCACTAAAACTGCCATAACCCCCCTCTCTATGCCTATCTCACGGCCGGCCCAAACACCGACGCCCGCCAGACAGCCCCCCGCAACAGGACTCACGCGTCTCGACCCCGCTCCCAGCACTGGAGCGCTCCGGAACCGCCCGACAACCAGTGCACTCAAACCTTGACCCAAACATCGCCCCGAGAGCGTTGGAGATGCCCCATGCCTCATCAATTTCGCCCGAGGACATGCCCAACCATCCCCGGGCCTCGTCAACTCCAGTGTTGCCTCCTGCCACTCTCCTCCTGCACCACTCCACTCACTAGCCATCCCGAAACTGACGGCCAGTACCCGTCACCAGAGCTGCCCCGAAAAACGCTCTAAGCAGCCCCCAACCTCCAAAAACAGCGGCGCTGCTTCCAGCCTCACCTCTCCGTGGCTCCATGTCTCTCCTGCTTCGGCCCCTCCACCAACCAGCGAACTCTACCGGACAGGACAGCCTGTAACCATGCCAGTCTCCTGCACTCCAGAGATCCCGAAACGCCTCAGGTAAAAAAAAAACTATTATCTTTAACTCCATGTTACATTATCATGATCCACAGTATCAAAAGCTGCTGAGAAATCTAGCAGTACTAACACCGAGGCGAATCCCTTGTCTCGCTTTCTGTGAAGATCATCTAGTAGGGATACGAGGACCGTTTCTGTTCCATAACCAGGTCTGAATCCAGATTGACATGGATCTAGCCAGTTTCTCTCTTCTAGCCATTCATTAAGTTGAACACAGACTGATTGTTCTATGAGAGAAATGGGATGTTGGATACTGGCCGGTAACTTTCAAGTTTGTCCTGGTCAAGGTCCTGCCCTTTTTAATGCTGTTGGTAGTTGCCTATTAGAAAGGAGGGTGTTCACAATTTTTGTGGCGCCTTCTATGAGGCCCATACTTGCCTGCTGCACTATCTTTGATGGGCAGGGGTCGAGGGAGCAGGTAGTTGGTCGAAGGTCTCTTAGGATTTTGTCAAGGCTCTCCTCTGTCATTGGGTTAAGTGTGTCCCATCTGTCTTTGTTAGGAGGGGGCAAGTTTGTGCACCCCTGGCTAACTGGCTGGGGACTAGGTGGGATTGCCTGAAAATCCTGATGGAGACTTTTAATTTTGTTGGCAAAGTATGCAGCAAAATCACTGCACTTCAGTTTAGTTCAGTTGACAGCTGTTTGTGTGCCAATTGCGTCCAATCCTTACTTTTAATAGATCTATCCCAGAGGGGATCTAAGACCAGATTGTAGTCACCCCCCCCCCCCCCCCAATATATATTTCCCCTGCAAGAGAGAGCCTAAGCTTTTTCCAGAAAGAAGCCACATGATCATTAGGGGCATAAACATTAAATATGGAGAGGGTCACATCACCAAGTTCCCCCTTAAACAGCAAAAACCTCCCTTTCTGGTCTCTCTCAATGGATGTAACCTGCAATGGGAAATCCTTACTGATTAAGATTGCCACCTCAGCTGTTTTCTTGTTTAGTATTAGAGGTATAGTAAATCTGAGAAAAATGCACATAATACAATATTTGCTCTGACTTTCTTAAGAAATGAGTTTCTTGAATTATGAAAAAAATCACACTTCAGCCTCCTCAGTTCTTTAAATAAAAGGCCCCTCTTCCTAGGTGAATTCAAATCTTTAACATTGTAGGACACTAGTTTGCAATTAAAATCCTCCTTACACACCTGAGACCCATGAGAGGAATCCCCATTCCCCCAATCTCCACCCTGCCCCCCTTCCCCAGCCTGAGTCAAGTCAGCCTGGGTATCAATCAGGAATAGAATACACCACCATCAACTGGCTGCACTAATATACTAATAATCTAATACCTTCCCCCATAACCCGTCTCCCAACTTTCCTTCTTACCCATATTGTACCCACATCCCTCCCCTATCAAAACAGGTACACGTAACTCTACCCTTTCCCCTTAAGCAATTACATACAGAGCCGGTGGTGGGAGGCGGGGCTGGTGGTTGGGAGGCGGGGATAGTGTTGGGCAGACTTACACAGACTGTGCCCTGAAAAGGACAGGTACAAATCAAGATAAGGTATACACAAAAAGTAGCACATATGAGTTTATCTTGTAGGGCAGACTGGATGGATCATGCAGGTCTTTTTCTGCCATCATTTACTATGTTACATATCATGTAAAAACCACACATGGCACCATAAAGAAAAATATTGCTAAAATTCACTTGGGTATCTTGAAAACTTGACTGGCTTCGTGTGGATCAGGTTGAGAACTCCTGTTCTTTAGGAACAACCTGATCTCAAGCACTAACAGCAAATATTCACTTCTGTGCGTTCTTCAATTTTTCAGGACAGATTCTGCTGATATAGATGTGTGAACTGGCAAATCAGTGCATTCCTATTCTGCAATCCTCAGCATACATATGGTTTAATATCAACCCTTGTTCTTGATGCCTACCTTTATTCAAAAAAAGGCTAGTTATACCGGCATTTTAGAGTATTACATTTAGGACAAAGGCAATAAGAAGAAATATGTCAGCAGGGCTCACCTGGCCGGTTGGTTGCAGCCATGATAAAAACTTGCCGTCGCGTTTCCAGCCCATCCATCTCTGTTAGCAATTGGTTGACCACACGGATACTGGCCCCTGACTTTAGAAATCAAGAAAACTTCCCTCAGACAGAATCTAATGTAAGGAAACTTTTGTACTCGTAATTACAGTAACAACATTAGACATTTTACCCTGAATAAAAATCCACACACAATCTATTTTGAGAACAGCGATTTTCTTTCCTTTTATAAGTTGCTAAGAAGAGACAACTTTTACAGATTGCAGAGAGCAAACAAAATTGACTCTGTTTTGACTGATGTGCTAATGTAAAGAACAATTCTATAGCACACCTAGAAAGGAACAAAAGCACTACTTTCCTGTATGGAATAGGTTAGTAGGCTGTGCAGGAACTTAAAAAATGGTACGTGGCCACACAGTCTAGAAGGAACACTGACCAGGAGCTAGAATGTGTGTGAGATGGGTACAAATGAATGCGTCACATACCGAATGCATGTGACTTGGAATACATGGAATTGGACAGTTATTTATGTTCAAGTAATGCTGAACATGATGTCTTCTGTCATTTTGGAAAAATAAGCAAAGTGTCGGCCAAAACTAGCAAAACTTGCATGGGAATCTTGTGTATTCCTGCTACCAGCATGTCTTCTGAAAGCACATTTTCTACTGTGGGAAGGACTGTGGAAGAAAGGAGAAATAGACTGAATCTTGAGATTGTTGACTTACCATTCATCCATGGATTAAAATCATAACAGTATTTTGATTAAAAATTAAAAATATACACATTTAATGTTTTTCTTTGGTTATACTGGTTATAGGCCTACAAAAGGCCTTACATAATATATAAAACCGCAAAACATGCAGGGGTGGGGTCAGAGTAGGGATGGGGACAAACTTTGTTCTCTTGTCATTCTCGTCATTGTTTTTGGGTTTTTGCCAGGTTCTTGAGGCCTGGACTGGCCACTGTCGGAGACAGGAAGCTGGGCTTGATGGACCCTTGGTCTTTTCCCAGTATGGCGGTGCTTATGTACTTATTCTCTACTAACCTAGCCGGGTATATACACACCTAGCAGTGAGGCAAAAGCACTTACACCAACCCTACAACTGAAGTAACTGCAAGTATCTAAAGCTGAAGATACATGTGTACTTTATAGTATTCTACAATGAACATACTGGGTCAGACCAATAGTCCATCTAGCCCAGTATCCTGTTTTTCAAACAGCGGCCAAGCCAGGTTACAAGTACCTGGCAGAAAGCCAAATAGTGGCAACACTCCATACTACAAATCCCAGGGCAAGAAGTTGCTTCCCATGCCTGTCTCAACAGCAGACTATGAACTTTTCCTCCAGGAATTTGTCCAAACTTTTTTTAAACCCAGATATGCTAACCACTGATACCACATCCTCCAGTAAAGAGTTCCAGAGCTTAACTATTCATTGAGTGAAAATATATTTCCTCCTATTTCTTTTAAAAGTATTTCCATGTAACTTCGAGTGTCCCCTAGTCTTTGTGCTTTTGGAACGAGTAAAATATCAACTTACTTCTACTCATTCTACACCACTCAGGATTTTGTAGACCCCAATCATCTCCCCTCATCCGTCTCTTTTCAAAGCTGAAGAGCCCTAGCCTTTCCTCATAAGAAAGGAGTTTCATCCCCTTTATCATTTTGGTTACTCCTCTTTGAACCTTTTCTAATTCCGCTATATCTTTGTTGAGATGCAGCGACCAGAACTGAACGCAATACTCAAGGTGCAGATGCACCATGGAGCGATACATAGGCATTATATTATTTTCAGTCTTATTGACCATCCCTTTCCTAATAATTTCTAGCATCCTGTTTGCTTTTTGGCCACCGCCGCACAATGAGCAGAAGATTTCAGCGAATTATCTATAATGACACCCAGATCTTTTTCTTGAGCGCTGACCCCCCCAAGGTGTATCCTAGCATCAGGTAACTATGATTCGGATTATTCTTTTCACTGTGCACCACCTTGCATTTGTCCACATTAAATTTCATCTGCCATTTTGATGCCCAGTTTTCCAATTTCCTGAGGTCTTCCTGCAATATTTCATAGTCCACACGTGTTTTAACAACCTTGAATGGTTTTGTATCATCTGAACATTTGATCACCTCACTTGTCGTTCCGATTTCCATATAATTTATAAATATGTTATATAGTATCGATCCCAGTACAGATCCCTGCAGCACTCCATTGTTCACTCTCCTGCATTGAGAGAAATGACCATTTAATCCTACCCTCTGTTTCTGTCCAATAACCAATTCCTAATCCACACCAGAACATTGCCTCCTATCCCATGACTCTTTAATTTTGTCAGGAGTCTCTCATGAGGAACTTTATCAAAAGCTTTCTGAAAATCTAGATACACTACATCAACCGGCTCACGTTTATCCACATGCTTATTCATGCCTTCAAAGAAATTGAAGCAAATTGGTGAGGCAACATTTGCCTCGGCTGAACCCATCCTGACTCTGTCCCATTAAACCATGTTTGTCTATGTGTTCTGTAATTTTACTCTTTATAACAGTTTCCACTATTTTGTCCGGCACCAATGTCAGGCTTACTGGTCTATAATTTCCCAGATCACCCCTAGAATGCTTTTAAAAAATCAGAGTCACATTGCCCACCCTCTAATCTTCAGGTACTATGGACGATTTTAACAACAGGTTACATATTACTAACAGCAGATCCATCCGGTCCAGGTGATTTAATACTCTTTAATTTGTCGATTTGGCTCAGTACATCTTCCAGGTTCACCAAGATTTCTTTCAGTTCCTCTGCATCATCACCCTTGAAAACCATTTCTGGTACAGGCAGATCTCTTACTACATCCTATATAATAAAACTCACCCTCAACGTTCTGAGGACACTGACGTCAGTGAAGCCAAACCACTGACGTCAGTTCCTTCGGGTTGTAAGGTTCGTGGAGTTCGTGGTGGTGAAGCCACCTGGCCCCGCCCTCGCGTCCGCCCTCACGTCAAACGTGATGACCGAGGGCGGAGCAATGGCGTCAGTGGCTTCACGACGGAGATGGTGGATGCGTGCGTTGAGGTGGGGGGTTCAGGAGGAAAACCTTGCTAGCGCCCGTTTCATTAGCTCCAGAAATGGGCATCTTTTGCTAGTCTTCCATAAAGACCGAAGCAAAGAATTTGTTTCTCCGCAATGGCCTTGTTCTCCCTGAGCGCCCCTTTTGCTTCTTCGTGATCTAACGGTCCCATGGATTCCCTCGCAGGCTTTCTGAAAAAAGTTGTTACTGTGAGTTTTAACCTCTGCGGCAAGCTTCTTTTCATATTCTCTTTTAGCCTTCTTTATTAATTCTTTGCATCTGACTTGCCAGTGCCTATGTTGCTTCTTATTTTCTTCATTTGGGTCCTTTTTCCATTCTTTGAAGGACAGTCTTTTGGCTGTAATGGCCTCTTTTACTTCACCTTTTAACCATGCTGGCTGATGTTTTCCCTTCTTTTCATCTTTGCAAATACGTGGAATGCATCTGGACTGGACTTCCAAGATGGTATTTTTGAATAGCGTCCACGCCTGATTTAGTGTCCTAACCTTTGCAGCCCATTCTTTTAGTTTCTTTTTAACCGTTTTCCTCATTTTATTATAGGTGCCCTTTCGAAAATTAAATGCAGCTACAGTAGATTTCCTTTGCGGGTTCATCCCATATAGTAGCTCAAACTTGATCATGTTATGATCACTGTTTCCCAGGGGGCCCAACACTGCCATCTCTTGCACTATGCCCTGCATGCCACCAAGGATCAGATCCAAAATACCCCCCCCCCCCCACCCCTCTTGTCAGTTCCTGGACCAGCTGCTCCAAGAAGCAGTCATTTATTACATCTAGAAGTTTTATCTCCCTGGCACTCCCTGATGTAACATTTATCCAGTCAATATCCGGGTAACTGAAATGACCCATTATTATAGTGTTGCCCAATTTGCCAGCTTTCCTAATCTCTGTAAACATTTCTTCATCTGTCTGCTTGTTCTGTCCTGGCGGATAGTAATACAGCCGTACAAGAATACTCCTTCCCTTCACACATGGAATTTCTATCCATAATGTTTATTTTATTTGACACAATTCCCTCTTTAACATATAGCGTAACCCCCCCTCTAATTTGATCCTATCATTGAGATACAATTTGTACCCTGTTAACACAGTGTCTCATTGATTTTCCACCAAGTCTCTGAGATGCCTATTATGTCTACCTCAACATTTACTGCTTTTTATATTCTAACTCTCCCATCTTATTTTTTAGGCTTCTAGCATTTGTATGCTTATAGTGTGTGTCCTGCCCATGCTCTGTCTATGTGTATGCCCCCTTGCAAATACACACTATGAAAGACAAACAGTCTTTACAGAATTGTCCATAGGCAGAATTACTGCAGAAATGAACATATGATAAGTAGTAGCAGTATGTGCACAAATATACATGCATATGGTAGTATTGTAAACATGTATTCACACAGCACATGTATAGATGTTACTGCCTATTTTACAGAATAGCCCCATACTGTATAAACAGCTTAGAAAATAACGAACAAATAAAAAGGAACATAAAAGCAAGCAACTGGGCCAGCAAAGTGGCTCAGCTGGTAAGTGCTACATATTACCATACAGGTCAAGTCTTTTGCTCTCTGGATCATCTGGGGGTGGGGATCCTGCACAGGCAGTGTTCAAAACCCCTGGGGAAGGGAATCATGGTTGTAACATAGTAGTTGACGGCAGATAAATACCTGTACGATCCATCCAGTCTGTCCAAAAAGATAAATTCATTACATAAGGTATGAGGTGATACAAGGTGATAACAACATATGTATACCTGAACTTGATTTGTCCATGCTATTTTCAGGACAAAGATTATATAAGTCTACTTTGCAATGTCCTTATTCAAAAACTTTTGAAGTTATCCAAGTCCTTGATAAGCTCCCTTCCAGCCCATCAAAATTTATCCAACCACGTTCAAGACACAGACCATAGAAATCTGCCCCATAGTGGCTTTGCTTCCCAATTACCAGTAGTGCCACCTAATCTCTAAGCGTCTTTAGATCAATTCCTTCTAAACAGGATTCCTACTAGTTTATCCCACACATTTTTGAATTCCGTTACAGTTTTCAGCTCCACTACCTGCTGAGGTACGGCATTCAAAGTATCCACCACTCTCTCTGTGAAAAAATACTTCCCAACATTATTCCCGTGTCTTCCTAAATTCAACCTCAATTCATGTCCTCTAGTTCTACCACTCTCCCGTTTCTGAAAAAGTTTTGTTTGCAGATTAATGCCTGTCAAATATTTGAACATCTGTATCATATCACCCCTGGATCTCCATTCCTCCAGGGTATACATGTTCAGGTCATCAAGTCTCTCCTCGTACGTCTTGTTACGTAAACAGCATAACATTTTCATCGCTTTTCATTGAATCACTTCCAGTCTTTTTATATCCTTAGCAAGATACGGCCTCCAAAACTGAACACAATACTCCACGTGAGGCCTCACCAACGACTTGCACAGGGGCATCAACACCTCCTTTCTTCTCTATACAGCCTAGCATCCTTCTGACCATGGCCACCTCGCCTTGTCACATTATTTCGTCGCTTTGAGATCTTCAAAGTGGAGGAGTGGCCTAGTGGTTAGGGTGGTGGACTTTGGTCCTGGGGAACTGAGGAACTGAGTTCGATTCCCGGCACAGGCAGCTCCTTGTGACTCTGGGCAAGTCACTTAACCCTCCATTGCCCCATGTAAGCCGCATTGAGCCTGCCATGAGTGGGAAAGCGCGGGGTACAAATGTAACAAAAAAAAAAACCCACCATCACTCCAAGGTCCCTCTTCTAAGCCAACCTTACCAATCTGTCCCCTCCTATCTGGTACATCTCTTTTGGATTCTTGTACCCCAAGTGTATCACTCTGCACCTCTTCACATTAAATTTTAACTGCCAGACCCTTTACCATTCTTCCAATGTTTGGAGATCCCTCCTCATGGTTTCTATGCCCTCCAAAGTATCCACTCTATTGGCTACCTTCGTATCATCTGCGAAAAGGAAAACTTTTCCTTCTAACCCTCCAGTAATGTCTCACAAATATATTAAACAGAATCGGCCCCAGCACCGACCCCTGAGGCACGCCACTGCTCACTTTACTTTCCTCTGAACGGGTTCCATTTACCACCAACCTCTGTCACCTGTCAACCAGTTTCCAATTCACTTTACCACTTTGGGTCCTAAGTTCATCCCTCTCAGCTTATTCACAAGTCTTTTGTGAGGGACTGTATCAAAGGCTTTGTGAAATCCAAGTAGATTACATCTAGCGCATGTCCTTCATCCAGTTCTCTGGTCACCCCGTCAAAGAAGTCAATCAGATTGGTTTGGTAGGATTTTCCTTTGGTAAAGTATGTTGCCTCAGATCCTGTAACCCGTTGGCTACAGAAATTAACTATCCTTTCCTTCAGCAGCGACTCCATTATTTTTCCTACCACAGACATGAGGCTTACCGTCCTGTAGTTTTGCACTTCTTCTCTGTCCCTGCTTTTGTGAAGAGGGACCACATCAGCTCACCTACAGTCCTGAGGAACTTCTCCCATCTCTAAAGATCTATTAAATAATTCCTTAAGAGGACCAGCCAGGACTTCTCTGATCTCCCTCCGTATCCTGAGATGTATCCCATCCGGCCCCCACAGCTTTGTCCACTACAAGATTTTCAAGCTGCTTATAAATGCTTTCTTCCATGAATGGTGTAATATCCACTCCATTCCCAGGTATACCCTCAGCAGCCAACTGCAGTCTTCTCCAGGATTTTCTTCTGTGAACAGAGAAGTATTTGCTTAGCATATTTGCTTTATCCTCATCAATCTCCACATAGCTACTCTCAGCATCTTTCAGTCTTACAGTTCAATTCCTATCTTTTCTCCTGTCCCCAATATATCTGAAAAAAGTCTTGTCACCTCTCTTTACATCTTTAGCTATTTTTCTTCTGCCTGTGCTTTCGCTTGCTGTATTTCCCTCTTGGCTTCTTTAAGCTGGTAATCTCTTCCATGATCCTCCTGTTGTGTTCTTTTGTATTTCTTGAAAATAGCCTTTTTTGCTCTTTTTTTTTCAGCTACCTGCTTGGAGAACCAAGACGGTGTCTCGGAACAAGTGTTCCAACAAAAGCACTCACAGCTTAAAGAGTCTTTGGAGCAGTTTAGGGACTACTTACATAAGACGAAGATAAAAAAAAACTATCAAGAGACAAGAATGATTATGCAAGACAGAATGTGTATCCATGGATGAAGGATAAAGCGGTGCAGGAGGCGTCTGGTGCAGAACAAAGAGCAGCAGAGGGAATCCCTAAGAAGGTGACGTTTAAGGCTTTTCAATTTTCGGGTAGCTCCTCGGGGAACAGTGATCCAGAGGATTTTTTAGACACCCGCCAGGCGCATGGAGCAAGAGGATGGATGGGGACGACGCGGAGGGTCCCGGGGCCAATCCAGGTCACGGCCGCGGTCCCAGTTTTGAGAGAATGTAATGTGATCAATTTGTCTAGTATTGAGTTAACACCAGCACAGACATCCTTATTATCTAAAGGATTATCTTATGTTCCAACTAGGACATTTGATCCATTTCAATTCAGAATAGATTCAGAAAAATTCGTTAGGAGTTTACAACTTAGAATATTTTTTGGAGGAACAACAAGTGACCTGCCGCTCTCCAGAGTGTATAACAAATCTCAATGGACACCACCAATACCAGTGGATCCGATTGTCAGCGTGTTTAAACAGCTGGTACTACAAGATATCCATAAGTTTTATCAGCAGGAATATCAAGGATCCCGTGATAATCTCACCAGAAAGGAACAACAAGCCTTGCATGAGCTCAAGAATGAGGCGAGCATTGTAATTAAACGTGCTGATAAAGGCGGGGCTGGTTGTACAAGATAAGACACAATACATTGCAGAGGTTGAATCTCAATTGGCTGATGCGACAGCCTATGTGGAACTACAGCACGACCGCACATCTGAGTTGCAACAAATTATAAAAGATGCCACACAGGAGGGAATCGAACAGGGATTTCTGACGCGCAAGGAATATCAATATCTGAATAACAGAACGCCCACCATCCCTGTACTATACACTTTGCCCAAAGTGCACAAGGATGCAAAGAAGCCACCAGGGAGGCCAATTATGTCATCTAAAGGGTCACTCCTGGAACCACTCTCTGTATATGTAGAAACTTTCTTGAAGGATTTTGTTGTGAGCAGTCAATCTTATATTAAAGATACCATGCACTTCTTGACCATCCTGCAGGGAATCCAACTACCTGAGACCAGCATACTGATGGTGACCCTTGACATCAAATCATTGTATACAATGATTTCACAGGATGAGATGTTGGAAGTGGTGGTTAACACTCTGGACGCCAGACCGAGACCGCATGAAGTCCCCACAGAATTTTTACTAATATTAACTAAATTAGCCTTGTGTAAAAAAATTTTCAATTTCGTGATAAATTGTTTCTTCAGACTTCGGGTGTAGCCATGGGGGCGAACTTCGCCCCGACTTTGGCCAATTTATTTATGGCAGCCTTCGATGAGAAATGGCTGACAGATTCACCTTTTCAGAGAAAATTTTTTTTGTGGCGTCGCTATATAGACGATGTCTTTTTATTGTGGGATGGGAATGAGATATAGCTAGAGAACTTCCATAGATGGTTAAATAGATGCCATACCAGGATTCAATTCAACAAGTGTTTCTCCAAGACATCCATCCATTTTTTGGATGTGGAGGTGATTTTGCATCAACGGGGGTTTATGTCCAAAGTGTACACCAAACCCACCGACAGAAACACCATTCTTGAGTATGGCACTGTCACCCTAGAGCTTTACGTGACAGCCTCCCATTCTCGCAATTTTTTATGGTTTAGACGTATTTGTACCACAGAAGTTGATTTCACACAACAGGCACAAGTTTTTGGGTCAAACCTTATACAAAGGAATTATCCGAAGAAAGTTTTGAAAAAAGCATTCCTAAGAGCAAAATACAATAATAGGGATCTGCTCTTCCACGGTAGTAAACATGATGACCCAGAAGATCACATCATGACGTTCATTATGAGGTATACTCCAGGTGGAGAGATGGCGGCAAAGATAATTAGACGACATTGGGACATAACGAGGGTGCATCCTCTGTTCAAAGAACATCGCATCAGAACTGCTTTCTCCAGAGCACGAAATCTCAAGGAGATATTAAGTCCCGCTGAGTTACCAAAGGATGAAGAGTACTACGGTTCAAGTCAGACGAGCCATTTCAAATGCAAAAAAAACAGGATGTAAGACATGCGATCTCACCATAGAAACTGACAGTTTCGGTCACAATGGAAGGCAATTTAAGGCATCATACTACCTGCCGCACTACCCATATTGTGTATTACATCATCTGCCCCAGCAAAAAGGTATACATTGGGAAGTCCAGTAGGACTCTCAATGCTAGGATGGTAGAACACAGGTCCAGGATAATGGCACAGAACTTAGGAGCTCCGCTTGTGCAACATTGCAAACTAACAAACATGCTGTAGAGACTTTGCGATGCATGGTTATTGACCATGTTGCACCAAGCCCTAGAGGGGGTGACCGTAACAGAAGTTTATTACAACGGGAAACCTTCTGGACATATCATTTGGACACTATCGAGCCCAATGGGCTAAACATATATATTCATTGGGGTTGTTTCATGTAAAGAGTATCAGCTGGCATCCGGGTACTCGCTTGTGTGGGCGGGTCTTCCGTTTACCAGTTTAAAAGAACGCCAACACCATGACAGAGTTCCTCGGCAGGAGATCAATGTGGATCGAGTGAATCTGTAAGCCATGAGTTTGATTTTATGAAGCAGGAGTGCAACATCCATATAATTTTTTGACTGTGATAAGGTCTCTTTTGTAGGTACACGCTGGTTATTTCCTTGACAAAGCATCGAATGCGAAACAGGCACCTGTCGGGATCACAGCCATACCTGGGAGCGTGTAAAGATAAGTAGTATTAACTCAGCTCCATGTCTCCAACATGAAATGAGTGTAATTCACAATGCCTGAATGTAAGAGCGGTGCATAGACATGCAAGCCATCTCTGGGACCATAGTTGTTTGAAATTGCCTCCGGCATTTGGAAATGTATAGTGCAAAGATCACATAAGTGCTGATTTGTGAAGAAGTGCATGTTATAAATGAAGTGTGAAATTCAACTAAAAGAATTTAAAAAATATTAGTAAATTGGATAAAAGAAGAGATCACAATTGCACATTTCACGATATTATGGATGGTTGGAGGCTGTCGATGATTATAGACCGTCACGCTATATAGGCTCACCTAAATGGTGATATAAACAGTAGCCTAAGCAGTTTGAGTGACTGAATGAGACTTCTCCATTCCATCCAACACAGACCAGCACCGAGATTTTTATGTTCTACCACTTGTGAGGGTGGAGAACCATATAGGCATCCTGTTTTTGTTTACTTTCCTTGTGTAAAGATCTGTTGCCATACTTATAGCAGTTTTTAGCTTGGACCACTGTTCTTCCACTTCACCTGTGCCTACTCATGCCATCAGCTCCTTCTTCAGGTATTACCCCATTTAACCAAAATCAGCACATCTGAAATCCAGTACTTTGAGTTTTGTGCTGCTGCACTCTGCTTTCGCTCTTATATCAAACCATTTCTGAGCACTAGATCCAGTGTCGACCCTTTCCTCATGGGTTCCGTCACCATTTGTCTAAGCAAGGCACTTTGACAGGCATCCAAGTTCTTCCTACTTCTTTCCAATTCTGCCGATGGGACTTTCCAATCCAGATCAGGCAAGTTGAAATCTCCGAGCAACAACGCCTCCCTTTTCCTACCAATCAGATCCTTGTCTAGCTTCTCCATTTGTAATGGAGGTCAGTAGGTAACACTCGTGTGGATATAGGTTCCATCTTCTCTTTCCAGAGCAATCTTGGTCCCCTGCATTTTTGAGCTTCTCTGATATTAAGGGTGATTACCTGTTGACTAGATTCAGGTCCAAGATTGCAGGGTTCAGGAAGGCACCCTGGCACCAGTGGCATAGCTGGGGGGGGGGGGGGGGGGGCCGCAGGGGAAGCAGTCGCTCCCTCAAATGGATTTTTCAAAAAAAGGCGCCTATGCGCATGCACTGTTGCCTTCCCACTTGCACGCGGTGCCACAACAGCTAGATCGTTGTCGCCTGCCAGTCAGATGCCATCTGCCCTATCACTAATAGCAACGAGACTGAGAACAGACTGCTGCAGTGGTGCTAACTGAAGAAGTCAGTGATTAGCCTGACTTCTGAGCCACCCGCACCCCCAACAAACGACCTTACCACAAGGAAAGGAGCTGGAGTTCTTATCTCCACTTCTCCAAGCAGCACTGTGGGGGCGGGGCCAGGCCCAGGGGTCCTTCTCAGGCACAGCCCGTGGTGTGGTGCACGCTGCAGCCCAGCTGCTCAGCACTCGGAGCCTCGACCTCTGCTTTGGCTGTGTGATCTGAGCTCTTCATCATTGACTGCGGTGGGGTAAGGGACCACGCTGTGCTCTGTCTGTGCTGGCTGACTGTATGTGGGCTGGGCTGGCTCTGCGGCACTGGCTGTTTCAGCTAAAATATCTCCGGGGGGGGGGTTACAGAAGGCAGATGGACAGTCTTCCTAGCCCATGTAGCAGGAAAATGGGGAAGTCCTGGGGTGGCCAACAGAATACAAATCAGTGGACAGTCTTCTTATCCCGTGCAGCAGAAAAATGGGGTGGGGGTGGGGTGGGGGTGGAGAGACACATACACCCTTTTGCAGCCTATAAAACTGAAAAAGAATTAAAAAGGGAAGGGGTGGGGATGCACACACACAACCCTTCTTTTGCAGCACATAAAATAAAAAAGGGGAGGGGTGGACTGGAGAGAGAAGCACACACACAGTCTTCTTTTTTTTCCAACCCATAAATTAAAAAAAAAAATAAAGGGGAGATGGGGTGGGGCAGGTACACAGCCTTTTTTTTCAGCCTATTAAAAAAAAAAAGAAAGAAAGAAAGAAAAGGGAGGGGTGGTGACACACTTTTTTTTTCAGCCCATAAAATACATTAAAAAAGGGGACATGCTGGAAATAAAATACACTGTGTGGTTAGGGTTGGGGGGGGGGGGCAGAGCAAGATGGTCAAGACAAGAGGGGTCATCAAGGGAAGCAACAGTGAGATTTCAGAGGGGGGGATGAAAGTAAGGGAGACCCAGTGGGGGGGAGGGGGGCAGGGAAGCAAGGGGCAATTTCAGGTTGAAAAAAACAGGAGATGGGGTGTTCCTATCTAAGCCATTATACAGACTTTAGCTCACCCAAAACAATAGCAAATGCTAAAGCAATAGCAAAAGTTTATTAAAAATAAATGTGTGGTCTAAAGCTGTTCTACTTGGATAGGTAGTGCCTTAAAAGGTGGAGGACAAAAGATTTTGTTTTACTTACTTACTTGATAGCTTTTTAATTTATTTGAAAGCTTCCCTTATCTAGATATAAATATCATGAAATAAAAATTGAACATCACTAAAACAGGTTAAAAATTATTATAGCTGGTAGAAACAGCAGTTATAATCTCTGTACTTTGTGCTCATTTTTCTACACTGTTCTCTACAATACAGATGGCAAACTTTCAGTGAGAATATCCTGTTTCTTTAGCTTAACTGTTCATCTTAACTGTTGCTGTAATCTGCCTTTGAGAAGTCTGGTGTTATAAAGGTGGAATATACTGAAATTAAATGAAAGTAAAATTAAACTCTCCTTTTCGTTGGGGCACATGGAATCACATCTGCATCTGATGTCTGTTTTGGTGGCCCTAGGTGAAAACATTTCTGCACGAATACAGGGGGAGAGGGAGGGAGAGTGCCTATAGCCAACCCCTCCAAATGACACAATGATTTAAAATGTAGAACAAATTAGTACTCTAACCAATGAAACAAATACTTCCTCTGTGTACATCCATATGCTGCACGAGCCAGCATGTTTAAGTGAGATTAAATAAAAATATCAACAGTAAAGAACAAGGATGTAGCAGCTCATAGGTTTGCTTGCTTTATTTTGAGTGTACTAGATGTTTGCTGCACAGGGAAGGAGGAAACATAGACTAACATAATTGTTTTCAACTTTTTTGACGTCATCCCTAGGCTTATCTTTTCCAAGAATGTCTAGTTGCACCTTTTCTGCTGTGGGATGCTATGGCCTGCCTACATTCTGGCACCTATTTTACAAAAGTCTGCTCCCTCAGACGTCAAAACCTAGCTACGCCTATGCCTGGCACATGACCTTCAGCTCAGGACCATCACTGCCATGACCAGACTAGGGATGGTGAAGGCAGGGTGAAATGTAAAATGGTGTTGGGGGGGGGGGGGGGGATCCTTGGGTTGTTGTGTATTAAGGCCCAAGGGAACAAAACAAAAAAAAGAAAAGGAAGATCCCATAAACCATTTCAGAAAATGACTTAGGATCTTCTACTACTACTTAACATTTCTAGAGCGCTACTAGGGTTACTCAGCGCTGTACAAATTAACAAAGAAGGACGGTCCCTGCTCAAAGGAGCCTACAATCTAAAGAACGAAATGTCAAGTTGGGGCAGTCTGGATTTCCTGAGTAGAGGTGTAGTGGTTAGGTGCCGAAGGCGACACTGAAGAGGTGGGCTTTAAGCAGTGATTTCAAGATGGGCAGGGAGGGGGCCTGGCGTATGGGCTCGGGGAGTTTGTTCCACGCATGGGGTGAGGCGAGGCAGAAAGGGCGGAGCCTGGAGTTGGCGGTGGTGGAGAAGGGTACTGAAAGGAGGGATTTGTCTTGAGAGCGGAGGTTATGGGTAGGAACGTAAGGGGAGATGAGGGTTGAGAGGTAAGGAGGGGCTGCAGATTGAGTGCATTTGTAGGTTAGTAGCAGAAGCTTGAACTGAATGCGGTACCTGATCGGAAGCCAATGAAGTGACTTGAGGAGAGGGGTAATATGAGTGTATCGGTTCAGGCGGAAGATAAGACGTGCAGCAGAGTTCTGAATGGACTGAAGGGGGGATAGGTGGCTAAGTGGGAGACCAGTGAGGAGTAGGTTACAGTAGTCAAGGCGAGAATGCGAGAGTGGATGAGAGTTCGGGTGGTGTGTTCAGAGAGGAAAGGGCGAATTTTGCTAATGTTATAGAGTAAGAAGCGACAGGTCTTGGCTATCTGCTGGATATGTGCAGAGAAGGAGAGGGAGGAGTCGAAGATGACACCGAGGTTGCGGGCAGATGAGACGGGGACGATGAGGGTGTTATCAACCGACATAGAGAGTGGAGGTAGAGAAGTGGGTTTGGGTGGAAAGACAAGAAGTTCGGTCTTGGCCATGTTCAGTTTCAGGTGGCGGTTGGACATCCAGGCAGCAATGTCGGATAAGCAGGCCGATACTTTGGCCTGGGTTTCTGCAGTGATGTCTGGTGTGGAGAGATAAAGCTGGGTGTCGTCAACATAAAGATACATAAGTACATAAGTAGTGCCATACTGGGAAAGACCAAAGGTCCATCTAGCCCAGCATCCTGTCACCGACAGTGGCCAATCCAGGTCAAGGGCACCTGGCACGCTCCCCAAACGTAAAAACATTCCAGACAAGTTATACCTAAAAATGCGGAATTTTTCCAAGTCCATTTAATAGCGGTCTATGGACTTGTCCTTTAGGAATCTATCTAACCCCTTTTTAAACTCCGTCAAGCTAACCGCCCGTACCACGTTCTCCGGCAACGAATTCCAGAGTCTAATTACACGTTGGGTGAAGAAAAATTTTCTCCGATTCGTTTTAAACTTACCACACTGTAGCTTCAACTCATGCCCTCTAGTCCTAGTATTTTTGGACAGCGTGAACAGTCGCTTCACATCCACCCGATCCATGCCACTCATTATTTTATACACCTCTATCACATCTCCCCTCAGCCGTCTCTTCTCCAAGCTGAAAAGCCCTAGCCTTCTCAGCCTCTCTTCATAGGAAAGTCGTCCCATCCCCACTATCATTTTCGTCGCCCTTCGCTGTACCTTTTCCAATTCTACTATATCTTTTTTGAGATACGGAGACCAGTACTGAACACAATACTCCAGGTGCGGTCGCACCATGGAGCGATACAACGGCATTATAACATCCGCACACCTGGACTCCATACCCTTCCTAATAACACCCAACATTCTATTCGCTTTCCTAGCCGCAGCAGCACACTGAGCAGAAGGTTTCAGCGTATCATCGACGACGACACCCAGATCCCTTTCTTGATCCGTAACTCCTAACGTGGAACCTTGCAAGACGTAGCTATAATTCGGGTTCCTCTTACCCACATGCATCACTTTGCACTTGTCAACATTGAACTTCATCTGCCACTTGCACGCCCATTCTCCCAGTCTCGCAAGGTCCTCCTGTAATCGTTCACATTCCTCCTGCGACTTGACGACCCTGAATAATTTTGTGTCATCGGCGAATTTAATTACCTCACTAGTTATTCCCATCTCTAGGTCATTTATAAATACATTAAAAAGCAACGGACCCAGCACAGACCCCTGCGGGACCCCACTAACTACCCTCCTCCACTGAGAATACTGGCCACGCAATCCTACTCTCTGCTTCCTATCTTTCAACCAGTTCTTAATCCATAATAGTACCCTACCTCCGATTCCATGACTCTGCAATTTCTTCAGGAGTCTTTCGTGCGGCACTTTGTCAAACGCCTTCTGAAAATCCAGATATACAATATCAACCGGCTCCCCATTGTCCACATGTTTGCTTACCCCCTCAAAAAAATGCATTAGATTGGTGAGGCAAGACTTCCCTTCACTAAATCCGTGCTGACTTTGTCTCATCAGTCCATGTTTTTGTATATGCTCTGCAATTTTATTCTTAATAATAGCCTCCACCATCTTGCCCGGCACTGACGTCAGACTCACCGGTCTATAATTTCCCGGATCTCCTCTGGAACCCTTCTTAAAAATCGGAGTAACATTGGCTACCTTCCAGTCTTCCGGTATTACACTCGATTTTAGGGACAGATTGCATATTTCTAACAGTAGCTCCGCAAGTTCATTTTTTAGTTCTATTAATACTCTGGGATGAATACCATCAGGTCCCGGTGATTTACTACTCTTCAGCTTGCTGAACTGACCCATTACATCCTCCAAGGTTACAGAGAATTTGTTTAGTTTCTCCGACTCCCCCGCTTCAAATATTCTTTCCAGCACCGGTGTCCCCCCCAAATCCTCCTCGGTGAAGACCGAAGCAAAGAATTCATTTAATTTCTCCGCTACGGCTTTGTCCTCCTTGATCGCCCCTTTAACACCATTTTCGTCCAGCGGCCCAACCGACTCTTTGGCCGGTTTCCTGCTTTTAATGTATCTAAAAAAATTTTTACTATGTATTTTTGCTTCCAACGCTAATTTCTTCTCAAAGTCCTTTTTTGCCCTCCTTATCTCTGCTTTGCATTTGGCTTGGCATTCCTTATGATCTATCCTGTTACTTTCAGTTGGTTCTCTTCTCCACTTTCTGAAGGATTGTTTTTTGGCTCTAATGATTTCCTTTATCTTACTGTTTAGCCACGCCGGCTGACGTTTAGTCTTTTTTCCCTTTTTTCTAATACGTGGAATATATTTGTCCTGAACCTCCAGGATGGTGTTTTTAAACAGCATCCACGCCTGATGCAAGTTTTTTACTCTGCGAGCTGCTCCTTTCAGTCTTTTTTTCACCATTTTTCTCATTTTGTCGTAATCACCTTTTCTATAGTTAAACGCTAGCGTACTTGATTTCCTAGTTTCACTTCCTTCAATGCCAATATCAAAACCGATCATATTATGATCACTGTTATCAAGCGGCCCTCGTATCGTTACCCCCTGCACTAGATCATGAGCACCACTAAGGACTAAGTCTAGTATTTTTCCTTCTCTTGTCGGCTCCTGAACTAGCTGTTCCATGAAGCTGTCCTTGATTTCATCAAGAAATCTTATGTCCCTTGCGTGTACAGATGTTACATTAACCCAGTCTATATGCGGGTAATTGAAATCCCCCATTATTATTGTGTTGCCCAGTTTGTTTGCGTCCCTGATTTCCTTTAACATTTCCGCATCCGTCTGTTCGTCCTGGCCAGGCGGACGGTAGTACACTCCTATCACTATCCTTTTCCCCTTTGCACATGGAATTTCAATCCACAGTGATTCCAAGGAGTGTTTTGTTTCCTGCAGAATTTTCAATCTATTTGATTCAAGGCTCTCGTTAATATACAATGCTACCCCTCCACCAATCCGATTCACCCTATCACTACGATATAATTTGTACCCCGGTATGACAGTGTCCCACTGGTTATCCTCCTTCCACCAGGTCTCAGAGATGCCTATTATATCTAATTTTTCATTTAGATGATAGTGGAAGCCATGAGACGAGATCAGGGAGCCCAGGGAAGAGATGTAGACTGAGAAAAGAAGGTGTCCAAGGACAGAACCCTGAGGGACACCAACAGAGAGCGGGATAGGGGTGGAGGAAGAACCATGAGAGTGTGAAGGTACAATGGGAGAGAGAAGAGGAGAACCAAGAGAGGACAGAGCCCTGGAACCCAAAAGAGGACAGTGTGTCCAGAAGTAAGTTGTGATTGACAGTGTCAAAAGCGGCGGATAGGTCGAGGAGAATGAGGATGGAGTAATGACCTTTGGATTTGGCGAGGAACAGGTCATTGCAGACTTTGGATAATGCCGTTTCTGTCGAGTGTAATGGGTGAAAGCCAGATTGAAGCGGATCGAGGATGGCATGAGAGGCGAGAAAATCAAGGCAACCACTGTGAACGGCGCGTTCAAGTATTTTGGAGAGGAAGGGTAGGAGGGAAATGGGGCGGTAGTTGGAGGGACAGGTTGTTGGAATGTAATTGTATTTTACATGCATTGCCTGTCACCTATTATTTCTCTGTGATTACTCTGTGACCTCTGATGTGAATTACTTAGAGAGGTCACACTGCTATGCAACTTCCTGTGGGGGTTAGACACAGCACATGCAGCACATGGAGCACATGGAGCTCATGATCTCTCCTAACCTGAGAGGATCTATGGTGGTGTGAGCATCCATTACCATCTAAGCACATGGAAGGAGCTGATAATACAAATGTATAGTAATATGTATATATAAGCCTGTCTGATTATAATCTAACTACAAACTGTGAGTAAACAGATGTTTTGTTACTTCAACTTTAAAGTGACTCAGCAGTGAATTATTCAGGGGTGAATGAGAGAGAGATGAAGAAAGAAATTAACATTTCTAAAGCTGAAGCTGTGTGTACTAAAATCTGCTAATTATTTACTACAAATAATCCAACAAAAGGGTTATGGGCCCAGGGTCCAGGAATTGAAAAAGAAGAGAAATATTACCAGGCAGAAAAAAAGGCCACATTTTTCTCTTAAGTTTTAAAGGAAAGATTCAGTCTGTCTCTCTCTCCCCCCACACAGCAGACAGAAGGCTAAGAAAATGGCTGAGGGAAGAAATTCACCATTGTTCTACTCTCTCAAGGTGCCTAGATTAACTGAGTTTAATTATCAGCAGTGGGAACTAAGATTCATATGTCTCCTTCGAGCAAAAAGATTACATATATGCTTAGACCAAGACAGAACAGCTGAAAATATGGCTGAATGGGACAATGCAAACTATTATGTGAAGTGCATGCTTTTGGAAGCTCTCTCAGAGAAACAAGCCATATTAGTGGAGGGAAAAGATACACCAAAGGACATTTTATATAAACTGAGAACTATGTATGCAACTACATATGCAAAGCAGCAACCAATTTGGTTGGCAGAGTTGAATGAAACCAAATTAAGGGATAAAAGTGAATGTAATGATCACATTATGCATCTTATGTCTTCATTTCAAAAGCTAGAACTTTCTGGAATTCCCATGTGTGATGCATTGAAAAGAGCATTTCTTTTTACCTCACTATCAAAGAAGTTTGATGTTTTTAGGTCTGTAAATGAGGCCATTGAAGGGCAATCTTTTGAACAGACAACATCAAAACTAAGGCAGGAATGCATAATAAATGATTCTGAGGAGATGTGTTCTCAAAGCAAGTCAGAGAGAAATGAAACAAATTTCTTGGCAAAGAACAGAGGAAGGCGGAGCTATGGGAAAACTCCACCCAAGGGCAAGCTGATTTGCTACTCATGTGGAAAGGAGGGACATGTATCTAAATGGTGTAAGGAAACACAAAACACTCCCTCTAGCTCACCTAAGCCAATGGAACTAAAGAATTTTCAAACCAGGAAATGTATGAAGGACAAAGATAAACACAAGGGCTTTCTAATGGCAGAAAAATCTTTGACTATGGTAAATAATAATTCAAATGAAAGTACTTGGATTTTGGATTCAGGGAGCACATGCCATTTAACCAATTCTAAGGATTTCTTTCAGGAAATGTGTCCAGAGGAAGGTATTCTTAAAACTGCAAACGCAGGGACTGCTAAGATCCAAGCAAAAGGTATTGGATTCTTAAAATGCAAAGTGTCTAATGAAGTTAAAGAAATTCCTGTAAGTGATGTCTTGTATATTCCCCAAGCAGTTTGCAATATGCTTAGTGTATCTACATTAGATAAGAAGGGATTTGTGATTCATTTTGAAAACAGTAAGTGCACAATCTCTAAAAATGATGAAGTGTATGCTGAAGCTTTTATGCATAATGATGTTTATAAACTGAGCATTTCAGGTGAAGCCTCACATATGGCGCAAGTAAGGAAGAATGATGGTAAATGTAGTCTGGAAATCTGGCATCGCCGCCTGGGACATCGTGATTCTAAGGTGATCCAGGATCTTTACAGTAAGCAACTAGCCACTGGCATTCAGATAAGTGCAAATGCTGGTAAAATGGAGAAATGCATAGACTGTGTTACTCAAAAAGGTGTGAGACCCTCATTTCCTGCATACACAGGAAATAGGAGTAATAAAGTGCTGGACTTAATACACAGTGACTTATGTGGACCGTTTAATATCCCATCATTGGGAAATAACAGATTTGTGCTGATATTCTTGGATGATTTCTCTAGATACTGTGTGGCCTATTTGCTGAAAGAAAAAAGTCAAGTCACAGACATGCTGAAGAAATACGTAGCCATGGTGAGCAACAAATTTGAAAGAAAACCAAAGGTTCTTCAGACCGACAATGGTGGTGAGTTCACTTCACAAAGCATGCGCACATTTCTAGAACAAGAAGGCATTCAACATATCACAACAGTAGCTTATACACCAGAGCAAAATTCTGTTGCAGAGAGAAAATTTAGGTCACTTGTGGAAATGACCAGATGTATGCTGTCAGATAGCAATCTCCCTAAAAGACTATGGGGGGAAGCCATTCTCACAGCAGTGTACCTACAAAACAGAATGCCAACTAAAGGCGCTGAGCGCACACCACATGAGACATGGCAGGGTAGGAAGCCAAACCTGTCACACATAAGAACATTTGGAAGTACAGCATATGCTCATGAACCAAAGCAAAGAAGGCATAAGCTGGATTCCACAACAGAAAGGGGCATTTTAGTTGGCTATGCTCCAGGACACAAAGGATATAGAATTTTGAATCTGAAAACTGGCATTGTTGGCATAAGACATGTTACATGTTTTGATGAAAACAAAATGGTTGATAAAGGCTGGATTATCCCAGATGAGCCTTATCATCCAGAATATGAAACTAGAACCATAATAGACATGCCAGTGTATATAAATGCCATACCAAGGCAGATGTCTGAAAGCAACTCACCTGTATCTAACGAGGAACAGGCAGAGGAAGCAGACACAGAAAGGATCATTGAAGAAGACAGTACAGTTGGAGAAGGGGAATCAATTGGAGAAGAACTCTCAGATTTAGAGGATGCGGAAAGGTCAGACCAACCTGTTGTCAGACGCTCATCCAGGGAAAACAAAGGTGTTCCACCCCCAAGACTGTCTTACCTAACAAAGTCAGCAGAAGCTCAAGAGCCCTTAACATGGGATGAGATTGAGAAAATGCCAGCAGAAGAAGCTGCTGAATGGCATAAAGCTGCACAAGAAGAAATTGATGCATTGAATAAAAATAATACTTGGATTCTTACAAAATTACCTCCTGGCAAGAAAGCTATAGGATGCAAATGGGTATTCAAGTTAAAAAGGAATGCACAAGGAAAAGTGGAAAGGTATAAAGCCAGATTAGTCGCAAAGGGATATCTTCAAAATTATGGAGAAGATTTTGATGAAGTGTTTGCACCTGTAGTGAAACACACGACAATCAGAACACTTCTGAGCATTGCAGTCTCAAAAGGCATGCAAGTCAACCACATTGATGTGAAAACAGCGTTTCTTCACGGAGATATAACTGAAGATTTGTACATGGAACAGCCAACAGGTTTCATAAATACAAAACAAAGACAGCTAGTGTGTAAATTAAACAAAGGTCTTTATGGATTAAAGCAAAGTGCAAAATGTTGGAATGAAAAATTGCATGAAATATTGACAAATTTAGGATTTAAGCAAGGTGAAGCAGATAAATGCTTGTACACTAGGTGCACAAATGGACAATATGCATACATTTTAGCTTTTGTTGATGATCTGCTCATTGCAAGCAAAAGTGAGCAAGAGTACAAGGACATTGTAAAGTGTTTAAACCTCAATGTTGAGATAAAAGAACTTGGTAATGTGTCATACTATCTTGGTATAGAAATTGAGAAACAAAATGATGGTTCTTATCTTCTAAGCCAGAAGCAGAAAATAAATGAGCTTATTGAAAGTTTAGGTATGCAAGATGCCCAAGTTGTAAGCACTCCCATGATCACTGATTTTCTGAAGGATGAAACAGTAAGAGAACCTTTACCAGATAACATCCAATATAGATCAGCCATAGAAGCTGAATATGTGGCCGTATCGGAAGCGTGCAGAGAACTGATGTGGATTGAAAAACTTATGCTGGATTTTGGAATAGCTGAAGAGAGACCAATCCAGATAATGGAAGATAATCAGAGCTGCATCCGACTGTCACAGAATGACAAGGTTCAGTCACGCACCAAGCACATCGCAACGAAATACCACAACGTGCGAGAGTTGGCAAAAGAAGGGGTCATCAGTCTACACTATTGTCACACCAGTGAGATGACAGCTGACATCATGACCAAACCGTTACCCAGAGAACATTTTGTGAATCTGCGTATAAAGCTTGGACTTTGTATGAATAAATAATTGCATGACAGTTATGCATGAGAAGGGGTTTGTTGGAATGTAATTGTATTTTACATGCATTGCCTGTCACCTATTATTTCTCTGTGATTACTCTGTGACCTCTGATGTGAATTACTTAGAGAGGTCACACTGCTATGCAACTTCCTGTGGGGGTTAGACACAGCACATGCAGCACATGGAGCACATGGAGCTCATGATCTCTCCTAACCTGAGAGGATCTATGGTGGTGTGAGCATCCATTACCATCTAAGCACATGGAAGGAGCTGATAATACAAATGTATAGTAATATGTATATATAAGCCTGTCTGATTATAATCTAACTACAAACTGTGAGTAAACAGATGTTTTGTTACTTCAACTTTAAAGTGACTCAGCAGTGAATTATTCAGGGGTGAATGAGAGAGAGATGAAGAAAGAAATTAACATTTCTAAAGCTGAAGCTGTGTGTACTAAAATCTGCTAATTATTTACTACAAATAATCCAACACAGGTAGGGTCAAGTGAAGGTTTTTTGAGGAGAGGTGTGACTACAGCATGCTTGAAGGTGTCAGGGACAGTTGCAGTGGAGAGAGAGAGGTTGAGGATATGACAGATGGGGGGGGGGGTGATAGTAGGAGAGATGGTGTTAAGTAAGTTGGTGGGGATGGGGTCTGAGGGACAGGTGGTGCATTTCGAGGAGGAGAGAAGATGGGCGGTTTCCTCTTTGGTGATATCAGGAAAAGAGGAGGAGGAGGCCTGGGTTGGTTGGTTGAGGGAGTGGGTTTTGGGATGAAGAGGAGGAGAAGGTTTAGTTGTGAATTCGAGGTTGATCTTCTGGACCCTGTCCCGGAAGTAGTCAGCCAGTGATTGAGGAGAGAGTGGGGGGGGGGGGGGGGGGGGGTTGGAGCGGAGGGCACTTTGAGGAGGGAATTGAGGGTGGCGAAGAGATGACGAGGGTTAGAGCTGAGGGAATTAGTCAATTGGGTGTAATAGTCCTGTTTGGCGAGGAATAGGGAGGACTGGAAGGAGGATATCATGAATTTGTAGTGAATGAAGTCAGTATGGGTGCGAGATTTCCTCCATAGGCGTTCAGCTGATCTGGTGCAGGAGCGAAGGTAACGGGTGCAAGGGTTAAGCCAGGGCTGGGGATTAGTGCGCCTTGTGGGACGGGAAACGGACGGTGCAAGGGTGTCTAGGGCAGAGGAGAGAGTGGCATTGTAAGTGGAAACAGCCTTGTCGACAGACTCGGAGGACAAGATGGACGGGAGGAGATCAGAGATACTAGAGGATAAGGTGGGGGGGTCAACAGCCAGGAGATTCCTGGAGGTAGTGGCTAGTGTTGGACAGGACTGAGGAGGAGGGTGATGAAGTGTGAATGTGATCAGGTGATGGTCAGAAATGGGAAGAGCAGAGGCGCAGAAATTGGAGGGCGAGCAGGTAGAAGAGAGGACGAGATCAAGACAGTGACCAGATTTGTGAGTAGGGGTGGTGGAGCTCAGGTGGAGGTTGAAGGAGGAGGTTAGAGTGAGGAATTGAGAAGCGTATGAGTCAGATGGGTTATCAGTGTGTATGTTGAAGTCACCAAGAATGAGGGATGGGGATGAGGGCTCAAGAAAAACGGAGAGCCATGCATCGAAGTCGGTAAGGAAGGAAGGGAGGGACTTATCAGGGGGGCGGTAAATGACTGCAACTCGGAGTGGCAGCGGGTAGAATAGACGGATGGAATGGACTTCAAAGAATGAGAAGCAGTGAGACTGTGGTAGGAGGAGGGGTTGAAAACTGCAGGATGGTGAAAGTAGTAGGCCAACGCCGGCACCGCGGCTAACTGGGCGGGGCGAATGGGAGAAAAGATAGCCTCTGAGGCATAGGGCCGCGACACAGGCAGAGTCGTTGGGGGTGAGTCAGGTTTCGGTTAGGGCGAGCAGTTGAAGGGAATGGGAGATGAAGAGATCATGGGTGAAGGTAAGTTTGTTGCAGATTGAGCGGGCATTCCACAGGGCACACGAGAAGGGGAGGGAGGAAGGGGGGAGGAGGGGAATGGAGATGAGATTGGAGATATCGCGGGATCGTTTGCATAGATGAGACGAGGATGAGGACATGTGTGGTGGACCTGGGTTGGGATTTATGTCTCCCGCAGATAGCAGGAGAAGGAGCAAGAGAGAGCAGAGAAGGGTGAGGGAGGTAGGGCGACGAAGACGGGATGCGCTTAGGAGGAATGGGGAAGGGTTCATGGCAGGAAGGAGGTAGAGGTTGAGAGCTAGGAAGGAGGAGGAGGACAGTAGGGATGGTGAGGTGGTGGGGGATAGGGGTAGGTAGGATATTGCATATATATCTTCTGGTATATTATTATTATTTATTGCATTTGTATCCCACATTTTCCCACCTTTTTGCAGTCTCAATGTGGCTTACAGAGTATGGTTATGACATAATCATTTCATGATAGCAGGTACAATTCTTAATGTTTGAAGATTATCATTACTCTTTTTTTTTTTCAGCAACCAAAAAGGAACAGCCTATGCTGAAAGCAGAATTTGAAAACCATTAACGAACAGTCATCTAAATACATTCCGATTGCCAGTGAGGGGGAATTTTCAGACTGTTGCCTTTTCTTTCCACTGACCTTTCTGTGACTTTAGCTGCTTCTGCCAAGAGACCCTGATTGCCAGTGAGAGGGGAATTTTCAGACTATTGCCTTTTCTTTCCACTGACCTTTCTGTGACTTTAGCTGCTTCTGCCAAGAGACCCAGCCAGATAGTATTAAAACTCTCTTTCCTTGACTGTAATTGTACTGAACTCTTTCCCATCCCCCATCCTCATCCCACCTGGCTTTCTGCAGACAATCTAAAATGATTAGGAGGGGCTAGTTTCTGTTCAGAGCTGGGCAACTTCAAGGGCCTCACTTGTCTCCTGCCTCAAGGAAACTCACTCAGATAAGACTTTTGTGCTGGCTTTCTTCCAGGAATTTCCTACTCAAACTGTGCTTTTGGACATTTCTGGTGCATTTTGTAACCTTGTCTTCCCCTTATCCTAACCAGCTGTGTAGATAAGTGGCTTAATACAATTCTAGAGATAGGTTTTACAACAAAAACAAACACACGTTTTACATTTTAACCCCCCCCCCCCCACCCTGCCCCTCATCCCACCCACCCCAAGACTTCCACTTCCTAAATAGCTTTCCTACATACACTACTTATCACAAATTAACTCCACCCAAATACAAATCTCTCTGCCTGTGTGGCTTAAGAGTAAAGTCAATCTTGCATACTCTTAACCCCATCATAGCATACCTATTCATACCAAATACATCAGCATGACTCTTATTCTCTGTAATAATTGTGGTGCTTTAGTTTCAAGGCCAATCATCTGGACACTAAAAGCTTGTCCTATATGTCATCAGCTCGCTAGTTTAAAAAAGGAGCTTAGTAAACTAAAGGAGGAATTAGATACACTTAAAGCAGCTTCAAAGACTCTACAAAATCACACTGCTCAGAATCAAACCAAATTCACACCACTGCCTCAAAGGATAAAACCACCTAAAAATAGATGCCCCTACAGAATTCTTTTGCACCATTACAGCACTGTGATATTCCTGAAAATAGAACGGATGCAGAAGAAAAAGGAATGAAGGTGGAACAAAAAGATAGGAAGGTACCCAAAGGGTTAAGACACCCCAAAATCACTAAAACACATACCAGGAAATGTAGATGGAATGCAATGACCGCAAATGCTCACAGTCTAAGCAATAAAGTTCATGACCTTCAAGCCCTGATGGTGGAGGCAGACTTAGACATTGTTGCAATCACGGAGACGTGGCTAAATGGTTCCCATGAATGGGATGCAAACATACCAGGCTATAATCTATTTAGGAAGGATAGAGAGGGTTGTAAAGGTGGAGGAGTAGCTCTGTATGTGAGAAATGATATCACGGCGACTGAAATGACAGGGACCTGGGGAAAAGAAGAAGCGATATGGATCACCTTAAAAAGAGATGATAGAACCTCAGTCCATGTGGGTGTTGTCTACAGACCCCCCGACACAACTGGAAGAACTAGATAGGGATCTGATCACGGATATTCAAAAGTTAGGAAAGAAGAGGGAGGTGCTGTTGCTGGGAGATTTCAATCTGCCGGATGTAGATTGGAAGGTTCCGTCGGCGAAATCGGAGAGAAGTAGACAGATCGTGGATGCTTTCCAAAGTGTTTTGCTGAGACAAATGGTGACGGAACCCACGAGGGAGGGAGCGACGCTGGATCTGGTACTCACAAATGGGGATAGCGTGTCAAATGTCCGAGTGGGTGCCCACCTGGGCGGCAGTGACCATCAAACGGTTTGGTTTGATATGACTGCTGTAGTGGAGGGCAGCCACTCAAAACTCAAAGTCCTGGATTTCAAGCATGCTGACTTTACTAAAATGGGGGAATACCTGAGGAAGGAGCTGATGGGCTGGGAGGAAGTACAAGAAGTGGAAGGACAGTGGTCCAGGCTGAAAGAAGCTATAAATAGGGCTACAAACCTTTATGTAAGGAAAGTAAATAAAAGCAAGAGAAAAAGGAAACCGATATGGTTCTCCAAGCAAGTGGCTGAGAAAATAAAGGCTAAAGAGTTGGCGTTCCAGAAATACACAAAAACTCAAGAACAGGAACACAGGAAGGAATACCGGAGGAAACTGAAAGAAGCCAAGAGAGAGATATGTCTGGCGAAAGCGCAAGCAGAAGAACAAATGGCTAGAAATGTAAGGAGGGGTGACAAAAATTTCTTCAGGTATATTAGTGAAAGGAGAATGACTAAAAAGGGAATTGTGAGACTAAAAGATACTGCGAACCGCTATGTAGATAGTGATGAAGGAAAAGCAAATTTGCTAAATAGATACTTTTGTTCTGTTTTCACAGAAGAAAATCCTGGAGCAGGACCGCGATGGACTGGAAAAAGTACAAATGATAGTGGAGTGGATACAGCATCATTTACAGAAGAGAGTGTGTATAAACAACTTGTAAAGCTAAAGGTGGACAAAGCCATGGGACCGGATGGTATCCACCCCAGGATATTAAGGGAGCTCAGAGAGGTCCTGGTGGGTCCTCTTAAAGATTTGTTTAATAAATCCTTGGAGACGGGAGATGTTCCGAGGGATTGGAGAACGGCGGAGGTGGTCCCTCTTCACAAAAGTGGTGATAGGGAAGTAGCTGGAAACTACAGGCCGGTAAGCCTCACTTCAGTTATTGGAAAAGTAATGGAAGCGATGCTGAAGGAAAGGATAGTGAATTTCCTGGAAGCCAATAAGTTGCAGGATTCGAGACAACATGGTTTTACCAAAGGGAAATCGTGCCAAACGAATCTCATTGAGTTTTTTGATTGGGTGACAGGAGAATTGAATCAGGGACGAGCTATGGACGTAATCTACTTAGATTTCAGCAAAGCTTTTGACACGGTTCCCCACAGGAGGCTTTTAAATAAACTGGATGGGCTGAAGATAGGACCTAAAGTGGTGAACTGGATTAGGAACTGGTTGACGGACAGACGCCAGAGGGTGGTGATGAATGGAGTTAGCTCGGAGGAGGGAAAGGTGAGTAGTGGAGTGCCTCAAGGATCGGTGCTGGGGCCGATTCTGTTCAATATATTTGTGAGTGACCTTGCCGAAGTGTTAGAAGGTAAAGTTTGCCTATTTGCGGATGATACTAAGATCTGTAACAGAGTGGACACCACGGAGGGAGTGGAAAACATGAAAAAGGATTTGAAGAAGCTAGAACAATGGTCTAAAGTCTGGCAATTAAAATTCAATGCGAAGAAATGCAAAGTGATGCACTTAGGGAATAGAAATCCACGGGAGACGTATGTGTTAGGTGGTGAGAGTCTGATAGGTTCAGAAGGGGAGAGGGACCTTGGGGTGATAGTATCCGAGGATTTGAAGGTGACGAAACAGTGTGACAAGGTGGTGGCTGTATCTAGAAGGTTGTTGGGCTGTATAGAGAGAGGTGTGACCAGCAGAAGAAAGGGGGTGTTGATGCTTCTGTATAAGTCGTTGGTGAGGCCCCATCTAGAGTATTGTGTTCAGTTTTGGAGGCCGTATCTTGCTAAGGATGTAAAAAGAATCGAAGCGGTGCAAAGAAAAGCTACGAGAATGGTATGGGATTTGCGTAACAAGACGTATGAGGAGAGACTTGCTGACCTGAACATGTATACCCTGGAGGAAAGGAGAAACAGGGGTGATATGATACAGACGTTCAAATATTTGAAAGGTATTAATCCGCAAACGAACCTTTTCCGGAGATACGAAGGTGGTAGAACGAGAGGACATGAAATGAGATTGAAGGGGGGCAGACTCAAGAAAAATGTCAGGAAGTATTTCTTCACGGAGAGAGTGGTGGATGCTTGGAATGCCCTCCCGCGGGAGGTGGTGAAGAGGAAAACGGTAACGGAATTCAAACATGCATGGGATAAACATAAAGGAATCCTGTTCAGAAGGAAAGGATCCTCAGGAGCTTAACCGAGATTGGATAGCAGAGCCGGTAGTGGGAGGCGGGGATAGTGCGGGGCAGACTTATACGGTCTGTGCCAGAGCCAGTGGTGGGAGGCAGGACTGGAGGTTGGGAGGCAGGGATAGCACTGGGCAGACTTATACGGTCTGTGCCAGAGCCGGTGGTGGGAGGCGGGGATAGTGCTGGGCAGACTTATACGGTCTATGCCAGAGCCGGTGGTTGGGAGGCGGGGCTAGTGCTGGGCAGACTTATACGGTCTGTGCCCTGAAGAGCACAGGTACAAATCAAAGTAGGGTATACACAAAAGTAGCACACATGAGTTGTGTTGTTGGGCAGACTGGATGGACCGTGCAGGTCTTTTTCTGCCGTCATTTACTATGTTACTATGTTTTCTTTCCACTGACCTTTCTGTGACTTTAGCTGCTTCTGCCAAGAGACCCAGGGTCAATTTTCAGCCAATGCAGTCACCAGCTTCATTTAAACCCCAGTGCCAGCATTTAACATAGTGTGCTGACTGCTCTAACACCCACCTTCCTCATGCAATCAACACCTCAAAAATATCAACAACAGAGCACAAGGTGCTTTCTTTCTCCTGTGCGTTATTTTATGGCCCACCTCTCTGAGAAGAGTGGCTCCTGCAGTTGACAGGCAGCAGCAGGGTAACACATGTGTTTCTCTATTTATATCAGTGACAAGAGTAAGTGAATTAACTAAATGAACAAGAAAGAACCACAGCCAGCTTTCTTTTCCTTATTCATAAATTGTGCACAGACTTCTTTATACTTCTTAATACCTATTAGGGTCATGCTTTTTCTCAGGGAATCAAATGAGCCTCCAATAAAGATTTTCCATGTTAAATATGGGATAGGACAAGTTTCAAGTAATATATATATATATATATATATATATATATACACACACACACATATATCTATCTATATCTATATCTATATATATCTATATATCCATATAAAAAATGATTTTTAAAATTGCTCCTCAGTATTGGTAAAAGCAGGCATAATTACATCAGGGGAGGAAAAGTATACGTGGCAATTTCATTTTCATATTACCATAGGTGCTGTTTTCACACATACTTAAAACTTGAGTGGGGAGAGTGGTTGTGAGTTGAATTGTTAAAACCCTCTGTGTTAGCATATTTGATAACTTTTAGAGTTTAGTAATCTCTCATAATTAGTGATTTAGATAAAGAAGGGAGTAAGCTGGACTAAATAAATACATAAATTATAGTCCTCTTGCAATTCATCAACTAACCAGCACAAAATACACCAAATAAACAAAGTACTTTATATTAGATTCATCAGCCTACTCAATTTTATACTCCCTCCTTTATTCTTTTAATTGAACTTGTAAACTTCTTAGATTTTTTATTAGATTGGCAGTATATCAAATAAATTGAACTTGATGTTAGGACTGATAACAATGTAAAAGTATTTGTGGATTCGGCTGGTCACATTTGAGGCTTTGTAATTGGAACTGTTTATTCTGAAGGACACAATAAATACTAAGTTAAAAAAAAACAACTGGTAATGTCATTTTAAAAGCATCTAAACAACACCAGACTAACAAATACCATCCTGATGAAATAGCTGTTTACTAGCAGATTCTAATGACCATACAGAAAACCACCCTTTACCAATTCTTTTAAATACCAAAAGGGCCTCACCATGAATAACCCAAAACATTAGTAGCAACATTTTAAATTTAACCCAGATTTCCATGGGTAGCCACTGTAAATCTTTACAATGGGGAGGGGGGCACTTGTTCATAATATTGGAAACCTGTAAGTAAAGAAATTTATGAGTTCCAAACCATTTGAAAAACACACTGTATAACCTGAGGTAACCCCATAGAGGTCACACTACAGTAGTCAAAGCCAAATAACTCTAGCACTTGAACTACCATCCTTAGGTCATTTCTAGTGAGACAGTACTGCAGTCTGTACAACAGCCATAATTCAAAATATGCTATGCTAAGCTGGGACAGCAACCACAGGAATATGGGCCTTCATGGAACGTATAGAATGCTACAGCACATTCAAATTGAAAACCTGATATTTAATCACCCAACCACCCACCTACAACTTCAGCAGACTCTGATTCTATGAAGAAATATTTTCTGATATGGCTTCTATATCTACCCCCTTTGGGGACTCGTACCCTGATCTCTTGTTCTTGAGTGTTCTTTTATCTGAAAAAGGTTTGTTTCCTACACCTGACATCATTTAGATATCTGAATGTCTGTATCATATTCCCGTGTCTCTCTTTTTCTCTATGGAATAAATAACCAGCTCTGTATGTGTGTGTGTGTATGGGGGGGGGGGGGGGGGGGCAATGCAGTCCTCTCCCCCACCCCCATGCAAGCACGCTAGATATTCCTTTGCTGGCAGGGATGCTGAGCCCCGCAATCTAATAAATGGACTGCCACCACTCTCCAGTGCTTGTTTCTGGATCTAAGCAGCATGGTGGGACTTACGCATTCTCAGAGCATGCACAAGAAGTCTCAGCATGCAGGGGGGAGCAAGCAGGGGGGAGTGGCAGAAGTCTATTTATTTGGCTAGCCGGGCTTGGCAAAAAAAAAACCAAAAACCTGTATATATAGTGCAATTTATAATGCCAAGAAATTCAAAAAGCTATTAGAGGGGTAAATTACTACAATCATGTCATGCAGAAACCTGTGTAAAATGAGCCTTTGGTTCAACCCAGTTTGGCGGTTCTTACAGTGGGGGAAATAAGTATTTGATCCCTTGCTGATTTTGTAAGTTTGCCCACTGACAAAGACATGAGCAGCCCATAATTGAAGGGTAGGTTATTGGTAACAGTGAGAGATAGCACATCACAAATTAAATCTGGAAAATCACATTGTGGAAAGTATATGAATTTATTTGCATTCTGCAGAGGGAAATAAGTATTTGATCCCCCACCAACCAGTAAGAGATCTGGCCCCTACAGACCAGGTAGATGCTCCAAATCAACTCGTTACCTGCATGACAGACAGCTGTCGGCAATGGTCACCTGTATGAAAGACACCTGTCCACAGACTCAGTGAATCAGTCAGACTCTAACCTCTACAAAATGGCCAAGAGCAAGGAGCTGTCTAAGGATGTCAGGGACAAGATCATACACCTGCACAAGGCTGGAATGGGCTACAAAACCATCAGTAAGACGCTGGGCGAGAAGGAGACAACTGTTGGTGCCATAGTAAGAAAATGGAAGAAGTACAAAATGACTGTCAATCGACAAAGATCTGGGGCTCCACGCAAAATCTCACCTCGTGGGGTATCCTTGATCATGAGGAAGGTTAGAAATCAGCCTACAACTACAAGGGGGGAACTTGTCAATGATCTCAAGGCAGCTGGGACCACTGTCACCACGAAAACCATTGGTAACACATTACGACATAACGGATTGCAATCCTGCAGTGCCCGCAAGGTCCCCCTGCTCCGGAAGGCACATGTGACGGCCCGTCTGAAGTTTGCCAGTGAACACCTGGATGATGCCGAGAGTGATTGGGAGAAGGTGCTGTGGTCAGATGAGACAAAAATTGAGCTCTTTGGCATGAACTCAACTCGCCGTGTTTGGAGGAAGAGAAATGCTGCCTATGACCCAAAGAACACCGTCCCCACTGTCAAGCATGGAGGTGGAAATGTTATGTTTTGGGGGTGTTTCTCTGCTAAGGGCACAGGACTACTTCACCGCATCAATGGGAGAATGGATGGGGCCATGTACCGTACAATTCTGAGTGACAACCTCCTTCCCTCCGCCAGGGCCTTAAAAATGGGTCGTGGCTGGGTCTTCCAGCACGACAATGACCCAAAACATACAGCCAAGGCAACAAAGGAGTGGCTCAGGAAGAAGCACATTAGGGTCATGGAGTGGCCTAGCCAGTCACCAGACCTTAATCCCATTGAAAACTTATGGAGGGAGCTGAAGCTGCGAGTTGCCAAGCGACAGCCCAGAACTCTTAATGATTTAGAGATGATCTGCAAAGAGGAGTGGACCAAAATTCCTCCTGACATGTGTGCAAACCTCATCATCAACTACAGAAGACGTCTGACCGCTGTGCTTGCCAACAAGGGTTTTGCCACCAAGTATTAGGTCTTGTTTGCCAGAGGGATCAAATACTTATTTCCCTCTGCAGAATGCAAATAAATTCATATACTTTCCACAATGTGATTTTCCGGATTTAATTTGTGATGTGCTATCTCTCACTGTTACCAATAACCTACCCTTCAATTATGGGCTGCTCATGTCTTTGTCAGTGGGCAAACTTACAAAATCAGCAAGGGATCAAATACTTATTTCCCCCACTGTATATTCAGACTACCAAGTAATTACAGAATAAAGTACAGCAATCCATAGCTCACGCTTGCCCACAGAGGGCCAATACCTCACCAGCAGGATAAATGCAGCATATGAGAAAACAATACAGCAAGTCTACATCTGCTATGTACATTTCTACTGGGCAAAAGGTAAAAGATAGATACAGCAGTGATTCCACCACAAAAGACATTAAAGCAGTGGTACTGTACTAATAAAGGTTTCAGCTGGCTTTGAAAATGAGCATAATCTCCTCTATACTTCTGATTTATGTCACGTCGGAATAAATATTTTTAGGCCATCTAATTGATGATTGTTAAAATTGGTTCTCTTATCTGCCAGTCAAGCGTTGGAAGAAAGTGAGCCACTGGGCCCTAGCTCGACCAACTTTTCTGCTTTTTTAAGCTATGATATCCCAATTAGCTGCAATGCAGATGTAATACTGATGTAAGAAGACAAACTCCTAGATCATCGTAAGAACACAGCAATGTTGTCAAGTTAGTTTATTTTTTTAAACTTGTCAACAGAATTTATTTATTTGTGACATTTATATCCCACATTATCCCAGACAAGTTTGAGATAAATGTGGCTTACAATAAACAGTATAGGATACATAAAGAATAATGTATAAGAAAGTAATTTGTCTAACACTTGCTTTGCTTCTTACCAGTAAGCAGTGCACTGCATCAAGATCTCTGGCTGTGCCCAGGGCTCTGTCAACACCTGCTCAGGTCTCAGAGTAGGGGGTTGGGGAGGCACTGCACAGTGCCAGTAAGCCAGCTGGAAGCCCTGCAGCAGGCAGCTTAAGCAAAGTGTACTCTTGTGATGTCTTTGACTCAGGACCAGATGCACTAAACTTAAGGAGCAATTAACGAGCCATTAACCAGCAAGTAGTAAACCCTGGCATGCACTAAAGGCCATTTTTCAGAGGACCATAGCAGCTAACAAAAACGGAATGCAGATGAGCAAATTGTGTAGAAACCCCATTGTAATGAGATGCACTAACTTTTTCCGATTACCTTAACACTGGAAAATCTAACGAGATGTCTGTACCTGTCGTTGGGGCTGCGCGAGATTGAAATGTTACCAAAAAAAAAAAATTGGGGAAAAAAGTGCTCGTCAGGGATGTCCTTTATTATGGACGTGCTTACTCAGCTGAGAGACCTGGAAGTCTCTCACAGCGCGTTTAGCTCAGCCTCCCCCCCCCCCCCCCGAGTTCGTCCTTCACTATATATAAAAAAAAAAGAAAAGACGAGCTGTGCCTATGGACGTCCATTATGGACGTCCTTCGCCCCCCCCCCCAGATCACCGCCCATCCCCCCTGCATTGAAATGACAGCTTCCCGCAGCCCCGGCCTTCCCGCCATCCGAGGCACCGCCCCCGCCGCCCCCTTGAGGTCATCGCCGCCACCTCTCCCCCCTCCACCTCCGTCTGCCACCGGGCCGGGCCCTTACAGCGCCTCTCACCTCCATGTGAAGGCGCTGCAGCAGGCAACAGCTGATCGCCTCCCTTTGGACTTCCCTCCTTTCCTCCCTGGCCCGCCCTCGTCTTACATCAGATGAGGGCGGGCCAGGGAGGAAAGGAGGGAAGTCCGAAGGGAGGCGATCAGCTGTTGCCTGCTGCAGCGCCTTCACACAGAGGTGAGAGGCGCTGTGAGGGCCCGGCCCAGGGGCAGACGGAGGGGGGGAGCGGCGGCAGTGACGACCTCAAAAAGGATGGCGGAGGCGGTGCCTCAGGGGTGCCTTGGATGGTGGGGAGGCCGGGGGTGCGGGAAGCTGTCATTTCAATGCAGGGGCGGGGGGAAGGACGTCCATAAAGGACGTCCATAGGCACAGCTTGTCTTTTTTTTTTTTTTTTTAAATATATAGTGAAGGACGTCCATAAAGGACGTCCTTGGCATGCGCAGATCAGCCAGCATAACGCTTGGCTGCTCTGTGCATGCTCGACCGGCCTACTGTTTAACGATGGAATAGAGAATGCAAGTGAGCTACAACGAGCAGCTCATTTGCATTCCTATTCCTTGATGCAAGCCCGTTCCTTACCGATTCGCTAAGGGATCGGTAAGGGAAGGGCTCTAACGATTGTGTAGTGCATCTAGCCCTCAGGCAGGCTGCTAAATAAAAAGTTCAGTGCAGCTAGGTTGAGGTTGGACCCCCGGGGCTGTGATCAGGAGTGCTGAGATTGAGGTGAGCACACTGAACTTCCTGCCTGCAGTGTATGTGCAGCACAAGGCAGGGTTGCCACACGCATGCACCAAATATATCAGGTGATCACGCCTCTGGCCTCCGGCTGCAACTTGCGAAAAAAAACCTTAGAGTTGACCACTCAGTGCAGGCACAGTGCATGATCTCCCGGAACATGGACGCCTGCCTGACAGCACAACAACTGGCTTGCAAAATTGATCTAAAATTAACAACCAGCTCTGCAGAGCCAGTGCGAGCTGGCTCCAGTACACCACTGCTTATACCTTGCCTCTTTCACTACCACATTACTTTCTTTTATAAAATGATTGGTATTTACTACACATTAAATTGGATTTAATGCAGTGACTCACCTCATGGCCAGATCTGCGAGGACACAAAGCATCAATTTCATCAAAGAATATCACACAGGGAGAAGAGTTGCTGGCTCTCTGGAACACCTGTCGCACAGCTCGCTCGCTCTCACCCACATACTGGAAAAACAGATTGCAAAATTCTGTTGCTGAGGATTTCAAACAGTAGTCTGAAGAAAAGTGGAATATCCAACGGGTGATTAGTTTATGAACTTGTGGATGTCTCAAAAGAATATCAATTGACAACCTGTTTGGTTTGCATTCCCCATTCCCACCTTCAATGTTACAAGAGACTTATTTTTAGGAAAACCAAGCTTCTCTGGTATTGTGGGTCATGATTGTTCTAGGACTGATGAAGAAGATCCCAATCTACTACTACTACTACTTGACATTTCTAAAGCGCTACTAGGGTTACGCAGCGCTGTACAATTTAACATATCTGACCCAGAACTGCATGTTCTGAAGAAACTGCTAAGGATGCCATGCCGGCTTTGTGTGAGGGATGGTTATGTACATCAGAGTAAAACAATCAGAATTCTGGTTAAGTACAAGAATCAGAATCAATTAAGTTATGACATGAATATCTCTGTCTTAGCACATATGGTTAAACAAAGCTCACTCTCTTTAGCTCTCTAGTAAAACCCAACAGTAATGTGATGGGACCCTACTTTTTCTTGAATTATCTTAACAAAATCAAACCCATATTTCTAAAAAGTTGGTATGGCAGCTCCCTCTCTAGGATGACTCCTGATGCTCTCACATGCTCTGTAAACAGGCAAAATGCTGTCCCCCATCCACCACCCATGCACTATATACATAAGTACATAAGTACATAAGTAATGCCATACTGGGAAAAGACCAAGGGTCCATCGAGCCCAGCATCCTGTCCACGACAGCGGCCAATCCAGGCCAAGGGCACCTGGCAAGCTTCCCAAACGTACAAACATTCTATACATGTTATTCCTGGAATTTTGGAGTTTTCCAAGTCCGTTTAGTAGCGGTTTATGGACTTGTCCTTTAGGAAACCGTCCAACCCCTTTTTAAACACTGCTAAGCTAACCGCCTTCACCACTTTCTCCGGCAACGAATTCCAGAGTTTAATTACACGTTGGGTGAAGAAAAATTTTCTCCGATTTGTTTTAAATTTACTACACTGTAGTTTCATCGCATGCCCCCTAGTCCTAGTATTTTTGGAAAGCGTGAACAGACGCTTCACATCCACCTGTTCCACTCCACTCATTATTTTATATACCTCTATCATGTTTCCCCTCAGCCGTCTCTTCTCCAAGCTGTATAGCCCTAGCCTCCTTAGTCTTTCTTCACAGGGAAGTCGTCCCATCCCCGCTATCATTTTAGTCACCCTTCGCTGCACCTTTTCCAATTCTACTATATCTTTCTTGAGATGCGGCGACCAGAATTGAACACAATACTCAAGGTGCGGTCGCACCATGGAGCGATACAACGGCATTATAACATCCTCACACCTGTTTTCCATACCTTTCCTGATAATACCCAACATTCTATTTGCTTTCTTAGCCGCAGCAGCACACTGAGCAGAAGGTTTCAGTGTGTTATCGACGACGACACCCAGATCCCTTTCTTGGTCCGTAACTCCTAACGTGGAACCTTGCATGACGTAGCTATAATTCGGGTTCTTTTTTCCCACATGCATCACCTTGCACTTGCTCACATTAAACATCATCTGCCATTTAGCCGCCCAGTCTCCCAGTCTCGTAAGGTCCTCTTGTAATTTTTCACAATCCTCTCGCGATTTAACGACTTTGAATAACTTTGTGTCATCAGCAAATTTAATTACCTCGCTAGTTACTCCCATCTCTAAATCATTTATAAATATATTAAAAAGCAGCGGTCCTAGCACGGACCCCTGAGGAACCCCACTAACTACCCTTCTCCATTGTGAATACTGCCCATTTAACCCCACTCTCTGTTTCCTATCCTTCAACCAGTTTTTAATCCACAATAGGACATTTCCTCCTATCCCACGACCCTCCAATTTCCTCTGTAGCCTTTCATGAGGTACCTTGTCAAACGCCTTTTGAAAATCCAGATACACAATATCAACCGACTCCCCTTTGTCCACATGTTTGTTCACTCCTTCAAAGAATTGAAGTAAATTGGTCAGGCAAGATTTCCCCACACAAAAGCCATGCTGACTTGGTCTCAGTAATCCATGTCCTCGGATGTGCTCTGTAATTTTGTTTTTGATAATAGCCTCTACCATTTTCCCCGGCACCGACGTCAGACTCACCGGTCTATAATTTCCCGGATCCCCCCTGGAGCCTTTTTTAAAAATGGGCGTTACATTGGCCACCCTCCAATCTTCCGGTACCACGCTCGATTTTAAGGATAAGTTGCATATCACTAGCAGTAGCTCCGCAAGCTCGTTTTTCAGTTCTATCAGTACTCTAGGATGAATACCATCCGGTCCAGGAGATTTGCTACTCTTCAGTTTGCCGAACTGCCCCATTACGTCCTCCAGGTTTACCGTGAAGTCAGTAAGTTTCTCCGACTCGTCCGCTTGAAATACCATTTCCGACACCGGTATCCCACCCAAATCTTCCTCGGTGAAGACCGAAGCAAAGAATTCATTCAGTCTCTCCGCTACGTCTTTGTCTTCCTTGATCGCCCCTTTTACCCCTTGGTCATCCAGCGGCCCAACCGATTCTTTTGCCGGCTTCCTGCTTTTAATATACCGAAAAAATTTTTTACTATGTTTTTTTGCCTCTAATGCTATCTTTTTTTCATACTCCCTCTTGGCCTTCTTAATCTGCGCCTTGCATTTGCTTTGACACTCCTTATGCTGTTTCTTGTTATTTTCAGACGGTTCCTTCTTCCATTTTCTGAAGGCGTTTCTTTTAGCCCTAATAGCTTCCTCCACCTCACTTTTCAACCAGGCCGGGTGTCTTTTGGACTTCCGTCTTTCTTTTCTAATTCGCGGAATATGTATGGCCTGGGCCTCCAGGATGGTATTTTTGAACAGCATCCACGCCTGTTGTACAGTTTTTACTCTCTCAGTTGCCCCCCTAAGTTTTTTTTTTACCGTTCTTCTCATTTTATCATAGTCTCCTTTTTTAAAGTTAAACGCTAATGTATTTGACTTTCTGTGTACAGTTACTTCAAGGTCGATGTCAAAACTGATCATATTATGGTCACTGTTATTAAGCGGCCCCAGTACCATAACGTCCCTCACCAGATCATGCGCTCCACTAAGGACCAAGTCTAGAATTTTTCCTTCTCTCGTCGGCTCCTGCACCAGTTGCTCCATAAAGCTGTCCTTGATTTCATCAAGGAATTGTATCTCTGTAGCGTGTCCCGATGTTACATTTACCCAGTCTATATTTGGATAATTGAAGTCACCCATTATTATCACATTGCCCATTTTGTTCGCGTCTCTGATTTCTTTTATCATTTCTGTGTCTACCTGCTCATCCTGGCGAGGTGGACGGCAGTACACTCCTATCACCATTTTTTTCCCTTTTATACATGGAATTTCAACCCACAGTGATTCAAAGGTGCGATTTGTGTCCTGCTGAATTTGTAATCTATCTGAGTCAAGGCTCTCTTTAATATACAATGCTACCCCTCCACCAGTCCGGTCTACCCTATCATTACGATATACTTTGTACCCCGGTATGACAGTGTCCCACTGGTTATCCTCCTTCTACCAGGTCTCAGTAATGCCTATTATATCCAATTTTTCATTTAGTGCAATATATTCCAACTCTCCCATCTTATTCCTTAGACTCCTAGCATTTGCATATAGACATTTCAGAGTATGTTTGTTGTTCTTATTTGCATGATGCTTAGTACCTGACACTATTGATTTGACATCTTTTGTCTGATCTTTAGTTGTATTTAAGGGCACCTGGCCTACCACGGTCTGTTGTGCAACCTCACTATCCAGAAACCCTATCTTCCCTGTTTGTGAGGTATCTTTGCAAGACACCTTTTCCCGAACCATGCGCTTTTGAGCGACTGTCGGCCTTCCCCCCCATTTCTAGTTTAAAAGCTGCTCTATCTCCTTTGTGTGCAAAGGTTTAGGCATGCTAGATCAAACTCTATATTTCAATGAATCCCTAAATAAGCAAGAGCTGGCAGAACCTCTATGTGGTAAAAACCTAAATACATCTGTGTGCATAATTACTATTTTCAGGGATTTTTTAAAAACCAAATTCAAAATAAGACAACAGTGCATATGGCTGATGCAAACGTTTGGGCATCCTTTCAGATGTAGCCAGCTAAAAGTTTCTCTATTCTTGCTTTTTCAAATTCTTTCCCCACACTTCCTTGAAAAACTCTTCAATCTCAGAAATATTCTTGGTTCTCCTTGCAAGCACTGCATCTTTGACATCTCCCACAGACTTTCAATAATATTCAAGACCACTCTACTACTACTACTACTTAACATTTCTAAAGCGCTACTAGGGTTACGCAGCGCTGTACAATTTAACATAAAAGGACAGGCCCTGCTCAAAGAGCTTACAATCTAAAGGACAAGTGAGTAGATGATACGATGGGGGCAGTCAATTTGGGGCAGTCCGGATATCCTGAAGGTAAGAGTTAGGTGCCGAAGGCAGCATTGAAGAGGTGGGCTTTAAGCAGAAACTTGAAGATGGGCAGGGAGGGGGCTTGACGTAGGGGCTCAGGAAGGTTGTTCCAGGCATAGGGTAAGGCGAGGCAGAATGGGCGGAGCCTGGAGTTGGCAGTGGTGGAGAAGGGTACTGAGAGGAGGGATTTGTCCTGTGAACGGAGGTTTCGGGTGGGAACATAACGGGAGATGAGGGTAAAGAGGTAGTGAGGGGCAGCAGATTGAGTACATTTGTAGGTAAGAAGGAGGAGCATGAACTGAATGCGGTATCGGATTGGAAGCCAGTGAAGTGACCTGAGAAGAGGGGTGATATGAGTATATCGGTTCTGGCGGAATATAAGACGTGCAGCAGAGTTCTGAACAGATTGAAGGGGGGATAGATGGCTAAGTGGGAGTCCGGTGAGGAGTAAGTTGCAGTAGTCAAGTCGGGAGGTAATGAGAGCGTGGACGAGAGTTCGGGTGGTGTGTTCAGAGAGGAAAGGGCGAATTTTGCTGATGTTGAAGAGGAAGAAGCGACAGGTCTTGGCTATCTGCTGGATGTGTGCTGAGAAGTAGAGGGAGGAGTCGAAGATGACTCCGAGGTTGCGGGCAGATGAGACGGGGAGGATGAGGGTGTTATCCACTGAGATAGAAAGTGGAGGAAGAGGAGAAGTGGGTTTTGGTGGAAAGACGATGAGCTCAGTCTTGGACATGTTCAGTTTCAGGTGGCGGTTGGACATCCAAAACCTTCATCTTTCTCTCTTGTAAGTACTTCATAGTTGATTCTGAGGTATGTTTCAGATCATTGTTTTTCTGAAATATCTGCCATTTTTCAGTGTTTTTTTCAGAAATTCTTTTTATTTAGAGCAAATAACACAGTTAACATGGCAGATTAAACATTCAAATAACCCATTACTTGTCCAGAATACAAGCAACCTATTCGCTTCCCCAGCCCTTCATGTTCTTCACACCAGCTTCCATTTCCTCACTGACTAGAGGAAGTATGGATTTAAATCCCAGCAAATACCAGAAGCTATTGTCCCCAACCCATACAGTTATTTCCTTTGCCACCCAAAGCATAATAGATCCATCCTTATGTATAACTGTTAGTAAGGTGTTATTTTCCTCCAAACATATCTTCTGGATTGTGACCAAACAATTCATGTCATCAGTCTAAAGTTCTTTGTTCCAAAATGTTCAACCCCCCCCCCCCCCCCCCCCCCAGAAATTAAGACTTTATTTTGCATTCCTTATGTTTCAATTGTTTTTATTACTATTCAACTAAACAAAATACTGCAATCTTGAATGTAACGAAGTGCAAAAACCATATCCCATGCCCTTCCCACTCTCCACAATCCCCTCCCCAGTAAAATGTTCCTTGTAGAAATTGGGGAGTCCTAATAAGTACATAAGTAATGCCACACTGGGAAAAGACCAAAGGTCCATCGAGCCCAGAATCCTGTCCACGACAGCGTCCAATCCAGGCCAAGGGCACCTGGCAAGCTTCCCAAACGTACAAACATTCTATACATGTTATTCCTGGAATTGTGGATTTTTCCCAAGTCCATTTAGTAGCGGTTTACGGACTATCAAAGGTCACAATTCTTGCAAAGATAGTTGTTTATAAGTTTTAAAAGTCTACTGCGTGCTTGTTGTGGTATGGTAAGCCAAAATGGCTCGCAGGTGTCTACAAAGGTCCGACCCACAGTGCTACTGAAATCTCGAATTGCTTGACGCTCCATACACAACTGCTCAAGTATGTAAGCCATCCAATGTTGAGGTGCAGAAGACTCAGGCTACAGCCAAGCAAATAAAATTATTTAAAGTCTAAACAATAGAGATCTTCGTAGGAAATGCTTAAATCCCTGTGAGACAGGGTTGCCCAGGAAATAGTGGCCAAAAAGGAGCAGTGGCTGCATAACAATATCACCACTGTTGAAGGTCTCGGAATAATATCTTCCAGATGCACTGCACCTGGTGGCAATGCCAATACATACGTCCCAAAGAAGCATTATCTATATTGCATTTCAAACAGGATCCTCTTGAGGCCATCCCTCTCCATTTTGCTCCTACTGGGGACATGTGCAACCGCAACACAAATTTATACAGAGTTTCCCTATGTTGCAAGTTATCTACATGTTTATGTAAGTTCACAATAGACGTTTGCAACATCTGGGAAGGCACCTCGCTTCCCAGGTCTCTAGACCAGCGACTAGCCAAGAATATGTAATCAATGTCTGCTGTTGAGTCCTGGAGAAAGCAATGATGGAAGGTTAAAGGCACCTTCTGTTGTGCACCCAGAGTGAGTGCCTCTGCCAAGGTGTCTGGGACATCGTTGGTTAGGTCAGTCCATACTAACTTGGAGATGTAGCAATGTAATTGATGATAAGCATAAAAATGAGTGGCAGGCAAACTATACTCTTGTTGTAGGTAGGAAAAAGGTTTAAGCTTGGCCTTCCTCTGTGAGCAAATGATAAACATATTTAATACCTTTTGCTGCCCATTGAGAAAAGATACCAGGGCACTTACCTGGGGGAAAGGCCAGATTATCACAAATTGCCATTTACAGAGTCATTGAGGCTCAGAAATGAAGTGGCGACACTTCCATCTGCCAGCTCCATAAATAGGACAATGCTTACAAATTCCCACTGTGAGAGGACGAGTACCATGTGACTCATGTGAACCCCAGGGATCAACCCCGCCTCCAACGAAGAGACAGAAAAATAATTTGTTCCTCTAAGCCAATCAAAAATATAATGCATAATACCACTAGCAATTGTCAAGTATCTTACATTAAATAGTCCCATTCCCCCATGCAATTTAGGCTTCTGTAGTACTGCAATAGATAATTGTGGACTCTTCCTCTCCCCCTCCTCAAGATAATGTTGAAGGTGGTGATGTAACTATCTCTCTTCAAGCACTCCTAAAAATAAGGGAAGGAGCTGAAAAACGTAGAGCCAGTGAGGAGCCAATAGCATGTTGAATAAGTGGATACAACCTCACAGTGAGAGGGGGTATGCAGCCCACAATTACAATTTCCTCAAAGTTTCGTCCAACAACAGGGACAAATTAGTGTGGTACAGAGCAGAGAGATCCATATGGAGAGAGATGCCCAAATACTTTAATAGATGCATTTCCCGTTCCTTTATTAATGGGCAAAGTGGAATTGGTTTTGATTTCTGGAGATTTAACTTGAGCCCAGAAAACTGCTCTAAGTATGCATAAGATGCAATAGCCTGGTAAATGAATTAGAAAGATCCAACTGTAAAAAGAAGAGATTGCTCGCAAAGCCTAGGAATTTCACCACCTCCCCGTTCAAGTCTACGCCCAAAATAGAAGGATCAGAAGCAATCTGGCGAATCAGGGGCTCTAAGTACAAATAACAACCCATTGCCATATGTGCACAAATCCTGCCTGTTCCTCCCCAAGCAGAGTGGGAAGATATAACGCCAATCACTTAGCTAATTGCTTCGCCAGGAGCCTGATATCTGTGTTTAAAAGGGGTATCGGGTGATAAGAGGCTGCCTCCTCTTTCGGTTTGTTAGGCTTCGTGATCAGTGTAATAAGCGCTGTGTTAGCATAGGGAGGAAAGTGACGGGATTCCACCGAGTGAAAATACTCTAATAAGGGCCCTAGAATGGGAATCTGCAGAATTTTATAAAAGGCCCCAGAAAAACCATCTGCTCCTGGAGCCGAATGTATTTTTAAGGCTTTAATTGCCTCTTGAAGCTCTTTTGCTTGAACCATTTCTGGAGTCAACTGAGGGAGATTCATGCAATCAAAGAGAACTGATAACTGTGAATTAGTGTTATCGCCTTTTGAAGAATAAAGAGTCTGGAAAGGAGTTTAAAAAATGTCTGCTATCTGATCACTCCGATTGGTGAGAGCTCCAATGGAGTCTCTCTACACCGTAATTGCCCGCGAGCCTCCCCATGGCCGAACTATATTCGCCAAGTTTTTCCCTACTTTATTGCCCAATTTGTAAAGCTTGTATTTCTGATAAATCATTCCGCTCTGGGTGTGTTCATGAATCCAACTAACGCAGTTTGAGTGGACAACAAGACTGTTCTAGTCTCTTGTGTTGAATTGTGTATGTAGGCTCTATGGGCTTTCTGGAGCTGTCACTCCAAATGCAGAATACCCGCAGCTAATTTCCACCGCCTAGCACTGGAATAAGCAATGACATCCCCTCTTATCACTGCTTTTGCAGCATTCCAGAAAAGTTGAGGGTGATCTCTATGTTGTGAGTTATACCTCATAATTCTCCCACTTCTTGTGTAAATATTTTCGAAAGTCAGTATTGTGAAATAAGTATGTGGGGAAGCATCATCCTGGTCTCGCGTGATAATATAATGGGGCTTCTAATTCCCAGTGCACCATATTATGATCTGATGTAGCCTCTACTCCCAACTCCAAGGACCTCACCGCATCAAAAAGCTTGCAGATAACGAAAATATAATCAAGATGTGATAGGGTGTTATGTGCCCACAATCTGTGCGTAAAGTCTAATTCCAAGGGATGTAACGTGCGTCATGCATAGACTAATTCCAAAGCAGCAGCGAAGGAAACCAAGACACCCCACCCCAATCTTCTGGTCCCCATTTCATTCCTGGGGGGACTTAGTATCCACCGAGTCCATCACCAGGTTCATATCCCCCGCCACTATAAGAGGTTTACCTAAATAAGGTAGCATGAGGCGCAAGAGCTCGGGGTAAAACTCCGGTTCAAGTGGGCTGGGCCCATAGACCCCCAATAAATACAGTTCTCTGCTGTGTACTCACAACCTCAGTAATAAAAATCTCCCACAAGGGCCAGTACTATAACCTTAAAGGCCAAAATCTTCCAAATAAGGACCAAAATGCCCCCCCCCCCCCGATGAGACAGAAAGTAAAACCCCCACCTATGCCCTCTTCAATTTCTTATGCTCAGCTTCAGTGAATCAAGTCTGTTGAATGCAGGCTATATCTGCTCCCCCCCCCCCCCCCCCCCTCCCGATGTAGTTGTGTCAGGATTCTGGATTTCTTTATTGGGGAAGTTATACCTTCCACATTCCAGGAGACAATTTTACATACCATGTTCAATGCGATTGTCACCAAGAGATCCAAATCAAAGGCTAGAATCATTACATGAACCGGGGATATCCAGCCCTCACCCCTGGCCATCTCCCAAGAAAGTGGAGTGGAGGAGTAGCCTAGTGGTTAGTGCAGTGGACTTTCATCCTGGGGAACTGAGTTTGATTCCCACTGCAGCTCCTTGAGACTCTGGGCAAGTCACTTAACCCTCCATTGCTCCTGGTACAAAATAAGTACCTGAATATATGTAAACCGCTTTGAATGTAGTTACAAAAACCTCAGAAAGGCGGTATATCAAGTCCCATTTCCCTTTCCCTCCTAGGAAAGTCCACCTCTCCCCCGAACTAAGTGTACCAAACCCTCCATAAACATGTTATCCTCCACCCCCCCTTTCCCTCCCTCAGACATCCATCAAATAATCCCCCACATAATATAGCAGTGGAATCAGGAAATCACGTGTGATGCACCAGGGACCCGCACCCTCCAGACAGTGATATAGAAAATGCAACAGCTTAGTAGTACTAATACAAAATTCTGAACATTTCTGCTTCACTAGACTCATAATAGATATACTGCCATAAACAAACTATATTATGCAGTTACATTATTATGCACCATTCCATCTGGAGTTCCTTTCAGGTGGTCTCTTGCAATGGCTGTTGGAGTTGCACAATAAATGGCTGCGCTGCTTCCACTGTATCAAAAGTACTCCAATGGCTATTGTTCTAAATCTTAAGCAGTGCCGGGTACAAAAGCATAAATTTAACCTGTTTCTCATAGAGTGTTGTATAGAGTGGAGCAAACTTGTGCCTTTTTTCCAAAGGAGATTGTGAGTAATCCTAGATCCTTTCAGAATGACCCTCGCAAAATTTCAACCTTGTGGTTATAGTTGAGAATTTTTACTATCACCACTCGAGGAGTCCGGAGTCCATCTTGGAAATGGCCCACACGATGAGCCCTGTCCAAGCACAGGGCCCCACATGGTCCGAGAGTGCAAATTCCGAGGCCAACCAGCACTCCAAGATGTTGGGTAACACATGGTCTCCTATGCTCTCTGGGATACCAATTATCCTTAAATTGTTGCGGTATGACCTATTCTCTAGGTCATCTATTTTCTCTGCGTGTCTGCGGACCAAGTTTTCCATTTTGGTTAGTTTAGCAGTAGAAGGCGGCGCCACATCTTGCAGGGCTGAAACTCGCTCCTCCAGCTCGACAACTGGTGTCAGCTAAAAGCAATTCAATATTCGCAATTTTGGAAGTGAGCTGAAGCTGGGATAGTTGCTCCTCCATAAACAGAGAAGGACCTATCATCATGGTTCCTTCTAGCTTGTTGTCTGCAGTCCGTTGTTTCTCCAGCTCACACTTGAGTCCTTTACCAGTCATTTCTCCGATAGAACTGCGCAAATATTTGTCTATGGGAAGCTAGACGTTGGTAAGGAGGCTGTTTTCTCTCAGTTTGATGAGAAAAGAATTCATTTGGTGTGGGCCAGTTTTGAGATGAGGTCATACAAAAGGATTGCTTCTGGCTGTTCTCCCAGGCAGATCACTGTTGTGTAAGCAATGCTGTATTATGGACAACTACTCCAGTGTCAACTAACCTTTTCAGTAGATCATTTGCAGTGATCTGTTTTGCAGATCTGACCAGTTTTGAACAGCTCTAATAGAAATTTTTCTTTGTCTTCTACTTCTTACCTTGAATTCCAACACTCCTATGTAATTTCCATTTCTCCAATTTCTCTGGCAGCCGATGCTGCTTGTTGGAAGCATTTAAAGGTTTGGGGTTTTTTTTATATCCTCCTCCTGCTTTGTAAGAGTGCATTGTCTTAATTGCCATGGATGAGCTGCTTAGAGAAGCCCATGGCTGTTAGAAGCATTCATCACAGACTGAGTTTTTAGAAGGGTCAGAGTACTGGTTCAACCATAGAACTCTCTTCACTGAAAGTTTAATGACTCGCTAAACTTTTGGGGTTTTATGGACAACATAAGAAAACAGTAATGAATCAGTTGGATGTGCAAACTTATGCACTTGCTTTATTCACTTTCTTATTATTGTCACTGTTAAAATCAGCAAATAGTAATTATGCATTAAAATATGCAGAAAGATGGTGTATTTACCTTTGTACAGACTTCTGTTTGCCGAGGGATTTATTGAAATATACATTTTGACCATGTATGCCTAAACTTTTGTATTTAGCTGTACACCCTCTATCACTCACTGAATCAAAAGTAAAATATTTTATTTAACCTAAAAAAATCTAAATGTTAGTAACATAGTAGATGACGGCAGAAACAGACCTGCACAGTCCATCCAGTCTGCCCAAGAAGATAAATTCATATGTGCTACTTTTTTTTATTTGTACTGTCCTCTTCAGTGCACAGACCGTATAAGTCTGGCCAGCCCTATCCCCGCCTCCCAACCACCAACCCCGCCTCCCAACCACCAGCTCTGGCACAGACCGTATAAGTCTGCCCAGCACTATCCCTGCCACCCACCACCGGCTCTGGCACAGACCGTATAAGTCTGCCCAGCACTATCCCCGCCGCCCAACCACCAGCCCGGCACAGACCGTATATGTCTGCCCATACTAGCCCCGCCTCCCAACCACCAGCCCCAGCACAGACCGTATATGTCTGCCCATACTAGCCCCGCCTCCCAACCACCAGCTCTGCCACCCATTCTAGGCTAAGCTCCTGAGGATCCCTTTCTTCTGCACAGGATTCCTTTATGTTTATCCCACGCATGTTTGAATTCTGTTACCGTTTTCATCTCCACCACCTCCCGCGGGAGGGCATTCCAAGCATCCACCACCCTCTCCGTGAAAAAATACTTCCTGACATTCTTCTTGAGTCTGCCCCCCTTCAATCTCATTCCATGCCCTCTCGTTCTACCGCCTTCCCATCTCCGGAAAAGGTTCGTTTGCGGATTAATACCTTTCAAATATTTGAACGTCTGTATCATATCACCCCTGTTCCTCCTTTCCTCCAGGGTATACATGTTCAGGTCCGCAAGTCTCTCCTCATACGTCTTGTAACGCAAATCCCATACCATCCTCGTAGCTTTTCTTTGCACCGCTTCAATCTTTTTACATCCTTAGCAAGATACGGCCTCCAAAACTGAACACAATACTCCAGGTGGGGCCTCACCAACGACTTGTACAGGGGCATCAACACCTCTTTTCTTCTGCTGGTCACACCTCTCTCTATACAGCCTAGTAACCTTCTAGCTACAGCCACCGCCTTGTCACACTGTTTCATCGCCTTCAGATCCTCAGATACTATCACCCCAAGATCCCTCTCCCCATCCGTACCTAGCAGACTCTCACCGCCTAACACATACGCCTCTCTTGGATTTCTACTCCCTAAGTGCATCACTTTGCATTTCTTCGCATTGAATTTTAATTGCCAAACCTTAGACCATTCTTCTAGCTTTTTCAGATCCTTTTTCATGTTTTCCACTCCCTCCGGGGTGTCCCCTGTGTTACAAATCTTAGTATCATCCGCAAATAGGCAAACTTTACCTTCTAACCCTTCGGCAATGTCACTTACAAATATATTGAACAGAATCGGCCCCAGCACCGATCCCTGAGGCACTCCACTACTCACCTTTCCCTCCTCCGAGCGAACTCCATTCACCATCACCCTCTGGCGCCTGTCCGTCAACCAGTTCCTAATCCAGTTCACCACTTTGGGTCCTATCTTCAGCCCATCCAGTTTATTTAAGAGCCTCCTGTGGGGAACTGTGTCAAAAGCCTTGCTGAAATCTAAGTAGATTACGTCTATAGCACGTCCACGGTTCAATTCTCCGGTCACCCAATCAAAGAATTCAATGAGATTCGTTTGGCACGATTTCCCTTTGGTAAAACCATGTCTCGGATCTTGCAACTCATTTTCTTCCAGGAAATTCACTATCCTTTCCTTCCGCATCGCTTCCATTACTTTTCCAATAATCGAAGTGAGGCTTACCGGCCTGTAGTTTCCAGCTTCTTCCCTATCACCACTTTTGTGAAGAGGGACCACCTCCGCCGTTCTCCAATCCCTCGGAACCTCTCCCATTTCTAAGGATTTATTAAACAAATCTTTAAGAGGACCCGCCAGAACCTCTCTGAGCTCCCTCAATATCCTGGGGTGGATCCCATCCGGTCACATGGCTTTGTCCACCTTTAGTTTTTCTAGTTGTTGATACACACTCTCTTCCGTGAACGGTGCTATATCCACTCCATTCTCAAATGAACTTTTGCCAGTCCATCGTGGTCCTTCTCCCGGATTTTCTTCAGTAAAAACAGAACAAAAGTATCTATTTAGCAAATTTGCCTTTTCTTCATCATTATCTACATAGCGGTTTGCAGTATCTTTTAGTCTCACAATTCCCTCTTTAGTCATTCTCCTTTCACTAATATACCTGAAGAAATTTTTGTCACCCCTCCTTACCTTTCTAGCCATTGTTAGATTCATTTAACTCCATAGAATTACTTCTAACTTCCAGGTGCTGGGACTACTGAACCAAGCTCCTGCAAAAAGGACAGGTTTATTCTGACCCCTAAATCCCTTACTTCTCAAATTGACTGGCTTAGGTGCTGGGACTACTGAACCAAGCTCCTGCAAAAAGGACAGGTTTATTCTGACCCCTAAATCCCTTACTTCTCAAATTGACTGGCTTAGGTGAGAAACTACCTGATATTTTGTCCTAAATTTTTAAGGCTTGTTGCTTAATCAATTTAATTAGCACTGGGAAACCTCTCTTTCTGTCTTTCTTGCTTTCTTTCTGTTCCTGCCAAGCTCTGATAAAGGGGAGGGGCATTTTTACATAGCTGAAACTGCTAGAATTATTGGCAATATCTAGATTTATTCAAAAGGAAAGTTATTAATATCTAGGGTAGTTTTAAAAGTTTAATAAACTGTAAGGTCCTTGATCAGACACTACCATTTGGGTCCATTAAGCTACAGAATTCCCTTGATAGCAGCACTTAGCTGACACTTTGGGACTTATAATCCCACCCACCATCCCCACAACCCACCCACCCCAGGGTTTTCTACACATTTATAGACAAACCAAACCTCATTAACTTTACTCCTCAGTCATACACAGGCAGTCTTGCAGGCTGATACTCCAACATAGTACACCTGTTCATACCCATTTCAACCAATCAGGATGACTTTTATTCTCTGCAATAATTGTGCTGCTTTAGTTTCAAGGCAAATCATCTGGAAACTTAAAGCTTGTCCTATCTGTCTTCAGCTATCTACTTTAAAACAAGAGCTCTATAAAGTAATGCAAGAATTAGATACAATTAAACCAACTTATAGGACTGTGCAGAATCATAATTTCTCACCACTGCCTCAGAGAATAAAACCACAAAGGAACAAATGGCTCACAGTAGGCTCAGGCAGAATTCGTCATGTGACACAGAAGCATCCGCCCGCACAAGTGTTGCCACTACAAAATTCTTTTGCTCCACTACAGCACTGTGATGTTCCTGAAACTAAAATTGAAGCAGAAAAAAAAGAAAAAGCAAGGAAGAGGCAACAAAAAGAGGAGAAGGTACCCAAAGAGAAAAGACACTCACAAATCACTAAACCCAAAACACATACTAGGAAATGTAGTTGGAAAGCAATGACCACAAATGCTCACAGTCTAAGCAATAAAATTCATGACCTTCAAGCCCTGATGTTGGAGACTGACTTGGATATAGTTGCAGTCACAGAGACATGGCTCCATGGTTCCCATGAATGGGATGTAAACATACCAGGCTATAACCTTTTTAGGAAGGATAGGGAGGGACGTAAAGGTGGAGGAGTAGCTCTGTATGTGAGAGATGATATCGCAGCGACTGAAATGACAGGGAAGTGGGGAAAGGAAGAAGCGATATGGATCACCTTAAAAAGAGAGGATAGAACCTTGGTCCACGTGGGTGTTGTCTATAGACCCCCCGACACAATTGGAAGAACTAGATAAAGATCTGATCGCTGATATTCAAAAGTTGGGGAAGAAAAGAGAGGTGCTGTTGTTGGGAGATTTTAATCTGCCGGATGTAGATTGGAAGGTTCCGTCTGCAAAATCGGAAAGAAGTAGAGAGATTGTGGATGCTTTCCAAAGTGCTCTGCTCAGACAAATGGTGAACGAACCCACGAGGGAGGGAGCCACGTTGGATCTGGTGCTCACGAATGGGGACAGTGTGTCAAATGTCCAAGTGGCTGCGCACCTGGGAAACAGTGACCATCAAACGGTTTGTTTTGATGTAACGGCTCATGTGGATGGCAGCCACTCTAAACTCAAAGTCCTGGATTTCAAGCGAGCTGACTTTAACAAAATGGAAGAATACCTAAGGAAGGAGCTGATGGGCTGGGAGGACATATGAGAAGTGGAAGGACAGTGGTCCAGGCTAAAAGAAGTAATAAACAGGGCCACAGACCTTTATGTAAGGAGGGTAAATAAAAGCAAGAGAAAAAGGAAACCGATATGGTTTTCAAAGCAAGTGGCTGAGAAAATAAAAGCTAAAGAGTTAGCGTTCCAGAAATACAAAAAATCTCAAGTAGAGGAACACAGGGAGGAATACCGGATGAAACTGAAAGAAGCCAAGAGAGAGGTACGTCTGGCGAAGGCGCAAGCGGAAGAACAAATGGCTAGAAATGTACGGAGTGGAGACAAAAACTTCTTCAGGTATATTAGTGAAAGGAGAAAGACTAAAAAGGGGATTGTGAGACTAAAAGATACAGCAAAACGCTATGTAGAAAATGATGAAGAAAAAGCCAATTTGCTAAATAGATACTTTTGTTCTGTTTTTACTGAAGAAAATCCTGGGGAAGGACCGAGAGGGACTGGCAAAAGTACACCTGAAAACGAACTGGATAGAGCACCGTTCACGGAAGAGAGTGTATATGAACAACTTGGAAAGCTAAAGGTGGACAAAGCCATGGGGCCGGACGGGATCCACCCCAGAATACTGAGGGAACTCAGAGAGGTTCTGGTGGGTCCTCTTAAAGATTTGTTTAATAAATCCTTGGAGACGGGAGAGGTTCCGAGGGATTGGAGAACGGCGGAGGTGGTCCCTCTTCACAAAAGTGGGGATAGGGAAGAAGCTGGAAACTACAGGTTGGTAAGCCTCACTTCGGTTATTGGAAAAGTAATGGAAGCCATGCTGAAGGAAAGGATAGTGAATTTCCTGGAAGCCAATAAGTTGCAAGATCCGAGACAACATGGTTTCACCAAAGGGAAGTCGTGCCAAACGAATCTCATTGAATTCTTTGACTGGGTGACAGGAGAATTAAATCAAGGACGTGCTATAGACGTCATCTACTTAGATTTCAGCAAGGCTTTTGACACGGTTCCCCACAGGAGGCTCTTGAATAAACTAGAAGGGCTGAAGATAGGACTTAAAGTGGTGAACTGGATTAGGAACTGGTTGACGGGCAGACGCCAGAGGGTGGTAGTGAATGGAGTTCGATCGGAGGAGGGAAAGGTGAGTAGTGGAGTGCCTCAGGGTTCGGTGCTGGGGCCCATTCTGTTCAATATATTTGTGAGTGACATTGCCGAAGAGTTACAAGGTAAAGTTTGCCTTTTTGCGGATGACACCAAGATTTGCAACAGAGTGGACACCCCGGAGGGAGTGGAAAACATGAAAAAAGATCTGAAGAAGCTGGAAGAATGGTCTAACATTTGGCAATTAAAATTCAATGCGAAGAAATGCAAAGTGATGCACTTAGGGAGTAGAAATCCAAGGGAGGCATATGTGTTAGGTGGGGAGAGCCTGATAGGCACGGACGGGGAGAGGGATCTTGGGGTGATAGTATCTGAGGACCTGAAGGCGATGAAACAGTGCGACAAGGCGGTGGCCGTAGCGAGAAGGTTGCTAGGCTGTATAGAGAGAGGTGTGACCAGCAGAAAAAAGGAGGTTTTAATGCCCCTGTATAAGACGTTGGTGAGGCCCCACCTGGAGTATTGTGTTCAGTTTTGGAGGCCGTACCTTGGGAAGGATGTTAAAAAAATGGAAGCGGTACAAAGAAAAGCTACGAGGATGGTTTGGGAGTTGCGTTCCAAGACGTATGAAGAGAGACTTGCTGACCTGAACATGTATACTCTGGAGGAAAGGAGGAACAGGGGTGATATGATACAGACGTTCAAATATTTGAAAGGTATTAATCCGCAAACGAATCTTTTCCGGAGATGGGAAGGCGGTAGAACAAGAGGACATGAAATGAGATTGAAGGGGGGCAGACTCAGGAAAGATGTCAGGAAGTATTTCTTCATGGAGAGGGTGGTGAACGCTTGGAATGCCCTCCCGCGGGAGGTGGTGGAGATGAAAACGGTAACGGAATTCAAGCATGCGTGGGACAGGCATAAAGGAATCCTGTGCAGAAGGAATGGATCCACAGAAGCTTAGCTGAAATTGGGTGGCAGGGGGAAGAGGGGTTGGTGGTTGAGAGGCTAGGATGGGGGAGGGCAGACTTTTATACGGGGTCTGTGCCGGAGCCGGTGATGGGAGGCGGGACTGGTGGTTGGGAGGCGGGAAATACTGCTGCACAGATTTATACGGTCTGTGCCCTGAAAAAGACAGGTACAAATCAAGGTAAGGTATACACATATGAGTTTATCGTGGGCAGACTAGATGGACCGTGCAGGTCTTTTTCTGCCGTCATCTACTATGTTACTATGTTATGTTACTATGAATTTCTGAACTGATGCACAATTGCCATGCTGAGGGGCCCCAAACAGCCATGTATATATTCTAAGTCTGGGCAGGCTTTATCTGCCCTACAGCAACAGAATTGAGGGGGACTGACTTCTGACAGTGTGTCAAGAACAGAAACATCTATACAAGACAAGTCTATTTACTGAAGCGAGGACAGAACACACTCAATGATTCACAAAACAAAAAGAACAGCAGAGTTAAACAGCTCAAATCACTGAGATAAACTAAAAGACCTCATAGAAGATTAGGGGAAGAAAATTCACCTTCATCCCATTTTTGTCCACTTTTTCATTCTTTTTTTCCCCCACTTTAAATATTTTATTGTGATTTTAACACATCCAATTCACACGTTATTAGAAACAACTTAATCACGGCAAGCCTCGCAGAAACTGACATACATTAATCAACAATGTTCCACACCCACTGAACCTATACATGTTTAGTATACGTGGTTCCCCACCTAAAGCATACCAGCAATATTTCTCTAGCAATTGTCACTCTGCAAGAAAACAGTACAATATCCCCAATCAGCTCTCCCCTCCCCAACCCTAACGAACCACAACAATACTTGGGAATGTCCCCTAGCCTTTAAGACCAACTCACTCTCTCCCCTCTGAACTCCCCTCATTCTCCCAGAGCTCAACCATCCTAAAGTCGTGCGAGACATTGTTGAAGTCAATTCCACCCCCCTTTACGTTGTAGGGTTCCATCCCTACGATATACCATAAGGCGTTCCATGGTTATTAATTGTCCCACTTTGCATTTCCAGTCACCCAATGTCGGGGGATCTATTGATTTCCAGCTCTGCGCTATAAGACATTTAGTTGCTGCCAACCCCCAACGCATCCATTTGCTCTGCTCCCAAGAGTCCCTCTCATTATGCAGGCCCAAAAGGCACAGCGAGGGACTGCACACCAAAGATGCACCCATCACTTTCTCCAAAGCCTTTATAACCTCCTGCCAAAAGGGAACTACCCTAGGCCAAGTTCACCATATATGCAGGAATGTACCCGACTGCTCCCCACACCTCCAACATACATCTGATGTACCCGGGTACATCCGCCCCAATCTCTCCGGTGTGTAATACCATCGAGTTAGCACCTTATAAGCATTTTCATGCACCAATACACATACTGAAGCCTTTTGGACCTCCCCACAGATTATTTCCCATTCTTGATCAGTAAAGCTATAATGTAAATCCCGTTCCCATGCCCTCTGGAACATAAATGGTTGTGGATCCCATCCCCGACAAAATGTATACAATCACCGAGATGGGTCTGGGCACCTTTTTCAACATCATCCACAGGTTTTCCAGGCTTTCCTTCTCTTGAGGTGCCTCCCTCCTCCATCCCAAAGTCCCCAAAAAATGCTGTACTTGTAAGTGGGAAAACACATCTCCTTTGGGCAGGTCATACATAGAGTGCAGCATCTCAAAACTCTTCACCCTACCTCCCTGCAGCACATCCCTAAAACTCAATAACCCTACCTGCTCCCACCTCCCAAATGTGACATTCTCTCTCCCTGCCCCAAATTTGGGTTCTCATCACATGGATGCGAGAGAAGACACCCTATCCATCTGTCCCCATCTCCTACGCACTTCCCCCCACAACCCCATTAAATGCCTTATGTATGGATTATGTATTCCCATCAACGCCTTCATTGTGCCCTCAGTGTCCACAAATACGAACTCAATGCTCGGTTAGGGTAGTATGACTGCTCCACCTGGCTAGCTGGCTTTAGTTTCCCCCTCTCCCAATCCAATATCAGCTGCAGCTGAGCTGCCATATAGTACCACTCAATATTAGGCACCTCTCTGCCTCCCCGTTCCGGGGCCCCCCCATAACACCCGTCTGGCCAACCTAGAGTGTCTGCCACCCCAAATAAACTGTAATATGTAGCCCTGAAGTTGTTTAAGTATCTGCCTCGAGACCGCCACCGGCAATGACTGAAATAAGAACAACAGCCTAGGTAACACATTCACCTTCACTACTGCCATGCATCCCCACCAAGATAACCACAAGCCCTTCCACCTAGATAACTCCACCCGAATTTGGTCCACTATTTTCCCATAGTTCAAACTATACACTACTCAAATCCCTAGGTATCTGAATCCCCAAGTATTGGATGCTATGCTTCGCCCATTTAAAAACAAACTTTGCTCTCAAACTGCGCTCCTCACCATGAGTCAAAGAGATCCCCAGCAGCTCGCTTTTATCCATATTAACCCGCAAGCCTGCATGTTTTTCAAATTCAAGAAGGATCTTTAATATCATAGGCAATGTCCTCCCTGGATCCACCACATAAAGCAATGCATCGTCCGCAAACAAAGCAATATGGTGTTCCCCCTCCCCCACCTTTATACCCTGAATATCTGGATGTTGATGCATCAATTCCGCTAGTGGCTCAATTTATATCGCAAAGAGCAGAGGTGACAAAGGGCACCCCTGCCTAGTTCCTGTACAAATGGGGAAGGAGGAGGTGTAACTACCATTAATATCAAGGCAGGCCCTTGGGTCCTTATATAAGGCTGCCAACCAAGTACTAAAATTCTCTCCCACTCCCCCGGGTCAGGACTTCCCTCAAAAACCCCCAGGTTACCCGGTCAAAGGCCTTTTCTACATCTATGGCCAACAAGGCCGTACCAGGTACACTTCTTTGCGCTTCCCATAGCAAGTGTAGGGTACGCCTAATATTGTCCCCTACCTGCCTCCCTGGCAAAAACCCTGACTGATCCCTATGTATTAGCTTTGGTAGAACCCTTCCCAACCTATTAGCCAAAATCTTGGCCATGATCTTTGCATCCACATTCAACAAAGAAATAGGCCTATAAGAGCCACACACTGCTGGGTTCTTCCCCGATTTAGGCAAGACAGTCACCCCTGCCTCTAACATAGATTTTTGGGAACTCATTACCCTCCAAAACACCATTACCCACCCGAACCAAAAGATCCCTAGTTCACCCACAAAACATTTGTAAAACCGTGCCGAATACCCATCCAACCCAGGAGCCTTCCTGTTCGGAAGCCTCTTAATCACCCCCTGCACTTCCTCAGCCTAATGGGTTCCCCAAGCTGTTCTCTGATTCACTCAATCGTTGCAATTGCACCTGATCTAAATAACTAGCTATGTCTACCTCCGGTTCCTCCTCCGGGACCTTATATAATTCTTGATAATACTTCAAAAAACAGCTTGCTATCTCAGAATCAACATAGTGCCATCCTCCCCTACCATCCCTCATCTTTTGAATAAGGGATTTAACTCTTCTGGCCCTTAACTACCTGGCTAGCATTGCACTGGATTTATTAGCAAACTCAAAGTATTGCTGTTTAAGCTTAGTTCTCATAAAGTCTACTTCCATCATCTGCAACTGATCTAATTCTCCCCGAACTGCAATGTGGGCTTTCGTTTATGCAATTTTTCCAAATCCACCAAGCACGAGCGAAGGTCGAGGGAACGCTGTCTCCTTTCCCTCTTCCTGCGTGTCCCCCACTTGATCAGAATTCCCTGCATCACCGCCTTCAATGCATCCCATAATACCGCTTCTGTGACCTCACCATTATCATTAAAGCAACAAAATTCCTGAATAGTCAACTTAATCTCTTCCCTCACTTTCTCATCCCCCAAAAGTGAATCATTCAACTTTCACCTGCTCCTCTGCTCCCCTTGACCCGGTCCCTTAAGCCTAATCCACACTGATGCATGATCCGAAATTTGAATGGCCTGTATCTCAACCTCCCCAACCATATGCCAGCTATTTCGATGCACCCACAACCCATCTAAACGGGCGTAAGACTGTGCTGCACAGGAGGAAGGTAAAATTCTGCTGCACTCCACATAACAACCTCCAACAATCTACTACTTCCAGCTCTTTCATAAACTGTAGCAACGCTTTTCGCCCGGGCCCATTCTGTTGCCCCCCTCCAGTTGGTCTAATCGGGCATCCGGAGCAACATTAAAGTCCCCTCCTACCACCACTTGCCCTACAACAAATCCCTGGATCTCCTCTTTTAATGTTTGGAAAAATCCCCTCTGACCCACATTCGGGCATAAATATTGATCAATGTAAGCTCCTTACCCTGCATCAACCCTCTAACGGCCACACAGCGACCACTAGAATCCCAGAACTCCTGTTGGATTATAAACCCACAATTTTGTCTTATCAAAATGGCCACTTCTTCATCCTCTTGGGTCCTCCCTCCCTGGTGAATCACAACCTCCCAAAAGAGCTTACGACGCAACATATGTGCATCTCGGTCTCAAATGCGTTTCTTGTAATAATGTCACATCCCACTTCAATCTATTCAACTCAAATATTCTACTCCGCTTCCCTTGGTTATTGAGCCCATTTACATTCCAAGAACCCACTAACAATGTCTCTACCCCCCCCCCCCCCCACACCCTCCCTTTTGCTGATCTCTGTGTCATTGGATCAGCCATCCCTCGAGGAACAACCCCACTCCTCAGGAGGCACAAGCACTTATAGATCTATCCCCTGACCCCCCTCCAACCCCTCTCTCACACTTACAGTGGGGGAAATAAGTATTTGATCCCTTGCTGATTTTGTAAGTTTGCCCACTGACAAAGACATGAGCAGCCCATAATTGAAGGGTAGGTTATTGGTAACAGTGAGAGATAGCACATCACAAATTAAATCCGGAAAATCACATTGTGGAAAGTATATGAATTTATTTGCATTCTGCAGAGGGAAATAAGTATTTAATCCCTCTGGCAAACAAGACCTAATACTTGGTGGCAAAACCCTTGTTGGCAAGCACAGCGGTCAGACATCTTCTGTAGTTGATGATGAGGTTTGCACACATGTCAGGAGGAATTTTGGTCCACTCCTCTTTGCAGATCATCTCTAAATCATTAAGAGTTCTGGGCTGTCGCTTGGCAACTCGCAGCTTCAGCTCCCTCCATAAGTTTTCAATGGGATTAAGGTCTGGTGACTGGCTAGGCCACTCCATGACCCTAATGTGCTTCTTCCTGAGCCACTCCTTTGTTGCCTTGGCTGTATGTTTTGGGTCATTGTCGTGCTGGAAGACCCAGCCACGACCCATTTTTAAGGCCCTGGCGGAGGGAAGGAGGTTGTCACTCAGAATTGTACGGTACATGGCCCCATCCATTCTCCCATTGATGCGGTGAAGTAGTCCTGTGCCCTTAGCAGAGAAACACCCCCAAAACATAACATTTCCACCTCCATGCTTGACAGTGGGGACGGTGTTCTTTGGGTCATAGGCAGCATTTCTCTTCCTCCAAACACGGCGAGTTGAGTTCATGCCAAAGAGCTCAATTTTTGTATCATCTGACCACAGCACCTTCTCCCAATCACTCTCGGCATCATCCAGGTGTTCACTGGCAAACTTCAGACGGGCCGTCACATGTGCCTTCCGGAGCAGGGGGACCTTGCGGGCACTGCAGGATTGCAATCCGTTATGTCGTAATGTGTTACCAATGGTTTTCGTGGTGACAGTGGTCCCAGCTGCCTTGAGATCATTGACAAGTTCCCCCCTTGTAGTTGTAGGCTGATTTCTAACCTTCCTCATGATCAAGGATACCCCACGAGGTGAGATTTTGCGTGGAGCCCCAGATCTTTGTCGATTGACAGTCATTTTGTACTTCTTCCATTTTCTTACTATGGCACCAACAGTTGTCTCCTTCTCGCCCAGCGTCTTACTGATGGTTTTGTAGCCCATTCCAGCCTTGTGCAGGTGTATGATCTTGTCCCTGACATCCTTAGACAGCTCCTTGCTCTTGGCCATTTTGTAGAGGTTAGAGTCTGACTGATTCACTGAGTCTGTGGACAGGTGTCTTTCATACAGGTGACCATTGCCGACAGCTGTCTGTCATGCAGGTAACGAGTTGATTTGGAGCATCTACCTGGTCTGTAGGGGCCAGATCTCTTACTGGTTGGTGGGGGATCAAATACTTATTTCCCTCTGCAGAATGCAAATAAATTCATATACTTTCCACAATGTGATTTTCCGGATTTAATTTGTGATGTGCTATCTCTCACTGTTACCAATAACCTACCCTTCAATTATGGGCTGCTCATGTCTTTGTCAGTGGGCAAACTTACAAAATCAGCAAGGGATCAAATACTTATTTCCCCCACTGTACCACCACACTCATTCATCTCTTCACTCCTACCAGGCTTCCTTCCACTCCCCCCCCCCCCCCTGGACCCACAAATTACAGACATGTCGCCCATAATCCCAGTCATCTTATCCTCTCCTCCTTCCCTCTTCACATTCATCCAACATGCTCCCACTATCCCCATTCTCTCCAGAGACCCGTATCCCTCCTCCTCTCTCCCCATCAAGCCCCCTGCACGGGTTACATCCTGCATTTTCTCTTATCTGCATTCTGTCCTCAATGATTTCAAGAATCTTCCACCAGGAGAGGAAGTGACGTCACGAGGCTAGATGGCTGCCTGAACATCTAGCTCCTGCGCTTTCCTGCACCATCGAGGCACCATCCATGCCCATCTACCCTAATATAGCAACCTCTTCGCTTGGCAGAGGAGAGTGAGCTTTGCTGATCACGATGAGCAAAATATCGGGGCAGCAGCATCAAGAGGGGGAGCGGCATTCCACCCGGCAGCAAGCAAAGGGCCTGTCCCGCCATGCGTCCCCGGAGCCACGGAGGTCGTCCGATTCAGATACTGCGTCCTCCCATGCGGATCAACGAAGCTTAACCCAAAAAAAGAAATCTAATTCTAAAGACTTGGCCAAGTGCCTAGAAGCGATTCGGGAAGAAATCAAGGCTTCTCGTCTGGAGATCCTGGAATATGTGGACGCCATCAGCCTAAACTTAAGGGAGCTGGGTGGCCGCGTGGAGGTCCTGGAGGAACGAACGGAAGAGCAGGCTGAAACAAGTGCGGTGATGGAAGTGCGCATTTCTCAGTTAACAGAGCAAGCTGAGGATTTACAATATAAACTGGACGACCTCGAAAATCGGGGTCGTCGACAAAACCTGAGATTTCGTGGGGCACCGGAGAGCGGCGGCGGAGAGGACGTCCCGGTTATCATACGCACCTTGTGTGAACAAATCTTGGGTGAAACTTGTGCTTCTGATGCAATGACGATCAAGCGAGCACACTGCTCTCTGGGCAAAGCAGTGGGAAACCGGCCACAGACATAGTGGTGTGCTTCGCGTCATACACTTTCAAGGAACGAGTCTGGCAATGGGCCCGCCAACCAATACGTTGGAATATAAAGATTCACGAGCAACTGTCTTTCAGGACTTATTATATTCTTTGGCTCAGAGAAGGGCAATGAAGCCGGTCCTTGAGATTCTGCAGAGGGAGAAGGTTGCCTACCGCTGGAGCTTTTGAACTAAAAGGCAAACAGTTCCAGTTTCGCCGGGTAGCGGAAGCATGGAAGAGCCTTCACAAAGCGGGCCTGACTAACACAGCGACTTTACCAACGGGGATGGCGTCGTCCACGAAAGCGAGATTACAGAAGTGGAAACGAGTTGGGCAGAAGCTCCCTAAGCAAGTAACATGACTGAGGTGTTCAGCGTTGGACTTTGCTTCAAAACTCAGTGCAAATGCTATGGGACATGTTCTACAGTTTGGACGCTGGTCTCTGTTCAGGTGGTAATATAATCTGATGTGGTGGATGGGTAGTGGGTGAATTGGTAGAATTTGCTATGGGCATATTAAGGTGGGGGGGGGGGGTGTGATTGTTGGGGGGGTGTGATGGGTGGCTTTTTGGGTCTGTAGTCTGCTTTCTCTGATATCCCATTCAGTGTCGGCTGGCATTGTCTGGTGGGTGGATGGCGGGGGGGAGGGAGTGGAATGGGAAAGGGGAGGGTTTTACGGGGTTTTCTACTGGAGGGGGGCAGAGTGGGGGGATAGGGAAGGGAGATCGGAGGTGGGATTGGGATAGAAGAGGTAGGGTGCGGGGGATAGGCTTGATACTGGTCATAGGAAGCATAGTTGTAGGGACTGATGAGTTAATGCAGCATAATCAGGATGTACGCACTCATTACATTAGATGACGAATACGGACTTAAAGGTATTATCTTATAATGTAAAGGGACTAAATATGCCTCAAAAGCGGCAAAAGCTATATAAAGAGTTGCAGCAGCTCCAACCGCACGTGGTTCTCTTGCAGGAAACACACCTCAGTCGTAAGTATGAAAGACTTCTCTCCTGCTCGGGTTACCCTGGGGTTTATTGTGCCTCCACGGAAGCTTCTAAAACATGTGGAGTGGCAATTATGATACACTCATCGGTGGGGGGCGCAGGTATTACAAGTTAAGAAAGACCCGGGAGGGCGTTTTATCTTCATGCATGTCCAAATTCAGCAGGTGGACTTGACGATAGCGTCTGTGTATGCTCCCAACAATGGGCAGGCAGAGTTTTTTGCTAAGGTAAAGAATTCTCTGGCAGGGTTTGTAAAGGGCTCTTTAATAATGGGGGGTGACTTCAATGCAGTTATGAATCCCACCTTGGATCATTCTGGAAATGCCAAATTTGAAGGGGGGGGGGGGAGGGAAAAGAGACGTTTGCCCTTGAATCTTTGGTACATTCCCTGGGAACTTTAGACCTGTGGAGACTGACACATATGGTGGATAGAGACTATACGTTCCACTCATGTGTTCATGATTCATTTTCACGTATAGACTATATATTTGTGGACGTTGCGTTGGTAGAGATGGGGCCGACCGCAGGGTTGGGCAGTGCGACCATTTCAGACCACACCCCAGTATGGGTATCCTTACCAAATATACGGGCCGAAATCAAAGATAGGCGATGGGCCTTAAACACTAGCCTACTGCAGGAGTCCGAGGTGGGGGTGGGCTATTGAGCAATGTTGAAGGAGTACTTGGAGCTTAATATAGACTCTGTGCCCTCGCTTGCCACAGTATGGGATGCCATGAAGGCGGTATCTAGGGGCTATTTCTTACAAATCGCTAGTAAGCGTTCTAAGGTGTGTAGGTTACAAATAGCACGCTGTCTGGAGCATATACAGCAACTTGAAGGGCAGCATAAGGTACATAGGTCCCCTCAGATTTTACAACAGCTGCGAGAAGAACGGATGATGCTGGATTCTATATATTCGGAACAACTTGGCTGGGTGCAGGCTAGGCGCAGGGTGGGAGCCTATGAATTCTCTAATAAGGCAGGCTGTCTTCTTGCTATTAAGCTACGTAGACAAAAGGTAGACCACACGGTGAAGCAAGTGCGTGAGGATAGAGGCACAATGTTATTTACATCAGTGCAGATCCTTAGACGCTTTATGGAATTTTATAAAGCATTATATGCCCAGGAGATTACTCCTTCTCCGGAATCTATTGACTCATATCTGGTGGATAGTGCGCTTTCTCCCTTGATGCAAGGGCATCGGGAACTGTTAGACGAGCCAGTCACCCCACTTGAGGTACAAGAGGCTATTAAAGGCTTGCCTTCTGGCAAATCTCCAGGGTTGGATGGACTCCCCAATGAATTTTATAAGAAGTTTGCCCCTGAATTGGCGCCATTACTTGCTGACCTCTTTAACCAGGTAGGAGGTGGGGAGATGTTGCCTCCCTCCATGATGGCAGACTGGATTGCGGTGTTGCCTAAACCAAAGACCCTGCTGACTGTGGTTCTTACCGGCCCACCTCGGTTCTGAATGCAGATGTCAAAATATTGGCAAAGGTGCTGGCGAATAGACTTGCACCTCTGCTGCCGACGCTCATTCACCCAGACCAGGTGGGATTCGTGGCTCACCGTAAGGCTATGGATAATATCAGGCGTACACTAGATCTTATGTTTTTGGCAAAGAGAAATCAGAAACCATATTCCTTCTTAGTCTGGACGCTGAGAAGGCCTTTGATAGAGTCCACTGGCCATTCATGTACAAAGTGTTGGAGGTGATGGGGTTTGGACACCAGTTTAGGAGGTGGATCCAGGCATTTTATGAAGCTCCTAAAGCATGTGTACAAGTCAATGGGAGTAACTCAGATTTGTTTACGCTACACAGAGGGACCAGGCAAGGATGCCCCTTGTCACCGCTCTTGTTTGCTCTGGTCATGGAGCCATTTGCTTCAAAAGTGCGGTCGGAACCGGGCATTTCAGGGGTTCGAATAGTAGATACCTTGCATAAGATGGCCCTTTTTTGCGGATGACATCTTGCTCTATGTTTCTCGCCCGTTGACTACTTTCCCTATTCTTATGCGTCTTATAGAAGAGTATGCTGATGTGTTGGGGTGTAAAGTCAATATGACAAAGTCCGAGGCCCTGAATGTTACTCTCCCGGCGGAAGAAGTGGCTTCCCTGAAAGCAACATCTTCTTTTAGATGGCTCCTAAGCGAATTAAATATTTAGGGGTAAATACAACATTGGACCTCTCTGAGTTATTTGCGGCTAACTATAAGGGGTTGGGTAGTACAATAAAGGCTGACCTGGAAAGATGGGGGGCTCAAGAGTTTTCCTGGTTTGGTAGGATAGCCATAGTTAAAATGAACGTGTTGCCGCGGCTGCTATATTTGTTTCAAGCGCTGCCTGGGCTGATGCCCAGACGTTTTCTTGCCTCATTACAAGACTCTATAGTGCGATTCGTCTGGGCAGGCAGGCATCCGCGTTTAGCACATAAGCTTCTTTATCAAGATAAGAAAAAGGGAGGGCTGGGTGTCCCAAATCTCAATTGGTACTATCGAGCTGCTCAGGGGAAAGCCGCTATCGAATGGTATCACGAATATCTTGACAGACAATGGATATCTTTGGAGCAGCACTCACTGGGGTCAAGGCCGCTGGGGGCGCTCATGTGGTTGCCTGGGGCCTTTCGGGCTCTGGGACAGGAAGTGTGCCCGTCCATATGTGTCACTTTCCATTATTGGGACAGTTTATTTCCTGGGGGACACTGTGTATTGACACAGATGGCACCCATAGCATTTAACCCGCTGTTTCTGCCAGGGAGTGTCACAGGGCCCTTTACTAGGTGGTATAGTGAGGGTTTGAAAACTTGGGGTCAAATAATTGAAAATGATTCTCTGCTATCGTTTACGACCTTGCAGCATAGATACTCTGTTAGGGAGGGGGATGGCTTTGCATATCATCAACTCCATCATTTCCTTAACACAAAGGCAGTTAGTCAGGTTTTACAAAGGAAATGGTTGAATTTGGAGGAGATATGTAGTAAATTTGTAGTTTCACGGGGCCTGATTGGATACCTATATCGAAATATTACAGCACAGGCTCCTAGCTATACTCTGCATAGGATGAAATGGGAAAAGGAGCTTGGGGGGGACCGAGTGGGAAAGAATAGAGCGAGCGGCGGTAGGTGTGTCTACCCATGTACCACTCAAAGAAAATGCAGTGAAGGTATTGTTTAGGTGGTACCTCACACCAGACCGCATCCAACGAATATTTCCTAGTACTACTACGGGTTTGTGTTGGAGAGGATGTGGTCAAAAGGGAACTATGGGGCATGTGTGGTGGAGCTGTGTAAAAATTCGAGCATTTTGGAAGTCAGTTCAAAAAAGGCTGCAGAAGTGGGCGGGTCGTGCAGTCCCTTGGTCTCCTGGGTTTTTTTTGTTTTCTGTTAAACTGCCTGGATTAAAATCGCATCAACAAGTACTGGTGCGGCAGGCTGTGGGGGCCGCGAGGGTGGTTATAGCAGCCCATTGGAAGCAGGCAGGGGTTCCTTCAATAAATAAATGGCTTACTAAGCTGAGATATATATGTGAGATGGAGAGGTTGATGGCTGAACGGAAACATCAGATGAGTAGATGGCAATCCATTTGGGAAAACCTTTCTAAAGAGTATGCATCTAGTGTCAAGACTACGCACTGTAAGAACAAATAGTACGGTCATGAGGGGGGCTATCTTATTGGTTTGGGAGGACGGGTACCTGGACGAGAAGGGGGGGTCGGGGTTTAAGAGTTCTATTATTGAAAAGAAAATGTTACTAAAAGTTGAAGTTTGCTGTGATTTATATCAGGACATATGGATGTAGTACTGGGGTGAGTGAGGTACTTTTCTTACACTTGTAATAATTAATGCAGTAGTATCTCTGACCCAATGCTTCTGCCGCAGTATTATACTGTTTCCTTGTTTAATAAAAACTTCTTGCAAATTAAAAAAAAAAAAAAAGAATCTTCCACCAGTCCGCTTAAATCTTCACTTTTCAAGAAGCATGCTTGTTGGACTTTTTTTCCACGATCCACCACCAGTTGCCAAGCTGAATCCGCCCTAGGTTCTACTGCAGCAACTGGTTGCTTTGCCTGAGCTGGAACTCCACTACATCCCAAAGCACACAATGCTGACCATGCTTCATCTGGAGTTTTAACTTTGCGTGATTTCCCATCCACCGTCAGCCACACCGCAAATGGGAAGAGCCACCTGTAGCGGATCCCCTTTGATCTCATAAATCCTGTAACTTCACGAAAAGATCTGTGTTTTTGCAAAGTAGACCCTGCCAAGTCCTGATACACTCCAATCTTATAGTCTTTCCACTGGATCTCTTTTTGCTGCCATGCTTTAATCAAGATCTTCTCTTTCGGGGGAAAATCCGCAAAACATACAACAATGTCCCTTGGGTTAGAATCTCGTTGCGGTTCCGCAACTCGACGTGCTCTTTGTATGAGAAGGTCCAAAGATTGATTACTATCCTCTGAAGACAATATATGTCCACACAGCTCCCGTATCACTGCTTCACAATTACTAAATATATCCAGGTCCGGAATTCCTTTAAATCTCAAATTATTGCACCGCAACCTGTTTTCCAGGTCTTCTATCTGTTCCTTAAGTTGCTGTACTTTGGTAGTTTCCATATCCACCTTCTTATGAAGGTTTCCCATGTCCGTCTTGACCATCAGCAGCCCCTCCCCCTCCTCCACCTCACCGACGTGAGCCCCGAGGTCCCGAATATCCTTCAGGGCATTCTGCACATCTTTTCAGACCCCTGCCAAATCCACCTTCAAGTCCTGGAACCACCCCACCACATCCGATTTGGTAATCTCACTGGTCTCTGTCACACCATCCTCGGAGCACTCTTCCTCCGCCTCCGAGGGAATCGGCGCCATCTTGCTCTCTCGAGGCTCAGGCCCCACCATGCTTGCCTTCGTTTTCTCGCTCTGCACCATCGTGTATCTAAACCTCTCCAAGCTCTTTTTCAGCAGCATAGCACTAGGAGCCTTCCCCTACTATCTGGGACTTCGGGAAGCCTGGCAAAACAGCGGGATATATTCAATTGAACAACAGCCCCGACGGAGCTCCGCGATTATGCTGCCATCCCAGTCAGTGACGTCACTTCCTCTCCACTTTTTCATTCTTAAGGTTATATCAAAAGATTCAGAAAAATATTTACCTTGCTTAATCTTTTATTATGATTTGTTAGTTTCACAGAAAAAAAAAAAGCATGAACCAAGCAAAATACCGCATGAAATTTGAACATGAATGCGCTGTATGGCATAATTAAACCAAAGAAAACGTGGACCTCTGAGTGAGCCTGCGACTAAAATGAAGGTGAATTTTCTGTATAGCTTAAAATATAGTAATATACATAGAGGTGTACTTTCAAAGCACTTAGACTTACAAAGTTCCATACGTTACTATGGGGCTCATTTTAAAGAGAAAAACGTCCAAAAAAGTGGCATAAATCCGCATTTGGACATTTTTTTCACACGTCCAAATTGGTATTTTCTAAACCAATTCTTAGATGTTTTTCTATGAAGTCCACCAGAAGTGTGTTCAAATCACAAGGAGGCGTGTCAGGGGCGTATTAAGGGCAGGATCTGGTCTTTCCTAACACTTGGACGTTTTTCAGCCATAATGGAACAAAATAAAACTGTCCAGGACTAAAACTAAGATGTTTTGTGCTAGATCAGTTTTTATAATGAATAAGGCACAAAAAGGTGCACTAAATAACCAGATGACCACTGGAAGGGATCTGTGATGACCTCTCCTTATTACCCCCCAGTGGTCACTGACCCCCCCCACCCCCAAATATGTGATTAAAAACATTACTTACCAGCCTCTCTTTCAGCCTCAGATGTGATACTCAGGTCCATTAGAGCAGCATGCAGGTCCCTAGAATAGTCTAGTGGTGGTGGGTACAGTGCACTGCAGACAAGTAGACTCAGGCCCATACCTCCACTCTACCTGTTACACTTGTGGTGGAAACTGTGAGCCCTCCAAAACTCACCAGAAACTCACTGTACCCACATATAGGTGCCCCCATCACCCCATAAGAGCTATCTTAATGGTGTACAGATAGGGGTAGTGGATTTTTTTTTTTTTTTTTTTGGGGGGGGGGAGGGGGTTCAGCAGACAAGATAAGGGAACAACAGTGAGATGTGTACCTGGAAGCATTTATAATAAGTCCATTACAGTGCACCTAGGGTGCCCCATTGCTCTGCTGGGATGTCTTTGTGTGGCTAGTCTATTAAAAATGCTGGCTTCTTCTAAATCCCAATGGCTTGATTTTGTGCACTTTTCACTTGGACTTTTTTTTTGGTCTTACTGACATCATTATCAAAAATGCCCATCCACGTAACTTTGTAAGTCTAAGTGCTTTGAAAATGAGCCCCATAGTAACACGGCAAATGATGGCAGATAAAGACTAGTAAGGTCCATCCATTACTGTTTGGTTATGCAAATTAATCAATAAAACGATATTAAATATAAGATGGTCAGAGTTGTACTTGCCACTCCATACTGATAACTATCCATCTATGCCCATGTTTGGGGTTGTATCTGCCACTTTGTGCAGGCTACAATCGTCTGTGTCTTGTTTAAAACTGTGTAGGTCATTTTTTGTTTTGATTCCATCCTTTCCCTATATAGGAATCCTCTATGTTTATCCCAAACATTTTTAAATTGTCACTGTTTTTGTCCCCACCACCTCCACGACAGGGCATTCTAGGTATCCACCACTCTTCCATGACTCTTCTGGCAGAAGTAATTGTTATGAAAATGTCAGAATTCATGAGATGCTTAAATGATTCAGATTCCGTGCATTCATGCATCTGCTTTATCAGCTGGGCCAGAACTACAGATTAAATAGATATTTTATTTTTATGAACTATGATAAAATTACAATTGTGTCTTGGTTCAGATCCAACTATCTCCAGTAACAGAGAGAGGAAAAAAGGTGAAATACACAACTTACCATATTTAGCAATTCAGGACCTTTGACTGAGATGAAATTCAGACCAGATTCGTTGGCCACAGCCTGTTGGAAAACAAGCAAAAATCTGGTCAGTTTTATAATCTTGTCAAAAAAAGGTGCCAGCCAGATGACATTTGGCCAGTGCGGCCAATTTATATTAAGTGAGACAACTGAGGGGTAGGATAAACAGCATAATAGCCAGCAACCTAACTATCTACAGTACCTCCACAGCAGTAATCTGTTAACTCCTCTTCCTCCTCATCAACTCATCTTTAAGTCACCATAACCCCCATTGACTCTTCCTCCCTTCACACCATCTGAGGAAGCAGAGTTATTCAATGCAGCCCTGGACTCTTCTGCGGTTCCTACTGTCTACTACTAGCAATGATTTACTGAGCACAACTTTGACTTGTGAGTCAGGGCATACCCATGATTCTCATAGCAGTGCTGATTGTAGTGCTGGTTTCTATTCCAAACAGAGGAGTGTGGTAGCCGTGTTAGTCCACTCTTAAGGTTATCAATAGAAATCAAACAAAATAAAACATGGAAAAGAAAATAAGATGATACCTTTTTTATTGGACATAACTTAATACATTTCTTGATTAGCTTTCGAAGGTTGCCCTTCTTCCTCAGATCGGAAATAATTTATTTCCGATCTGAGGAAGAAGGGCAACCTTCGAAAGCTAATCAAGAAATGTATTAAGTTATGTCCAATAAAAAAGGTATCATCTTATTTTCTTTTCCATGTTTTATTTTGTTTGATTTCTATTGATATTCCAAACAGGAAAGGGGTCTGGGAGTGGGGGGATGGGGTGTGTACAACAGGAAGACCTGCTGAGCAAGCCTTCCTATTTGAATTTTGGGGATGCCATAGCCAATTGGGTTTTCTGGATATCCACAATAAATATACATGAGGTAGGTCTGCATAGCAAGGACGCAGGGAATGCAAATCTATCTTATGTGTATTAATTGAGAATATTCTGAAAATGCAACTGGCTGGGTATGCCCTGAGGACTGGGTTGGATTGAGAAGAACTGCTCTAAAATATGACATTATAATTCCTACATTAGGTGCCTTAGGGGTCCTTTTACAAAGCGGTGGTAAGCCCAACCCTGGCTTACTGCTCATTAAAAGGGACGTAACGCTGGGTTACTGAGCAGCCCAGCGGTAGTTTCTCATCCCCAGTGCACATCATAACTGGCACTACAAAATTTTTATTTTTGTAGTGCTGGTGTGTACCCAGCGGTAACCACTGCCTAGTTATTGCCGGGTTAGCAAGGGAGCACTTAACGCCACCTCAATGGCTGGCAGAAAGTGCCCCCCCCCCCCCCCCCCAAAAAAAAAGGCTGCATGGCCATCTTCTGAGAAAAAGAAAGACCTGCCTTTTACCAACTGCAGTAAAAAGGGGCCTCGGCACTCGTCAAAAATACGCGCCGATTCCAGCACAAGCCCCCTTTTGAAGCAGTTTTGTAAAAGGGGCCCAAAGTTCCTACTTAAAAACTCACCTAAAATTTATGATTCTAAAACTTAGGCTCCTATTTATATGCTTAGATTTAGAGTGTAACTTAGGTGGGTAAATGGATGCTTAGGTCTGTGTGTTTAAAGCACCCTATTATTTTAGAAAAAGCTCGGCACATGCAGACAATTTTCTAAAATATGTAAAGTGCTATTAAAGAAGCATGTAGGTTTGGTGAGACACCCATCAGAAGCTGCCATTCAACAAAAGAAAATGTTCCATTTAAAAAAAAAAAAAAAAAGTGTGGCATCACTCAGGGCTTTGCACATGTAAATGGTGTGACTCATACACGTAAGCAGTGATTTTGTTCTTGAGAGCCAAGATTTTGCAATGGAAAAAGGACAGATCAGAGCAGGCATGCAAGTGTATAGCCAATCCCAAATCCTTGTACGTAATTATTACAGCTTTAAACTTAATATACCATTCAATTGGTAACCTATGGAGTGCATACAATACTGGTAAGATATAAATCAATGGCTTGCTGCTCAACATAAGGTGGACTGCAGCATTCTTCACCAGCTGAACTATTTTATTCATTGGATTTTGAAGAAGAACAAAATAAAATAAAAACATGATACATTCTAATAGCTAAACATTGATCTCCAATAAACAAGAAACCCCCACCCCATCAAAAACAACTCAAGACTGTCAAGTGTCTCGAAAGAAACCACCCTCAATGAGACTCCAATGGATGTCCAACACACAAACTACAAAATCCAAAATGTAGAAAACAGAAGCTGTCATGTTGCCATGAGAGTCTGCGCATCTCCACACCCATTCCAGAGAGTCTGGATGCAACATCAAAAGTATCTGTTATTGAGATGGACATGGGGGAAGCTATTGCTTGCCCGGGATTGGCAGCATGGAATGTTGCTAGTAATTGGGCTTCTGCCAGTTACTTGTGACCACTGTTGGAAGCAGTATCTACCTTTTTAGGTGTGAACTGCACTGTTAGGGGAGACTCCCAGTTCTTTAACAGTGTGTCCTTAGGATAGGGTGCAATGATACTGTGACCCCTTCCTTAGAAGGAAATGTATAGCCCAGAACAGACATCTCTGCTCCGGGCTCCTCCTTCGTCTCCAACTTAAATGGGATGGCCACCACCATCTCCCTCATAAATCTGGTGAAATAGAGTGCCTCTGGTAGAGATTTCTCTCTCTCTTGAGGAGAGGGATGAAATGGAATACTATATGACTCCTGCTCTGAGAAGTAATGTGGATCCTCATCTGACTCAAATGAGCGGTAACAATCAGACTCTTCACTATACTCGAACAGGTGAATGAGGCCACGCTTTGAGGAGCTGGGGCAGAGGCACTCTGAGTAGATGTCAGTGCCGAACCGGTGGCTGGGACCAGACCGCTTAGTGCCTTGCACACCGGCACCTCTTCCAAGGAGGGGGAGCGCTCCTCGGGTATCAGAGGTACTGATGCCCCGGTGTTCCCAGCCCTTTGAATTCAGGAAGACCATTGCTTATGCTTCTTGGGCTTCCCTCAATGCACAGAGTCTTGATCCCCCTTTGCCAGTGAGGATGCCAATGAATCTGTACAGGTCCTCGATGTCTGTGTTGGGTCCGATGCTGACCGGTCCCGGGGCCTGCTAACAGTGCCTGGTATCAAGGCAGGTGGAGACCCACTTGATGCCACTGCATCCCCAGTGAACTCCGAAGTCAAAGCAGCCATGGAGGTCGATGCCACCAGTGCTAAAGTCAATGGTCCGGCCTTTGAAGAGCCAAAAATATGCTCCATTTGAGCTAGTTGCACCCACTGAGTTCTCACCTGAATTTGCAAACAGAGATCACAAAAAGAGGGGTTATGATCTGGCCCAAGGCACCCGATGCACCAACTGTGCGGTTCCATAGCAGAAATCAGACATCTACACTTGACGCACATCTTGAAGCCACCGTGGGTCTTCTGTGATATCGAAAAAAGAATCTCGGCCAAATTAAACTCCTCAATCTTGAACATTGAAAAAAAGGGAAAGTGTTCAAATGGAGGTTGGGGTTGCGGTCTAAACTGGACAGCCACACCCAAAAACGAAACTTAAAAAGAGTCAAAAAATGTCAAAAAAAATTGAAGGGACATGAAAAAAAAAAAAGAGAGAAAATATGAAGGAAAAGTAACAAATACCCGTCAGTTTGATAACAAAGCAAAGAAGGAAAGACAACTCCAAAGGGGAGGCGGGCGAGTTGGTGAGAACAATCAGCCTGCTGTCCTCAGAGAATACCTGCTACAGGTATGTATCTTCATTTTCTCCGAGGACCAGCAGGCTACTTGTTCTCACTGATGGGGTATCCCTAGCCCCCAGGCTCACTCAAAACAACAGACAGGTCAATAGGGCCTCGCAACGGCGAGGACATAACAAGGATTGACCTACGAAGAAAACATCTAACTGAGAGTGCAGCCTGGAACAGAATAAAAATGGGCCTAGGGGGGTGGAGTTGGATTCTAAACCCCAAACAGATTCTGCAGCACCGACTGCCCAAACTGACTGTTGCGTCGGGTATCCTGCTGAAGGCAGTAGTGAGATGTGAATGTGTGGACTGAAGACCACGTCGCAGCCTTGCAAATCTCTTCTATAGTGGCTGACTTCAAGTGGGCCACTGACGCTGCCATGGCTCGAACACTATGAGCCGTGACATGACCCTCAAGAGTCAGCCCAGCTTGGGCGTAAGTGAAGGAAATGCAATCTGCTAACCAATTTGAAATGGTGCGTTTCCCGACAGCAACTCCCCTTCTGTTGGGGTCGAAAGAAAAACATTTGGGTGGACTGTCTGAAGGGGCTTGTCCACTCCACATAGAAGGCCAATGCTCTCTTGCAGTCCAATGTATGCAACTGATGTTCAGCAGGGCGGGTATGAAGACGGGGAAAGAATGTTGGAAAGACAACTGACTGGTTCAGATGGAACTCCAAACACCACCTTTGGCAAGAACTTAGGGTGAGTGCGGAGGACTACTCTGTTATGATGAAATTTAGTATAAGGAGCATGGGCTACCACGGCTTGAAGCTCACTGACTCTACGAGCTGAAGTAACAGCCACCAAGAAAATGAGCTTCCAGGTCAAATACTTCAGATGGCAGGAATTCAGTGGCTCAAAAGGAGGCTTCATCAGCTGGGTGAGAACGACGTTGAGATCCCATGACACTGGCGGAGGTATGACAGGGGGCTTTGACAAAAGCAAACCTCTCATGAAGCGAACAACTAAAGGCTGTCCAGAGATAGGCTTATCGTCTACACATTGATGATAAGCACTAATTGCACTAAGGTGAACCCTTACAGAGTTGGTCTTTAGACCAGACTCTGACAAGTGTAGAAGGTATTCAAGCAGGGTCTGTGTAGGACAAGAGCGAGGATCTAGGGCCTTGCTGTCACACCAGACAGCAAACCTCCTCCATTTGAAAGAATAACTCCTCTTAGTGGAATCTTTCCAGGAAGCAAGCAAAGCTCGGGAGACTCCCTCAGAAAGACCCAAGGAGGCGAAATCTATGCCCTCAACATCCAGGCCGTGAAAGCCAAGGACTGAAGGTTGGGATGCAGAAGCGTCCCCTCGTTCTGAGTAATAAGGGTTGGAAAACACTCCAATCTCCACGGTTCTTCGGAGGACAACTCCAGAAGAAGAGGGAACCAGATCTGACGCGGCCAGAAAGGAGCTATCAGAATCATAGTTCCACAGTCTTGCTTGAGTTTCAGCAAAGTCTTCCCCACCAGAGGTATGGGAGGATATGCATAGAGGAGGCCTCTCCCCCAATGAAGGAGAAAAGCATCCGACGCTAGCCTGCCGTGGGCCTGAAGTCTGGAACAGAACTGAGGGACCTTGTGATTGGTCTGAGTGGCAAAAAGATTCACCGAGGGGGTGCCCCACGCTCAGAAGATCTTGTGTACTGCACTCGAATTGAGCGACCACTCGTGAGGTTGCATTATCCTGTTCAACCTGTCGGCCAGACTGTTGTTTACGCCTGCCAGATACGTGGCTTGGAGAAGCATACTGTGAGCATGAGCCCATAGCCACATCTGGACGGCTTCCCGACACAGGGGGCGAGATCCGGTGCCCCCCTGCTTGTTGACGTAATACATGGCAACCTGATTGTCTGTCTGAATTTGAATAATTTGATTGGACAGCCGATCTCTGAAAGCCTTTTAGAGCGTTCGAGATCGCTCGCAACTCCAGGAGATTGATCTGAAGACCTGATTTCTGGAGGGACCAAGCTCCTTGAGTGTGAAGCCCATCTACATGGGCTCCCCACCCCAGGAGAGATGCATCACTACTACTACTACTTAACATTTCTAGAGCGCTACTAGGGTTACGCAGCGCTGTACAATTTAACAAAGAAGGACGTTTCCCTGCTCAGGTGAGCTTACAATCTAAAGGACAAAATGTCAAGTTGGTGTAGTCTAGATTTCTGAGTATAGGTGTGGTGGTTAGGTGCCAAAGGCGACATTGAAGAGGTGGGCTTTGAGCAGTGATTTGAAGATGGGCAGGGAGGGGGCCTGGCGTATGTGCTCAGGGAGTTTGTTCCACGCTTGAGGTGAGGCGAGGCAGAAAGGGCGGAGCCTGGAGTTGGCGGTGGTGGAGAAAGGTACTGAAAGGAGGGATTTGTCTAGAGAGCGGAGGTTACGGGTAGGAACGTAAGGGGAGATGAGGGTAGAGAGGTAAGGAGGGGCTGCGGATCGAGTGCATTTGTAGGTTAGTAGGAGAAGCTTGAACTGTATGCGGTACCTGATTGGAAGCCAGTGAAGTGACTTGAGGAGAGGGGTGATATGAGTATATCGGTTCAGGCGGAAGATAAGACGTGCAGCCGAGTTCTGAATGGACTGAAGGGGGGATAGATGGCTAAGTGGGAGGCCAGTGAGGAGTAGGTTGCAGTAGTCAAGGCGAGAGGTAATGAGAGAGTGGATGAGAGTACGGGTGGTGTGCTCAGAGAGGAAAGGGCGAATTTTGCTAATGTTATAGAGGAAGAAGCGACAGGTCTTGGCTATCTGCTGGATATATGCAGAGAAGGAGAGGGAGGAGTCGAAGATGACACCGGGGTTGCGGGCAGATGAGACGGGGACAATGAGGGTGTTATCAACTGAAATAGAGAATGGAGGGAGAGGAGAGGTGGGTTTGGGTGGGAAGACAAGAAGTTCGGTCTTGGCCATGTTCAGTTTCAGGTGGCGATTGGACATCCAGGCAGCAATGTTGGATAAGCAGGCCGATACTTTGGCCTGGGTTTCCACAGTGATGTCTGGTGTGGAGAGATAAAGATGTGTGTCGTCAGCATAGAGATGGTAGTGGAAGCCATGAGATGAAATCAGGGAGCCCAGGGAAGAGGTGTAGATTGAGAAAAGGAGGGGTCCAAGGACAGATCCCTGGGGGACTCCGACAGAGAGTGGGATAGGGGAGGAGGACGAACCCTGACAGTGTACTCTGAAGGTACGATGGGAGAGATAAGAGGAGAACCAGGAGAGGACAGAGCCCTGGAATCCAAAGGAGGACAGTGTGTCAAGAAGTAAGTTATGATTGAGAGTGTCAAAGGCGGCGGATAGGTCGAGGAGTATGAGGATGGAGTAGTGACCTTTGGATTTGGCAAGGAGTAGGTCATTGCAGACTTTAGATAGTGCCGTTTCTGTCGAGTGCAGGGGGTGAAAGCCGGATTGAAGCGGATCGAGAATGGCATGAGAGGAGAGAAAATCGAGGCAACGGCTGTGGACGGCGCGTTCAAGTATCTTGGAGAGGAAAGGTAGGAGGGAAATGGGGCGGTAGTTGGAGGGACAGGTAGGGTCAAGTGAAGGTTTTTTTGAGGAGGGGTGTGACTACGGCATGCTTGAAGGTGTCCGGGACAGTTGCAGTGGAAAGAGAGAGGTTAAGGATATGACAGATAGGGGGGGTGATAGTAGGAGAGATGGTGTTAAGTAAGTTGGTGGGGATGGGGTCTGAGGAACAGGTGGTGCATTTCGAGGAGGAGAGGAGATGGGCGGTTTCCTCTTCGGTGATATCAGGAAAAGAGGAGGCGGCGGCCTGGGTTGGTTGGTTGAGGGAGTGGGTAATGGGATGAAGAGGAGGGGAGGGTTTGGTGGTGAATTCAAGGTTGATCTTCTGGACCTTGTCGCGGAAGTAGTCAGCCAGTTATTGAGGAGAGAGTGAGGGGGTGGGGGGGTGGGAGCGGAGGGCACTTTGAGGAGGGAATTGAGGGTGGCGAAGAGACGACGAGGGTTAGAGCTGAGGGAATTGGTCAATTGGGTATAATAGTCCTGTTTGGCGAGGAATAGGGAGGACTGGAAGGAGGATAACATGAATTTGTAGTGAATGAAATCAGTATGGGTGCGAGATTTCCTCCATAGGCGTTCAGTCGATCGGGTGCAGGAGCGAAGGTATCGGGTGCCAGGGGTCAGCCAGGGCTGGGGATTAGTACGCCTTGTGGGGCGGGCGGGAGACAGATGGTGCAAGGGTGTCAAGAGCAGAGGAGAGAGTGGCACTGTAAGTGGAGACAGCCTTGTCGACAGAATCTGAGGACATGATGGAAGGGAGGCGATCAGAGATAATAGAGGATAAAGTGGGGGGGTCGACAGCCAGGAGATTCCTGGAAGTGGTGGTTACAGTTGGGCGGGACTGAGGGGGAGGGTGATGAAGTGTGAATGTGATCAGGTGATGGTCAGAGATAGGAAGAACTGATGTACAGAAATTGGAGGGTGAGCAGGTAGAAGAGAGGACGAGATCAAGACAGTGACCAGATTTGTGAGTAGGGGTGGTGGAGCTCACCTGGAGGTTGAAGGAGGAGGTTAGAGTGAGGAATTGAGAAGGGTATGAGTTGGATGGGTTATCAGTGGTCAGCACTTTTTGTGGCTGAGGAATTTGGAAGGGACGTCCCAAAGTCAAATTGGATCGAATTGCCCACCATTGAAGGGAATTGCGAAATTCGGTGGGTAGCTGGATTGCATACTCTAAATCCCCTGTGGCCTGAAACCACTGGGAAGCTAGGGTCCATTGAGCTGATCGCATGTGAAGACAGGCCATGGGAGTCACATGGACTGTGGAGGCCATATAGCCCAGAAGTCTCAACATCTGCCGAGCTGTGATCTGCTGAGACACTTTGGCCATGGAAACAAGAGACAGAAGGTTGTCCGCTCTCGCCATTTGAAGATAGGCATGCGCCGTCTGCGAATCCAGCAGAGCTCCTATAAATTCTAGTTTCTGAACTGGAAGAAGATGGGACTTTGGGTAATTTATGACAAACCCCAGTAGCTCCAGGAGTTGAATAGTCATCTGCATGGACTGTAGAGCTCCTGCCTCCGAAGTGTTCTTCACCAGCCAATCATCGAGATAAGGGAACACATGCACTCCCAGTCTGCGTAGCGACGCTGCAACTACCGCCAGGCATTTGGTAAACACCCTGGGCGCAGACGCGAGCCCAAAGGGCAGCACACAATACTGAAAATGCTGTGTTCCCAGACGGAATCGAAGATACTGCCTGTGAGCTGGTAGTATCGGGAGGTGCATATAAACATCCTTTAACTCCAGAGAGCATAGCCAGTCGTTTTTCTGAATTATGGGAAGAAGGGTGCCCAGGGAAAGCATCCTGAACTTTTCCAGAACCAGGTATTTGTTCAGGGCCCTTAGGTCTAGGATGGGACGCATCCCCCCTGTTTTCTTTTGCACAAGGAAGTACCTGGAATAGAATCCCAGCCCTTCTTGCCCTGGTGGAACGGGCTCGAACGCACTGGCGCTGAGAAGGGCGGAGAGTTCCTCTGCAAGTACATGCCTGTGCTGGAAGCTGAAGGACTGAGCTCCCGGTGGGCAATTTGGAGGTAGAGAGAGCAAATTTAGGGAGTATCCTAACCGGACTATCTGGAGAACCCACCGATCGGAGGTTATTAGAGGCCGCCTTTGGTGAGAAAGTTTTAACCTTCCCCCGACCGGCAGATCGTCCGGCACGGACACTTTTACAGCGGCTAGGCTCAGCTGGAGCCAGTCAAAAGCCCGTCCGTTGCTTTTGCTGGGGAGCTGTGGGGGCCTGTCTAGGCGCACGCTGTTGACGAGAACGAGCGCGCTGGGGTTGAGCCTGAGAAGGCTGTCGGGAAGGTGGATTGTACCTATGCTTACTGTAAGCATAGGAAGCATTCCTTCTTCCCTGGAAAAAACGTCTACCTGATGAGGTAGATGTTGAAGGCGCCCAGTGGGAGAGATTGTCCATAGCGGTTTCCCGCTGGTTGAGCTGTTCAACCACTTGCTCGACTTTCTCACTAAAAATATTATCCCCCCGGCAAGGGGCATCCGCCAGCCGCTGCTGGACTCTATTGTCCAGGTCAGAGGCACGCAGCCATGAGAGTCTGCGTATCACTATACCTTGTGCAGCAGCCCTGGATGCAACATCAAAAGAGTCATAAGCACCCCTGGACAGGAATTTATGACACGCCTTCAGCTGCCTGACCACCTCCTGAAAAGGCCTGACATGCTCGAGAGGGAGCCTATCCACCAAGCCCGCCAGTTGCTTGACATTGTTCCGCTTGTGGATGCTCGTGTGGAGCTGGCATGACTGAATCTTGGGCACGAGCATGGAGGACTGATAGGCCTTACTCCCAAAAGAGTCCAGAGCTCTAGATTCTCGCCCCGGGGGCACCGAGGCAAAATCTCTAGAACTTTTGGCTCTCTTGAGAGCAGAATCCACAACCATAGAGTCGTGAGGTAACTGTGACTTCATCAACTCAGGCTCCCCATGGATTCGATACTGGGACTCAGCTTTTTTGGGGATGGTGGGATTAGGTAATGGTTTTGTCCAGTTCTTTAGCAATGTCTGCTTAAGGACATTATGCAGAGGAACAGTGGACGACAGTGGACGACTCCTTAGGTGGTGAAGGATAGTCAAGGACCTCGAACATCTCAGCCCTGGGCTCAGCCTTAGATACCACTGGGAAGGGAATAGCCACAGACATTTCCTGAACAAAGGAGGAGAAAGAAAGACTCACCGGGGGAGAAAGCTTCCTTTCAGGCAAAGGAGTGGGATCAGAAGGAAGACCACAAGACTCCTCAGAAGAGAAATATCTTGGATCCTCCTCTTCTCCCCACTAGGCATCCTCCTCAGTGTCAGACAAGAGTTCACGAACTGCAGTCCGAAACCGGGCCCGTCTCGACTCCGAGGAACCATGTCCTCGATGACGACATCGAGAAGTCGACTCCCATGCTGGCGGCGATGAAGCTCCCTCCAGCGATGTCGACCTGGGTGGCAGCCGAGGCCGAAGCCGCAAGCGGCATCGGCGTTGGTGACCGCACCACAGGCACAGAGCTCACTGCCGCTTCCATCAACAGCACCGAAGGCGCAAGCACCCCCGGTATCAGAACAGACTGGCGCAGCAGCCCCTCCAGGAGACCTGGAAGAATGGCTCTGAGGCGATCGTCAAGTGTGTCTATCGGGAAAGGCTGCGGGGTCGGTGCAGGAGCCGGAGGCAGAACCTGTGCAAAGGAAGGAGGCAGTACCAGACTGTCCGAAGACCGGCACACCGACACATCTTGGATGGAGGGTGAGCGGACCTCCCGGCGTCGACGCTTCTCGGGTGCCGAGTCCCTCGACGCCCCAGAGCTCCCGGTACCGTGTGTAGAAGGAGATCGATGCCAATGCTTCTTAGCCTTCGCTCGATGCACGGCATCAGTAATCCTCGGTACCGACGAGGAGGATGTGGAATCCACACGCCTCCTCGGGGTCGGGTCCAAAAGTGGTCGGTCCCGATGGGTCTTTGCAGCAGGAGCCTTCGAGGCAGGTGGAGACCCACTCGACGGCACACTGCTCCCAGCGTGCGGTGGTCTCCGGACAGGTATTACCTGCTCTCCCGATGTCAATGCCATCTCCGGTGCCGATGCCGCTGACCTCGGTACCGCTGTCAACGCCGAAGTGCCGGGCAAGGCTCCAAACAGACGTTCCCGCTGCGCCTGTCTCGACGCCTGTGTCCACTTTTTAAGGCTAACATACAACTTACAAGCGTCTGGGCGATGGTCGGGCCCAAGGTACTGGATACACCATGAATGGGGATTGGTACCTGAGATTGCCCGGCTGCACCAGCCACACTTCTTGAAGCCGCTGGGAATCCTCGATGTCATGGATGGAAAAATAGCGGCAGCGAAGTCAAAATTCGCAATGGTGCCAAGAAAAAAGGCACTAAAAAGGAGAAACGTGAACGCGCAGCCCAAAAGGGGCTGCGACGGCGGCGAAAGAAAACTTAAAGAGGGCCCAACACTAAAAGAGAGATAAGGGAACCTTTTTTTTTTTTTTTTTTTAATACAGGAGATAAGAAAAAGAAACAAAGAAAATCGTGAAAACTCGCGGCTAAATGAAGGCTCTTTCTCAGGGGCACAGAGAGAGAGAGAGAGAGAGAGACGGCCAAAACAAGTGCTCCCTACTGCGGAAAGAGAAAAAACTGACGGGGCTCTCGCGCAACGGGCAGGAAGCTGATACCCGCACGTGATCAAAGACTCTAGCAAACTTTTGTTGCTAGGAAGATTCCGGTCTCGGGGCTGCTGTGGACGTCACCCATCAGTGAGAACAAGCAGCCTGCTTGTCCTTGGAGAACGTACATGTACCTGGCTCTGAGGGTTCCACATTATTACAGTCTCTTGACACAAAAGGTATGCACTGTTCCTTCGTACTTGATTTCTGTCTGAATTATGATGTTGTTGAACAGCTAATTTCTCAAAGCCTTCAAAGCATTCCAGATCACCCTTAGTTCTAAAAGGTTTATCTGGTGGAGTTTTACCTGAGTAGATCAGAGGATCTGGGTGTGGAACTCCTCAACATGATCTCCCTAGGACAATTTGAGTCAAAAGTATTTGGAAGGAAATACCCCTAACCAGATTTGTTTGGATCAGCCACCAGGATAGAGTCCTTAAGATGCTGGGTTACTTGTATAGCATCTTGCAAACGCTGAATGGATTTAATCCACTGGAAGTGTCTACTGGGCTTGTCTCATATTAAGAGGCAGCAAGGAAGTTACATGTATTATTGAAGCCAAAAGGCTCAACAACTTCAGTGACTCACACCAATGTCTCTGACTCATTTCTTCTATGACTGATATCAAGGTGACAATCCTTTCTTTTGACTGAGTCTTGGCGCATCTATAAATTCCAATTGAGATAACAGGTTCAAGTGGAATTTGGGGTAATTTATGACAAAGCCTAATGACTCAATACCTGGAAGATTGTGGTCACCGATTAGACAGTTATGTTTGCTTCTGACAAATTGTCTAGAGAGAGAAACACATGTACCACTCCTTATACAGGTATGTCACTAATACATGCTAGATGTGTGTGTAAGGGGGGGGGGGGGTAATATTATAACAAAATATTTATGTGAGAAATCCAAAAAAGATACCTATTTAAAACGGTCACATAGGCTCCCAGATCCAGCCACAATAGCACACAAATGCCGATGCACAAATTTACACCTGCTCTACAGAACAAGTAAATCTGTGTATGCACTTTATGCATGTATACGTGTATTTTATAGAATGTGTGTACATTGCAACTCCATTTCTGCTTTGTCCAAACAACCCTCCCCAGGGAGCAAAAGGGATTAAGGTACCCAAAGAAACCATCCTGAACTTTTCTGATAAATTTGTTAAGAGACTCTTAAGTCTAGGATGGAACCTCCCTGCTCCTGGAATCATGCACTGATGAGGACTGATAATGGTGCTTCTTCACCTTCACTCTGTATTGGGATCGTTTGATGCTAGTGCAGCAAAATTCTTCACATGTAGCAAGACAAAGACTTCGATGGTAAGTCTTAATGGTCTTTCCTGATAATCAATCGAGGAAATATTGTTCCCCCTCAATGTCGATACAGCTGAGCTGAGCAACTTCTTTTGCTCGATGGCCTGTAGAATCCTTGATATTATCCTGAGGTGATGACCAACTTTCCTCAATTTCAAAAGCAAGTTAAAAAGGATCTTTTACACAAGTTTTCCCTGTAATATTTTGGGAAGTAATGTATTTGTACCTGGTTTACATTTTAGCTGCCTGTTTTTTGTTGCTAAATACACAAGGATAATGCCAAGTGTTGCATGCTGCAGGAATAGTGGGTATAAAATGGGGTGAGCAAGTTTTATTGGTTTTAATGTTATTTTATTTTGTTTTATGATATTTTTATGTTAACTTGATAGAAGCTCCTAGAGATTATTTGTCAATAAATTAAATTAAATCTTTTGACAGGTATCACAGCTAGGAATGTTGTGTTAGGATCTGAGGCATAGCAAGCACAAATTGCAGGAACAGGAGACTGGCATAGTGAATGATACATACCTGTAGCAGGTGTTCTCCGAGGACAGCAGGCTGATTGTTCTCACGACTGGGTGACGTCCGCGGCAGCCCCCACCAACCGGAAAAGGCTTCGCGGGACGGTCGGCACGCAGGGCACGCCCACCGCGCATGCGCGGCCGTCTTCCCGCCCGTGCGCGACCGCTCCCGCCAGTTGAATGACAAGCAATAAAATATGAAACACAACTCCAAAGGGGAGGAGGGAGGGTAGGTGAGAACAATCAGCCTGCTGTCCTCGGAGAACACCTGCTACAGGTATGTATCATTCACTTTCTCCGAGGACAAGCAGGCTGCTTGTTCTCATGACTGGGGTATCCCTAGCTTTCAGGCTCACTCAAAACAAGAACCCAGGTCAATTGAACCTCGCAACGGCGAGGGTACAACAGAAATTGACCTACGAAGAACAACTAACTGAGAGTGCAGCCTGACCAGAATAAATTCGGGTCCTGGAGGGTGGAGTTGGATTTACACCCCAAACAGATTCTGCAGCACCGACTGCCCGAACCGACTGTCGCGTCGGGTATCCTGCTGGAGGCAGTAATGTGATGTGAATATGTGGACAGATGACCATGTCGCAGCTTTGCAGATCTCTTCAATAGTGGCTGACTTCAAGTGGGCCACTGACGCTGCCATGGCTCTAACACTATGAGCCGTGACATGACCCTCAAGAGCCAGCCCAGCCTGGGCGTAAGTGAAGGAAATGCAATCTGCTAGCCAATTGGAGATGGTGCGTTTCCCGACAGCGACCCCTAGCCTGTTAGGGTCGAAAGAAATAAACAATTGGGCGGACTGTCTGTGGGGCTGTGTCCGCTCCAAGTAGAAGGCCAATGCTCTCTTACAGTCCAATGTGTGCAACTGACGTTCAGCAGGGCGGGTATGCGGCCTGGGAAAGAATGTTGGCAAGACAATTGACTGGTTAAGATGGAACTCCGACACCACCTTCGGCAGGAACTTTGGGTGGGTGCGGAGCACTACTCTGTTGTGATGAAATTTGGTATACGGAGCATGAGCTACCAGGGCTTGAAGCTCACTGACCCTACGAGCTGAAGTAACTGCCACCAAGAAAATGACCTTCCAGGTCAAGTACTTCAGATGGCAGGAATTCAGTGGCTCAAAAGGAGGTTTCATCAGCTGGGTGAGGACGACGTTGAGATCCCATGACACTGTAGGAGGCTTGATAGGGGGCTTTGACAAAAGCAAGCCTCTCATGAATCGAACGACTAAAGGCTCTCCAGAGATGGCTTTACCTTCCACACGATAATGGTAAGCACTAATCGCACTAAGGTGATTCCTTACTGAGTTGGTCTTGAGGCCAGACTCTGATAAGTGCAGAAGGTATTCAAGCAGGTTCTGTGCAGGGCAAGAACGAGGTTCTAGGGCCTTGCTCTCACACCAAACGACAAACCTCCTCCACTTGAAAAAGTAACTCTTTTTAGTGGAATCCTTCCTAGAGGCAAGCAAGACCCGGGAGACAGCCTCAGACAGACCCAACGCAGCGAAGTCTACGCCCTCAACATCCAGGCCGTGAGAGCCAGGGATTGAAGGTTGGGGTGCAGCAACGCTCCGTCGTTCTGCGAAATGAGAGTCGGAAAACACTCCAATCTCCACGGTTCTTCTGAGGACAACTCCAGAAGAAGAGGGAACCAGATCTGACGGGGCCAAAAGGGCGCTATCAGAATCATGGTGCCGCGGTCTTGCTTGAGCTTCAGTAAGGTCTTCCCCACCAAAGGTATGGGAGGATAAGCATACAGGAGGCCGGTCTCCCAATGAAGGAGAAAGGCATCTGACGCTAGCCTGCCGTGTGTCTGAAGTCTGGAACAGAACAGAGGCAGCTTGTGGTTGGTCTGAGAGGCGAAAAGATCCACCGAGGGGGTGCCCCACTCTCGGAAGATCTTGCGTACCACTCTGGAATGGAGCGACCACTCGTGCGGTTGCATGACTCTGCTCAGTCTGTCGGCCAGACTGTTGTTTACGCCTGCCAGGTACGTGGCTTGGAGGAGCATGTCGAACCGGCACGCCCAACGCCACATCCCGACGGCTTCCTGACACAGGGGGCGAGATCCGGTGCCCCCCTGCTTGTTGACGTAATACATTGCAACCTGATTGTCTGTCCGAATTTGGATAATTTGGTAGGACAGCCGATCTCTGAAAGCCTTCAGTGCGTTCCAGATCGCTCGGAGCTCCAGGAGGTTGATCTGCAGATCCTTTTCCTGGAGGGACCACAGACCCTGGGTGTGAAGCCCATCGACATGAGCTCCCCACCCCAGGCGAGATGCATCCGTCGTCAGCACTTTCGTGGGCTGCGGAATTTGGAATGGACGTCCCAGGGTCAAATTGGTCCGGATGGTCCACCAGAGCAGTGAAGTGAGGCAACTGGTGGAGAGGCGGATGACATCTTCTAGATTCCCGGTGGCTTGAAACCACTGGGAAGCTAGGGTCCATTGAGCAGATCTCATGTGAAGACGAGCCATGGGAGTCACATGAACTGTGGAGGCCATATGACCCAGAAGTCTCAACATCTGCCGAGCTGTGACCTGCTGAGACGCTCTGGTCTGCGAAGCCAGGGCCAGGAGATTGGTGGCCCTCGCTTCGGGAAGGTAGGCCTGAGCCGTCTGGGCATTCAGCAGAGCTCCTATGAATTCCAGAGACTGTGTTGGCTGGAGATGGGACTTTGGGTAATTTATCACAAACCCCAGCAGCTCCAGAAGTCGAGTAGTGCACTGCATAGACCGGAGGGCTCCCGCCTCCGAGGTGTTCTTGACCAGCCAATCGTCGAGATATGGGAACACGTGCACTCCCAGCCTGCGTAGGTAGGCCGCTACCACCACGAGGCACTTGGTAAACACTCGTGGGGCAGAGGCGAGCCCAAAGGGCAGCACACAATACTGAAAGTGCCGTGCGCCCAGGCGGAATCGGAGATACTGTCTGTGAGCTGGCAGTATCGGTATGTGAGTATATGCGTCCTTTAAATCCAGGGAACATAGCCAGTCGTTTTTCTGAATCATTGGCAGAAGGGTGCCCAAGGAAAGCATCCTGAACTTTTCTTTGACCAGGAATTTGTTCAGGCCTCTCAGGTCTAGTATGGGACGCATCCCCCCTGTTTTCTTTTCCACAAGGAAGTACCTGGAATAGAATCCCTGCCCTTCCTGCCCGGGTGGTACGGGCTCGACCGCATTGGCGCTGAGAAGGGCGGAGAGTTCCTCTGCAAGTACCTGCTTGTGATGGGAGCTGAAAGATTGAGCTCCCGGAGGACAATTTGGAGGCAGGGAGGCCAAATTCAGGGCGTATCCGCACCGCACTATTTGGAGAACCCACTGGTCGGAGGTTATGAGAGGCCACCTTTGGTGAAAAAAACTTAACCTCCCCCCGACCGGCAGATCGTCCGGTACGGACACTTTGAGGGCGGCTATGTTCCCGAGGATCCAGTCAAAAGCCCGTCCCCGGCTTTTGCTGTGGAGGCGCAGGAGGCTGCTTAGGCGCACGCTGTTGACGAGAACGAGCGCGCTGGGGCTGTCCCTGTGCCTGGCGAGGCCTTCGGGCCGGCTGGTTGTACCTACGCTTTGCAAAAGAATAGGGCGCAGCCTGCCGGGCCCGGGAAAAACGTCCACCTGCTGAGGTGGATGCTGAAGGCGCCCGGTGGGAGAGCTTGTCGAGGGCGGTTTCCCGCTGATGCAGTTGGTCCACCAGCTGCTCGACCTTCTCACCAAAAATGTTATCCCCCCGGCAAGGGACGTCGGCCAGTCTCTGCTGGGTGCGGTTGTCCAGGTCAGAGGCACGCAGCCATGACAGCCTGCGCATCACTATACCTTGGGCCGCAGCACGAGATGCCACGTCACAGGTGTCATAGATACCCCTGGACAGGAACTTTCTGCACGCCTTCAGCTGCCTGACCACCTCCTGATAAGGCCTGGACTGCTCCGGCGGGAGCTTATCGACCAGGTCCGCCAGTTGTTGCACATTAGTCCGCATGTGGATGCTCATATAGAGCAGGTATGACTGGATGCGGGTCACGAGCATGGAGGATTGGTAGGCCTTCCTCCCAAACGAGTCCAGAGTGCGAGACTCCCGCCCCGGGGGCGCCGAGGCGGTATCCCTCGAACTCCGTGCCCTCTTGAGAGCAGAATCCACGACCGCCGAGTCATGGGGCAGTTGGGGCCGCATTAACTCTGGGTCAGAGCGGATCCTGTACTGGGACTCTGCTTTCTTGGGAATGGTGGGGTTAGTTAACGGTCGCACCCAGTTCCGAAGCAGTGTCTCCTTGAGGACATTGTGCAGCGGCACCGTGGAGGACTCTCTAGGTGGTGATGGATAGTCGAGGACCTCGAGCATCTCGGCCCTCGGCTCTTCCACAGAGACCACGGGAAAGGGAATGCTAATAGACATATCCCGCACAAAGGAGGCAAAGGAGAGACTCTCAGGAGGTGAGAGCTTCCTCTCCGGTGAAGGCGTGGGGTCCGAGGGAAGGCCCGTAGACTCCTCTGAGGAGAAATATCTAGGGTCCTCCTCTTCCCCCCACGAGGCCTCATCCTCGGTATCGGACATAAGCTCATGTAGCTGAGTCCTGAACCGGGCCCGGCTCGACGTCGAGGCACCGAGGTCTCGGTGTCGTCGAGCGGTGGACTCCCGCGTCGGCGGGGACGGAGCTCCCTCCATCGACGTCGACGGGGACTCCACCTGCGTGGCGGTCGAGACCGGCGCCGCAAGCGGCGGCGGTGTCGACGGCCCCGGCGCCGGGCTAGAGCTCGCCGGCGCCACAGACATCGGCGCCGAGGCCGGCACAGCCTGGCGCATCAGCCCTTCCAGGATCCCCGGAAGGATGGCTCTGAGGCACTCGTCCAGGCCCGCTGCCGGGAAAGGCGGTGGGGCCGGTAGGGGTGTCGGTGCCAGAAGCTGATGGGGGCCAGGAGACGGCACCGAGGTGCCGGAACCCTGACGCGTCGGTACCTCCACAACCGACGGGGACCTCTCCTCTCGGCGATGACGCTTCGGCGTCGCCTCCTCTCCGATGTCCGGATGCACCGAGGGCGACCGGTGACGACGCTTCTTGTCCTTCTTTCGATGCGCGTCACCGGCGCCGGGAGGTATGGAGGAGGAGGAGGACGATCCCCCTCGGTCTCGAGGAGCCGGGTCAGACAGGGTTCGGTCCCGTGGACCACGGGCTGAGGGAGTGACCGGGGCCGACTGCCCACGCGGCCGCTCACCTCCACCCTCGCCGGCGGACCAGCGGGCCGACGGGACCTGTTCTCCTGGGGTCGATGCCATCGGTGCCGATGTCTCGGGCATCGATACCGGTACCGAAGGACCGGGCGCCGATACCGATGCCGTCGAGGTCGACGTCGAGGGGCCGGCGCAAGTTCCAAAAAGACGGTCCCGCAGAACTTGCCTCGCAACTTGAGTCCGTTTCCGGAGACCGAGACACAGGGAACACGACTTGATATTGTGCTCCGGCCCGAGGCACTGGAGGCACCAAGCGTGGGTGTCGGTCTGCGAGATCGGCCGGCCGCAGCGACCACACTTTTTAAATCCACTCGGGACCTTCGAGGACATCGACGGAAAAATCGCGTCGGCGAAGTCAAAGTCGTCAATGGTGGCGAAAATCACACCTCGAAAAAAGAAAACGACTGTGCGGCCACTAGGCCGCAACGCGGCGTCCCCGCTGGAAACGAGGGAAAAAGGGAGCGCGTGCTCCACACGCTCAGGTTTTTTTTTTTGTTTTTTTTTTTGAAAAAGAAAAAGGAAACCGGGCGGTAACAAAAACTAAATAGAAAACAACGATCCGCGTAAACGCGATCGACTTTCCGGCGGCTGAAAGCAGAGAGAGCGGCAAAGCACGACTCTCTCCAGACGCGGAAAAAAAAGAACTGGCGGGAGCGGTCGCGCACGGGCGGGAAGACGGCCGCGCATGCGCGGTGGGCGTGCCCTGCGTGCCGACCGTCCCGCGAAGCCTTTTCCGGTTGGTGGGGGCTGCCGCGGACGTCACCCAGTCGTGAGAACAAGCAGCCTGCTTGTCCTCGGAGAATGTTCTGTTACACTACTCGCACTTTAAGATGCTGACGGTCTTCTGATTCTAGGACTTCAGATAAATGATGGTGAAAGTGAAGTCAAAAGGCTTCAGGGTAACAACTGACTGATGCTGCTCCATGCACCAATGCTGATGCAGATCGTAGCTGTGACAAAAATGAAGGAAACTTCAAAATTACATTGCCACAGTTTAGTTTTATTTAATATGCTGCAAATAATAAAATAACTAAGCGGTTTACAATAGGATAAAAAGACCTCTAAGGTAAGAAAGAGGAAATACCACATAAGGAAGCCTAGGTTACAAATCTACTTAAAATAAAAGGAAAATACGAATGGATAATTACTTGTAAGGCACAACAGGAAGGAAGGAAGTGAACAGAAAATAAACACTATGAGAATGCTGTACATGGGTAGTGCTAAGCGTAGACACTGTTAACAAATTAAGGGCTCCTTCTACAAAGCTGCACTACTGATTAGCAGCGCACTGAATGCAAAGAAGCCTATTCTATTCACATGGGCTTCTTCGCATTCAGCGTGCCCTAATTAGTAGTGCAGCTTTGTAAAAGGAGCTCTAAAATTCAACTAATTAGGAGTAAAACAGTGAGTTTTAAGTAAAGCTTTACATTTCTTAATTCAAAGCTCACAGCACAGCTCTACAGGAAACTAATTTCATAATGCCAGAGCCATGGCACTGAAAACAGGAGAACCTAACAGAATGAGAATGAATCTATAGAAATGCAGAGGTAACCAATAGATGATGCTGGGCTGAGCAAAGGACATGGCCTCTGATATATGAGGTAAAAAAATGTATAAGAAAGAGGGTAAGCCAGTATGAAGGATCTGGTGGGCCAGAAACAAATCTTACAAGATATGTGAAAAAAAGACAGGAAGCTAATGTTCATGTTTAAGCAAAGAAGAAACACTGTTGGATTTCTTGGCTCCATAAATAAACTTCACTGCGGTATTTTGTATAACTTGCAATCTTCTCAGTTGATATTTGGGGTAAACCATGAAACAGAGTTGCAGTAATCAATTTGAGATATTAGTGAAGCATGGATTAACAACCAAAGAGATTGGGAATAAAAAAATGAACAAACAACTCAGATTTGTATAGAAGGATTTCTTCATCATCATTGAGATATGGCCAGAATAGGTAAGATGGTTATCTAGAATAATTCCAAGAATTTTATGTTTCAATCATTTTTTTTATTGATGACATACGTAACAAAAGTGAATAAAATACAGGCACTATTGGAACATAAAAGTCATCTGAATATTGTATATAACACAAAACTCCCATAGCCACCCACCAAATACCCTCCCTTCCCTTATTACCCCTTTCCCCCCCTCAACCCCAATGCCAATGAATCTTATGTTACAATCTTATTACACATTTAGTTCTGCCAAAGCAGTGCCATAGAAATCCACAAAAAAACCCCAGCTTCCCTCCCCAATCCTTCCCCTCAGCACACCCCCACTTCCTTTCTACCACATTAAACTTAGTCATAAAATAAACTGAAGTACATAGGAGTCTATCTATTCAACAAGCGGCTTCGGGCTGCAGGTGTCAAGGTGTTCCAAAACGGGCACGAGCACTGATAAAACCTTAGTCCTTGTACCAATGTGAAATCTTTCATTTCCATCCTCTCCAAGTGCAATAGAACAATTATACAGGAGCGCCATTGCTGAACTGTGGGATAGTTATTAGTTAGCCATTCTGCCAATATAGTCTGTTTAGTTACTATTGTGGCCTTAAACACAAATTTTTTCATTCCACAAGGCAGTTGGAGTACCCAGAATTGGACATCCAAACAAAAGCGCTGGATCATAGTGCCATCCCACATTCTTGAAATCTGAGTTAATATAGCCTTCCAAAAGCCGATAATCACACTACAGGTCCAAAACATATGTCCCAGCATTACTCCATCTGAGCCACATTTGGGACAGGACCCCCAGGGAGACATCCCCATGTGAAAAGCTTGCCGTGGGGATATATATAAACATAAGGCAAACTTGTACTGTACTTCCCAGTGTATTGCAAAGGGGGATAGTTTACGAATAGAAAGGATATGCGCTTTTAATTGTGGCACTGTCAATGAAAATTGCAAGTCTCTCTTCCATCGTGTCAAGAGGCGAGAGTAATCCAATTCTGATATGCTGATGGTGAAAGGAAAGACACTCGCTGCTGCGCCTCCAGAGAAAAGGCTGTTGCAAGTTCCTCTTGAGAGTCCTCAGCCAAGTGTTCCCATGGTAAGGCATCAAACATAGTGTTTCAACTGAGCATAATGAAAGGCATCTGCTGGTGGAATGGAATATTCAGTTTGAAAATCAGGAAAGGGTTTAAAGCGTCCCTCCGAAGTTGCCACATGCAGTAAGTACACAACGCCTTGCCTCCTCCACCTCAGGAAAGTTGGATAAATTTGACCTGGTGCAAATGCAGGGTTATTGCAAATAAAAAGGGTGTCACCCTGGGAGAGAAGTGATGTAAGCGACATATCCACCTTCAGACTGCCTTAGCTGCAGTCGCAATGCTGGAGACCTTCAACCCCCTAGGTATCATGCCTCCAGAAGTATGCAAAAGGTTGCTGAAATGAATGGTTTGGGTCATTTGAAGTTCCAAAGCTGTATTAGAATAATCCTGCCGCGAGCGAAACCAGTCATTCACATGTCGCATACCACTGGCCACTGTAATATGCCGTATACTTATTAAACCCAAGCCTCCATGTTCCACTGGGATATGCAACGTGGACAATGAAAGATGGGCTTTTCCCCCTTTCCAGAGGAATCACCTCAGTAGTTTATTTAGCTTTTTTTCATCTGACAGCTTCAAATACAATGGCAATAATTGAAAGACATACAGCCATTTTGGAATGATAAACATATTGTACAGTGCTATACACCCCAATAAAGAAATAGGCAAAGCTCCCCATGCCTGCAACCTTAACTGAGTCTCTTGCAATAGGTTTTGTATGTTCAGAGAGTATAAGTGCGTGAGATCTGTGGGTATCTGTATTCCTAAATACTTAAGCACTCCTGGTGCCCAACTAAGAGGGAAATCCTCCTGCCATTCTGCCCGAGTATCAGGTAACACCGCTAGGGCTTGCGATTTCATAAGATTCAGCTTAAATCCTGAATATTGCCCAAATTTTTGTAAAAATTCCAACACCAGATACACTGCTACTATGCTAGATAATCTAATTACACCTATAGCAGAGATTTTATTGCAAATGAGGGAAAAGTCTCAACTACTACGGCTATTTTCACACATAGGTGTTCATTATATAGCTCGTAGAAAAAGTCATCACTGACTCAAAAACCCTCAATTTTTATATTTTCTTTTTTTGTTTCAATTGTGATTACAGTAATAAACGGCCGAGAATTTTTTCAGAAGATACGATTTTCTTCAGAAGACAGAAGATCCAGATTGTTGATAAAGTGGTCACGGCGCAGTGTTCCAGGTGTGAGCAGGTTCCCTGTTGAAGACATTCGAAACGGGACCGTAGGAACCAGTGCATTACCCATCTTAAATTGGATCCAGCGCCTCATTAAGAATAAATCGGCACAGCATTGAAAAAAACATTTGGCAATACTGGGCAAGATAAGTGAATCAGTTCCATGCTTTTTGATACGTTTAACAGTTTTTTAAGTCTTAATAAGACATTTATTACTGTAATCACAATTGAAACAAAAAAAGAAAATATAAAAATTGAGGGTTTTTGAGTCAGTGATGACTTTTTCTACGAGCTATATAATGAACACCTATGTGTGAAAATAGCCGTAGTAGTTGAGACTTTTCCCTCATTTGCAATAAAATCTCTGCTATAGGTGTAATCAAATTTTTGTAAACCTATCAACAACGATTCCAAGGATGTGACTGGATCTGACACCACCACCAGCAAATCGTCAGCAAAGGCTAATACTTTGAGGCGCTGCCCAGCTAAAGTTATCCCCCTCACAGAATCTGCTAACATAAGCTTCCTTAAAAGAGGCTCTAAAGAAAGTACAAATAACAGGGGAGAAAGTGGGCATCCCTGCCTTGTACCCCGTGCTATTGAAAATTCAGCCTCCCTAATACCATTAACCAATAAGGATTGCAGTGCCTTCAAATACCAGCCCTGGAAACCCATAAAAGACAGAATCCAAAACAGATAATCCCATCTTACCATATCAAAGGTCTTCTCTGCATCTAGGCTTAGTATCAGAGATGGTGTTTTAGTGACCTGACAATGGGCCTTTGCCAATAACAAACATCTGATGTTGAGGACAGACTGACGATGTCGTATGAACCCCACCTGTTCTGTTCCTATTAATCTAGGTATCAGGGGGGCCAAACATTCTGCCAGTATTTTAGATAACAACTTAAAGTCCACATTCAATAAAGACATTGGCCTATAAGACTCCTTATTCTTGCTCGGCCTGCCCGGTTTGGGTAATAATGTTATCGAAGCTGCATTTGCATATGAGGTGAACTGACCCGTATGTATCACCTCTTCGTAATAGTCCAACAGCGCTCCTAGCACCCTTGGAGACAGTATCTTATAGTATTCTCCCGTATATCCATTGGGCCCAGGGGCAGAGTGCAGTTTCAGCGATTTAACCACTGCCTGAAGTTCAGACAGTTGTAGTGGGGCATTAAGGGACTCCAGCTCAGTCGATGTCAACTTGGGAAGACCTGCATCCTTCAGACAATCTATTAAATATTGATCAAGGGGTGAACTATCTGCGGTGTATAAAGATGAAAAATAAGAGGTAAAAACCTGTGCTATTTTGGCTCAGTCATTTGTTAGGTTCCCAGAGTCATCTCGTATCACAGTTATTGCCGCGGCCCTCCCCAGTTCTTGATCACCTGCGCTAATAGTCTCCCTGGGCGGTTCCCAAATCTCTGTAATCTGCACTTGCGATAAAGTAAAGAATTAGTTTCCATTTCATGCAATAAAGCATTTAGTGCTATTTGGGTAGCTTGCAAGGTCTCTAAAGTATCTCTAGTCAGTCGCTGAATTTGAGCCCGCTTAACCTTCTTCAACCTATCTTCCAGTTGCAGTATGCCTGCTGTCAACCATTTCTTATGGGCCTGCACATATGCGATTACATCCCCCCTGAGAACCACTTTAGATGCTGACCAGTACAACAATGGCTGGTCCTCATGCAGGGCATTATTAAAAGCATATTCGGACCATTTCTTTTGTATATATTTCTTGAAATCAATGTCGTCGTATAGATAGGAAGGATAAAGCCACCCTGGACCATTATATTTATCCGCCACTGTTTCAAAATCTATCCACACTGGGAGTGGTCAGAAATCTCTTCTGGGCCTACTGTCGCAGAGAGAACAGCACTGAACTATGAGCGTTCCACTAAAATGTAGTCTAGCCTAGCCTGAGTTCCATGCGCCCTAGAATGATGATGTGTGCAATCACATTCTCCTGGGTGAAGCACACGGCACGCATCTATCACCCCGAGGGAATGGGCAAAAGATGAAAAAATGCCCGACCTCTTGACTGCTACTCCACCTCGTCTACCTTGAGGTGAGGCGAATTGTACCTCTCCCACCCATGAGCGTTGTAATTTAGCGTGTTCCACATCAGTCAGGTGTGTCTCTTGTAGGCAGGCTAAGTCAATCTTATGCCGATTCAAAGCTGTAAGTATTTTGGAACGTTTCACCGGGGATGTTATTCTCCCAACATTCCATGTTGCAATCCCTGTAGGACCCAAGAGGCTAAGCCAAAGATTTGTCTATCATTTGGACTCATGAGCTCACCCACCTCCCTCAGTGACCACTGGTGCTTGTGTCCGAACAATGTACATAAGTACATAAGTACATAAGTACATAAGTAGTGCCATACTGGGAAAGACCAAAGGTCCATCTAGCCCAGCATCCTGTCACCGACAGTGGCCAATCCAGGTCAAGGGCACCTGGCACGCTCCCCAAACGTAAAAACATTCCAGACAAGTTATACCTAAAAATGCGGAATTTTTCCAAGTCCATTTAATAGCGGTCTATGGACTTGTCCTTTAGGAATCTATCTAACCCCTTTTTAAACTCCGTCAAGCTAACCGCCCGTACCACGTTCTCCGGCAACGAATTCCAGAGTCTAATTACACGTTGGGTGAAGAAAAATTTTCTCCGATTCGTTTTAAATTTACCACACTGTAGCTTCAACTCATGCCCTCTAGTCCTAGTATTTTTGGATAGCGTGAACAGTCGCTTCACATCCACCCGATCCATTCCACTCATTATTTTATACACTTCTATCATATCTCCCCTCAGCCGTCTCTTCTCCAAGCTGAAAAGCCCTAGCCTTCTCAGCCTCTCTTCATAGGAAAGTCGTCCCATCCCCACTATCATTTTCGTCGCCCTTCGCTGTACCTTTTCCAATTCTACTATATCTTTTTTGAGATACGGAGACCAGTACTGAACACAATACTCCAGGTGCGGTCGCACCATGGAGCGATACAACGGCATTATAACATCCGCACACCTGGACTCCATACCCTTCCTAATAACACCCAACATTCTATTCGCTTTCCTAGCCGCAGCAGCACACTGAGCAGAAGGTTTCAGCGTATCATCGACGACGACACCCAGATCCCTTTCTTGATCCGTAACTCCTAACGCGGAACCTTGCAAGACGTAGCTATAATTCGGGTTCCTCTTACCCACATGCATCACTTTGCACTTGTCAACATTGAACTTCATCTGCCACTTGCACGCCCATTCTCCCAGTCTCGCAAGGTCCTCCTGTAATCGTTCACATTCCTCCTGCGACTTGACGACCCTGAATAATTTTGTGTCATCGGCGAATTTAATTACCTCACTAGTTATTCCCATCTCTAGGTCATTTATAAATACATTAAAAAGCAACGGACCCAGCACAGACCCCTGCGGGACCCCACTAACTACCCTCCTCCACTGAGAATACTGGCCACGCAATCCTACTCTCTGCTTCCTATCTTTCAACCAGTTCTTAATCCATAATAATACCCTACCTCCGATTCCATGGCTCTGCAATTTCTTCAGGAGTCTTTCGTGCGGCACTTTGTCAAACGCCTTCTGAAATCCAGATATACAATATCAACCGGCTCCCCATTGTCCACATGTTTGCTTACCCCCTCAAAAAAATGCATTAGATTGGTGAGGCAAGACTTCCCTTCACTAAATCCGTGCTGACTTTGTCTCATCAGTCCATGTTTTTGTATATGCTCTGCAATTTTATTCTTAATAATAGCCTCCACCATCTTGCCCGGCACCGACGTCAGACTCACCGGTCTATAATTTCCCGGATCTCCTCTGGAACCCTTCTTAAAAATCGGAGTAACATTGGCTACCCTCCAGTCTTCCGGTACTACACTCGATTTTAGGGACAGATTGCATATTTCTAACAGTAGCTCCGCAAGTTCATTTTTTAGTTCTATTAATACTCTGGGATGAATACCATCAGGTCCCAGTGATTTACTACTCTTCAGCTTGCTGAACTGACCCATTACATCCTCCAAGGTTACAGAGAATTTGTTTAGTTTCTCCGACTCCCCCGCTTCAATATTCTTTCCGGCACTGGTGTCCCCCCCAAATCCTCCCGGTGAAGACCGAAGCAAAGAATTCAATTTAATTTTCTCCGCTACGGCTTTGTCCTCCTTGATCGCCCCTTTAACACCATTTTCGTCCAGCGGCCCAACCGACTCTTTGGCCGGTTTCCTGCTTTTAATGTATCTAAAAAAATTTTTACTATGTATTTTTGCTTCCAACGCTAATTTCTTCTCAAAGTCCTTTTTTGCCCTCCTTATCTCCGCTTTGCATTTGGCTTGGCATTCCTTATGATCTATCCTGTTACTTTCAGTTGGTTCTCTTCTCCACTTTCTGAAGGATTGTTTTTTGGCTCTAATGATTTCCTTTATCTTACTGTTTAGCCACGCCGGCTGACGTTTAGTCTTTTTTCCCTTTTTTCTAATACGTGGAATATATTTGTCCTGAACCTCCAGGATGGTGTTTTTAAACAGCATCCACGCCTGATGCAAGTTTTTTACTCTGCGAGCTGCTCCTTTCAGTCTTTTTTTCACCATTTTTCTCATTTTGTCGTAATCACCTTTTCTATAGTTAAACGCTAGCGTACTTGATTTCCTAGTTTCACTTCCTTCAATGCCAATATCAAAACCGATCATATTATGATCACTGTTATCAAGCGGCCCTCGTATCGTTACCCCCTGCACTAGATCATGAGCACCACTAAGGACTAAGTCTAGTATTTTTCCTTCTCTTGTCGGCTCCTGAACTAGCTGTTCCATGAAGCTGTCCTTGATTTCATCAAGAAATCTTATGTCCCTTGCGTGCACAGATGTTACATTAACCCAGTCTATATGCGGGTAATTGAAATCCCCCATTATTATTGTGTTGCCCAGTTTGTTTGCGTCCCTGATTTCCTTTAACATTTCCGCATCCGTCTGTTCGTCCTGGCCAGGCGGACGGTAGTACACTCCTATCACTATCCTTTTCCCCTTTGCACATGGAATTTCAATCCACAGTGATTCCAAGGAGTGTTTTGTTTCCTGCAGAATTTTCAATCTATTTGATTCAAGGCTCTCGTTAATATACAATGCTACCCCTCCACCAATCCGATTCACCCTATCACTACGATATAATTTGTACCCCGGTATGACAGTGTCCCACTGGTTATCCTCCTTCCACCAGGTCTCAGAGATGCCTATATCTCTAATTTTTCATTTAGTGCAATATATTCCAACTCCCCCATCTTATTTCTTAGGCTCCTGGCATTCGCATATAGACATTTCAAACTATGTTTGTTGTTCCTAAGTACATCATGCTTAGTACTTGACAGTATTAATTGGCAATCTTTTGTCTGATTTTTATTGTTATTTAAAGATACCCGATCTACTACAGTCTCTTTTGCAACTCACTATCAGGATACTCTATCTTCCCTGTTATGGTGATATCTTTGAAAGATACCTTATCCCGAACCATGCTCTTTTGAGCGACTGTCGGCCTTCCCCCATTTCTAGTTTAAAAGCTGCTCTATCTCCTTCTTAAACGCCGATGCCAGCAGCCTGGTCCCACTCTGGTTAAGATGGAGCCCCATCCTTTCGGAATAGGCTCCCCCTTCCCCAGAATGTTGCCAGTTCCTAACAAATCTAAAGCCCTCCTCCCTGCACCATCGTCTCATCCACGCATTGAGACTCTGGAGCTCTGCCTGTCTCTTGGGCCCTGCGCGTGGCCAGGTAGCATTTCAGAAAATGCTACCCTGGAGGATCTGGATTTCAGCTTTCTACCTAAGAGCCTAAATTTTGCTTCCAGAACCTCTCTCCCACATTTTCCTATGTCATTAGTACCCACATGTACCAAGACAGCCGTCTCCTCCCCAGCACTATATAAAATCCTATCTAGGTGACGCGTGAGGTCCGCCACCTTCGCACCAGGCAGGCAAGTCACCAGGCGATCCTCACGTCCACCAGCCACCCAGCTATCTATATGCCTAATGATCGAATCACCAAGTACAACAGCTGTCCTAACCTTTCCCTCCCGGGCAACATTTGGAGATATATCCTCGGTGCGAAAGGATAATACATCCCCTGGTGGGCAGGTCCTGGCTACAGGAGTACTTCCTACTTCACCAGGGTGATGCTCTCCTTCTAGGAGACCTCCCTCCTCCAAGGTAGCACAGGGGCTACCTGACTGGAGGTGGGACTTCTCTACAACATCCCTGTAGGTCTCCTCTATGTACCTCTCTGTCTCCCTCAGCCTCCATCAAGTCTGCTACTCTAGCCTCAAGAGAACGGACACGTTCTCTGAGAGCTAGGAGCTCTTTGCATCGGGCACACACATATGACACCTCACCAATTGGGAGATAATCATACATGTGACACTCAATGCAAAAGACTGGATAGCACCCCTCTCGCTGCATCTCATACCATTTTAAAGGGACCTGGTAATAGGACAATAGGACCCACAAAATTAAAACCCACCATAGCCAGCTCTCCAAGTTATCGTTTGACCCCCCTGCACTGCCCCAAACAAATCTATACAAATGCAGACCAAGTTGCGTTCCCACCCCCCTTCCTCCACCCAAACCTTCCCTGCCCTCCCGTGTTCTCAAAAGAACCCCAATCCATCTCCCAGATACATATTATATCTGGAGGAATAGAAGAGATCTCCGTTGCTGCTAAGGACCCACACCACAACTGTAACAACCAAATTTAAGCTATGCCCTTTTATAAACCTATACAGTGTACAGAGTAGTTAACAGCTATAACATAAAACTAGGCATTCATGCACCTCAATCAGCATCCAACAACTTTTTCTCATCAAGCCATTTCCTTGTTTCCACCACTGTTGCAAAGGTGTGCCATACCCCCTGGGAAGAAATTTTGAGTTGCGCAGGATACAGCAAGACAAATCTGAGGTCTTTCTTTATGACAGTAGAGCACAAGGGGTGAAACTGGCGACACTGCTCCTGCTCTGCCGGCAAGAAATCCTGAATTATCAAAATCTGCTGCCCCTCGCATGTCAAGGTATCTCCTTTTAAGCGAAATCCATGCAGTATGTCCATCCAACTTATGTCTATAATTTAAAATTGACTCGGGGACAATTCTTGCTGTCAGTCTGTCGGCCCACCCGGTGCGCTCTTTCAATTACCGATGGTCCCATAGAGTCAGACAATGCCAATTCTTTAACGAGCCAACCTTCCAGCCAGGTAGTTAAATTTTGCTCTGGTATTTATTTATTTATTTATTTGTTGCTTATATCCCACATTTTCCCACTCATGCAGGCGCAATGTGGCTTACAGAGAATTAATTAAGAGTAAAAACTTAAAGGTTAGGCAAGCATAAAAGAAGCAATTAGGAGGGGAGAAACTAACAGCGTGAACTAGGTAGGGTGAGGAACAAGGGATGTATTAATATGCGCTGCGGAATTCCTATAATGTGCAGGTTATTCCGCCTTGACCTATTTTCCAGGGCCTCTAGTTTTCGGGAGTGTTCCTCGAGCTGTTTATGCAAGCGAGCTAGATCCGGGCCTTGCACTCGCGAATCATCCTCTAATGCTGACACACAAGTTTCTAGGTCTCCCATTCTGATACCAAGACCATCTAGTGTGGTTAAATAACTGTCCAATATTTGTGTCACTGTGTCCCAACGAAGTTCCAGAGCCTTCGTTACTGCTGCCGTTAATTGTAGAAGCTGTGAATCTGTAAACACTACAGGCTCTGGGGCAAGAACCTCCGCCATCTTGGAATCTCCACTTCCGAGTTTGCTCTTGCTCTTGTTTGCTTTGCAGATTTCTGTGTCATTGTTGCAAAAGACTTACCCAGGTATTTGTCCATGTAATAGCTTTTCAGAGAGTCACTTAAGGAGTAGTAAAGTGCACTGCTTAGCAATATAGTACCGTAGTGAATGGTGTGGGGCCCGGAGCTACTGTTGGAAGCTTCCTCCCAGCTCACTGCATCACGTGATCTCCGAATTCCAAGAATTTTATTTGATTTACTTAATAGGATTTGAGCTCCACAAATGGTAGACAAACAAGGACTTTTTAAGAGGCCGCACAACATGAAAGACAACTTTCATAATGTTCTCACTCTTGTGAAAAAGCTGCATAGATTAAAAAAAATAAATAAAAAAGTCTGGTGGGCCCCGTGGATAAAGTGGCGCAATACACATGCAATAACACAGACATAGCAAGACCTGCACATGTGTAGAGAATGGCTCTAGAAATCTCTACTAGTTTTCAGGGCCTTCGGCTCTGTCAGATGATATCATCCCATGTGTGGGAACAGAATATCCTGCTTGTCCTTAAAGAAAAAAAAATGTATTTTTCATGGACATATCTGACTGACAGTCTGACTTATTAAACTTTTTCTCTCATAGACAGACTCTTAGGAAATCAGACAAAATTGTTCTTATAAACTGCTTAACATTTAATCCTGCTAATAACCATATTAGTGTTCCTTCCTCCTCTCTGCCTCTTCCACTCCATACAGAAAAACTGTAGGTCTGTCTTGCACATGTTTCCATGGCACCACTCTTATCAAGTGAAAAGGGGAGATGGAAGAGCAGCAGGGCTTCCTCTCTCAAAACATTGGTTAATAATTTGGAAACTCTTTCAAAAGCTTCAGGTCAAATCTGTAGAGTTTCTAGGTATACCAATAGCATGACTCCAAATCAGCACATTTTTATTTTTCCCATTTACTTTTTCTTTTCTTTTTAACTTTACAGTACCTTTGCCAGCAACGTTTTGCCACAGCCAGGGGGTCCAGCAAGAAGAACACCAGCAGGCGCTGCTAGGCCAAGAGCTTTGAACTGCTCTGGATTCCGCACAGGAGCCTCAGAAACAAATATATACAACAATTACTGTGTGAACAGGTAAAACAAGAAAGATCATTTTGGTGACATTCAGGTAAACTTGAGGCTCACAGATTTTAAACCCCAGTATTCATTCTTTTGAGGATAAGCAGGAATTGTACCTGTGCTCTTTCTGCTTATAAAGCACTCTGCACAAAAGTACTACACAAATCTGTTTATAAGACAAATACCAAACAAAGGCAATCACCCTTTTTTTTCTCTGACTGACAAATTTAATAAAACACTGGAATTTGTACATAAGGAAAGCCATCAGCAATTTCCTAACCAGGAAGTATCAGAAACAGATGCACCAGAACAATTTTCAGGAAAGGAGGGCCAGATGCACTAAACTTAATGAGCCATTAACGAGCAAGTAGTAAACCCTGGCATGCATGGAAGACTTTTTTCCGACGACGGTAGCAGCTAACGAAAACGGAATGCAGATGAGCAAGTTGTGTAGAAACCCTATTGTAATGAGATGCACTAACCTTTTCCCGATTGCCTTAACGTTAACGCTGGAAAATCTAACGAGAGGTCTGCACCTCTCGTTGGGCCTGCGTGGGATTGAAAAACTGCTACAAAGTAAAAAAAAAAAAAGTGCCCCGCTTTAAAAAAAAACGATGTCTATTTTGGCCGTCATCCCCCCCCCCGCCCCAAGGCGCCACGCCGCTCACCCCCTCTGATGCGGCTCAACAGTGCAGTTGAGGACGCCCATTCAAAAAAAAAAAAAAGTCCATTTTGGCCATCATCCCTCCCCCGAAGATGCCGCGCTGCTCGCCCCCTCCGATGCAGCTCGATCCAGAGGACAGTGCAATTGAGGACGCCCATCAAAAAAAAAAAAAACGTCCATTTTGACCGTCATCCCCCCCCCCCCCCCCCCCCAAATAGTAAAAATGTCTTTTTTGGCAGTGCTTCATTCAGCTGAGAGACCTGGAAGTCTCTGAGCCAATCACAGTGTGTTTAGCTGAGCTAAACGCATTGTGATTGGCTCAGGGACTTCCAGGTCTCTCAGCTGAGTGAAGCACTGCCAAAAAAGACGTTTTTATTATTGCAGGGGGGGGGGGGGGGGGAATGACGGTCAAAATGGACGTTTTTTTTTTTTTTTGATGGGCGTCCTCAATTGCACTGTCCTCTGGATCGAGCTGCATCAGAGGGGGTGAGCAGAGCGGCGTCTTCAGGCGGCACAGGGAGGCGTATTTGGCATGCGTAGAGCAACCAGCATAACGCTTGGCTACTCTGCGCATGCTCGACCGGCCAATTGGCCGATTGTTTAACAATGGAATAGAGAATGCAAGCTCATTTGCATTCCCTTTCCTTAATGCATGCCCGTTCCTTACCGATTCGCTAAGGGAATCGGTAAGGGAAGGGCTCTAACAATTGTTCAGTGCATCTGGCCCGGAGTGATTTGGCAATAAGAGCAAAGAATAACTACACACACAAAGCACGCAATCCTAACAAGAACTAGCCTTCCATCCTTGTTGTGTGCTTTCAGTTGATTTTTTTTTTTTTTTTTACATTTGCAGAGACTGTTTATTGAACAAACACAGGTAACAGATCGGTAATGAAAACATACAGTATAGAAAAACAAGCTGTCACAACCTGCGAAGCTCTATATAAACAATGATAACACAACCAGCCTCCATATTTTATAATCACGATTACAAACAAGATTATAACCCCCCATGGTTCCCCACCCCCCAACCCACCCCTCAGCAACCCTCCCCCCTTCACCATCCCTAATACCAATGACACAACACTTCCCACATTCAAGCAGAACACGCTTTCAAAAAGGGTTCCCATACCAATTCCCACCTGGGCAATGTCTTCTTTTTCAAAGCCGTCAAACGCTCCATCTCACATATATACCACAATTTAGAAATCCACCTTACCAACAAATGTACCATATGTGATTTCCAATGCTTCACCAAATTTAGGCAAGCAGCATGCATAGCATGACGCACCAACAAAGATTGATAGAGAGTAAGTCCCTCCGACTTCTTACCAAGCAAAAATACCAATGGATGCCACTATACCAGTCTACCTAACCATTTCTGTAGACGGGACTGCAGCGTCCTCCAGTATGCCCGCGCCTTTGGACACAGCCACTAAATATGACCCATCATTCCCGGTACTGCACAACCCCGCCAACAGTTAGGAGACTCATTAGGAAACATATGGTATAATCTCACCGGAGTGAGATACCAACGATATAAAAGACCTTGATTGCATTTCCTTCAAGGCCACCGCCAAAGAGGACTTTAAAAGCGCTCTTTCCATAATCAACCAGTCATCATCTGGTAATGTAAAGTCCAATTTCTTTTTCCCAATTCCGTCTATGTAAAGTATAGGGTTTAAGACGCTTGGCTAAGAACCCATACAGACAAGTAATCAGTCCCTGAGTACTCCTTGAATCCTCACAGAGATCTTCTAAATAAGAATCTTCCCGAACTATACAAGATCGATAAGCAGGAATTTGCAAACAATGTTTCAGCTGAGTATATGCATAATAATCACTAGGTCTAAGCCGATAATCCTTCATAAGAATCTCAAAGGAAATATACACCCCCTTCTCATACAACTTCCCCCACATGTCCAAGCCCTCCAGCGCCCATCTATGAAATCAAGTTACCCCAACACCCGGCAAAAACAATGGATTATCCGCAATCGGGGTATGCTTAGACAAAGGAGTGGTCTTAGCAGAAAATAATAAATCCCAATAATGAAAAATGGCACTCACTGTGGGCGGATACTGTTCAACATTTCCTCTATGCTTCGCTGGAAGCCACATTAAATGCCCCAACCTGCGGGCTCCTATCAAATGTTGCTCAATAAATATATACACAATTTATAATCCGCCCCATGAAACCACTCAATCGCGGAACAAGACTGGGCCGCACAGTAATACCAACATAAATTAGGTACCTCTAACCCACCTTCTGGTTTACGTTTATATAAAAGGAACGGCAGATGCGGGCGTTTTTGGTTCCAAACAAACCGGATTAAACGATCCTGGAAGTTAGTCAAAAAAGATCTCGATAAACGCAGGGAAAGCACTTGAAATAACTACAATAAATGAGGTAAAACATTCATTTTAACCGATGCAATCCTCCCAAACCACGAAAGACCAATAGTATTCCAACGGTCCAAGTCTTTGTAAATCGTCCTCTGAAGAACCGGGTAATTAACAGAAAATAAATCCCCTAGCCTCCAGAGTATCTGGACCCCCAAATAGCGAATATCCCTAGTAGACCACTTAAAAGTAAAAGAAGTCTGAAGCGTCTCCAAAGTCTGGGAGGTACCTGGACCGCCAGGCCCACAGATTTGGTAGCATTCAATTTATAACCAGAAATAGCTGAATAAGCTTCAATCTCTTTCAGTAAATTAGGCAAGGAGACCAACAGACGAGTCAAAGACAGAAGAACGTCATCAGCAAACAACGCTATTTTAAATTCCATATCCCTCACTGAAACTCCCGAAATATTCAAATTGGCCCTAATAGCCACCGCCAGAGGCTCCATAGCCATTGCAAAGAGAAGGGGAGACAGAGGGCACCCCTGGCGAGTTCCTCAGGACAATGAAAAAAAGCTCTGAGTTCCCGCCATTATTTCTCACACAAGCTTTTGGAGAAGAATAAAAAGCCTGAATCCAAGACCTATAAAACGGACCCACCCCAAATTTTGTTCAGGACCTATCCAAATATCCCCAATGTACCCTGTCAAAGGCCTTTCTGTATCTAGTCCAAGCAAACAAAGTGGCTGGTCCGTGATCTGAGAGACGTAAAGCAAATCAAGTGTTCTTCTAATATTATCCATAGCCTGCCTCTTTGCCACGAACTCCACCTGGTCTGGATGGCTCAAACTAGGAAGCATACTACCAAACGATTGGCCAGTACCTTTGCCAAACTTTTAACATCCATGTTTAAAATAGATATGGGTCAATAAGATGCACAATCCGACTCATCCTTATCCGGCTTTGGGATAACAGCCAACCAAGTCTCCATCATAGATCGAGGGCAAGGGCTCTCCCTCCCGCACCGAATTAATTACCAATGCCAGATAAGGTGCCAAATTCTTAGCAAAAGCCCTGCAGAATTCGTTTGTAAATCCATCCAAGCCAGGTGCCTTCCCCGTCGGCAAATCCTTAATAACCCGCCAAAACTACCGTCACTGGAGCCTCCCAACCACCTCCCTCTGGGGTGCCGACAACTCAGGCAAGGACTGAGAAGCTAAATAGCTATCAATATCCTCAGACTTCACAGTGGGATCTTCAGTATACAGAGTCCGATAAAACTGAGAAAAACGCTCCTGTATTTGGGAAGGACTTCATTAAAAAGGTCCCATCTACATCCCTCTCCTTCAAAATGTGCCGATCAGCCCTCAGCTGACGCAACTTCGCTACCAATAGACGCCCAGGATTATTAGTACATTCATAACTGTACCTGTTTCAAACGTGCATTAACAAATTGCAAACTATCATCATATAAGGCTGCCAATTCCAACCTCACAGCCTGAAGCTTCCGGAAATCAGAGACCAACCCAAGGGCCCTAAACCGATCTTCCGAAGTAGCCAAACGCTGCGTACAATTAGCCAAGCGCACACATTGAGACTTGGTACGCTGACTCGCCTGCTGGATAAAATATCCCCTAGACACTGCCTTAAAGGCATCCCATACAGTCCCCAGAGATGGTCCAGACTCCATAATAATATCGAAATAATCCTTTAAAATAGTAACAAAATTCTTAACAATCTCTGGGTCCTGCAGCAAAGTATTGTTAAACGACCATCTCCTATCTCTGACCTCTTGACACAAAGATGGTATAATAGTCCGCACCGGAGCATGATCAGAGATAGTAGTATGTCCTATAAAAGAACTGCAATGAATATCAAACAAAGTTTTGTCCAGAAAAACATAATCCAGCCGGGAATGCGAGGAATGGGCATGAGAATAAAAAGTGTAATCTTTAACATTGGGATGCCCAAATCTCCACACATCATATAGACCCAATATCTCCAGAAAGCCTCCCAAGGCTTGAGAAATCCTATAATCCGTCGGAGCAGGAGGAGCTGAGCGATCTAAATTTGGCTGCATAGTAGCACTGAAATCCCCTGCCACAATCAATTTGCCACTAGCAAATTATTTTAAAACCTGCAGGAGATGCATAAAAAAAAATATCCTGATGTTCGTTTGGCACATAGACACACGCCAAAGTATATTCCTCCTGCTCCAACAGAATATGTAAAAGAAGGTACCAGCCTTCTGGATCTCTCTTCAAATGAAGAAGCTGCACTTGCACATCCCTATGAAACATAATAGCTACTCCTCGTTTCTTAGCCCCATGCACATCTGATGCATGATAAATGATTGGGTATTGGGAACAAGACAATAGTCCCTCGTGTTGTTTAAGGAAATGGGTCTCTTGTAAAAAGACCACATGCGGAAGCACCAGGCGCAACTCCCGCACTAAAAAATATCTTTTAAATGGGGAATTCAACCCTTAACATTATACGTAAAACTTTGAAGTCTGCCATTCAATCTTACACACAAAGCACTCCATGGCCTAATATTTGATGGTGAAAGACACTGTAACTCCAACCTCCACCAACCCCCCTCCCCACTCCCTCACCCCACCCAGACCCCTCTCCCCCCCCCCCCCCCCCCCACTATCCCAAAGTTAATCACATCAGCCACCATCCCAGCGGTCCCAAACCAGATAGGTAATCCCCAAGATGAGAAATAGAGGGCATGACCCCCCAGGCCCAACACAACCAAATCCCCCTCACATCCACCCCCCACTCAACTTCCCCATACCTTACAATTAATATCCCTTCAGCCTCATTGTAAATCAAAGAAAACAGTAACAGTAAACAATGTCCTAAGCAGTATATAGAGCCAGTCAATAACAACCAAATGTTCTCAAGTCATCACAACTACAGCCACAGAGTTCCTCTAGCATCAAACTGGTTCTTCACGGTGGATTCGTCGTCCCCCCCCCCCCCCCCCCCCCCCCCCCCCCCCCCCCGATGTAGCTGCACGCTGCTTTTTCTTTTGAACTGACTCGACCCTCTGCCAACGCTGCAACTTCTCCCAAGTTTCAGGCGCCATCACAGCTTGAGGGTGCGCGGAAGGAGCCAAACCCTCAGCGTGCAAAATCTTCCATGCCTCACTCAGCTGGCGAACCCGATGAAACCTGCCCGCCACTGTAAAAGACAAGGCAAATGGAAATGTCCATCTGTAGCTAACACATGCCGCCAATAATAGATCCAAAGCAGGCTTCATCTGTCTCCGCTGCTGTAAAGTATACGGCAAAAGATCCTAATAGACAAACACCATGGCCTCGTTGAATTTCAATTGAGTATGCTGGCGAGCTTTAGACAAAATCAATTCCTTGTCTGTATAGCACAAAAAGCGCACCACAATATCTTTAGGTGCCAAATCTCTAGGCCTCCCCATCGCTCTATGCACTCTTTCAAACTGAAGGCTTCCACCTCAGCCTCCGTGCTCAAGAGTACATAGTAGTTTAACAACAGTCGGAACATCCTCCGTTTCACCTCCCTCTGGAACTCCCTGAAAATGCAAATTCTTGTGCCGGCCTCTATTTTCCAAATCAAGTTTATGTATCATATCTTCATGATGATCAAACAGCTTAGTAATCTTAGCTTGCGAAGCACTCAATGAATCAGCATGCTCATCCATTTTCACTTCCAGCTCCGCTGCTCAGCCTCCCAAATCTCGCATGTCCGCACTCAACTGATCAATACGTTCCACGATGTCCACTCTAGATGCCTTAATTTCCTCCTTTATTTCAGCAAAATGACTCAGCATTCTCTTTGAGCAGTCTACCGAGTCCCGCCCCCGAAAGAGCAGAATCCGAATCGATTCAAGTGGTGGATTTAGGACCACATGGCGACTTGCTGCTTAGCGGAGATCTTTTTGGCGTCTTCTCCACCACTTTCCCAGCGCCCCCGAAATGGCTCTACTCATAATTGCCACCTTCTTATTTCAACACCAAACTGTTTACCAACAATTCAGTGCTAAAAACACGCCGATGAGAGGATTTGCTGAAGAGCGGGTTAGAGGAAAAGAATCAAGCTGCCTTCAAGTCTAGGATGTCACTTCTCCTCTTTCAGTTGATTTTTTTTCCTGCTCTGTTGTATTCTCCTTTTCTTGGTTCATTTCCATCTCATTTTCCGCACTCTCCCTTTACTCGTCATCCTCTTTATATGTGATCCTTCCTCCACCACTAACCCCTTGCTCATATAGTCTGATTGAGTTTCCGCATTTATTTACTACAACAGCAGTAAATGCCATACCTACAGCAGAACAGGAGAGCTACCACAGCCACTGGATATATACTACTACTAATAATCATTTCTAAAGCGCTACTAGACGTACGCAGCGCTGTACACTTGAACTTGTAGAGACAGTCCCTGCTCGACAGACCTTACAATCTAATTAGGACAGAATATATAATATATAATGTAGAACACTGTGGCCATATGGGTGCCAAGCACAGATATGTCTGCAATATATGATGGCAGCTGGAGTTAACAGAGGCCAAGTCAAGGCCATTAGAATATACATTGCCTAACGTCATAAGCCTTGCCATACGGGGACAAAGATCCATCAAGCCCAGTATCCTGTTTCCAACAGTGGCCAATCCAGGTCACAAGTACCGGGCAAAATCCCAGATAATCAGATTTGATAAAATGAGGGTTTTTCAAACCTGTCCTGGAGGAACCCCCAGCCAGTCAGGTTTTCAGGAAATCCACAGTGATATGCATGAGTTAGATCTACATACCAAGGAGGCAGTATATGCAAATTGGTTTCATGAATATTCATTGTGGATATCCTGAAAATCTGGCTGCCTGGGGTTCTCCCAGGACAGGTTTGGGAATCACTGAACTAGGGGTTTCTGGGGAGCATCCAAGACAGCTGACACAGACAATTCTCTTCACCTCTATTTTCCATCCCAGTGGTCCTCTAGCCTCTTATCCAATGGCAGAGAGTGGAGTTTCATATTTACCTCTTGCTGCCTCTCCTGTAATGCTCTTAGCTCTGTGTTTTAGTTTGTGATCTATCCATACAGTACTGAGAGGCTCAAAAGAATGCCACTGAAGCGGTAGATAGTGAGTATAAAGCTTCACTGTTCTATTCCTAGCCCAGAGGAATGAGGATGGCCACAGAATCGTAGATTAAAGGAGGGAAAGGACCTGGGATACAGTGGGCAAGAGGTGGTGTAAATGAAGTTATTAGAAGGGTTTGATATAGTAAAGTTTCAGAACTGCTGTGATAAAAGACAGAGAAGGTCATGATGGCTTTTCTTAGTATCCTGAAACAGTCTGCCCTCGAGACTCACACAAACAGTAGAGCATGGTTTACTAGGCAGTGGAGAGAAAATTATAGCAACAGTAGAAGTTCCACCTATGGCCAAAATCCAAACATTTGTTTAGACTATGAGTGGACATTTAATGCTGCTATAATTACATTTCACCTTTATAATTCTGAACCAGTTTGAGTTTGAACATACTGGCACAGAATGGTTTTACTACTGTAAGATTCCATGTACCTTAGCTTTCCTTCTTACCAGTATAGCCATGGTGAGCTCCTCCCGGACCTGCTCTAAGGCTCCAATGTCAGCCCAAGTACGTCAGGGACGGTGGCAAAGCCTTCTCTCTTGGCAGAGGGCTGCACAGATGACAGTGCTACAATGAAATCTTCCATCTTGATATACAGCTTCTGCAGCTTGCTCCTCCAGCAGTGGGGTCGGCTCCTTCAGGCAGCACCAGCAGCCTCTGCAACTCATCCTCAGATCAAAACAAGAAGACATGGCAGTAACAGCATGAGGGCAGCCACGTAGCCCATCAAAGATAACGTATGTGCACGGGGCTCCAACACTTCCAGGCTTTCCAAACTACCTTCATGCAAGAATGCATACAGTCTTAAAGATCAATACTACTACTACTACTATTTAGCATTTCTATAGCACTACAAGGCGTACGCAGCGCTGCACAAACATAGAAGAAAGACAGTCCCTTCTCAAAGAGCTTACAATCTAATAGACAAAAATAATAATAAATAAAGTAAGCAAATCAAATCAATTAATGTGTACAGGAAGGATGAGGAGGGTAGGTGGAGGAGAGTGGTTCCAAACAGGTTTGCCATAGCTTCTGCATTCCATGTCCCCTTATACTTTTCCTCAAGAATAAAACTTACCACCTGATCTCTAGGATGCTACCTCATTTCCTTTTCTGGTCTGAATTTAAAAACCATCTACTCACGCTTCCGCTTCTTGTCTTGTCTTGGTTATCATGAAGTGTCTCAATTTAGCAAAATTCCTCTTCTAACAATTTCAAAAGAAAAAGGGCCTGTTTTAGTCATTTAATTTTTATGCTTACATTTACAAGAACCCCCCCCCCCCCCCCTTCCTGGCTCCAATCTGTTGCTGCCACCTGCTACTTTCTTCCTCCCTTTAGGCCCCGATCTGCTGCCGCCTCCTTGCTGTCTCTCTCTTGGGGTGCAATCTGCTGCTGCAGTCAGTGCTGCTTCCTTTCCCCTGGGGCTCTAGCTGCTGCTATGGCCTTCCTCCTCCATTTTCTTCCACTTACAGGGTGCTATGTCCTCTTCTCCAGCCCCAATCTACATTCAACTGCCTCCTCCTTTTCCTCCACTGTACTGATTTTGATTGGAATTATCATGTTGTTTCTTTTCCATGTTCCATTGTTCTTCTCCATTGTTCTATTCCCTTAACGACACTTTAACTTTGTTTTCGCATAACCACTCACAATGTAATCCATAACCGAGTTGTAACAAACTGTAGTTCCACCATTCACATGTATTGTAAGCCACACTGAACCCGCAAATAGGTGGGAAAATGTGGGATACAAATGCAATAAATAAATAAATAAATGCTTGAGTTAAGATCAGGCCCATCATCATTATCTGTTAACTGTACTACCTGAACCACCCTGGTGTTATCTACTAAGGCAACCAGAAACACACTGAAAATAAATAATTTAGCAACACAGCTCACCAGAGGATATTTAATAGCAGTATCACATGCTTTCCTTGAAATATAAAGCCTGCAGATTATGTTTCTACTATGTTCATCTCATATATGGTTCTCTTCCCCAGTTGTTTGTATTGTAACAAAACTTGTATAAGCACATCTCTTCCATAATAAACCTCACAGCAACACCCACGTTAAATTTTCTTTGGGCAAAAAAAAACCCAACAAAACAAAAACAAAGCAGAAAAATGAATTCCATCATACGGGGACAACTGTCAAATGCTTGAGGGTAGCTACAAATTTCCACAAGTATTTTCACCAGCAGACTTTTTGTCATTCATCAAAGGCAAAGCACACACACACTTCCCTTTGAGAACTCCTAAATAACTAGGAGATTTGCACCTATTTTCACTGTGGGTACTTCTTCATTACAAAATATGCAATTCAGAAAATATGATTACTGTTTCCCCTGCCTCCCTACTTTTTTCCTGTGTTAAAATTACAACTGGGTTTTCCCGCTTTGTCCATTCTGGAGATCCGACAGCTAAAATATAGCTTTCTTGGAAAACACAAAGCAGAAAAATAAATTCCATATTAGTTCCTTCCCAGCTTGGTATGTTCTAGAAACTTTTGCGTTCCTTACCACACATGTGCACCTCCTTCCACCTGCAGCCGTCATGCCAGACCATCTCAGTCTCTTATTTAGCTTGAGTAGAATACAACTCCCTGGAAAGGAAAGAGGGTAACTAAAGACTGATACCAAGCTGTCCATGGAGAACAGCTGCTACATCTGTTGTGTTCTCTAACACATAACTTTATCTAGCAAAAGGGTGGGCAATTTCAGGCATAAATGACTCTTTGAGAATTGCTCTCCAAGAAAACGGCATCTTGACAGCAGAGTGAAAAATGTATACAAAACATTGCTTTCCTTTGTCTTGCCTGGTAAAGCCCTTATTTATATATGTGCTTTGTATCAGAATGTGATGGAGAGTATAGGGCTTCCCCTGACAGCACTCCCTCTCAGAACAACATTAAATCCTGCAGTACAGAGCAGAGAGGGCACGTATCAGTCATGGCAGAGCAGGGAGGGCAATGGTTCAGGCAGTCAGATAGAACCACAGATCACAGTCAGATCAGAGAGACCCAGGGAAAAGAAAGCAGCCCTCCAGGCTACGACTTCACCACATATGTGTAAGTGGCAGAAGCTTGATTCAGGTAGACCAAGTCTTATCTTGTAACTTTGTGAAAACTCTAATCCTGGAGGCCAGGCCAGAGCCAGGCCTGGTTTGATTTACTTGGAATCCTGGCTGTGGGGTACCGCAGGAATCCCCACTGTCTTAAATTTTTAAAGTTTTTTGGGGGAAAGAGCTTAAAGTGTTAGTTCTATTTTATTTATCTATACGGATGATGTCCTGACCATTTTTCCATTAACCGACACTACTCAAGGTCTTTTTAATATGATGAATGATTGTTTTCGAATTATCTCTGACTGGATGGCTATTCATCATTTGAAACTTAACTCTGACAAGACAATACTATTGTGGTGAACGGTAAATCTTTTTCCATTCCAGTCAATCATCCTATATTAAATGGTCAAACTATAAAACTTACAAACCGAGGTTCATGGTTTGAGCATCTGGGTAGATTACTCGCTTTGAGAGGTGACGACCAAATCAAACGTTTATCTTCTTCCTGTATTTTCTCTCCTTTGTATGCTTTACAGATACATTCTTTCTTCTCATTAGATGATTTGCAAACAAATTATACATACCTTAATCTTCCAAAATTGATTACCGTAACTCTTGTACTCAGGACTGACTAAAACTTCTATTTCTAGGTTACAGTTATTACAAAACACTGCAGCAAGAATTCTACTTCATAAATCCAAATTCTACAGAAGTACACTGTTGCTCAAATCCTTACACTGGCTTCCTATAATTGCTAGAATAGATTTTAAAACCTTGTGTTTGGTTTATAAAATTATCAATGGAAATTGAACTGAATATTTGAGCTCTAATTTCACTTAATCAAAAGTCTAACAAATCTATTCACAAAAATAAACTCGTAGTTCTTTCAGTTCATTCTTTAATGCTCAAATCATCATGCAAAAAACTGTTTCAGTTTACTGTCCGTTTCATCTTGGAATGACTACATGAGATTTCGATGATCTTTAAATTTTGGCTTTTTTCAAAGTATTAAAATAATTATGGAAATGTTCAGCTCTGTTAGTGAGGATAATACTGCACAGTGGGTTGATTTGTTATTTACTTTTGTAACAATTTCTTGATACTATTTGTAAATAGTCTAGAGCAGGCCACATTTTATATTCTGTAACATTCAGTGTGGCCAAAACATGTAGGTCGTATTTTGCTGCATCCAATACTGGCAAATTAGGACAGCGCATTGTCACCCTCCCCAGCCTTCATCCAGTCAGTCTCTCTGTCTCCTCTCTCATATAGGTACTCCACCCCCCATTTTTCCCCTCACCTGGCTCCAGCTGCAGAGAGATAACAGCAGGATTCATGCTTCTCCACTGTGACACAGCTCTCTGCAAGCTTACAGCTGTGTGGTGCTGAAAGTCTGGTTGGTCTCACGGTTTCAGGTTCACAAGATTTGAACCTGCAAGACCAACCTGGATTTCTGATACCACATGGTTTAAGTTTACAGAGAGCTGAGCTGTGGCAGGGAAACAGCAATCCTGCTGTAAGCACCACAAGAACTTGTCATGAGGGCCAGAAACAGAAAAAAAGAACTTGGTGGGCCAGATTCTAGCCCACGGGTCATAGATTGACAAGCCTGGTCTAGAGCTAGTAGTGAGGGTGGTATATAAAAAAGTATATATGTTATGTTACTTGGAGACAAAGACTAGTGCACACAGACTATGGCCCTGTCAGGGACAGGCCCACAGGAGGATTATACTTGAATCCAAGAGACTTTTTATTCTCAGTTAAAACCAGTGAAAGGAACAGGCTTAGCACTTAAATATTAATAAAGTGTTTTTTGTCTTGCATTCAACCCTCTGAATGGCTGTGTCTGTTAAGGCTTGTGTTCAACCCCTCGCTCACCTTACTATTGGGAGGTATCTGCTCATTTATGTTGCTGGTCTTGCAGTCTACATGTGCCTGAGCTTGAGTGAGATTTACTCTTTTTTGCATTGTCGGCCAAGTTTCTCACTTTAGCCAGGTGGGGCTTGCTGCCTTACTCGGCATAACGAAAAAGAGTCTCTTCCTGCTGGCTGGACTCACTGCTCAACTGACACCCAGGCACTGCACTAGGTAAGGAGCTGGTTGATAAGAACCAAATGGGAGCTGCAGTACCATCCACCATCAGCTGGAGACACAAATACTTAATGTTCTAGGACTGCACAATGCCCTTTAGGGGCCAAACCACACAGAACTACTTTCTTTTTATGTCTCCATCTGCTGGTGTGCGTATACAACAATCTCACTGGTCTAGACTGGTCTGGGAGGGACAAAAAGGAAAGGACTGGTTAATGCTGCAGCATTGTGTCAAGCAAAGAAGTGCTTCATCTGTTCATCAAATCTCCTCAACCAGCTGTCTCCTCAAAGACTACCATCGACAAAGGTGTAGGGAAAGCAGTAGGAATGGCTATGTTCTCCTGAATCACCTGTGGAATATCATCTACTCTGTTGGTTTGCTTCAGAGACATTGTGCCACCCATTCCTGGTTGTATATGGCTTTGCTATCCAACTGAGAAGTTCTGCAGTGCGCATTATCCCTGCCCTCTCAGTGTCATCATCAGTACTCGCCTGGTTCAAGGAAAAAAAGCGCATCTTTACCTGAAGGATTTCTGCCTGTTTGTTTACCATCTACTCTGTTGGTTGCCTGTCACGACTGTGGTCGTGACCTCACTTCGGCTCACCTTGTTTTCTGGTGGTCAGCCTCAGAGGCGACTCCCCAGATTGTTTTCTCCTTGCATTGTTGCCTCTGCTACCACTTCTGGTTTCAAGCCTCACTCTGGTGTTCAGTGTGTTTCAAGCCTCCTTCCTGTAGTCATGACATTCAGTCAGGGCCTTTGCATCTTCAAAGGTCTCCAGGTTTTCATATGTGCTGTTTAGCACTTCTACCTTGTTTCTTGCTTGCTTGTTTGCCTGCCTGTGTGCTAGAGTTAGCATTTCTGTCTTGATTTTTGCTTGTTTTGCCTGTGTGCTAGGGTTAGCATTTCTGTCTTTATTTTTGCCTGTTTTGCTAAGGTTAGCACTTCTGTCTTGATTTTGCTTGTTGTCTGTGTGCCTGGCTGGCACTTCTGCTGTGTCCCTTGCTTGTTTGCTGGTGTAGCTCTTTTGCCTTGTCTGCATTGCCTTGTATTCTACCTTGTTCACTTGTTTATATGCTTGTGTGAGCTTAGGCTTGCCTTTTGCTTTCTAGTGGGTTCCAGTGCAACCTTTGCTGCTTGTGTGTGTTCAGCCTTCTTGTGTTTATTCTTTTCTTATTAGGCCTCTGCCTGTGTGTACATGCCTTCTCTTTTGCCTCTTGCCATTGTTCTTGGGTTCCAGTTCGGCCTTGCAGCCGTATGAGGATTCTGGTGTTTACGGGTTCCAGTTTGGCCTTGTGGCCCATTTGAGTGTCTTTGTTCTAGCTTTACTTGGTTCTGCTCCTGTGTACCTTGCTCCTGCCTAGCTAAGCTCTGCTCCTATGTACCCTGTTCCTGCCTAGCCCTGCTCCTGTCTACCCTGTTCCTGCCTAGCCAAGCTCTGTTTCCTGTGTACCCTTTTCTTGCCTAGCCAAGTGCTGTTTCTTTGTAGTTGCCTGTGTGCTTACTGCACCTTCTGGTCTGTTCCTGCCTGTGTGCTTCTGCACTTCTGGTCTGTTCCAGTCTTGCCTGTTCAGTCCAGTCTAGTGCCAGTCCTGTTTGGGTGGTTCAACTACAAGAGTTCACGTTTTCTCTGAGTCGGTGACATTGCCATCAGAGACATTTGTGCCATCTATTCCTGGTTGTGTTTGACATTGTTATTCGGCTGGGGAAGTTGTGTGTGCCAGCATTAGCCCCAACTCCTCAGTGTCATCATCAGTACCTGCCTGATCCCAAGGATAAAAAGCATGCTAGTACCTGTGGCGCGTTGCTGGACTGACATTGGATGCCAGTAGTTATGTATTAAATTTAAATTATGATGTTTGGTATTTAAGACATTATGTGGAGATGTGCCTGATAATTTTCCTTTGCTGATTGGTTTGTTGGGTGGTCAGTTTGGAAGCCGTAATTATAAAAGTTAGATCCTATCTTTCCATCTGTTAAGGTATTAATATAGCAGGTACACCAGGAGTCTTATTACCCTGTGGTTGAGATTTGGAATTTACTGCGCTTATTATATCCGCCAAAGTTCATCTTATAATATTTTCAGAAGACATAGTTTATAGATAATTTTTTGCAACTAGACACCCAGGCACTGCATCAGGTCAGGATAAAGCACCAAATGGGAGCTGCAGTACCATCCACCATCAGCTACTACCACAAATCATTTCTATACGCTACCAGTCATACGGCAGCGCTTCACAGTTGGAGACATACTGAACTTTCAAGGACTGCACAAATGCCTTTAGGAGTCAAACCACACAGAACTACTTTCTTTTATGTCTCCACCCACTGGTGGGCATACACAACAATCTCATTGGTCTGGACTGGTCTGAGAGGGACCAAAAAGGAAGGACTGGTTGGAGGCTGCAAGCATTGCATCAAGCAAAGAAGCCTTCCATCTGTTCATCGAATCTCCTCAACAGCTGCTCCTCAAGGGCTCCTCAAAGGCTACCATCAACAAAGGTGTAGGGAAAGCAGTAAGAATGGCTATGTTCTCCTGAATCACCTGCGGAATATCGTCGTCAGGCCCTTGAAGTTGCTACACCCCCTTCCAATACAGAAGATGATGAGTGGTCTTCACATCAGGGATGTTTTGGAGGACACCAATGACCTCAGCTCTTCAGTGCTTGTCGCCCTCACTCTAATGAGGTGCAATTTTGATACAGTCCAGCCTCTGCCTGACATTCAGCATCATGAGCCCTCAGTATCGGTCAAGGACAAATCCTTCCTCTTCTTCAAACGGGACTCGGAATGACTAGTCCCAATAGTCTGATTTTGTGAGTTCAGCAGTGCACTTTCAGTGTTAATGCATCCCCAACATTCATGCAGCTCCAGGACTCATGGAAACCAATCAATGCTTCTAATGCTGAAATTGAAGAATTGGTTTCAGCACAATAAATGCTTGTGATGCTTTTCTTGACTATAAAGACCACTCTTTAACACAATTTACCGAGGGCTCCTTTTACAAAGTAGTGCTACGTGTGTTGAATGCAAAGAAGCCCATGGGAATTGAATAGTCTCTTCGTATTCAGTGCGCAGCTCATCGGTAGCGTCATTTGTAAAAGGAGCCCAAAGAGAGGGATCATGAACAGGCCTCAGGCATTGCTGGCACCAATTATGGGTATCCAAGATGGATATGGTCCTGTTACACCAGGTTCACGTTTTAAAGCTGATAGGTTGTTTTCCTAGGACATCTCATCCAAAATAAATTGCCGCTATGAATCAAATGACTCTGTTTGAAATTAAATATCCTGACCTGCCTGAGGTCTTTAAACCAAGGCATAAACCACTATGTGAAAAAAAAAAACACAAAATAAAGGAAAGTTGAAGACAACCAAAAAACCTAGCTAAGATGTTACTGGGTAAAAGGTTAAAAGAGTTACTGCACGACATTCAGAGGACACAAGAAAAAAAAAAACCTTATGAAATGCCAACTTAGTGAAAATGGTCATTTTGAGGCAAGCTCCAATGACATGCATCTGACCCTGTTCCATGGAAAGATGAAGACCAAAGTGGTCCCACATGACAGTGGTCGACAGGAAGTGGCATGTGTGTTTGGTGAAGTAACTCAAATAGATACTAATCTGAAGAAACATTTCCACATGGGCTTCATCAGTAACATCATCCATGATACAAGGACTTGTATCCTGCTTGTCCTCAGAGAAATCAGGTTTCTCCAGGACCAGTATTGGCTGTTAGAAGTTCTATAACAAGACAATACCACTGCACTGTTGATTGTTTCCCTATCATACAGCCAATGGTCCATGGTTTGAAAGACTGAGGCATATTTCAGACACAAAACCATCCCCCCAATATTCAGCACACAGCATTTTTTAAGTGCTGACTGCCACAGGCTTTTTACACCCAGACAGTTGGCACTGATATCCGGATACCAGCCAGAGCTGAGTATCTGGGTATAAAACTTGAGCACCACTATTTATCCAGGTGCCGGCAACATTCAGACTGGTACCCACATAAGTAACTGGATAAATAGGATAGCCTTTTTGTTGTCTAACTTTATCCAGGCAGTTATCCTGTTAGAGGACTGAATATTGCTGCTAACCAGGTAAGTGCCAACTCTGCACAGGCTTCGCCCTGGCACTACCTGGATAGTGCTGAGGCAGAAATGCTGCTGAAAATATAGGTATGGACCCCGGTAAGCAGGCCTTATCCAGGTGGGTACCATTCCTATCTGAATAACTCCCATTGAGCATTGACTCCAAAGTGTACAAACATGCCACCCCTAGGTGTCTGCTAATTCCGATTGAGAGGGCAATTTAACTTGAAGAGTTTGTACCTGCAAGCCTGCAACTTTATTTCAAAGGGAAAATCCATGCTGAGGGTTCCTCAGAAAATCTAAATTTTAAAGCAGGTGGAACATATATGCAGGAAAATGCACACAGGCATTTCAAAAAGAAATCACTGAGTACTTTCCCTCCCTTGAACTAAATGTCACTTTTTTCAAGTGGGCAACAGTATGCTTGCTACTTGTACTCCTACTTGAGAGGGGAGGGTGCAGATTTCAAAGGAGCTTTTTAAGCAGGTAATATGCATTTATTTGTGTGAAGGTTTAAAAAAATTAGGCCCCCAACTCCCAAACCACAAGCTGAAAATCTAAACTCACTGTCCTGCTTCAGGATACATATGCATAAGTAATTCAGAGAAAAGCACTGTAGGACCTTTTTGCTTTGATCTGAAATTGTGCAAGACCCACAAATTCATTCACTCAGATGCTGGGAATACTCACAATCTATTCATTAACAGGACCGCACAAAAATTAGGAGGAGAAACCTCCAAAATCCACAAGTACCTTAGCAAGCAACTCTGTTAGCCCCACACGGAGTTTTGTCAGACTCTGCTGCTTCTAGGCCCTTCTCCCTAAGATCATCAGTGAGGGCTTCTGTGGATAGTCCCTGCTGTTCCAGTTTTATCAGCACCCGGTTTACAGCACATAATGCAGCCTCTCGGCAAAGAGCCATCAGGTCAGCACCCACGTAACCTGGAGTCATATGTGCCAAGTGATGGAAATCAAAGGAGTCGGGGAGCTTAAGCTTCTACAAAGCGTCTGCAGAATGCTGGACAAAAAATAAAAAGTAAATAAATAACAAACAAGCACAAAGTGGGAAAAAGATGCCATTATTTCCTGGAAGCAAATTACTTTAATCCACAAGAGACAACTATAATGGTAATAAATCTCACGTTATCTTTTCATGGAAATACACCACTTTCTTCTAGTGATGTAGATGATGGTACGTAATGGCCCAATTTGTCCAGCCAGTCTGCCCAGTTGTCTCTCTCTGGTTTGAACCTAACTTCCCATACATACACCAACAGTAGCAAACCCCTCTCCCCCCCCCCCCCCCAACCGTCTTTTACTCAGCCTCTCAGCCCTGGTCTTACCACTGCTCATTATATGTCTCCAAAACATACCCCAAAGTGCATCATTATGCTGCCCAGGTATCAACCATCCCACCCCACCAAAGTACCACTTCCTACATCCCCTGAGCCAGAGCACAGTGCTATTTGCGCCACTATCCTGTGATGCGCTAACTGGTCAGTCCTTTTCTGCATTGAATCATTTCCATGGCATTCACATAATAGCAGACATCTGTCTGGTCTGTCTATTCTGGCTTTGGATAGCTTCCAGGAAAGACCAACCAACTTTCATGGATAGCAAAATGTTGAGTATCCAATGCACAAATCCAGAATGCAATGGCTGACTATTGGGCCACTCAAGGTGTTTGTTTATTTATTTGTAAAGCAATGACCAAACTGACAGGCAATTGCACCAATGACAGACAAAGTAACAACTGGACTGAGATGCTGGAGACTGCCAGACACACATCCATTAATGAGGAGAAAAGAGTCAGTGGATTTAGTTAACTGATTTAAGGCACAGTAAGATGTGCAACAGGCACTACAAATATCATCCAGGACTGGATCACCAAAGATGAGGGCTACAGGAAGTTGTCCTTATACTCTCATATAACGAGAACATTCAGTAATTACAATTCAAATAAAAGAAAATAATATATTTTTTATTGGACTAACTTAATACATTTTTGAAGGTAGCCCTTCGTCATCAGATCAAAAATAAACAAATGCTAATAACAGTATATATAAGTGAAACATCCAAGCATTTCAGTGACAGTCTCACAGGATGAGGGTGGGGTGGGTTAGGTGAGAGACAGGAAGTGCCTGGTGGATAAGTGACAGGGAGATATGCATGGTGATAAGAGGGTGACAAAGCAGCAGAATTTTACGGTTTATAATGGGCTTTTGTGGGGGGAAATCTTGCCTGACCAATTTACTTCAATTCTTTGAAGGAGTAAACAAACATGTGGACAAAGGGGAGCCAGTTGATATTGTGTATCTGGATTTTCAAAAGGCGTTTGACAAGGTACCTCATGAAAGGCTACAGAGGAAATTGGAGGGTCATGGGATAGGAGGAAATGTCCTATTGTGGATTAAAAACTGGTTGAAGGATAGGAAACAGAGAGTGGGGTTAAATGGGCAGTATTCACAATGGAGAAGGGTAGTTAGTGGGGTTCCTCAGGGGTCTGTGCTAGGACTGCTGCTTTTTAATATATTTATAAATGATTTAGAGATGGGAGTAACTAGTGAGGTATTAAATTTGCTGATGACACAAAGTTATTCAAAGGCGTTAACTCACGACAGCATTGTGAAAAATTACAGAAGGACCTTACGAGACTGGGCGGCTAAATGGCAGATGACGTTTAATGTGAGCAAGTGCAAGGTGATGCATGTGGGGAAAAAAAGAACCCGAATTATAGCTACGTCATGCAAGGTTCCACATTAGGAGTTATGGACCAAGAAAGGAATCTGGGTGTCGTCGTCGATAATACACTGAAACATTCTGCTCAGTGTGCTGCTGCGGCTAGGAAAGCGAATAGAATGTTGGGTATTATTAGGAAAGGTATGGAAAACAGGTGCGAGGATGTCATAATGCCGTTATATCGGTCCATGGTGCGACCGCAACTTGAGTATTGTGTTCAATTCTGGTTGCCGCATCTCAAGAAAGATATAGCAGAATTGGAAAAGGTGAAGCGAAGGGCGACTAAAATGATAGCGGGGATGGGATGACTTCCCTATGAGGAAAGACTAAGGAGTCTAGGGCTTCTCAGCTTGGAGAAGAGACGGCTGAGGGGAGAAATGATAGAGGTATATAAAATAATGAGTGGAGTGGAACAGGTGGATGTGAAGCGTCTGTTCACGCTTTCCAAAAATACTAAGACTAGGGGCATGCGAGGAAACTACAGTGTAGTAAATTTAAAACAAATAGGAGAAACTTTTTCTTCACCCAACGCATAATTAAACTCTGGAATTTGTTGCCAGAGAACGTGGTGAAGGCGGTTAAGCTTGACAGAGTTTAAAAAGGGGTTAGACGGTTTCCAAAAGGACAAGTCCATAAACCAACCTAAATGGGAAAAATCCACAATTCCAGAAATAACATGTATAGAATGTTTGTACGTTGGTAAGCTTGCCAGGTGCCCTTGGCCTGGATTGGCCGCTGTCGTGGACAGGATGCTGGGCTCGATGGACCCTTGGTCTTTTCCCAGTGTGGCATTACTTATGTACTAGAAAACCCAGATCCTTGTTAAGTCCTATCTGGTGGGTGTAAAAAATATTTAATCATTCTGACTTCAAAGGTCTTACGTTCCTATATTGTCTTAAAGTTCCTTTTAGTATTCTCACCATAAAATAATTCATACAGTGTTCTGGTTTTGTAAAGTGCTGACCCACAGAGGTGACATCATGGTTGGCACTGGCATTTTTCATATGATGTCTATGTAAATTAAATCTCTTCTTTAGCACCGGCTTGTTTCTCCAATATAGCACCCTTCATCACACTTTTTACACTGAGGGCCAGATGCACTAAACTTAACGAGCCATTAACGAGCAAGTAGTAAACCGTGGCATGCACAAAAGGCTTCTCCGATCCATTTTCCGATCACGGTAGCAGCTAACGAAAACTGAATGCAGATGAGCAAATTAGTACCTCAATGTGTATAAATCGTATTGTAATGAGATGCACTACCGTTTTCCGATTGCCTAACCGTGGAAATCTAACGGGAGGTCTTTACCTCTTGTTGGGGCTGCGCAGGATTTTATTCGCCTCTAAAAACTTCTATAAATTTAACAACAACAAAAAAAAAAATCGGGGAAAAAAACGTCCAACTGCTCGTCAGGGCCGTCCCTTCTAAAGTGCCTAACATGGATGTCCTTTACTAAAAAAGGACGGCCCTGACGAACACTTGGACGTTTTCCCCCCAGATTTTTTGTGATGGGTGCGAGGACGTCCAAATCAAAAAAAACTATTGGGACGTCTCTTTCGATATGCCCCACCTCCAGGTCTCTCTCAGCCAATCACAGCGCGTTTAGCTGACAGCTAAATGCGCTGTGATTGGCTGAGAGAGACCTGGAGGAGGGGCATCAGACGTGCTGCTAACACCCCGGTGCAAGGCGGCCGGAGCAGAAGCCGCCGATAGCTGCCAGGTATGAGTTTGATGACACGGTGTGGAGGGGTTGAGAGGTCTGAACTGCGGACAAGGAGAAAAAGTAGACGACGTGAAGATCGGTTTCCCCGAACCCCGGCTTACAGATATAGTTTGTTCGCCTGCGGGTGCCTTACAGGGAGAGAAGGTGTGCCTCGGCAGAGAAGTCCTTTTTTTTTTGTTTGTTTTTTTTATGATGGGCGTCCATAAAGGACGACCTTGGCATGCGCAGAGCAGCCAGCATAATGCTTTGCTGCTCTGCGCATGCTTTACCGGCCGACTGGCTTCTGAGGGAATAGAGAATGCAAGTGAGCTACAACGAGCAGCTCATTTGCATTCCATATCCTTGATGCATGGCTGTTCCTACCGATTCGCTATGGAATCGGTAAGGGAGGGCTCTTCCGAGGACCTTAGTGCTCTGGCCCTGAATGTATATACCACATTGGAAGAAGAGAATGTGAAGGATTCTTTTATGTTGGATATTTTTCTTTTGTGAATGACTTTGGGATCCTGTGAAATGTTTTGGCATATTTTGCAGCCGGATATATTGCAAGGATGTGTGCCACTCTCTTCTTCTTGAGTCTCTATTGGGAGCTTGCTTCTCACTAGCTTGTGTTTTAAGTTGGGTGGCTGCACAAGGCCAGCACTGGTGGGGATGGGAATATCTCTTTCAGTAATTCATTCCTCCTGGAGTAGTGGATGTAGATCCTTTTATGATTTTTCTCAATTTTTCTAGCTCTTGGTTGTATGTCACTACAAGGGGGATTCTGTCTGTGGCTTTCTTTTCCTTGTACTGTAGCAGATTTTCCCTGAGTGTTTGAGGGAGGAGGCAACATTCTTTGAGATTATTTTGGGGATGTAGCCTTTTTGCTTGAAGGATTCAGTCAGGATTTTGAGGTGTCTATCTCTGTCCTCTGGGTCAGGGCAGATACGGTGGTATCTTGTGGCTTGGCTATGAATAATGGATTTTTTTTATGTGAAGGGTGGAAGCTGGAGTTGAGGAGGTAGCTGCATTTGTCTGTGGGTTTCTTTGTATATAGATGTTTGTATACAGCCATTGCTGATTGAAACTGTGGTGTCCAAAAAATTGACTTTCTGGGGAGTAGTCAATTTTGAATCTGATTGTAGGATGGTATGTATTGAAAGAACTGTAAAATTATTTTTAGAGTTTCTTCTCCCTCAGTTCAAATCACAAAAATGTCATCGATATACCGTATTTTAGGGGTGTGGTCTGATATGTATTCAAAAATGTCTCTTCCAGTTCAGCCATAAAGAGTTTAGCATACTGGGGTGCTGTCTTGGTGCCATGATTTGTAGACAGATATCGTTAAAGCGGAAATCGTTGTAAGTTAGAATAAATTTGATTAGTTTTGTAATAGTTTTCGGGTGAGTATTGATGGTCCAGGGTGGATGTTTTTAGGAGTTTCTCACATGCAGCTATGCCATCTGCATGGGGAATGTTGCTGTATAGTGATTCTACATCTACTGTGACCAGAAGGGTACCAGTGGTAACTGCTTGATATTTTTTTAATTTATTCAGAAAGTCTGTAGTGTCTTGCATGAAGCTGTATGTCTTGTGCAAGAAAGGTTTCAGAATCCCCTCTATAAGTCCAGATATTTCCTCCATGAGTGTGCCAATACCAGGTAAGATTGGTCTGCCAGGGTTTCCAGGTTTGTGGATTTGGGGTAGCACGTAGAATGGTATGGGCTCTGTACAACAATAAGCCAGAAATGGGAAACAGACAATTACAGCAGAAGAAATGTGCAAATAACGTTACACATCATGGCACAGTATGCTACTTAAGTCAGCACAATACACATTAAAACACTTAAACAGATAGCACAGGGTGTAAGCAGAGGTGGAACATCAGGGCTAACTCAAGTCAACTTTTGGTTCAGTACCTTCTCCCATCTACCTTTAAAAGCGATTTTCCCCTCCCGAGCACCAGCCCCGGCATCTTTCCTCTGCCCCATCTCGCCCTCGTGGAAACAGGAAGTTATATTAATGAGGCAAAATGAAGCAGAGGGAAGATGCCAGGGCTGGTGCAGGTAGCGTTAGGTGGAACACTGCTAGGGATTGGAAGGGGAAATCAGCCTTTAAAGGTAGACGTAGGGAGGGTGGCCTGGAAAGGAGGAGGGACATGGACCTCAGGAGGAAACAAATATGCTGGAGGTGTGGGATATGCTGCTGCTAGCTGAAGGAGCAGATATTGATCGCTGCAGGAGAAGCGTAAAGGAGTAGAGGTTGGCCGAAAGGACAATCAACACAGAAGATGGTGCTTTAAAAGATGCTTTATTTTCTGCTTGGACACAAACGAACCAAACACAGTCCGTGTTTCGGCGTTATAGAAGCCTGCCTCAGGGGTCACAACAGTGTTCTAAAAGACATACATAAGTGGTGCATACATGAATATTTGTATATAAAATTATATCTGCTGCAAGAGAGCAGGTGATGTAGGCTTTTGGTGCCCTTTAGGCTTGGCATCCTGAGCCAGTGCCTCACCTGGTCCATGCCTTGAGCCAGTTCCTGGTCGAACCATGTAGCTAGAATAACCGAAGTTGGACAGAGAATAAGGGCAAACGCACTTAAGGAAAACTTCATGTAGAGTCAAAAAGGTGTATGAAAATGATCCCTTCCTGACTAGGAGCAAGCCTGCATGTTTCATCAAACAAGGATTTTAAGTTAAAATCTGTTTATTAGCATAACCAATAAACGAACAAGAAACAACAAAACAAGTCAAGCAGCAGTGGGAACAATCATACATCAATCAAGCAAAAACAGAGGAGCTTTGTGTCTGATAGCCTCCCCTTAAAGGCAAACATCTGTTCCAAAACAAAGTCCACATCCCAACCATACAACCCCCTACACAAAAAATAAACTAATCATTTTTTTCATAAAAAATTCAAAGAATTCAAAATCAGACTGGGGGATCTGGGAGAAAGCGGAGGAGTAGTCTAGTGGTTAGTGCAGTGGACTTTGATCCTAGGGAACTGAGTTCGATTCCCACTGCAGCTCCTTGTGACTCTGGGCAGTCACTTACACCTCTATTGCCCCTGGTACAAAATAATACCTGATATATGTAAACCGCTTTGAATGGTAGTTGCAAAAACCTCAGAAAGGCGGTATATCAAGTCCCATTCCCTTTCCCTATATAATGACCCCACAAAGATAAGAAATGCTTTTTACATTTAAGGACACTCCCACCCTCTGCTTCTCCATCAACATAATATGGTGAAAAAAATTACACCAATTCCAAAACAAAGGACAGACACTCCCACCCTCTGCTTCTCCAACAACATAATATGGTGAAAACAATTACACCAATTTCGAAACAAAGGATGGTCAGGAATATTCCAGAGGGGTTGACTTGCGGATGAGCAGATGACCACTGTAGATAATAAACACAGTTATGCACCCTGGAGTAGAGTCAAAGGGCAAAGGCCATAAATCGTGAGGCCCAGGAATTTATGATCTGATATGATATCCTTACGGGCAAACAGGTCTGGGAAAGGAGGAAGCATAAACAAACCAGGACCTCATACAGAATCTTCAGCCAGCCAATAAACATAGGTCCGAAACCCATAACGCTCAAAACCTCCCATAAGTAGGACCACTCAACCCTGTCAAACGCTTTTTCAGCATCTGTTGTTAAAAGGGCAAATGGTATCCCCTGTTCCCCTGCCTCTCAGAGAAGACTAAGTGTACGCCTGATATTTATCAGCTACCTGCCGCTTTGGAACAAATCCTGATTGGTCAGTATGGACAAGCTGAGGGAGCACCCTACACATTCTGTCAGCCATAACCTTAGCCAAAATCTTGACATCAATATTAAGAAGAAATCGGCTGGTAGGAACCACACACCGTAGGATCTTTCCCTGGTTTTAAGATTACTGAGATTCCTGCCTCATGCATACTGGGAGGAAGTACCCCACCTGTGAAGCACGAGTTACCCACCCTCAGAAGCAGGGAAACCAATTCCACAGAATAGATCTTATAAAATTTTGTGGTATACCCATCCAATCCCGGGGATTTCCCCCCCTTAAGTCCTTTAATCACTCCCAGAACCTCTTGCATCGTTATCAGGGCCTCCAGACCATCCCTCTCACCTTCCGCTAAGCCCTTCAGCCCACCCCCATTTAGATAATCACGAATCTTGGACAATGGTGCCTCCTCTCCTCTAGCATAGAGGCTGGTATAGAATTGCACAAACTGATCTCTAATCTCCCTGTCTTTGTAATACAAGACATCTCTCGGGCCCTTTAATTTTAGTTATGGTGTGCTGCATACGGCGCTTTTTAAGGTGCCGGGCCAGCATTCTTCCCACCTTATTGCTAAATTCATAAAATCTCTGTTGAATTAACCTCCTTTGAAATTCCATTTGTTCTATCTGCAGTTTTTGCATCTCTAGGCTGCAGGCCAGCAGCTGGGATAGTACCTCAGAACTTCCTCTCTCCTGATGTCTAGACTCCAGTTGTGCCAATTTGATATGAAGCCCTAATTCCTTAGTGTTTCTCTCTCTCTTACGCCTTGCCCCCCACTTAATCAGATGGCCTTGAACTACCGCCCTGATTGCATCCCAAAGGATGCCCTCAGACACTTCCCCGGTATCATTAATTGCTACATAAGTTTTGATCACCTCTTGAATTTCCTGGCCAATCTTTGTATCCCCCAGCACCAATTTGTTCAGCCTCCAAAATGACTGACGTATCTCTCCATGCAAACCCCTTAAGTTAACCCACACTGGAGCATGATCCGAAGCATGGATACTATCAATCTCTGCCTCCTGTACCTGATCCCACAGGGTTCGATCACACTAAATTGCATCTAATCTTGTGTACGTTTAGTGTGCATGGGAGTAGAAAGAGTATGAATGCTGGCCCGGATGATGAAGTCTCCAAACATCAAGGAGACCATGATCCTTTACCAAATGCAATAACTCGCCCCCTCCCTCGAGTGATCCAAGGAGGTCAAAGTTAAATTAAAAATCACCCCCCCCCCCCCCAGGACCACATTCCCTGATAGAAAATGCAAGAGATCCTCCCTTAAGCTCTCAAAGAATTCTCCCTGCCCAGCATTTGGGGCATAGATATTAACAAAAGTAACCAGCTCATCGTTTAGGCACCTCTTAACCACTAAGCATCTCCCACTAACATCCAAAAAAGCACTCTCTTTAGAGAAAGATATCCCTGATTTTATATATATCGCTAAGCCTCCCGTTTTCCCCCCTCTTGGAGCAGCATGTGTTTAACATTCACTGTACTCCTTACGGCGTATTAGTGAGGTATCCTGTTTCCTCACATGGGTTTCTTGGAGCATAACCACGTCCCAATTAAGCCGTCGCAGCTCTCAAAAAATAATACTTCTTTTCTCTGGGTCATTCAAACCATTAACATTCCACGATCCTACCCGCAACCACTCCCTACCACCCTTCTCCTCCCTTCCCCCACCCCTACCTCCCTTCTCTCCCCCCTCTTCCCTCCTCTTGCCCCCTCCCTCCCTTTATTCCCAGTCAACTGGCCACTGTTAGAACCCGCCAGTGAACTCGCTGGGGAAGTGCGCCACCGCCAGAGTGCAGTGCACTGTGTAATACCTAATGCTCATCCTGACCGCCAATTACTGCATAATTCACCCACGCTGTATTAATCATCTCACACTTCCACACATCACATCCTTCACCACTCAAACAAGAAGACATCAAACCTCCCCCCCACCCCCCCCCCCCCCCCCCACACACAACAAGTCACCCTGACTCATTTTTCCTGCTAGATGTTCTGGAACTTCACAGGATCCCTGTGTCACAAAGTAGCTCAAAGTCCCAGATTACTCAGGTCGTATCATTTGTCTCCAGCCGAGACCCTCTGCCTCCACCACCTCGAACCTTCTGCCACGCTGACCTCGGATTAGTACGCGACCCTTGTACTTGACTTGCCGCAGCCGACGCAGGAAGATCCGGACTACCCATCTCCGAAAGGGACCGCCAGGCCTCCACTGTAGTTTGGGCTCTGCACGTCTGGGTCCCCACCGTTACTTGCAATACAAAGAGGAATAACCACCTGTACCTCAAACCCTCTTGCTGTAGATAGGTAGTGACCTCCCGCATTTATTTTCGGTGCTTTAATGTTGCCTTTGCTAGGTCCTGGAAGACCTTGATCTTGCAGTTGTTCCATTCCACTTCGCCTAAAGATCTCTCTTTTCCCCACACCTGTTCTTTCACACTGTAATCATGGAAACACGCAATAATGTCCCTAGGCAAAGAGTCTCTTTGGGGCCCCAAGCTTCTGTGAGTCCTATCCAGAGAAATGGATACCCCCCTCCTTCTCCCCCGATACGTTATCTCCAGATTTAAGGATAAAAGCACTAATGTCCTTTATCACCTGTTTGCAGTCTTTATAGGAAGCCTCTTCTGGTATCCCCTTAAAACGTAAATTGCAGCGCCTGGACCGGTTCTCTAGGTCCTCCAGGGCTGTCTGCAGCTCTATTCTGTTCTTGCATTCTGCTTTCAGCTCTGATTGTAACTTTTGCAAATCTTCTGCGACTCCATCCACGCTCTCCTCCGTCTGCTCTAAGCGGGTCCCAATCTCCCGGACCTCCACCCCAGCTCCAATACCGCCGCCTGAACGTCCTTCCTTACCGCAATCATCTCCACCTTTAATTCTTTGAACCATCGAGCTACATCTTGTTTTGTTAACTCCGCATCATCCGGGTCTGAGTCAGACTCCATCTCTGCCATATTGAAATGGAGAACCGCCGCCTTCTGCTGAGCGCCTGAGCTGCTAGCTCTCTTCGCCGTTGTAAATTTTTAAATTTATTTAACTTTCTCCACGCTGCCATCCCTCCTACAAACCGGAAGTTTCACAGTGAAGGTTTTCAATTGAAAATTTTAGGTTTTGAAGATTTCTACTCCCACTCCAGCGGAGCTAGGGAATCAGGCTGCCATTTCCCAGCAGTGACGTCACTTCCTCCTATATGTTTTTATATAAACAAAGTGTATTATGCAATTATGGGCAGCAAGTCAATATGATTAGTAGGCGCATTTGTGTTTAGTTGAGTTAATAAAGTGATGTATTTCAATCACTGTGTTTACTATCATTTGAAGTGGATGTTTGATCAAACTATATTACATTAAAGTAATTATTATCATGATTCAAACTAATGATTTATACATTATGCTGTATTTTTAGTACATTAGTAATATTGAGCACAAAATATTGGATTAGGTTCCCGGTTTTTAGTAGTTAAAATTTAATGCCAAGAAGTGCAGAGTGATGCACTTGGGGTGCAGAAACCCAAAAGAGAGATACCGAATAGGAGGGGAAAGATTAGTAACCTCGACTCAGGAGACCTTGAGGTGTTGGTGTCAGAGGATATGAAGGTGAAGAAACAATGTGACAAGGCAAGGGCTGTGGCCAGAAGGATGCTAGGCTGCATAGAGAGAGGGGTATAACCAGCAGAAGAAAGGAGGTGTTGATGCCCCTCTACAAGTTGGTGGTGAGGCCCCACTTGGAGTACTGTGTTCAGTTTTGGAGGCTCTATCTTGCGAAAGATGTAAAAAGACTGGAAGCGGTGCAAAGAAAAGCTACAAAAATGGTATGGAATTTGCATTGCAAACCGTACGAGAAAAGACTTGCCGACCGGAACATGTATACCTTGGAGGAAAGGAGAAACAGGGGTGATATGATACAGATGTTCAAATATTTGAAAGGTACTAATCTGTAAACAAACTTTTTCCAGAGACGGGAAGGTAGTAGAACTAGAGGACATGAATTGAGGTTGAAGGGGGGCAGAGTCAGGAGTAATGTCAGGAAGTATTTTTTCACGGAATGGATGGTAGATATGTGGAATGCCCTCCCGTGGGAGGTGGTGGAGATAAAAATAGTAATGGAATTCAAACATGCGTGGGATAAACACAAACGAAACCTGTTTAGAAGGAATGGATCTACAGAATCTTAGTGGAGATTGGGTGGCAATGCCGGTAATTGGGAAGCAAAACCAGTGCTGGGCAGACTTCTAAGGTCTACACCCTGATCATAATTGAACAGATATGGATGAGCTGGAGTGTAAATTTTAAGGGGCTTCAATGTTAGCTTCAGAACTTTTAGTACAAGAACAGTGCTGGGCAGACTTCTACAGTCTGTGCCCTGAGAACGGCAAGGATAAATCAAACTCGGGTATACATATAAAGTATCACATACCATGAAAAAATGAGTTTAACTTGTTGGGCAGACTGAATGGACCATTCAGATCTGTATCTGCTGTCGTTTACTATATTACTATGTAACTTGAAAACCTGAAAAGGAAGGAAGCTATCAAATCCTCAGATATGAAGTATGACTGACTGGAAGGCTCATAAATATATGGATAGTGAGTGTGCCAAGATATCTGTGCAGCAATTAGAGTCTGACAAAGCAATGAAACAAACACACTGTGATAACTGTGGCATTGTTTCTTTAAATGTATCTGGAAACAGCTCAGAAACAAAACTGTTTAAACGTACTTTCTTATTCCACTCCAAATGAATGAGAGAAAAATAAAAAAGGAATGAAGGTGGCCTGCCTCAGTTCTCATGATTTTCAATAAGTAGAATACAAAAGAACAATGAAAGGAGCTAGCTGGCCACAAGGGAAGCTGCCTGGACTTGCCCTCACTCTCAGCAGGAGTCAATGTGTCTGGCATGGCAGCTTCAGGGAAGCAAATAAAACCCTCTTAAGTGGTGTGGGAACAACTAGGTGAGGCCAGAAGTAGAGCAGAGCCCAATCATAGAGTGTATATGCTGCTCCTGTATGCTCTGAATACCTTTTATCAGGCATACCAAGTTGTGTATGTTTGTGTGTGTGTGTGGGGGGGGGGGGGGGGGTTGCACACAAATATCCCATTTTACAAAAAAGCCATACTGTTTGAAGAAGGGACAGCAGGATGGACGAGGAACACAAAAAGATAAATGCAAGTGGTCTTAGTGGTCAGACCCTAAAGTGAGATAAAAGCTTCATGAAAAGAATGCTGCTATAGTGTTTTATGAAGTTGAAAGGAGGACAATGTGTTTGCTGTGGAAGGTCTGGATTAGAAGCCATTGTGAAACAGCCACCTTTTCTAGTTTAAAGAACCTGGGAAGGAAGGTAAAATGATGTATCATACCTGATAATTTTCTTTCCCTTAATCATAGCCGATCAATTCATAGACTGGTGGGTTGTGTCCATCTACCAGCAGGTGGAGATAGAGAGCAATCTTTTGCCTCCCTATATGTGGTCATGTGCTGCCGGAAATTCCCCAGTATGTCGATATCAAAGCTCCATCCGCAGGACTCAGCACTTAGAGAATTACATCCACAAAGGGACACTCTGCCCAGCTCACCACCGCCGAAGCGGGGGAGGGGAAATATTCCAGTGCACCACCACCGAGGCGGTGGGCGGGAAACCACACCCGCCGACGCGGGGGGAACTGGCTTATCCTTCTACCGCAACCGCGGGAGGAGCTGGCTTACCCTAACACCGCCAAAGCGGGAGGGATACAAAGCTACCCTACAGCCGCACGAAGCGGGAGGGAGCGCCGGCATAATTTAGTCAATCCAGCCACCGCCGAAATGGGGGGAGAGGAAGCAGCAGCTCACTGTAACACAAAATCGTCTCAACTCAAAGAGACTTCAATTGGAAGAACTTCAACACGAAGTCCTCGTGAACAGGAAATGAAGACTGAACTTGAACCTGAAATATAACCAGAACACAAACAATACAGATATCTGGGAGGGGCTATGGATTGATCGGCTATGATTAAGGGAAAGAAAATTATCAGGTATGATACATAATTTTACCTTCCCTATCATCAAGCCGATCAATCCATAGACTGGTGGGATGTACCGAAGCAGTACTCACCCAGGGCGGGACATGGAAATCCCTGAATGCAACACTGAAGCCCCAAACTGGGCCTCGGCCCGAGCAGCCACATCCAAGCGGTAATGTCGTGAGAAGGTATGAGCCGACGACCAAGTAGCCGCTCTGCAAATCTCTTCCAAGGAGACAGATCTGGACTCCACCATCGAGGCTGCTTGTGCTCTAGTAGAGTGCGCCTTCAGCTGAATAGGCGGAATCTTCCCTGCCGCCACATAAGCTGACGCGATTGTCTCCTTGACCCAACGTGCCACTGTAGGCTTAGATGCCTGCAGACCCTTACGAGGGCCTGCGAACAGCACGAACAGATGATCCGACTTCCGGAAATCATTGGTCACTTCCAAGTATCTGATGATGACCCGTCTAACATCCAGGTATTTGAGCGCAGGATACTCCTCTGGGTAATCCTCCCTACGAAAGGAGGGTAGGTAAAGCTGCTGATTCACATGGAATCGAGAAACAATCTTGGGCAGGAAGGAAGGCACTGGGCGAATCGATACTCCTGCCTCAGTGAATCGCAGGAACGGTTCTCTACACGAGAGCGCCTGGAGCTCGGAAACTCTACTGGCTGATGTGATAGCCACCAGGAAGACTGCTTTCAATGTCAGGTCCTTCAGCGATGCCCTTGGCAAGGGCTCGAAGGGCGGCTTCTGCAAGGTCCGTAGTACCAGATTGAGATTCCACGTAGGCACTATCGAGTGCAGAGGGGGGGGGGGGTGCAGGTGATTAACTCCTTTGAGAAAGCGTACCACATCCGGCTGTAAAGCCAGGGAAGCCCCCTTCAGACGACCCCTGAAGCAAGCTAGAGCCGCCACCTGGAATTTCAGCGAACTGAGCGACAGGCCTTTCTCCAGCCCCTCTTGCAGGAACGCCAACACTGAAGATATTGGAGCAAAGGTGCGCCAAACCCTGCGTAAGTGGTGGAAGTAGAGCGCTTCCTAGCTCTCAACAAAGTGGCGATGACCTTGTCTGAGAAGCCCTTCTTCCTCAGCCGCTTCCGCTCAATAGCCAGGCCGTAAGACCAAAGGGGGAGGGATCCTCCATCACCACGGGACCCTGATGTACATAAGTACATAAGTAATGCCATACTGGGAAAAGACCAAGGGTCCATCGAGCCCAGCATCCTGTCCACAACAGCGGCCAATCCAGGCCAAGGGCACCTGGCAAGCTTACCAAACGTACAAACATTCTATACATGTTATTCCTGGGATTTTGGATTTTTCCAACCCCTTTTTAAACTCTGCTAAGCTAACCGCCTTCACCATATTTTCCGGCAATGAATTCCAGAGTTTAATTACATGTTGGGTGAAGAAAAATTTTCTTCGATTTGTTTTAAATTTACTACACTGTAGTTTAATCGCATGCCCCCTAGTCCTAGTATTTTTGGAAAGCGTGAACAGACGCTTCACATCCACCTGTTCCACTCTACTCATTATTTTATATACCTCTATCATGTCTCCCCTCAGCCGTCTCTTCTCCAAGCTGAATAGCCCTGGCCTCCTTAGTCTTTCTTCATAAGGAAGTCGTCCCATCCCCGCTATCATTTTAGTCGCCCTTCGCTGCACCTTTTCTAATTCTACTATATCTTTCTTGAGATGCGGCGACCAGAATTGAACACAATACTCAAGGTGCGGTCGCACCATGGAGCGATACAACGGCATTATAACATCCTCACACCTGTTTTCCATACCTTTCCTAATAATACCCAACATTCTATTTGCTTTCCTAGCCGCAGCAGCACACTGAGCAGAAGGTTTCAGTGTGTTATCGACGACGACACCCAGATCCCTTTCTTGGTCCGTAACTCCTAACGTGGAACCTTGCATGACGTAGCTATAATTCGGGTTCTTTTTTTCCCACATGCATCACCTTGCACTTGCTCACATTAAACGTCATCTGCCATTTAGCCGCCCAGTCTCCCAGTCTCGTAAGGTCCTCTTGTAATTTTTCACAATCCTGTCGCGAGTTAACGACTTTGAATAACTTTGTGTCATCAGCAAATTTAATTACCTCACTAGTTACTCCCATCTCTAAATCATTTATAAATATATTAAAAAGCAGCAGTCCTAGCACAGACCCCTGAGGAACCCCACTAACTACCCTTCTCCATTGTGAATACTGCCCATTTAACCCCACTCTCTGTTTCCTATCCTTCAACCAGTTTTTAATCCACAATAGGACATTTCCTCCTATCCCATGACCCTCCAATTTCCTCTGTAGCCTTTCATGAGGTACCTTGTAAAACGCCTTTTGAAAATCCAGATACACAATATCAACCGGCTCCCCTTTGTCCACATGTTTGTTTACTCCTTCAAAGAATTGAAGTAAATTGGTCAGGCAAGATTTCCCCACACAAAAGCCGTGCTGACTCGGTCTCAGTAATCCATGTCTCCATCCGGAAGTGCCGAACTTTCAAGGCCTGATTGACTCCCTTGAGGTTGAGAATAGGCCGAGCAGATCCTTCTTTCTTTGGCACCACAATGTAAATGGAGTAGCGCCCCTTGCCAAGCTGATCTACTGGCACCGGGGCCACCGCGTCCAGGCGGATCAGGTTGCTCAAAGTCTGCTGCACGGCAGCTGCTTTTACCTGAGACTTGCAAGGACAGTTTACAAACCCGTCTCTTAGGGGTCGGCAGAACTCTAGCTTTTAGCCGTCTCTGATGACCTCCAGAACCCAAGCGTCTGAAGTTACCCTGGTCCACTCGCCCAGAAACGAGGACAACCTTCCTCCTGTCTGCACTGGGCCATGGACCAGGTCCCCGTTATTGGGTACGCAACCCTGGGGGCGGGCCGGAGGACGAACCTCCGGGACGGCGGTCCCTACGAAAGGAATGCTGCTTGGGGGAGAAGTTCCGTTTGAAGGAAGCGGAGGCAGAGGAGGCCGACTTGCCCGGGCGATACCGACGGGCTTCCTGGAATCGGCCCTTAGAGGGACCAGGACGGGCACTGCCGGCCCGAGCCCTGACCTCCGGCAACCTCTTGCCCTTGGACGTGCCGAGCTCCGTCACGATCTTGTCCAGCTCGTCCCCAAAGAGCAGCTTGCCTTTAAAAGGCAACTTGGCTAGGCGAGATTTAGAGTCATGGTCAGCAGACCAGTGCTTAAGCCAGAGCCACCGCCGCGCAGAGACTGTCTGAGCCATGCCCTTGGCCGAGGCTCTCAAAACATCATACAGCAAGTCTGCCAAGTAGGCCAAACCCGACTCCAGGGTTGGCCATTCCGCCCTCCAGGAAGGGTCCGAGGGGGAAGCCCGCTGCAAAACAGTCAGGCACGCCCTAGCCACGTAGGAGCCGCAAATCGAGGCTTGCAAACTCAGAGCGGCCGCCTCAAAGGACGACTTTAAGGCCGCCTCCATTCTCCTGTCTTGGGCGTCCTTCAGGGCAGTGCCACCTTCCACCGGCAGTGTCATTTTCTTAGTCACGGCAGTGATTAAGGAATCTACCGTGGGCCAGACAAAGGCTTCCCGTTCCCCCTCAGGAAGGGGGTACAGACGGGACATAGCCCGGGCTACTTTCAGGCTCGCCTCAGGGGCATCCCATTGCGCTGAAAAGGTCTGCATGGCTTCATGAACGTGGAAGGTTCTAGGCGGGCGCTTCGTTCCCAGCAGAACCAGTAGAGGCTGAGAGAGAGCCTTCCTCTGGAGAGGCAATCTTCAAAATGCTCCAAAAGGGCGCCCAAAAAGGGCGACTCTACCTTCGATCCCCCCGCTTCCCCGCTAGGCGCACGAACGAGTTCCGGGGAGCGTCTTTTCGCGTCCTTGCCATCTGCGGCCATAGCCACATGGAGACCATTCGGGGAACTCCCTGCCCGCTAGTAAAAGGTAAAAATTACCCGCTTCTTGCTCCGAGCAGCGACGACTTGTTCCAGTGAGCAGCTGCAAATGAATGTCCTTTTTGAACGTTTAAAAATTTTTTTTTTTTTTTTTTTTAAACGGAGCCAGCGGGAGGGGGGAGAAAAGGAGGGACCTGGCACCACCAGGCTTGCACTTGCTCACGAAGAGCCCTCAACCCCAGGTACTCAACAAAACCTAAACAATTAGGCTTGGAGACCTAGCCAGAGCTGCTGCTGTGTAACCACACACCTGCTGAGATAGAGAACATACTGGGGAATTTCCGGCAGCACAAGACCACATATAGGGAGGCAAAAGATTGCTCTGTATCTCCACCTGCTGGTAGATGGACACAACCCACCAGTCTATGGATTGATCGGCTTGATGATAGGGAAGTCTGTATTGGTGAAAGGCAGGCAAGCTGAACTAATCCTGCATTAAAGTTATACCAGAGTTGCTGTATATCACCTAAAAAACAAACTGACCAGATGACCAAGATAAAAACATCCTCTTACTAAATGAATGTTGAGACACTAAGGCAAATTTAAAATTCTGGCGGTATTAACAGTACAGGTTGAGAAGAGTAATGTTTATCATTATCTGGGCCTCTGCTGGGATTTTTGTTGTATAGTAATCTATACACACAAAACTCTTTCCTTAAATAAAAATTACCATATTGTTTCTAAAAAAATGCCCAGGTTATTACTAGAAACAATGGGTATTCTGAAGTCTAGGGTGAGCTACTAATGGAGGCATCATTTCTCTCCTCCACCCCTGCTCCCCGCAATGACCACAATTTCTGTCCTCCATCCTGCCTCCACCCCCCCCCCCCCCCCCCACTGGTAACTGGCACTGCTTTCCTCCACTCTCCCCCCAACCCACCGCACAATGACCGGATCCTCTCTTCTCACCTCTCCTCACGGTTATGGTGCTGGGTCAGTGGGGGCCTTGAGCATCTGGTGCATGCTCAAAGCCCCATGCTGGCCCAGCACTAGAATGGTGAGAAAAGGTAAGAAGAGAAGGTCATTGTGTGTTGGGGGGAGGGGGGAGAAAGGGTGGAGAGCTGAGAGCAATGCCAGTTACTGTGAATTCCTGGAGGTAGGCTATTAGAGAAATCTAAATTTGTCTTTTAAGATGAAATTTACAGGGATTTTCAATGTAGAAACAGGGGGTTGGGCCATTATTAGAAACAACATGGGTACTTGAAAAGGATTCCTGAAATAGGAACCTTTCATCAAAAACATATTAAAACAAGTCCTCCAAATATTTCTGGTCGGACAGAAATCATTGATTTTGTTAATCCAACACAGTTGTCACAGTGTTGGTCAATCAACCCTGAAAAGCCAAAGACTGCACGATTTATTGTCATTGTATTTCTCAATGTTGTAAGCACACCTTCCTCTGGCTGCCTCATCAGGAATCCCCAAGCAGATTTCTCGATCAAATCTGCCAGCACGCCTCAGCGCTGGGTCCAGCGAGTCTGGCCGGTTAGTTGCACCAATGACAAGGACCTGGGCAGTGTCTGCCAGATTATTCAAGTCTGAGAAAAAAAACAACACAAGAGTCCTCAACAGACCTTTCCAGATTTCTTCAAATTCAGATGCCTATCTGCATGTTACATACAATCTATCAAGGTTTCAGAGATTCTGCAGCCAAAGAATTAGCAATACCAAGACCAGCTGATTTTACCTCACCAAGAAAACACTCATCTGGCTTCTGCATCTCGTATTTGAGGGTAATCCGCCATAATTATTTTACATTCTGCTGCTAAGTGGTGTCTCATACAGGTAGGTCCTCAAGGGCTACAAACAGGTTTGGTTTATATATTTTGGTTATTTTAAAACCAAATAATCTAGAGCTACTGTTTACATCAGAGACATCCTGAAAACCAGGTCTGCCAGACCTAGAGAAGCAGAGTTTGATACTCTTGGCTAGTAGAGTTTGTAAACAAAATAGCATACCCATCCTTTATCTGAGATGTTATGCCAGTTCTCTTGATGACTTTTTTAAATTTTCATCTTTATTACCAGAGAAAGTTTGACAGTGAGTTTAATTTACTTCATATTAATAGAAAGTGCATGCTGTTCTAAGTAGCCCCAGCCTGCCCATGGCTGTGAGGTATGTTACAGGAACATTTCTTCCAGCATGACTCATTGCATGCCTACACAGAAGACTCAGTCAACACTCCTGAAGATATACTGCTATAGTCACATCTGCAGGCAGACATGCCAAGTCACATGCATTCAAGACCCTTCTCTAGCCCAAGTGGCCATGCTCTCCGGCAATCTGGCTCTCTACACTTTCCTTCCCCTACTCCTGCGGTTTGTCATCTTTCACTTTCTGCATTCCCCACCCTCGTGGTCCTCCAACCTTGCATGTGGCGGAAGCGATGCAGAGATGCAACTTCCAGCCAGCGCAGGGCCTTTCTTCTGATGCGTCCCGCCTCCTCTGATGCTACTTCTGTTTTCTGGGATGGGATGTGGCAAAGGGAAGACGCTGGATCAGCTTGAAGCTACGTCTCTTCAGTGCTACCACAAATAAGGTTGGAGGACCACAGGAGCACAGAAAGCGAGCGATACCAAGCCACATGAGTAGGGGGAGGTGAAAGCAAAGGATGCTGGGAGAAGGAAGAGGTGCGAGGATTGGGGGGAGGAACAGCTGCCAAGTTGGAGTAGGGGCAGGGGGAAGAGCAAGATATGCTGGGACCTGTGGAGAAAGAAGGAACAGAGAGAGGTGTTGGACCTGCAGACAAGAAGACAGAACAGGAGCGAGGGAAGAGAGGGAGAAATGCTGAAATATGGGGGAGGGGCATAGGTACACAAAAGAGTTATGTTGGACAGGGCAAGAATAGGAGATGCTTAACATGGTGGGAAGACAGGGGCAAGGACACAAGTGTGATGCTGGATAAGATAGACATGGAGAGAAAAGAAGTGCCAAATGATCAAGAAGACTCTAGCAAGACAGCTAAAAGAATACAGAGGACCAACAAAATAAGAAAAATAAATGAACAGACAAAAAAGGTAGAAAAAAGAATTTAATTTTCTATTTATTGATTAGAATATGCCAATTTTTGGCACATGCATCTAACAGAACTGGTTTTAGACATGACGACTAAAAACTTCAACATTGGCCTTCAGTCTCTAGCATACCAGTAGTAAAATCTCCAGCTTTGGAATGGACCACACTTGGTGTCTCTGCATCTGACACTGTAAGAGTTACAAAAGCTAAATGAAAATACTTTCTGCGCATCAATGTTTGCAGAAAATAAAGAGACACAGAAAGAGATAGAATCTAGAGTCAAAAGGCTTCAGCCCCTGAACATCAGGACTTCTCAGATGCTGCAATATGTCTAAGAACAAACACACAGTAGGTATATGGCTGTGTGCTAAGCAGCATTAAGATTGTTTTTTCAAAAGAGTAATCATCTGATATTCTGAATACTGCCACTTTTATGCTGTTATTTCTAAGAAAGAACAACCTTCATGCCCAAGAAAGTCAGCAAAAGCAGAACATACATACATACATACATACATAAAGGAAATCCTTCTTTTAAACTAAATGGGCCAAGTTAAGGCTCCTGAGTTCCACTGTCATACTCTGTCCTCTCATCCCATTAGCCCACCTAGAGGAACGTGCATACAGTTTCCAGGGCTAATGGGATGAGAGGACAGAGGGGTTGCTCTGGAAACCATATGTACATGCCTCTGGGCGGGCTGTTGGGATTAGAGGACAGAGTATGACAGTAGTAGAAATGGGTCAGCGTTAACTGCTCCACAAAGCTTGAGAAGAGAGATGCTGCCAGGGTTCTTCATTTCGAAACTGAACTTGCTTTGAATCAGTGGATGCTGGAACTATGGTAGCTAGACTTTTCTTGTTGGAAGACTGCTCCTGAAGAAGATGCCATTCGAAACAGAAGTTAAGTTGAGCAGCTACCCTGTTTAATATTAAGATAAGTACCAGCTTTATTTATTTATAATTCCTTTTTGTTTTTGAAATTGGACATTTGTGGTATCCTCGGACAGCTTTGCTAAATCATGATGTTAATGAACAGTTTGAACGCTTTGCACGTTTTATGATTTGGTATTATGGCTTAATATGTACAACTTTGGAGGTGAATTATGATGCAAGGACAGTGTTGTAAGAAGCCTTATGTATTGACAGCATTGACGTTTAACGGCTCTCGGAGTTGGGTAAGTCTTTAATGAATTCCTCTTTACACTTAAAAAAAATATAGATATGTGTTCATTCTGTGATTTACAGGGTGCGTTATTTTGTAATCTATATATTTTATACCTTCCCTTTTGTATTGGTGTTGGGTATACTGGTATTCCTCCAATGTAATAAAGGGCAGCCATATCTTCTCTCATTTGGGCAAGGCCCGTCTCTGATCAGTTACAAGCCTCTCCATCTCACAAATGTACCAGAGCATGTTATATCATTTAATCAATGGTGGGCAACAGGGGTGCTTCCAGGCTTGTGCAACCACAGGACAAGCAACAATGAAGCACTGCTTAGCAAACAGGCGACCATTTCTCCTGGCTCCTGGAGAGGCTTATTCAAAAGAAAAAATGCAGGATCCTGGGGAATAGCATGCCCAAGCCAGTGCTGCATAAGAGCTTAGACAGATTTCCAAAAAAGCAATCACTTTTAGACAAGACCACCAGATATGACCCATGCTCGCCACAATTACGTCATTAACGTGACAAGACTGTGGCATACATACTGATGAAGACATATCGGAGTCGAGCGCCAGCGATAAAGAACTTTCATACAATTCTTTTGAATGTTCACAGCACTAGAGGATGATTGGTTTGCAACTGCTTAAAGGGTTGTCTAAATAATTCTTGTTCCATTTTCTCGGCACAGTTGCTATCTGCTGATTACATTGTTTGTACAATCTACTGTCCCATTTAATAAGGTGCGCTCTAATAAAAGCTTTAAAGCCATCCCAGATCATGCTTAAAGATGTGTCCTGAGTACTATTATTAGAAAATATTCTGGTATCAATTGAAATAAATCTGCAATTACTTATTTTTCCTCCAGGATTGTAATTTTTTTTATCCATTTTCCCATTTACAAGTGAGTCATACTGGAGCATGGTCAGACCACACTATAGATTCAATTATCGAACAGGACCACACAAGGCAATATCGTTTCATCACAGAACAGAGTGTCTATGCAAAAATGGTGTTTGTGAGGAGCTGAATAAAACATATATTGACGAGTTTTGGAGTTAAGTTTCCTCCATACATCCACTAGGCCAAACCTGTTCAAAAAGGACTTGAGAGCATTCGATCCATTCTGTGATATTGTGCCTGGTAAGTGTTGTCCAAGGGTGGGGGGGAAGAGCCATATTAAATCTCCATCTATAATCCATTGTCCTACCCCCAATTGTAATAAATGGTTTTCCAAGTCTAAGTAAAACTCCTTCTGCTTCTTATTAGGTACATACACTGACGCAATATTGTATAGGCAACCTTGTATATCAGCATGAATGGCAACAAAGCCCATAGGGTCAGCTATAGTTTCCTTCACCTGGACTTGAGCTCCCTTTGCAATCAGTATCCCTACGCCCCTCACTTTTTTATTCAGGTGAAAGGCTAATATGCCATCTGCAAAATGTTAAGAGTGCATTAGTCTCTCAATTCTTCTCTTCAAATGTGTCTCTTGCACTAAACGAACTGCTGCTTAACTTCTCTAATAAGACACTGACACATAAAAGAGGAGTTCAGGCCTTTGACACTAGAGTGTCACTATCTTAAAATCCACCATTTCAAAATTATTAAAATAAGCACTTTACAGTCTGCAACATATTTTAATAACATAAGGTACACATTCTGCACCCTGTATCCTTCATTCCCTTCCTCCCTTACCTATGGCCCCATTCCCCAACCAACAATCTCCCATCCATCACCCTCACTAAAGATGAGTGATAGAAGAGAACAGAAACTGGAGAAGGGACCCCACCTCACTGGGACAGAACATTAAGTAAATATATGTAGTATTCTACATCGGTGCTATCAAAATATACAGGGTAAAATATACTAAATCACAGATCCTGTGCAATTATCTCTTAAAACTAGACAAATAGCTAAGACTTAATTAATACAAGATGCTTCAATTATTACGTCAGTGATCCAATATGACCTCTGGGAAACTGGCAAAGTTGGCTGCACAGACATCCCCTTCCTGCTGTGTTCTCTATCATTTTGGTGGCGATTCCCTAGTAGGGGACGATTTTTGCGGGTTCTCCTTGCATGACCATCACCCAAGTGACTTCATGATTGCGACTGCAGAATCTCTAGTGGCAGGTCTGTTTTTTGGGGGGTTTTTTTAAACTTGTGACACAAACACTAAGCCAAATAGAAAGGACCACCTATATCTTACGTGTTACTCATGCAACTTCTCTGTAATATCCCTTCAGTCTCTCTATTTCTTCAACGTTATAGGTGACAAATCTGGGTATATTACAATTGAGTATGAGTCCCAGAAGAAGTTGTTCCGTTTTCAAGCTGCTGGTAACAGTCTTTCACGGAATAGCTGTGGACATACACCAGTATATCCTTTGGTACATTAGGACGTATAGTTCAAGGACCCGGTGTGCTCAATAAATTTTAATGCATCTGGGGCCACGGACACCCCTGACTTTTTCTAGCAGTGCTGAGGAGAGCTCTGGATCACCTCCGCCAGTGCCAGAGTACTCTGGACTTTCCGGGATACTTCTAAAATAGAGGTTACTTCTTCTGAGTTGATTCTCCCAAGTTCTCCAACTTATCCAATAGATCCATCTTTCAGTTTGGCAAGCTCTGCAGTTTTGAGATCCAACTCCACCACACCAGCCACTTGTTCCTTCAGATGAATTCAGTGCTTCTACTCATTTTCTCAACTCTTATCATTTCAGCCCTGAAACTCCACACCGAGGGTCGCTCCATCTGCCTGGGTTGCTACCTTTCCAGACTTGATTCTCCTTGAACCGTCCTACAAGTTCTTCAAAGTTGGATTTAGTTAGGTCCAGAACTGGTTCGTCAGCCATTTTACAAAGACTGGAAGAGGGAGCTCCTGACATGTTGTCCTGCTCTTGGCTAGGCAGAACCAATCAATGATAATGTGAATTCTTAGTCCATTGCTTTTCTTTTTCAACACCATGAATTGATAGCCAAAGCAATGTAGGTTTGCAATATATCCTGTTTTAGCCAAAGAGGGTAACATAATTTAGCCGATGAGCTTGATTTTCCAGTGATGGTGAGGAGCCGCGTGTTTATGCTTCCATTCAGCGAAGACACACTTCTCCATAGTACAATTCTCTGTTTTCTCTCCTCAAGAACCCTACAAGTCCCTGTACTGCTTTGGGGATGCCAAAGAAATGTTTTTGATAGAATAATTGTACACAGTAGATTACTTCAATGTTGCCTGAACCAAGATCTAACAAATATATGTAGACACCTTGAACTAAGCAGATTAAGTACCATTATTTCCCAATTTTCCATTCCTTCCCTTTTTGATCCCCTCAATGTGAAATAAAATTGGATTGCACAAAAAGGTGGTGCAATGTTTGTTATCCGTCATTGTCCTTGAAGGCTTATTACTAAAAACACATTTTTCAATTCCAAACATTGCCACCCCAGACAGGGATTATAGGATTATTGAATGTCTGCCAAGAAAGCTTTGTACCAATGAAAAGCTCTGTTATGCTGAAAAAAAATGATACGTGTAAAACAGAATTGCTGTGGTTTAAAAATGTTATTGTAAAATATGGTCAACATTCTAATGTCTTCCACCAAACCTAGCTCATAATCTCACCAATTAAAAGCAGGAGAGAGAGAAAGAGACAGAGACGGAGGAGGACCGACTATATGTACCCTCTCACAGACACATCATATATGAAGCTCTGGATGTTGCTCTTTGAGCAACTCTGGAGCCAATGCATAAAGCCTTGAATTTAAGCTAAACTCAAAGCAGGGTTTCTTAAAGTAGATGATGTTTAACGTCATCAAGTAGAAAGTGATGCATGTGGGAAAGAGGAACCCAAACAACAGTTACGTGATGCAAGGTTCCACATTAGGGATCACCGACCAGGAAAAGGATCTAGGTGTCATCGCTGATGATACATTGAAACCCTTTTGCTCAGTGTATAGCAGTGGCTACGAAAGCAAACAAAATGTTAGGAATTATTAGAAATGGAATGGAAAACAAGAATGAGAATGTTATAATGCCTCTCTATCGCTCCATGATACGAATACTGTGTGCAATTCTGGTCACCGCATCTCAAAAAAAAATATTAAGATGGACTTGGGAAATCCACTGCTTATTTCTAGGATAAGCAGCATAAAATCTGTTTATTGTTCTGGGTCCTTGCCAGGTACTTGTGACCTGGATTGGCCACTGTTAGAAACAGGAAGCTGGCCTTGATGGATCTTTTGTCTGTCCCAGTATGGCAGTGCTTATGTTCATGGGATAAACAAAAATTGTGTCCAATGGACTAATCAAATAGCATGCAAATAAGCTGTGCATAAAAACAAAATGTACACTAACATGGGACAGCACGCCAAACACATGTGCACAAAGGTCTAGCCTTTTGCAACCCAAAAATATTGTATTAGCACTCAGAGATAATGTGTATACATTGGTGCATATGCTGGAGTGCAATTGTATGTATACCATTTTTGTAATAACAATGTTTATGCAAACAGCATTCTTGCATATGAACAGATGTAGACAGGTGCAGTTCTGTGTCGATACAATTTTTGCAATGTATCAACTATCCAGTATTTTTTTTTTATTCAGAAAAGCGCCCCCCACCCCCCCCCCCAAACAGCTCTTCAATGAGGCCAGAAAAAAAAAAGTTGTATGGCCTGTATACTCACACTAAGGAGAACAAAGAAGAATGAAATCCTCACTAACGCTATCCACAGAAGAATGAGCTAACCTTTTATTCCTGCTCACACCTTGTAAGATAAGTGGCTAGTGAAGATTATGAAATATTCCTTGCATCTTTTATTTTATTGTATTTTCTGGTTATAACCAGCATCTTACTTTGTTAACCGATTTGAAATGAAAGGCTAGCGCGGGTAATAAGTTCTATTATTATTAATATGTATTAAACCCCCATCATTAGAAACCTAGCACTCAGCCTTTGGGTCTTCTGCGCTGAACAGCTAATACCTTCATTACCATGGGATGTAAATGAGTTGTGTGTCTTGTCTTCACGTTGGTGAGCCCTTAGGTCCCGCAAGGCCGAAAGACCTCAGAGGACAGCCGTGCACCCCAATCTTCACCCGCGGCGACCGCCGTTCACCAGAGGTTGAGCCCCCAGCTGCAGGCAGTCAGCAGGACTGCTGGAACCGCGGGGTGGACGGCTGACCTGGCTAGGGTCGGGAGGTGCGGCCAGCAAACACAGTCGTCAAGCGCAGAATAGCTCTCTAGACAGGTGGATAGCAGTCCACGGTCAAAGATAGCACAGTCACTGGATAAGCGGCTAGCAATCCGTGGACAAAGTTAGCACAGTCACTGGATAAGCGGCTAGCAATCCGTGGACAAAGTTAGCACAGTCTCTGGATAACGGCTAGCAATCTGTGGACAAGGATAGCACAGTCTCTGGATAACGGCTAGCAATCTGTGGTCAAGGATAGCACAGTCTCTGGATAACGGCTAGCAATCTGTGGACAAGGATAGCACAGTCTCTGGATAACGGCTAGCAATCTGTGGACAAGGATAGCACAGTCTCTGGATAACGGCTAGCAATCTGTGGACAAGGATAGCACAGTCTCTGGATAACGGCTAGCAATCTGTGGACAAGGATAGCACAGTCTCTGGATACTCCAAATGATGCAACGCGGAACCGCTGCACAGTCTTCGGGAACAGAACCGGAAACAAGGAGGTCCTCTGGTTCCTGGGTTTAAATATCGCGCCATCCCGCCCCCGGGACGAAACCCACCAATCCGGCCCAGGGGAGTCGGCAGAGCCCCTGGATTGGCTGTGCCCAAACTCCAGGCGGAGTCATCGCCCAGGTTCGCCAATCCGGTGCGAGGTAGGCGGAGCTCCAGAGCCCTCCGGCTCTGGAGCGAAGGAGACGTCGGCTTCCGGCGCCGCCATTTTGGCCGGCGCGAACCTCCTCCCGACCTCCCCTTCCCAAGAGGCCGGCGTTCGTCCTCGTTGGCCGCCGATCCCGGCCCGACCCGCCAGTCCCGCGGCAGCGCCGGCTCCTCCGTGGGACCTCTTCGGCCATCCTCCGGTGCCGCGGAGGCCGCTGGCTCCCGCTCCCCACAGCGGGAGAGCAGGTATGGGCGCGGGACGCGACAGTTGTGCGCCATCATCGACTGGATTCCTTGTATAGCGTTAGCTTATGCACAAAATGTATTTAACATAGGACACATACTATAGCACACAAAATTGTGTGCAAAAGTTGTACTATGCTGTGGCCTAGAACTAGGGCTTTTTTTGTGCCTGTAGACGCCAGTGTGGCATACCGGCACCTTTTTTACCTCCTGTTTCCTCTCGCTGCTTGTTTCCTCTCACCGCCTGCTGAGAGTCCGGGCCCCCGAACACTCAGTACAAGGCCCAGCACCAGCACACTCAGCCTTCGAGCCTATTCGCTCGTGGAGGCCCTGTTGGTACTGTCGCTCTGACACATAGGTGTTAGAGAGGGCGGAAATAAAAGGGTCTTCCTAAGTGCACAGCATTGGGCACAAAGGCTCCTCAGCAGGTAGGCAGTGGGAGAGGAGAATTGCTGGACATAGATGGATGGATGGAGGCGAGGGCAGAGGAGAGAGGAGAATTGCTGGACATGGGTGGGTGGAGGGGAGGGCAGGGGAGAGAGGAGAATTGCTGAACATGGATAGATTGAGGGAGGAGAGGGCAGAGGAGAGAGGAGAGAGGAGAATTGATAGCATATTGTGTTTCAGATTTGGCAAGACTGTTCTTCTAATTCCTGGTCTGTGTGCTAATTTGGTTTGTGTCATTTTAGGTATATTGGAGTTGTAACAACTTACAGAAATTAATTTATAATTTTAAAAAAAATTCACAAGTTATTTTTCTTCTCCTATACTGATGTAATATTTACAATAATGCCCATGTATATGTGCCATGGCTGGTACTCATTTTGGGTAACCCCACCCCTAAGGTTACCCATAATGAGTACCTGTACCTTTTTTCCTAAAAAAAAAAAAAGCACTGCCTAGCAAACACTAGTGGTCTTCTCTGACACTGACAGCAGTATTCACTCCAAGCCTCAGCCCCCTGATAGTGCTGCAGGGCAGTAGCGAAAAGGCCAAGTATTGAAATCCAAGGGTCTGAGCCCACTGTGGTTGCCAGGAGACTTACAAGTGGTCATATAATCAAGGGAAAACCAATCAGAGCAGGGCAGTGGAGAAGCAGTCTGTACTATATAATCCCTACAACACACATTTATCTTTGTTTTTTAAGAAATGTTGTTTTGTGGTGTGTTCTGTGATTTTTCCGTAGGCTTGAGCCTGGATCCTAGATGAAAAATTAGTAAAGCAAGTGCTAAGCATGCTAAGTTACTGTCCCTTTAAAAAGCAAAATACCTAAACCAGAACAAGTTCATAAAGGCCAGCAACACTACGCTGAAAAGTGGTCCCTGTAACTGCACTAATCCATCACATCTGTGATACGTAAGTTAGTCCAACATCTCTGTTTACTGCCTTTATTTGTGTGTATTGAAGCAAACATGAATCATAACACAATGAGCCTGACCGTCCATGCAGGTGAGCAGCTGTGCCACAATCCTCCGCTCCATATCCTTGGAGGCAACTTCTCGTTTTGGGGTGATAGCATCGATCTCGTCGATGAAGAGTATACATGGGGCGCTGGTCTGGAAATAAAGACATGGCAGTTAGTATGTGCTATACCACTGTATCCATCTGTTATTGGGCCAAAATATGGGTTTTAATCTTTGTATGAACCAGCAATTCTGATTGTTTCTAAATTAATTTAAATTTGAGATATTATATTCACTTAGCCATATAGGGGGCAACTCTATAACGTGGCACCTCTGTTTAGGCAAGCCGGGACGCCATACACGGAGTGCCAAGATGCCATTATGGAACATTTATATTTATTTATAGCCCATCTTTATCCAAGGTGGGTAACAAACCAACATATATAATCTAAAATACAAAATACAAACCACTAACAAACATTACTAGCATAAACTCGAATTGGCAAGCTTACTTTAGGCGCAACCATTTAAACCAGGAGTAAATGGACATGCCTAAGTGCAACATACAAAGCACGTAACTTATAGTATTCTGTAAAAGGGAGTAAAACTCATATCCTGCCTATGCTCCACATGCTATTGCACTTAGATGTGACCTTACAGAATAGCGCCTAGTGTGCTTATGTGCACAACTATCACTCTCTGATGAGCATAAATGTAGGTGCCAAGTTAACAAAACTTCAGACATTTCAACAACACAAAGGGAAACTAAGGTTATATCTAATGTTAATATTACATCATTCAAGAATACAATAACTTCCTTCCTTATAATTCGAAAAACACAAGTATATAAAAACCAAATGAAATTTATTAACAGAACACAGGATGGGGAGGGGCAAGCTACAGCAAAGATCGTAACCACTATGAGGGAGGGTGACAAAATTTTGGGAAGTCTGCACAAACAAACAGGTTTTCAGGGCTTCCTTAAACCTGCAATGAAAGCGGATTCCAAGCGTAGCTCTACAGGAAGAGAATTCCACATACATGGGGAACTAAATAACTAAAGACCATGCTGCGAGGGGCATCTAATCTTAGTTTGATGAAAGAAGGAAACACAAGTTGGTTAGAGGAAGCTCGTAATGAACAGGAAGCATAATAAGGAATGAGAACTGATAAGACATAAAGGGGAGGTACCAGTGTAGTAGACTGAGTGAAAGAATTAAGATCTTAAATTTAATACAAAAAGCAATAGGAAGCCAATGTGGATCAAATAAGAGACACACATAGGAGTATTTCCAAACATTATAGAGTAATTTCACAGCTGATTTCTGTAAGAGCTGTAGGTGCTTTAGCTGGTATGAGGGAACCCAGAAAGGAGAGAATTACAATAGTCTGAACAGTTGATAACCACAGTGTGAAGCAAGGTCCATAAGGCTTTATTATTAAGACAGGATTGGATTGGGGTGGGGGTGGACAGTGATTCCTACTTAGGTTCTCTATTTCTTATAATACTGCCTTATCTACCCTTATCTACCTTGTTGACCTGAACATGTACACCCTGGAGGAAAGGAGGAACAGGGGTGATATGATACAGACGTTCAAATATTTGAAAGGTATTAATCCGCAAATGAATCTTTTCCAGAGATGGGAAGGCGGTAGAACGAGAGGACATGAAATGAGATTGAAGGGGGGCAGCCTCAGGAAAGAGGTCAGGAAGTATTTTTTCACAGAGAGGGTGGTGGACGCTTGGAATGCCCTCCCGCGGGAGGTGGTGGAGATGAAAACGGTAACGGAGTTCAAACATGCGTGGGATATGCATAAACGAATCCTGTTCAGAAGGAATGGATCCTCAGAAGCTTAGCTGAAATTGGGTGGCGGAGCAGGTGGGGGGAAGAGGGGGTGGTGATTGGGAGGAGAGGATAGGGGAGGGCAGACTTGTACGGTCTGTACCAGAGCCGGTGATGGGAGGCGGGAAATACTGCTGGGCAGACTTATATGGTCTGTGCCCTGAAAAGGACAGGTACAAATTCAAGGTAAGGTATACACATATGAGTTTGTCTTGGGCAGACTGGATGGACCATGCAGGTCTTTTTCTGCCGTCATCTACTATATTACTATGTTACTATGGGTATTGGGTGGGGGGAGGGGAGGGGAGGGGTAGTGGGAATAAGACTTATTTGTAATTTGGAACAAGGCCTTTATAGTGCTGTTCTTACGTACTTTTTTTGAATTAACATTTTTATTAAAGCTTTTCAATATGTAACAGAATAACCCCTCATACAGCATGTAACATATAACCAACATACAAACCCGGATAATTCAACATGTACACCGATTCCGCTATCCCATACACAGCGTAAAATAATAATCCCCCTTAAAGCCTCCTCTCCCTAAACCTATTCCCGCTTAAGATAGGTATCCAACTGTTCCCATTGTGCTAGTATCCTAGATTCTTTATTAAGCCTTGCAGCTGGGAGGGACTCCATAAGCACCATTCCTCTTAAGCTCTCCATCCATAGGTCTAGCAAAGAAGCTGCTTGGGTATAGTGAAGGAGCTGCTTGGGTCTTCTAGCACTTAGCTAGAACCTGTCTTGTAGTCAGACAGCACATATGTGTTTGTATACCAAAAGAAGACTGTTTCCAAGCCCCCTCTGCTGGTATCAGTGAGAAGGGCTGGGCAAACATTCCCTTCATTTCTTATCCCACCTTTTCCTAGAACTCTTAAGTAACAGGGCTGTCCCAAAACAGATGGAATAGCTGCCAGCTGCACCACACCCACGCCAACAGCTATTCATCCTACAAGATTCATTTTATGTTAAATCTGTTTATTGTCTGAACATATCAACAAAGCAAGACAACGCACATTTGTAAATTGCAGACCACCAAACTCCCCCAGGGGTTACCTGGGGCTTACATCTACCAGCTGTATGTTTACAATCTTGACTGCACTTCTCAATTTTACAAAGGTATACAAATGTACACTGCATTTAGTATTCTAATCCAAACCCCTATCCTCCCTGACCCACCCTCCCTCCCTTCTGAAATTCCCTTGTGATGAAAAAAAAAAAAAAAAACTGAGAGGGGGATATGAAAACATTTCTTGTATTAACTATAAACAATTCTTAATTTAACAATCAGCTACGTGCCTGGTGAGTTAATGTCAACCAAAATGGCTCCCATGTTGCTATAAGCCTGCAGCCTTTTATGCTACCTAAATCAGAGATACCCAGTCTGTCCATCCTCAACTGTTCCATCATGTACATTTTCCAACGCTGCAAGCTGGGAGGGGAGGAATGGAGCCAAACACATAGTATGGACATAAGGCTAAATGTCACTGAGTATCTTAGAAAACAGTAAAGTCCTCCACTGATGGATCCCCCCTCCTCCCAGTGCCCGAATAGCAACACTGGGGTGACCTCCATTTTTACGTTCCACCACCTTGATATCATTTTTATTAAGGAGTCCCAGAAGATCCAAACGGACTTACAATGCCAAAACATGTGCCCAAGGCGCGTTCATTCCTTCCCACATTTTGGGCAGTTTCCTCCCCCCCCCCCCCCCCCCCCAAACCCAGCTTGTCTCGCCTGGTTTGGTGAAATAAACAGTCTCATGATAAACTTGTACATCGTCTCTTTGTGTTGAATCGAAATCACTTGCTGATGTATTGCCCTAATGGAATTTTGTAACATGGTGCAAGTTACCTCAGTTCCCAGATCAAGTGACCAAGTAGGTGCCAATTCTCTATAACGAATGTCTGGTGTATTGTCTTGTAAAAATCTGTGGTGGTACGGATAAAGGTACTCCCTGAGTTCCTCCCAAGGTGAGTGCCTCAGAAAGGACCTCCTGTACATCTTCTGTGAGATCAATCCATTGGAGAGAGTTTACATAGTGTTGTAATTGTATATAGGCAAAATAATGAGTTTGATGCAGAGCATGTTCCCCTTGCAGTTCACTGAAGGTTTTAATTTTCCCCTCATCCCCCACCACATTAAACAGGTACCTCAGGCCTTTCTTCACCCAAGTGGAAAAGGTCCCCCTGTACATTGCTGGTGGAAATGCCGGGTTTCCTTTAATGGATAGGAATGGGGTCACCGATGCCGAAAATCCAAAATGATAACATAACCATGTCCATGCTTTCCTTGCCGCCCGAAACACTGGAAACGCCTTAAAAATTCCAGATGGCAAGGATTTAGTAGCATGGAGGACATGACACAGGTGTATAGGGTGGATGATACCACCTTCTAATGATGTAGCCGACAATTTCTCCACCCCCCCTAAGCCAATCATTTATATGCCTCATCTCGAATGCAACTATTAAGTATCTAATGTTCAACAATCCCATCCTTCCAAATTTCTTGGGAATCTGGATGATCTCCATCGATAACCTTGGCTTCTTCTCTCTCCACAAAAACATCTGCATCAATCTGTGAAACTGCCTCAGTTCTCTGTTTTGTAAGTATAATGGCAGCATTTGAAATGTGTATAACCATCGGGGAATGATTATCATATTAATAAGATGAACCCGTCCCCATAGAGAGATAGGATAAACCTGCCAGATCTGTAATTGTCTAGCGGTGTCATGTATTCCCACCTCACTTTGTCAAACGCTTTTTTCTGCGTCTAGGCTGCTATTGTGTAATGACCCTGCTTCCTAGTATATGGCACTGCCATCAAAATTATCCTGACATTCCTTACGGATTGCCTGTCTCACAAATCCAGCCTGTTCGTCTCCTACTACTACTACTACTATTTAGCATTTCTATAGCGCTACAAGGCATACGCAGCGCTGCACAAACATAGAAGAAAGACAGTCCCTGCTCAAAGAGCTTACAATCTAATAGACAAAAAATAAATAAAGTAAGCAAATCAAATCAATTAATGTGAACGGGAAGGAAGAGAGGAGGGTAGGTGGAGGCGAGTGGTTACAAGTGGTTACGAGTCAAAAGCAATGTTAAAGAGGTGGGCTTTCAGTCTAGATTTAAAGGTGGCCAAGGATGGGGCAAGACGTAGGGGCTCAGGAAGTTTATTCCAGGCGTAGGGTGCAGCGAGACAGAAGGCGCGAAGTCTGGAGTTGGCAGTAGTGGAGAAGGGAACAGATAAGAAGGATTTATCCATGGAGCGGAGTGCACGGGAAGGGGTGTAGGGAAGGACGAGTGTGGAGAGATACTGGGGAGCAGCAGAGTGAATACATTTATAGGTTAGTAGAAGAAGTTTGAACAGGATGCGAAAACGGATAGGGAGCCAGTGAGGGTCTTGAGGAGAGGGGTAGTATGAGTAAAGCGACCCTGGCGGAAGATGAGACGGGCAGCAGAGTTTTGAACCGACTGGAGAGGGGAGAGGTGACTAAGTGGAAGGCCAGCAAGAAGCAGATTGCAGTAGTCTAAACGAGAGGTGACAAGGGTGTGGATGAGGGTTTTGGTAGAGTGCTCGGAAAGAAAGGGGCGGATTTTACGGATGTTGTAAAGAAAGAAACGACAGGTCTTGGCGGTCTGCTGGATATGAGCAGAGAAGGAGAGAGAAGAGTCAAAGATGACCCCAAGGTTTCGAGCTGAGGAGACAGGGAGAATGAGAGAGCCATCAACAGAAATAGAAAGCGGGGGGAGCGGGGAGGTGGGTTTGGGGGGGAAAATGAGAAGCTCGGTTTTGGTCATATTTAATTTCAGGTGGCGTTGAGACATCCAAACAGCAATGTCAGACAAGCACGCTGAAACTTTGGTTTGGATGCAAGGTGAGATATCAGGGGTAGAAAGGTAGATTTGGGAGTCATCAGCATAGAGATGGTAGGAAAAGCCATGGGATGAGATTAATGAACCAAGGGAAGAAGTGTAGATAAAAAAGAGGAGGGGACCAAGAACAGAACCCTGAGGTACGCCGACAGGCAGAGGGATAGAAGTAGAAGAGGATCCACCAGAGTGAACACTAAAGGTGCGGAGGGAGAGGTAGGAAGAGAACCAGGAAAGGACAGAGCCCTGGAATCCAAGTGAGGACAGGGTATCGAGAAGTATGCTGTGATCGACAGTGTCAAAAGCAGCGGAAAGATCAAGAAGAATGAGGATGGAATATTGACCTCTGGATTTAGCCAGTAATAGGTCATTGGAGACTTTAGTAAGCGCAGTTTCGGTTGAGTGGAGAGGGCGAAAACCAGATTGTAATGGGTCAAGAATATCATGTGAGGAGAGAAAATCAAGGCAGCGGCGGTGAACAGCATGCTCAAGTAATTTGGAGAGAAAAGGAAGGAGGGAGATGGGTCGGTAATTAGAGGGACAAGTAGGGTCAAGTGAAGGCTTCTTAAGGAGAGGTGTGACCACAGCATGTTTAAAGGCAGCAGGGACAGTTGCAGTGGAAAGTGAGAGGTTGAGAATGTGACAGATAAAAGGAATAAGAGTAGGAGAGATGGCATTAAGAAAGTGGGTGGGAATGGGATCAGAGGAACAGGTGGTACATTTGAGGAGAAAGGAAAGTGTAGTTTCCTCAATAGTAACTTCAGGAAAGGAAGAAAGGAATGAGGGGAAGGAGAGAGAGGGGAACGGACTAGTTGAGGGGAGAGGTGGTGAGGTAGAGAAAGCAAGGTTTATCTTTTGAACCTTGTTGTGAAAGAATTCAGCAAGGGTCTGAGGAGATAATGAAGGGGGAGTTGGGGGAGGGGGCACCTTGAGGAGAGAGTGCAATGTGGTGAAGAGAAGTCGAGGATTAGAGCCAAGAGAGTTGGTCAGTTGGATATAATAATCCTGTTTGGCACGTAAAAGAGCAGATTGGAAGGAGGTCAGCATGAACTTAAAGTGTAAGAAATCAGCAAGGGCCCGAGATTTCCGCCAGAGGCGTTCGGCGGAGCGGGTACAGGAACGTAGGTAGCGGATATTAGAAGTCAGCCAAGGTTGGGGTTTTGTACGCCTTACAGGGCGGGTCATCAAAGGTGCAAGAGGGTCTAAGGCAGAGGATAGAGTATTGTTGTAAGAAGAAACAGCCTCGTTGACAGACGTGGATGGTGCCACAGTAGAGAGGAGGTTTGAAACATGGGAGGATAGAGATGAAGGGTCAATATCGTGAAGATTCCTAGATAAATTAGATAGGATAGGACGGGACTGGGAGGGGGGAGATTTAAGTGTGAAAGTTATAAGATGGTGATCAGAGGAGGGATGATCAGAGGCAAGGAAACTAGAAGGTGAACAGTTGGAGGAGAAGATGAGATCAAGACAGTGACCATTTTGATGAGTGGGGGAGGTGGAGCATAGTTGGAGATTAAAGGACGACGTTAAAGCGAGTAACTTGGAAATATAAGAGTTGGAAGGATCATTAGCAGGAATATTAAAGTCACCAAGGATGAGAGAGGGGGAGGAAGGATCATGGAAGAAGGCAAGCCAGGCATCAAAGTCACTGAGAAAGGATGAAAGGGACTTACCAGGGGGACGATAAATGACCGCTATTCGAAGAGGCAGAGGAGAGAAAAGGCGGATAGAGTGGACTTCAAAGGAGGAAAAACAGTGAGATTGAGGTGGAAGAAGGGGTTGAAATCTGGAGGAGGGAGAGAGAAGTAGTCCAACACCGCCCCCACGGCCAGCAGGGCGAAGAGTATGTGAAAATAGATAACCGCCATGGCACAGGGCTGCGACCTGAAGCAGAGTCATCAGGGCAGAGCCAGGTTTCTGTTATGGCGAGCAGATGGAGGTGACGCGAGATAAAGAGGTCCTGGATATAGGGGAGTTTGTTACAGATAGAGCGGGCCATTCCATAGGGCGCAAGAGAAGGGCAGAGAAGAGGAGGGGAGTAGAGGAATAGAGATGAGGTTAGAGAGGTCACGGTGAGATCTGTAGAGTTTGGATAATAGTTGGTGAGGAGGGCCAGGATTGGGATTGATGTCACCAGCTGAGAGTAAGAGAAGGAGTAAAAGAGAGCGGAGGAGAGTAGGAGAGGTGTGGCCACGAAGGCGTCGAAGGCGAGAGGTATTTAGGTGGAATGGGGAGGGTAAAATGGAGGGAAGAAAGAGAAGGAGATTAAAAGCCAAGAGGGAGGAAGAGGGTAGGAGAGAAGGTGAGGTGATGAAGGCAATGGATGGGAAGTGAGTTCCTGTAGCGGAGAGAGGTAGGGGGTGAGGGAAAGATTAGGAAGGGACAGAGCTAGGAAGAGAATGTGAATAGGGGCCATAAACGATTAAGGTACTTTAGCAACTGGAAAAAGATTAGATACAAAGAGAAAAATGCCCCGCGTGCCGTTAGGCGCGCGGCAACCTAGAGCGGAGGCCCTGAGTGGATCGGGTGGACCTGGGTGTCACCCCGGAGAAGGCTGTAAGGATATGCAGATGAGCTGCAAGTCCTCCACAGCACCTGAAAGGCAGCTGGTGGTAGAGGTGGGCACCTCTCAGCTGAGGAAAGGCTTACCAGGGGTTAGGCCGAAGCCAGCATTCCTCCCCCAGTTGTGTTGCCAGCCGGTTTGCTAACAGTTTGGCCAAGATTTTTATATCTAAATTAATGAGAGAGATCAGTCGGTAGGAATCTGCCTCATCTTTGGTTTCCTGGTTTTGGCAGTATAGTAATTAGGGCAGTGCTCGCATGAGGGGGCCAGCTCCTTTATTTCTACCACTGATTGGAAGTAAGCCATTAATGGTTTTAACAATGATTGTGTAGTATTTTATAGAAGGCTCCTGAGAACCCATCGGCCCCCCAGGGGCAGTTAGCGGGCGCAAATTCTTAATACTTAATTGAATTTCCTGGGCCTGCAGCGGTGCATTCAGCAGTTCCTCTCCTGATCGGGTTAATTTTGAGAGGTTCAGCTGTGCTAAAACGTATTGTATTAGGGGAATGCTTACGGTGCCTTCTTCCCTATATAGGGATTGAAAAATGGTTATGGAAAATCGATTTTATACAGTTGCTTCTATTGGTCAATCCCCCTTCGGATCTTTCAGCGCGGACACCGCTCTAGATCCTCCCCAATTTTTGATCAGCCTTGCAAACAAACGTCCAGGCTTATTTCCAAACCGATATAGTTTATAGCGCTGATAAAGCATGCTTCTATTAGTTTGCTCATGGATGTAGCTATTTAGTGCCACCTGTATGGACACCAAATTATCTTTATTGACCGCTTTGTGGTCCTGCGCATACAGCAATTGTGCTTTTTTCAATTGATTTTCCAGCCTTGTAATTTCTGCAGCCACTTGCTTCTTCCTGTGGCTTGTATAACCTATGATTTTACCCCTCAACACTGCCTTAGCAGCTTCCCAAAATAGCCGTGGGACCTCTACATGCTCCGAGTTATAGCTGCAGTATTCATCTCACTCCCCTTGTAGGAATTTATGAAATTCTTTGGAGTGGTAAATAGGAAGGAAACCTCCAGCCTGAGGAGGACTTGTAATGGGATGGTGCAGTCAAAATCACCCACGTCATAGAGTGGTCTGAGATGGCTTCCACCCCTATGTCTGCCTCTACAATGTCAGGAAATAAACTCTGGGACACGAATGTATAATCCAATCTGGACATAGTATCATGTGCTCTGGATCTGTGTGTGAATGTACGTTCTAATGGGTGTAAACGTCTCCATGCGTCTACCAATCTCAGTGATTGTGCAAAAGACAACAGTACTCCTCTACCTGATCTCGACTCACCGTGTTTGGCTATGCTATCTTAGGATCCATCACTAGGTTCATATCACCTACTACCAGTATCGGGACTCCATGAAAGGTGCCAATTACCCAAATCAGGAAAAAAAATTTGTGTCAAAAGGTGTGGGCCCATAGATTCCTAAGAGGTAAGTATCCCTACTTTGAACCCACAACTTTAAGAGTATATGGCATCCATTTGTGTCAGTAAACATCACTTGGGAGGTGCATGCTAAGGATTTTCTAATTAATACTGTGATGCCCCCTTTGCGAGACCCTGATGAACAGAAAAACACATCTCCCACCCATCTCCTCTTAAGTTTTAGATTTCAGCATCGGTGAGCCTGGTTTCCTGAAGACATACAATATCACTTTTGCTCCTTTGGAGAGCTGCCAATATCTTAGATCTCTTAATGGGGGATGTGATCCCTCCCACATTCCATGAAGTGATTTTACATGCTGACATTAACAATAGAATATAATATATTCAAAGTTATTACACATTTGAATACTTCAGGGGTGCCCAGCCTCGCCCCCAGAGTTCTTTCTGAGCAAAGATTCCTTGTGCACCCTCTTTCCATCCCCCACTTGCACAAAAAAAAAAAATAAAACCATCCCCCTTTGCTCTTCTTCGTTGCACCTCCAGATTGCCAACCCCTTCCCTTTCCACCCCCTCCCCTTGCAAACAACAGAGAGCCAGTCACGTTACCACATGGCCGCCTCTCAGAGACCACTTCTTTTGCCTTGGACCCCCCCCCCCCCCCCCCCAACCTTGTAGCATGTATATACTCCCCTTGCACAAACTTTTAACTTACTACTCCTGCTGGACTTAATTGAAGATATCCACAAGATAGCTAGGAAAAGGGAAGTACTACTGATAGGTGATTTTAATATGCTAGACATCGATTGGGGCGTCCCTGCTGCAGGGTCGACTAGAAGCAAAGGGATCTTGGATTCTCTACAGGAAGAATTGTTTCAGCAGTGGGCAACGAACCGACTCGGGATGGAGCTATTCTAGACCTCGTGCTTACAAACGAGGACACAGTTTCTGATGTTAAGGTGGGAGATCATTTGGCATCTAGTGATCACCAAATGGTATGGTTCGGAGAGGGAATATTCAAGACTAAAGGTCCTAGATTTCAAAAGAACTAACTTTGCCAAGATGGGGGAATTTCTCAAGGAAAGGTTGGTAGGATGGGAACAGCTGAAGGAAGTAGAACAGCAGTGGGCGAAACTGAAAGGAGCTATTTTAAAGACGATGAACCTTTATGGTAGAAAATTACGTAAGAGTAAAAGGAAAAGAAGACCTCTGGTTCTCAAACGTAGTAGTTGAAAAGGTAAGGGAAAGAAGATTAGCATTCACAAGTTACAAGAGGACTCAGAAAGAAGGAGAGGCAAAAATACCTGGAAAAGCTAAGAGAAGCTAGAAAAGCTGTCAGAAAAGTGAAGAGACAAATGGAAGAAAAGATAGCTGATGCGGTAAAACTGGAGGGACAAGACTTTTTTAGATATGTAAGTGACAGGAGGAAGTGTCAAAATAGCATTGTGAGGCTCAAAGCTGAGGGGGAGAAATATGTAGAAGCTGAACTGCTTAACAATTATTTCTGTTCTGTCTTCATGGATGAAAGGCAAGGGGTAGGACCACAGAAAACAAATGCTAAGGGGGATGGTGGATGTGTGGTAGAATGGGATAGATTCTCAGATGTGTTCGTGAGGAGCTAGCTAAACTAAAAGTAGACAAAGCAATGGGGCCTGAGATACATCCAAGGGTAGTCAAGGAAATTGGAGATGTTCTGGCGGCTCCTCTTCAATGCCTCCTTAGAGCCTGGAGTGGTCCCGGAGGACTGGAGAAGGGCGGATGTGGTCCCTCTGAACAAATGCTTCTAAAGTGGAGAATTGTAAGGTCTCTCAAATTGAATGGACTGCAGGTCCCGAGGCACCATGGCTTCACTAAAGGCAATCATGTCAGACGAATCCGAGATTTCTTTGACTGGGTGACCAAACAGCTGGACATGGAAAGGGCACTAGATATGGTGTACTTGGATTATATCAAGCCTTTGACACGGTTCTGCACAGGTGACAGATAAATAAACTGAGTGCCCTTGGTATGGGACCTAAAGTGACTGACTGAGTTAAAAACTGGTTAAATGGGTGGGAGGAGACAAAGGGTAGTGGTAAATGGAGCTTGCTCTAAGGGAAGGGATGTTATCAGTGGTATACCACAGGAATCGGTGCTCAGGCCGGCCCTTTTTAACAACTTTGTGAGTGCTATTACGGAAGGGCTGTCTGGAAAGGTTTGTCTTTTTGCGGATAATACCAAACTCTGTAATAGGGTGGACACCCCGAAGGGTGTGGATGGCATGAGGAAGGATCTAGTGAAGCTTGAAGAATGGTCTGAAAATTGGCAACAAAGATTTAATGCTAAGAAATGTAGGGTCATGCACTTGGGTTAAAATAATCCAAGGGAACGGTACAGTATAGGTGGTGAAGTGCTTCTGTGTACAAAAGAATAGAGGGACTTGGGAGTGATTGTGTCCGAAGACCTTAAGGTGGCCACGCAGGTAGAAAAGGGGATGGTCAATGTCAGAAGGATGTTTGGGTGTATAAGAAGAGGGTTGACCAGCAGGACAAAAGAGGTGATAGTGCCCTTGTGTATTCAGAAAGGCATATCTGAATGACCCAACTTAGGTGACTCAACCCTGCAACACTTCACTATCAAAGATCGTATTGAACATTGACAAACCCTTTTACCTCAACCCAACTTGATTGAATCTTATCTCCCTATCCCACTATAACATTTTGTACTATTCCCATACCGGACTTGGCGAATGCCTTCACGGTATTATGTAAGCCACACTGAGCCTGCAAATGTGTGGGAAAATGTGGGATACAAATGTAACAAATAAAATAAAGTCTGTGGTGATACACCTTTGGAGTACTACATGCAATTCTGGAGACCGCACCTACGGAAAGATATAAACAGGATGGAGTTGGTCCAGAGGGAGGCTACCAAACTGATAAATGGTCTCTGTTATAAAACATATAGGGACATGCTTATGGACCTCAACATGTATACACTGGAAGAGAGGCGGGAGAGAGGGGATATGATAAAGACAATTAAATACCTCAGTGGCATTAATGTATAAGAGGGTGAGCCTTTTCCAATGAAGGAAAACTCTGGAATGAGAGGGTATAGGATGAAGTTAAGAGGAAATAGGTTTAGGAGGAATCTGAGAAAATAGGTTTAGGAGGAATCTGAGAAAATACTATTTAATGGAAAGGGAGGTGGATGCCTGGAATGGCCTCCCGGTGGAGGTCATGGAGACGAGGACTGTGTCGGAATTTAAGAAAGCGTGGAACAGGCACGTGGGATCCTTTAGGAAAATTAGGAGCTAGTGGTTACTGAGAAAGGGCAGACTGGATGGGCCATTTGGCCCTTATCCGCTGTCATAAGTCTATGTTTCTAGGAGAAGTACAGTGTATGTATATTGTTCACTTTAACAACTCTTCCCATGATCATTTCTCACCACAGCTTGTTCAAAGAGCTCTCTCAGCTTCTGCTCCGATTCTCCCGACACACCCGACACCATCTCTGTAGCTGCAACTTTCAGCATCGGCAGTTCAAGCTCCTAGAACAGGACAACATGCTGTAATTAGAAGAATTGTAGAATACAATGTAACCATTAAGCTGATAAACAATTTAAAAATAAATGCAGCCAGACAGGCAGGCAGCTGCCATGGTCACCATATTAACTTAAAGAGCCACTTAATATGTCTATTCAATGCCACTATTTGAATAGGTATCGAGCATGAGTGCTGAACAATGGGTCTACACTAAATGGATAACTTATTTGTTTAGTGGCCAAATACCACTGCTACATAAGATTAAATTCTGGTACAAATTATGTCAGTCCCCTAACTTGGCCTCTAACGATATGGCAATATCTAGCCATTTAACAATTTAAAAGCCTGATATTTATATAATTTTTGAAAATATACAGATAAGAGTTACATAAGCATTGTCATACTGGGACAGACCAAAGGTCCATCCCATCCTCTTTATTATTTTTTGTCACTTTTCTTTGTATCTTTTCTAATTCTGCTATATCTTTTTTGAGATACATTGACCAGAACTGCACACAATATTCAAAGTGCAGTGGCATCATGGAGCGATATAAAGAAATACTACCTCCCAGTGAACGCATAGTATCTGCTAAATATATCAGACCCATAAATCTAAGGAATTCAATGAAATATAAAGTCAGTGAAAGAAAAACTACAGGTTTCCTAATCTATATAACTTCCAAACACAGGTTCTTGTAGATATAACAGATTCTCTCTTCAAACGCCTCTACTGAAGAAAAGTTCATGAACCATTATTTGGAGTGGAGGAGCAGCCTAGTGGTTACAGCACCAAGCCTGACATCCAGGTTGCCTGGTTCAAATCCCACTGCTACTCCTTGTGATCTTGGGCAAGCACTTAACCCTCTATTGTAAGCCCTCCCAGAACAGGGAAATACCTTGAAATACTACTAAAAAAGGTGTGAGCAAAATCCAAATTAATAAAAAAAGAAGCCACAGAATGGGGTTTCTCCAGGAATCTCTCTAAAGGCAAGATCCGATAGTATGTTTAGTGAACGCAAAGAATTGCTCTCCTTACTTGGCAACCCAAAAAGAGGAGGTGTTCGGGTCAGAGATAAGAGCTCGTGGATTCTTGCAATTATATTGCCACTTTGTGTTGTTTTCTTTATATTTGCATTATTTCAATAAAAAAAAAAAAAAAAAAAAAAAAGAGAGAGATCAGAGCTCAACCCCACTGACTGTCTGCATGACCCTGGGAGAACATGTGCCTTCAGCTCCATCTGGATCATAATACAATAATTGCCATATGGCTATCAGAAGAGGGGCACAACTGCAAAGACCTCATCTGACTTCAACCTAACTAGGCAAGTCATCTTATCCCATGCCTCAGTCTTCCTACCTGTAAGTGAACACCAACAATTTTGTTCTTTTTTCTAGAAGATCAGAATTCTTAACTTCCCTTCTGCCCTCCCCTGAGACAGCAGCGTGAATGTTTCTGAAGTATTTCAAGTACATGAAAGCCCTAAATCAGTGGTACTCTCCAACTGTCCTTGAGGGTCATAAAATGGTCTGGTTTTCAAGATACTACTACACTAACACAGGGGTGTCAAACATACAACCCAAGGGCATTTCTAGCCTGCAGCATCCTTTATCTGCCCACTACTCCTGTCCCCAGTCCTCATCTCCTTCCCCTATCTTTTGTAAATAATGGATCTATCTAGGCCTTTCCAAAAACAGGTCAAGAGGCCTGAAGCTGTCAGCCAAACCTAAAAATTATACCCTCTCTGTGACCCAGAGGCTCATGAGCTCTTGTGACAGGCTTGCTGGCAGGCTTGCAGAAAGAGGACATGAAGCAATTTTCCATGGAAGGTGATTTACTGAAGAATGTGGTTAGGGGCTTTTTGCAGTTTACATGCCTGGAAACATAGATAATGGTTGCTGGTAAAATGGAACCTGATGTAGCAAGTGGAACATGTAAATCGGTATGATGTTGCCTTAGACCTTCCCAATAATATTGATTAGGGCAGTCTGAACTAATAATTATCTGCATTGTGAACGGAGATAATGCAAATCAGCTGCTTGAGCTGTGTAAGCATAGAAGAGTATAAAATATGACAGATGACAGGACTTATTGGAGAGAAGTACTCAGAGAAAGCCCTATGTGCAGCTTTCTTGTAACTCTCCAATGAGAAAAGAACTGTAGTCTAATCTCTTGCTTGGTAAATAATAAAAAGAATATTTTCTCATCTTTGCGTGGCCTTCACTTCTTCTCTCCCTAACTGCACGAGTGTGTGTGTTGGGGAGGGCAGAAGAATTTATACTTTCATCTTTAGAAGTGTCAGGAGGCAGCACCTCCCCCACCGATCCAGTATTTTTCTTCTTCCCAGTCCAATATTTTCTTCCTTCTCTCTCCTGCCATCAATCCCATCTTGTCTAACCTGCAGCAGCAACAAAAGAACCAGTATATACAGGGTCTTGAGCACATGCGCATCTCCAAGATCCTGTCTATCCTACTCCCTCTGACACCCCATTTCTGCAACAGAGAGAGAAGTGGGATAGACAAGACCTTTGGAGATTACACATGCTCAAGAGCCTGGCTAATTATACGAATGCTTAATGTTTAATGGGACTTGATATACCACCCTTCAGGCAACAATCAGAGCGGGTGTACAAATTAAAAAAAAAAAAAGGGAAAGGAAAGGAACCACAAAATACAAAAATACAGGAATAGCACAGAAGGAAATGAACTAGAGAAGAGAAAAATGCTGTATAAGTAGTGACAGGACACTACAGGACGGGCAGCCAAGCCATTTCAATCACGATGTAATGCATTGCTGTCACAATGTGAAATACGTTGGACGAGGAAGGGATGATAAAGGACCATGTGGCACGACAGGATGAGATGCTGGACCATAAGTGGGGGAGGGAGGAGAGAAAGAGAGAGGATGACTCATATTCATGAGGTATGCAAACGTACCCCTGCCCGGTAAGCCACAACATCCAAAGAGACCCCCCTCCCCACACACAATAGTCGCACCATTTACAGTGTCTTTTTACCTCACTGCAGCCTGAACTAAAATGGGTTTGACATCCTTGCCCTACTGAATAAGATAAACCTTATCTCCACTATATGCAAATCAAATAAAGGTCAATATTCAAAGCGATTTAAAAGGCCAGAAACGGCTCCTAGTCATTTAAATGACTTGTTCGGGGCTAACCGGACATACTCAATGACACAACAGGATAGTGCTGCTGAAAATGCCCAGTTAGTGCCTAGTTGTGGGTGTTCCAGGGATGGAGTTGGCACTTAGCCAGTTAAGTGTCAATATTTAGCCCTTAAACGGCTAAGATAACTGCATAAATAGGACCGCATAAAGCACAGCCCTATCTTTATGTGGAGGAGTAGCCTAGTGGTTAGTGCAGTGGACTTTGATCCTGGGGAAATGAGTTCGATTCCCACTGCAGCTCCTTGTGACTCTGGGCAAGTCACTAACCCTCCATTGCCCCTGGTTCAAATAAGTACCTGAATATATGTAAACCGCTTTGAATGTGGTTGCAAAAACCTCAGAAAGGCTGTATATCAAGTCCCATTTCCCTTCATCATAGCTGGTTAGTGCTGAATATCGCACTAACCAGTTCAGCAGGCTGCATATGCACAGATATTCAATGCCAGTGCCCGGACATGGCCTGACACTGAAGATCCAGGAATAAAGCTGGCAGCAATCAGTAAATGCTGACCGTCACTTGCTGAATGTCAAGCTCTATATTTTTATTAGAGAAACCCTGGAAATCCCACCAATATGCAGCCCTTGAGGACTGGATGTGAATATCACTGTCTTAAATAAATCCAAATGATCCCATGTTAATGAAGCAGCACAGAGACAGAAAGTCATTGCCATGCTCTTACCCCAGCGATTGCCTGTGCCAGCAGGGTCTTCCCACACCCTGGGGGGCCATGTAGAAGGAAGCCTCGTGGGGAACCACACCCAAGTGCTGGTATACCTCCGGGTGTCGCATATGAATTAGCAGCTTACACACTTCCTGCAAAGAGGAAACAGCTTCAATTCCAAAAGCCAAGAGAAATACAACATATAGACTTCAAATCATTTACTTTAATTGAAAAGTCTTGGGAAAGTACAAGCCCAGTGAAGATTGGGAATTAGTGTTGGGAAATATGTAACTGGCTTATGGCAAGGGAGTAAAAATGCTGTACATTATAAAACATGGTAAGTATGTCCAGCTGATGGGGCTGCTATCTGGGCTTAGAGCGGACCAACCCAGGACCTTTGGTTTTCTGCCAAAACCGAATTTGCAAACAAAATTGGCTGCTCAGTTTTTGGCAGAAACAAAACAAACAAAACTACACCCACACACCAAACCAAAAAGCCCCCATACAGAGCCACACCCCTGGTACCTACTAGATCAGAATTGTACAGACACGTACTCTTCAGCAGCCACAGCAAAACACAGGCTCAAACAAAACATGATATCGAAACACAGGGCAGGTTCTTGACCGGTCTGGAGGGTCTACAGGACAAGAAAATTAACAGGTAAGGCCTAATTTCACCTTTCTCAGCAACTCTCCAGACTGGTCAAGAAGCTTGGGAAGCACCAAAGCAGTAAACATCTAAGGGCGGGACCTCCGAAAACCAGAGGTCAAAAACTGCTGCTCCAAACCAGAATTCTCTTTCGCCTGTACATCAACTCTAAAATGCTTCACAAAGGAATGCAAAGAGGGCCAGACCACCACTCTGCAAATGTCCAGCGGTGGAATAAACTGCTTTCCGCCCAGAAAGAAGCTACCCCTCTAGACGAAAGCTCTGAGAACCAATGGCATATCGCAACCTTGAGCAACTAGGCTGAAGCAATTGCCTCTTTCAGCCACCCAGTTATTGTCGCCTTGGAAGCGGCCGCTCCTCTCCTAGGCCCTCCATACAAAACAAACATCTGAGGTAAGAAAATCCTGCGTCCTCCATAGATAAGTTCCTCAAGACTCGGGCGGACATCCAGCTTCACCAGACAGCGTTTCAATGAATCCCCTGCTCTGTCTCCCAGAACAGGCAAAGAAGTCACCTGATTCACATGAAAAGCAGAAACCACTTTGGGTAAAAAGGACAGAACCGGCTACTACTACTACTACTACTACTTAGCATTTCTATAGCGTTGCCAGGGTTACGCAGCGCTGTACAAGTTAAACATGGGGAAGGACAGTCCCTGCTCAAGAGAGCTTACAATCTAAAGGTAACAAACTAGTTAGTTAAGTGTAGTATCATGAATGGAGAAGGATGAATGAATGGAGTGCGCTAGCATTTTTAGCACACGCTAATGCTAGAGAACACCCATACATTCTTATGGGTGTCTCTATCATTAGCACATGCTAAGCTTTAGCGCGTGCTAAAAATGCTAGCACACCTTAGTAAATGGAGCCCTTTGAAACTTTCTTTTTTATTGAGTAAATGCATGCCACGATTAATCTCACAATTAACTGCGATTAGACATTTTTACCCCCCCACCCCCACCTGATAACACACATACAATAAGAGCAGATTCAGAATACCATGCTTTAACTGCAGGTTTCCACCAATCAGTTTTCTGAATAAGATGCTCTGTTAGGACAGCTTGGAGAAAAGATGGCTGACGGGAGATATGATAGAGGTCTAGAAAATAATGCGTGGAGTGGAAAGGGTAGGCGTAAAAGTGTCTGTTTACCCTTTCCAAAAATAAAAGGACTAATGGGCATTCAATGAAGCTACAAAGTAGTAAATTTAAATGAATTGGAGAAAAATTTTCTTCACTCAACGTGTAATTAAACTCTGGAATTCGTTGCCAAAGAATGCGGTAAAGGCAGTTTGCTTAGCGGGGTTTTAAAAAAGGTCTGGACGGCTTCCTAAAGAAAAAGTCCACAGACCATTATTAAATGGACTTAGGGAAAATCCACTGCTTATTTCTGGGAATAAGCAGCATAAAATGGTTTTGTACTTTTTGGGATCTTGCCAGGTATTTGTGACCTGGATTGGCCACTGTTAGAAACAGGTGGCTGGGCTTGATGGACCTTGGTCTGTCCCAGTATAGCAATACTTATGTAGGACCCCACAATCGGCAAACTGCTAAATGCCAGTATAAAGAAGTGGGTCTTCAACCCTATCTTGAGTCTGTAAAATGAGGCCTCTGAAGAGTGAAAGGGGTAGATCGTTCCAAAGGAAAGGAGCAAAAAAAAAAAAATAAAGCACCATCCGATAGATTCCCAGTGAGCATGCAATAGGTTAGGAAAGAAGCCTGATTTAAGAACTAATGAGATTTGTGGGGACAAAGTTAAATTTTGAACCCAAGATTATCACCAGGATACCTGGTCAACATAGCTTTGATGTCCCCATGCATACTTCCTACCCACCCCCCTCCTCCCACCCTGTCAGACTGTCATAGTAATGCTTGAATGTTTTCACTTATATACACTGTCAGCTAGCACATTTGCTTATTTCCGATCTGAGGAAGAAGGGCAACCTTCGAAAGCTAATCAAGAAATGTATTAAGTTATGTCCAATAAAAAAAGGTATCATCTTATTTTCTTTTCCATGTTTTATTTTGTTGATTTCTATTGATAACCTTAAGAGTGGACTAACACGGCTACCACACTCCTCTACTTTAAATGTTTTAAGAATGGCTCTCTTTAAATGTTCAAAGGGGGAACAACCTAAGGACCTAGGCACTAGACACGGATCCCATTTCAAAAATGAGTTGCGGACTGGAGGGTGTATGCAAGACACTCCTCAGAGAAAATAAACATTCAAATTCACTGCCAGGGACAACGCTGAATCTAGCCTGTGAAAACATGACAAGGCTGCCACCCAAACCTTCAAGGAACCCAGGGTCAACCTTTACACAGACCTTCCTGAAGAAAGGATAGAATATGCACAACCAAGGTAGACAAGAGGGGACATCCCAGGTATACCACACCATACCTCAAAGGTCTTTCAAACTCTCGTATAAGTTCTCGAAGTGGACCACATCCCAGCCTACAATAGGGTAGAATTACCTCCTATGAATAACCTTCATGCCTCATCTGAGACCTCTCAAGAGCCAAGCTGTAAGACAACAAAGGAGATGGATTCTCCATTAGCACCGGCCCCTGACAGAGAACACTCCTCTACTGGGGCTGGCAGAGTGGCTGAGCTATATGAATACAAAAAATGTCCGTGAACCAAGGCCTTCTGGGCCAATCTGGAGAACCAAGATCACCCATCCTGAATGAGACAAAATTCTTTGAAGTTTCTCTGCCTAGCATTAAAAAGAGGGAGAAAAAGATATACAGAAGTGCTTGGTGGTAGCCAGGTGTGAAGAATGAAGCCAAAATGCAACAAACCTGCTTTTGCCAGTCGAAATTGGGGCCCACATAGTCTATGAAGTGGGCTTTCCAGAGGCTTCACCATAGGTATCCAAGGCCTTACCTTTGGCCTCACATCTGTTTTCTTCTCCGACATGCCCACGTTTGCACTGCTTGTCTCTGAATCCCCTTGACATAGCCAAAGACTTCACACCCCTCTCTTATCAGTTAGTGAGGGAGAGGAACATTTCTTTTTCTATGTGCCTGCATGTTACCCTGGCCAGGCTCTGTGCACATGTACATATTGATCGGGTGGCCTGTCCAGGCTCTCCCCTGGTTGGGGCCAAGGAAAGCAAGAGTATAACTGCATTATGCACTGGTATTTTTTTTAGAGGAACAACTTTTGGGATTTTTTTTCTTTTGTTCTGCCTCCCTTACATGTGCTGTCTGTGTGTAACAGATTACATGTCTGTATATTTATTAAGCTGTGTATATGGACCAGGTCCCTGTATTTCTGCAGTCATCTGTGATTAGCCTTTATGAACACCTGCTCTGTTCTTGGTGTCTTTGGAGTTTTGTTGTTACTGTCGCCTCTGGGCATACTGGAGGGGCAAAATTGCCCCCTCCCTCTGACTGCTCTCTTGAGGAAAATTAAGAGATGGTAGCTGTACCTAGGTCATAGATCCAGTGTGTAGAGGGCTTTAATTCTCTATGCTGAGTTAGTAAACTACTGCTTGTTTTTTCCTCTCAGGTTAGTAATCCATAGTGATTTTTTATTCGCTCCGGTGCTGTTGCTGTGATCACTGTTAGTGCTGTGTTTCAGTATTTCTTATTTTCCAGCCACTGACAGTTTCTCTCCTCTGCAGTCACAAGTACACACACACACACACATACTACTATCTCACTGAGTGCAGACAAATGCACACTACTGTCATACGATCTGGCTCACAATGAAGTGCAGGCACACACACACACACACTACTGTCTCACACAGTAGTCCCCTCCACACACACACACTACTGTCACAGGATCCAACACACACTTAGTGCAGTCACAAGTACACACATACTACTGACTCTCACAGTGCATTCCCTCCAGACACACACACACACTATTGTCACAGGATCTGACTCACACAGTTCAGTCATATACACACACACACACTATTGTCACAGGATCTGACTCACACAGTTCAGTCATATACACACACACACACTATTGTCAAAGGATCTGACTCACACAGCACAGTTCCCTCCCCCCACCACACACACACGCTCGCCACGGTCACAGGATCAGACTCACACAGTGCAGTCTCACACACATAATCATTTAACAAAGGGATGTTTCTAGGTAAAGCAAAATACCTTGACCAGGAACAGTTTAAATTAGTTGTTCAATCATAAGCAAATTGGATTACTGGAACAGTCTATATGGGGGTGTCTAAGAGTCTTTTGAAATGGTTACAAACAATACAAAATACTATAATCTTTTAATTTTTTCTTCAAAATTTCTACACATATTACACCATTTTACCAATTACTCATTGGTTAGCGAAGCTTGTATTATGTTTAAGCTTGGTATCCTATTGTTTAAGATATACATGGTGATATCCTTGGTTATATGTCATCGTTGATATGAAGGCCTACATCTATGAGATCTCACCTTATATGTCATTTTAACATGCTAACTTTTCCTAGTCCTAAGGGCATGAATTATCACGAAAAAAAGAACAGGAAAACAACTTCTGCAAAAGACCAAGCCACACTACGAGAAACAGAGGGATGAGACGATGACTTCCACAAAGGAGTAGCAATTTAAAATGTTTTATTGAGGCACCAAAGAAGACCAGACACAGATCCATGTTTTGGTGGATACACCCGCCTGCTTCAGGGGTCATAAAAACAACTCTGAAAACTGCAAAAGATGCAACAACTAAAGATATGGCAAAGATGGACAAGGATACCAATGCCAGGCAGGTGGGGGCTGGTGGAGGAGGGAGAGAGGAGGAGGAGAACCCCCCCCCCCCCCCCCAGATATTTGTGTGCTCGCTGCCTGACTCCATCAACAACCGTCTCGCAAAAATCAGTAAAATTTAACAACCGTCTCATGTGAGCCGGTACAAGCCGGCTCCAGCAGACCACTGAGCATACGGATGTACATAGAGGTAGTAGTAATTTCTTATAAATCGTACTCGGTGTATCATTTGGAGGGGCTGGTTATAGGGACACCCTCTTGCATGTGTTATATTTCTGCAGAGATTTTTTTCTCTTGGTAAAGGGCCACTAAAACAGATATCATGTTATAAGAATCAGGTGCTGCATCCATGTTGTCGTTCTTTATTGTTGGTAGCATTTTAATTCAATCTCGCTTATATTTTCAAACATGCCAGCTTTGCAGCATACAGATGTACACAGAGGTCAGAGGAAGTATAGTAATGGAATAACTTTTCATAGAGTAGTAATTTGTTATAAATCATAACCAGTGTGTCATTTAGAGGGGCTGGTTATAAGGACACCCCAGCATGTATTATATTTGTGCAGAGATCTTTATTCTCCTGGTAAGGGGCCATTAAAACAGATGTCATATTATAAGGATCAGGTGCTCAACATTCAGAGTTTCTATTTATTTATTTATTTAGTTACTTAATATGACATTTAACCCTGTTATTGGTGCAGAAATATTTTTTTCTCCTGGTAATGGGCTTCTAAAACAGACATCATGTTATGGGAATCAGGTGCATCATGTTATGGGAATCAGGTTCTCAACGTTCAGAGTTTCTATTTATTTACTTATTTATGGCATTTTATCCCACATTAAACATGAATTAGTTTGGAACCTGGGAGCATTAAAAAAAAAAAAAATTTCCCCGGAGAGAGTAATGCATGCCCCCCCCCCCCCCCCCCCGGCTCTCTCCCTGGGTATAGCCAGCTCCGCATCCCTGGGGGGGGATGACGCAGAGGTGGATGGGGGGATGACGCAGAGGTGGACTGGGGAGACAGCCTGTTGTTAAACATTTACCAGCACACCACTGCGTATGCTGCACAAGCTGGCATGTTTGAAAATATAAGTGAGATTAAATTAAAATGCTATCAACAATAAAGAAGGACAAAGATGCAGCAGCTCGTAAGTTTGCTTGATTTTGTTTTGGGTTTAACAGCGAAGACAGCTGCGCGGGAAGGGGAAACAGAATAATCTAAATATCTTCAACTTTTTTTTTTTTTTTTTTTAACTTCATGCTGTCTCCGTCCTCATCCAAACCCAGTATCATCTCCCTCCCCCTCTCCTCTGCGAGTCCTACCTCTCTCAAGCTTCCATTCCCTCTCTGGCATTCTTCAAACCTTACTCTTCCAGTAGCTCTATTGGTAACACGCGTCGCTGCCTGGTCGACCCGGAGCCTTGACTCTGCCGAGTACTGCCCCACTGATGCAACTTCCTGCTTATGCGTGGGTGGGATCTGGCAGAGAAAAGGCTCCAGGTTGGTCAGGCAGTGGTGAAGGGGGGATGATGAACCCAAGGGACAACATGAGATAGGAAGCTGAGGTATGCTGGGGGCTCACAGGTGGGTGGGGGCTGGGGGAGGAGGGAGAGAGGAAGAGAAAAAAAAACCCTGATGTTTGTGTGCTCGCTGCCTGACTCCATCAACAACCGGCTTGCAAAAATCAGTAAAATTTAACAACCGGCTCATGCGAGCCGGCTCCAGCACACCACTGAGTGCAAGTGTATTTGCTGGTATGTACAGTGAGAAACATCCATTTTCAAAATACACATGTGGATTAAAAAAATGGCACAAAACCAGCAGTTTCTTTGTGGAAGTGTCAGCACTTCCACGTAGAAGTGGCACTGCTTCTACATGTAGCTGCCCCATTTTACAAACCTATATGTGTAAGTACAGTGCAATCCGCGTAAGTGCAAGGGTCTGGGACCAAAGAAATACATGCAGTTAACCGGAGCGTGCACTTAACCGTTGTGTCCCAAAGAAGCTTGACATCTGATAAACATATGTACAGTACTGCTTATTATACGTACAGTATACAGTGTCCGTTAACTGACGTTATACAGTCTCCGTTAACTGACATTAGGCTTACTTGAAGTAAATCAGTCATAGTCCTCTGTACACTCTTGTGTCTGTGAGTTTCCATAGGCTATGTCTGCCAGACGGTAAAAAACTGTCATAGCACTGACATCCAGTGGCCTCCAGATAGGCCCGCACGGTGTTGAGACTCTCCAGCACCCTTGCAAAAGTGACAGGAGGTTGTTGAATTTCGTCAGCATGTGCCTCGCTGCTCATTTCATCATCTGTTTCATCATCAGTCATTGCCTGCATGTAGGCGTATATCTCGACATCAGTGCTGTCATCAGCTGTTTGTAGATTGTAATCAACAGCTACGTAGTGATGAAACTCCTCTTCAGTAACATCGGCTGGGATGTCAATAGCCTGTTCATCTGACGTGTTTGCAACAGCTGCATCTGTTTCGTCCCTCTCCACATCCTTAAAGCTTGCCCGCTTGTAGCAGTTCACAATGGTTGCCTGTGTAACATGATTCCAGGTTTCTTTCTGCATATGTAGGGAATCCAACAGTGATAGATTACGAGCCAGTTCAACAGCACGTTTATCCTTGCCAGTCTGGTCATCTATAACGCTCATCAGACGACGTAGCACAAAAGCCCAATAATGTTGTTTGAAATGGGCTATTATGCCCTGATCCATAGGTTGGATCAGAGAGGTAGTGTTTGGTGGCAGGAAGACCACCTTGACGTTAGACAGCCTGACATCATCACTGTGTGCAGCACAATTATCAGAACGCAACAAAATCTGATGCTTTTGTGCCCACATTCTAGTGACTAACTTCTTTAGCCATTGCTTCCAAATTTCCACCGTCATCCATGAATTTGCGTTAGCCTCGTATGACACAGGAAGTCGCTTAACATCTTGAAGCAATGGGGCTGTTTGCTCTTTCCAATGATGAGTGTTTCCAACTTCTCACTCCCATCTATATTGCAGCAAAGGAGGATCGTTAGTCGGTTCTTCGACAGTTTACTTCCTGTAGTTTCGGCTTGTTTGAATCCAAGTGTTCCATCAGGAATCGCTCACCAGTAGAGACTGTTTTTGTCAGCCTTGAAAATGTCACGAGGTGCAAACTCATTTAAGATGGTAGGAAGAACTGAAACAACCCAATTTTCAGCACCATAGTCATCAGCGTCTTGTTTCTCACCATTCTGTTTCTTGAATTTTATGATGTTCCTCTCCTTCCATCTTTCCAACCATCCAACAGTGGCTTTGAATTCAGTTAGTCCAAGACTTTCAGCTAGCTGATTAGCTTTCTCCATAAGCAGTGGACCACTGAAAGGAAACTGTCTGCTTCTGACTTGAGAAAACCACCAAAGAAGAGCATCTTCTACCTCCTCAGCTTTTCCCGCCCGCTTTCGTTTCCAGTGTGGATTTTAATTGTTTTGCCAGTCTTTCAGAAGCTGGTCTTTCTGCTTCGAGATACGTGAAATTTGACTGGGGTTCACATCATATTCTTTAGCAATAGATGCTTGACTTTGATTTCTAATTTTTTTAAGAACTTCTATTCGTTCAGCCAGTGTTAAATCTTACAGTTGCGCGATGACGACGACTCCAGTGTACACTCTAACAACTTTCTTTCGCTTATTCTGCCTGTTGGCAGTTAACCAATGAGATTTCAAATTTATCGTCCCTTTGTCACGTGCCAATCGGATTCCATATTCCGTGTGTGCGCTTATGCGGAGTCTTTCCTGCAGAGGAGTGGTCTTAAACCATGCATATAATGGAATCTTGCACTTATCAGTGCTGTGCTAAACCGAAGTTTTGTCCCTATAGAAACTGATGCCGCCAAAAACGGGACCGAAGTACGGCATGCAGTTAAACAGAGCATGCGCTTATCCGACATGCACTTAAATGGCGTGCACTGTATTACCAATTAAGTAGTGAGGCTACAATTTTAATTTGGTTCCACTGAAGGTGAAAATAAACAATGAGAATTAAGGGGAATGATTCACTCAATCCCTTCTTTAACGCCCTGGACAAAGCGAGCACTCTTAAAAATCAGTGCCTGGCTCTGGGCTACTGTTAAATACGGAGATTTTTTTCCCCATAGACATAGGCACCTTATGTGTAGGTTTTTTTTGCTCTACCCAGATCACTCCTTCACAATGAGCCCTTGAAAACTCTGCATAGTACAAAAATTTCCACACGTAAAGTGAAGTTAACCACCTGTAGCAGGTGTTTTCAGGTTTATTATTATTTCAGGTTTCAGATTTATTAAAGGCTTGCTATCCAAGCAACAAAAAATATCTATGCGGCTTACAATACTAAAATACATAAGAAAGAGAGGAAACAAAATTTAAGAGAAAGGAGGAACAAAATGAGGGAAGAACTCCATTATTGGTTAGAAAGATAGGTAAAAGACGAGGGAGAGGAGAGGTGGGTAAGTCAAACTGGTTGACAGGCTCAATCTTAGGACAGTGCCTAGGATAGTATGAAGGTATCCTCAAACAGATAGGTTTTAAGATCTGCCTTTAATTTAATCATGGAGGTCTGTGACCTAAGGAAAGGGGCAATACAAGTCCCTCCTTATGGAATGTAAGCGAACAGACTCACGGGTAGCCTCGTATCTGATATGCCAGAAGGATAGTACAACCAATAGGTGTTGTTGGCAAGAGCGAAAAGTGCACGTAGTTTCCCAAGGACAGCAGACCAAGTATTCTCACATCTGGGTGACATCATCCCATGGAGCCCAGTGCAGACGCATATATAGCTTGAAGAAACTTCTAACAGCATCCCATCAAGCAAATAAAATAGCTTAAGAAATACAACTCCTAGGGGAGGTAGGAGGGTATGTGAGAATCACAGAACACCTACTACAGGTGAATAACTTTGCTTTCTTCAAGGACAAGCAGGCCGCCGTATTCTCACAGCTGAGAAACCCTAGCTACCAGGCTCACCGAAACAATGATGCCAGGACATTAGGGACTCGAAATATCGAGGCCTCAAATCAATTAACCTAGTACATAAGTAATGCCACACGGGAAAAGACCAAGGGTCCATCGAGCCCAGCATCCTGTCCACAACAGCGGCCAATCCAGGCCAAGGGCACCTGGCAAGCATCCCAAACGTACAAACTTTCTATACACGTTATTCCTGGAATTGTGGATTTTTCCCAAGTCCATTTAGTAGCGGTTTATGGACTTGTCCTTTAGGAAACCATCTAACCCCTTTTTAAACTCTGCCAAGCTAACCGCCTTCACCACGTTCTCCGGCAACGAATTCCAGAGTTTAATTACGCGTTGGGTGAAGAAAACTTTTCTCCGATTTGTTTTAAATTTACTACACTGTAGTTTCATCGCATGCCCCCTAGTCCTAGTATTTTTGGAAAGCGTGAACAGACGCTTCACATCCACCTGTTCCACTCCACTCATTATTTTATATACCTCTATCAGGCTCCCCTCAGCCGTCTCTTCTCCAAGCTGAAAAGCCCTAGCCTCCTAGTCTTTCTTCATAGGGAAGTCGTCCCATCCCCGCTATCAGTTTAGTTGCCCTTCGCTGCACCTTTTCCAATGCCACTATATCTTTCTTGAGATGCGGCGACCAGAATTGAACACAATACTCAAGGTGCGGTCGCACCATGGGGTGATACAAAGGCATTATAACATCCTCATTATTTTTTTTGTTATATTTGTACCCTGCGCTTTCCCACTCATGGCAGGCTCAATGCGGTTTACATGGGGCAATGGAGGGTTAAGTGACTTGCCCAGAGTCACAAGGAGCTGCCTGTGCCTGAAGTGGGAATCAAACTCAGTTCCTCAGTTCCCCAGGACCAAAGTCCACCACCCTAACCAACATCCTCACACCTGTTTTCCATACCTTTCCTAATAATACCCAACATTCTATTCGCTTTCCGAGACGCAGCAGCACACTGAGCAGTTTCAGTGTATTATCGACGATGACACCCAGATCCCTTTCTTCGTCCGTAACTCCTAACGTGGAACCTTGCATGATGTAGCTATAATTCGGGTTCTTTTTTCCCTACATGCATCACCTTGCACTTGCTCACATTAAACGTCATCTGCCATCTAGCTGCCCAGTCTCCCAGTCTCGTAAGGTCCTTCTGTAATTTTTCACAATCCTGTCGTGAGTTAACGACTTTGAATAACTTTGTGTCATCAGCAAATTTAATTACCTCGCTAGTTACTCCCATCTCTAAATCATTTATAAATATATTAAAAAGCAGCGGTCCTAGCACAGACCCCTGAGGAACCCCACTAACTACCCTTCTCCATTGTAAATACTGCGCATTTAACCCCACCTCTCTGTTTCCTATCCTTCAACCAGTTTTTTTTTTATTTGCATGAAGTCTTTATTGAACAATTGAACAATACATTAATGCTTCCGTTACAGAAAGAGTATAGCATTGGGTCTTAACGATACAATTACATTTAATAACTCCCCTCTCTCCATCACTCCTCATCACCTTCAACCAGTTTTTAATCCACAATAGGACTTTTCCTCCTATCCCATGACCCTCCAATTTCCTCTGTAGCCTTTCATGAGGTACCTTGTCAAACGCCTTTTGAAAATCCAGATACACAATATCAACCGGCTCCCCTTTGTTCACATGTTTGTTTACTCCTTCAAAGAATTGAAGTAAATTGGTCAGGCAAGATTTCCCCACACAAAAGCCGTGCTGACTCGGTCTCAGTAATCCATGTCCTTTGATGTGCTCTGTAATTTTGTTTTTAATAATAGCCTCTACCATTTTCCCCAGCACCGACGTCAGACTCACCGGTCTATAATTTCCCGGATCTCCCCTGGAACCTTTTTAAAAATGGGCGATACATTGGCCACCCTCCAATCTTCCAGTACCACGCTCGATTTTAAGGATAAATTGCATATCACTAGCAGTAGCTCCGCAAGCTCATTTTTCAGTTCTATCAGTACGCTAGGATGATTACCATCCAGTCCAGATTTGCTACTCTTCAGTTTGCTGAACTGCCCCATTACGTCCTCCAGGTTTACCGTGAAGTCTGTAAGTTTCTCCGACTCGTCCGCTTGAAATATCATTTCCGACACCGGTATCCCACCCAAACCTGAAACTATATACACACTAGTTGTGAAGATGCAGCTTGGAAAAGAAGAAAACTGGGTCTTGGAGGGTGGAGTTGGATTCTAGACACCAAACAAATTCTGCAGGACTGTATAATTGAACCGGTTAGCATGTCGGGTAGCTGGCTCAAGGCAGTAATGAGATGTGAATGTGTGGACTGAAGACCACATCGCAGCCTTGCAAATCTCCTCTATGGAGGTTGACATCAAGTAGGCTACCAAAGTAGCCATAGCTCTGACATTATGAGCCTTGACATGACCCTCCAGGGTCAGCCCAGCCTGGGTATAGGTGAAGAAGAAGCAATCTCCTATCCAACTGGATATGCGTTTGCCAATGGTTACGCCCATCCTGTTTGGTCAAAAGAAGCAAAAACCTGGGTGGACTGTTTATGGGTTTTAGTCCACTCCAGATAGAAAGCTAAGGATCACTTGCAGTCTCAGGTATGCAGCACAATTTTGCCAGGATGGGCATGTGGTTGGAGAAAAATGTTGGCAGAACAATTGACTGGTTAAGATGGAACTCAGACACTACCTTAGGAAGGAACTTACAGTACGTACAAAGAACTATTCTATTATGATGAAACTTAATATAAGATGGATCATCTACTAGGGCTTGAAGCTTACAGACTCGGCAAGCTGAAGAGACCACTACCAAACACACAACTTTCCAGGTCAGATACTTCAGATGAAAAGAATCAATACAGTGGCTCAAAGGGAGTTTTCATCAGTTGTGTGAGAACGATATTGAGATCCCACATCATAGTAGAAAGTTTGACTGGGGACTTTGTCAACAGCAAATATCTCAATGAACCAAACAACTGGAGGCTGTACAGAGATGGGCTTACCTCCCACACAGAGATAATAAGAACTAATTGCAATGAGATGAACCCTTACAAAGTTGGTTTTTACATCAGACTCAGAGGGGTGCAGGAGGTATTCAAGCAGTTTTTGTGTAGGACAAGTAAGAGGATCTAGGGCCTTGCCTTCACACTAGATCGCAAACCTCCTCCACTTAAAAGAATAACACCTCTTGGTGGAGTCTTTCCTGAAAGCAAGCAAGATTTGTGAAACACACAGGCAGATTCAAGAACTGAAACGCTAACCCTCAATATCCAGGCCGTGAAGGCCAGAAACTGGAGGATGGGGTGCAGAAGAGACCCCTCGTTCTATGATGAGGGTCATAAAACATTCCAATCTCCACAGGTCTTCAGAGGACGAATCCAGAAGAAGAGGAAACCAGATCTCCCTCAGCCAGTAACGGGAGATCAGAATCATAGTCCCCGATCTTGCTTGAGTTTCTCTCTATGAAAGGTATTGGAGTTTCTTAGAAGCTGCATCTGCAGCCCAATGGTGTAACCATAGACAACAGTGACTGACTAGGAAAAAAGATATACCAGATCGTACTGCATATCAGCCAGGAAGGCTGCCCTCAACTTCAAGCGGGAAACTTCTGGGGAATCCAGCAGCTGCTGCAGCCAATGCCGCATATCCTGGGCCGCATAACCTCCCCCCGTGCAGATGATGGCCTGGACCCCAGACAAAGCTGCTGCTCTGCCCTCTTATGTAGCTCCCTGGAGGGCACAGCCCCCCTACACAGGTCTTCTTCAAAACTGCTGTGACCACTGCATCCACTTTGGGGAATGTCCAATACTGTTCCACCTCTTCAAGGACAAAGGTATATAGACATTCTAGGGACCTAGCTCCCCCCCCCCCCCCGAGGGTCAAATCTAGGGACACCCCCCCCCCCCCCCCCACTCTGTTATCATGCAGAAGCAGCCCTGTGGAGCAGAAAATGCTTGGGGAGGGCAGCCAATCCCTCCACAGAGGGTCCCAATCAGAGGGGTCCATATTAGGGACCTTGAGAAGCCCAAGGGCCTCAATAACCTTTTTAAATTATTTTTTTATTTATATTTTGCAAAATACACAAAGATACAACATAAAACAAATCCAACCACAGCCAAAATAATGACCAATGCACATAGCATACTGTGTTCCTTCAGTAACATAGTAAGTGACAGCAGATAAAGACCTGACTAGTCCATCCAGTCTGCCCAACGGTCACATTCTTATCAATTCAAGTTTTAAATCAGCAATGAACGTAATAATATTTACTCGATCATGGTCTTTCTTTGGTGTTTTCTGTGACACAGACCATAGAAATCTGCCCAACTCTGTCCTTATGTTCCAACAACTGGAGTTGCTGTCAAAGCCCGCTTCAGCCCATCCAAATCCGTCTTTTATGAGTATGGGCCTCATAAGTACATAAGTAATGCCATACTGGGAAAAGACCAAAGGCCCATCAAGCCCAGCATCCTGTCCCCGACAGCGGCCAATCCAGGCCAAGGGCACCTGGCAGGCTTCCCAAAACGTACAAACATTCTATACATGTTATTCCCGAAATTGTGGATTTTTCCCAAGCCCATTTAGTAGCGGTCTATGGACTTGTCCTTTAGGAAACTGTCCAAACCCTTTTTAAACTCTGCCAAGCTAACCCTGTCGATAAGAGGAGACACTCTTCCTAGCAAAAAAGAGACTGATTATACAGGACTGCTCTTCTTCCTCCATTCTGACAGAAGCCTCCTACTCAAGGTCCGAATCTGAAGGAGACCGAGTCTGACAGAGCGTCCGGATCCTCCCAGAGCTTCAGAAACCCTAGTCCCCTCTGTGTATGGCTCCCAGAATGGGGCTCTGGTCATGGACCTCAGGTCTCCAGGGGTTCCACCGCTGACCAAGGGACCAACCCCACCTGCACGGTTTGTTTAACCATATGGGTTAAGCTCTGGAGTAAAAAACTGCTAGAAACTCCCTCTGCCTGGGAGCTGCAGGGGTCGCCCAGGGGAAAATGTTCTACTTTTAATGTGAGCCACATTGAACCCGAAATTGTTTGGGATAATTGTGGGATACAAATGTCATAAATAAATAAATAAATACCCAAACAGGGTGTATGAACAATGAGGGGAGGGGGATGGGGACCCACACACCCTGTAGGGCTGAGCCACCACCTCACCCAGTGGATGCTAATAAGCACAATTGAGGTTAGAGGAGCCAAGGCCCACACTTGACAAGGTCTGGTCTGTTACTGGGAACCTGGGAGTGGCTGTTAGGCTCAACCTCCCTGAACAGCCTTAGCCTGCAGAGCGGGGAAATAGGCCAGAGAACATGAGAAGCCTCACTAACTTAGCATCTGCTAGAGAGAGAAAAATACTGAATTTCCACTGAGCACCAGCAAGTTATACTGGCGAGTTCACTGGAATAAATCAGTTTTTCTATACCTCCATCTGCTGGTAGGAGGGAATAACACCCAATTGTTCAGAACGGAGCAGCCAAATGACAAGGAAACCAGTTTGCAAGACTAGTACAAAGAACTTTTTCTTTAAGGACATGTGCACACTGGGAAAGGCTCACTGCTACAGCCTTCCACTTCACGCACCTCACCCCCTCCCCCACCCATTCAGAAAATGAGGAAGGAGGACAGCAATATGGCATAAGTAGTCAAGTTAAAAATAACTGCTGCCTATAATGACTATAGCTCTTAAGTATGTACTGACAGGGTATTCTATACCAGTAAGAGAAACACTTACCTTCAATGTGTTGTCATTGCCTCCAACATCTGCAAACTTCATAGAAGAGTGCTGCAGCTCAGTGACTTGGCTTTTAACTGCAAGCAAAGCATGACATGGCTATGAAGAAGCAACACTGGCACTGTCAGAAGTACATGCCAGATAAAATGAGCAGCAGCTCAGAGATCTGTGGAGTGCCTCTCTTCCCTCTTATTGCAGCAGCCCTGGGAATAGCAACTCATCCACTATGCAGCAGTTGCTGCTGACCCCAAGAGAAACAGGTTCTGGAGCTCATACAGAAAAATGCAATGGATTTCTGAAATGAGGCAAACCCTGAACCAGGGGCACACTAGCAGAACCACATCACAAATCCTGACCTTTCCATTTTCTAAATTTGCTGGATGCGTGTACTTTTTCACTAGAATGTTCTCTGTCTGCTCACAGTTCATATGCTGTGTCAGGCCTTAGGACTAGAGAATGACATGGGGATGGGGACCCACAGTAACCGCGGGGATGGGGATGGGAACAGAGCCCACAAAGATGGGGACAAACTTTGTCCCTGTGTCATTTTCTACGTTGAAGCCTGTTACTTATGTTTGAGTCATGCAGACAATGATATTTTGATTTTTTGGAAAAACAAGCAAACATGCTGGTCACAACTAGCAAAATTTGCATAGGGGGATCCTGTATATCCTGCTACCAGCACATCTTCTAAGAAGACATCATCTTCTATTGCAGGAAGGACTGTGGAAGACAGAAGAGCTAAGACTGAACCCTGAGATTATGACTTTTTTCATCCACAGATTAAAAAATTGTAACAGTGCTTCATATGGCACATATCTTCCCTCTAGGGCACATAGAATGGGTTGTATTTTGTACCCCTGGACATTTTAACAGGGTGGATTAGGATTCCTTGTGGTAGCAGAAATTAGCTATTGTTGGGGTTGTTTTCTGTATGTAATTTATACACAACAGTTGCACAGCATATTGTTCTTTTTTTATCCTATATAATAAAAACTCACCCTCAACATTCTGAGCACACTGACGTCAGTGTCACTTCCTGCTGGCACTTCCTTCGGGTTCAAAGGGTTCTTGGTGGTGAAGCCACCGAAATCTCTGTGTCTGGCCCCGCCCTCGCGTCAAACATGATGATGTCGAGGGCGGAGCAATGGCATCAAAGATCGAGGGCGAAGCAATGGCGTCAGTGGATGAAGGTGGCGTGCGTTGACGAGTGCGGAGCAATGGTGGTGAGTGGCTTCACAACGCCGAAGGGTGTGGGTAGGGAGGGGGGGGTTCGGCAGGAAAACCTTGCTAGCGCCCGTTTCATTTACTCCAGAAACGGGCATGTTTACTAGTACTTTAATAAAAAGATTTAACTATAAAATCATAAGTGTTTGAGGCTTCTGTAGATGAGGACAGAGCGGGGACGGAGACAGAACCCATGGGATGGGACAAGGACAAACTTTGTCCCCGTGTCATTCTCTACTTGGGACATCTACTCCACTGGACAGATTAAGGGGGTCTTTTAATAATGATTAGCACGACACCTGCCACAAGGCCCACTTTATTCTCATGGGTCCTGCTGCAGATAACATACAATAATTGTTAGTAAAAGGCCACCTCTTTTCTTGGAAGGAGGTGCGGAAGAAATGATTCCATACACAAACTGGGAATTTCTGAGAGGCTGTACAAGCATTTTGCAGTTTTTCCAATGATCATGATGTAATAAGCCTTGATGCAATACATAGCAAGGGTGAAAGTTCAGACCCTGTGATCAAAGTATACTCTTAGCTTCAGAACAATTTTTGAATTGGAAACTTTCCTCAAAACTGCTGCATGTATGTGGACTCAAATCTCCCCTTCCCTCAACCAGTAAATACTATGAGAATGAGTCATTTGAAACCTGTCACTACTAAAGGGAGGATGTATTCATGCTGTGAAAGAAAAATCCCAAATGCAATCATGCAACCCACCTACAACTAGTTTCTACTTTTCAAGTTTGCATATGGGGCTTTAATATACAATCCGCTGTCATGGAGAGGAAGTTTGATCCCTAATGGTGTTTTGGGGTACTTTCGCACTCCAGAATCAGATGGATTTTTCATCATAGAGCCTGTTCTGAAAGGAAGCTGTATAATGGCGAGGAAGGAATGGACTACTTCAAAAGGGCAGGCCTTGTTGGTCCAGAGTATGGAAGTGTTTGCCAGAAGTATGAAACAAATATATATCATCCAGGCGATCACTCTGAGCTTGGTTACTAAGCTTCCTCCCCACCCACAACAGAGAATGGGAGAAAAGCATTAGCAATCCCTAAGTTAAGTGGACTGGCTGAGAAAGTCAGCACTAACTATGTAACGAATCCTCTTGTGTGGTTATATTCCTTATACATATATGGGATTTTGTATATTAACACATGTATCACTACAGTTTAATGACTGTTCTCCTTTGCAGTGACACAACAGAATCTTCTCATTACACCAACTCCTCATGCATAGCTGGCACAACAGGCTGAGCAGGGAGTCTCTGCATGGTGCTTGTACTTCTCTTCACTGTTTTATTAAAGTGCAATGGAAGTCTGTAATATCACAAATGAACTTAAAAAATGGAACAAAACTTCCCTGTCCATGACTGTGCTTAAAATCCCTCCCTTTTCTCTAAGTAGCAACAAACAGGAAGAGTTTTTGTAAATTTAAAATGCTTTGTGTGTTGTATTTTAGAATTATGTTCTAGAACAAGTGAGTCCAACTGCTGCCCTCACTAGGTTGGATTTTTAGGATTTCTATAATGAATATTCATGAAATCTATGTGCATGCAATGGAGTCAAGTCCATGAAAATGGATCTCATGCATATTTATTTGGGAAATCCCGACTGGATTGTAGCCCTCAAGGGCTGAGGTTAGGACACCCTTATTCTAGAACGATATTATGTATGTATTGCAGTAACCTGCTTTGGAACATTTGGAAGAGCAGGCAATAAGTATACAGCAACAGCATGCACTGAAGAAATTCATGGGAAATTTTACAAATGACTCCTGATATGATACTGAACTGTTCTACAATGTTCTATGCCCCATATAATCTTAATGTTTCCGATTAAGATTATATGCAAAGAGTTTAGTTCATCTCATCAGGTAACAGCAGAGAAGAGATGGGTCCCTTCCCCTTACCTCTTTTGTTCAGCAGAGACAATGCAATCTCTCCATCAACATCTTCAGGTTCTTTTTTCCTCTTTCCTTTCCTAAGCTTGGACTTATTTTTCCTTTCACTTGCCAAATTAGAACAGTCTAAAGAGTTCTAAAGAATGAAGGAAGAACTTATCAATCAGATAACCAAAAACTCTGAACCTACACAAAACTAATCACCTGATGAACGTTTATATCTGAGACACATAAACCTACTCAAATTATTATACACCTAGTAAAAAAAAGGCCCGTTCTGTATGAAATGAAACGGGCGCTAGCAGGTTATCCCCCCTCCCTCTCTCCCTCCGTCCCTCCGAGTCCCACGGCCCCCTTTCCTCCCTTCCGATTTCCAGGCAGTCTTCCCTCCCCTCTCCCACTTCCCTGCAACTCACCACTTGTCACATACGTTTCCAGGTGTTCTCTACGGGCCTGATTGGGGGGGCTGATTTTTTGTCTCTTTTTTTTCAAGGTGGTGCTTCCCCCCCCTCCTCCCCTGAGTTCCAGGCCCCCCTCCCCTCTGAGTTTCAGGCCTACCCTGTCCTCTGAGTTCCAGGGCACCCCTCCCACCCCTCTCTCTGCCCGTCCTCCGAGTTCCAGACCCCCCTCCCTCCCTCCGACTCAAATCAGTTCCAGCCCGACGTCTTCTCCCACTCCCACAACAGTCCTTCGCCTGCCCCTCACCTTCCTGCGTGCCGCCCACCCAGAATTTAAAAGGCATTTAAAAAACACAGAGCTGACCCTCTGCTACCTCCCCTCCTCCCTCTTACCGGGGTCCCGGCAGCAATGAAACGCGAACAGGCTCGGTGGAGTCGGCTGCCTTCTCTTTGCTCTCAGCTCTGCCTCTGGTTCCACCCTCATTCCTGTTTCCGCAAGGGCGGGACCAGAGGCAGAGCTGGGAGCAAAGAGAAGAGAAGGAAGCCAACTCACTGAGCCTGTTTGTGGTTCATTGCTGCCAGGACCCTGGTAAGAGGGGGGGAGGGGAGGGTAGCAGAGGGGTCAGCTCTGTGTTTTTTAAATGCCTTTTAAATTCTGGGTGGGCGGCACGCAGGAAGGCGAGGGGCAGACGAAGGACTGTTGTGGGAGAAGAGGTTGGACTGGAACCGAGTCAAGTCGTAGGGAGGAAGGGTCTGGAACTCGTGGGGGGGGGGGTCTGGAGGGAGGGAGGGGGGGTCTGGAACTCGGAGGGGGATCCCACCTCCTGGCTTTGAATGTAATATAGTCATTTGCTCTTGCAACGTTCCAATGTGGGAGAGTGACGTCAGCTGGTGGTTACTAACGCAGCCAGAGACATTGGAACGTTTCAGAGCAAATTATATTAGATAGCTTTTCAATCTAAAGGCAAAACAGCATGAAATAAATGTAAGCCAGCAGTTCTGCAGTAAAATATCCTCTGATTAGCAGGCATTTCCTTCCTCCCAAAAAGACCAGGTGGATCCGGGTGAGGTCACATTCATAATTGATCCTTTAATTATACCCCCTCCTCTACAGCCTTGTTTCTCAAATGTTTTAGACTGCACCCCTTCCCTTCTCATTTCTAAAACGGAAAAATTGAGCAGTCTAAGAATGGCACTAGAATATGCTGAAGTAACATCATATCAAATGAAATATCTTGCAAAGCATCCCTCCCCTCCACAATCCATCCCATGCCTCCCAGTCTGAGAACCTGCACCTGACCTTTCAGCAAGCGAGTACCTCTGCAGTAGCTTCTTAGATTCTCCCTTTTCATCCTCACACAGATCAATTAGAAAACTTTCTGGGATCGTCCTCCTGGGGTTTTGTCAATAAACCAGCCCCCTTCAGAGGTCCTAGTATCTTTCAGGGTCTTTACTGGAACACTTGGTGCTTCACTGCCAGCCACTGATGATGTGGGGATGGTGGTACTCTTAAGATCACTTTTTGAAGGCATAGATGAAACAGAATCAGGATATCCTTTCCGATATAAGGACATCAATGAATTATTCATGTGATTTGTTGGCTGAAATTAAAAAAAAAAAAGTCATAGATTTCACTATTGCATACCATTTTCTTACATTTTTAACATCTGTGGTGCTGCTGTAGAGAAATCTGTATCCTGTCTTCATGGGCAATGAAGTTGCTGTGACCATGACCCTAGAGAAAGATCAGAGATAAAAGCTCTGAAGGCTGGGAAAGGCAGCTCCATAGCACCTCTGTCTTTTCTTTTTTCCCAGCTGCTGGGGCAATAAAATAGGATTCGAGTGGCAGAAATCAGCTCTGGAGGCCCTTGAGGAGTGGGGACTGTTGCAGAATGGAAAGGGGGGGAGGGGAAAAAAAAAACCTTCATTCCCATGTTCTGCATTGATGGCTCACTTTTCTTCAACTTTCTTGTGTATATTTTTGAACTAGAAGCTCCTCAATTGGAGAATCCCAATTAACCAGCCTTGGACATATACAGAGGGAAGATGATTATTCAACTGAAATATACAGAAGAGGGGCAGGGGGAACAAGAAAATAACCACACCAGTCCCCCAATAAATTCAGTCCAAGGTCATCAATGGAGCACATTCTATTACTATTCTTATAGACCACAATTACCTATCAGGTTCTATGTGGGTTATAAAACAAAAAGAGTTTGACAATTTCAATGAAATACAATTTTTAAAATTCTATATCCAGGCCAGCAGAAATAGTATGCTCTCACTGCCCTCTCCTAAACCATCTATTACAAGAACTTCACTGGTTATCTTTGAAATTTAAAGTTTTGTGTTTGATTTACAGGGCCATGAATGTGAATATTTAAATTCCTTTAGCTATACTGTGTAGAGGGTTAATTATCCACTATCTTCTAAGCTCAGCAGATAAAGTGTTATTAAATGTCCCTCTCATAACAGATTGTATTAGAAGATATTAGATAAAAAATCTTCCAAGTGGAAGGGTGCACGATTGTGAAAGTGTCTTCAATTTGAATTACGAAAAAAAGTTACCTTCAGTTCAGGAAACTACTTAAACCTTACTTTTTCTGTCTGTCAGGCTTTGGGTTAAGGATTGTTACGGACTGTTTATCGATCTACTTGTACTTATCTTGGTTTGCTTTTAGTTTGTCTTATGCTAGTAATTTTTTATTGAACTGTAATGTTCTTTGTACAACCGCTTAGAATTCTGGACAATGCAGTTTATAAATTCTGTTATAAATAAATAAAATAATAAATAGAAAACGATAAATTGATGGTTTTATTGGACTACTTAATACATCTTCTGACTACTTTCTAAGGCAGTATCTTCTTCGGTCAGAAATAAGCCACAGATGACAAATAGAACACATAGTTAAAACATAAAGCATTCCAATGACATCAGGGGATAGGTTAGGCTGGGGGCAGGGAGAAACAGAGACAGATAGATGGATGATCCAGAGGGTGACAAAGCAGTATAATTTATGGTTTATAATGCGAAAGGAAACCCAGATCTTTGTTAATCCTGTTGGGTAGGTGTCAAAGTAGGTCATCATTTTAACTTCAAAGGTCTTATGTTCCTGGATTGTTTTAAAATTTTCTTTTAGTATTCTGACCATAAGTCATTGATGCACAGCTCTAGTTTGCCGAATTCTCTCCCACAGAGGTATCACCTGTTAGCTTAGTAGTGTTGAATATGATGGCCTATGTAAGTTGTGCTTGTCCTAACCATTTGGCCTCCCTCTCTAATACAGCACTCTTCTTCACATTTTTTTGCATTTATTGTTGCATTTGTATCCCACATTTTCTCCACTTCTTTGCAGGCTCATGTAGCTTACTAGTACCAAAAACGATGTTAAACCGATTCCGGTGGGAACAAATATAAGGTGGTGAACAATATCAAGGTGATATTATAGTAGAATGAGGTACTGTATGTAAAGACAATTGGGGGAGAACTTGGAGAGGGAGAGGAAGAGTTAGGATATTTCCAATACAGTCTTTGGTTACGTTTGGGCCGCCAAATGTCCAGGTTTTTTTATGTGGGTCGGTGGGTGTATGCCTTCTGAACAGATCTGTTTTTGGTGCTTTCCGGAAGTTCAAGGGTCAAATGTAGTTTTTTACTGCTTTTGGTAGTGCGTTCCACAGTTGTGCGCTAAGGTAGGACAAGCTGGATACATAAGTGGATTTGTATTTGAGTCCTTTGCTGCTTGGTAGTGGAGGTTTAGGTATGAGCGTGCTGATTTTATGGTGTTTCTGAGTGGCATAATAATAACTACTTTGAAGAAGAGCATGACCAGGATCCCCTTTATGATGAATGTCCAAGTGAGTGTGGTGTGTGTGTTTGGGCGGGGGGGGGGGGGGTCCTGTGAGTTGCTGACACACTAAGCGGTTAGCTTAGCAGAGTTTAAGAAAGGTTTGGACGGCTTCCTGAAGAAAAAGGCCATAGAATGTTATAAATGGATGTAGGAAAAATCCACTATCCTGGACAAGCAGTACAAAATGCTTTGCTCCGTGGATCGTTGTCGGGTGATTGTGACCTGGATGGGCCACTGTCGGAGACAGGGTGCTGGGCTAGGATGGGACTTTTGGTCTGTCCCAGTGTGGCGATGCTTATGTCTTATGTCATTCTATTCATTTTGAGGTGCTGACACAGTTTGCAGCATGGTTGCAGGGACTTGTGCCATTCTCTTCATTTTGAGCATCTGTTGGGAGTTTGGTTTTCATTAATTTTTGCTTCAGGTTACATGGTTGGAAGGCCAAATGGCTCCACTCCCTCACCCTCTGAACAAAAGTGGATCCCATTCTGCCTCCCTCCCACCGAACAGAACCAGCCCCCCACCTGTGGCCCTCCACCTCCTCACCCAAGTCTACTTTACAAACCCTGGTGGTCTAGCGGCCTAGTCGGGGCAGGAATGATACCCAGGCACTCCTGCCCATGCTGGCAGTACAGTCAAAATGGCTGCCGACTTCCCACATCAACTATGCAGCAGCCATTGTGTTGGGGGGGGGGGGGGGGGGAGTTTTGGTTTCAGCAGGAAATTTATTTATTTTCCAACACCGATCCTATTGGATATGGATGAATACATTTCACAGTCTTTGACAAAGGAACATCGGTGAGCCTCAAGGCCCTCTCAAAGAAAGAAAAAACTTTATTGATTTAGAATGACTACATCCAATCCCCATCCCCAAGGGAAAAGAGTTAGTGCTAAATACATTAGATGGAGGAATGGGATGAGTTACTCATTTGAACGTAGGTTGGGCAGCAGGAAAGGTTATGGGGAGGGGGTCAGGATTACAGTTGGGGTAGGACAGTAGGAGCTATACACAGGATACCTGTTGTATAGTTTGGAGTATGGAGGCTATGAAAGCCAAAACCCTCATGTCACTTGGCATTTAGCATAATGAGAATGGCAGGTGTTGAATGGGAGGACAGACTTTGAGGTTATTATCGTGGTGTAATATTACATTGCACAAGTTTGTGAGATAGTCAATAAAAAGATTGAAAAAGTAAATACCACAAAGCTAAACAGGTTGACATGTCTATGGGAAAGCACTTTGTAAGACCAGAGCTCTGCATCAATGGCCAGAATACTAAAAGGAAATTTTAAAACAAAACCAGAAACATACCTTGGGTGTCATAATATTTCATCATTTTAACATCAATCAGAGAGGTCTTAGCAAAGATCTGGGTTTCCTATCACATTATACAGAAGTCCAAAAATCCAGATGTCGGATACCTGGACCACCTCCAGACTATCCAAGAATCCAGACTACACATTCTTCCACCCTCATGTCCCAGTCCCCGACACATAGTCCAGCGCCTCTCCCTCCGTTCCTGGGCCTGCTTGCTTGTTCTCACTCTCACCTGTTCTGAAGTCTTTGATGCTGCTGCCTTATTCACAGACTGCCTCCAGCATGCACCAGGCCATTCCCTCTGACCCGTCTTGCCCTTGCATCAGAAGGGGCGGGATGGGTCAGAGGGGAAAGGAGAAGGCCCAGTGCATGTTGTCACAGAGTAAAATTGTTTGGCACAGGGGTGTGTCACTTAAAATGAATGTGTAATGATCATATGAATTTGTGGACTAACAATTGACTTTTACAAGCATTGACTTAGTCAGTGATGGTCCAATTACTACTATGAGAACATTTCACAACATTATTATTGTATAAGTTTAATTCTGAATTTCGTATTTTACTGTGGGTTATTTGATTTCAAGGCCAGCCCTGTGTTGGCAGGAAAAAAACCCATCACATGCTTCCCATGCACCAAGGGCAATGGTTTGAAAAGCAGCATTTACACACGAAGCTCAACTGTAGTCACAAGCTGATAACTGTTTCAGCTGGTCATCAAAGAGGGAAAAAGAGCAAACACCAGTGAAAGAGCATTTAGTTAACACAACACAGGGGAAGGTACTCGGCTTCATAATAAGTAGGCTAATGGTTAGCGCACTGGTCTGTGAACCAGCTCCTTGTGACCTTGGGCAAGTCACTTAACTCTCCATTGCTTCAGGTACAAACTCAAGATTGCGAGCCCACTAGGGACAGAAAAGTACCTGTATATAATATGTAAACTGCTTTGACTGTAACCACAGAAAGGCAATTTATCAAATCCCTTAACCTATATGATCAGGTTTATAGCGCTACTGGACATTCGCAGCACTGTACAGTGTTACAGTACAGTAGATCTCCACACCAAGCATCTTACAGTATAACTGAGTGCCTGAGGCAATGGGAGATAAGTGACTTGGCCAAGATCACATGAAGTGTTGGCAGTAGGAGCAGGATTCAAACCCTGGCTTCCATGGTTCTTAGCCCTTTGCTCTACCTAGTAGGCCACTTCTCTCTCTACACCAATGATTTTACAAAAAAAAGTACAATAGAGGAGCAAAAATAATTTTATTTATTTATTTACATACAAAGTGAAGCATAACTTACAGGGTACTCTGGATAACATTCACCATCGGAGGAGTCTTCAGTGTAGTTGTCTAGATCCCTTCAAGGAAAAGAGAGGAGAAGGAGTGAAAAGGAGACTGCATGCAGACAGAGATTTACAAACCCGCCATAAGGCCCCCCTCATTTCCACTTGCAGATTAAGTGCAACAGTGAGTGGGGGAGGAAACAGGGAGGATGTGTATATCTTCTCAATTCTATACCATTTTCCACTGAAGCATTTCTGCCTCACTATTTATTAGGATTTATTTACTGCCTTTTTGAAGGAATTCACTCCAAGGCAGTGTGCCAACAAGAATAAATCAAACATGAGCAATAGACAATTACAGCAGTAAAAACCTCAAATAATATAAAGTATGGCATCGTATGCTACGTACAACGCCAACACACTACATAATATAATATTTTTAATTGACAGGTAGGGTATAAGCAAAGATGGAACTACAGATAGGTAAGAGCGTAAGAGGAGTTGGAAAGTAAGGTGACTAATTTAAAGAATGTTGCACATGAGGTTAGAGGGATGGTTAACATATCGATAGGTAAAGAGAGTAAGAGGAGTTAGAAAATAAAGGTCACTAATTTAAAGAACGTTGCATATGAGGTCAGAGAGATGGTTAACATATGGATAGGTAAGAGAGTAAGAGCAGTTGAAAATAAGGTGACTAATTAAAGAAGGTGCACTATGAATTATAAAGCCCTTTAAAAGTGACATTTCCTTTGTGAAGAAAGTACTAAACAAGAGCTAAGTGAGCATGTAACTTTATTCAGGATCATGCTCAAATCTGAGACACAAGTGGCCGCTGCACCTGCTCCCATGAGGCCGGAGGATTCCCTTTTCATGCCTAACCAAACTGTTCTCATTGTCAGAATATCCCCAAAGAGGATGTGCTTCTACAAACCAATCAGTTCCTTGCAAAGAATGTATTATTAGGACACCTAGCCACTTTCAACAAGAGACTGACTCAGTTTGCAGACATGGATAGCATTCATGCCAATTTGACTAAAACCTAGGCTATTGGATATCCTTCAAATGACTTCAGTCCCTGTACAGTTTTTTAGTTCAATTCTAGCAATACAACAAAGAAAGGTTTCATGATTTCATTACTAATTGATTTTTGGACTTCAGCCACTGAAGCTTCTCTTCAGTGTACTACTTTGTCATAGCATAATTTTTTTTCAAGTGTATGCTGGTAAATTATTGGTGCCAGGCATTACATATCAACCTTTGGAGTGATTTACAAGAAAACAGAGTTGGTATTCCTGGAATAATTTCACTATGAACACACAACTGATAAATAATGTTGTATTTTATTTGCAGAAACTCCCTCTATTTTGAGATACAGCAGAACTAAAGGGTGAAGAACTCAAAGCTGAATTCAACTGTAACTACTTGGCTTAAATTAAAAATTAAACATGATATTAAAAGCAATTTTTAGGGCCAACTCAGTGGCTCAGGTGACAAGTTCTGTTCACTGTCATGTGAAAGGTTCCTGGTTCAATCCCCGAGTCTTTGGCTCCTAGGTGGGTTGGAATGGGAATGGGAGCTGGGGCAGAGGGGCTTCATAGTCATTGCTTAAGAGTGACACCAGGTTTATGGCCCCTGGCCCAGAACTGTCATGGTAATGACCAGACCAGGTATGAGTGAGGGGGAAGAACCCCCAGGTAAATGAATGTTAAAAATGATTTTTTTTTTAAATTTTTAAGGCTTGTCTCCACGAGCTGAATGTACAAAAGGAGAAGGAGGAAGTGCTAAGGTCAGAGAAGTAAAATTTGTTCTTACCTGCTAAATTCCTTTCCTTGAATCCTGTTAGGTCAGTCCAGGCCGACTATTTGATGGAGATAAAGACCTGAGCTTTCCAGTGTCATATAAGGAGTGGAAACTGAAAATCACCAAAATATGTGACAGAGCTGAAACACAACATTTTAGAAAATCAACAACCAAACCATATCCCCCAAAGAGAACCTCTGCAAAACTATATGATTAGATTGCCCTAGCTGTATTGAAGGCCACAGAGAAGTGAAATACAAGTCACAGTTCCCAGGTGGGTCTTGGACTGGCTGAGCAAGATTCAAGGAAGGAAATTAACAGGTAAGAACAAAAAACAATTTTACCTTCCTTATTCAACCTGCTTAACCAGGCCAGACTGACACCATGTTTCCAAGCTTCAACTTTCGAGCAAAAGGCAAGGCAAGGCCCTTTCCAAAGCTACCCTCTCTCTCTGACACAGACATCAATCCTTTAATATTCCATGAACTAATGAAATGATACAAGTAACCACTTTATGTCATCTGGAGCAACTGCATATAAGCATGTGCCTATGTACTCAGGCCCACTGGAACCTTTTTGATCTACAAGTGCCTCTTTGATCTACCATGCTAAGGAAGATTTTGATGCTGCCTCACTCCATGTGGTCCAATGAATAAGAAAAAAAGTTGATCGGAATTCGGGAAGCAGTTCCTATCTTCCAAATATTCAGTCAGGGCTCTGCAGCCATCCGCTTACATGAAGTTCTGGCAACACCATTTTATTTATTAGAATTAATTAACCACCTTTATGAACAGATTCCCCCAAGGCGGTGTACAGTAGGTTCAGTCTAACAAGACTTACCATTTTGTTAACATAATAGCAACATGAACAAATAAAATAAATGAGGCAAACTTGGAAATATGTCAGTATAATACAAACAATACAATAATTGACAGCATAGAAGAATATTCAAACAACAAATACAATGCCAGCATAATACCAATAAAACACCTAACAAGCAACACAATAGAACATTCAAATAGCATAGATATGATGCTAATAATATCCCTCTTTTCCATTAAAAAAACAATGGCAAAGGTAGAGACCGACATGAAAGGCAAGGCAACCTTTGGCAAAAAAAGCTAGAACCATGGACAGAGTCACCAAACGCACAGAAAATAAATGCAGATCCCTATATGACAGCGCCTGCAACTCCTGTGCAAATAGCTACCAGAGGACCATTGCTAAGGTCAGATCTTTCAAACATCCTCTTTAAAGGCTCAAAGGGAGGCCCTGTCAAAAAATTCAGGAAACAGTTAAAGTTCCAATGCAGAACTAATAAGGCAAATGGGAGGCCAAATATGCCAAACCGCCCTGCAAAAACCAGGAAACATGCACACACATGGCCAACAAGATAGCAGCTGTTTCCTGCTTATTAGGCAGGATGAAGGATATCTGTACTTAAGGGAGCCAAGGGCTTAAGCACTGAAAAAAAGCCCAGCCTGCAAGAAAAACAAAATGAACATCCACTCTTCAGGTGGAGAGCTCTCTGTCTACATACCAGGACTCAAATGCATGCCAGTCTCAAACATACAAGAATGAAGTAGATGCCTTGCAGGTCTTCAGGAGAATAGCAATGACTGGAAAAGCAATAACCTTGCACCTCAACCGGACCCTTTCAAGTGTTGGGCCATAAGCCAGAAGGTATCTGTATCCTCCATGATGACTGGTCTTTGCTGCATGAATCCTGGATCCCAAGACAACACTGTAGGGAAGTGCCTAGCAACAACTAGATCAGGTTGGCATACCATGGCCTACGAGGCCAATCTGGAACCACAAGGATTACATTGCCGATGAGCAGTCACAGGGGAAAAACATACCAGTGGGCTTTGGCACAGCCAGGACTGTACCAGCAAATCTATTTCTGTCAAGATGAGTTCTTCTCTGACTGAATAATCAGAGTGTTTTGGCATTCTATTTGGACCCCCATTAGATCAAAACACTGGGTAGCCCCAGTGCTCCACCACCAGTCAGAATGCAGAAGGCCTCCTGGATCCTGCTGAGGAGGTCTGCCCACACATTCTCCATTCTAGCTGTGTGTGCTGCACAGACTGACAGCAGATTGCACTTTGCCCAATGGCACAGCCAACCAAAGCAAAGGCCACATTCCTAGTGCTCCCCTTGCTTGTTGACCCAGCATTGTCAGGCATCACAAAAGTCACCTTCCCCTTCTTCAAGGCAAGATCATTAGGGCAAGATCAATGGCCCAAGTGACTGCTGGGACAAGATGTTTCCTGCTTCACCTACCCCTCTCCCCCCCCCCCCAACAGTAGTCCTCAGCCTGACATGAACCATCACCATAATACTGAAGAGATTCTGGGTGGACCTTCACCACACCAACTCCCACTCAGTGGAGACTTGCAAAGTAAGAAATCTGCACTCCTGGGTGACCAACAAGATAACAGGGCTCGTGGGCCTGTGCGCAAGGGACCAGCTCCAACATCACTACCATTGTTTCCAAAAGCTAAAAATCATCCCATGTGTTGGGGCCCACCATAAAAGTCCTTCAGCTGCCCCAGCAACTTGAGCATCCTTTCCTGAGTCAGATACACCTTGCTGATCCTGATATCAAATTAGCTCCCAGTTACTCCAGAGAACGAGTAGGTACTCTCAGACTAATTCACCACTCAGCCAAGATTCTCCAGAACCTGAATCATTCTATGCATAGCCAGAAGCCTTCTACTCAGTCAGATGGATTCAACTAATTGTCCAAGGTATTAATCCGCAAACGAACCTTTTCCGGAGATACGAAGGCGGTAGAATGAGAGGACATGAAATGAGATTGAAGGGGGGCAGACTCAAGAAAAATGTCAGGAAGTATTTCTTCACGGAGAGAGTGGTGGATGCTTGGAATGCCCTCCCGCGGGAGGTGGTGGAGATGAAAACGGTAACGGAATTCAAACATGCATGGGATAAAACATAAAGGAATCCTGTTCAGAAGGAAAGGATCCTCAGGAGCTTAACCAAGATTGGATAGCAGAGCCAGTAGTGGGAGGCGGGGATAGTGTGGGGCAGACTTACACGGTCTGTGCCAGAGAGAGTGGTGGGAGGCGGGACTGTAGGTTGGGAGGCAGGGATAGCACTGGGCAGACTTATACGATCTGTGCCAGAGCCGGTGGTGGAGGCGGGGATAGTGCTGGGCAGACTTATACGGTCTGTGCCAGAGCCGGTGGTTGGGAGGCGGGGATAGTGCTGGGCAGACTTATACGGTCTGTGCCCTGAAGAGCACAGGTACAAATCAAGTAGGGTATACACAAAAGTAGCACACATAAGTTGTCTTGTTGGGCAGACTGGATGGACCGTGCAGGTCTTTTTCTGCCGTCATCTACTATGTTACTAAGTATAGATTGATTTTGATGCCTTCCAACACAAGAAGGCTGCTGCCACCACCATGACCTTGGAGAAGATCCTTGTTACCACGGTGAGGCCAAACAGCAGCACTTGGAACAGAATAAGTTTGCCAAGAAACCAAAATGAAAAAAAAGAGATGACTATGGAAAGGAGGCTTGTTCAAATGTGATTCAGAGGACAAGTCAGCTACTCATCTACACTCCACTAACACAGAGGCCACTGACCTGGAATTTATCTGAACCAGTTACAGACAGCATCCACTAGAAATGTCTCCCTGGACTCCAGGTCCACCGTCGTGAAGATGCTGGTAATTGCCATACCCAGCAAAGTAAGACTCTAGCTACATAACCCTCACTGGACACTATGAGCTGTTTTAAGCAGGACTTCACCTTTCGCTCCTAAGAACCATCCAGGGCAAATGGAAAAGGCAGTCTACATTTTGTGCGGAAGAGCATAAAGTTACCCATGACTCTAGTCCCTTTGAGAACTAGTATCTTTATTTTTTTTACTTGTATCCCACATTTTCCCACCTATCTGTAGGCTAAATGTGGCTACATAGTACCGGAGAGGATTTGCAGGCTCCGGTGTGAACAAACTACAGGGTGATGTTGTGTGGTAAGATCAAGTTCATGTGGCACAGCCACATTAGGGAATCGGAGAACGGAAGAGTTGTGTTATGTCCATTACGTGCTTTGTATCGGGACCTAAACCTGGCAAAAACCATCTTAGAAAGAGCCTTATGAAGAGGAAGATCTCTGGAAAGTTTGCAAAGCCCCCCCCCCCCCTCCAAAATGGGTTCCGTTTCTGCCACTTCCTCTGGAGCTGCCTCGGCAATGCTCAGAGATATGATTACCTGTGAAATTCACGATGGGAACCTTCCATTGATGGAAGTAGATGATTGAGTCCATCACCTCTTCAAGGGAGAGCTACTCAGACTCCAGAGACAAGCTATCTGAAGGGGCTAGCAATGTGGTCGTCCTCAGCTACATCCCAGTCATCTGTTGTTGATTTATTGTAGACTTACTGCTGTTAGCTGACAAAGCAGTATAACTACGAAATCAATAGGAAAGAAATCATTCATATCCACATTCCAAAAATAGAGAGCCTGAAACAACACAGCCAGCATTGGACTACTACTACTAATCATTTCTATAGTGCTGCTAGACCTACACAGTGCTGTACACATATATAAGCTCAAAAATTGACCACTGGCCACTCTACCAGACAGGTCCTGAGATGCCCTTGTCGGTCCTCTGTTTTGAGCCTGCCCTGTACTCACTGGGTTGGCTCCTGGCAGGCCTTCCAAGGCTTTTTGAAATCAGGCAGCAAATGTCTACAGTAACTAAAACCCCAAGAATTGCAATAGGTTACCCAATAGGTCCCCCTGGTCAAAGACCAGAGGCAGGAACAACCCAGTCACCAGGCATGAGCTGAGGCATCAAAAAAACAAGCAAATTGCTGAAGCTACACGGTCAGGAGCTAAAATAGCCACCATTCCCACCAGCGATTTCCCCTGCAAACTGTCTCAACATCAATCTGTGCTGACCGGCTCTTTCTGATATCAGAACCTCCAGTAGATCCCCCACCCCCAACCCCTCCATGCACCAAACAGCTCTCCATCACATTCAGGCACAAGCAAGGATCAGGCATCGTTACTAACATGCTGGCACCAGCAGGCCCCACATAAAAGGCCCCCTGTTAGGCATCACCTCTCTCTTCCTGGCATTCTCTGCTCACTGATTAACGGGAGAATTCCCTCCCTGCTGCCTCCAATCAGCTTCAGGGCTTTCACTTTTGCCTTCCCTGAAAGTGCCTCTTTTTTTCCCCTTAAAAACTGTAGAGGGAACCAACTATGGGATTACCCCAGCCTGGGAGGAAAGGAGAGTCCAACCAATGCCAAAGTATTTACCCCATCTGGCAGTGGCCCATGCAGTCTGACCAAGCTGAGGCCCACAGCCAGGATTTAGGTCCCAAGTGGGCAAACTCCTGCTGCTTAAACAGCGGAAAGGTCTGTGGACTGATCTCTGTGAGCTATCCTTTGCCAAAGATCCAATTGCGAGCCACCGGCACACAAAGGAGTCTGGCACAACACAAAACAGAATCCTGCTGCATGAAGTCCACGTGCCCCACCTGCAGGAGGAAGAGAAATACTGGCATGCTCCAGACTGTATTATGTGTCACTTGAAAGCTCAGGTCTCTGCCTCATCTGCTGGTAGGGTAGCATATCCCATAAGTGTGGACTGGCCTACCAGGATGATAAGGAAATAAGTGATTTTTATAATGCCCATATATCATATAATAGAATAATATACCCATAATGGCATATACACTCAAGCGACCTTTTGATAGTGCTGTAAGGTATTTTAAAGCAATATTAAACACTTTAGAGAATTTTTTTTCTCAATCAAGACACAAATCAAAGAACAATACAGATAAAGACTGTCCATCCATACTACTGATAAGCTCTACAATCCCTTCCTCACCCTTTAGAGATCCTCTGTGCTTGTCCTCATGTCTCCTCATTCCACTACAGAAAACACAGAGTGGCACTCACCTTAAAGCAACAGTTCTCCCAGTGACAGCTCTTCCCCCACTTACCCAATCCCCTTGGGCTCCTGCCTTTCTCTCTTTGCTAGATGTCTTCCTCCAACGCTTCTAAATCATTTTCTTTTTCACTGCAGATGACATTAAACACTAAAAACAAAGAAGAAATTATGTCTTAATTGATAATTTTATTTTTCTTTAGTCAGCGTCACTGTTCTGAACCAGAGATGTTATTCCTTCCCACTAGCAGACGGATGTAGCGAAAAATGAATTCAACCAGTGACACCTCCAGCTACAATCTGTGTGCTCGGAACAATCCAGTATGCATCTGCCCAAGCAGAAGAGGGTCCCTTTATGAACACATCCAGCCCTATCAATCACTGCAGCTGCAATGATAAGCAAGAGAGCAAACACCATAGAGTGACACTCGTTACCCTGCATATACCAGGGAATAGCCATATCACAGGAACCTCATATTGCTGCCAGAATCAGATCTTACTCTTCTTCAGCTACATCCAATAAGAAAGAAACAAAGCATATCCAGAACCCCAGGCCCGGGCTGAAGTATTTCAAGGGCAGAATTTCAGAACAGCAATGCTGACTAAAGAAAAGAAATTATCAGTTAAGATATAATTTCTCCTTTCTTAGCATCAGCTTACACTGATCTGAATCAGCGGGATGTACCGAAGCAGACCTAATGGCAGGGAAAGACAAAGCCCCCCCCCCCGCCCCCGCCCCCAAATGACCGCTCTGCCAACATCCAACTGGTAATGCTTAGGGAAGGAAATAGAGCAAAGACCAAGTCATCGCCCTGCAAATCTCCTCAGGCGAAACAGCCTGAACCCTGGTCAAGTGGGCCTTCAGTCCTTAATGCACTGGACTACCCATACCAATGTAGACAGACTCAATAGCCAACTTATTCCACCTCACAATAGACAACTTGGGGACCACCTGACCATTCCAAGAGCCATGAAAGAACACAAAATAGGTGATTAGAGAAACGATACTCATTCGTCTGCTCCAGGTACAGAAAAATGCTCTCCAGTTTGTGTAGCCTCAGGGTAGTAATCACTGCCAAATTCAAGTTTCTTTAAGCACTGCCTTTCAATGGCCACACTGTAAGCCAAAAGGGATCCCGATCCTTCATGTCTACTGGCCCCTGCCGAAGAAGTCCCCAACCCCTGGGCAGAGGAAGAGGGTCGCCTACCAGCAGGCGCTAGAGATCTGTGTACCAAGGACTGCGGGGACAATCCAGCGCAACCAGCACAACCAAATGTGGATGATGGGCAATCCTGCGCAACACCTGCCCCACCAAAGGCTTGAGAGGGAACACAGAGCAGCATCGCTACTGGCCAAGGTTTGAACCAAGGCATCTATCCACTGAAAAGCCAGGACCCTCCATCTACTGAAGAAGTGCTCCACCTTCACAATGGCTCATGAGGCCATCAAGTTGAACTGAGGAGGCCCTCAGCAGTCCACTATGAGCTGGAAGGCCTGGTGCCTCAGTTCCCACTCTCCCGGATCCAGAAGAGACCGACTGAGTGTCCATTTGCACATTGTCCTTGCCCACAACATGGACCAATGAAAGAGCCTGCAGATGAGCTTCCACCCAGCAACAGAAGCTCACCAGCTCCAGGGCCACCACCTGACTCCAGGTTCTGCCCTGCATGTTGATGTACGCCACCACGTTGCATTGTCCGACATTACTCTGATAGCTTTCACTTCCAGAAGCAGCTGAAACTCCAACAGAGCCAACTGGATCGCCCGGTCTCCAGGCAGTGATGGACCAGGATGCCTCCTGGCTGGATCTGGTGCCCAGCACTATTCAACAGTAAGCTCCCCAGCCAAGCGCTCTAGAAATGTTAAGTAGTAGTAGTAGCCAAGAAGGTGTGCATCCATGGTGATCAGCACCTGAGGACCCAGAGGGAACCCCCCCCCTCAATAGGTTCAACTGGACTGTCCCACCAGGCCAGACTGAACCTGGTCCAGGGTGTAAGTGGAAGTCCTGCGAGGCCGAAGCTCACCAGGACAACAGGGCCTGCTGCAGAGGGTGCATATGATTTCTCGCCCAAAGCACCACCTCCAAAGTCACCACCATAGAGCCCAGAGCCGTAAGTAGTCCCAGACTGTGGGCCGAGGGAAGCTTGCACAGACCGCACTTCTGCACCCACTCCTCCAGACGAAACAACATTCCCCGGCACATGTCAAGGCAAACTCTAGGTACTCCAGAACCTGAGATAGATACAGATGGCTCTTGGGATGATTCATAACCAACCCCAGGGACTCCAGAAGATAGATGATCTGATTGGTGGCCTGACAAGCCTCTGCTGCTGAATCCACCTGAATCAGCCAGTCATCCAGGAAACAGATGAACCTGAACCCCTGGTGCCAAAGATGCACTGCCGTCATCACCACCACCATCACCTTGGAAAATGTGCGTGGCATCATAGCCAGGCCAAAAGGCAAGGTCCAAAACTGAAAAAGCTTGCCCAGCAAACAGAAGCCCAGATATCTTCTATGATAATAGGGATTATGGAGATAAGCCTCCATGAGATTCAAGAAAGTCAGGAACTCCCCCGGTCACACTGAGACTAACTCAATGCAACATCTCCATCCGAATGTGTTAGACCATGAGGCAAGTGCTGACTCCTTTGAAATCCAAGATGGAATGGAAGGAGCCATCTTTCTTCGGGACGATGAAATAAATGGAGTACCATCCCCAGCGCGTTCTATCAGAGGCATAGGCTCCACCACCCTGAGAGCACACAGGTGCTGCAGAGGGTATGCAACAGTATCTTGCTTCAGAGCTGAAACGCAGGCGAGACCATGAAGGCATCTAACACCAACAGGCTAACTTCAGAGAATACCCACTGCTGACCACCTCCAGGACCCAATGATTGCGGCAATATGGGCCCACTCGTCCCAGAAGAAAGACAGCCTGCCTCCCAACAGCACCAACAAGAGGCCAGGAACACCCTCATTGGACAGTGCAGGGGGACAACTCTTTTGGGGCCTTGAAAGGAACCCTGCCCAAAGGACCTACCCTGGGCAAAAATGCTCCAACCCTCTAGTGTACCCCTTGGAAGTGGAGGAAAGCCAAGAGCCTTTCTGCTGCAGCTCAGGGAGCTGGACAGGCCGTGCCTCCCCCTTATCCATCACCAGCTTCTTCAGGTCCTCTCCAAAGAGCAACTGCACCCTAAAGGGGAGATGCTCAACTGCTTTTTGGAAGCCGCATCTGCCACCAAGAGGTAAAATCCACAACCACCAGCGTCCGACCACAGAAGGAGTCATTGAGCAGGAAGCTAAGCGGACTAAATCATATAGAACGTCGGCCACAAAAGGCTGTCCCGACTCCAGGCAAGCCACCTCTGGGGACTCCAGGAGCTGATGCAACCATTGCAGCATGGACATTGCCACATAACCAACACAAATGGCAGCCTGAATACTGAAAGTACCCACAGAAAGTTAGAGGAAGCTGCTGCTCCACCTTCTTGTCATGGAGCTCCTTCAGAGCCAAGCCCCCCTGGACTGGCACAGCAGTCACCTTGGTGACTGCCAAGGCCACAGCATCCTCCTTACAAAAAAGCCAATACCTTTCAACTTCCTCCGGAGCAAAAGTATAAAGGTGATCCAGAGTCCTGGCACCTCTAAGGGAACCATCTGGAGTCTAAAAACAAAAGTAAATACCATACATAAAAAGTAAAATACATAATATCAATAAAAATACATATACAGAATACACATAATACAAATAAAAGTAAAATATGTAATAAACGTCCAAGAATAAGAAAAGCTAAAGAAACATAGTATTAGAATGATAAATAGAATACATGAATGCAAATTCAATGCATATCTGATTTCACAACTCAAGATATTATGCATCTTACTTTTTATTTATGTATGGTATTTGTTTTTGTTTTGTTTTTAGACTCCTCATGAAGGCCCTTTGGCCGAAACATGAATTTGTGTAGAGTCTTTTTTTCAACACAAAATAAAGCATTATACATCACCTGGATTAATTTTTGTTCCAGAGACCACCACAGATTATAATTGGTGATGTCACTGGTTGAATTCAGCTTTCTCTACCTTCATCTGCTGGTGGGAAGGAATAACACCTGCTGGTTCAGAACAGTGTAAGCTGACGCTAAGAAAGAGAAATAAGAAAATAACAGCAGAGTATGGAAGCATGAGCTAGAGATGCTACAAGGCCAGCCTTTCACACCCCCAGAAACCAACTTGGCTTATGCTGGCAGAGTGGTGGTTACCTGGTACCAGTAAGGACATGGGGATCTAGAATGCTGGAAGCTTGGGCACCAGTTTGATAGCCGTTTGGATTATTCCACAGCATAGTGATAAGACATGAGTGAGAGGGAATGGGCGTTAGATAAACTTAAATGTTTCGTATTTTCTACTCATTATGGCAAAGTACCAAGATGACAAAGTGACTCTGAGCAATTTCCTGCAGGCAACTGAGCTAGATCCTCTGACATAACTAGGCAGGCTGGATGAGCCGCTTGATCTTTGCATATTATCATTATCTACTATGTTACATAATTACTTCTAGCTCACAAAAAGTAGTATTAGTTGAACAGATAAGTTTTGTCCTTGAAGGATCTCTGTTACAGACAAGAGAAGAGAAGAGAAGAGTCAACAGCCTTCAACTGGGACACGACAACTCACCTTTTTCCACTTGGATCCTAAAAGCATTTCGTTTCCTTCTACCATATTCTGCACTGAAACACAGGATCAAATGATTATAATCCATCCTGAGCTTAGAAACCCTACCTCCCCTCCCCTTCCTGCACAGATAGAGTGGACAAGACCTCTCCAATGTGATTCCTTGGAGAAGAAAGATCACCTGGAAAGAGAGCATCACTTTGCTGTGGCAGGAAGTGACCCTGTAGCAAGTACTCTGAGTAACATAATATCTTCTCACACTGAGGATGTCTCCAGAAGCTTGTGCTCAGGAGGAAAGTTTTAGGATGGACATTTTATTGGTGATTCAATCATTAGACATGTAGATAGCTGGGTGGCTGGTGGACATGAGGATCACATAGTTACTCGCCTGCCTGGTGTGGAGTTGGCAACCTCATGCACCACCTAGACAGAATTTCAGACAGTTCTGGGGAGGAACTAGCTGTTTTGGTACACATGGGTACCAACAACATAGCAAAGTGTTGGAGAGATGTTTTGCAAGCCAAATTTGGGATATTAGGAAGAAAGATGAAACACTGAACTTCCAGGCAGTATTCTGAGAAATGCTCCTTGAGCCACATGCAAGACTCAAGAGGCAGGCAGAGCTCTGGAGTACCAATGTATGGATAAGATAGTGGACAAAGAGGAGGGACTTAGGTTTCTTAGGAACCGGGCACATTCTTCAGAAGAGGGAACCTATTCTAAAAAGAATGTGTTTCAGTTAAACAGGGTGGAACCAGGCTGCTGGCACTAACCTTTAAAAAGGGGAGAGAGAGAGAGAGAGAAAGAAAGCAGAGTTTACACAAGAGCCTCAGAAAAAGCCAACAGTCACTCAGGAGGTGCATGGTTTGGAGTAAGATACTAGCCAATAGAGGTTGGCTGAACCTGCTTTCTTCCGTTTCGTCCGAAACCGCCACCAAAGCTGAAAGCATCTGGCAGAAGCCGAAACTGATCGCCTGGTTTCAGTTGAAGCCAAAACTGGAAATTCAAGTTTGGCTGTGTGAATGTGAATTGGTGAGGGCCACTGGAGATGTCAGAGCTTGCAGTTTGCATCCCTCTGCTACACAGACAATATCCAAGCCAGCATAAAATTATGGAACACACAGACAAAAATGGGTTAATGGGCCAGAGTCAGCATGGGTTCAGCCAAGAGAAATCTTGCTTCATCAATTTGTTTCATTTCTTAGACGGCATGAAGAGACATGTGGATAAAGGTGAGCTAGCTGATGAGAGGAATACCCATTAAAGGAATTAAGCAAGGCTACGAATGAGGTGATTATATTTGCAGATGACCCAAAACTATTCAAAGGTGTCAAAACACATGCAGATTGTGAAAAATTGCAGAAAGACCTTAAGATCAAGCAAAAACAGTAATACAGAAATTCAAATCTCGAGGATACCCAGAGCATGTAGTGAAAACAGCTTATACCCACGCTAAATATAACCATTGGAATCAATTGCTATGTACTAATAACAAAAATATAGATACAGAGAATTTACAAACGTGTGTTACGTTATTCACGAATGTAGCGGTACAAATAATTAAAACACACTGGAAAATTATGCAACTCCATCCCTACCTTTCAGAACCATATGTTGAGAATAGCATATACAAGAAATCAAAATTTAAAGGAAATTTTGCAAAACAAAATGTTACCCACTAGTACAGTCAGGACTCCGGGGCACAGACAATGTACAAGATGCAGCTTCTGTCCAATCATGATGACAGCAAAGTCATTTACCAACCCGTTAGATACCAGAGAATATCATCTTAGATTCCATACAGACTGTGATACAACGCATGTGGTGTACATTTTGATATGCACGTGCTTAAAATTATATGTAGGGAAAACCTTGCGGTCTTTAAAACAAAGACTTAGCGATCATAAGCATAATTTAAAATATTCATGCCTAGAAGCCCCTTTGGTCGCACACAGTATAGAAAAAAAACACATAAGTTCGAGGATTTTAAGTGCATAGTGATTGACCATATTCCAAAATCATCAAGAGGTGGGGATAGAGACCATCAAATAGTCCAGCGGGAACAACACTGGATTTATAGGTTGGGATCCCTTGCTCCAGCAGGGTTAAACAATCAAGTGGAATGGAAAGCTTTCTTACAAAGTACCTACCCGCGAATATGGAAAGAGAGTGAGCAGTTCAATGATGCATTTTGGGGAGTAACTGCCTTAAAAGATTGAGTTCCCTTTAAATTTCTAGTGAAATTTGATTGGTTGTTAGGGTCGGAGTTGGTTTAAAACCAGACTGCCATCTTAGTTCGGAAAGACTGCTAACAGGACAGACGCTGACATGTATAGCAGGTATGTGCAAGAATTTATTAAGATCCACGAGTTCTCTAATCTCTCGGAAAAGTGTTTAAGTTAATGCTGTTCACTTGTTTGCAGGGTGTTATAGAAAACTATGGGTTCAGCTCCTTAGGAAGCATCAGCGAAACAGGAGCTCGCTGTCAGGCGTATCCACTAGTTCCAGTGTTACAGCAGCTAAGTGCTTATTCATTCTCATTATAAAACGTAAAACTGTATAAAGAAAAATTATAAAAATAAAGTTAAATAATGAGTATAAAAAGGGAAAATTAGGTTCTTACCATGATAATTTTCTTTCCTTTAGTCATAGCAGATGAAGCCATTACGTATGGGTTGTGTCCATCAACCAGCAGGGGGAGATAAAGAGCACTCAACTTTTCACAGTGCCTCATGGCCAGCTAGCTCCACTGCCTCTTCAGTATTTGAAGCTTCCAAAGCAGTATGGCAAACCGCAATGGGAATAACATGAACTTTCCTCACAGCGAACGATGGCCCCTTAACAAGGGCATGAACTCAAAAAAGGAGGGAATGAACTCATCCTCCTGGAGGGAATAAACTCGTCCTCCACTTTGTATAAACGGAGGGAATACTTGCATCCTCCTGGAGGGAATAAACTCATCCTCCCAAAACATGAACTGGAGGGAATGAACTCATCCTCCTATAACTGTAACAAGAATCCTGAAGACTGTTTTCCGACTCCCCAAGGAAGGAATATAACTTCAGGAAACAAGAACAGCACCTAAAATCAGAATCACTGTAATACAGACAATCATACAGGGAGGGCTCATGGCTTCATCTGCTATGACTAAAGAAAAGAAAATTATCATGGTAAGAACCTAATTTTCCCTTCCTTGTCATCAAGCAGATGAAGCCATTACGTATGGGATGTAACAAAGCAATCCCTAAATAGGGTGGGAACAAGCCACACCACGCGCTAGCACCTTTGCTCCAAAACGCGCATCCCTCCTGGCAGCCACATCCAGCCTGTAATGTCGGGCGAAAGAGAGCTTAGAAGCCCATGTTGCAGCACTGCAAATCTCATGAAGAGATAGTGCTCCAGTTTCCGCCCAGGAAGAGGAAATCGCTCTTGTGGAATGTGCCTTAAAGGCTTCAGGCGGAGCCCGGCCAGACAGCAGAAATGCTGAAAAGATAGCTTCTTTGAGCCAACGGGCAATAGTGACTTTAGACGCTGAAAACCCTCTGCGAGGACCTGCAAACAGCACAAAAAGATGATCAGAGGTCCTGAAAGAATTTGTAATTCGCAGATACTGCAACAGAGTCCTGCGCACATCCAAAAGGTGCAACTGCCCAAATGAATCTGGAAACTCCTCCTCAACAAAGGAGGGAAGAAAAACAGGCTGGTTTAGGTGAAACGCTGAAACCACCTTAGGCATGAAGGAAGGCACGGTCCGAACCGTGACCCCTGACTCAGAGAATTGCAGAAAAGGGTCTCTACAGGACAGCACCTGGAGCTCTGACACCCGTCTCGCCAAAGTAATGGCCACTAAAAAGACGGCCTTCAGTGTCAAATCTTTCTCTGAAGCACGCCGAAGCGGTTCAAAGGGAGCCCCCTGAAGGGCCTTCAATACTAACCCCAGGTTCCAAGCTGGACAAGGTGCCCGCACGGGAGGACGGAGCCAAAGCACCCCTCTAAGAAACCGTGCCATATCTGGATGAGCAGCTAAGGACACGCCTTCAACCTTGCCATGCAGGGAGGCCAATGCTGCCACTTGCACCCGCAGGGAATTATAGGCCAAGCCTTTGTGTACACCATCCTGCAAAAAGTCCAGAATCGGCGAGACAGGAGCCCGCAATGGAGAAAGCGCTCTTGAAACACACCAGACTTCAAACTGGCGCCAAATCCTGGCATAAGCCACAGAAGTGCAGCGCTTACGGGCCTGCAGGAGAGTGGAAATTACCTTATTTGAGTAGCCTTTGTCTGTCAATTGCGCCTTCTCAATCGCCATGCCATAAGACCAAAGCGGCAGGCATCCTCCATGGCCACCGGACCCTGTGACAACAGGTGCAGAACCAGAGGTAACAGAAAGGGAGCCTCCAACAGCATAGAATGATGGCCGCTGACTAACGGACTCCAAAACCAAAACCACTGCTCCGGGTGCCAGCACTACAGCTCCCCATCTACCTGACTATTTCTAACTATTTTTGCCAATTTTGAATTTGTAAGCCTTCCTGGTCCCTGCTCAGAGCCTGACTGCACTCAACTTTCCTATCCCGTCGATCGACTGTGCCTTTTCCTAATAGGCCTCTCTGCGGAACCTACCTCCTCCTCCCAGCTGACCGCTACTGCACTCCGCTCGCATGAGGGTGGTTCTCCGTGCTGTTTTGTTTTTGGTTTTTTCCCCCACCGCTGTTACCACGATCAGCTGTCTTCTTCTCCGTGGCGGTTTCGGGGGTGAAGACGACATGCCCCGGCAGCGGCTTTAAGGCCGCCATTTAACGGTCTCCCACTTCTTGGCCTTCCTTCACTGTGCCTCCGCATCCGCCGTCGATACTGAGTGCTGGTGCCGCTCTCCCTGCTCTGGAAGAGGTGGTGCTCAACGCTCAGCTATTTAATCATCTAGATGAAGGAGGAGCCTCATCTTGCTGCTAATCAGCTGTTCCATGCTTCATCCGCCCCCTGCTTCCGTTTGCTCTACCTGCAGGTCTGGGGAGTGCGAACTGAGCCTGATTTATACTGTTAGGAGGCGTCTGATAGCCCCTGCTCTTCGCCACTTCCCCGGTCCTTCTGGTCTATTACCTGTGGATTTACAACTTTTCTACTCATCCATCAGCTCTTCCTCATCTTCACCAACTGGATTTCATTCCTCATCCATCTCAACTCCTCTCCTGCTACCCCCTGGTACAATCATGTTCTCATCGTCCTCGCTTCAAATTTTCTACCTGTCAGCCCTGTTTGCACTCTGCCTGTACTGCTACTGAATCATCCTACGTTCACATTCCTCTGATCTCTGGGCATAGGAGACTTTCATCCCATACGCTGCCTCGCTACTCGCCTCAAGTTGATGTACTATAAGCCCCAGTTGCCTCTAAGTCCTATCCTCACTCACAATATCTTCACATACTTGTTCCCCTCCTGCAGGAGAATCAAGTGCACTTCCAATCTTTCCATGTGGGCTATATAAATGCGAGATCCGTAGTGAATAAGCCCGAACTGATATCTGACTGGATCTCCTCTGCTGCTCTCGACATGTTATCACGGAAACCTGGATTAGAACACCTAAGGACCCCGTTGTGTTAGATCTCTGCCCAAAAGGCTACAAGATCATCCACTGGGACAGAGTGGACAAGCGAGGGGGTGGGCTGGCGCTTATTTACCGTTCTTACCTCACAGTGGATACAAGTTCGGACTTGATCTTCTCATCGCTGGAAGTCGCAGCCGTGAAGGTTCATCACTCCTCCCTTCATGGCCAGCTGGTCTGTGTGTTGTGCTATAGGCCTCCAGTTATCTGGTCAAGCAGCCAATCTGCGCTTCTGGATTTCATCTCTGACATCTGCATGAACAACTCCAACATACTTATTTTGGGCGATCTCAACCTCCATTTGGACAATCCCGCCTCTCCGGAAGTATCCCAGTTCCTGGATTTTCTCCACCTTTGTGACTTAGAATGCCCTCCCACTGGTCCAACTCACTGTAAAGGGCATTCTCTAGAGCTCCTCGCCTTTAATTTTTAGCTGATCAGAACTTTTCTCTTCATGATATTGGCTGGCAGGAAACGGCTTGGTCGGACCACTTTAAGCTACAGTTCACTCTGCATTGGCAAACCTCCGGACTCCCCGGCCTCGTCAATATTACACCAGAGGAGTCATTGACCCCTGCTTGTTCTGGAGGTCCCTCTTTAGTCACGGCTTGGATCTGCAACCATCCTCGCCCACATACCTCTCTGACTGGGATCACACATGCAAGGCCGTGCTGGATACAATTGCACCCCTGCGCCTCAAATCCTCGTACATTCGTAAATCTTCACCCTGGTTCTCTACAGATATGAGAGCTTTGAAACGTGAGGCACGACGGCTGGAAAGAGCTTGGCCTAAATGCAAATCCACTCAGGCTCGGGAGGCCTGGAAAAGCTGTCACCGCAAGTATAAGTACGCCATCCAACATGCGAAGCGCTCCTACTTTTCATCTAAGTTGCAGGCGGTTGGCCGGGATATCCGGCAGATATATCAGCTGCTAAATTCCTTTCTAGATACTCGTAAATTAGAACTCTCTAGTGTTGATCCTCCTTCAGCTACACAACTTGGATCCTATTTCAAGGAGAAGATTCTCACCCTGCGGTCTTCAACCGTAAGCTGCCTCGCTGATGTGGATGACTTCCTGGTATCCTTGGCTGTGCCTTCGGGTGCTTGCCCTGCCAACCGCATTTGGATCAACTTCAATCGCCTGTCACATGACAATGTGGCTGCTGCTTTGCGTAAATTCTCAAATAAAAGCTGTAGATTAGACGTTTGTTCATCCCATCTCCTAAAAGTCGCACCAAACTGTTACGTCGAAGATTTGACTTGCTACCTCAACTTTATGTTAAGCTCAGGATCTTTCCTGCCAGGTCATGCTAACATCCTCCTCACTCCCACTCCTAAGAATATAAAGATCAAGCCAGATGTCATCTCTAACTATCGCCCAGTGGCTTCATAGTAACATAGTAACATAGTAGATGACGGCAGAAAAAGACCTGCACGGTCCATCTAGTCTGCCCACGATAAACTCATATGTGTATACCTTACCTTGATTTGTACCTGTCTTTTTCAGGGCACAGACCGTATAAGTCTGTCCAGCAGTATTTCCCGCCTCCCAACCACCGGCTCCGGCACAGACCCCGTATAAGTCTGCCCTCCCCCATCCTAGCCTCTCAACCACCAACCCCTCTTCCCCCCGCCACCCAATTTCAGCTAAGCTTCTGTGGATCCATTCCTTCGGCACAGGATTCCTTTATGCCTTTATACCTTTAGTTATCAAGCTGATGGAGAATCTGGTCAATGTTCAGCTTAACGAATTTCTGGCTGATTTTGACATCCTTCACAATTCGCAATCCGGTTTTCGAGTTCAGTATAGTACAGAGACTGTCCTGGGCACCCTTCTATCAAACTTTCGACGAGAGCTATCTGTGGGACGGAAGATTCTTCTGCTGCAATTTGACATGTCTAGCGCTTTCGACATGGTGGATCATGACCTCCTGCTTCACCTATTGGACTCTTTTGGTATAGGTGGGCCAGTTTTGCATTGATTCAAGGGTTTCTTGACTTCCAGGTCATGGTGAACTCCATCACTTCTGATCCGTGGAAGGCCTCCTGTGGGGTCCCACAGGGCTCTCCTCTTTCACCTACCCTGTTTAATATTATGATGATGCCTTTAGCCTCAGCACTTGCAAAACTGGACCTCAACCCTTTCATCTACGCGGATGATATTACAGTCTACATCCCATTTCACTCCACTGTTTCTGAAGTTGCCAACCTCATTGATGCCTGTTTCTCCGCTATAGAGCATTGGGCCAGGGTGTTCCGCTTCAAACTAAACAGGGAAAAAACTCATTGTCTCATCCTTTCGTCCGCTCATGCCCCTGTACCTGACACAATGCTTCCAGTCTTGGGCTCCGCTCTCCCGATTGCCAGCAGCCTGCGACTTTTGGGAGTACATCTGGATCCACATCTCCAGCTGACTGATCACGTACGCTTGGTCTCCAAAAAATGTTCCAGGCAATGTGGAGACTTCGGCGAATCAGATGCCTCCTTACCAGAGACTTGTTTCGTACTCTTGTCCACTGGCTCGTACTATCCCATCTGGATTACTGTAGTGGAATTTATGTGAGTTGCCAGGCCTCCCTATTGAAAAAGTTCCAAACGGCTCAGAACACTGCGGCGAGACTCATCCTTAGAGAAAGACGCTTTTGCTCACACTGAACCCCTGCGCTTTCAACTTCATTGGCTGCCGGTATAGGAGTGCATTGCTTTTAAGATCTGCTCCCTAACACATAAAATCATCTATGGTGCTGCCCCGGATTACATGCTCCCCTTGATCGACCTTCTGCCAAGAAATGCCAATCCTGCTGCTCGGTCCTATCTCCACCTCCACTTTCCGAATTGTAAGGGTGTCAAGTACAAGCAGATCTTCGCCTCGTCCTTCCGCTATTGGAGTCCCAAACTCTGGAATGCACTGCCTCGTCACCTTAAAACTCAAGTGGACCATGCCCTTTGTTAAAGACATTTCTCTTTGCTAAGTCTTACTCTCCAACTTACTCTGTTGATTGATGCTCCCCTTGTCCCTTACCCTGCCTAGATCTCGCTGTTAGATTCTCTTCCCCTATTTGCCTCTTGTATACTTGCCTGAGTTTTATCTTTGTACTTTTATTTAACTCTATGTAAGCCACATTGTGCCTGCATGAGTGGGAAAATGTGGGATATAAGTAACCCATAAATAAATAAATAAATCTGTCGGAGGTCCGCATACCAAGGCCTCCTGGGCCAATCCGGGGCGATGAGCACCACTTCTCCTGGATGCAGCCAAATCCGCAGGAGCATTTGCCCTATCAAGGGCCACGGAGGGAAGACATACAGCAAGCCCAGGGGCCAGGGTTGAGCCAAGGCATCCAACCCGGCAGAGCGAGGATCCCTCCGTCTGCTGAAGAAGCACGGGGACTTTGGCATTGGAACTGGTCGCCATAAGATCCATCACTGGCTTGCCCCATTTGGCACATATCTGCAGGAATACATCGTCTGCTAGTTCCCACTCCGCGGATCGATCTGATGCCTGCTTAGATAGTCGGCTTGCACGTTGCTCTGACCTGCAATGTGAGCTGCTGACAGGGACTGTAGATGCAGCTCGGCCCAGTGGCAAATTTGTTCGGCCTGCGCGGCTAGAGCTCTGCCTGAGTGCCGCCTTGTCGATTTATGTAGGCCACTGCTGTCGTGTTGTCTGACATCACTTGGACAGCCAATCCTTCCAGGGTCACTTGAAAGGCCAGAAGAGCCAGAAACACCGCTTTCAACTCCAGGCGGTTGACAGACCACTCCGACTCGTCAGGCTTCCACAGACCCTGGGCATGCTTCCCCTGGCAATGTGCCCCCAGCCCTTCAGGCTGCATCTGTCACCACTAGGGCACCAATCGGGGAGTGCCAGCGGCATTCCCCGCCGCAACATGCTGTCCAAGAGCCACCACTCCATACTGAGGGTGGGTCGCAGGGAGCCAGAAAAAGTCTGCACTGATAATCCTGAAATACTGGAGACCATCGGTTGAAGTAGAGAATACTGTAGAGGTCTCAGGTGCGCTCTCGCCCACGGCAACACTTCCAAGGGTGCTGTCATCGATCCCAACAGCTGGACAATGTCCCAAGCTCGCGTGGCGGGGCATCCTCAGGAGCAGACGGACCTGATTCTGAAGCTTGCAACCACCTTTGCTCGGGAAAAAACACATAGCCCGAGGCTGTGTCGAACCTGGCCCCCAAATTATTCTACAGATTGCGATGGGGTCAGGTAACGTTGGCCATATTGACGACCCAGCCCAGAGATTGAAGGACTGAAATCACTATGGCTGTATTAGATGACTCTCTTTTTCTGAGTCTGCTCTGATGAGCCAGTCATCTAGGTACGGGTGAACCCGGATACCCTCTCACCTGAGAAGGCAGCTACTACCACCATTACCTTGGAGAAGGTTCGGGGAGCTGTGGTGGAGGCCAAAAGGCAAGGCCCGAAACTGGAAATGCTTCCCAACACCGCAAACCGCAGAAACGTCTGGTGCGAGGGCCAAATTGGTATGTGCAAGTAGCTTCTTTCAGGTCTAGAGACGTGAGAAACTCTCCTGGCTGTACCGCACAATGACGGCGCGCAGGGTTTCCATGTGAAAATGCCGCACACTTAAGGACTTGTTTAGCTCTTTTAAGTCCAGGATCGGGCGAAAAGACCCGCCTTTTCGTGGCACCACAAGTAAATGGAGTAGCGGCCTAGACCTTGTCGGCAGGAGGCACCGGGGTCACAGCCCCTATCTGGCACAGACTGTGCAAAGTCTCCTCTACCGCCGCCCGTTTGGCGGCAGAACCACATCGGGACTCCACAAACACGTCTCTCCATCGGGCATCGAATTCTATTCGGTATCCATCTCTGATCAGGTCCAAGACCCACTGATCTGTGGAGATTTTGGCCCACTCTTCGAAAAAGAGGGAAAGTCTTCCTCCGATGACAAGAAACAAGGAGGGGGCCGGCGCACCATCATTGAGAGGGTCGCCCCTGAACTCCAGGCCTTGGACAGGCAGCTGCGGAACGTTTGTCCGAGCGAAAGGAGTTTCTCTGCTGAAAGCGGGCACGCGAAGTGAAACCCAGCAGCACGCCCCGGGCAGAGTACCTTCTAGCTTCACGGAAGCGAGGTCTGTAGAGGAGCGGACCGCCGACCTTAGAGGAAGGCTTTGGCCTATCTTCGGGCAAGCGCTGAGGTTTGACATCCCCCAGGCCTTTAACAATGTTTTCCAGCTCCTCACCAAACAGGAGAAGGCCTTAAAGGGCAACTTCACCAACCTTTGCTTAGAGGTCAGTCCGCCGCCCAATGTCGTAGGCCAAAGAGTGCAGCGAGCCGCCACTGCTACAGCCATTTGTTTAGCTGAAGCTCTGACCATATCATAAAGGGGCGTCAGCCAAAAGGACAAGGGCAACTCCATCCGCGGAGCCACTTCAGATAAGGTCTCCGCTCCATCACTGGGCTGTTCCACTGCCTGCTGTACCAAGCCAGGCAGGCTCTAGCAGCATAACAACTGCATGCAGACGCCCGAAACAGTGAGACCTGCCAAATCAAAGGACCGCTTCAGAGCTGAATCAAGCCTGCGTCTTGAATATCCTTCAGGGCCAACACCTCCTTCAACAGGGAGGGTAGTTCTCTTTGTCACAGCCGTGACCAGGGCATCCACTTTAGGCATTGCAAAGCAAGCCAAATGTTCCTCACTCAGAGGGTATAATTGCCCCATAGCCCTGGCAACCTTCAAAAGGTCCCTCGGGGTCAGCCCATTGAGCCGAAATAAGCTCTTGGATGGAGTCATGCAAAGGAAAGGCTCGAGCAGGCTTTCTGGTACTAGCCATCCTTGGATTAACAGAGGAGGCTGTGCCACACCCAGGATCTTCAATTGAGAGGGCTTGTAAGGCATCCAAAATAAGCGCTGGCAGCTCCTCACGGGGAAATCCTCACCGCAGACGGATCATCATGCTCCTGTGGCAATTCTGCACCCGACTCTGGCTCCTCAGCCCAAGAAGTTCTGCCAGACCCCTCAGAATCCTCATAGCCCTACCACGAGGGGGGGGAAGGGGGTGCACCACACTCAGAAGAGGAATTAGCACTTCTGTGTTTATCAGGAGGATAAGAAACAGGCAAAGCCAACTCCAAAAGGCCAGGATCCACCGGGGGGGGGGGGAGGGGGGGGAAGGGGGTGCACCACACTCAGAAGGGGAATTAGCCATTCTATGTTTATCAAGAGGATAAGAAACCGGCAAAGCCAACTCCAAAAGGCCAGGATCCACCGGGGGGGGGGGCAGGCAGAGGGTCCGAAGATCCCTGTGGAAGAGCTCTTTTAAGCATGTATGCCCTATGCAGCATTAAAACAAAATCAGGGGAGAAAACCGCTCCCTGACCGCCCGGATCCTGCCCAGGGCTATCAGCTCTATTATTAGCCTCACTCAGAGGACCCCCCCCCGGATTCAGAGCTCTCTGTCGCAACGGAGGCCGCGCCATGTGGAAAATCCAAAATGGCATCCGCTGCCAGCTCAGAGCGTGAAAGATCGCCGCTCGCCATGCTCGGGCCAGCTCTACCGTCTGTACAGCACAAATTACAGAGCCCCGCTGCTGATTTGTGCTTGCCACATTTAGAACAGCGCTTTACAGTCTCCGCAGCCATCGCCGAAAACGGCTGTAAAATTCAAAAATGGCGGTTCGCAGCCAAAAACGTCCCGAGCGCGGGCCCATCCCGGAGGAGTCAGAAACACTCTTACCTCACTGGACCGAGTATCACAGCTCCGGTCCTGCAGAAATATCTCAAGAAAATCCTCTTTTCCAAGATCGCTGCGCTAAAGCGCGACGCGACTTTAATTATTTATTTATTTTTAACGCTGTGAGGAAAGCAGAGGCAAAAGAGGTAAATAAAATCACTCCGGAGGCTCAGATAAGTGGGAAAGGCGAACCAATGTGCCTGCTCCACTGAGCAGGAAAGGACAGGGAAAAGCAAGCTAATATGTCCACATCCACGGGGGCATGGGTAAGGCAGGGAAAGGGCTGACCTATGTGCCTTCAAAGTGAAGCTGCTATAGCCTCTAACACCCCGGCTAACACTGGCAAGCCAGAAGCCACCCCCAGGCAGATTTTGATGGAGCTTGAAGAAGCTGTAGCCACCCTGCTTGGGGAGATAGAGAATACTAAAGAGGCAGTGGAGCTAGCTGCATGAGGCACTGTGAAAAGTTGAGTGCTCTCTATCTCCCCCTGCTGGTGATGAACAACCCATACGTAATGGCTTCATCTGCTTGATGACAAGGAAATATGGGATAAACAGACCAAAATGTAAAATGAACACTAAAGCACAGTGTACCATGGGCTAAACAGTAGGATCTGAATAAAAGGTGATAATCAGTGTTATTCTACCTACAGAAAAAGTGATATGGTCAACTCCTTAATGACATAAAGAAGTTTTACCACAGTGTTGTGGAAGATATGAAGACATCTGATACAGCTTTTAAGAACAGAATATAGGAAAATTGCAATAGTCAAGGTAAGTTTGAAGCACCTTAACTCCAAGTAGGGACTGAACAGAGGCCTACCACCTGGAGGGTGAAGAACAAGTTAACTAAAGGTAGTGATCCGAGATCCAGGAGCCTGGTGACCATCAATATGAAAACCTTTTTAGCCAAGACCAGGATTCTTGAGATTGGGAGGCAGGGGCAGGACAGATTGACAGAGGAGTACTCAGGATATCCTGTTATACCAATCTGTTTTGCTCTAGTGGATCAGTGTCCCAGAACCCTGATTTTCCAGGTAAGAGATAGGGCTTCTGGCTTTAGTCTTAACTGAAAAACACCAATAAAGCAACCCTGTTGCAAAAAATCTGAAACATGGGTTTATCGGATAAACACCAGATAACAGCACTTCACCTAGTACTTTCACCCCTCTCAGACTTGTCTTGTATCTTCCACTCAGTTTTGTACCTTTTCTGTGCTGATAATGCTTAGGTGACTTAAAAGTATATATTTGTTTCCACCAGAAAAGGAAAGGTGTGGCAGCAAAGAACCCTTAATTAACAGGAAATAAACACTTTTGGGGGCACTTAAGAACATAAGCCCTAACTGTGGATGGGCAAGGTGGGCACCTACTAGGGGTACTAGAGAGGAGGAGAAGTGGAATGAGCAGGTTCTTTATTTGTGCTCGTTGGGGTCCAAAGGGGGAAAGGGGAAGAAAATTGATATACTGCCTTTCTGTGGTTATAATCAAAGTGGTTTACATATTATATATAGGTACTTGTTTTGTACCTGAGACAGTGGAAGGTTAAGTGACTTGCCCAGAGCTGCAGTGGGAACTGAACTTAGTTCCCCTGGTTCTCAGGCCACTACACTAAACCATTAGGCTACTCCAACCCTCACCAACAAGGGGGCAGGAGCCTCACAGCCAGCCTGGAGAGCCTTCTGCCTCTTTTTCCTCATTGTCACTGTATGTGAACTCTCTGTGCTGCCCAACAGCAGCCCAGCTCATCCTAACCATGGGATGGGGACCATATAGACAGCTGGGGTAGGGACTAAGAGTAGCCAGATATAGAGCCAATAACTGTCACTTGAAACACTTTGCTGTCTGAATGACAGTCCTGGGATTTTAGGAGGGAGGGGGAGCATTCTTTGACCTGGTAAAACACACTATGTGGGGCTGCAGTCATCTTCGGTTTTTGCCAGTAGAAACCTTAGCGGATTTTGAGGTGGGACGGAGAGACAGAAACAGTCTTAAGCACACAGGCAAGGCAACAGAAAAAAAAAAAAAGCCATATAGGCAGAGAGAAAGAGAGAAGGCAAAAGGGTGGAAATTGTGGGCCAACAGGTACGGCAGGTCAGGATAATACAGGTCTTGGATGGAAAACATAAGATGACTGCACAGAATTCAGTTTTGCTTAATTCCTTCACTCTTAGTCCTCAAGGGCTGCCAAGTCAGTTTTTAGGATATCCCTAATGAATATGCATGAGGGATTGGCATGCTTACTATCCCCCATTATATGAAAATCTCTGCCTTGCATATTCATTAGCGGTCTCCTGAAAACCAGAGGACTGGGAGTGAAGACCAAGGGGGGGGGGGGTTTAAATACTTTTTATTGATGTCAACTTTCTTCATAACATTTGAAATTCAGAACTATATACATCAGGCACTATGTCAGAGACATCAAGTTGGGTTTTTTTTTCCTCCCTCCTCCCACCCTCCCCCCTTCTCCCCTCCCCTGCTTCACCAGTGAGTTTTAATAAAGTTATTAGCCATTTAATACTCTGCTCTGAGCTAATGGAGTTAACGTCTCCAAAAATGCATCCAACTCTGCAAAAATTTCTCCCCTTTCAGGGTGGCTAGGTCTGATATGTCCTTTCTCTCCAGAACACAGAGCGATATCAAATATGCTCTCCATATTTGTATTGTGGGTCTGTCTTCCTGTAGCCAGAGTTTTAATATGTTTTTTTTTACCCATCAGTCTGCCCGTCTTGCAAATCCTTTAAATACTGTTTTGGTTGGTTCTCTAGTTGTGTAGATATCAAATAGTTTTATTCGGAACGGATCTTCCATGTTATGGCCCACATCGTTGAAACTTGTCTGCATACTTGTGTCCAAAGTTTTTCACTGGCCGGGCATTGCCAAAACGTGTGGCCCAAGTGTGCTGCCCCGCCCTGCACACTTGGGCCAATCATCCTCTGGCCTCAGTGTGGCTCGAAAAGCCCTATGTGGCTGATATATATAGGGCATGCGGACGAAGAACCAAGGGTTTAATTAATACACAGAACCTTTGTTACTGTGTCATCCAGAAGACAGATATAAGCATCAAACAAAGATGTCCAGGTTACCTGTATGCTCTTTGAAGATCTGCTGCAAGAACTCCAATAATCCACATAATCACCACATCTATTGCTGCTCAAGTACTGTAAACAAATAGACAGATGACACTTTTGGCTTTAAATGTAAAAACATTTAGATATTTTATACAAAAGAAACTAGTTATTTATGCATAACAAAAAATATGACAACCAAATCCATATTACAGCAAAACCTCTCTTTCTAGAACTTTCTTAATATTTTTTGGGACCAGGTCACTGTATCAATGATCTTATGATCAGAATATTAAATGGGAAATTCAGAAACAATTTCAAAAACATAAGGATGTTCAAAACTAAAATTATCAGACACTTCAATCGGAAGCTTAAGGACAAAGGATTCCGCAGCCATTATGAGATGTAATTCTGCCAAATCTGTCTCTGCTTTTACCCCTACAGGTCTTTCCTGAGCTTAAGCTTTGCTTTATTACCAGGCCTTTAAAGTCATGTGTGTCAGGTTCTTCAGGTTCAGAGCCCGCAGGGCTGGGCTCTGGAGCAAACGTGGAGCCCTTGGGCTGCTGACGAGGAGCGACAGCAGAAGGCAAAACCTACCACCCACGCTGGGCAAGCACACCGACACCGGCAGGGACTGCAGGCACCGCCCAGCGAGCCGGAACACACGGACTGGAACACTGGACTGAATTCCCCGAACTGGAGGACACAGGACTGAACCCCCCGGACTGGAACACTGGACTGGAATCCCCCGACTGGAGCACACCGGACTGGTCCACACAGCTTCACCTGCCACTTAGCTACTAAGCCCACCAGGAGTTGAGCTCCTGGGTTCGAGTAGCCAGCAGGACTTACTGGATACCGGATGACACAGGGACCAGGACTGGAAACAGAAGTGTTCCTAAACCTAAACTGATCTACGTGCTCCCAAGCCCTAAACCAGCAGGAGTGTTCCTAACAGTAAACTGACAAAAGGACTTCCTAAGCCTATACTAACAGGAGCTCTAAGCCCTGCTCAAGAAGGGACTTCCTAAGCCTAACTAACAGAGCAGGGAACTAAACACAAAGCTAACACAGGTGCTACTAAGCACCAAGCTACAAGCAGAGCTCTACACTAACAAGCTAAACACAAAACTAACAAGCTACCTAAGCACTGCTCTAGCAAGCTAGATACAAAACTAACAAGGAGCTTCCTAAGCACTACTCTGGCAAGCACCAGAAGAGCTCCTAGCACTAAAAGGGAAGACAGGGGAGGCACAAGGAAAAGCAGGGAAGCTAACACATAAGCCAAAAGTGATTCTAAATCACCAAACACCAACAGCAAAGACTGCAATGCTCCTAATAGCACAAACACCAGAAGTATTTCTAACAGCAAACTCTGCAGTGTTCCTAACAACACCAAATCCTGAAGTACTTCTATCAGCAACAGAGCTTCCCAAGCCCTACACATAGCAATGCTTCCAAAACCAAGAGGCAAAAGCAGGAAAGCTAAACACACAACACCAGTGCACACTGCAACTAACACTAACCTGGACCTTAGCAAAAGCAAGCAGGGAAACTAGACACAAAGTCAGAAGTGCACACTGCACCCACCCTACCCTAAGCAAAACACCACCGTTGCAAAGGCTCTGAAGGAAACACCACCACTTCCTTATCAAGGCCCTCCCTGATGATGTCACACTCCCTAGACTAGGCAAAAGCACACTGACCCCAGAGAGGCCCAACCCACACCAATGCAACACCGTGAAGCACTTGAAGCCAGTACAACCCAAAGAGAGGTAGAGCTAACTCAGTCCACCCACACAGCTGTAGTAAAGTAAACAATTAACCCCATGCTGCTGGAAGCTGCCAGCACAGAGAGACAGAGCCAGCTCAGAAAGGACAGACAAAAGAAACAGAAGCCAGCTAAGAAGCTGACCCCCAGGAAAGAGGTAAGTTTGAGAGGGGTTCTGACCCCAATCATAACAATATGAGGGGCAATTCTCTGAACTAGGTGTTAATACTTCTTTATGGACAGAGTAGTAGATGTGTGGAAGGACCTCCTGGTGAAGTTGGTGGAGACAACTGTATCTGAATTCAAGAAAGCATGGGACAGGCATGCGAGATCTCTTAGAGGGAGAGGATACTGGCGCATATGGATGGCAGACTGGATGGGCCACTATGGCCCTTATCTGCCGTCATTTTCTCTGTTTCTAGGTTTCATATGTACAAATGTGTGGCGGAAGCCAAAAGAGCAAACAGGATGCTAGGAATTATTAGGAAGGGATGGTGAATAAGACCGAAAATACTATAATGCCTCTGTATCGCTCCATGGTGTGACCTCAGCTTGAGTACTGCATTCAGTTCTGGGCGCCCTATCTCAAAAAAGATTTAGCGGAATTAGAAAAGGTTCAAAGAAGAACTACCAAAAGTATAAAGACTAAGGACACTCAAGGAAGTTATATGGAAATACTTTAAAAACAAATAGGAGGAAATAGTTTTTTCATCAACGAATAGTTAAGCTCTGGAACTCTTTGCTAGAGGATGTGGTGGCAGCAGTTAGCATATCTGAGCTAACAAAAGGTTTAGTTCCTGGAGGAAAAGTCCACAGTCTGCTATTGAGACAGACAAGGGGAAGCAACAGTTGCCCTGGGATTGGTAGCATGGAGTGCTATCACATCCTGGCTTGGCCACTGTTGGAAACACGATACTGGGCTAGATGGACCATTGGTCTGACCCAGTATGGCTACTCTTATGTTATGTTCTAAAATTATATTATGCGTATGTGCACACAAACATGCATGAATGCCCATATATTCCACCTAAGCAGGTTTTTACAGAATAGGCACAACTTTGAAAGCGTGTATTTGCAAGTGGGAGGCATACATAGGGGAGGAGCATGGGCAGGGCTCCCACTTCTACACACAGAGAGATAAATGCATTCCTGCTGCACTTAGGGCCTGCAATTACAGCAGCTTATAAGAACATAATAGCCCCATACTGGGTCAGACTAATGGTCCATCTAGCCCAGTATCCTGCTTCCAGTTCCAACAGTGGACAATTCAGGTCACAATTATCTGACAGAATCCCAATAGTAGCAAGCTCATGCTACTGATCCCAGGGACGAGTAGTGGCTTTCCCTGTGTCTCTCTCAACACAGCAGACTGTGGACTTTTCTCAGGAACTTATCCAACCTTTTTTTTGTTGTGTGTGGTTCTACGAAGCAAAGTTGGATCATGGCTGCGCTACACTGTGAACTGGGGGCAGGCGGGTGGGGGGGAAGGCTCCAATGATAGCAAAAAAAGATCATCTTACTATCAGGACTGCTTAATGCAGAAAAATGTGTATGCCCGCAGGGTTGGGGAGGGTGCTCCCCCGCAACCAGAAGACATCAAACAGTTGACGGCAAGACGGAGACCATCAAAGTTTCCAGAATTGAAAAACATGTGTATTAAGCAGAGTCCAAAAGCACTGTATTTATTTTATTTTTGTTACATTTGTACCCGCGCTTTCCCACTCATGGCAGGCTCATGCGGCTTACATATTATATACAGGTACTTATTTGTACCTGGGGCAATGGAGGGTTAAGTGACTTGGATGGCCAAGTCCAAAACGTGTCTGATGTGGGCCCCACATTGAGCACATTTAGAACATTTATCATTTGCATGCATCGTACCATGAAATGCATGATGTGGGGATATGTACACTCGCAATGTAAATTTGTTGTGTAATTCCCTTAGGATAGCATTGTCAGTTGTGCGATAAAACATTCAAAAGGCAAGTTTTAAGCTGGTACGAACATAACACCACAGGTAAGTCCCCTGACCACTTCACAGCTAGACTAGCATGGTCATACTCTGGAAGTTTTTCTTGGAGATAGTCCATGATACTACTTCAGGGGGATCGAAAACTGCTCATCCAAGCAATACATAGTATTCAGGTGACGCCATACAGTGGACATCAGGTGAGCAACAAGTGGAGGAGTGGCCTAATGGTTAGGGTGGTGGACTTTGGTCCTGGGGAACTGAGGAACTGAGTTCAATTCCCACTTCAGGCACAGGCAGCTCCTTGTGACTCTGGGCAAGCTACTTAACCCTCCATTGCCCCACGTAAGCCGCATTGAGCCTGCCATGAGTGGGAAGGCGCGGGGTACAAATGTAACAAAAACAAAACACTTATGCTGGAGCTGCAGATAAGCAAAACAGTCTCTAATACCAAAACCATGTTCAAGACTAAGGCATCAAAAGATCGAAGATGACCATCCTCTTTGAGCACATGATAAAAGGTACTTAATCCCACCTGAAATCTACCGCAGAAAAACAGGGGCACCGTGACACAAATGACTGCCAGACTGTGTGTACACTAAAGTAGGCAAGTATTTGCGGGCCTGCAGGAGGGTGGTGATCAACCCCTCCGCATACCCTTTCTTCCTCAAGCTCGACCGCTCAAGAGCCAGGCCCTAAGACCAAAGCCGGAGGGCTCCTCAATGGGCTATGGACCCCGACAGAGCTGATCCAGAACCAGCAGCAGAGGGAACAGGTTGTTCACGAGCAGCCAGACGAGGTCCGCGTACCATGGATGCCTGGGCCAGTCCACAGCCACCAGCCCCTGATGCATAACCTCCATATGAGCGGCCACAGCAGGAAGCTGTAGAGAATCTCTTCCGCTGGTCAGGGTTGTGGCAGTGTGTCCAGACCCTTGGACCCAGCTTCTCAGCCTCTGTCAAAAAACGTTGACACCTTTGCATAGGTCCGAGTCGCCATCAGATCTATCAACGGCATGTCCCACCGCTCAGTGATGAAGCGGAACACCATCAGGTTCAGCTCCCATTCCACTGGATCCAACTGATTAAGTCCATTTGCACATTGAGACTCCCCGCAATGTGAGTCGTAGTCAAGTTGCAGGTGATGTACTGCCCATACACAAAGAACAAAACTGGAGATAGTAGAGCACTCCTTGGATGGGTGAAATGAAATCGGCCATGGTGATTATATGAGACTCTTCCCTTATTATAAGTGTTTGAAAAATTACTCCAAGGAGTGCTCTACCGTCTCCAGTTTTGCATGCAGGATAATATCAGTAAAGGAGTGCCTTACACATATGACATACACAAAGAAGGCATGCCTCCGCTGCCAGTGCAACACTGCATATGCCCTGCTTGTCACCTGAAAAGGATGACTGCTGCTGGAAATGGGACCTCTGAAAACTTGAAGAAGCAGGTGTTGCCAAACTCTGCCCTGATCGATATTTCTTGGCCTCCTTAAAACAGGGACAACACCGCACTTGCTTTGACGCCGACTTCCACCAATCCTCAGGCAAACGTTATGTGTTGGAGTCCCCTCAAGTCCGTGATCAACTTCTCCAGGTCTTCACCAAACGAGAGAGAGACATTTATGTGTTGGAGTCCCCCAAGTCCGTGATCAACTTCTCCAGGTCTTCACAAATGAGAGAGAGACAGAGAGAGATCTCTCTTTGCTGAAGCTGTTGTGAACACATATATGCCCTGATCTCCCCAGGTAATTTCTAGGAAGTATGCAAATTTTAGTTAGTTTTCTAATTGATCCATTTCCAGTTACTTGTTATTGTTTGCTAACTGCACATTATTTTGTTCACTGTTCCAAGTTCTGAGAATAAACACATTGTTTGTGTCGTTTCTGCCTGTCTGAACTGATAAAGAATCCTGGCGGTTTTGTGTGATGGGTCTGTGAGTGCTTTCTAGGAACTATGGGACCAGTGGGAGTGTGGCTACAGTAATCTAGAAATCACTGAGGATAATTTGAGAACAGAAGACTCGCCCAGAGGTGGTTGTGACCCAGTCAGTGGGAGGAGGATGCTAGTGTAGAGCATGAGCAGCAGGTGCAGGCAGACCTCAGCTGTGCTGGGGATAGACCCTCTAAGTGGCCACAGGGTAACCCCAGGCGGGTGAATAGGCATTTCATGACAGGGAGCTCGGTAAGTCATTGCTTAGAGGCCACATCTGCTGCCCAAAGGTGATGCCACAAAAGCTACTGAGCCGTAACGGCCAATGCCATCTGCTTAGCAGATTAATGCAGGAGGTCATACAATGGAGTCCACTAAATAAGCCAAGCCAGATTCCAAGGAGAGAAAATTAGTCACCAACTGATCATTCCCCAACGCCGTGTCCACCACCTGTTGGGCCCACGAAAGACAAGCTCTCACCACGTAGGAGATGGAAGCCTAGAGAGAAAGAGCCGAGACCTCAGAGGCCTGTTTATGGAAGCTCCAGCTTCCGGACCTGTACATCCTTTAACACTATACCTCCCTCTGTCAGCAGGGTAGTCTTCTTGATGACCGCTACCACCAAAGCGTTCACCTTTGGGAGCTTCAACTTCTCCAAGTAATCCTGTGGCACTGGATATAGGTGAGACATACCTTTCTCCACCAGCATCCGAAGTCAACCATTGTGCCAAGATGAGCTCCTCTATGGCTTCATGCACCAGAAACGACCGGACACGTCTCCTAGTGCTAGCCATCTTGTGGTTTACACGCAGCCAGTGATTCATCCACCAAGATATTCAGGGCTTCAAGCACGTGAACAATCAAGAAGGGCAACTCCTCCTTATGAAAAATCCAGACGGCTGTAGGGTCATCTGCCTCCAAGTCCCCCTCCAGGGGGACTGGCCTGACATGCCGGACAGGGGCAACTCAGACAAAGGGGGCCAAGGGGGAGAAGGGGGGGCAAAGATTCCACCTCAGAAGCAGTGGCCATACGCCTCTTCTTTTCCAGGAGGCACAAGAGGCAAAGGCTGAGAGAGAACCTCAAGGGTGTCCTGCAGTAAAACCCCTTGAGCTCTGCTGCGATTCAGGAATCAGCTGTTCCAGCGGCAAGATGGCTGCAGGTGTTGTCACATCTGCTGGTGAAGGACAGCACATGCACAGAAAAGTGCCATATTGCAAGTCACCACGCTGCAGTTTCCCCCAAGGGAAAATCTGTGCACCCCCCCCCCACCCCCACCGCAGATACCAGACACTCCACACCATTTCCACGCAGCGGGAGCAGCGTTTAACAGTTTCTGCAGCCTCTCCCTCACCCCAACAGAAAACCGTGACAGTTGGAGCACTACAAACATAAAGGCAACACTCACCACCACCAGTCAGCTGCTCACCGCAGTCCCCAGAAAAAAAAGTCACCTGAAGCAGCAATCAAAGGTCAGCCCTCAGGAAAGTCCATTGAACATTGGAGGGGGGGGGGGGTGCCAGGTTCTTGAAGCCTGGATTGGCCACTTTCAGAGACAGGATGCTGGGCTTGATGGACCCTTGGTCTTTTCCCAGTATGGCGGTGCTTTATAACCTCTCCCTCAGCTCCAGCACACAACACCCACTGCCTGCAAATTTGCTCTTATGGTTTTTTTTTTTGCTAGGTAGCTTTCCTTGTTCCACAAGCACTAGCAAAATAAAGAAGGGGGGGGGGGAACCTAAGGCCTGGGTTCAAAACCACCCGGTACCCTTGTTTTTTTTTTATTTTAATTAAAGCAATGGAACTGAGCAGAGGGAGAAGGAGCCAACAGAACAGTGGCAGGGGAACAACCCGGTGTGGGGGAGGGACCTGGGGTGACCAGTTACGCTCTCTAAAGCTGGTGCTGATATCCAGAGCACCCTCACGCTAAACTGTCCAGGAGACCTAGGCCAGGAGCACCCCTAACAGAGGGATCCAGGAGGTAGAGGATGTCCGTCATCCGCCTGCTAGAGATATACTGCCTTCTGGGGGAGCTATCCTCCTATATCACTGTATTGAAAGTCAGTGATCTCTGCCTCCACCTGCTGGTAGACGGACACAACCCACTAGTTGTTGGATTCATCTGCTGCCTAAGGAAGGAATGTATATCCCTTGCTTTTCCTCTATATATTTGAATTTATTTGGAAAAAATCTAAAAAAATAAAATACAAAAATGAGAGCATGAAAATGGCTCTGTGGGTCTATTTTCATTGGAAAAGTAGCTACAGCTCAGGATCTGTAATAATTTCCCAAGCAGTCCCAGAGAACCTGATGCCCCCCCACCCCTGTTGTGGATCCAAAGAGAATTAAAAAGGCCCTATCTCCAAAGTCTTGTACCTTTTTAAAACCTCATCCCCTTCTCAAAGACCTGCCCAAGAGGTTTGAGGGGCAAGGAGGCAGGAGTGAACCTCACTCACTCATGCTCTGGAGGATGTCTGACTCAAATGGTACCAGTTTGACCCCTAGCAGTAGTCATGTGGTACTAGTACTAGAGATCAAATGGGGGGGGGGGGGAAGGAGACAATTTTTCATGTGTGCAACATTCCTAGCTGTGGCCATGAGTGAAATTTTTCCGCAAACTTTAGCTAAGAATATAAATTTTATTTGCTGCATTTGTATCCCACATTTTCCCACCTCTTTGCAGGCTCAATGTGGCTTACACTATGCCGTAATGGTGATCGCCATTTCCGGAATGAGAAGTACAGAATATTATTGCAATTAAAGTACAGAAAATATAAAGTAAATTAGAAGTAAGATATACAATTCATTTCAGGTATTTGAGATCAAGGGTATGTATAACGTTCAGTAATGACAATGTGATTAAAGTAACCAAATAAAAGAGTTCAATGTTAACCTTGTTCTAGTCAAGTTTTCATGTCAGGTCATTTATGAAGGATCCTTTTGATAAGTCTTTTTGAACAGGTTAGTCTTTAGTAATTCTGGAAGGCTGCCAGATCGTGCGTTGTTTTTATGGCATTCGGTAGTGCATTCATAGTTGCGTGCAGATGTAGAAGAAGCTAGATGCATTATATTGATTATATTTAAGTCCTTTGCAATTGGGGTAATGGAGGTTCAAGAATGTGCTTGATGAACTTTTTCTGTTCCTTGCTGGTAGGTGTATGAGGTCTGACATATATATCGGGGTCTCACCATGAATAATTTTGTGAACTAGGGTACAGGTTTTGAATGTAATTCGATCTTTAATGGGAGCCAGTGTAATTTTTCTCTGGGGGGTTTGGCACTTTCGTATTTCCCTTTTCCAAATACTGAGTCTGGTTACAGTATTTTGGGTCTGTTGGAGTTTCTTAATAATTTGTGCTTTACATCCGGCATAGATGGCATTGCAATAGTCCAAATGGCTTAACACTACTGATTGCATCAAATTGCGGAATACCTCCCTTGGGAAGAAAGGTTTCACTCTTTTAAGTTTCCACATTGCATGGAACATTTTCTTTGTTACATTTTTTCACATGACTTTCTAGAGTAAGATTTCGATCAATTGTGACTCCCAGGAGTTTTTAGGGTGTCCACGACAGGAAGAATGTGGTTTGGGGTATTATATAGTATGATTGATCTTGTTATATTGCGATGAAAGGATAAGGCATTGTGTCTGTCGTTCTGCGTTAAGCTTTAGTTGGAATGCATCCGCCCATAAGTTCATATTTGGAAGCTGTGGATTGAGTTTTATTTGTGATTTCTGTTAAATCATTTTTAAACGGATGTGTATCGTGACATCGTCTGCATAGATGTAGCATTGAGGTCTTGGTTGGATAGTGTTTTGGCCAGTGGTGTCATCATTAAGTTGAAGAGAGTTGGTTGAAAGCGGCGATCCCTGAGGCACTCCACATTCGGGTTTCCATGGTGATGATGTATCGACTTTGATATCACTTGGTAGGTTCTTGCGGTTAGGAAGCCAGTAATCCAATTCAATACATTTCCTCCAATCCCGAAATATTCTAGGTTGTTCAACAGAATATTATGGCTAACCATGTCAAACGCGCTGGACATGTCAAATTATAAGAGGAGAACATTGTTGCCAGCTGCAATTATTTGTTTAAATTTAGTTAAGAGTGTTATTAGTACTGTTTTGGTGCTATGATTAGCTCGAAATCCTGATTGAGAAATTGTTTGAGTAATCGGTAAGTTGTTTAGTAACTAGACTTTCAATTAACTTAACTACAAGAGGGATGGATGCAACCGGGCGGTAATTAGTTATATCATTTAATTTTTTTTAAGTCTTTAGGAATTGGGGTAAGTAATATATTTCCTTTATCCATAGGGAAGAGTCCATGTTGCAGCATGAAATTTAAGTAGGAGGTGAGCTCTGTTATGAAGCGTTGAGGAGCAGATTTTATTAGGTAAATGGGGCACGAGTCCAGTTTGCAGTGGGACTTGGCGAATTTGTTGATTGCTTGAGAACTCATTTGCATATCCTAACTACAATTCCCAGAACTGGGTACCAACTCACTACATTTTTTTGTAGTTAATATGTAGGCTTCTAGCTTTGTTTCTGGAAGGACCTGGCACTAAATTTTGCTGTTGGGGAAGTGGGGGGAAATATTTTGCTTTTTAGCTGAATTGCATTTGTTATAACATAGAAACATACATAATATAGTCTTTGGTCTCTCCTAATTGATTCTGTGAATTGAACATACTTGCTTATATTCTATTGCGTGCTTACTGATGTTCTGTTGTACTGTTTATTTTACATTTTTCTAATGATAGCTCAAGGTAAATTCTCAGCCTCCTGCTGTAACCACTAGCAGCACTTACTGCCTCATTCTATAAAGGCCACACGTGGTTAGGCGTGTATTGGGTGGCCAGTTACAGAATAGTACCAGTCATGCACATAACTTATTAGTTAGTTGGCAATTGATAAGTACCAATAATTGGATTCAACAGTATTAATTGGCCCTAATTTGCAGTTATGCAAATTATTCAAAGTTATGCAAGTTATTCAAAGTCGTTAGATCACGGGAGGATTGTGAAAAATTACAGGAGGACCTTACGAGACTGGGAGACTGGGCGGCTCTAAATGGCAGATGAGCAAGTGCAAAGTGATGCAATGTGGGAAAGAGGAACCCGAATTATAGCTATGTCATACAAGGTTCCACGTTAGGAGTCACGGAATGGATCTAGGTGTCGCGTTGATGATACGTTGAAACCGGCTGCTCAGTGTGCTGCTGCGGCTAAGGAAAGCAAAACAGAATGTTAGGTATTATTAGGAAAAGAATGGAAACAAAATAGGATATTATAATGCCTTTGTATCACCCCATGGTGCGACCGCACCTCGAATATTGTGTTCAATTCTGGTCGCCATATCTCAAAAAAGATATAGTGGATTCGAAAAGGTGCAGAGAAGGGCGACGAAAATGATAAAGGGGATGGGATGACTTTCCTATGAGGAAAGGCTAAAGCGGCTAGGGCTCTTCAGCTTGGAGAAAGGCGGCTGGAGGGGAGATTATGATAGAGGTCTACAAAATAATGAGTGGAGTTGAACGGGTAGATGTGAAGCGTCTGTTCACGCTTTCCAAAAATACTAGGACTAGGGGGCATGCGATGAAGCTACAATGTAATAATTAAATGAATCGTGAGAAATGTTTCTTCACTCAACGTGTAATTAAACTCTGGAATTCGTTGCCAGATGTGGTACAGGCGGTGTAGCTTAGCGGAGTTTAAAAAAGGTTTGGACGGCTTCCTGAAGGAAACGTCCATAGACCGTTATTAAATGGACTTGGGGAAAAGTCCACTATTTCTGGATAAGCAGTATAAATATTTTGTACTTTTTGGATCTTGCCAGGTATTGTGATCTGGATTGGCCCTGTTGGAAACAGGATGCTGGGATTGATGGACCCTTTGGTCTTTCCCAGTATGGCAGTACTTATGTACATATGCACCTAACTGACTTACAGCCTACTTTATAACGTAGTGCCTTACTTTTATAGTGCACACCAGCAAAGGGAGAGCTGACACACAGCTGCCAACTTTCCCAGTTCCATGGAGGGAGATTTTGAGCCAGTCCAGGATTTCTAACAACCCCCATCCTGTTGCAATCTGGGACCAGCAGCATTGATTCAATGGGGAGAATCAGGAATCTACAAATACCACACAGCTTTGGGATGCAAGTTCAAAAGTAGGACTGGCCCAAATGTCCTCCTCCAGAATTGGGAAACTTGACAGCTTCACCAACATTGGGGGGAGGCGCTGGGGGTCATGGACAGCTCACACACAGAATACTGTAGGTCAGGGGTGTCCAACACTCAGCCCTCCAGATCAGGTTTCCCCAATGAATACGCATGAGATCCATTTGCATACAATGGAGGCAGTGCATGCAAATAGATCTCAGGCATATTCATTGGGGAAATCCTGAAAATCAGACTGAATTGTGCCACTCGAAGACCAAGGCTGGACAACCTGCAGATTAGTGCACTTGCATTTACACCTGCTATAGGACGGCTTAAGTAGTCACACCAATGTAAGCATGTTGTTGCCAATTTAAGCTAATATTCTAGGAATGGTATATAGGTGCCCAGATGCCGTTATTGAATACTAGATCACAGCTAATTATTTTTCTAGAATTACTTCATAGGGGCTAATTTTATAAGTTTTGTTGTATGTTAAAGTAGCATTTGCGCACAGAAATAATGCACAACTTCTGTGCTTATTTTAACTTGTATATAGCTAGGCAGCGGGCTTGATCCTAGTAAACTAGGTTCGATTCCCACTGCAGCTCCTCGTGACCTTGGGCAAGTCACTTAACCCTCCACTGCCCCAGGTACAAAACTTAGATTGTGAACCCTCTAGGGACAGAGAAAGTACTGCATATAATTGTACAGCGCTGCGTACATCTAGTAGCACTATAGAAAGATTAGTAATATAATAGAGGTTACCTGGGCATACTTTACCTGCAGTAAGTGCCAGGCACCAGATCAACACAGCAAACGAAAAAAACTGGCCTGGGCATCTAGCGCTCAAACCACATGAGCAGCATCAGGGTCATGGAAAAGATGAAGCACAAACACATTGGAAGGGGGAGTGGGCACAACACACAGGATGTTGAAATAGAGAGCAAGAAAGCAGTTCCTCTCTGCTTTCAAAATTGTGCACAGTGATGGCCAGAGCAGCAGCCAGTGAAAACACAATATCCTACCCTCTGCAGAGGATTTACAGGTGCCAAGCAGGGTAGGAGATAGGGACTGATACAGGGAATAGGGCTGGAGGCTGATGCAAGGCTGGAGACTGAAGCTAGAGCTTGGGAGGAAAGGAACTCAGAGATAGGCAAAGGTGCTAGGGATGTGAATGAGAGAAGGGGCAGCAGGCTTACAGTTACCCTCAAAACATAATAGTATGAGGACCATCACAATACTGTTTAGTTTAGCACATATATGGTAACATGAGTGAGGGTGGGCCTGGAGTCAGGACAAACTGGAGTCACACAATGGATGCACATAAGGAAGATGCAATTATTATAACTATCAGATAGGGGTCCCAATCCCAAGCACAGATGGGGGAGAGAAAAATACACAAAATTATTATTTAGATGCAACAAGGTTGTCCAGTGGCCCTGCTCCTGCAGGGCCACAGCACACTTTACTTGTCTCTCGCCTAGTCCCCAGAGTTACCAATGTAGTCAAGCAGTTACTTGAGCCAAAATCCAAAGTTACAAGGTTCCAAATCAAACTTGGCCTACCTAACTGCAGCAGTTGCAGTTCAGACATAGGTGATGGAGACGAAAGCAGTTGCCCTCTAGGCCTCCCTAACCTAACTGTGCCCTGGGCTTTTTTACTTCCTGGATCATGCCCTCCTGGCTCCACCCCACTCATGTCACTTCCTCCTTGGATGGGACTATGGAATTTATCAAGGAGGGTTAGATTGAGAATAGGAGATGCTACAAGGCTATCTAACCCATTATATGGTTGAAGTCATTAGGCAGAGTTACAAGGACACCCGAAACAATAGCAAATGCTATTGAAAGCAATAGTAAAAGATTAATGGACAGCCTATGCATGGTCCATCTATAAAAAGTCAAAAGCTTTTCCAGTTGGATAGGCAGTGCCTTGAAAGGTGAAGAACAAAATATTTTTTTAACTTGACAGCTTTTTAATTTATTTAAAAGTGTTCCATATGTAAATATGAATATCATTAAATCAAAACTTAAGATCAATATAACAGCTTCAAAATTTGTAGCTGGAGGAAAACAGCACTAATAAAGGCTGCATTTTTTGTGCTCATTTTTCTGCACTGTTCTATACAATACAGTAATACATGGCCAAATTTCTGGGTTCATCTTTGTTGTTGTAATCTGCCTTGGGAAGCCTGGTGCTCTAAAGATTGGAAGTAAAATTAAACTCTCCTTCATTGGGGCACACGGAATCACATCTTCACTTCATCTCTTTTGTACAAATGGATTATTCTGCTTTGAGCATGTTTCAGGGACAAGTGGTTTTCATAAGTCAAAATAAAATAAATATTTATTTCATGCAGATCTCTCATTGTTTAAACATAATTAAAGGTGCTATAAGCCCTAATGTATTTTGTCCTTTATATAACTTAATACTGTGCAAAACTGGAAATAGAGCGAGACAGAATAATAGAATTCAGGTAACATCCAAAATTCTTTATTAGCATTATTGTGTTTGAATTTAGGTAATAACAGAGAAAATGATGTTAAAAAATGACTTGAAGAAATAATATATAAATCACAGAACTGGAAAATGTTGCCACATTTACTCTGGACTTCTGCATGAAGGTAGCTCTGTCCTCATATTTAAATATCTTTCTTTTAAAAATAGTAGTAATAAACAATATTAAGTGCATTTTTATAATATACCACTGCATTCCACAAACCATCTTTCTCTTTGATCTAGGCACAGGAAAAAAGAAATGATTTAAATGCCTACAGGTTTCAATCTAATTCATGTTTAATGTGGATATAACTGCCATAAATAAGTAAATAAATAGATTGATAGAAACTCTGAATGTTGAGCACCTGATTCTCATAACACGATGTCTGTTTTCGTGACCCTTTACCAGGGGGTGGAAGAAAAATCTCTACACAAATATACACATGCTAGGATGTCCCTATAACCAGCCCCTCCAAATGACACACCGATTACGATTTATAAGAAATTACTACTCTACCTATAAAACGCTATTCCGTTATTATACTTCCTCTGTGTACATCAGTATATTGCACAAGCTAGCATGTTTGAAATATAAGTGAGATTAAATAAAATGCTACCAACAATAAGAACAACATAGATGCAAGCGCTCATAGGTTTCACTGCTTTGTTTTGAGTGTACGCAGAAGGGAGAAATGTAGGAGTGGACCACCGGATACTACTCGAATACTATGCATACTACTGACCACCAGAACAACCTCATGTTTGTGCCTACTGTGGACTTATACTTATGTACTCTACCTCTGTTTTTGGCCTTTCAGCATACTTTATTAATGCACTGGACCTTTGTGCCTTACCCAGTTTTATTGTTTACTAATGCAAGACAGAATGCAGGGCTATTAGACATATAGCTTGTAACTGTAAACTGTAGTAGCAAGGCTTATACGAGATCAGCTTGCACGTAGGAGCCACATGAATAGGTGGCCTTGGAGGTGCTAACACCCCGCCCTGCATCTCTGAGCCGATGAATCTTATCTCCTGAGCTAGAAAGGAGCATTGTGTGTGTGGAATAAGCTGCTAAGTTTCGTTTCTTTTGCCAGTATCTTTTCAGTATTATGACGTGTGTATGTACTGGAGAACTACAAATATGCACTGTGAGAACTACAACTGTTTACTGCGCATGCCAAATGTGATGTATCAGGTGCCTAGTGCGCAGGCCTAGCAGGGGAGTATAAATGTGAGTGTCAGATGATTTCTGACACACAGTCTTCTGAGATTGTACTCGGTGGCTGTGTGAAATTTGCTAGGCAATAAAAGCTGTTTTGTTTTGGAACCAATTTGTCTTTCGTCTCCTGATTTTTGGACCCGTTACATTGGCGACCCAGAGGGGACAGGAGTAGAAAGGGAAATCGGATTATATTCTTTCCCCCTCCCCACTGCAGGCGGATCGGTTCACCGACTCCCCGGCCGGGAAGGTGGTTAGTGGCCACCGCTGACTTCAGCGTCCACCTCACGGCGGGAGGGCCGATCAATTCCGGCCGGCTGAAAGTGGGACTGTGTGGCTCCGACAAAACAGTTTTCTCATTTTTCTTTTTTCTCTCCGGAGAGACGCGTACGACGGCGCGGCCTGCTGAGACGACGGACAGGCGAGTATACTCAACGTAGTGACCGGCTCGGTAAAGGGCCGAAGAAAGAGGAATTGATCACCCTCTTAGCCAGTGAATAATACGGACTAGGTCCCGGAACCTCACTAGGCTTGGGCGAAGAAACCGTACGGAGGGTTTCTTGTTGTATGTGAAAGTTGTGTGATTGGGCCTCGCAGTTCCAGGACTGGGCGACCACGTCCTGGTCAGGCCCGAGTGTTACCCTTCTGGTCCGGTGGAACGAGACCCCTACTCCTCCACCATCCCTCTCCCCTTCGTCTGTCTCCTATCCTTTGGCACTCAGGTTAGGATGGGCGGGGGTGGTTCCACACCGTTAGACTAATGACGGAACACTTTAGCGAAGTGTTCGACCAAGATAAATGCAGTAGGGCCGGGATGATACAGCGATGTCAATTTATGTGGCCCGGGTTAGGAATTGCTGAATGGCCCCCGGAAGGGTCATTTGAGTACGAAAAGGTGGCGGCGGTCATGAATATTGTTATAGTTGGGGGAAACCCCGGTTGCCCAGAGGACATCCCCTACATTGAGGCGTGGTTAAACGTTGTCCGAGACCCGCCAGACTGGGCCCAACATAAGGTAGAGAAGGCCGCTCTTATGGTGATAAAGCAGAGGAAGGGGCGGGGAGCCAAACGAACCCCGGCCTTCGCTCTCCAAACCCCGGCAGCCGCTGCCGTTCCGAAGGCCAGGGGAACCGCCCCTACAACGCCCACCGCCCCTGCCGTTGACGCCCCAGCCCCAGAGGCCACGCCCCGTGCTACCGCCAAGAAGGCCACGCCCCGTGCTACCAGTGTGCTTTCCAAACCTAGACCACCCATGAAAGGACGAGGGAAAGTTCAGGGCCAGCCCGAAAAGGTACCCCCAAAGGCCCCAATTCTTGCTACCACGGAAGCCTACGAGGAGGATGTGGCGCCCCCTCCATACGTCCCCCTATACCCCGACCTCGCGGACTTGTCGGATGGGCCGGATGACGCTGAGGCCTCCGAGTCCGAGTCGGACACTGGAGACGCTATAATCCCGGACCCCACCACTTACAGGAAGAGTCGCAGAGTAGTAAAGGCCGTTACCCGATACCCCCAGTCGAGTCCGAGAAGTACACTTCCGGCTCCCCGGAGGACTGAAGTGACTAACCTATACCCGGTCCGGCAGTCTACGACCTACACCCCTAACCCAGTGGCCGATGCCCAGCCCATTCAGTCGACCGTCTACAGCCACGTTCCCTTCTCCAGCGCTGACCTATATAACTGGAAGCTGCACGGACCTTCTTATGATCAGAAACCCGAACAACTGATAGAATTGGTAGAAGGCATCATTTACAGTTATAATCCCACGTGGGCCGACCTCAGGCAGTTGAGCGCCCACATCCTGACCACCGAAGAAACGCCGCCTCCTACAGCAAAATATGGAACAAGCAATCCGAGACGCCAACCCGGGAAATGCTAACGTACAGGCCATCATAGACACAGAAGCCCCTACCGCGGTCCCTGCATGGGACTACCGGACCGAGGAGGGACAGGCGTCATTCGCCTGTACCAACAGGCATACCTGGCGGCCCTTAAAAAGGGAAAGCAGAAAATTACCAATATGGGAAAATTCACAATGTAGTCCAACAGAAGAATGAAAGCCCGGGGACTTCCTCGAGCGCCTTATGGACGCATTCAGGAGACATAGTCCGATAAACCCCGAGGACCCTAAAAACGTCCCCACAGTGGTCATGAGTTTTGTTAGCCAGTCGGCACCCGACATACGGAGAAAACTCAGAGAACCGAAGGATTTGAAGGGATGGGCATCAGCCAACTGAAGGCCATAGCTGATCGCGGTGTTCGGATACCGCGACCAAGAAGAGAAGGCCGAAGCCCGGAAGGAGTCGACCAGGCGGAATGCGCGAGAATGCGGATGTGTTGGCCACGGTGCTGGAAGAACGTCTGGGGTCCAGGCCACGGGGCAGAGGCAGAGGCCGAGGGGGAAGAGGAACACGGTCCCCCATAGGACGCAACCAATGCGCAAACTGTCGAGAGGAAGGGCACTGGTGGGCGGACTGCCCGGAGAAACCGCGGGACCAGAAGAGAGAGGGGGAAGACACCGATCCCGCCCAAGGGGCCCCAGAACAAGGACAACGAGGACGGGGCCGCGGCCGGGAACGGGCTGAACAGCAGGAATGGCAGATGGCTCTGGACGCCACCCGGGACCATACGGCATGAAGGGACCGGGAGGGCAGAGTCCCCACTGACCCTCTGGTGGAGATCCGCGTGGGGACGCAATTGATGAAGGCCCTCCTAGACACGGGGGCCCAACGTTCCGTCATCACCACTGCCATCGCCCCGGCCACAAAAGAAACCATACCAATTATCGGTGCCTCTGGAAAATCGCTCACAGCCCCCCTCCTCAGGGAACGCCAAGTCCAGATCGGTGGAACGATGGTGTCTCACCAGTTCATCCATATCCCCGAGTGCCCCGTCCCCCTGATTGGCCGTGACCTACTGTGTAAAACTCCAAGCCACCCTGAAGTTTAAACCAACGGGCGAAGTGGAAGCCCATTTCGAAGGACCAACCGGTGACGCTCCTCTGCCCGGTACGGGAAGAATGGAGGACTACATGCCCCCCTTATTGTAGGCCCTGACGACGGGCCGCTATTACCAGGATACCACCTTTCGCACAACAGAGGAGGAACCTAATGGCAGAGGTGCCCAACGTATGGGCAGAAGTGAACCCTGGTGGACTAGCCGGTCAACGCCATTCCCATCTGGATCGAACTCAACCAAATGCCCAAGTTGTCAACCAAGGACAATATCACATCCCTTATGCAGCCCGCATAGCATGCAAACACACCTACAGAAAACTCCTTCAGCAAGGGGTCCTTAGACCTGTCAGATCTGCTTGGAACACCCCATTATTGCCCGTGAAGAAGCCAGGAACGTCGGAGTATAGGCCCGTCCAAGACTTGAGGAAGGTCAACAACCAGGTAGCCGACATAGTTGCCCTCGTTACCGAACCCTTATTCCATTCTCGCCCAAGTGCCAGCCCAGACCAGGTGGTACAGTGTCATTGATCGAAGGACGCCTTCTTCTCCATCCCCCTTGCCGCCGACAGCCAGAAATTGTTTGCCTTCACGTGGAGCAAGACTTACAGACTGGTAATAAGCAGCAGTTTACATGGACCCGACTCCCCCAGGGATTCAAGAACTCCCCCCACCCTCTTCGGCGACCAACTCGCCCAGGACCTGAAGAGTATCAGGACGAATATGGCCAAGCCATCCGCAACCCAACCCACTCCTGCAAATAAGAAGGAACTACGGGCACTCCTCGGAGCCGCTGGATATTGCCGCATTTGGATCATCAACTTTGCCATCCTGACCCACAGTTTGTATGCCAAACTGAAAGGACCTGAACTCGAGGGCCAAAATCTCCGGTGGGAGAAACCGAACTGAAAGCCCTTCAGGACCTAAGGAGGCTCCTTGTGGCCCCACCAGCGCTCGGGACTGCCAGACGTGACTAAGCCGTTCCACTTGTTCATACGACGGAAAGAAGGGATTGGCACTTGGGGTCCTTACTCAACTGGGTCGGCACCTGGCAACGCCCTGTAGCATACCTCTCCAAGAGCATGGACAATGTGGCACGAGGATGGCCGGGCTGCCTCCGAAGCATTGCGGCCTGCCTGTTTGCTGATACACGAGGCAAATAAACTCACGTTTGGCCAAACACTTTTTGTGACGACGCCTCCACACCATCCGCGGCCTACTCGAGAGACCACGGACCCAGATGGATGACTAACTCCCGATTGGTTAAATACCAAGCCCTCCTGTGCGAAATCCGGAGGTGCGGATCCTGGACACAACTAACCTTAATCCCGCTACTCTCCTTCCGGCCCCTGAACCACCACTCCACGACTGTGAAGAGGTAATGGCCACTGTGCACTCGAGCAGACCTGACCTGAAGGACCAACCCTGGCAACGGGGGCATCACCCTTTTTACCGATGGAAGCAGCCAGGTGATAGAGGGAATTCGAAGGGAGGCTATGCGGTGGTGTCTGAGGACCATGTGATCGAGGCTATGGCTCTGACACCCGGAACATCAGCCCAGAAAGCGGAGCTGATCGCCCTCACCCGAGCCCTCCTGTGGGCTGAAGGAAAAGTTGTTAACATTTACAACGACTCCAAATACGCTTTCCTCACCCTCCAGGTGCACGGAGCCTTGTACAAGGAGAGGGGATTTCTGACAGCTGAGGGGAAAGGACTTGCAAATGCCGCTGAGATCTGCCAGTTACTCGAGTCAGTATGGAAACCGAAGAAGGTGGCTGTGATGCACTGCAGGGCCCACACCGGAAGAACGGACCCTATCGCCCGGGGAAATCAGCGGGCAGACGACGCTGCAAAAAGAGCAAGTCAACTCCCTTACCCTTCTTGTTCCTCTGACCCTGTACTCGTCGTTCACCTCCCCACCGAGATCCCTATCTATGCCCCACAAGAGACGGAGTGGGCCCGGCAAGAGGGCCTGGAGTCACGCAATGGCTGGTGGATGCTACAAGACGGACGCATATGGATACCCGAAGCCCTGGCGTGGACTGTGGCCAAGGAGGCCCACGACCGTACACACCTGGGCAAGGAAGCTCTGGGACGCCTACTCGAGAAGACCTACTACATCAACAAACTGTCCCTGTGGACCAAAAATGCTTCCAGCCAATGCGTAACTGTGGCTCGGAACAACCCCAGAACGGGGCCCGGTCCTATGCCAGGACATGTTCTCCGGCGGCACTAGCCCATTCCACGTTTGCCAGATTGACTTCACGGCATATGCCCCCAGCACGGGGATATAAAGCTATCCTTGTCGCTGTGTGTACCTACACTGGATGGATGAAGCTCAGCCCACCAGAACGGAAATGGCGAAGGAAGTCACCCTCCTTATTGATCCATTCACATCCTGCCAAGATACGGCCTCCCCAAGCAGATAAACTCCGACAACGGCCCTGCATTCGCCAGCGAAGTTACACAACAGCTCAGTACGAGACTGGGCCTCGGCTGGAAGTTGCATTGTGCCTGGAGGCCCCAGCGCAGTGGTATAATGGAGAGAGCTAACCGTTCCCTGAAGAACCAGCTGGCCAAGCTATGCAAGAAGCTAAAGCCAAATGGCCCGACCTGCTTCCACTGGCCTTGCTACATCTTAGGTGTACCCCCAAGGCTACTGGCCTTACTCCTTACGAGATGATGTACGCTAGGCCACCACCACTCCCCTCTTTTCCCGACTCCTTGCAGATACAGGGCGAGAATTCCTTAGTGAGGACAGATGAAGGCCTTACGCGAGGTAGTGCAGGACATCCAACAATACACTGAGAGTGTAGGTCCCTTAGTCCTTACTAGTCCTACACACCAGTTTAGGGTGGGGGATGAAGTCTGGGTAAAAGAGTGGGATGAATCGGACTGTTTGAAACCCAAATGGAAAGGGCCCTCCCTGTTCTCCTAACGACCCCAACCGCTGTTAAAATTGCAGGAAGCCCAGTGTGGATACATTGGACCCAACTGAAGCCTGCTGCTCCTACTAGCAGCACCCCGAAGCGTTGGACTGGCAATCAACATCCTGACGCTCCACTACGGCTGACCCTCAGAAAAACGTGAACCATAGATTCATGCCTGCCCAGCAACAGGAGCTCAGCTTTTGGGACCCACTGCGTCTTTGGCTCTTTGTTTATTGCAGCCTTTATCCTGGGCCTTATCATCTTCTTGTTGCAAAAGCTCGGATACCTTCCACCACATATATGATGCTGAGCCTACTACTCCTCCTTTGCTCAGTCCGAGCATTACCCTTTGAGCCAGAACTGTACTGAATGTTTGCGCCTGGTGCGCCATAGTTATAGAAGGAGGTACCACCTAGTCACCACCCTCATCCACCAGTCGCAGCCCCCGGACAGCGATTGTCGGCTCCTTCCGACTCTGTGCCATCATCACCCCGGCTGGCCTCCAACAGTTCCACAGGTGCCTCCAAGGCAACCTCACCGTCTGTCATAGCCCCACAAGCCAAGATACTACAATGTCACCCTCAGTGTAGGACTCCCTGCGTATGTGGCCGGGCCCCCGGGGGTTGAAGGAGAGTGGCATTCTGTATTACGTCAATTCCACTCGCATCCTTGCAGGCGGTACTCCAAACTGTGGCTACGCTCACCCTTCGACGTATTGCCGCAATGGACAAACATCCTGGTCCCGTAAGTGTGGCAGCCAGACGTTGGCGTAAGGAGTATGTGAACAATACAAGTAGTCTGCCCCTTCAGTCCAGACATGAAATGCTGCTCCCCTTGGTTTGGCTCCCATGTGCCGGCGACACTCGAGCCTCGGGCTGGGAACGAGTATGAGCCTATACAGGAGGAGGATATCCCGGATGTTCCGGCCTTGGCGAAGTCCGTTCGAGGCCCTGGTAAATACGTGTCCCTAGACTTGGCCCATCGAGGCCACGACATGCCATGGCGAGGAAACCTGGGGCCTCCGGCATGACGGCAGAGGAATGGACCCGATGACGTATATCACTATATATCAGAGCCCTTGACACTAAGCTCCCCACGCAACTCAGACCACTGTCGTTGGGTACCAGGAGGTATTCGACGAAATTGCCCGCGCTGACAGAGGCAACGACTAAGTTCCCCATCTCCCCAGAAGCTCGGAATATGTTCCTCAACCTGGCCGGAAAACATCGCCTTCTCCCTGGGAATTACCAACTGTTTCGTCTGTGGATCTGGCACCGATATGGGTGAGCAATGGCCCTGGGAAGCGAAGGAGATCCGGGCAGCAAACGTGGGATGCGCTCAACACCCTAACATTACCTTTCCCCAGCGCCCCGAAGCCGTACGAATGGGCACTTGAGAACCAATATCCTAGGTACTCTCTGCGCTAGCGAGCGCCATCGAAGCGTATTCTGTACCCGTGGGAGATTCCGCTTGCACGGGGGTCCTTCAGTTTAACGGGAGTCGACATACCTGGTGGCAGACGGACCGCCTGCCTGCCCCGGAGCCCATCTGGACTGAACCCACCTTGAACGCAACGTGGACACACGGAGGGAATGCCTCCCTTAAGTGGGTAGCCCCGGAGGGCTACTACTATATTTGCGGGGCGCAGGGCCTATGAACAGCTCCCGGCCCGCTGGTACGGTACCTGTCTCTTGGGCACCGTCCCGACCTAGTTTCTTCCTTCTGCCCCTGCGAGTCGGCGAGACGTTGGGCATCCCCCTTTACATGGAAAAGGGACCTGATAACATTGGCAGACGTAAACGGTCCCTCCCAAGCACCAAACCCAAAGTCCAGATAGGAGACTGGAAGGAACACGAGTGCCGCCAGAACGTATCATTCATTACTATGGGACCGGGCCACATGGGCTGAAGATGGTACATACGGGTACCGTACTCCTATCTACATGCTGATCGCATTATCCGCTTGCAGGCACAGTGCTCGAGATCCTTACCAATGATTCGGCCTTGCCCTCAACATTCTAGCCCGACAGAACCACTCAAGCTTATTACCGCAGTTTACCAAAATCGCTTGGCTCTTGACTACCTCTTGGCCCAGGAAGGCGGGGGTGTGCGGCAAGTTTAACCTCAGTAATTGCTGCTTACAGATTGATGACCAAAGCCAAAGTCATCAGCGAGATAACTGACCGGATGGTCAAATGGCCCACGTCCCCGTCCAAACCTGGAACAGCGCTTGGGATTGGACTTCCTCCCTAACCAGCTGGTTGCCGACCTCCGGGAGCCTAAAGGGCCTCCTCGTCATGGGGGGCCTGTTTTTGCTGACCTGCCTATTAATACCTTTGTCTCTCCCCTTAGTTTTCAGGTGTCTCCGCTCCACCATGGAAAGCATCGCTGACCGCCGAGCTGCTGCTCAACTTATGGCTCTCCAGATGTACTTCCCCATTCCCCAGTCTGACGAAGCTGACGATGAAGCACCTTGTGGCTGACGTGCACTTCTGTCCTCCTGAGTCAATTAATGGGCCAGTGCCCTTGTGCCAGCATAAGACCGGATACAAAGGGGGGGGGGGATTCCACTAGGGGCCCTCCGTCTCAACCCCGGTGAAGTAACCAGCAGCTGCGCAAGGGCTTAGGGCTCCTTGTTGCCTCTCTGCTAATGATTCTTCTCTTTCTTTTCCCTTTCAGGGTTCTGGGAGTGATACTCTCCATCAGAATGAATGTTCTAGTATCAAAAGGGGGGAATTGTAGGAGTGGACCACCGGATACTACTCGAATACTATGCATACTACTGACCACCAGAACAACCTCATGTTTTGTGCCTACTGATGGACTTATACTTATGTACTCTACCTCTGTTTTTGGCCTTTCAGCCATACTTTATTAATGCACTGGACCTTTGTGCCTTACCCAGTTTTATTGTTTACTAATGCAAGACAGAATGCAGGGCTATTAGACATATAGCTTGTAACTGTAACTGTAGTAGCAAGGCTTATATGAGATCAGCTTGCACGTAGGAGCCACATGAATAGGTGGCCTTGGAGGGTGCTAACACCCCGCCCTGCATCTCTGAGCCGATGAATCTTATCTCCTGAGCTAGAAAGGAGCATTGTGTGTGTGGAATAAGCTGCTAAGTTTCGTTTCTTTTGCCAGTATCTTTTCAGTATTATGACGTGTGTATGTACTGAGAACTACAAATATGCACTGTGAGAACTACAACTGTTTACTGCGCATGCCAAATGTGATGTATCAGGTGCCTAGTGCGCAGGCCTAGCAGGGGAGTATAAATGTGAGTGTCAGATGATTTCTGACACACAGTATTCTGAGATTGTACTCGGTGCTGTGTGAATTGCTAGCAATAAAAGCTGTTTTGTTTTGGAACCAATTTGTCTTTCGTCTCCTGATTTTCGGACCCGTTACAGAAACACAGACTAACCTAAGTGGCTTCAACTTTTAACGTTATGCTGTCTCCTGTTCTCAATCAAACCTCCTTGGGTTTTACGGTGGCTCTGTGAGGTCCTTATGGGGAAGTGGCAGTGTCCTATAGACTCCCTCACAACATACAAACGGTTATGTTTTTCAGTCTGGCAAATTAAATTGGGCCCATTTTAGAATCCAGCTCATGAGGCTTTATTTGCAGCTTCTGGGGGTCTCCCCCTTTTTATTTTCTCCTCAACTTAACCATTATACATTGATAAAAGTCAAATATAATATATCGTGATTATACATTACATTCTTCCCTGTATTATTTTTTTCTTACCTTTTTCATATATGTAACGTACATCCTGACTAGTATTTATTGAAATACTTGTTTCCTTGTTAAATCTGGGATATTCCTTTTACCCCTCTACTTCTACTGCAATAATATTTAATAATGTATGACCAGTGAGCAAATCTAAGGACAAAATTAAAATATCCAGAATCAAAATATAATCCTTCAAGCAGAAAAGTCCAAATAATATATAAAGAAACTGGAGTATTTTGATGTTGAAGAAGGTTTTATGCTATCCCAGTGCTACAAAGTTTATTTGGACAGTGAATATCTGGACATTCACTACAGGTAAGTATGGTTTTACTTCAATATTTATGACCTCAATGTTTTGAAATTTCATTCTATAAACCTTTTGTTGCATTTTAGTTACATCAATTTTTCCAGGCTGCCTTGTAGGCCTTTCAACAGTGCCCTTCTTAGCGCATGGTTTTCTCCTTTAAAAATTCTAATAATCTTGGTATTTTTAAAAGTGATTTGGATGTGTATTTTCAAGGCACTTAGACTGGAACTTTGTAAGTCTTAAGTGCTTTGAACATATGCCTCATAATAACCTATGGAACTCTGTAAGGCTAAGTGCTTTGAACATATGCCTCATAGTAACATAGTAGATGACGGCAGAAAAAGACCTGCATGGTCCATCCAGTCTGCCCAACAAGATAAACTCATATGTGTATACCTTACCTTGATTTGTACCTGCCTTTTTCAGGGCACAGACCGTACAAGTCTGCCCAGCAGTATTTCCCGCCTCCCAACCACCAGTCCCGCCTCCCATCAACGGCTCTGGCACGGACCGTATAAGTCTGCCCTCCACTATCCTCGCCTCCCAACCACCAACCTCTCTTCCCCCACCTGCTCCGCCACCCAATTTCGGCTAAGCTTCTGAGGATCCATTCCTACTGCACAGGATTCCTTTATGCATATCCCACGCATGTTTGAATTCCGTTACCATTTTCATCTCCACCACCTCCCGCGGGAGGGCATTCCAAGCACCCACCACCCTCTCCGTTAAAAAATACTTCCTGACATCTTTTTTTAGTCTGCCCCCCTTCAATCTCATTTCATGTCCTCTCGTTCTACCGCCTTCCCATCTCCGGAAAAGATTTGTTTGCAGATTAATACCTTTCAAGTATTTGAACGTCTGTATCATATCACCCCTGTTCCTCCTTTCCTCCAGGGTATACATGTTCAGGTCAGCAAGTCTTTGTTCATACGTCTTGGAACGCAAATCCCATACCATTCTCGTAGCTTTTCTTTGCACCGTTTCCATTTTTTTTAACATCCTTCGCAAGGTACGGCCTCCAAAACTGAACACAATACTCCAGGTGGGGCCTCACCAACGACTTGACTTGTACAAGGGCATCAACACTTCCTTTCTTCTGCTGATCACACCTCTCTCTATACAGCCTAGCAACCTTCTCGCTACGGCCACCGCCTTGTCACACTGTTTTGTCGCCTTCAGATCCTCGGATACTATCACCCCAAGATCCCTCTCCCCCTCAGTACCTATCAGACTCTCACCGCCTAACACATAAGTCTCTCGTGGGTTTCTACTCCCTAAATGCATCACTTTGCATTTCTTCTCATTGAATTTTAATTGCCAAACCTTAGACCATTCTTCTAGCTTCCTCAGATCCCTTTTCATGCTTTCCACTCCCTCCCGGGTGTCCACTCTGTTGCAAATCTTAGTATCATCCGCAAATAGGCAAACTTTACCTTCTAACCCTTCGGCAATGTCACTCACAAATATATTGAACAGAATCGGCCCCAGCACCGATGCCTGAGGCACTCCACTACTCACCTTTCCCTCCTCCGAGCGAACTCTATTTACCACCACCCTCTGTCGTCTGTCCTTCAACCAGTTCCTACTCCAGTTCACCAAGTCGGGACCTATCTTCAGCCCATCTAGTTTATTTAAGAGCCTCCTGTGAGGAACCGTGTCAAAAGCTTTGCTAAAATCTAAGTAGATTACGTCTATAGCACGTCGATGATTCAATTCTCCAGTCACCCAATCAAAGAATTCAATGAGATTCGTTTGGCACGATTTCCCTCTGGTAAAACCATGTTGTCTCGGATCTTGCAGCTTGTTGGCTTCTAGGAAATTCACTATCCTTTCCTTCAGCATGGCTTCCATTACTTTTCCAATAACCGAAGAGAGGCTTACCGGCCTGTAGTTTCCAGCTTCTTCCCTATCACCACTTTTGTGAAGAGGTACCACCTCCGCCGTTCTCCAGTCCCTCGGAACCTCTCCCGTCTCCAAGGATTTATTAAACAAATCTTTAAGAGGACCCGCCAGGACCTCTCTGAGCTCCCTCAATATTCTGGGGTGGATCCCGTCCGGTTCCATGGCTTTGTCCACCTTTAGCTTTCCAAGTTGTTGATACACACTCTCTTCCGTGAACGGTGCTATATCCATTCCATTCTCAGGTGTACTTTTGCCAGTCCCTCGCGGTCCTTCTCCATAATAACATATGGCAGAGCCGGTAGTGGGAGGCGGGGCTGGAGGTTGGGAGGCGGGGATAGTGCGGGGCAGACTTATACGGTCTGTGCCAGAGCCAGTGGTGGGAGGCAGGACTGGAGGTTGGGAGGCAGGGATAGCGCTGGGCAGACTTATACGGTCTGTGCCAGAGCCGGTGGTGGGAGGCGGGGATAGTACTGGGCAGACTTATACGGTCTATGCCAGAGCCGGTGGTTTGGAGGTGGGGCTAGTGCTGGGCAGACTTATACGGTCTGTGCCAGAGCCGGTGGTTGGGAGGTGGGGCTAGTGCTGGGCAGACTTATACGGTCTGTGCCCTGAAGAGCACAGGTACAAATCAAAGTAGGGTATACACAAAAGTAGCACACATGAGTTGTCTTGTTGGGCAGACTGGATGGACCGTGCAGGTCTTTTTCTGCCGTCATCTACTATGTTACTATATTGTATTGATATTGCATGTAGTATACTATGCCATTCTTTGTATTATTATTTGAATATTTTCACTGCTGTAATTGCCTATTGCTCATTTTTGATTTATTCTTACTGTACACCGCCTTGAGTGAATTCCTCAAAAGGCAATAAATAAATCTTAATAAAATAAATAAACCACGGTAAGTTTTGCATTTACCACTTTGTGCAGTAAGTGCAAAGGCTGTGTGACAAATACAAGGGGCATGCTCTGCATTTAGCATACAGGGCCCACAGTTAATGCACAGTCAATGTGTTACATGCCTGGTTCCCAGAGTACAGGCCATCTGTGCTATCAGCCCTGGCATATAATGGGTGGCCATGCATTAACAGACAGCTACTTGCAGCAACACAAGGTCCAAGCCCTGGTCCCCAACCCTCCTCCACAATAAAGACCCAACAGCCCCATAACCCCTCGCCCAAACTGCCTATTCTGTTCTGTATGGCTAACTTGAGAAAATGAACATGTATTTCTAAACAAGGTTAGATCATCACATAACTGTTCAACTCGGTATGTTAACATTCATTTCATATTAAATACTCAAGAGTAAAAGGGAGGGAAGTTCACACTCGTTTGAATATCTTATAAACTCCAGACTTTGTTATTAATACAATCCTCCTTTTATGTTGTTTACACAGTGGCTGTCTTTGATTATACCGATTATATTAGTTTTTATAGCTTTTTTCTAAACTGCTTTAACTTTTGATACAGATATTCTGTAAACCTTTTTTCTAATTGCTATACTCATTTTTAAATTTAAAACATATTATGTAGAAAGCAATGAACACTGGATTTACACCCTAGACACACTATTTAAAAAATATTTTAATATTTGCACTAGTTCAATCCTCGCCACTCTCTGCACCTTCCTGAGTCCTGCTCTACCTGTTGGATTCGCTGTTTGAGCCTGCGGTCAATGAATGTAGTGCCAGCGGATCCTCGGCTTTTCATCCTCCCTGCGATGCCTCCGGCGACAAGACTCAAGAAGAAAGGGATAACAAAATCCGGAGCTTACAAATCCTTTCCTCCAACTGCGAAGGTGGAAACGACCGACTCAGTGATGTCTTCAGTAGCGACACAACCCGGCTTCCTCTCCACTCTAGCCAGGCCGCCACAGGAACCATGTGAACCCGGGGTCCTGTCACGGACTGTCTACCCGGCGCCTGACGGAAAATACCAAAGAGGAGTAGCACAGGGTGAGAATGCGATTACCGTGGCTTACCGAGAGTTATGCAGGATGAACGACAGCGGCCACCGTTTGGACAAAACATGAATAAAGCCGCACTTTAGATGTTAATTCTCAGTGGGCATTGCGTTGGTTTCTCTCGCTAAGCCCCCACACACTGTTGTTGTTTTTTTTTTTAACAGTAACTTTATTGGTGCAGATACAGAACGGGTAAGGCTGGGAGGCTAGCGGGTATGTGAGCAGCAAGGAGGTTTAATAAACAAGAGTGGACGTGAGCCTACCTACGGAAGTCCAGTGTAAGCAAGGAAGCCAATTATGACAATCTAAGTTTCCTCTTCCCAGCGCAGCCGTCATCCCCATCCACTCAAAACAAAGCAAGCAAATCTATGAGCTGCTGCATCCACATTATCGTGTTTTTTTTAATTGTTGGTCCATGTGTAACAAGTCTAAAACTGTTTCAATCGGATAGGCAGTGCCTTAAAAGGTGGAGAACAAAAGGGGGGGGGGGGGTTGTTTGTTTTTTACTTATTAGACAGCTTTTTAATTTATTTGAAAACTTTATTTATTGCACTTGTATCCCACATTTTCCCACCTATTTGCAGGCTCAATGTGGCTTACAAAGACCTGTTGTGGCATCCCCCTATACCAGGATGAAGTATACATTTGGTGTTGCAAAGAAGTATACATTTGGTGTTACAAAGAAGTCAAGGAAGACAAGAGGGTTTGATCAAGCAGTTGCAGAGAGATACATTCTGAGTAAAGTTGGAAAGGTGTTGTGTTATATGTGGATACAAATATCGTGAAATACCAATTGAATATCTCTAAAACAGCTTAAAAATTATTATAGCTGGTAGAAAAAGCAATTTTAAACTCTGTATTTTGGCTCATTTTTCTACATATCGGTGCCGGAGAAAATGGTAGAGGCTTTAGAAATGATAAGTAGTAGTAGTATCAAAAACAAAATTACAGAGCACATCCAAGTACATGGATTACTGAGACCAAGTCAGCACAGCTTTTGTGTGGGGAAATCTTGCCTGACCAATTTACTTCAATTCTTTGAAGGAGTAAAAAATCATGTGGACAAAGGGGACCCGGTTGATATTGTGTATCTGGATTTTCAAAAGCCGTTTGACAAGGTACCTCATGAAAGGCTACAGAGGAAATTGGAGGGTCATGGGATAGGAGGAAATGTCCTATTGTGGATTAAAAACTGGTTGAAGGATAGGAAACAGAGAGTGGGGTTAAATGGTCAGTATTCACAATGGAGAAGGGTAGTTAGTGGGGTTCCTCAGGGGTCTGTGCTAGGACTGCTGCTTTTAATATATTTATAAATGATTTAGAGATGGGAGTAACTAGCGAGGTAATTAAATTTGCTGATGACACAAAGTTATTCAAAGTCGTTAACTCGTGACAGGATTGTGAAAAATTACAGAAGGACCTTACGAGACTGGGAGACTAGGTGGCTAAATGGCAGATAACCTTTAATGTGAGCAAGTGCAAGGTGATGCATGTGGAAAAAAGAACCCGAATTATAGCTACGTCAAGCAAGTTTCCACGTTAGGAGTTATGGACCAAGAAAGGGATCTGGGTTGTCGTCGTTGTCGATAATACACTGAAACCTGCTGCTCAGTGTGCTGCTGCGGCTAGGAAAGCGAATAGAATGTTGGGTATTATTAGGAAAGGTATGGAAAACAGGTGTGAGGATGTATATCGCTCCATGGTCGCTCCATGGTGCGACCGCACCTTGAGTATTGTGTTCAATTCTGGTCGCTGCATCTCAAGAAAGATATAGTAGAATTGGAAAAGGTGCAGCGAAGGGCGACTAAAATTATAGCGGGGATGGGACGACTTCCCTATGAAGAAAGACTAAGGAGGCTAGGGCTTTTCAGCTTGGAGAAGAGACGGCTGAGGGGAGACATGATAGAGGTATGCAAAATAATGAGTGGAATGGAACAGGTGGATGTGAAGCGGCACCTAACCACTACACCTCTACTCAGGAAATCTAGACTGCCCCAACTTGACATTTCGTTCTTTAGATTGTAAGCTCCTTTGAGCAGGGACCATCCTTCTTTGTTAATTTGTACAGCGCTGCGTAACCCTAGTAGCGCTCTAGAAATGTTAAGTAGTAGTAGTAGTAGTGTTCACACTTTCCAAATACTAGGACTAGGGGGCATGCGATTAAACTACAGTGTAGTAAATTTAAAACAAATCGGATAAAGTTTTTATTCACCAATGCATAATTAAACTCTGGAATTCGTTGCCGGAGAACGTGGTGAAGGCGGTTAGCTTGGCAGAGTTTAAAAAGGGGTTAGATGGTTTCCTAAAGGACAAGTCCATAAACCACTACTAAATGGACTTGGGAAAAATCCACAATTCCAGGAATAACGTGTATAGAATGTTTGTACGTTTGGGAAGCTTGGCATGTGCCCTTGGTCTGGATTGGCCGCTGTCATTGACAGGATGCTGGGCTCAATGGACCCTTAGTCTTTTCCCAGTGTGGCATTACTTGTGTACTTATGTACACTAAAAACTAACTAAATACACAGTATACAATACAGATGGCTAAATTTCAGTGAAGATATCCTGTTTCCTGATTACTTCATCTTAAATGTTGTTGCAATCTGCCTTGGGAAGCCTGGTTTTATAATGATGATGTAATCAATAGAAATAAAACAAAATAAAACATGGAAAAGAAAATAAGATGATACCTTTTTTATTGGACATAACTTAAAATTCATGGAGTTACCATTGATCAAAACCTCACACTCGATGCCCACGTGAAGAATACAACGAAAAAGATGTTCCACTCCATGTGGAAACTCAAAAGAGTAAAACCTTTCTTCCCGAGATACATCTTCCGTACCCTGGTACAGTCAATGGTACTAAGTCACCTGGACTACTGCAACGCACTGTACGCAGGATGCAAAGAACAGATTATCAACAAACTCCAAACAGCCCAAAATACCGCCGCCAGACTTATATCTGGAAAAACTAAATATGAAAGTGCAAAACCCCTAAGAGAGAAACTTCACTGGCTCCCACTTAAGGAATGCATCGCGTTCAAGATCTGCACGATTGTTCAAAAAATCATCCACGCAGACGCCCCAACCTATATGCTAAACCTCGTGGACCTGCCTCCCAGAAATGCCAAAAGATCATCCCGCAAATTTCTGAATCTACACTTCCCCAGCTGTAAAGGACTAAAATACAAGCAGATGCATGCAAGTACCTTCTCTTACATGAGCACGCAGTTATGGAATGCATTACCTACTACCTTGAAAACTATTGACAAAATAACCAACTTTCATAAATCTCTGAAGACACATCTCTTTAACAAGGCCTACAAAGAGAACCCATAACCTTACTAAATCACCTCGCCAACCCACCCAGTTATGAAAGTCTACTTTCTATACCTATCCGCCTAAATCTCTTCTTCTTTCCCTTATTTAATATTTTTACATCACTAATTGTATCTGACATCCTGGAATGACAAAGCCATAACAGGACTCTGTAAGCCACATTGAGCCTGCAAATAGGTGGGAAAATGTGGGATACAAATGCAATAATAAAAATACATTTCTGATTAGCTTTCGAACGTGCCCTTCTTCGTCAGATCGGAAATAAGCAAGTGTTGGTAGATGACAGTATATATAAGTGAGACATCAAAGCATTTCAGTGACAGTCTAACAGGATGGGGGTGGGTAGGTAAAAGGAGGGTGACAAACAGAGCAATACAACTTTATGGTTTATAATAGACTAGAAAATCCAGATCTTTGTTAAGTCCTGTCTGGTGAGTGTCAAAATATTTAATCATTTTGACTTAAAAGGTCTTACGTTCCTGTATGGTACAGTGTTCTGGTTTTGTAAAGTGCTGCCCCACAGGAGTGGAATCCTGGCTGGCACTGGCATTTTTCATGTGATGTCTATGTAAATTAAATCTTGTCTTTAGCATCTGACTTTTCTCCAATATAGCATCCTTCGTCACATTTTTTACACTGAATGATGTATACCACATTGGAAGATAAGCATGTAAAGGATTCCTTTATGTTGAATATTTTTCCTTTGTGAATGACTGTGGGGTCCTGTGAAATGTGTTGGCATCGCTTGCAGCTGGATATATTGCAAGGATGTGTGCCATTCTCTTCTTTTTTAGTCTATGTTGGGAGCTTACTTCTGATTAGCTTGTGTTTTACGTTGGGTGGCTGTCGGAAAGCAAGCACTGGTGGGGATGGGAATATCTCTTTCAGTAATTTATCCTCCTGGAGTAGAGGCTGAAGATCTTTTATGATTTTTCTTAATTGTTCCATCTCTGGGTTGTATGTCACTATAAGGGGGATTCTGTCTGAGGCTTTTTTTTTTCTTTGTACTGTAGCAGATTTTCCCTGTGTGTTTTGAGGGAGGAGGCAATATTCTTGGAGATTATTTTGGGGTTGTAACCTTTCTGTTCGAAGGATGCAGTCAGGATTTCAAGGTGTCTGTCTCTGTCCCTTTTCCATGTTTTATTTTGTTTTATTTCTATTGATTACCTTTAAAAGTGGACTAACACGGCTACCACACCTCTCTACTCATAATGATGATGGAATATACTGAAATTAAATGGAAGCAGAATTAAGCACTCCTTTCATTGGGGCACATGGAATCATATCTTCATCTGTTTTGTAGAAGTTTATCTTTTTAGATACACAAATGGATTATTCTGTTGTTTGAGCATGTTTCAGGGACAAGTGATTTATAAGTCAAATAATACAAATATTTTCTGTCAAACAGATCTCTCATTTGTTGAAACATAACTAAATGGGCTATAAGCCCCTAATGCAGTCCATTGGTTTTCTTATATTTTCTACTTGTGATGGCTTATACTGTGCCAAAACTGGGTGCCCCATGTAAGCCGCATTGAGCCTGCCATGGGTGGGAAAGCGCGGGGTTCAAATGTAAAAAAAAAAAAGAAATGCAGTGAGCCAGAATAGAATTCAGTAACATCCAAAACTAATTTGTGTTATGTTTTAATCATCTTTATTAAAAGCAAAACATGTTGGTTGATAAGCTTCATACAGAACAAGAAAAAAAACTTAAACCATCCAACATGGCACAATAAAAATCTTTTACTTTTACCCCAAGAACCCTTCCCCTCCCGTACTTCCCTCCCTCCCTATAAGCCCACCTGTTTCCACCCGCCAAAATAACACAACAGATGTACAGATCAGTAGGACTCAAAGCATTTCATAAGAAGCACTGCCTCCACTGTATGCAAATCTCTCTCATGAATATTCATTGTCAATATCCTGACAAAATTGACTGCCTTGGGTAACTCCAGGACCAGGTGAATGCCCCAAATTGACTACCCCTACTTGACTGACTCTACACTTGTCCATTAGATTGTAAGCTCTTTGAGCAGGGATTGTCCTTCTGTGTTAAAATTGTACAGCGCTGCGCAACCCTGGCAGGGCTCTAGAAATGTTAAGTAGTAGTAGGCAGACACAGTCGTATAATTAACATTATAATTTTATTTGTATTTGGGTAATAATTGAGAAAATACTATTAAAAATTATATTACAAAGCATGAAGTTGACTTGGTTAACATCTGCTGTATATCAACCAGTAATAAATAATAGTAATAAACAATATTAATTGCATTTTTTATAATACAGTATATCACTGCATTCTTCAAAACAGAAGGAGCAAGTTCCCACAAACCATCTTTCTTTTTTCATCTAGGCACAGGAAAAAAAAAAAAGCTTTCAAATGCTCCCAGATTTCAACCTAATACATGTTAAATGTGGGATATGAATGTCATAAATAAATAGAAACGCTGAATGTTGAGCACCTGATTCTCATAACATGATATCTGTTTTAGTGGCCTATTACCAGGAGAAAAAAATCTCTTCACGAATATACACGTGCAAGTATGTCCCTGTAACCAGCCCCTCCAACTGACCACTGATTAAGATTTATAAGAAATTACTACTCTACCTATGAAAAGTTATTCCATTATTATACTTCCTCTGTGTACATCCATATGCTGCACAATCTGGCATGTTTGAAAATATAAGTGAGATTAAATAAAAATGCTACCAGCTCATCGGTTTGCTTGCTTTGTTTTGAGTGAACGGGGATGACAGCTGTGCTGGGAAGGGGAAACTTAACGACTGACCTAATTGGTTTCAGCGTTCTGATGTCACTTCATCTCCTGTCTATTAAATCTCCTTGGTGGGCAAGGACTTGAGGAAGTGAGACACAGAGGAGGCAAAGTAGGAAATGTAAGGGTCAAAAGGTTCAGCCTGGGACAAACAAAGATAGTAAACCACTCAGCAATTCTCCACTCCCTTTCACAAGCAACCAATTCCACCTCTCTACTCTCCAACTCAGCAAATTCACAAATGGATTAAAAGATAGGTTTGGGCTTGCTGCTTGACTTAGAGGGGCATAATTGAACGCGAATGCCCATCTCCACGGGCGTCTATCTCCGAGAACGGGTACATGAAGGGGCGGGACAAACCGTATTTTCGAAAAAAAATGGGCGTCCATCTTTTTTACGATAATACGGTTTGTGCCAGCCAAATGCATCGGATTTGAGCTGGGCGGTATTGTTTTTCAGCGATAATGGAAACCAAAGGCGCCCAGCTCAAAACGACCAAATCCAAGGCATTGGGTCATGGGAGGGGCCAGGATTCGTAGTGTACTGGTCCCCCTCACATGCCAGGACACCAACCAGGCACCCTAGGGGGCACTTGTAACAATTAAAAAAACAAAGCAAACTACCTCTGAAGTCCATAGCTCCCTTCCCTTGGGTGCTGAGCCCCACAAATCCCCCACCAAACCCACTCGCCACAACTCTACACCATTACCATAGTACTTATGGCTGAAGGGGGGCACCTAGATGTGGGTACAGTGGGTTTTGGGGGAGGTTTGGAGCGCTCCCATTTACCACCACAAGTGTGATAGGTAGGGGGGGTGGGCCTGGGTTCACCTGCCTGAAGTCCACTGCACCCACTAACAACTGTTCCAGGGACCTGCATACTGCTGTGATGGAGCTGAGTATGACATTTTAGGCTGGCATACAGGCTGGAAAAAAATAGTTTTTAAAGTTTTTTTTTTTTTTTTGGTGGAGGGGGTTAGTGACCACTGGGGGAGTCAGGGGAGGTCATCCCCGATTCCCTCCGGTGGTCATCTGGTCATTTAGGGCACTTTTTGGGGACTTGTTCATGAAAAAAAAAGGTCCAAAAAAAGTGACCCAAATTCCTGCTAAAAACGCCTTTCTTTTTTCGATTATCGGCCGAGGACGCCCATCTCTCCTCGGCCGATAAACACGCCCCAGTCCCGCCTTCACCACGCCTCCGAATGCCCCCATCAACTTTGGCCGTTTCCGCGACAGATTGCAGTTGAAGACGCCCATAATCGGCTTTCAATTATACCGATTTGGGCGCCCACGGGAGAAAGATGCCCATCTCCTGATTTGGGTCGAAATATAGGCATCTTTCTCATTCAAAAATAAGGCGGTTAGTCACTTTTAAAGCAGGTCTAAATTATAATATTTTTCTTTCCAACCCCAGAAAGTCATGTTGCTGTTATTGCAAAAAAAAAAAAAAAAAGTCAGCACATAATGCTGCTCATCCAGACCTGCCAAGTCTCCCGCATTCAGCGGGAGACTCCTGCTTTGGTGGGCCATCTCCTGCAGTCCCACCAAAGCGGGAAAGTCTCCCGCTGAGATGGAATAGGTTTTTTTCTTCTCGCCGCTGCTGCTTCTCCCAATGCAGCAGCGGCGGCAAAACAAAAAAAGCAAATGAGGAGCCACAGCACTGCCTTCAGGCATGTGCTGTGAGTTCTGCCGGTCCTCTGCCCCGGAACTCGAAGTTGACATCAGCAGGGGCAGAGGACCAGCAAAGCCGACAGCGCATGCCTGATGGCTGCTGCAGCCCCGCATTTCCTATTTTTTGTCACGGCTGCTGCAGAGGCTGCATCATGAAGGGAGATGGGATGAAAAGTTGAAGCCAATAGGTCAGTCTCTGTTTCTCCTTCAACAAAGTAAGCAATCGGTAACATATGAGCTGCTGTATTCACGTTGTCATTCTTATATTGTTGGTAGCATTTTTTTTACGTATCTCATATTTTCAAACATTGCTGGATTGTGCAGTATAGAGATGTACACAGAGAAAATATAATAAGGGAATACTTTTTCATAGGTAGCGTTGTAATTTGTTAGAAAGTGTAATCAGTGTGTCATTTGGAGGGGCTGGTTATAGGGACACCCTAGCACTGTTATATTTGTGCAGATATTTTTTTTCTCAAGGTAAATGGCCTCTAAAACAGACATCATGTTATGAGAAAAGTAATGCAAGAATTGGATGCAATTAAAGCAGCTTCTAGGACTGCACATAATAAAAACTTCTCACCACTGCCTCAAAGAATAAAACCACAAAAGAACAGATGGTTCACAGTAGGCTCAGGCAGACTTCGTCAGGTGACACAGAAGCATCCACCCGCACAAGTGTTGCCACTAAAGAATTCTTTTGCTCCATTACAGCACTGTGATGCTCCTAAAAATAAAACTGAGGCAGATGAAAAAGCATTAAAGTTGGAACAAAAAGATATGAAGGTACCCAAAGTGAAAAGACACCCCCAAATCACTAATGTTGAAACACATACCAGGAAATATAGATGGAAAGCGATGGCCACAAATGCTTGTAGTCTAAGCAATAAAGTACATGACCTTCAAGCCCTGATGTTGGAGGCAGACTTAGACATTGTTGCAATCACGGAGACGTGGCTCAATGGTTCCCATGAATGGGATGCAAACATACCAGGCTATAATCTATTTAGGAAGGATAGAGAGGGTCGAAAAGGTGGAGGAGTAGCTCTGTATATAAAGAATGATATCATGGCGACTGAAATGACAGGGACCTGGGGAAAAGAAGAAGCGATATGGATCACCTTAAAAAGAAAGGATAGAACCTCTGTCCACGTGGGTGTTGTCTACAGACCCCTGACACAATTAGAGGAACTAGATAAAGATCTGATCGCAGATATTCAAAAATTAGGAAAGAAAAAAGAGGTTCTGTTGATGGGAGATTTCAATCTGCCGGATGTAGATTGGAAGGTTCCGTCTGCAAAATCGGAAAGAAGTAGAAAGATTGTGGATGCTTTCCAAAGTGCTCTGCTCAGACAAATGGTGACGGAACCCACGAGGGAGGGAGCGACACTGGATCTGGTACTCACAAATGGGGATAGTGTGTCAAATGTCCGAGTGGGTGCACACCTGGGAAGCAGTGACCATCAAACGGTTTGGTTTGATATGACGGCTGAAGTGGAGGGCGGTCACTCTAAACTCAAAGTCCTGGATTTCAAGCGTGCTGACTTTAGTAAAATGGGGGAATACCTGAGGAAGGAGCTGATGGGCTGGGAGGACATACAAGAAGTGGAAGGACAGTGGTCCAGGCTGAAGGAAGTAATAAATAGGGCCACAGACCTTTATGTAAGGAGAGTAAATAAAAGCAAGAGAAAAAGGAAACCAATATGGTTCTTCAAGAAAGTGGCTGAGAAAATAAAGGCTAAAGAGTTAGCGTTCCATAAATATAGAAAATCTCAAGAAGAGGAACACGGGGAGGAATACTGGGTGAAACTGAAAGAAGCCAAGAGAGAGATACATCTGGCGAAGGCACAAGCGGAAGAACAAATGGCTAGAAATGTAAGGAGGGGAGACAAAAATTTCTTCAGGTATATTAGTGAAAGGAGAATGACTAAAAAGGGAATTGTGAGACTAAAAGATACAGCGAAACGCTATGTAGATAATGATGAAGAAAAAGCCAATTTGCTAAATAGTTACTTTTGTTCTGTTTCACTGAAGAAAATCCTGGAGAAGGACCGAGAGGGACTGGCAAAAGGACACCTGAGAATGGAGGGGATAGAGCACCGTTCACGGAAGAGAGTGTGTATCAACAACTTGGAAAGCTAAAGGTGGACAAAGCCATGGGACCGGACGGGATCCACCCCAGGATATTGAGGGAGCTCAGAGAGGTTCTGGCGGGTCCTCTTAAAGATTTGTTTAATAAATCCTTGGAGATGGGAGAGGTTCCGAGGGATTGGAGAACGGCGGAGGTGGTCCCTCTTCACAAAAGTGGTGATAGGGAAGAAGCTGGAAACTACAGGCCGGTAAGCCTCACTTCGGTTATTGGAAAAGTAATGGAAGCCATGCTGAAGGAAGGATAGTGAATTTCCTGGAAGCCAATAAGTTGCAAGATCCGAGACAACATGGTTTTACCAGAGGGAAATCGTGCCAAACGAATCTCATTGAATTATTTGATTGGGTAACTGGAGAATTAAATCATCGACGTGCTATAGACGTAACCTACTTAGATTTTAGCAAAGCTTTTGACACGGTTCCCCACAGGAGGCTCTTAAATAAACTTGATGGGCTGAAGATAGGTCCCAAAGTAGTGAACTGGATTAGGAACTGGTTGACGGACAGACAACAGAGGGTGGTGGTAAATGGAGTTCGCTCGGAGGAGGGAAAGGTGAGTAGTGGAGTGCCTCAGGGATCGGTGCTGGGACCGATTCTGTTCAATATATTTGTGAGTGACATTGCCGTGGGGTTAGAAGGTAAAGTTTGCCTATTTGCAGATGATACTAAGATTTGCAACAGAGTGGACACCCGGGAAAGAGTGGAAAGCATGAAAAAGGATCTGAGGAAGCTAGAAGAATGGTCTAAGGTTTGGCAATTAAAATTCAATGCGAAGAAATGCAAAGTGATGCACTTAGGGAGTAGAAACCCAAGAGAGACTTACGTGTTAGGAGGGGAGAGTCTGATAGGTACTGAGGGGGAGAGGGATCTTGGGGTGATAGTATCCGAGGATCTGAAGGCAACGAAACAGTGTGACAAGGCGGTGGCTGTAGCGAGAAGGTTGCTAGGCTGTATAGAGAGAGGTGTGATCAGCAGAAGAAAGGAAGTGTTGATGCCCCTGTACAAGTCGTTGGTCAGGCCCCTCCTGGAGTATTGTGCTCAGTTTTGGAGGCCGTACCTTGCGAAGGATGTTAAAAAAATGGAAGCGGTGCAAAGAAAAGCTACGAGAATGGTACAGGATTTGCGTTCCAAGACGTATGAGGAGAGACTTGCTGACCTGAACATGTATACCCTGGAGGAAAGGAGGAACAGGGGTGATATGATACAGACGTTCAAATATTTGAAAGGTATTAATCCGCAAACAAATCTTTTCCGGAGATGGGAAGGCGGTAGAACGAGAGGACATGAAATGAGGTTGAAGGGGGGCAGCCTCAGGAAAGATGTCAGGAAGTATTTTTTCACGGAGAGGGTGGTGGATGCTTGGAATGCCCTCCCGCGGGAGGTGGTGGAGATGAAAATGGTAACGGAATTCAAACATGCGTGGGATATGCATAAAGGAATCCTGTGCAGAAGGAATGGATCCTCAGAAGCTTAGCCGAAATTGGGTGGCGGAGCAGGTGGGGGGAAGAGGGGTTGGTGGTTGGGAGGCGAGGATAGTGGAAGGCAGACTTATACGGTCTGTGCCAAAGCCGGTGACGGGAGGTGGGACTGGTGGTTGGGAGGCGGGAAGTACTGCTGCGCAGACTTGTATGGTCTGTGCCCTGAATAAGGCAGGTACAAATCAAGGTAAGGTTTACACATATGTTTGTCTTGTTGGGCAGAGTGGATGGACCGTGAAGGTCTTTTTCTGCCATCATCTACTATGTTACTATGAGAAGCAGGTGTTCAACATTCAGAGTTTCTATTTATTTATTTACTTATTTATATCATTTATATCCCACATTAAACATGAATTGCGCTGAAACCTGGGAGCATTTACAATCTTTTTTTTTCCCTATGCCTACATCAATAGAAAAAGATGACATGAGGTTGAGTGGGCGGAGCCAAGGCAGAGTGGGCATGGCTGGGGTGTGTACTAAAATCTCCCTCAAAAATCAGGACCTCCTTGGCAGTTCCTTTCTCCTGCTGGTTATGCCTCTATGCATCCTAACATTCTTCTGGCAACAGCCACCACCTTATCACATTGTTTCACTGCCTTGGGAAACTCAGACACTATCACTCAAAGGTCTATCTCCTGATCCGTGTGTGTCAGTCTCTCAACCCCCCTCCCCCCAAGCACATACTGCTCTTTTGGATTTCTATACACCAAAGTGCATCACTTCGCATTTCTTCACATTGAATTTTAACTGCCAAACATTAGACCATAATTCTACTTTTTGTAGATCCCTTTTCATGTTGTCTACTCTCTCTGGGGAATCCACACTCTTGCAAATCTTGGCGTCATCCGCAAAAAGCAAACTTTTCCTTCTAACCCTTCAGGAACATCACTCACAAATATGTTGAATAGAAATCAGCCCCAGTATCAATCCCTGAGGCATTCCACTACTTCCATTTACTGCCACCCTCTGCCATCTGTCGAGCATCCTATGAGAAAATGTGTCAAAGGCCTTACTGAAATCCAAGTAGACTACATCTAACGTGCCCTCTGTTCAATTCTCTGGTCACCCAAGGTAGACTACATCTAACATGTGCCCACTGTTCAATTCTATGGTCACCCAAAGTAATCACTCAGATTCATTTGGCATGATTTTCCATTGGTAAAACCATGTTGCCTTGGATCTTGCAACCCACCGAATTCCAGGAAATTGGTTAAAAGAAAGAAAACAGAGATTAGGATTGAATGGTCAATACTCTGAATGGAGAAGAGTAAATAGTAGGGTTCCCCACGGTTCTGTGCCAGGACCATTGCTTTTTAACGTATTTACAAATGATCTGGAAATGAGAATAAGGAGTGAGGTGATTAAATTTGCTGACGTCACAAGTTGTTAATCACAAGAGGATTGTGAAAAATTGCAAAAGGAACTTACGAGACTGGGAGAATAAAACTGATATTATAATACCTTTGTATCACTCCTTGGTGCAAACACACCTTGAATACTGTGCAATTTTGGTCACCACATCTTAAAAAAAGATATAGAAGAATTAGAAAAGGTACAGAGAAGGGTGATGAAAATGATAAAGGGGATGGGACGGAAAGGCTAAAGAGGCTAGGGCTCTTCAGTTTGGAGAAGAGATGGCTAAGGGAAATATGATAGAGGTCTATAAAATACTGAGTGGAGTGGAACGGGTAGACGTGAATCGCTTGTTTACGCTTTCCAAAAATACAAAGACTAGGGGACATGCAAAGAAACAACTAAGTAGTAAACAAATTAGAGAAAATATTTCTTCACGCAACCTGTAATTAAACTCTGGAATTCAATGCCGGAGAATGTGGTTAAAGCAGTTAGCTTAGCAGGGTTTTAAAAAGGATTTGACAAGTTCCTAAAAGAAAAGTCCATAAGCCATTATTAAGATGGACTTGGAAAAATCCATTGCTTATTCCTGGGATCTTGCCAGATACTTGTAGCCTGGATTGGCCACCGTTGGAAATAGGATACTGAACTTGAGCAGTGCCTCCATTACCTTCCCAATCACCACAGTAAGGCTTACCAGGCTGGAGTTCCCCACACCTTCTCTGTCACCATTTTTGTGAAGAGTGACTACATCTGCTCTTCTTCAGTCCCACAGAACCTCTCCCATCTCCAAGGATTTATTAAACAAATCTTTAAGAGGACCTGCCAGAACCTCTCTTGAGCTCCCTCAAGATTCTGGAATGCATCCTATCCAGCCCCATGGCTTTGTCCACTTTTTTTCAAGCTGTTCATAAATGCATTTCTTCTGTGAATGGTGCAATATCAACTTCATTCTCATATGTACCTTTATCAGCCAACCAAGGTCCTACACCAAGATTTTCTTCCGTGAAGACAGAAGCATTTGCTAAGTACATCTGCTTTTTCCTCATTAATCTCCACATAGCGGTTCACAGCATCTTTCAGTCTTACAATTCCATTTCTAGTCTTCCTCAGTTCACTAATATACCTGAAAAAAGTCATTGTTCTTTATGTTTTTAGCCATTTGTTCTTCTGCCTGAGCTTTTTCCAGCCATCTCTCTTGGCTTCTTTCAGTTTTATCTGGTAGTCTCTTCTGTGTTCCTCTTCTTGCATTCTTTTTCTCAGCCACTTGTTTTGAGAACCATATCAGTTTCCTTTTATTTTCATGCTCGTTTGCCTTCCTTACAAAAAGATCTGTTAATTTTATTATCGCTCCTTTCAGTTTGAACCACAGATGAACCACCGCTTCTATATCCTTCCATCCCATCAGCTCTTTCTTCAAGTACTCCCTCATTTTATCATTGTCAATATGCTTAAAAAACAGGACTTCGAGCTTCATGTGTCTGTACTTTGCTTTAGCTCTTACATCAAACCATAGTGTGATGATCACTATTGCCCAGGTGGGCGCCCACACGGACTCTGGACACACTATCTCCATCCAGGATCGAGCATTGCCCCTCCCCCTCATGGGTTCCATCATATCTGAGTAGTACATTTTGACACGCATCCACAATCTCTACTTCTTTCCGATTCTGCAGATGGGATCTTCCAATCTGCATTCAGCAGGTTGAAATCTCCCAGCAACAATATTTCCCCTTTCATTCACAACTTTTGCATATCTATGACCAAATCTTTGTCCAAGTTCTCTGCTTGTGTTGGAGGTCTGTAATTGATACCTACGTGGATGGAGGTCCCATATTCTTTTTCTAAGATGATCCATATTGCTTCTTCTTTTTTTCCCAGGCCCCCTGCATTTTAGCTGCTTTAATATTGTTTTTCCACATATAAAGCTACTCCTCCACCTTTCTGACCATCTCTGCATTTCCTAAATAGGATATAACCTGGTATGTTTGCATCCTATTAGCGGAAATCATTGAACCAATCTCTGTTATAGAAACAATTTCCAAGTCTGCCTGTAACATCAGGGCTTGCAGATCATGAACACGGTTACATAAACCACATTTGTGCTTATAGCTTTCCAGTTACATATTGAGGCATATTTTCAAAGCACTTAGACTTACAAAGTTACTTGGAGGCTCATTTTCAAAGCATTTCGACTTACAAAGTTGCATAGGTTACAATGGAACTTTGTAAGTCTAAGTGCTTTGACAATGAGCCTCAATATTGTCTCTCTCATCCTCTTTCTGCCTAGACTTCTTAGCAACTCACACATCAACAGGAAAGTAGATGAGAAGTCTAGGCAGAAAGAGGTTTATTTTAATCCTTTCTCTACTGCTGTTATTCTTTTGTTCTTGGTTTTGGTGGGAGTAACTTACCGAATTAATCTGCTTCCACTTAGCACCCTCACCTTCTAGTTTAAATGGCTAAGGATCCTTTTTCCTGCCACAAAAAAAAGATGTAACCCATCATTACAAAATATAGCCTTTTGATTTTCCATATGTTATCGCAACATCCTATGTATCTAATACCCTCTTTTTGCACCAGGTTTCAAGTTACCTATTGAATACACCTGTTATTGTGTATTCGTTCCTCATCTTTTCTATAGGCAGGCAGTTTTTTTTTTCTTCAAAGCTACAATACTTATCAAGACCTCAACCCCTCCTCCAGCTTCTGGAAAGCTCAATGTGCTACATGTATGCTATTCCTGGCCTATTCATTTGTTTCCATATAGACTACAGCATCAGTCCTAGAATCGTTACTTACGCCAGTAAAGTCCTTTCCATGTCTTTTACCCAGTATCTCATTCTTATCCTTACCACTATCCTCAATATTGGTTCCAAGCAGATTTACGTTCTGTTACGGTACTGGTTTTCACAACTTCTACTGGAGGCTATTCCAGACCTTTTTATCCTCTTTTTCAGTCCAAAATCCAGGCCTCATCTAACGTTTTACCATGAAGTTTTCTAATAATCCAGATACGAACACCAGTGAGATTGGTTTTCAAACATCCAGTCACCCTGTGCTCAATATTGGGATTGAATCATGTCCGCTCGATGCTGTCTTGAAAACCTGATTCAGGTGTACCTATGATGTTAATATTGTAAGAAAGCCACCGCACAAGAAAAAATATATACTAGTTCAATTTTCTAAGAACTAATAAAAACAAACTTATTAAGCTTTGGAAGGAAAATGTCTAAAAAATGTAAGGAAGTACCTTACTGTTTAGTGCGTCCATAAACTGCAGAGGCTTTTATTTTTGTTAGTTCTTAGAAAATTGAGCTAGTATATATTTTTCTTGTGTGGCACCAATAGTAACTAGCTCGTCTCCTTTTTTTTGTTTTGATTACCTAATATTGTAACAAAGACCATTTTGTGTGTGTCATCCTAGCCTTCTCAGAAACCCAATGCACCCATACCACTAAATGAGCAGGAACTAAAAAGAAGTAGAAGGAAACCCCCTCCGACCAACAATAAAGATACAGAGAGAATGAGTACAAGTTCACAGAAGCCTGGAAAAACCGGGATGCACACAGCAGGGCTCTATTGCAGAGCTCGGTGAAGAAGCCAAGAGGGAGGTGGGGTTGAAAGAGTGTCTGGAGAAGAAAAGGTGGAGGGGAAGCATCCAGGGGTGCTTGGAAGCAAGGCAAGATTACTATTACTACTACTCAACATTTCTAAAGCGCTACCAGACTTACACAGCGCTGTACAGTCAAACATGAAGAGAGACAGTCCCTGCTCAAAAGAGCTTACAATCTAAAGGACATAACAACAGAGACATTCAAATTAGGACAGCATAGTACATCTGATTACACAATAGTTCTTAGGGACAGTCTAATAGATCTAACCAGCTAAAGACAATTAAGGTATGCTAATGCATAATACAGACAGACTGGTAGTGGTATTGAATAGAGGAGTAATGGTTAGGTTAAGTGCCAAAAGCAGAGTCGAAAAGATGGGCTTTGAGCAAGGATTTGAAGATGTGTAGGGATGGGGCCTGACGTATCAGTTCAGGAAGTCTATTCCAGGCAAAGGGTGAAGCGAGGCAGAAAGGGCGGAGTCTGGAGTTAGCGGAGGTGGAGAAGGGAGCAGAAAGGAGGGATTTGTCCAGTGAGCGGAGGTTCCGGGTACAAGAAAAGTAAGAGTTGGGAGAAAGTGCCTGGAGGCAGGGGAGGGAAGGGAGGAGGGAGAGAAAGAAAAGCAACTAGGTAAAAATAAATAAAAAAATAAAAAAAATAAAAAGCAAATAGTAGGAAAAAAGTGGAAAAGCACAAAAGAAAGAAAATTCCAGGCTCCCAAATGATTGCAAATAAAGATTAAACAAAAAATAAGGCAATACCTTTTTATTGAATCAATGTATACATTTCTAGACTACCTTTTCCAGAGCTACCCTTCATATCATCAGTCCAAACAAAGGGGCCCTTTTACTAAGGCACGCTGAAAAATGGCCTGTGGTAGTGTAGACACATGTTTTGGACGCACGCAGAATCATTTTTTCAGTGCACCTGTAAAAAATGCCCTTTTAAAAGTTTTTGCTGAAAATGGACGTGCAGTAAAATAAAACTTGTCACGCGTCCATTTTGGTTCTGAAACCATACTGCCAGCCACTGTCCTAGCAGTAAGGTCTCATACGGTAACCGGGCAGTAATGGTCTACATGTGTAAAATGCGGATTACCGCCCCTTCGCTCCCACATAAATGAGGAGCCAAACAATACTAGAATTTTCTGGGCTGCCTTGCGGTTATTTGGAAATTCAGTTTTGCTCAACGATGCATAGAACCTATCCAAGTTTTCTGGCCTGAACTTTTCCATCAAGGTGGGGTTGCATTGGAGATCAATGAGCTCCAGCTGCAGTTCTTCTGGGGCTGTCTCGTAGTCGAATGAAAGCGGGAATGACACCAACTCCAGCATTTTTTCAATCTTCTCAAGCTCAGAAAATCGAAGGGAAAATTCAGCATATAGGTTAGTCAGAATTTTTGCACAGCATCTCTTGATGTATAATACTGTGCAGAAATATGAGTTCATGTATTGAATATACTTCTTTTACTTTATCCTTAATTTGTTTTACAAATCTGCTGTTTTCCCCAGTTAAATTTGGCAATTCGTTTGTAGTTACACTTGCCAGTTTACTCCATGGAAGCTTTAAACGTTCAAGGCAGCCAGACACCACATCACAGAAATCCAATTTCTCTGCTGGGCCTTCCACTGATTCCATGGAGAGAAACTCCTCTGTGATTTCAAATTCATCATTAATTCCTTTGACAAACACCAAGAGCTGTACCATATTGTGGATGTCAATGCTGTAATCAAGAGCTAAGGAAAACAAGATGAAGCATTCTGCTTTCCTGCTTAACTCCAATGCAAGCTCCTCATCAATCACTTTCACACATTGAGCAATAGTGTTTTCTGACAAACTAATGCTCTCACATTACAGCTATGTCATGCAAGGTTCCGCGTTAGGAGTTACGGACCTAGAACGGGATCTGGGAGTCATCGTTGATAAGACGTTAAAAACGTCTGCCCAGTGTGCTGTCGCAGCTAAGAAAGCACACAGAAAGTTGAGTATTATTAGGAAAGGGATGGAAAACAAACACGAGGATGTTATAATGCCGTTGTATCGCTCCATGGTGCGACCGCACCTCGAGTATTGTGTCCAATTCTGGTCGCCCCATCTCAAAAAAGATATAAAGGAATTAGAAAAGGTGCAGAGAAGGGCGGCGAAAATGATAAAGGGAATGGAACGACTTCCCTATGAGGAAAGGCTGAGAAGGTTAGGGCTCTTCAGCTTGGAGAAAAGGCGGCTGAGGGGTGATATAATAGAAGTCTACAAGATAATGAACGGAGTAGAGTGGACAGATGTGAAGCGTTTGTTTACACTTTCAAACAACAACAAAGCCAGGGGACACAAGATGAAGCTAGAATATGGTAGATTTAAAACAAATAGGAGAAAGTTTTTCTTTACTCAGCGTGTAGTTAGACTCTGGAACTCGTTGCCAGAGAATTTAAAGGGGGTTTGGACAGATTCCTGAGGGAAAAATCCATTGAACATTATTAATTTTTTTTTTTGGGGGGGGGGGGTTGCCAAGTTCTTGAAGTCTGGATTGGACACTGTCGGAGACAGGATGCTGGGCTTGATGGACCCTTGGTCTTTTCCCAGTATGGCGGTGCTTATGTACTTATGTACATGATTTTTGATACTCAGGGCACAGTATACCAGCAACATCAACCATGCGGCCTTTCAAAAACTCTTTCTGAAAAGGGCTTATTTTCTTTAGCAAGCATGAATGCCAAAATGTAACTTGCTTTTGTAATAGCTTCTGTAGATGACTGCACAATTTTTTTTTATGAGCTTTCAAGCTAACAGTGAGTTCCTCAGCCTTTATTGCCCTTTCCTCATCTGTTAAGTTGCTCCCATAATTAGGATGCTTTGTTGTGTAGTGGCGATTCAGATTGTACGCCTTCAATACCGCAATGTTCTCCTGACAAATCAGACAAACAGGCTTTGAGTCCACATCTGTAAAAAAGCATTTTGCTTTCCATTCTGTGTTGAAAACCCGGCACTCACCGTCCACTTTTCTTTTTCTAGAAGCACTCATTTTTTTTGCACTTATTCCACAAAGCATGAAGCTGCTACTTTTTCTACTTCAGGATTTTTATTTTGTTAATAATAGAAACATAATAGGAAAAGAAACATTATTGTGTCAGGCAGTTATTACATAATTGTTGACATTTGTATTCCTTTTGGCTATGATTAGTTTACTTCCATAAGTATCACATACTCAATTCCACCACATGTTGAGTAAGATTTGTAAATTATTTTAGTTCCGTAGGATTGAGCTCTGCTTGAGGCCACAATAATGGATCTCATTCAGGGAGAAATTCTTCATCCTTTAACCTTTTTGAGTCCACAACTTCTCACGTTTGGGGTAATTATATGTTTGCGGAGATCCAAAAGATCAGATCTGCTTTTCAAACTCCTTTCTTCCTAAAAGAACATACCCACGTAAGACGGTTTCTATTCAGGGCATTATTTTTGCAACACACAGACATCCAGAGAGACACGCTGAGATACAGATGCCCTCATGATCAAAAGCAAACTCCGGCGCTAGAGGCTGTTAACGCCATACTAGCGCCGGAGTTTGCTGCCGACCCATGATCAGAGCCCTCGAGCGCCTGAAACAATGCACTCGAGGGCTCTTAGGGCAATTAGCTTGCAAATGCATGCTAATCAGCGCTTAACGCATTCATCCCCAATGATCAGTGGCTAGCCCCCCCCCGAACCCCCATAAATCATGGTGGCCGCCTCCGCTGTCCCACCCTCCCTCCCACTCAGCGACAGGGGGGGGGGCTGGAGGTTCGGTGGGTCTCCAGCCCCCCAAAACCCCAGAAATTGTTGTGGCCGCCACCCTGTTATTCATCGACGGAGGGGGGGGTGGGGGCTGGAGGTCCGGTGGACCTCCAGCCCACCCCAACTCCTCCCGCCCCGGCATTCTGAATCCCTGGTGGTCTGTGGTTACCCACCCTCCCTCCCGGCCGGCCCCCCTACCTTTTGTTGGAGGAGGGACGCAGCCTGCCTGCCTCCCTCCTCTCCCTGTCGACGCAGCTGCAAAGGCGGTGCCCAGCCCCGCCCATTGCATCCTGGGATGCGCTGGGCGGGGCTACAGACCATGTACGGGAGCGATTCCCTTACATGGTCTGTAGCCCCGCCCAGCGCATCCCAGGATGCAATGGGCGGGGCTGGGCGCCGCCATTTTGCAGCGGCGTCGACAGGAAGAGGAGGGAGGCAGGCAGGCTGCGTCCCTCCTCCAACAAAAGGTAGGGGGGGCCGGCCGGGGGGGGCGGCCGGGAGGGAGGGTGACCACGGACCACCAGGGATTCAGAACACCGGGGGTGGGGGGGAGGAGTTGGGGTGGGCTGGAGGTCCACCGGACCTCCAGCCCCCACCCCCCTCCGTCGATGGATAACAGGGTGGCGGCCACAACGATTTCTGGGGGGTTGGGGGGCTTGAGACCCACCGAACCTCCAGCCCCCCGTCGCTGAGTGGGAGGGTGGGACAGCGTTTGGCTGGAGGCGGCCACCACGATTTATGGGGGTTTGGGGGGGGGCTGCAGACCCACCAGATCTCCAGCCCTCCCTGGGCATGAAGGGGGTTGAATCGTTGGGGGGACCTCCAGCCCCCCCGTCGCTGGGTGGGAGGGTGGGAGAGGGTTTGGCCGCCGACGGCGGCCTCAATGTTTTCTGGGGGTTTGGGGGGGCTGGAGACAACATTCGGTCCTCCAGCCCTCGTTGTTCAGGCCTCGGCAGGCTGTTTGACAAGTTTGGGATTTTGACAGCCCAGACCTGTCAAACAAGTGCGGGAGGATTGTGCTGAGCGCATGCTCAGGCGCAATTCTCCTGCACTTAAACATGATAATCAAAGATAATAGCGCTGCTTAGATTTGCATGCATTATCTTTGATCATCGATGCAGAAAAGCCCTGCGCTGTCCCGGCGCTATTTGGAACAGCGCGGGGCTTTTGATCATGAGGGCAAGAGAGTCCATTTTACTGATCCCATTACACACTTAGGGGTCCTTTTATTAAGCTACAGTAAAAAGTGGACCTAGTGCGCCCTTACACAGGTTTTTCCCATGTGCTAACAGGGCCAGTCTTAGCAAGTGCAGGGCCCTGTGCAGACCAATTTGGTGGGGCCCCATCCTAGCTCCACCCCACCCTAGCCCCACCCCAGCCCCACCCCATTGATAAGCAAAAACAATATAGATATATGCACCTTGATCACACATGAAAAACACATGACACAACAGACATGACACAAGGAACTAGAAATTAAAAAATATGAAGGCAAAATACTGAACTGGAAAGTTAACTCAAGAAGTCAGACTCAGCATGCAGCAATACCAGAAAAATTGAAACATATGCAAAATATCACAGATGCACATTTCAAAAAGCTGACATATTGCAATTAATAAATTCTGAATAAAATACTTTTTTCTACCTTTGTTGTCTGATCATTTAGTTTTTCTATTCGCTTTGGTCCTAGTGTCTTGTTTTATGCAGTGTCTTCTTTCCATTTGATATTTTTTCTCTTACCATGTCCCCATCCTCCTGTGTCCTTATGTGTCCTACCATCTGTAGCCCTGTCCCTATCCTTCCTTGAGTTTCAGTATCTGCCCTCAACGTGTTCCAAACCAGCCCTTAAACTCAGCAGTGTCCCCTCCATTCATATCCAGCATTTCTCCTCACTCCTCTCCATGTGGATCTACTTCCTGTCTTCCCTCCCATCCATCCATGCCCAGCATTTCTCCTATCTCCCTTCCCCTCCATCCATGTGCATCTCCTTCCTTTGTCTTTCCTTCCCGCCATCCTTGTCCAGCATTTCTCCTATCTCCCTTCTCCTCCATCCATGTGCATCTCCTTCCTTTGTCTTTCCTTCCCGCCATCCTTGTCCAACATTTCTCCTCTCTTCCCTGCCCTCCACTCCATCCATGTCCAGCATTTCTCCTCTCTTCCTTCCCCTCCATCCATGTGCATCTGCTTCCTGACTTCTCTCCCCTCCCTCCATCCATCCGTCCAGCAACTCTCCATTCTCCCCTGCCCTCTCCTCCATCCACCCATATCCAGCAAATGTCCTCTGTCCCCTCCATTCATCCATCCATATTCAGCAATTCTCCTCTCTCCCCTGCCCTCTCCTCCATCCATCCATCTTCAGCAAATTTCCGCTCTCCCCTTCCCCTCCATACATCCATGTCCAGCAATTCTCCTCCTTCCCCTGCCCTCTGCTCCATGTCCCGCGATTTCTATTCTCTCCCCTGCCCTGTTCTCCATCCATCCATGTCCAGCAACTCTCCATTCTCCCCTGCCTTATCCTCCATCCATCTCCATCAAATTTCCTCTCTCCCCTGTCCCCTCCATCAATCCCTGTTGTCCAGCAATTCTCCTTTCTCCCCTGCCCATCCTGTTTCTTTCCATCCCCTTCCCCATTCTATCCAGCGTCTCCCCCCTCCCCCTTCGCAGCATCTCACAACGACATGGATGCAGCAGCTCACAGGTTTGCTTGCTGTGTTTTGAGGGAATGGCGACAGCTGCGCGGGGGAGTGGAAACAGAGATTCACCAAATGGTTTCCTTCCTTACAGTGGACTAGGCTGGCTCACTTCCACTCCACTCTCAACGAAGTTGCAGCGGCAAACTGGCAGGAAGAGCACCAGTAGTAAAAGCAGCAAGCAGGCAGAGGCAGGCTGGACTCCATCCTTCGCTTCTCTGCCCTCGCTGCGTCCCGCCTTCCTCTCATGTCATTTCCTTTCAGGCGGGCGGGACGCAGAGAGGGCAGGGAAGCGAAGGACGGAGTCGAGCCTGCCTCTGCCTGCTTTTACTACTGGCGCTCTTCCCGCCAGCTTGCCGCTGCAACTTCAGGACAGAAGATAAGTTGTTATTCGCCCATGAACGGAGGAGGCAGAGTTGAGGCGCGCCGCACGGGGCCCCCTTAAGCGCGAGGCCCTATGAGGCCGCCTCTGCCTAAGACCGGCCCTGCGTGCTAAAGCCATTTTCACTGCAGCTGTAAAAAGGGCCTTTTTCTATTTGTTGTATTAACAGCCATGCACTAATATTGCCATTAGCTCAAGGCCATTAAAATTAGCATGTGTGCACTTATCACTATCCATTTTGTAGGCGGTAAAAGCTCATGCACTATTCCTGTGCTAAACAGCACACTGTAATGTAGATGCACTGATTAGCGAAGAGCCCACTCTGTCCAACATGCCCCCCCTCAAAAAATGTTTTAAAAATATTTGTTAGCACATTCGGTAATATGCCATTTTAAGCTATGTCAGCTGCACGTTAGTGCCTTAATAAAAGGGCCCCTTAATATGCAGTTTAGAACGGCGTTAAGGGCTTTGTAGAAATTTAGCACTTACTAGGTGGTACATGCAAATTAACATAGTAACATAGTAGATGACGGCAGAAAAAGACCTGCACGGTCCATCTAGTCTGCCCACGATAAACTCATATGTGTATACCTTACCCTGATTTGTACCTGTCTTTTTCAGGGCACAGCCGTATAAATCTGTGCAGCAGTATTTCCCATCTCCCAACCACCTATCCCTCCTCCCATCACCGGCTCCGGCACAGACCCCGTATAAAAAGTCTGCCCTCCCCCATCCTAGCCTCTCAACCACCAACCCCTCTTCCCCCTGCCACCCAATTTCAGTTAAGCTTCTGTGGATCCATTCCTTCTGCACAGGATTCCTTTATGCCTGTCCCACGCATGCTTGAATTCCGTTACCGTTTTCATCTCCACCACCTCCCGCGGGAGGGCATTCCAAGCGTTCACCACCCTCTCCGTGAAGAAATACTTCCTGACATCTTTCCTGAGTCTGCCCCCCTTCAATCTCATTTCATGTCCTCTCGTTCTACCGCCTTCCCATCTCCGGAAAAGATTCGTTTGCGGATTAATACCTTTCAAATATTTGAACGTCTGTATCATATCACCCCTGTTCCTCCTTTCCTCCAGAGTATACATGTTCAGGTCAGCAAGCCTCTCTTCATACGTCTTGGAACGCAACTCCCATACCATCTTTGCACCACTTCCATTTTTTTAACATCCTTCGCAAGGTACGGCCTCCAAAACTGAACACAATACTCCAGGTGGGGCCTCACCAACGTCTTATACAGGGGCATTAAAACCTCCTTTTTTCTGCTGGTCACACCTCTCTCTATACAGCCTAGCAACCTTCTCGCTACGGCCACCGCCTTGTCGCACTGTTTCATCGCCTTCAGGTCCTCAGATACTATCACCCCAAGATCCCTCTCCCCGTCCGTGCCTATCAGGCTCTCCCCACCTAACACATACGCCTCCCTTGGATTTCTACTCCCTAAGTGCATCACTTTGCATTTCTTCGCATTGAATTTTAATTGCCAAACGTTAGACCATTTTTCCAGCTTCTTCAGATCTTTTTTCATGTTTTCCACTCCCTCCGGGGTGTCCACTCTGTTGCAAATCTTGGTGTCATCCGCAAAAAGGCAAACTTTACCTTGTAACTCTTCGGCAATGTCACTCACAAATATATTGAACAGAATGGGCCCCAGCACCGATCCCTGAGGCACTCCACTACTCACCTTTCCCTCCTCCGAGCGAACTCCATTTACCACCACCCTCTGGCGTCTGCCCGTCAACCAGTTCCTAATCCAGTTTACCACTTCGGGTCCTATCTTCAGCCCTTCTAGTTTATTCAAGAGCCTCCTGTGGGGAACCGTGTCAAAAGCCTTGCTGAAATCTAAGTAGATGACGTCCATAGCCCGTCCTTGATTTAATTCTCCCGTCACCCAGTCAAAGAATTCAATGAGATTCGTTTGGCACGACTTCCCTTTGGTGAAACCATGTTGTCTCGGATCTTGCAACTTATTGGCTTCCAGGAAATTCACTATCCTTTCCTTCAGCATGGCTTCCATTACTTTTCCAATAACCGAAGTGAGGCTTACCGGCCTGTAGTTTCCAGCTTCTTCCCTATCCCCACTTTTGTGAAGAGGGACCACCTCCGCCGTTCTCCAATCCCTCGGAACCTCTCCCGTCTCCAAGGATTTATTAAACAAATCTTTAAGAGGACCCGCCAGAACCTCTCTGAGTTCCCTCAGTATTCTGGGGTGGATCCTGTCCGGCCCCATGGCTTTGTCCACATTTAGCTTTCCAAGTTGTTCATATACACTCTCTTCCGTGAACGGTGCTTTATCCAGTTCATTTTCAGGTGTACTTTTGCCAGTCCCTCTCGGTCCTTCCCCAGGATTTTCTTCAGTAAAAACAGAACAAAAGTATCTATTTAGCAAATTGGCTTTTTCTTCATCATTTTCTACATAGCGTTTTGCTGTATCTTTTAGTCTTACAATCCCCTTTTTAGTCTTTCTCCTTTCACTAATATACCTGAAGAAGTTTTTGTCTCCCCTCCGTACATTTCTAGCCATTTGTTCTTCCGCTTGCGCCTTCGCCAGACGTACCTCTCTCTTGGCTTCTTTCAGTTTCATCCGGTATTCCTCCCCGTGTTCCTCTACTTGAGATTTTTTGTATTTCTGGAACGCTAACTCTTTAGCCTTTATTTTCTCAGCCACTTGCTTTGAAAACCATATTGGTTTCCTTTTTCTCTTGCTTTTATTTACCCTCCTTACATAAAGGTCTGTGGCCCTGTTTATTACTTCTTTTAGCCTGGACCACTGTCCTTCCACTTCTCGTATGTCCTCCCAGCCCCTCAGCTCCTTCCTTAGGTATTCTTCCATTTTGTTAAAGTCAGCTCGCTTGAAATCCAGGACTTTGAGTTTAGAGTGGCTGCCATCCACATGAGCCGTTATATCAAAACAAACCGTTTGATGTTCACTGTTTCCCAGGTGTGCAGCCACTCGGACATTTGACACACTATCCCCATTCGTGAGCACCAGATCCAACGTGGCTCCCTCCCTCGTGGGTTCGTTCACCATTTGTCTGAGCTGAGCACTTTGGAAAGCATCCACAATCTCTCTACTTCTTTCTGATTTTGCAGACGGAACCTTCCAATCTACATCCGGCAGATTAAAATCTCCCAACAACAGCACCTCTCTTTTCTTCCCCAACTTTTGAATATCAGCGATCAGATCTTTATCTAGTTCTTCCAAATGTGTCGGGGGTCTATAGACAACACCCACGTGGACCAAGGTTCTATCCTCTCTTTCTAAGGTGATCCATATCGCTTCTTCCTTTCCCCACTTCCCTGTCATTTCAGTCGCTGCGATATCATCTCTCACATACAGAGCTACTCCTCCACCTTTACGTCCCTCCCTATCCTTCCTAAAAAGGTTATAGCCTGGTATGTTTACATCCCATTCATGGGAACCATGGAGCCATGTCTCTGTGACTGCAACTATGTCCAAGTCAGTCTCCAACATCAGGGCTTGAAGGTCATGAATTTTATTGCTTAGACTGTGAGCATTTGTGGTCATTGCTTTCCAACTACATTTCCTAGTATGTGTTTTGGGTTTAGTGAATTGTGAGTGTCTTTTCTCTTTGGGTACCTTCTCTTCTTTTTGTTGCCTCTTCCTTGCTTTTTCTGCTTCAATTTTAGTTTCAGGAACATCACAGTGCTGTAGTGGAGCAAAAGAATTTTGTAGTGGCAACACTTGTGCGGGTGGATGCTTCTGTGTCACATGACTAATTCTGCCTGAGCCTACTGTGAGCCATCTGTTCCTTTGTGGTTTTATTCTCTGAGGCAGTGGTGAGAAGTTATGATTCTGCAAAGTCCTATAAGTTGGTTTAATTGTATCTAATTCTTGCATTACTTTATAGAGCTCTTGTTTTAAAGTAGATATCTGAAGACAGATAGGACAAGCTTTAAGTTTCCAGATGATTTGCCTTGAAACTAAAGCAGCACAATTATTGCAGAGAATAAAAGTCATCCTGATTGGTTGAAATGGGTATGAACAGGTGTACTATGTTGGAGTAATAGCCTGCAAGACTGCCTGTGTATGACTGAGGAGTAAAGTTAATGAGGATTTGGTTTGTCTATAAAGGTGTAGAAAACCCTGGGGTGGGTGTGTTGTGGGGAGGGTGGGTGGGATTATAAGTCCCAATGGGTCAGCTTAAGTGCTGCTATCAAGGGAATTCTGTAGCTTAATGGACCCAAATGGTAGTGTCTGATCAAGGACCTTACAGTTTATTAAACTTTTAAAACTACCCTAGATATTAATAACTTTCTTTTTGAATAAATCTAGATATTGCCAATAATTCTAGCAGTTTCAGCTATGTAAAAATGCCCCTCCCCTTTATCAGAGCTTGGCAGGAACAGAAAGAAAGCAAGAAAGACAGAAAGAGGTTTCCCAGTGCTAATTAAATTGATTAAGCAACAAGCCTTAAAAATTTAGGACAAAATATCAGGTAGTTTCTCACCTAAGCCAGCCAATTTGAGAAGTATGGGATTTAGGGGTCAGAATAAACCTGTCCTTTTTGCAGGAGCTTGGTTCTTCAGTCCCAGTACCTAAGCCAGCCAATTTGAGAAGTATGGGATTTAGGGGTCAGAATAAACCTGTCCTTTTTGCAGGAGCTTGGTTCTTCAGTCCCAGTACCTAAGCCAGCCAATTTGAGAAGTATGGGATTTAGGGGTCAGAATAAACCTGTCCTTTTTGCAGGAGCTTGGTTCTTCAGTCCCAGTACCTAAGCCAGCCAATTTGAGAAGTATGGGATTTAGGGGTCAGAATAAACCTGTCCTTTTTGCAGGAGCTTGGTTCTTCAGTCCCAGTACCTAAGCCAGCCAATTTGAGAAGTATGGGATTTAGGGGTCAGAATAAACCTGTCCTTTTTGCAGGAGCTTGGTTCTTCAGTCCCAGTACCTAAGCCAGCCAATTTGAGAAGTATGGGATTTAGGGGTCAGAATAAACCTGTCCTTTTTGCAGGAGCTTGGTTCTTCAGTCACAGTACCTAAGCCAGCCAATTTGAGAAGTATGGGATTTAGGGGTCAGAATAAACCTGTCCTTTTTGCAGGAGCTTGGTTCTTCAGTCCCAGTACCTAAGCCAGCCAATTTGAGAAGTATGGGATTTAGGGGTCAGAATAAACCTGTCCTTTTTGCAGGAGCTTGGTTCTTCAGTCCCAGTACCTAAGCCAGCCAATTTGAGAAGTATGGGATTTAGGGGTCAGAATAAACCTGTCCTTTTTGCAGGAGCTTGGTTCTTCAGTCCCAGTACCTAAGCCAGCCAATTTGAGAAGTATGGGATTTAGGGGTCAGAATAAACCTGTCCTTTTTGCAGGAGCTTGGTTCTTCAGTCCCAGTACCTAAGCCAGCCAATTTGAGAAGTATGGGATTTAGGGGTCAGAATAAACCTGTCCTTTTTGCAGGAGCTTGGTTCTTCAGTCCCAGTACCTAAGCCAGCCAATTTGAGAAGTATGGGATTTAGGGGTCAGAATAAACCTGTCCTTTTTGCAGGAGCTTGGTTCTTCAGTCCCAGTACCTAAGCCAGCCAATTTGAGAAGTATGGGATTTAGTGGTCAGAATAAACCTGTCCTTTTTGCAGGAGCTTGGTTCTTCAGTCCCAGTACCTAAGCCAGCCAATTTGAGAAGTATGGGATTTAGGGGTCAGAATAAACCTGTCCTTTTTGCAGGAGCTTGGTTCTTCAGTCACAGTACCTAAGCCAGCCAATTTGAGAAGTATGGGATTTAGGGGTCAGAATAAACCTGTCCTTTTTGCAGGAGCTTGGTTCTTCAGTCCCAGTACCTAAGCCAGCCAATTTGAGAAGTATGGGATTTAGGGGTCAGAATAAACCTGTCCTTTTTGCAGGAGCTTGGTTCTTCAGTCCCAGTACCTAAGCCAGCCAATTTGAGAAGTATGGGATTTAGGGGTCAGAATAAACCTGTCCTTTTTGCAGGAGCTTGGTTCTTCAGTCCCAGTACCTAAGCCAGCCAATTTGAGAAGTATGGGATTTAGGGGTCAGAATAAACCTGTCCTTTTTGCAGGAGCTTGGTTCTTCAGTCCCAGTACCTAAGCCAGCCAATTTGAGAAGTGCTTTTTGTGTTGGGAATATGGTATGGAAGGCATTTTGGTAGTTGTAGTGCACTTGCTGCATGCTGACACTGCTTCCACACTAACTCCAAGCACAATATTGCTCATTATTTGCAAATATAACAGCAACACCTATGGGCAATTGGTGCTACAGCAGTAAAGTCCCACATTTAGCTTCGGTAACTGCAAAGTTTACTGTAACTTAGTAAAACGGCTCCAAAGAGAATTACAGAGAACTAAAAAGCAAAACAATATCAAAAGAAAAGTGATAGCTGAATCAAGGTTACCACATATCCTGATAAGTAAATCTAGGCCATTTGTCCTCCATAATCTCTGTCCCAGTCACACCCCTTCCCTTATCTCAGGTCCTCTCCAGCTCCCTTCTCCTCCCCAGTCCCTTATCCTGGTGATTGTACCGCCTTCAATTTATTGGGGAAATAAAGGAGGGAATATAAGGAACGTCCAGTTTGCTACTCCCCCAATACCTTCTTCTCTGTACCACAAGGGACCCTTAACAATCGCGCTTTATAAGGAGCAACGATGACACCTACCGTACACAAGGGATTCAGACTCATAGGTTATCAATAGAAATAAAACAAAATAAAACATGGAAAAGAAAATAAGATGATACCTTTTTTATTGGACATAACTTAATACATTTGTTGATTAACTTTCGAAGGTTACCCTTCTTCGTCAGATCGGAAATAAGCAAATGTGTTAGTTGATAGTATATATAAGTGAAGCTTCAAAGCATTTCAATGACAGTCTAGCATTGATAACCTTTAAGAGTGGACTAACACGGCTACTACCACACCTCTCTACTTAAGACTCCCAGGGTGAAACACGACCTGGCCTACCCTTATCGCAACGCACAAATTGTGCAAACTCAGCGCGCCGCCGCGTCACCAAGGAGGTTTGGTTTGGACGTCACAGGCAAGGCGTGCAATGTCCTGTGTGTATACTGATGACGTCAGAAAAGCGACCTACGGATTGCGGCCAGAAAGACCGATTCACTGAATTTTTTTCTTATCTCAGAATGCAACGAGACAGTGTTAAAGGCACAGGCAGACTGATTTTTGGGAAGAAGTATTGTCACGTTGAGGACTATCGTCGTCCTCGCTACCGTTCAATCGAACGGACTACAATTCCCAGAATGCAAAGCTCAGATGCGCAGAGAGAGGAGCGGGGGCGAGCTGCTCTTTTCCCGTTTCCTTCCGGCTGCCTCACGTGACGTGAGCAAAGTAAGAGCTGCCAGAGTCAGAGCGGCAGGCGGAAGTGCCGCGATGGAGGCTGTAGTTTTCATATTTTCGCTCATTGATTGCTGTGTGCTGATATTCCTGGCGGTGTATTTTGTATCCTTTTGATTATTACCCTGAGGCTGATGTCGTTTGCTACTGGGTTGCTTCTGTGGGGAGTCGGATTGGGGGTTTGAAGCCAGTGGTGTTTTTTTCACGATTCCTTTCTCGTGCTGGTTAAAGTCCTAAGAGCTCGGAGCTCGCTCGGTTTCTATAGTAACCCGGCACGCCCACCCCAGAACTCTGGTCCTGTTGGTGTCGGCTCCCTACCGAGCAGCTGTGTGCCGCTACCCCCTCCCCGGCGGTAGATGCTTAGCTACAGAGCTGAGGATTTGCGGGCTGTGTTGTCCGCCTCCACAGATTCTGGCGTGTAAAATCTGGGAGATGAGTTTTATAAATGCCCTAGGCTGATTGCTGTTTGTGATTATTGTATTTTGTCTTTTTAATCGGCAGATCTGCTGATTGGCTGTTCCAACGGAGGATCGATGATGTGGAAGTTTTCAACGATTGCCCTGGTTTATTTATTTATTTTTTTTGTCAGTTACAAGACCAAAATTTGACCCGCAGATGCAGGGCTTTTTTTTTTTTGAGGGGGTACTTGGGGGTATTGAGTACCGGCACCTTTTCTATTGTCTGCAAAAATTGACCGATGGTCCCCCAAGTTTTAATGAAAGAGCTCAGGCCTTACTCAAAAATTCTGCCTTGTTATAGATTCTGTGACTGGATGCAGGGGCCTGGCTATTGTGGGGTGGGGGTCCCTCAATGAGCACCCCACCCCTGAAGGGTGGCCTGGCATTTGAGTACCGGCACCTTTTTCGCTAGAAAAAACGCACTGCAGATGAGACCTGAAACTTTTGGTTTAAGAAAATGTAGAGTTGGGCTTTTTTCTTTTCCCTTAGTGCTTTTGTTGGCTTGATTTCCAAGCACTTACATGCTTATTTATTTATTATATACCGTTTGCCAGCTTGAAAGCTATCAAAGCGGTGTAGATTCGGGTACATTAGGTATGTTTCTGTCTCTGGAGGGTTCAGTCTAAGCTTCTACCTGAGGCATTTTCTGTTAAGAACTAAAGTTTGTTTTCTGTTTTTATTTCTGCTTGCCTGCTAGTGATGAATGATCTACCTTTATTTAAGGGGGAAAAACACTGTTTGGAAGTTATCAATTAAGATGATATTCTGCTGTATAAGGATAATGATGAATATACAGAATTTTCAAGAATGTTATTAACCTGTTTCATCTGATGACACTATTCCTGAACAACATTTGCATATTTTCTTAAATCTCCTGGTACAGCCTACTAGTACTGAAAATCGGTCTTTAATTCTGGATGAACCTTTTCTCTAAAGCTCAACAGGCCACTCCTGGTCATAAATGTTATCGATTTGATGGATTTACTATTGAATGTTATTGTTCTTTCTATGATATCCTTGTCTCTGCACCATTAAAGGGCTATCAAGAATTTTTATCTAGAGAATCCTCTGAAGGTACTTTTTATCAAAGCTAAAATTAAATAATAGGAAAACCTAATAAAGGTCCCGCTATGGTCCAAAATTATAACCTGATCTCATCACTACTGATTGTAATATATGCTAAGATGTTAGCTCTTCAACTAGTGCACCATAAGTTCATAATCAAAATGGATTTATGACCTTAGAAGTGTTTTTCATAATGCTAATAGATAATGTTAATAGGTAAGTAATTCATTGATTGCATCTCTCTAAATTCTGAAAAAGTAATTACATTACAAAATATTTTCTGCAAATTCTAGAAAATTTATGTTGATTATATATTAAGATAACCAGAATCCCTGGGATGATACATTAAACAAGCAGAATTTCAACATTTCATCCAGTGGCATAACCATGGGTGGGCCCAGAATCCCACCCTGTACCTTATTCTCAGTTTCTTTTTCTGGAGACGGGTAGCCAATGTTCAACAGAGGTGTTACCTGATCAAAACGGTGAACAAAATGTAGTTTAACAGCGGTGGATTGAGTCGAACATGTTTGAGGGAGTAGAGGGGAAGACCTGCATAGAAAGAGAGAGTTGCAATAGTCAAAATGAGATATGACATGGGGAAGAAGAATATAAATTGGAGAGAGAGAAAGAAAAGGGTGCACAGAACAGATGCGATACATGGCAAAGAAGAAGAATTGAACAACAGTATCAATTTGTTCTTTAAATGTGAGTTTGGCATTGAGATTGATTCCCAGGATTTTAATGGAGTCCTCTGAAAGGAAGTAAATGAGCATCAACAGAGGGACAAGTAGACAGGGAGCTGGGGTTAGGAAAGAGGATGGACTCGCATTTAGAAGAGCTCAGGAAGAGGGAGTTGTCCTTCAGCCACCTGGAAACGTGATTGAGACAGTTGTTCAAGGAGTTCAGTGAACTGGATAGATCAGAAACATAACAGATTTTGGATGTCATCATAGCAATCAGGGGGTGCATTCTTGTTCTTGGATGATAGTTACAAGAGGAGCAAGGAAGATATTAAAGAGGGTGGATGCAAGAATAGAGCTCTGAGGAACACCTGACTGAAGATGAAGGATTGAGGAATTGGACCTGTCATGTACAAGTTGGAGTGTGTGTTCAGTCCTGGTTCTTGAGCTATCTTTCAGAACAGATCCGGAGATGCCAGTCGAGCACAGTTGGTGAAGGAGAAGAGAGTGGTCCACCAAATCAAATGCAGAAGAAAGATCCAGAGACAAGAGTGGTGCTGATCTAGTAAAGAGCGAATAGTTATGTAGTGCAGAAATACAGTTTCAGTGCTGTGGCTACTGTGGAAGCCAGCCTGAAAAGGATGGAGGGCATTAGTGTTTTCAGTAAACATCCAGCTGGAAAAAAAGCAAGTTTTTCCAAAATCTTGGGGAAAAAAAAAAGGAAGGTTAGAACCTGGATGAAAGTTGGAGGGAAATGGAAATATCTAAGTGAGGCTTCTGAAGAAGGGGCCAATAAGGGCATGCTTCTTTTTTTGTTCTATAGTATCTCTCATTTCAGGCAGTTATATGCAGTGTCTCCATGACTTGAGTCCTGCATCCTCTGGATGGCCTATTGTGACCTTCCTGCAGGTAACAGTATGCAGAGGAGAGAGGTCTTGAACATCCCTATGCATGACCTAACAGTTCCTGGATGGGTTAATGGCTGTTGAGACTTGTACCGTGGAAGTCAATGATTTACTATTTAGCTCACACCTGGTAGCTGAAGGTGAGTTACCTTCAGGACCAGTGAGTATTTCTAGGAGCTCCTTTGGATTCTCCATAGTATGTGGTTAGGGTAGGCGCTCTTGCACAGAGTGGCAGATATGGCAATCTCAAACAGGTGGGAAGTTTCATCTTCTCCAAGAGATAAGTGTGTTTTGGATAAACTCTGGAACTTTATTCAAATTTCAGAGGCTGGCAGGAAGTACTTATGAGAGTTCCTTCCTCACTTCAGGTCCCCTCTTCCTAGTACTGGTCGTGGTTGATCCAAATTCAGAGATGAGCATTTCTATTCAGGCTGCTCCCTACTTCCTCAGGAAGGTAGTCCTGGACAGAAGGTTTGACTGAGGTGAACCCTTTCTTGTGACAGACTTCTCACTGCGTGGTTGGACAGTAGGTAGGGGACTTACATTCTCATTCTAGGTTTCAGAGGCAGTATTAGGTTGATGATGAGCCACATGATTTTTGGCTTTGGGAGGCTCTGAATCTTCCTGTTCTTAGGGTTCCTGTGCAGAATGGTAGACCTCAGGTTGTTCTCTGCATCAAAATACAGGGACATTTCCTCCAGTGGTTACCACCAAATATTCTCTGATTTAATATCCCAGATCTCTCACTTTCAGACTTTGGCCCTAATTACCTGTTGGTCAAGGTGTAGTAAATTCAGATCTTGCCATTTAAGACCAAGTCAGTACAGGAGAGTTTGATTGTAGCCAGGGTTCTGCAGGTGGGGAAACTTTATACTAATTATGTGCTAATAGCCAGATGTGATTATATATTACTCAGAAATTCTGATATGATATTTAATCATTGCTATTTCTCATATATGATTGGTATCTTGTGTTGGAATCTGCATAGAACCTAACAATATCTGAGGAATATAAGGATATTTGTAATTGTAATCCTGAAAATAATTGTTGTCTTTTCTAGTTTCTAGAGAATAGGGGAGCTCTCATGTGTCCTAACACCACATTTTTCTTGTGTCCTTAGAAATCAGGGGCTCAAGACTTCACTTCCAGTGCCCCTATTTGTGCATTCTCCTCAAAAAATTGTTCTTTCTGCAGGTCCCAGGTTCCTGCACAGTAGAACTGTTTGTTGTATTTTGGGCTCAGATCCATACATGTGTCTCCTGGTTCACACTCCTTTCAGGGTGACTTCCCTTAGCCCAGCATCACCAAGCTACTTTGTCTAGGGAGACAGAGCAAGTGACTTCCACAGTTGCCTCTGGCAGGAAATGGATGGGGAATCCCCTTCATGGTTATTTTTCACTATAGAAGTAAACCTAATAGGCTGTGTGGGGAGCATTGATCTTGGGGGCAGCTGAAGTGGTGATAGAGGTTCTAGTGGACAACCAGGAGGTTCAAGGCTAGGCTGAGGACCAGTGTTAGCTATCTAGCACTCTAGCAATTATTTTATTGTTTAATAAAAAAATGTTATACCTCCTGTATGCATGTGATCACGTTCTCTAGGTTGGGAGAAGGTGGTCCAGGTGATGGCAGGAAAGACGATGCTATTTGCCAATAGGACCAAAGCTGAGGGGAGGGTAGTAGCCCTCAGGCATCCTAGTAAGATACGTTAGATTTGGTTTGGATGGAGTTTCCCTGAAGGACTTTGTGGCAGCACACATGACTGACACCGTTATTGGTCTGAGAAGTTTTCTGAGCCAGCCACTTTTGGGATCCTGAAGTGTAAGGATTGGATGAAGCAGCTGTGGCTCTACTGGTGGTCAAGTATGGTACCTTCCTGAGTGGACCTCATATCGGCTTAGCAAAACTTCAAGATAAGCAAGTTCTTTAGCCAAAGAAAGGAAAGCAGGCGTTAGGGGAGCTGAATATCCTTGTAGAACCAGGACTGGCATCCAGTCTCCTGTTCGTGCCTGTTGTGTGTACTTGGCTACTTTCTAATGGGGGGGGGGGGGTGTTTTTTTCTGGTGGCATCAGGCTTTCTCTGCTCCAATAGTTAAAAAAAAAAAAAAAAAAAAAAAAAGTCAATTTTCGATCACCTTTCAGATATTTGTAAGTTTTTTTATTTTAGGGTAGCTCTTTGGTTTAGTGATGTGTTCTAATAAGCTCAGATTCGTCCACAGAACTGGTAGGGTGATCCCACTTAGCAGGAGGAGAGTTTTAAAAGAAATAAGTGTTAAGAGCCAAAAAAATTGAGGGTGTGCCTTGAGAGAAAAATAATAATGGGTGGTTGATTATCACTTCTCCAGTGAGGAAGTACATCATTCTCCCTTTACCATTCTTCCAGCATGCTTGCATCATTTACTTTTACAATCTTGTTTCCCTTGATAGAATATTTTTAACGGAAACACTGGTTTTTCCAGAATCTGTCAAGAAAAATAACATGATGCTATAATACAGAAGGAGAAACAGAATATGTATACACATACAACATATATTTAAAGGTTTTTCCATTGAAATTAGAGATAAAGGCATTTTAAAACAGGATAAGACCATAAATAGAAGCTTGGTACATAAGTATTGACACACTGGGACAGACCAAAGGTCCATCAAGCCCAGCATCCTGTTTCCAACAGTGGCCAATTTAATAATGGTCTTGGGGAAAATATTTCTGGGACAAGCAGCATAAAATGTTTTGTACTTTTTGGGGGATCTTGCCAGGTATTTGTGACCTTCTTATGCTCTGAGTAACTTCATTCCCTTCTGGTCCAGGTATCTGATGAAAGTCAAAGCAGTGTTGTGCAAACGCCAGGCTCAAATGTGTTTTCATGCTGGCCACAGCCATGCTGCAGAGCAGAAGTGATGTCTAGACAAAAGTTAGCTTGGTTAAACCTTTGTCTTTTCATTCTGATTAACTTGCCAGTGGACTGTCATGACCGGTGAAAGTATATTCCTTAACCTTGGTCACAGATAATTACACTTTCAGATTTAGAATGTGACTACATAAATGCAAGAGCCTGCTGCTCAAAACTAAATAAGGTACAGCATCTTTTAAACTCTTTCATGTAGTTAACTGACTAGATTTGCATAATGGTTTCCCTTGATTGTAGGAAAGGACCTTTAAAGCCTTGCTTCTGTGTACTGCAGTCTAGGAAACTGGAGTCCATCTAGTTGGATGGGGTCAGCAGAGAATGGAGGGAAAGAAGAAGGCTGCTGCATTGACCACTGATGGTCTGTGGAGTATCACTGAGGGTAAACTAACTGTAGTTGATACTTCCCCCTCCCCTGGTACTCCAGGCCAGCAAAGGGTACATATGTTACAAGGGCATGCTGTCTAGGGTGGAAGGTGTTATAATAAGATGAAAAAAAATGTATGGGGTTGGGGATAATGAGGAAGCCAGGTTCTGTTTTCCCACTGGGTTTCAAGCTAAGCATCGTTTATGGAAACCAGGATGCAACTCTACTCCAGTGATATTTTGGAAATTGCTAACGAGCCAGTGCAGTAAACTTCTATGCTTTAGCACAGCAGTTTGCTAAAGATTTTTCCATGCTAGTCTTGTTGCCAGTGCACCAAGGCATACACGTTTAGGGTCAATCTGCCAAACAGGGAATTATTCCCTTATTTGTCAGACTGACCCTCTGCAGTACATCCTAATGCACGGTGCAGGGTCAGGTGCTGTTGTTTTCCAAAATGGTGCCGAGGCAGGAGTGAGTGGGCATGACTCCCCCCCCCCCCCCCCGTGTATCTCCAACATGGGGTGGGGGAGGGCAGACGCAAGGTGGATCCTCTTCAGGGTGCAAGGTACCACTTGGGAGACAGGGAAAATCTTCAAGGTGAAGAGTGAGTGGGAGGGGATTCAAGGGCTATGGGTCACCAGGGACATTTGTGGGGTGTTGGGAACATCCAGGGAGGGGACAGTGCTATAGTGAGTGTTGAGTCTGTGTTACTGTCAAATGGAGGTCTTGCCCAGGACCTTCAGTTGGCACTGGTATAGACCAGCGATGGCGAACCTTTCAGAGACCGAGTGCCCAAACAGCAACCCAAAATCTAATTATTTATTGTAAAGTGCCATTCCCCCCTCCACTTCCCTCCGAGTTCCAGGGCCCTCCCTCCCAGTTCCAGGGTCCCCCTGTCCCCCCTCCCTCCCAGTTCCAGAGGGTCCTCCCTCCGAGTTCCAGGGCCCTCCCTCCCAGTTCTAGGGTCCCCCGTCCCCCTCCCTCCCAGTTCCACAGGGTCCCCCCTCCCCTCTCCCTCCCTCCGAGTTCCAGAGTTGTCATCCCTCCCTCCCTCCCTCCGAATTTTAAAAGTCATTTCTTGACATACCTCTTTGGGGACGGGTTACGGCGTCCGGCAGCAGCGCTAAAATGCGTGCATGCTTAGCCCTTCTCTCTCTCTCTCTCTCTCTGAGCTCTGCTCCCGCCCTTGCGGAAACAGGAAATGAGGGCGGGACCAGAGCTCAGAGAGAGAAGGGCCGAGTCTGCATGCATTTTAGCGCTGCTGCCGGCAGCCGTAACCCGTCCCCGACGAGGTAAGTCAAGAAATGACTTTTAAAATTTGAAGGGAGGGATGATGACTCCGGAACTCGGAGGGAGAGGGGAGGAGGGACCCTGGAACTCAGAGGCGACTCTGGCTGAGGCGACAGCTCGCGTGCCAACAGAGAGGACTCTGAGTGCCCTCTCTTGCACGCGTGCCATAGGTTCGCCATCACTGGTATAGACCCATGTACACATGTATCCGGTACATGCTCCCATATTGGCACATATTTTTTGCACTAAGCCTATTTGCATACAATTTGTTTACTGCATTGCGGAGTAAAATTTTGGTGTTATTCTTGCGTAAGCTGTGTTCTAAATGTTAGTACATGGCTATAACACAAGGTTTCTGTATCAGCTGATTAATACTCCCCGGGGCTGGGAGTGCTATGTGAGTCTTTGTATCTAATACTCATTCATAATCTGGTCAAGGCAGGTAACAAAAGATTAGAGTCTTCAAATCACACTGGAATAATACATAATAGAATTCTTTAAGGAACTAAGCAGAGAATTCCAGATTTGGGCTGCTTGATGTCCAAAACATGAAATTAAAACCTTTTAAAATTTAATACCTCTAGGTTGGGAAATACAAGATTTAAATAGTGGTTAGAATGTAGGGATCTATTTAAGGAAGGCAAGGTGAAAAGTGGAGCCACATAAGATGGCATTAGATCATGCAATATTTTAAAAACAAAGCAAGTTTTTAAAATTGAATTTGAGCTTCTGCTCAAAGCCAGTGAAGCTCAAGTAAGACGAGTAACTGTATCATATTTTTGTAATTTATAAAAACTCTTGTCACTATATTTTGAATTAATTTAAATCAGTTGTGTTGTTTTATAGTTAAACCTAGGTAAAGCACATTACAACAATTTGACTTGCTATAGGAGACTGAATCAATACTTTTTTCTAAGCTGCAATTTCCAATGAGAATGAATTTATCTAAGTAGATGTTTTCAGAATATTTTAGACGTCACCTTGTTTACTTGTTTATCCAAAGTCAACATAAGGTCTAAGACTACTCCCAGTATTTTCAAAGCAGATTCAAAAGGAATAACAGTGTTACCCAAGGATAAATGTGAACAAGAATTTGTAAGATTTTGTCCAATTCTCCACACAAGTAAAACATTTTGTGACTATGCTTCATGATTTTGAGAAGTCTGATGTGGTTGGTTCTAATACACTATCATCCTGAAACGGAAGTAGGACCCAGTCCTTGTCCATGGCAACACCTAGCCCCTTAATGTTTTCCTGCTTTCTAAAGTAGGAAAGCAAAAACTTTGTAATTCATTTTCTTATCATAGCTCAAAACCAAAGTCTAGAAATGAAGTAAAAACACCTTTTTGATGTTGCTTTTAACTTCTCTTACTCACTACTACTACTACTACTTAACATTTCTAGAGCGCTACTAGGGTTACGCAGCGCTGTACAATTTAACAAAGAGAGACAGTCCCTGCTCAAAGAGCTTACAATCTAATAGACAAGTGAATGGTCGGTCCGATAGGGGCAGTCAAATTGGGGCAGTCTGGATTCACCGAACGGTAAGGGTTAGGTGCCGAACGCAGCATACTCACTTGCTCAGCACCCATTTTTATAATTCCCACCTTAGTAGTTTGTGTTTCCTTCAGGATTGTTGTTTATAAATTATGATTTTGATTTATGCATCATCATCATCAGTTCAGTGCATGAGTTTTTATTTATATTTGTCTTTTTCTAGTGGGTTCTTCCAGAATTGATTGGTCATACAGCTGTGACTGTGCTAATGCTTATTTCATTGCACTGGTTCATCTTGCTGCTGAACCTCCCTGTAGCAACGTGGAATATATATCGGTGAGTGTGGTAATGGATTCTTTTTCACAGTTAAGAAGCCGATCTCTTAGATTTCATATTAATCCACATTAACTGCAGGTTTTTTTCCCCAGTAAGCTTAGTTTTTGGCAGTAGCTGGATTGTGATTTTGATTCGTATTGGGGGGGGGGGGGGGGGGGGGGGGGCAGTGTCTCAAGTTCAATTTGTTTTGTGCACACCATTAAAGTACTGAACTTCACTTCTAAGCCATGGTATGTGGAGTATGATCTCAGTCTCTCAAATTTACTGCTAACTCTCACTGTAGTTTTTAGCATTGTGCAGAGAGCTTTATTTATTCTGGAGTTTATAAGATGTAACATGGATAGGCAACTTACTGATGTGCTTGAAAATTCCTTTTAACCCAGACTGGCACCCGGAACGATGGGGGATATTTCTGTGTCTTTCTGCCACATTTTCTTGGTCTCTGACTGCATTGCTCAGTATGAAAAGATCTTTCTCTACTCAATGCACAGAATAATCACTTGGCACTGACAGGTCTATTATCAATGCTATTCTCATATTTTTCTCCTTTGCCATAGAGTGGTTTTCTTGCATAAAGGTTTTTTTTTATTGTTTGGAATGGGAATGTCTCTTCATTTTCCATGATTCTCTTATGGTCGTGATCCCAATGCCTTCCTGGTACAGTGATGTGACGTTTACAAAGTTCCTAACAGATGGTTTATGCCACATTATTGTGCCTTGCTGTACTGAAATTTTCCCTAATCAGAATTTCTTACAGAATCTACAGATGTCTGTTCTACCAGTATTTTTTTTCAATGTTTGTTGTGAACTATCTTGTCCATAATCCTTTATCCTGGGCTGCAGCTATTGGTTTTTCATCCTTAGGTTTTAGTTCAGCTCTCCATAGACATTCATATGTCCGGGTTTGGTTTAATGTGTGGTTCCTGGAATAACACTTTGTATTTCCTACTGTATTTGTGCATTTGCCACTTGTTTTTCCTTGTTTGCTGATCTAATTACTTAGAGTGTGTTTTGTTTTTTTTCTTTTGTTTTCAATTTCTTTTGCTTCCTTCCCTATGTGTACTGGTATATTCTCACTTACTCTTTTTATTCTTGAGAATACTCATTGGAAGCATAGCCAGATTGTCACACCAGGGAGAGTGGACTAGGTAGGCGGTCACACTGTATAGACGTGACAGACTGCCTGAAAAATAGGTGCCGGCACCATCGGAAGTTCGTTTTGGGGAGTAGTTGCTCCCCTGGCGCCCCACCTAACTACGCCTCTGATGCTCGTCTATACTTGCTTTGAGAAAAGATGAGGATTTTAGTTAGAATAAGGTTCCAAGAAAGCCAACAGAAATTAGTTGTAAATCGGGTGATCAGTCAGAAAACTGTCTGTGCAGAAGCTGCACTCTGATTAGACACTGTTCTTACAGGAGTCCATGAGAGGCAGACTTATACGGTCTGTGCCAGAGCCGGTGATGGGAGGTGGGACTGGTGGTTGGGAGGCAGGGATAGTGCTGGGCAGACTTATACGGACTGTGCCCTGAAAAGGACAGGTACAAATCAAGGTAAGGTATACACAAAAAGTAGCACATATGAGTTTATCTTGTTGGGCAGACTGGATGGACCGTGCTGGTCTTTTTCTGCCGTCAACTAATATGTTACTATGAGAGGAATTTGCAACTCTTCTCTTTGAGGGCTTCAGGCAGTGTGTGTGCTCCTAGCTGAGAGTCCAAACTGTAGAACTGCGGAAAGAATGGTAAAAAAGCGGAAGGGGTATCTGCTGTCAGGTTGTGTGAACACAAGACACTTTTTACCGCTGCTCAGATGCAAGCTGTAAAAGCCTTCTGAAATCCAAAAAGTGACACCAGCAAAACATTTTTTTTATCCTCCTACTGTATAGCAGAATGAACCATTCCAGTTTTTACCTTGAACTGAAAGAGGGACACCTAAAATATAGAATATACCTGAGATGATAGCCCAGCCCACATGGAAAATGCAGTGCATGCAAGTTTGTCAGGCATGTTCAGTACAGACCTCCTAAAAACTGCAGTTGGTAGACAAGGACGGGAATAATCGAACGGCGCCGGCAAAATAGATTGCCGGCGATCTATTTTGGCAGCGCTGCAAACAGCTGGCCGGAACCGTATTATTTTTTTCGATAACACGGTTTAGCCCGGCCAAATGCCGTGGAGTTCGCCGGGTTTGAAATGGCCGGGTTTGTTTTTCAGCGATAATGGAAAGTTATTTCGGCCATCTCAAAACCCCAGCCAAATTCAAGGCATTTGGCCGTGGGAGGAGCCAGCATTTTTAGTGCACTGGTCCCCCCTGACATGCCAGGACACCAACCAGCCACCTTAGGGGTCACTGCGGTGGACTTCAGAAAAGCTCCCACGTGCATAGCTCCCTTACTTTGGGAGCTGAGCCCCCCAAACCCACTACCCACAAATGTACTGCACCCACTAAAATTGCTCCAGGGACCTGCATACAGCCTCTAGGACTTATTGCTGCTGTATAACTTTGGCACACCAGTTCACACCTGAAGACTAATCTCTCTGAAAAAGTCCTTTCTTGAAATAACCATGTTTACTCACAGTTAACTGCAGATCAGAGGTTGTGCCCCACTGGCAAAGAGTCCCCTGGTACTAAGATTAGCAGTAGGTCAGAGCTGGCACAGTGGTGTACAATGCCCTCTTTCAGCACCATGAAAGGTAAGAACTACGTTCTCTAACGTGGGTAACACAGGAAAGGGAACTAAAACTGGCTTACAAAAATGGCCACTACCGCATGGACTACAACAGGAAACAAAACAGGGCACACTCTGACCCAGTTAGCAGGGGGAGAAAAGCACCAGGGGAATAGAGCCCAGTACCCTACACCCACCACAATGCATTGCTAATGTGACTCTGCAGGGCATCTAACAGAAAAGGTGTCACACTCACCCGAGAGCCACATCGCAACCAGGGAAAGGCTGTCGGAGGATACAACACATTCTGCTGTCATGGAGGTGTGTACGGCATTTGAGGCTGGCATATAGGCTGGCAAAAAAAGGTTTTTAGTTTTATTTTTTAGTTTGGAAGGGGATTGGTGACCACTGGGGGAGTATGGGGAGGTCATCCCCCATTCCCTCCAGTGGTCATCTGGTCAGTTGGGGCACCTTTTTGAGGCTTGGTCGTGAAAATAAAAGAACCAAGTAAAGCCAGCGAAATACTGCTTAACGCCGCTTTTTTTTTTTCATTATCGGTGAAAGCCGGCCATCTGGTAGCCACGCCCATGCCCGCCCATGTCCCTCCTTCGCTTATCTACCGATACGCCCCCTTGAACTTTTGCCGGCGAAGTGACGGGAAAGCGGCGATGCAGTAAAAAATGCCACTTTCGATTATACCGATTTCGCCGCTTTTAAAAAATCGTCGGCCATCTCCCGATTTGTGTCAGAAGATGGCTGGCGATCACTTTCGATTATAAGTTGGAAGGCCAACCCGACCACCAGGAAAACTTAAGCAGTTGCCTGGGGTGGTAAAATATTTTGGGGTTGTTTTTTGAGCGGCGGAAGTCGTAAGGTTTGCTGATTCTAAAATGACACTGAGCGAGTGAAAAGGAGTGCATGGCCACGCAAAGGTGAACAAGTGTACAGGCTGGGGGAAGATCAATTGTCAGGATGGAATGAAATGCACCGCTGGTGTGAAGAGCATAAAGGAGGGAATCAAAGGATTTAGTGGCAACGTACAAACGGGGCTTGAGGAGCTGCAGCCAGACATAAATGAAATAGTGGCAGTACCCTATAGAAAGAAAGAGGAGTAGGGTAAGGACGTTAACTTTACAACAACGTAGTACTGGTGGCCCAATGCGCAAAGCCAAACTAGGCTTGCAACGTTTCATTTAGACTGGTTTTGCTGCTAATGCACAGAGGCTTTTGGCCACTGCTTTACCGTGCACCAAAGCAATGACTGAAAGTCTTATGCTAATGAGCTTGCTTATATTAAAATGAGCTTATTAGCAATTCCATGCAATGCTCAGAGCAACAGCGCACAGTAACTCCCCGTTAGTATGTTTTAATTCTTAGGGCAGGCTGACTTGCCTTCTAATTTCTCCTCAGCAGCAGCAGCTTTTTCTCTCCCCTGTACACTTACCCGGTTGCTTCCTACTTCCAGCCAACACTAAAAAGTCTTTTTTTTTTTAATTCCCCCCACCCCCCTTTCTGGACATGCGCACAAGAGCTGCATCTACTGCATAGCTCTTGTGGGCAAGCAGCAGAAAGTTCTGAGCCCTTTACCGACCAATACTTAACAGTGCATGCTGTTAATGTTGAGTATTGGCTGCTAAAAAATTGGTGCTCCACTTTTTTTTTTTTTTTCTGGCGTTGTAGAGTACAGCACCGCAGTTCTGTGCATCTCCCCCTTTGTTAATAACCATAATGAGGAAATACTTCTTAAAATAGACCTGGAAAATAGTTAGAAATGGAGCAACTTAAGAGTACAAAAGATCCCGAGGTAACCATGGAGGGGAACAGCTTTGACATTATGCAGATGGTATGCCAGCAATTCTTTATAACTGTTGTAAACAAAAACAAACAAAAAAATCTACTTTAAAATAGAATTTGAGAAGGTGCACCAGGCTTTGGGCCCCCAATATAAGAGACCAAGGGGCTCATTTTCAAAAGAGAAAAAGTAAAAAAAAAAAAAAAACGCACAAATCTGCATTTGGATGTTTTTCTTACAGAAACGTCCAAATTGGTATTCTCAAAACCAATTTTTAGACGTTTTTCTATGAAGTCTCTCAGAAGAGCATTCAAATCACAAAGGGGCGTGTTGGGTTTGTTAAGGGTGGGATCTGGGTGTTCCTAACACTTGGTCGTTTTTCTGGCATAATGGAACAAAACAAAAACGTCCAGGGCTATAAGTTGGACATTTTGGTCTAGACCAGTTTTATTAACGAATAAGCCACAAAATAGTGCCTTAAATGGAAAGACACATCAAGGGCCCCTACATACCCCTGCTAATTATGTCCTTTGTCTTCATGTAAAGAAAAGGACGCAACTGTCCAGAGATGCTCAACGAGAAAAGATTTCTGGAGCCAAGTCCGGGTCCTTGACGTCAGCATCTGCATCGATGTCAGTGTCAATGTCGAAGATGGCATCGGGAGCATCGGTTCCTATGGCTGCCTCGAGATCCAGAGACACTGGTAGCAGTAGTGCGTCGAGTGGGTCTCCACCTACCTCAACGCGACTGCTGGACAGGGCCCCCGGGACCAGCCAGTGTCGGATCCAACCCTGAGGTAACATGAGGATTCAACGTTGTCCTTGGCCAAAAAAGCGTCTGCATCAGTCATCCTCCAGGGCATCGAGGGATTTGGTACCTGAGAAGCTTTGGCGCCAGGAGGATCGCTCCCCCTTTATCCAGGAGGTACTGCCCCTGTATAAGTCGTTGGTGAGGCCCCATCTAGAGTATTGTGTTCAGTTTTGGAGGCCGTATCTTGCTAAGGATGTAAAAAGAATTGAAGCGGTGGAAAGAAAAGCTACGAGAATGGTATGGGATTTGCGTAACAAGACGTATGAGGAGAGACTTGCTGACCTGAATATGTATACCCTGGAGGAAAGGAGAAACAGGGGTGATATGATACAGACATTCAAATATTTGAAAGGTATTAATCCGCAAACGAACCTTTTCCGGAGATACGAAGGCAGTAGAACGAGAGGACATGAAATGAGATTGAAGAGGGGCAGACTCAAGAAAATGTCAGGAAGTATTTCTTCACGGAGAGAGTGGTGGATGCTTGGAATGCCCTCCCGCGGGAGGTGGTGGAGAGAAAAAAGGTAACGGAATTCAAACATGCGTGGGATAAACATAAAGGAATCCTGTTCAGAAGGAAAGGATCCTCAGGAGCTTAACCGAGATTGGATAGCAGAGCCAGTAGTGGGAGGCGGGGCTGGAGGTTGAGAGGCGGGGATAGTGCGGGGCAGACTTATACGGTCTGTGCCAGAGCCAGTGGTGGGAGGCGGGACTAGAGGTTGGGAGGCAGGGATAGCGCTGGGCAGACTTATACGGTCTGTGCCAGAGCCGGTGGTGGGAGGCGGGGATAGTGCTGGGCAGACTTATACGGTCTGTGCCAGAGCCGGTGGTTGGGAGGCGGGGCTAGTGCTGGGCAGACTTATACGGTCTGTGCCCTGAAGTGCACAGGTACAAATCAAAGTAGGGTATACACAAAAGTAGCACACATGAGTTGTCTTGTTGGGCAGACTGGATGGACCGTGCAGGTCTTTTTCTGCCGTCATCTACTATGTTACTATGTTACTGGTGCACCTGTCTCCAGGCAGCCAGGACCCGTCTCCCTTCTTGGCCCTATCTGTCTGCAGCCTGTCTTGGAGCCAGCACCCCAGTCTTTCCCGATGTTGACCTTCGATGAGTGTATCAGGGCCTTGCTGACTGAGCTGCTGGATAGCATCTTACAGTGCTGTGCATCTATGTCGAGGTGTGCTTGCGCCTACTGTCCAGCCCACTGTGGCCCCGCCTGGCCCTTAGCCTGCAGTGTAACCCCGGTGTAGACTGCCACCCAAGCTGGTACTCCCTCGATGTCTGTGGAGGAACCTTTGTCGGAGTCTAGGCAGGAGCCGACTCCTCGAAGCCCCTCTCGGGGACATAGCTCCTCAAAGTCTAGGCAGGCTCGATCTCGGCCCTCCCACGAGGAGTTTCTGACCAACACCAATGAGGAACGCTCATGGGAGTTACAGGAGGATCCACGGTACTTCTCAGATGAGTCCTATGGTATCCCTCCAGAAAACAGGTCTTCAGATCAATCTTATTGAGCTCTGGGCGATCTGGAACGCTCTAAAGGCTTTCAGAGTTTGACTGTCAAACCAAATTGTGCTCATTCAAACAGATAACCAGGTTGCAATGTATTACACCAACAAGCAGGGGGTCACCGGAACACGCTCTCTGTGTCAGAAGGCTGTCCAGATGTGGTGCTGGGCTCGCCAACACAGCATGTTCCTCCAATCCACTTAGCTGGCGGGCAAAAACAACAGTATGGCCAACAGACTAAGCAGGGTTATGCAACTACACAGGTGGTCTCTCAATATGGGCATTGCCCACAAGATCTTCCGAGAGTGGGCTACCCACTCGGTGGATCTGTTCACCACTCAACTGAATCACAGAATCCCTCAGTTCTGCTTCAGGCTCACAACAGACTAGCATCAGATGCCTTCCTCCTGCATTGGAGGGGGTCAGGTCTTCTGTATGCGTATCCTCCCATTTCTCTTGTGGGGCTTTGCTGAAACTCAAGCAAGACCATGGGACCATGATCTTAATTACACCTTACTGGCCTCAGCAGATCTGGTTCCCTCTTCTTCTGGAGTTATCCTCCGAAGTACCATGGAAATTGGAGTGTTTTCCGACCCTCATAATGCAGAACAGGGGATCTCTTGTACATCCCAACCTTCAGTCTCCTATCCTCACTGCCTGGATGTTGAGAGCCTAGAATTTGCTTCTCTCGGTCTGTCAGAGGGTGTCTCCCAAGTCCTGCAGGCTTTCAGGAAAGATTCCACTGTGGTGTTCTTTCAAATGGTGGAGGTTTGCCGTCTGGTGTGAGGGCAAGGCCCTAGATCCTGTTACTGTCCTAAACAGTCCCTGCTTGAATACCTTCTGCACCTTTTCAAGTCTGGTCTCAAGACCAACTTTGTAAGGGTTCACCTCAGTGCAATTAGTGCTTATCATCAGCGTGTAGAGGTAAACCCATCTCTGACAGCCTCTAGTTGTTCGCTTCATGAGAGATTTGTTTTTGTCAAAGCCCCCTGTCAAACCTCAATGTCGTTCTCACTCAGCTAATGAGAGTTCTTTTCGAGCCGCTGAATTCCTGCCATCTGAAGTACTTGACCTTGAAGGTCATTTTCTTGGTGGCTGTTACTTCAGTTCAAAGGGTCAGTGAGCTTCAGGCTTTAGTATGGATCACCTTATACTTAGTTTCAACACAAAAGAGTAGTCCTCTGCATGCACACTAAGTTCCTGGCAAAGGTTGTGTCTGAGTTTCATCTGAACCAGTCGATTTGTATTGCCAACATTCTTCCCTCAACTTCAAGCCCTTCCTGGCAAGAGTACCTTGCACACCTTAGACTGCAAGCGAGCATTGGCCTACTATGTGCAGTGGACAAGGCCCCACAGACAGTCTGCTCAACTTTTGTTTCTTTTAATCCCAACAGAATGGGGGTGGCCTTTGGGAAATGCAGTCTCTAATTGGCTAGCAGATTGCATTTCTTTCACTTATGCCCAGGCTGGGCTGACACCGGAGGGTCATAGTGTCAGAGCCATGGCTGTGTTAGTAGCCCACTTGTGGTTAGCCTTCATTGAAGAAATTTGCAAGGCTGCGACTTGGTCTTCAGTCCACACATTCACATCTCATTACTGCCTTGAGCAGGATACCCGACGCAATAGTCGGTTCGGGCAGACAGTGTTGCAGAATCTGGAGTCTACCCCCCCCCCCCCAGCCCATTTTATTCTGTTTCAGGCTGCACTCTCAGTCAGTTTGTATATAGTTTCAGGTTGATCTGAGTTATGCCATTGCGAGGTCCAGTTGACCAGTGTTTGTTTTTCTGTGAGCCTGGATGCTAGGGGATACCCCACGTGAGAATTTAATGCCCTGCTTGTCCTCTGAAAAAGCGAAGTTACTTACCTGTAGCAGGTATTCTCCGAGGACAGCCGGGTTTATATTCTCACAAACCCTCCCACCTCCCCTAGGAGTTGTCTCCTATTTTTATTTTTTATTGCTGTAGTCTTTAACTGCGGTAGCCTCGCACGAGCAGCAGGTGGGAAGGCAGGCACCCGCGCATGCTCTGTGGAGCATGTCTCGCGTTCCACAGAAGCTCTTATGGCTTGTTATAAAGACCGGACTAGGCAGCGCGGCGCCGCATTACATACTTGTGAGACTATAAGCCCTGCTGTCCTCGGAGAATACCTGCTACAGGTAAGTAACTTCACTTTCCTGTATCACTATTTGCAGTTTAGTTGGGATATGGATGCCAAAAGTTTGTATTTTTTCCAGTGTTCATTTTCTATCAAAAAAAAAAACAAACAACTAAACGTACTTATAATATCTGACAGCACTTTAGAGAGGACATAGTGACATTTGGAAAAACATCATCTGCAAGAAGAGCAGTTCTATTCTAAATCAGGCCCTTCACTTGTTTTAAAAGTTTGGTTATAAGACAATCCTATGATTACCTAGCAAGTCTGAATAAAAGGGAGGATGGGAACAGACATCTTTCTATGTAAAAGAAAGAGTGCAATTAACCTTAATTTGGGCCTTTGGAGAACAATAGAGAGACTGCACCCAGTAAGCAAACTTGGGCTCAAAGCCAAAAATTTTCAGAGTTAAATAATAAAAAAAAGCCATTCAGTCCTGTCAGATGCCTTTTCTTCATCTAACAATATTAACAAAAATTCTATGGCTCTGATTAGTATTTTATATTAAGCTAATAAATGCCTTGCTGTCATTACATTCTTAACTTCCCATCATTTACTATGGAGGGCTTTTCATACATCTGCCACCTTTTCCCAGAAACTTATAACTGCTCCCTTCTAAGCCTATCCTCAGAGCATCAGATCACAGCTCTTTGTTACAGAACTGTCCATTTAAGAAGGTTTATTTCTTGTTACAGATGTAGATATTTGTGATCTAACCAGGATCCTAGCTATCCCCTAAGAGTAAAGGGTTGTTAGTTTACCCTGGGGCTAGAATGAAGATCTAAAGGATGCTGCTGCTTTGAAACCAATAATCAGTCAGTGCGGATTTTTCTTTTTTTCCCCTTTCTCGTTTCCTCTGGCCAGATGCCATAATTCCACCTTGGGATTTCCACCATTTTTTTTAACATATCAATCTAGTGTTTCTTTTTTGTAGCTTACCTGTAATAGTTCTGTGGAAATCTTTGTTCTGCCAGTTGGCTGATGCATATGGGAGCTGATCTGTCTGTAGCTGGAAGTATGATCATTCTCACCTAATTCAACCCTTTCTTGAGTTCTAGTACTGGTTATCTCTGTATTGATGATACATCTTGCAAATATTTGTAAGACCCTTCCCCACCCTCAGTTCACAAGGTTTCACTGGTGTAATGGGCAAAGATAATAAGATTGTCACTGGGCAGCTTTTCATCAGGAAATCAGCTATATTTGTTATCAAGGTGTCTTGTTGCTAACTCCAGAGCTTAGAAACAAACTTTTGTCTAGGCCTCAAACTCATGCTAAGGGCCTGCTCATGTTAAGTTGCAGTCTCCACCCATATAACTACCTATTCTAACCATCCTTAACTGAATAAAGTGAATGAAAGAGCTTGTGGTATTAGGTTATGTTTCTACGAGTACTATGGGAATTGCTGCGCCAGTATGCCAGCAGATGACAACTCAGTAGTAAGAATGAGAAGAAAAAGGGTGGTACTTAGGCTTGGCCACCCCCCGCCCCCCTAGTCTTTATCTTGCTCAACTAACCCATCAGTTCAGTTTAATGATTTGATATAGCAACTCAAATGTGGCTGGGTCTGTCAGGCAGACCATGTTGAACTAGAAGTAATCTACACATCAATGCACAGGGCGGATTGACTGCATCTGGGTCTGTCTGACAGGCTGTAGAGAGCTAGTAGTAATCAACTGGACTAAGGCTTTTGTAAAATCAGTGACACATAAGCATGAGACCCCAACCATTATGTACAAAAAATGTAATATGGCATATGGTAATTATTGTGAAATTCACAATCATGTAAATCCACCACTTTTCCAGGGTAGTACCAATTATCTGCTATCTTGAAAGGCCACAGGGAGCTAGGATGCTGGATATTCAACCCTTCAGATTATCACAAACTTCCAGTTAAACATGGGAAAGTCAAAGAATGCTGATTTCTCCTGTTCAGCCGCAAGAAGCAGTGGTTACAGGAGATTCCAAAGTCAGCTTCAGCCCAGATCAGCATCAACCATTCCTCCTTCCAGCATTGGTGCTCCGGTCCGGAAAAGGGTTGAGCTGCCTGCGTCGCATGACAGCGTTAATGCTTGGGGAAGAGAGCCCTCAGCAAATGGAAGCACCCGGGACAGCAGCAATTTCCAACCCAACAGCAGCAAGTTTTGGCAGATACCAATTTTTGGCACTATGCCTCAGGTATTACTTCATGATTCATTGCTTGAATCTCTGAAGACCTTGCAGCCTTTGATAAGACTGGAAAAAGTTTCACTCGATTCAGTGTCAGGAGCTCTGACTTTATTGCATTTAACTGTATCTTAAGTACATAAGTATTGCCACACTGGGAACCAGAATGCTGGGTCCATCAAGCCCAACATTCTGTTTCCAACAGTGGACAATCCAGGTCACAAATACCTGGCAAGATCCCGAAAAAGTTCAATACATTTTATGCTGCTTATCCCAGAAATAAGCAGTGGATTTTCCCCAAGCAAATTTAATAATGGTCTATGGACTTTTCCTTTAGGAAGCCGTTGAGACCTTTTTTAAACCCGCTAAGCTAACCGCCTTTACCACATTCTCTGGCAACGAATTCCAGAGTTGAATTACACGAGTGAAGAAAACATTTCTTTGATTTGTATTAAATTTACTACTTTGTAGCTTCATCGCATTCTCCCTAGTCCTAGTATTTTTGGAAAGAGTAAACAAATGATTCACGTCTACCCATTCCACTCCACTCATTATTTTATAGACCTCTAGCATATCTCCCCTCAGCCGTCTTTTCTCCAAGATGAAGAGCCCTAGCTGCTTCAGTGTTTCTTCATAGGGAAGTCGTCCCATCCCCTTTATCATGTTCGTCACCCTTCTCTGTACCTTTTTTAATTCCACTATATCTTTTTTTTGAGATGTGGCAACCAGAATTGTGCAGAATATTCGAGGTGCGGTCGCACCATGGACTGATACAAAGGCATTATAACATCCTCACTTTAGTTTTCCATTCCTTTCCTAATAATACCTAACATTCTATTTGCTTTCTTCATTATGATGGTGTCTTAATGATTTTGCAGAATCAGCTTCAAAAAGTTACTGTTGAGAATTCTGAATCACAGAAAGTGCAAGCTGCCCGAAGGACAAGACTTTTCAAACAGAATTTAGAAAACTCCACAAGGATTTTAAACATGAGATTTTTGAATTTCCCAAAGCATCCAGTTTTGTTTTGTTTTTTCCAAGCCAGCTCTTGAAGAGCTATTTTGAAGAAATTCTTTTGTTGCCTAAGGAAGCTTTTTCACCAACTACTAAGGCATATTATATTTCAAACAGTTTTGTCTTTGCAGGAGCTGCTTAAATTCTAAGTGTAGAGGAGATATCTCAGAACAGTTTAGATTTGACTGCTTTTCTGGAAAAAGCTGAGGTAGAAACTGTGACTAGTGAAACTCTTCTGGTAACTTTTGCGTTTCCACAAGATCAGGATCATAGTTTCAAATTTTACTTCCATCATAGAAACTTTTTATGGGTCAAAGGTTTGGATATTTCCTGATTTAACAAAGAGTACGCAAGAACGTAGAAAGAATTTCTTCAGATGAGGCAACAGGTGGTTTCACTTGGAGCCAAATTTATGTTAAGATTTCCATGTAAATGTTGTGTGACTTATGGGACACATAAATTTTGTCTTTTATGACTGATCAGTTGAAGATTTTCTTGGATGCAGAGCCTCCTGTGCTTACTAGTGAAACAGTTTAAATATAAATTCAGTGTCAATGTATTGTTTATATACCGCTGTATTCCCTGAAAAGGGTTCACCACGGTTTACAAGTCAATTTGATAAATCATAAAACCTACAAAATTCAACAGATTGCAGGAATAAAAGCATCATTCATCAAATAAAAAAAGTTTGGAATTTCTTCATAAATACACTATAAGAAAAATTCAAGCACACTACAGCAGGTAAAGAATCCCGTAAAAGAATAACAAAGAAAATAAAGAACTAGAGTATTAAAAAAAAAAAACAGGTAGGCAGCTTTAAATAACACTCATTTGTGTATAGCAAGCCAATGTAATGACTGCAAACAAGGAATAATCCAATCAAACTTCTTTAACCTAAAAGTTAAATGGGCAGAAGTATTCTGAATAAGTTGGAGTTTGGACAACTCCTTGTTTAGGCTTAAAGAAGTTATCTAATCAGCATGGATGGTCTGGGGAAGGCACAGGGGGTTGATCCTTGATACAGCCAGCAGGCAAAACATGATTCATGTCGGACCTTAAGAGCCCCCCGAACTGACACTCCTAAGATAAGTTTTTGTTTTTCAGTATACTTTGAAGACATCATTTGTGATTTAGAAGACAAAGGTAAAGCTAACACAAAGGAATATGAAAAAAGCTTAAAAACGTGGACCAGTGATCAGTTGTGAGAGTTATAATGGAGAAAAAGTCAAAACATTTCCATCTAATCCCTTTACTTAGGTCCTTAAAAATAGAAGAGTTTACACACAAGCTCGTTTACTGTTGTTTTCATGTAGGTTATGTAGTTTGGGCTTATGGTAGGTTAATTGACAGGCCTTTAACATCAGTTTCTTTTTCAGATTACATGCTGATTTGTGTTGCATTATCTTGAAATGCAAATTAGAAAATAAAACATGGGAAAGGAGAGGTATATGGTGTGAACTGAACAGGGGATTTTATATATCCTTGACAGCGTGGACAGGAACAGCTGAGCTGGGTAGACTGGAAAAGCCAGTTCTCTAATTTTCCTGCTGTCATTTTTCTATAAATTAGATTTGTTGGAGCTACATGCTTGTCATATAGTCAAAGGTGTCCAGGAAACATGGACTAAAGCAGTGAACAGTTTAATACTGCATTTGTGTATTCATATTTGCAATCTTGGAGCCTGAAAGATTAGAACACTTTTCTATATAGTGCAAGTATCTGTGAGTTTATCAGTAACTAGGTTAAACCTGCAGAGCTGCTGCTTCACTGCATCCTCAGCTCATTCCTCTAGTGCAGGGGTGGGCAACGTTTATACTTAGAGGGCCACATGAATGTCTGTACTATCCTAGCAGCCACAGCATTACATAATGTTGGAACCAAAAATGCACACAGTTTCATAGACCTCCTATGATAAATAAGTAAGAATGTAACTAAAATGATGGAAACAAACTACTAGAGAGTGGCTGTTCTGTATTTTCCAAATATTTTCAGTATTTTAAATACCAAAACCCTGGGTACTGACTTTTTCTGTGTCTATGTCCCATGATCTCGGGGACCATATAAAATTCAGTGGTGGGCCGCAGGCAGCCCACCCCTGCTCTAGTGAGTGCTCTGCTACTACAATTGCTTCCATGGCTGCAGTTTTCACAGTGGTAGCCTTGTTTTGAAAACTGAAGCAGAGTTGTTGAGGTAGAGTAAGGCTGAAGGCTGTGATTTTCCACATAGGAACACAGAAGTTGGAGTGTACTACAGCTCTGACCTAGCAAGAAAGATTCGGGACAGGTAAACTGAAGGAAGCCACAGGATGAAGGTAAACTGAAGGAAGCCATAGGATGACTGGAGTGAAGTTTTGTTAAACAGAACCTCACTAATGTTTGAAAACTAGCAGTAAGTTATCAAGCAGATCAGCACTTATGGAACTTAGGGGATAAAGATAGTGATGATAATAATGATATAATTATGTAAAGGAGACTTGTTCAGTGAGAGAACCAACACTATGGTTTAGGGAACTTATTAAACCACCACCACATTGGCTAATTCATAATGGTTCCAACAAACATCATAACATTACTTCCAGTGCTAACAAAGTAACACCAAATGTGTATAATAAGTGGTGACTACTAAGTTCTTTGTGTATGTTTATATATATACACAGTGCAATCCACTTAAGTGCAAGGGTCTGGGACCAAAGAAATGCATGCAGTTAACTGGAGCGTGCACTTAACCGTTGTGACCCAAGGAAGCTTGACATCTGATAAACATATGTACAGTACTGTTATTATATGTACAGTATACAGTCTCCATTAACTGATGTTAGGCTTACTTGAAGTAATCAGTCATAGTCCTCTGTACACTCTTGTGTCTGTGAGTTCCATAGACTACGTCTGCCAGACGGTAAAAACTGTCATAGCACTGACATCCAGTGGCCTCCTGATAGGCCCGCACGGTGTTGAGACTCTCCAGCGCTCTTGCAAAAGTGACAGGAGGTTGTTGAATTTCGTCAACATGTGCCTCGCTGCTTATTTCATCATCTGTTTCATCATCAGCCGTTGCCTGTGTGTAGCTGCATATCTGGATAGCAGTGCTGTCGTCAGCTGTTTGTAGATCATAATCAACAGCTACATAGTGATGAAACTCCTCTTCAGTAACACCGGCTGGGATGTCAATAGCCTGTTCATCTGACCCGTTTGCAACAGCTGCATCTATTTCGTCCCTCTCCACATCCTTAACAAAGCTTGCCCACTTGTAGCAGTTCACAATGGTTACCTGTGTAACATGATTCCAGGCTTCTTTCTGCATATGTAGGGAATCCAACAGTGATAGATTACGAGCCAGTTCAGCAGCACGTTTATCCTTGCCAGTCTGGTCATCCATAACTCTCATCAGACGATGTAGCACAAGAGCCCGATAATGTTGTTTGAAATTGGCTATTATGTCCTGATCCATAGGTTGGATCAGAGAGGTAGTGTTTGGTGGCAGGAAGACCACCTTGACGTTAGACAGCCTGACATCATCACTGTGTGCAGCACAATTATCACAAAGCAACAAAATCTGACGCTTTTGTGCCCGCATTCTAGTGACTAACTTCTTTAGCCATTGCTTCCAATTTTCCCCCGTCATCCATGAATTTGCGTTAGCCTTGTATGACACAGGAAGTCGCTTAACATTCTTGAAGCAACGGGGCTGTTTGCTCTTTCCAATGACGAGTGGTTCCAACTTCTCACTCCCATCCATATTGCAGCAAAGGAGGATCGTCAGTCGGTCCTTCAACGTTTTACTTCCTGTAGTTTCAGCTTGTTTGAATGCAAGTGTTCCATCGGGAATCGCTCGTCAGTAGAGACCATTTTCGTCAGCATTAAAAATGTCACGAGGTGCAAACTCGTTCAAGATGGTAGGAAGAACTGAAACAACCCAATTTTCAGCACCAAAGTCATCAGCGTCTTGTTTTTCCACCATGCTGTTTCTTGAATTTTATGTTGTTCCTCTCCTTCCATCTTTCCAACCATTCAACAGTGACTTTGAATTCAGTTAGTCCAAGACTTTCATCTAGCTGATTAGCTTTCTCCATAAGCAGTGGACCACTGACAGGAAACTGTCTACTCCTGACTTGAGAAAACCACCCAAGAAGAGCTTCTTATACCTCCTCAGCTTTTACTGCCCATTTTCATTTCCTGTGTGTATTTGTATTGTTTTGTCAGTCTTCAGAAGCTGATCTTTCTGCTTCAAGATACGTGAAATTTGACTGGGATTGACACCATATTATTTAGCAATAGATGCTTGACTTTGTTTTCTAATTTTTTAAGAACTTCTGTTCATTCAGCCAGTGTTAAAGTCTTACAGTTGCGCAACAATGACGACTCCAGTGTACACTCTAACAACATTCTTTTGCTTATTCTGCCTGTGGCAGTTAACCAACGAGATTTCAAATTTACCGCCCCTTTGTCACGAGCCACTCGGCTTCCGTATTCTGTGCTTGCGCTTATGCGGAGTCTTTCCTGCAGAGGAGCAGTCTTAAACCAAGCATATAAGTGAATCTTGCACTTATCAGTGGTGCGCTAAACCGAAGTTTGGCCCCATAGAAATTGATGGCGCCAAAAATGGGACCGAAGTATGGCATGCAGTTAAACAGAGCATTCGCTTATCCGACGTGCACTTAAATTGAGTGCACTTTACTTAAAAAAGAAAAAAAAAGCTTCAAGCCTGTCTTTTACTATATCTTATGCACTACTTCCTATCTTAAACTGTTGGTCCTGGTATTAGATTGTTTGTTTACCTGTGGCTTGTGCACTGCTCCTATTATCTTATTATACAGCAATAATAATTCTGTTTGTTGTTTTTTGATGCTATTTGTACAATGCGTACTATCATTAAAAATTTTGTAAATAAACTTGGGGGAGGGGGACAGCGTCCAGTAGATTTAATCACCCTAAAACCACTACATGAGAGACTGTTCTGGGAATCTGGAGAATTGACTTTTGTTTAGAATGTATTGTATATGGGTAGGTTGGGATTATTGGGGGGGATGGGGGAGGGGTTAAAGGCTAAGTTAGAAAAGGTTTACTGCCGTTGTGTTGAAATATTGTTAGTATACCATTGCATCTTGTATTGTTGGACATTCTGAGTGGAATAATTAAGGAACTTAAAATGACACATAAAAAGTCTTCTTTTTAAAATTTAAATGTTGCTGGTTTTTTGCTTTTTTTTTTTTTAGAAAACTGACTGTCTTATTTCCTTTGATTTCTACTCTCTTGTTCTAATTCTTCCATCCGTGGTGGTGGTGGTGGTGCCTCCTTTTAGATCAGACCAAAGATTGAAGCCAGTAATCAGCGTGTTTATTTCTCTTCAATCTGTTTTCAGGTTTATTATGGTGCCAAGTGGCAATTTGGGTGTGTTTGACCCTACAGAGATTCACAATCGAGGGCAGCTGAAGGCCCACATGAAAGAGGCCATGATCAAGCTGGGCTTTCACCTGCTCTGCTTCTTTATCTACCTTTACAGGTGAGTGCCAAACACTAAGCTACATCCTGAAACTCTTTCTTGAATGTATTTGAAATTGGGGAATTTGTCTAACACCTTGATGAAGAGGGCCTGGGTAGAGCTGGAAGCAGACAACTTTAAAAAGAGACTTGCATACACTCCATGTTTTCATATGTATCAGGCTGCAGGTGTAATTCGGTTTTAATGGCATAAGTATGTGCACAACCGTCTTTTTGTTCACTGTCTCTTACCAGCTATCATCTGATACACACATATACTGACAGTCTCGCTGCTGCCCTCTCAGCCTGTTCATCTTCAGTTCCACGTACAGATTTTTTAAAATCCCCTTTGAGGCACCACAGCGCCTCCATGTCATCCTTTCACTTGCTCCTTCAACCATTGACTTTGCTCTCTCAAACATACAGACCACTTCAATAGAGCCCTTGCATTGTACCTGGCAGCATCGGTTCTGCTTTCTTCAAAAATGGCACCTTATCAATTGTCGCTCACTTACACGGTCACACAAGCACTTCTGCCTTCACCAATGGCCACTCCCTATGTCTTTGTAACTGCTCTTCACCTTTTGATATCCTCTCTGTTCTTAGAGTATGCAAAGCCTACCACTGTGTAGGCCACTGCTTCTCAACCCAGTCTTCAGGGCATATCCTACAAGTCAGGTTTTCAGAATATGCACAATGAAGATGAGCATGAGAGAGATTTACATGTATTGCCTCAGTATGCAAATCTCTCTCATGGATCTTCATCGCAGATATCCTGAAAACCTGACTTGCTATGTGTGTCCAGAATACTAGGTTGAGAAACACTGGTGTAGACTACTGCTTGGGACCTTTCTATGGCTCTCTACTGGATTAGTCGGGCCTAATCTCCTCTCCTTGGTCCCCCAAATGTGGTGTACCACAGGGTTCCCCTCTTTCCCCCGTCCTATTCAATATAATGATGGCATCATTAGGCAACATAATTGAATCCAGTGGATTTCACTCTTTCATGTACACTGATGAGGGTTACCATTTATATCTCTTTTGTAAAGGACATCAAAGAAATTAAAACAAAAATCAAATCAGGGCTAGATTTGATGGAAACCTGGGCCAGCAATTTCAAACTAAAACTTAATAGAGAATAAACTACATTCCTAATACTAACAAATCCTTATTATCAGTGGTGTGCTGGAGCCGGCTCGCACTGGCTCTGCAGAGCCGGTTAACTTCAGAGCAATTTTGCGAGCTGGTTGTTACCATATTTACTTGACTGTAAGCCAAGATTTGAGTGCTTTAAAAAAAGCCCTAAAATTGGGATCTCAGCTTATAGTCAAGTTTGTACAACATCTCTGGTCTTTCTCTTCTCCCCTATCTCCACCCCTGCCCCTTGCAGTGTCTGCGATTCTCCTTACCGGCTTGCAGGTGCTTCTGAACTTGAAGCTACCACTGTCACACAAATATGGTAAATGCAAGCTCTGCCAGCGCGGGACCTTGCACAACTGTGCATAATCAAGGCCTGCAGGATCAAAAACGCAGGCTCTTCACTGTCAGCCCCGCTTGCAGATACCTTCTGTGTCAGCGGTAGAATCTTTGGATATGGAACAACGCAATTTGTTTTGTTTTGCTGAGCTGCTAATCACAGTGGCAAGCTGTTTAAAGATTATTTTGTGAGCCTTTTCTGTTATATATGCCCAGATCGTTTTGTAATTTAAATATGCCCGTATCTTTTGTATATTTTATCATGCGATTTGTTTACTCTATTGAACAGTGTTTTTACAAGCACATTGGATACATTTTTTTAAGTATAATAATGGTTACTCTTTGCTGAGCTTGATAAGCGGCTATATTAATTTTATTAATATATAACAAAATTCTGCTGCACGACTAATATTTTGCCAGTGTCGTTATGCTCATATTAGCCCTCTCTTCAAGTCACTTCACTGGCTTCCTATCCGTTTCCGCATACAGTTCAAACTCCTCTTATTGACCTATAAGTGCATTCACTCTGCAGCTCCTCAGTACCTCTCCACTCTCATCTCTCCCTACATTCCTCCCCGGGAACTCCGTTCACTGGATAAATCTCTCTTATCTGTACCCTTCTCCTCCACTGCTCACTCCAGACTCTGTTCCTTTTATCTTGCTGCACCATATGCCTGGAATAGATTTCCTGAGCCGGTACGTCAAGCTCCATCTCTGTCCGTCTTCAAATCTAAGCTAAAAGCCCACCTTTTCGATGCTGCTTTTAACTCCTAACCTTTATTCACTTTGTTCAGAACCCATATTTTATCATCCTCACTTTGTTTCAATCTTTTTTATTGATGGCAGGAAAGACAAACACAACATTAGTCAATGACAGCTTCCCAATACCAGAATCGTAACAATTATAACAACGACCAAAGGATAACATCAACCATCAATCACAAAGTTTTTCCCCCCTTTAGTGTCCCTTCCCCTCTCCCTCCACAAACGAGTATCCCGCCCCTCCACCCCACCTTCCCCTCCTCAACACACTATTCCTCTTTTCCTATCAGGGACAGTTTCAAGAGCAGCATTGCGACCAGGTATCTCTAAAATGGAGACAGACATTCACATTCAAAGTCTACCTGTAACTTCTGCACACTGGTCTCATCCTCACTTTAATATTCCCTCATCTCTTGTTTGTTCTGTCTGTCCTAATTAGATTGTAAGCTCTGTCGAGCAGGGACTGTCTCTTCATGTTCAGGTGTACAGCGCTGCGTACGTCTAGTAGCGCTTTAGAAATAAGTAGTAGTAGTAGTATGCATCAAAGTTAATTAGTTGGTAGCGCAGTGGTGCTTTGGGTTTTTTTTTTCATACACAGCACCATTATCATCTGGTGCCTATTTGGTGTGTCTTGCTATCCAATTACGTGTTCAGTATTATTAGACATGTTTGTGGGGGGATTAGGAGTGAGGATTGCAATATGAGCATAGAAGGCAGGATATTCAGTCTTGCAGATTCTTAGGAGCATTCTTGTTGACGTTCTATGGCATTTTATAGCCAGTTTTTTAAAGCAGTATTTTAAGGTCATTAAAGTATTCTAATGCTTTTTTTTCATGGCAGTGTATTTTTGCACCTGATTTCACTTTCTTTTTTTTCTTACAATATTTTACATTTTTTAATGACCCTTTTGGATTTTATTTGATGTTATTTGGATTATTTATTTGGTAAGACATGCAGATTGTAAATTGGTGGCTACACACATCCTTTGTACCAATATAATATAAGTTACATACATATATACAGGTTTTTGGTTTTGCTAAGCCCCGCCAGCCAAATAAATAGACTTCCGCCACTTCTCGCTGCTTGTTTCCAGCTCTGTGCAGCAGGCTGGGATTTCTTGTGCATGCTCTGAGAATGTGCAAGAAGTCCCGGCATGCTGCTCAGAGCCAGAAACAAGCAGTGGCAGTCCATTTATTAGGTTGCGGGGCTCAGCATCCCTGGCAGCAAAGGAAAACCTAGTGCACCTGTACAAGGGTGGGGAGGGGGGGGAGGAATGCATTGCCCCCCAGTCCACCCCCGAGTTCCTCTCCCCCCCCCCCCCAAATTGCAATGCTACACCCAGAGAAAGAGAGGTAAAAATTTATCAGCACACCACTAATGGAGAGATTATGTGACCACTTGATGAGAGAGGACGTGCGCGAGCTCTCCTTCTGGGCCTCCTCAACCCGCCCGATCACGGTAATTTCCTGAAAATAGTTTGACTGTCCATATTACAACTCTTGTGTATGGATGAGTTTGTGATATGGAATACAACGGCAATGCCTGGGAAATCTAGTAAAAAAGATCAAGAGAAAGCTTGAGGAGTCATGGATTCCAAGATGGCGGCGAGCCCATCCCCGCCTCCACCGCTGTTCACAACCCTGCAATTGCAGCAGATTACCGAGGCGGTAAAAACAGTGCTGGAACCACAACTGCAGCAGCTCTCGGGACAGATTTCCAGCCTAGAGGAATTGCTGGAAGACACTATCCGGTGGACCGAAGAGCTAGAGCAGAGGGTGTCGGCAACGGAGAACATGGGAGTGGAAACTTCGGGGAAACTAGACAAGCTTCAGAAAGTGCTGCAGGAGCACGCGAAACACTTTGATGATTTAGAGAATAGATCCAGAAGGTCTAACCTGCGGATTGTAGGCATTCCAGAAACTTACCAGATCAAACATTGCCTACGCTGTTGGAACGTTGGATGAAGTCAGAATTTGCGCTCTCAGACAGTGTAGGCCCATGTGCCTTGAGCGGGCACACAGAATAGGCCAAAGACAGAGCCAAGCAAACCAACCATGGGTAGTCGTAAAAATCCACAACTTCATCCACAAAACGGCAATATTAAGGGGATCCAGGATAAAGTGGAACAATATTATGAGGGATCACCTATAAAGATATTTCAGGATTACTCGATTGCACTCCAAGAGCGGCGACGGCTATTCGGACCTGTTTGTAAAATGTTAGCAGATGCTCAGAAAAGATTCATTCTAATTTATCCTGTCCAATTAAAGATTATACACAATGGTGCTTGGCACAATTTTGGGACTCCAGGAGAAGCGCAGTCCTTCATCACTGAAAACGGCCTTATTGCAAGCAGTGCCACCTAAACGATTAAATTTCTGGACTTACAGGCCAGCAGAAACTTCTTGTTGTGAAGAAGTTACCTAGAAGGCAGAATAAATGACTAAGTAGTACTCCCACAAAGGCAAAACATAAGAGTAAAAACTAGCCAAGAGATAGAAGTATAGCGCTGCTACTGTTTTGAAGCGTTTGCAATAGCTATGGAAAAATAATGTGTATTTGTGTATTTATTTAGCAGAAAGAGTAATGCGTTAGCAAAGACATAGAGGAGTGTAAGTCTGTTGCTGACTTGAAGCGTTGGGAATAGATATAGAGCAATGATACGCATAGGTGGATGTATAAATGAACAATTTTTTTCTCTCTCTCACAGGCTAAGTAGCAGCAATATTGCTTACCAAAGTTGCTAGAGTAACTAAAGAGGTTTTTGTGTAACGACTGAGATCAGAGTTGATTCAGTAGCGCAGTGGTTGGGTGGGGTGGGGGAGGGGCCCATTTATCACTAAGATCTCTAACCTCTTGCTCAAGGAGTGGGAGATTGCTATGGGGTGGTATGGGGAAGGGAAGTAGTTGATGGTTGGGGTGGGAGACAAGGAGGGAGGGGGGAGGGTAGGGATATCAATTTGAGAAACTTGGCAATATTACAAAAATGGAGAAGCGTAACAAAGAGACGTTACCTGATCATATTATGTATGCAACCCCATATAACCTTCTTTTGTAGAACTAGGCAAATAGACCATGGAAGGGATCCTGGGTGGGGCTGGGTGCCCGGGATTTGGGTTCAGTTTATATTGTTAGTAGATGTGCCCCCCCCAAACTATGAGCAGATATGAAGGCTAAATCAACATGGTTCATAATATGGAATGTTGGAGGTGTAACAACCCCGGTGAAGCGGGCAAAAATATTAACAGCTCTACAGAGGCACAGAGTGGACATTGCCTGCTTACAAGAGACTCATCTCTCGGAGGAGGAGCATCAGAAATTGCGCCGTGCGTGGGTGGGAGAGGTGTTTTCAGCCTTCACAGAAGGGTGAAAAAGGGGGGTGGCGATATTGATTAGAAAAGGGATAGCATCATGGGCAGAATTGGTAGCGAAAGACCCACTGGGGAGGTATGTCCTGATTCATCTTTGGTTACAAAATAGAGACTACTTGGTCTTGGCTCTTTATGGCCCTAACACATACATGCCAGCATTTTACCAAACAATAATACAACTTTGCGCCCCCTATCATTCACTAAGTTGATGATTTTAGGAGACTTTAGTCTTGGACCGATCTCTGGATTGTTCGGTGCCTAGGACTGCGCCAGAGGGCGGAATCCGGGGTCGAGTCCTCCCCTCCTTTATGCGCACGCTGAACTTGATTGATGTTTGGAGGTCCCTGTACCCAGGAGAGAGGGATTTTACGCACTTACCTAGAGCGCACGGCACCCTCTCCCGCATAGAATTACATACTAGTGGATCGGACAGCGTTCCCCTGGGTACTGGCTACAGGTATAGGCCCTGAGGAAATTTCAGACCATGCCTTAGTGTGGGCGGACATAGAAGCCCCGCAGTATTATCAGGCTAAGACAGGGTGGTGGTTCCCAGCGTACCTTTATCATAATTAAGAATTTGCTCAATACCTTAATCTAAAATGGAGCGAGTTTGCGTGCTTTAATGAGCAGCACAGGGAGCACCCGACCCTCTTTTGGATGACAGCCAAGGCTGTTCTGTGAGGGGACATAATAGCTTATGTACAGGCCCGTAACAGGAAACAGGCTAAAGCAATATTACACTTAGAATTGAAACTAAAAAAAGCAAAGAAAACATATATAAAGACACCAAATGTTAACACGCAGGAACAGCTGTAGGCGGTGCAGATAGCTTTGAATTCTCTCTTACATGAACATGCCACTCGGTCCCTCTTTTATCAAAAATACAAACTCCAGAGGTTCGGTGACAGAGCAGGATCACTATTGACGCGCCTAGTTAAGTCTGGGGGGGCCTTTGCTGATGATCTATTGGTGATAACGAGAGATCACTCCCTGTATTATTGCGAGTAGTTGATTATTATGGTCATTTATCAGGCTTTACGTTAAATCTCCAAAAATCCTGGGCCCTGTCGGAACTGCAGGGAGACAGTTTTCGTTGGATAGGAGGCCTTGCTATAACATGGGCAGGAGAGGCTATAAAATATTTAGGGGTGAATATTCCAAATTATATGTCGCTTATACACCGTGAATGTTTCTAAAATGCTTACGGAAACTTGTGTGAGATTACAGATGTGGCAAGCATACCCGCTGTCCCTTTTGGGGCGGATAGCTTTGTACAATATGATGATTGCCCCCCGATGGTTGGTTGTATACCTTTCAAATTTTACCATTGTATCTTTCAAGTAAAGATGAAAAGAAACTAAATCATATGTTGCAAAGATTTCTCTGGCGGGGGAAGAGAGCGAGACTACCGCTGTCCACCCTGCAGATTCCGGTGGAATATGGAGGTTTAGGACTTTTGAATTTATGACATCTGACAATCGCAAGTGGTATGAGGCATATCAACGATTGGTTTCAGGCCACACATGACTTTACTCCTACCACGATAGAGACAAATCTGTTCAGAGATGTACATTTCAGTTACTTACTGCATGCGGCAGGAGGGAAAGTACCCCCAGTACTAAAGGCCACCCACATCCTCCTGACTGCTAGAGCAGTGTGGCGCTGGATATGTCTGCATCACCATTTTTCAGCTAAAGTAACACCATTTCTACCTATTTGTGGCAACCCAGACTTTCCTCCAGGACAACTACATGGGGCATTTCACAGATGGCGTCAAAGAGGCTTGGTTTACTTGGTATAGGCCTTAACAGAGGAAGGACGGATCAAAACGTTTGTGGAGCTACAAAAACAATCCTACTTAATGCCAACGGATGATTTCATTATCATCAATTAAAGCATTATATTGCCAGCCTACCATGGGAATCTTTAACTGAGGATGTGTAAGAGGAACTGGCTACTGCGTTCTCATTGAGCGCGCAACAGAAAGTACCATTGTCATTTCATCACAGACATATTAAAGACTTGACAACAGAGCTGGACTTTGATAGGCTGGCTAAGGCATGAACTGAGGACTTAGGCACTGTAATATCCTCAAACACGTATAAAGTGCATGTCATAGGATTGAAGAAGAGCACTATGGTGACAGCCTATTGGGAACTACAATATAAGTTTGCTTTGCGGGCATATGTTTCTCCACGACGGGCTTTCCATATGGGCCTATCGCCTGATGGAGCGTGCATGAAGTGTGGAGCAGAGGGTGCAACTTTGGGACACGTGTTTTGGAATTGACCAAATGTAACAACTTTTTGAAAACTCATAGTGAAACAGATTTCAAAAATATGGTCGGTAGGGTGGCACTATGACCAACTGTTGTTATTTGGACACCCCAGACTTGGACCGCCCATACCACAAGGATACAGAGACTTTGTTGAGAGGGCCATAATTATTGCTAAGAAAACAATACTTTCAGGATGGTTGACAACAAATACCTCATCAGTTCAGTATTGGCGAGGACAAATGCTGCTTTTGATGCGACTTGAGAGACTAGAGGTGAATAACTCTTCCCCTGCCAGAGCTCTAAGATTTCAACATAGATGAGCCCCCTTTTAGGAGACCCTTACTCCTACAGCTATGGGACATATATTGAACTTCTGATTTTTGCCTAGTTCTAAGACATGGAAAGGTAACGCTGGACTGCCTTATTTTGTGCTTGGATTGTGGGAGAAGAGGGGGGGTAGGGGGGAGGAGGGTTGGTCATGTTATGTTGTGCATTTTGCTATAAAAGATTGTTGGTTGATAACAGTTTATCTTAATACTACTACTACTACTACTTATCATTTCTATAGCTCTACTGCACGTACGCAGCGCTGTACACTTGAACATGAAGAGACAGTCCCTGCTCGACAGAGCTTACAATCTGATTAGGACAGACAAACAGGACAAACAAGAGATAAGGGAATATTAAAGTGAGGATGATAACATAAGGATTCTGAATAAGTGAACAAGGGTTAGGAGTTAAAAGCAGCATCAAAAAGGTGGGCTTTTAGCTTAGATTTGAAGACGGTCAGAGATGGAGCTTGACGTACCGGCTCAGGAAGTCTATTCCAGGCATATGGTGCAGCAAGATAAAAGGAATGGAGTCTGGAGTTAGCAATGGAGGAGAAGGGTGCAGATAAGAGAGATTTACCCAGTGAACGGAGTTCCCGGGGAGGAATGTAGGGAGAGATGAGAGTGTTGAGGTACTGAGGAGCTGCAGAGTGAATGCACTTATAGGTCAATAAGAGCAGTCTGAACTGTATGCGGAAACAGATAGGCAGCCAGTGAAGTGACTTGAGGAGAGGGCTAATATGAGCATAACGACCCTGGTGGAATATTAGTCGTGCAGCAGAATTTTGAACAGATTGAAGAGGAGAGAGATGGCTAAGTGGGAGACCTGTGAGAAGCAAGTTGCAATAGTCTAAGCGAGATGTGATAAGAGCGTGGATGAGGGTTCTTGTAGTGTGCTCAGAAAGGAAAGGGCGAATTTTGCTGATATTATAGAGAAAGAAACGACAGGTTTTAGCAGTCTGTTGATTATGTGCAGAGAAGGAGAGGGAGGAGTCGAAGATGACCCCAAGGTTACGAGCTGATGAGACAGGAAGGATGAGAGTGTTACCCACAGAAATAGAGAATGGGGGAAGAGGAGAGGTTGGTTTAGGGGGAAAGATAAGAAGTTCAGTCTTGGTCATGTTTAGTTTCAGATGGCGCTTAGACATCCAGGCAGCAATGTCATAATGATTGAAACATCAGCACACCACTGCTTATCATCCAGTACAAACCAAAAACTTAATTATTGATAACATAACTTATCCATTAAGAGTCCACTATGAAAATCCTAGGAGTGACAATTGACCAACAATTATCGCTTGAACCACAGGTATCCATAGTAGTATCCAATGTCTTTAAATTGCTATGGAAATTAAAAAGACTGAGCCCATATTTTCCAAGTTCATTTTCAGATCTCTGACCCAGTCACTAGTTCTAAGTTTGACTACTGCAATTCCATCTATGCAGGACTAAAAACCACACTAATCAGAAAACTATAAACTGTCCAGAACACGGTGGCTCAAGCTCCCCGCTACTCTAAAGTGACTCCACTATTACTAAAATTACATTGGCTTCCAATAAATGCATACATCACTTTCAAATTATTTGTATTCACCTATCAAATAACGTATGGCATATCTCCATCTTATATGCAGAGCTTTATTGAGTTGCCAATGCGCAACACATTGAAATGTTCCAGAGACTTTTTTGTTCTCCACTTCCCAAGTTGCAATAAAATTCAATACAAAACAATTCATAATACTGGATTCTCCTATCAATGTACTAAGCGATGGAACTCCCTAAGTGATTGTCATACAACTGACTATTTCACATTTCGCAAATTGCTAGAAACTTACTTATTAAGATCATCTGTCATTGATGAAAGAAACTAACTCTCTGTTCAGTCTTTAAAATGTGCTATTTCTGTTGATTTTTGCAATCTGTTGTTGTTATTGTATTCACGTGTTTCTATCTTTATGAGTAATGTAACTTGGATTTGTTATCAAATGTACTATTTTTAATGTGAGCTATATTGAACCCGAACTTGTTTGGGATAATTGTGGGATACAAATGTCATAAATAAATAAATAGCTAGCAGAAGTGTTTGTGTATGCATACCTGTCAGTACTGAGCGGTATGTGTTATATAATGGCAGCAATTGGAATGGGGAAGTGGTCAACCACTACAATCATACTAATATGTGGGCTTTATCCAGCACCATGAAGAAGCACAATCGGGTCCTATTACTGTTGGGGAGCTGTGGGACAAAATTCACCAGTGGATGGCAGGAGGATTAATAAAACTAGTACATAAGAACTAAGCATTTCAATACTGGGACTGACAAAAGGCCCATCAAGACCAGTATCCTGTTTCTAACAGTGACGAATCCAGGTAACAAAGACCTAGCAAAAGCCCACAAGAGTAAAACAGACATTATGCGCTTATCCCAGGAATAAATAATGGATTGTTCCAAGTCCATGTTTAATAGAGGATGACCGAAACTGAATCAGCAGCTGAAATTTGCCATTCAGTTTCAGCTGAAACCGAAAATGGCATACCTCCCCCCCCCCCCCCCCCCCCGACTACAACCCCTCCACCCTCAAACCCACCCAAAAACGTCCCTTTAAATGCCCCAGTGGTCTAGTTTCCTTTTGTGGACCATTAGAGGATTGTTCCTGCTCATGCCAGTTCCAGCCACAAAATGGCTACTAGGACCTCCCAAAGTAGTCTCACAAGGCCTCCATTGGAAGTCCTGGCAGCCATTTTGGCTGAGGAACCAGCCGGGGCAAGAGCAACTAGGGATCATTCATGCCCAGAAGAGGCCACTAGACCATCAAGGCATTTAAAAGTATGCCCAGGGAGGGCCTTCGGTTGATGGTAGGGCAGAGAGTTTGTGGACAAGGGCAGGGGGGGTGGCCAGCCTGGGAGGACTCACTCTGGCAGGTAGAGGTGGGGGGGCAGGCAGTGGTCACAGGGAAGATTAGGTGGGCAAAACCAAAGCATGAATGAACCCTGATTTCGGGCTAGTTTTTGTGCTGAAACCAAAATTGTTGGCCTCTACACCTTAATAATGGTTTATGAGCTTTTTTTTTTTTAGGAACTTGTCTAATCCTTTTTTAAACCTTGCTAAGCTAACTGCTTTTACCACATTCTCTGACAACAAATTCCAGAGTTTAATTATACATTGAGTGAAGAAAATTTTTCAAGTTTACTACTTAGTAGCTTCGTTGTATGCCCCCTAGGTCTTGAAATTTTTTGGAAAGAGTAAACAAGCAATTTCACGTCTACCCATTCCACTCCACTCGGTATTTTATAGACCTCTATCATATCTCCCATCAGCCTTCTCTTCTCCAAGCTGAAGAGCCCTAACCTCTTTAGTCTTTCCTCATAAGGAGTTCATCCCATCCCCTTTATCATTTTTGTCACCTTTCTCTGTACCTTTTCTAATTTTTGCTGTATCTTTTTTGAGATGTGGTGACCAGAATTGCACACAGTATTTGAGGTGCAGTCGCGCTGTGGAGCAATACAAAAGTTATTATGATGTTCTCAGTCTTGCTCTCTATCCTTTCCTAATCATTCCTAATATTCTGTTTGTTTTCTTAGCTGTTGTACCTTCGCAGAGGGTTTCAACATCTCATCAACAATGACACCTAAATCTTTTTTTTTCGGGTGCTGACTCCTAATGTGGAACCTTGTATCGTGTAGCTATAGTTTGGGCTGCTCTTCCCTAGATGCGTCACTTTGCACTGCTCACATTAATTGTCATCTGCCATTTGGATGCCTAGACTTCCAGTCTTATAAGGTGTTCTTGCAATTTTTCACAATCCTCTTGTGATTTAACAACTTTGAATAACGTTGTGGCATCAGCAAATTTGATCTTGTTCATTATTCCAGTTTCCAGATTATTTATAAATATACTGAGAGCACAGACCTCTGGGGAACCTCACTATTTACCCGTCTCCATTAAGAATATTGATTACTTAATGGTACTCTCTGGTTTGGTTTGGTTTGATTTTGTTGTGTTTTTGTTTTTTGTTAAATCTTGTAGCCAGTTCTTAATCCACAATAGGACACTGCCTCCTGTCCTGGATTGACTATTGTTGGAAACAGGATACTGGGCTTAATGGACCTTTGATCTGTCCCAGTATGGCAATGCTTATGTTCTTCTCCTGTTACTATTTCCCTCAGGAGTTGTTCATCAAGTACTTAGCCAAATGCCTCCTGAAAATCCGGATACCCAATGTCAGCCGACTCACCTTTATCTATGTCTTTATTCACCCCTTCAAAGAGATATAGCAGATTGGTAAGGCAAGATTTCCCTTAGATAAATCCATTATGGCTGCAGATTGCGGATGGAAGGGGTGCCTGCTGCTTTATAGCTGAACTGCACATGACATGAAATTAAATGCATATTTTTCAAGCATTTGTCCATGGTCTACCTAATTGGTACTCTGGAGAGTTGTCATATATCCTTTTTCTCTTTCCACAGTATGATCCTGGCGTTAATAAATGACTGAGAACTTGCAAGGATGTGAGTCAGCGGTACAGAAGATGCTCGGCAAGAGAGACCTTAAATCATAGCTAGAACAGTGGCATTATGCAGTATATATTTTTTTCCTTTTTGAATAAAAATGATTTTTGGCTGTATTTTTAACATATAAAATATTTAAAAAGATATGAAAGTGTCTCTTGCCTTCCTTCAGTCTTTTTTTATCATAGGATATAGTCAAAAAAAGAACTTATTCCTTCTATAAAAAGTTTCTTTAGGAGCCCTTTTACTAAGCTGCGTAACAGTCTACGCGCGTCAAAATGGATTTACCGCCTGGCTACCATGTGGGTCTTGAGGTAATTTCATTTTTGACGCACGTCCGAAAAAAATAATTTTTATTTTCGGATGCACGTCAAGTGGCATTTGACGCACGTAGGTCATTACCGCCCGGTTACTGCTTGAGTCTTTACCGCTAGGTCAGTGACTGGGTGGTAAGGTTGCAAACCCAAAATGGCCACACGTCCATTTTTGGCAAAATTTTTAGAAGGCTTTTCATACAGGCACGCTGAAAAATGGATCGATGCGCCCAAAACCTGCACCTACACTACCGCAAGCCATTTTTAGCGCACCTTAGTAAAAGGACCCCGTAATGAGCAGGAGCTGTTTAATGACCGGATTTAGGGATTGATTTATTATCCATCTCCAGGGTTCCAGAGTAAGCCCTGGTCATGATGGGATGATATTAAAAGAAACCCAGCTAGGTGCAGATGAAGGCTTTTTATCATACTGTAGTTCAATAGAGGCTGGTTGCAAATGTGGTGCCGACTAGAAGAGGAGGAAACAGCTGGGACAAAAAATGTTAAATTATCTGTTTTCAACTTTTTAGAAATAATACTGTGCACTGCCCTGATAAGGTGTGCACTCTGGGCTTCCAATACTGTGGAAGCAGTGTTCCACAGCCCTTGGTGGGAGAAAGTTATAAATATCCTGGAATGTGATCTGGTGACTGGATCTAGGGTCTATGAATGCAGTTTGTCAGCCCCCAGCTGAGGGCTATCATAGCAGAAACTGGACTGGACTGAATTAATTGGGAAGGATATACAGAAGGAATGAAGGCTCATGGCTTAAGATCCTAGCAGCACAAAGGAAACCAAGAAAACTGTAGGTCGAAAACATATATACTCTAAAAGTAAGCATTTTACTACTACTAGTATTTATTTTACATGCAAGCAATGTCTCCAAGATTTTTTTTTAGTTTTAGCTGTGACTCAAAATATACTGGGCTTTTGCTATAAAGTTTGTTCAGGAGTTGGAGGTCAGGTTATCTATGCAGGATAAATGTCGCAGGAATCAGAAGAGCCAACTGGTCTAGATTGATTTCTACATTGCCTCTAGTAAAATAGCCCAAGAGTACTCTAGAGAGATGGAAAATCCAATTTCATTCCTTCAAGAGCAGGCAAGGAGTGGCCAACTAGATAGAGTAGTGTTTACACCACTACAACACGATCCTGGAAGAAATTACCAATGCGGCAGCTATATTAGGCTAATGACCTGAGCAATAACCTATCCTTCACTAGCAAAGACCAAAAATAAATTAATCCTGAACCATAAAGGAAAATCCCCTTCTTTCACCCTTGCAGTTCGTAGCTTCAGTGTCCAGAATAGGGGTAATGAAATGGCTCCTCTTCAGGGCTCGAGCAGGATTCCCCGCGAGCCCTCTGACAGTATCTGGTATGGTCCCATGTTCCCTTGCTCTGGAAAGCAGCCAGATACTCAGTCTATGGGAAGCTGTAAATCATCTTCTGAATCCTTCCTTGGGCTGAACTCAGCACAGAGAGATACAGTCCACAGGTTTTCTGGCAATTCAGTCTCTCTCCTCTGAGGGATGCACACACCCTCAGATCTTACACTCTTCTGCTTTCCTAGCCCAACTCCTCTCTCTTAGCCCTGTGTTGGCACTGTCCTCCAGTCCCTGGATGACAGTCGGGGACCAATCAGGAACTGTATACCTCTGTCCAGCAGGTTACTTATGGTCATCACAGTGAGGGGCCTTGGGCTTACAGAAAGACCACCTTATCAGTAGTAGTCTCACCACAAGCACTACTTCATTCATGTCTTGCAGGGCGTAACGCTTCTCCACATTCTCACACAAAATACTGAAGACCCTGTGTGCCTGTAAAGCTCTCTCCTTTGCAGCTTCCCAGGAGATAAAGCAGAGAGCAAATTCAAGTAAACATCATGGCTCTAATGAAGACAGCAAGCATAGCCAGGAAGAAATGCAGAATCCATGCTGTTTCAGAAAAGATGGTTAATGGCCTAACAAAGGTAAGATATAGGGAAATACCCCCACAGTGTATGTAAATCTATAGTATAAAAACACAAAACCACAAAAGGTTAGTGGAATCGTAAAAATATAAACAAAACTACTACTAATGTGGTCTTGTATAAGGCTCAGGAACATATTCTCTGAGGACAAGCGGGACAATCGATTACCTAGAATGGGTGACATCACTAATGGAGCCTTGGGATGGATGCTGCCCAGCGTTCGGAACTTTCCTGAAGCCTTGAACAGGCCAGACTACACATGCGCATGTGCCTTCCTGCCCACCCGACTCACACACGGCCTTCAGTTCTTTTCTTTCTGCAGAGGTGTTCAGACACATTTTCCCTTTTCTGCTTTAGTTACATTTCCCTTTAATTCATTAGTGTATTGCAGCTCTTTTAAGTTTTCTTTTCTTTTCATAGCTCGCAGTATGCTTAGGCTTGAGCTCCTAGTTGCGACTTAAGAAAAAAAGAACAAAAATGTGTTTTTATTTTGTTCATGATTGATTCATTTGATTTCATTTTGACTGTTTTTCTGATGTCACAGAAATTTTCCAGCATTTCAAAACATGTTCGAGGTTCAGTAGGACCATGTCTGTGACTGACACACAAAACTGGTGCCTACCTTGCCTTGGTCCTGACCATTTACCCTCTCAGTGTAAGCTCTGTTCTCAAATGCAAAAAACCACAGAAGAGTATAGAGACCCAGCACAAAGATTTTTCAGTGCGCTGGTTCCATCTGCATCAGAGGCATTGTTCCAGGAGCTGCATCTTGGGCTAGAGATGCACTGACATCAAAGAGGTCTCTACTGGCCTCAACATCGGGCATCAGTAGTTCCCACTCATTGGGCCTGACACGGAGGACTCGTGAGGATTCCACTTCGTCCTCTGGCACCAAGGGATACTGATGTCCAGTATCGAGCGAAGGCGAAGAAGCAAGGACATAACTACTTTTCAAAGCGTGGTGCCAGGAGATCTGGGAGATTGGCAACACCAGAACCCAAGAAGCAGTGCTATGATGACTGCTATCCCTCTGTGGAAGCAGTACCGATGTGCCACTCTCCGTGAAGCCAGGATCTCGCCTCCGATTCAACTCTGCCTTTGTTGCAGGTTGCCACTGTACTGACACTGGTTCTGGCCCTGCCTTTACTGATGCCTCCATTGAAGAACAACTTTGGGTAATGTTACAGAAAGAGCTGGGGCACATCTTGGTCTGGTGTGATGCCAAGACATCGATACCACTCCAACCCATCCTGGAGACCCATGCCCTTTCTGTCAGGCGTTCGTTGATGCTGGGCATCAGAGCCAGCTCCAATTGATGCTGTGTTTTCTCTAGCCCACCAGAGGAAGCAACCTCAAAGTCCAGGGGAAGACCCGACCTGGTGCTATGGCCCAGAGCCTGGACACAGATTCAGTGGCCCAAGGCAAACAGAGACTCAGCCATCCCATGAAGGATACTTTGCTGAATCAGACCACTCCTGGGGATTTGATATAGAGCCAGAGGACCTCACTTAGAAGGAATCCCTTTGCCTATCTTCAGAGATCCTGTCCACCACAGAAAATGAGGAAGATTCCCCCAGAGGAACTTCAATTATTATATTTTATTTTAGGGAAATAGCAGAAGCCATTCCATTTAAGTTGGAGGTTGAGGATGAGCCCTGGGCCGACATGTTGGATTACTTTGTTTATGACTGCCCTCCTAAGGAAGCTGTGCCAGTGCACACCATCCTTAAGACTGTGCAGATTAAGAATTGGGAGGCCTCACTCGCTGTACAAGTGGTTCCAAAGAAGGCAGGCTCTATGTATAGAGCCCAGCAGGCTCTTGGACAGTGGGGTTCTGTGGTTCACTGCCACCCGGGGCGGATTGCTGCTGCACGCACCCCCCCCCCCCAGCTGCAAGTCAACAGAGCACCCCCCCCCCCCGGGCGTGACACGGCACCCCCCCCGACCCAGTCCCCACCTGTCTACCAGCTCTGTTCACCCAGCGCCTTGCGCGACTGCGCTGCTGTAAAAGAAGAAAATCAGCTCGTCGGCCCTTCCCTCACTGTGTCCTGCCCTCTGATGTAACGTCCTATTTCCTCGAGGGTGGGACAGAGTGAGGGAAGGGCTGACGAGGCGATTTTCTTCTCTTACAGCAGCGCAGATGCGAGGTGCCGCACCACACAGCTGCCGGTTGGATGGAGCTGGTAGGGACTCGCCAGCAGAGCACCCCCCTCCACCCACCCGTTGGCACCCGGGGCGGACCGCCCTGCCCTTGCTACGCCACTGCTCCTGAATTCAAGAAGCCGCAGCTGCCGCACCATTTCTTGGCGGTCAAGTCCACTCTCAAGAGCCAGAAGCTCCATACCTTGGCCCAGGCAAGGATGCTCGCATTTTGGAATCTTTTGGGAGGATGCTCATTTCCTGCATCCAGTCTAACCAGCTCTACAAGAGCATTTACTTGAAGAACTTGGTGCTCAGTTTGCTGAATTTGTGGGCACTTTCCCACTGAAACAAGCTTCAGAACTTCCCCAATTGGCAAGTTGCGAGAAGGATTGTTGGAAGCACATAGCTCAGGCTTCATTTGTTATTTTTGACATGGTCTCCAGACTTTCCGCCATGTGTATTGGCATGCACAGACTCTCATGGCTGAGTGTTTCGGATCTCGAACCAGTTGTTCAGGAAAAGTTGGCAGGCATACCTTGTTGAGGTGACAATCTTTTGGGGGACAAAGTGGAGAAGGGAGACCTCAGAACAAAGAGAACGGATACCATCAAGTCCCTGTCTCAGCCCACTCCTCCTGAGTCCTCCACAGTTCGAAGGTTTTCCTGTGGAAGTCGAAAGAGTGCCTACTGCTGTCAAAGGTGTAAGTCCACTCCCTTGTCCTGTCCTCAGCAGGGGATGAGCTTTTGACTGTTTCCAACAGAGCATAGCTGAAATAAAATTATCCATCCTGGATGACCTGCAGGTCAGTGGAAGGCTGAATGCTTTCAAAGAAAGGTGGCCCATTGTTTCCTCAGACCAATGGGGACTCAAATAGTCCAGGAGAGGTACACCCTCAATTGGTGTAAACTCCCTTCAAAGTTCAGCTCGCAGCATCAGGAAGTTTAAAGGGATATATTTAAGTTTCTTCAACTCATCACCATTAAAGATGGCATGAGCCCCTACACCTTTCTCTTGCCTGTAGCAGATGTTCTCCATGGACATCATGATACAAGTCTTCACGACATGGGCGACATCACTGACAGAGGCCAGTGTGATGAACTTGTTCAAAAGTTCTAAAAAAGCTAGGCTGGATCAATGTTCCCAGTCCAGAATCGGTCAGTGACATCAACCATGTTGTGGGAACTTAGTATCATACTTATCCTCAGAGTAAACCAGATGTTCCTCTGGCTTTTACCTGAAAAACATTTTTAGTGGGTGTATAACCTATCCTGTACCAAGTATTAAAGTTGTTTCACAGCTTAGTGCTAGATTGAATATCTATAACCATGCAATAAACACTATTTTGTAGGTGTGTAGGGATGCACATAGCAAAGATTCTTTTTTTTTGGGGGGGGGGGGGGGACGCAATTACACAATCTTCATAGAGTGGACACTATGTTCATATGCAAGCGCTATTGAAAAATGGTGCATATTTTACAGGAAAATAAATTTCTTCTTGTTTTAGGTAAAACCTGGAATGACTTTACCCATGTTATTTCAAACAGATGCCTATCCTTACTATTTTCTTCTATTTCCACCCAATTTTCATAAAGGAGTCATCAATTTTCCATGGTTATTGCTCTTTTTTCAGTCTGCTATACCTATTGTGAGAGATAATGAACAGAATTACACACAACACTTAAGGTGTGTATACAGAAAGGCAAAAAATATTATTTTTAATTTTTTTATAGCTGCTGTATACAGAGCTGAGGATTTTAATGAGTGGTTCCAAATATTTCAATATCCTTTCACTGAATTCCAACTGGTATGATCCCAATTAATTGAGTACATATAACTAGAATTATTTCCCCCCCCCCCCCCCCCCCCCCCCCCGAGTGCATCACTCTGTACTTGTTCACATTAAATGGTATTTGGCAATTTGATAGTCATGGGCCCAGTTTCACAAGGGCCTTTTGCAAAATTGCATGTAGTTTAACTACTTTGATTAACTCATCTTTAGACAAGGTCCCCACACTCTTTACCAGATCATAAACACAGAACTTCAACAATATTGGTCATAGTACAGAGCCCTTGGGAATATTCCTATTTACTTCCCACACCATTCAGAGAAAATTAACCACTGGGGAAGGGGCTAGTTATTAAGGTATGTTATGGTTAAATTTTCCATGTAAATGCGTGATTAAAGTTAGTTCAGTCAAATATATCTTCTATGATGCATGTCAGCTGAATAATTTTCTTGATTCTAAGTTAGCGGCTAGTTCTAGTCAGCAATTCCAGGCTTTGTCTACATCTACTCCGTAAAAAGGAATATAAGGCATGTTATGTTCTCTTCTTTTTCTCTTGATCTTGTATTCATGAAAAAATTATTTTCCTGGAATTGTACCTTGTTTTTTCTCCCAAATTGTGGACTTGAAATGGATGAGATTAAGTAGTTTTCTTAAATATTGATTTTCCTATGAAAATATGTATATTTTTCTCCATTTTTTCACTTACAAGTGTTCTTGTAATAATTTGTTAAAACTTGTAAATAAAATAATAAAAAAAAATAACATATGTTGTTTGTCCCTTAACATGCATTAAATGGTGATAATACGTATTATATTTAACATGCATTACATTAATATATTACCACAGGATACACATTACTAAGATGCAAATTCATTGAACATATAACTAAACAGGGAAATGTGGGGTATAAATACAGAAAATAAAAGATAAAATGCAAAATATTAAATGATGTAAATCAAATAACACAGCTTGCAGCAAACACTCAATGCTCCCTGCCCATACTTTTTAACAGAGATGGTGCTACCACTAGAGGGTCAAGTTGTTGAATAAGGGCCTTTTGCTCTTACCCAGCAGTTTGACTCCATAGCTGTAATATGAGACTACCACAAGAGGTCAACCCTGCCCCAGATCCCCTAGCCCAGTGTTTTCTCAACCCTCTTAGAGGCACACCTAACCAACTAGGTTTTCAGGATTACCACATTGAATATGCATGAGAAATCTGCATTAGGCTTGCCTTTCTGAGTAGGCTGCGAAAACTGTAATGCTGTTTATTGTGTATACTGTTTTAGATTCTTTACATTTATAATTTTTCAATTAGTTTTTCTTTTCATTAAGATTTTTATTCGTTAATTTTTTTAGGGCTGCATTTTGATTAAAATTTGCAAGCGGGATTAATTGTGCGATTAAAAGTATGCCCCCCCCCCCCCCCATTGCAGCTTCTTGTGACTGTGAGCAATGGAGGGTTAAATGCCTTGTACAGTCACATGAAGCTGCAGTGGGGAAAAAAACAAACATACCTTTAATTGCACACTTAAAAATGTAATAAAAATACAACCCTAAATTTGCACAGAATAGGTGTCCAGCATAGGCAAAGCTCATGCACATTGTGTTAATTCAGAAACCCCAATTGGGTAGGTATGCCTCTAGGAGAAAGTTGAGAAGCACCAGAAATGTGACCAGGTAGGGAGGGGTGTCTATGTGTGTGTGTTAGTGACTCTTACAGTAAACTAAGGTACAATAAAAGCCTGACTTTTAGCACACATTAACTACCCCTCAAATGTTTTACTCTTTGTCTTCTAGTACATTACATTTTAAATGTTGTTCAGGAGAGGCCAAGGAAGAAGTGTATTAAATGTCTTCTCCAAATCAACATTCTGCATGCACGGGTTTGCCCTTAGCCATCAGTTTATTTACACTTTCAGATAATTTATTAGACAGGATTTCTTTGCTAAGATCATGCTGGTTCTTCCACTAAATCATGTTTACCTATATGCTAAGAAATGCTCTGCTTAATCACTTCCACCATTTTAACGGAACCAAAGACTGGGCTTACTGTTGTTTCCAGAACACCCTGAAGCAATTTTGAAAAGGAAAAACAACCCCCCCCCCCCCACCCCAAACAAACAAAAACTGTCAGCCTCCAGTCCTCACATACAGCATATTAATAATTATATATCACCACCTACAAGTTTGTGACTTCATATTTGATTTCCTTCACTACATTGGAGTGAACGGTGGCAGGTCTTGGGGCTTTGCTACTATTTAGTTTGGCAATTTCTCTCATACCTCTGCCAGATTTGTATAGGTGTGTGTTTCACCCACAAATAATATTTTTAGTGTGGGTATTTGTGGTGAAGATCAAACCACATTATTCATTTAGTTTTCCTGTGATAGCCTTCTCCACTCAGAACAATTTCTCAGCCTCCAGTTATGCAATGGTCTTATTCCACCACAGGCTTCTTAATATATACTATTAAAAAAATACTAGATATAATCAGAAACCAGGAAACTATGACAGAAAGATAAGAAACAGTGCTAATTGTGTTGTGTGCTACTAGCCCGATTTAAAAACAAGTGTTTCGAAGCTCATCTGGATACAACGCAAGTATTAGGAAAAGAACTAGTAGTAAATATGAGACTGAAATTATAACCAATCTAATATAGTGTAAGAGCAAGGTTCATCATTCCTGCTACAGTACAAAACAAACCCACTAGGGAGACTGACCTCCTCTAACATTCCCCCTTTGCTGGGCAAGCAGAGTGCTACAGAACTTACATTTATTTATACTATATAAGTACATAAGTATTGCCATACTGGGACAGACCAAAGGTTCATCAAGCCCAGCAGCCTGTTTCCAACATTGGCCAATCCTGGTCACAAGCACCTGGCAAGATCCCAAAATAGTACAATACATTTTATGCTGCTTATTGTAGAAATAAGCAGTAGATTTTCCATTTTAATAATGGTCTATGGACTTTTAGCCATAAGTTATGATTGTTCACTACTACTATTTAACATTGCTATAGCGCTACAAGGCATACGCTCACCCAGTGGCGTAGCCAGAAGGCAATTTTTGGGTGGGCCAACAGGTTGGATGGGTGGGCACTACAACTTTTTTGAAAGAGAAAAAACAGAAAACTGATGCACCCATGCTCTGTCCCTACCATGCTCCCCATAACTTCAATGAGGGTAGCAGTGCAGGCTTCAGTGGCTGCGGGCCAATTGAGAGCTAAGGGCAGTACAATAGACTGCAAGTCAGCCCCATTGAGCCATGGTCCTCCAACCTTAGGCGTACCTAGGGTAGTTGACACCCGGGGCCGGTCATTTTTTAACACCCCCCCCCCCCCCCCCAAATCCAGTACTAGGCATGCCGAGAATACAAAACACTCAGGACCTATAGAGCAATTCTACCATACCATAAGCAGTCATTTCTACGAGTCACACAAGGAAAAGGAAAGCATCTTAAATACTACAGTGAGCACTAGAACATCAATTCACCTATTGTAAACGAAACCAGACAGAATAGTACAGATCGTAGATCCTGCACAGTCAATGCCAACTGAAAGCCATGTCTTTTTCACAAACACAGATACACCCTAATCCACTATAGGATAAGTAATCATAAACTTTCTATTTAGACAAAAATTAAACTGAACCCCCAATGTCAGACTCTGCATACAATGCAACAACACAGAAACAGAAACTGTCCCCTAGTACTGTGCAAAATATAAAGACAGCAGATGTAAATTTGAAAAAAACTAACAAGTACCAATCACCACTTTACAAATTAACAAATAGAAATAAAACAAATATAGAAAGTAAAATAATACCATTTTATTGGACTAATACATTTAGCTTTCAGAGGCCAAAACCTCCGTCCTCGGGTCAGTACAGTATAGTGCTGTTACAGTATCCTATCCTGACCTGAGAAAGGGGGTTTTGTTCTCCGAAAGTTAGTCAAAATGTATTAAAATTAGTCCAATAAAAAGATTACCTTATTTACATGTTCTATTATAAACATTTAACACATCTACAATACTTTATCCTAAAGCAAAAAAAATAAAAAATATATATTTTATTTACAGTTTGTTGTCTCTGGTTTCAGCTTTCCTCATCTTCTTTTCACCGTCTTCCTTCCATCCAGCATCTGTCTTCACTCTCTCTCTCTCTCTGCCATCCAGTGTCTGCCCTCTCTGCCGTCCCTTCCATCCACTGCCTGCCCTTTCTCTCTGCCCCTTCAATCCACCATTTGCCCTCCCTCTCCCATCCATCCAGGGTCTGCCCTCCCTCTCGCTCCCCCTTCCATCTAGGATCTGTCCCCTCTCTCTCTCTGCCCCTTTTTTCAGCCCCCAGTTCCAGCCCCCTTCTCCCCTCTGAACACCCCCACCCCAGTCCCCTTCTCCTGTCTGAGACCCCCACCACAGTCCCCTTCTCCCCTCCCCTGTCTGAGACCCCCACCCCAGTCCCCTTCTCTCCTCTGAACACCCCCATCCCAGTCCCCTTCTCCCCTCCCCTTCCCTTCTCCCCTCTGAGATCCCCACCCCAGTCCCCTTCTCCCCTCCCCTTTTCCCCTCTGAACACCCCCACCCGTCCCCTTCTCCCCTCTGAGATCCCCACCCCAGTCCCCTTCTCCCCTCCCCTCCCCTGTCTGAGATCCCCACCCCAGTCCCCTTCTCCCCTCTGAACACCCCCACCCCAGTCCCCTTCTCCCCACCCCAGTCCCCTTCTCCCCTCCCCTTTTCCCCTCTGAACACCCCCACCCCAGTCCCCTTCTCTCCTCCCCTTCTCCCCTCTGAGATCCCCACCCCAGACCTCTTCTCCCCTCTGAGATCCCCACCCCAGTCCCCTTCTCCCCTCTGAACACCCCCACCCGAGTCCCTTTCGCCCCTCTCCTTCCCCACCTCAGTCCCGTTAAAACCGGCGAAGCAGCGTCGCAGGCAGCGCCTCGTGCCCTGCTTGTAAAAAAAATATCAAATCTCCTTCCTTCTCCTCGTCTTGACGTCTTGACGTCGACTCGGGCCTTCCAATCAAATTGATTGGAAGGCCCGAGTCGACGTCAAGACGAGGAGGAGGAGAAGGAAGGAGATTTGATTTTTTTTTTTTACAAGCAGGGCACGAGGCGCTGCCTGTGACGCTGCTTCGCCAGTTTTTTAAATTTGCGGCGCCGCGGGAACGGCCACGGGAGGCGGCGGGAGCGGAGCACCCCCCACCCACTGGCACCCGGGGCGGACCGCCCCCACCGCCCCCCCCTTGGTACGCCACGGCCTCCAACACACATATGGTATTGAAGCCAAACACATTCTGCATCCAGAGGACCTCCTGGCCCTCCACCAACAATGGATACAGAGCACAGCAAGGACATTTCCCCATAAAACTCATCATACAAAGAAATTTTGGTTTCTAGTGTAATCTCAATAACAGACATATTATAAATTAATTTTTTAAAAATCTATAAAACAAAAGTCACTGAGAACCCACAGCAAATCTACAATAAGTACATAAGTAGTGCCATACTGGGAAAGACCAAAGGTCCATCTAGCCCAGCATCCTGTCACCGACAATGCCAACACTAACTTCCAAAAACAAGGATCCTACCTATGAAAAGGAAGTGCATTAAATATTATAGTGGGGCCCTAAAATACAAATACATTTATCAGGAAAGCTGAACAAGCCAAATTACTACAGAATGCTACATAGAAACGTCATGCTAACAGAATACTTCACTCACACACAGAGAACACAAATGTCAAATACAGAATAAGTGACCACAAACTTTAGAAATATAAATTAAACAGAAACCCCAATAAACCAGACCTTACATGTAGTACAACACCAGAGAAACATGAAAGAAACACATTTCCTCCTGGGCAAAATATAAAGACAGCACATGCCAGGGATGGTGTTAGGGGTTGCAACTAGGGCAATTGTGCCTGGTTCCCTGGCCAGAGAAAGCCTGCCTGCTGGAAGCTGAAGACGCAGCCTGGTAATGGACTTTGGGGTCCTTTCCTAGATTTCTGTCCTGGACCCCAGCCATGTTTAAAATCAACTCTGGCAAGATGTACATTCCAAATTCAACATATTATATTCACAACATTGAAAATAAAATAATTTTTTGTACCTTTTTGTTGTCTGGTCATTTTATTTTTCAAATCATATTGGTCTCAGTCTCTGGTTTCTGCTTCCCTCTGTCTTCTCTGAACTCACTTGCCAGGGTCTCCTGTCTATTTGACATTTCTTCTTTATCCATGTCCATCATCCATCTCTGTTTTCCTATATTTCCTTGACCAGTATCTCCCCTGTGTTCATGTCCCCTCATCATCATCATTCCTCTGTGCACCTATGCATCCCATGCCCAGCATATCCCTTCTGTGTTCCTATTCTCCCCCTTGTCTAGTATCTCTCCCCCCTCTCTGTGTCCATATACCCCCTTCTCCAGTGTCCAGCATTATATCTCTATTCCATATCCCCCCCCTTGTCAGGCATTGCCCCTCTGTCCCATCCCCCCCCCAAACCCACTGTACCCACATGTAGGTGCCCCCCTTCACCCCTTAGGGCTATAGTAATGGTGTAGACTTGTGGGCAGCGGGTTTTGAGGGGGATTTGGGGGGCTCAACACACAAGGGAAGGGTGCTATGCACCTGGGAGCTCTTTTACCTTTTTTTTTTTGGTTTTGTAAAAGTGCCCCCTAGGGTGCCCGGTTGGTGTCCTGGCATGTGAGGGGGACCACTGCACTACGACTCCTGGCCCCTCCCACGAACAAATGCCTTGGATTTATTCGTTTTTGAGCTGGGCGCTTTCATTTTCCATTATCACTGAAAAACAAAAACACCCAGCTCACAAATTGTCGAATAAAACATGGACGTTTATTTTTTTCAAAAATACGGTTCGGTCCGCCCCTTCACGGACCCGTTCTTGGAGATAAACGCCCATGGAGATAGACGTTTTCGTTCAATTATGCCCCTCAATATCAACCAGCTCGTATTTATCCACATGTTTGTTCACCCCTTCAAAGAAATGTAATAGATTGGTGAGGCAAGATTTCCCACTACATCCATGTTGGCTTTGTCTCATTAATCCATGCTTTTGAATATGCTCTGTAATTTTGTTCTTTATAATAGTCTCTACCATTTTGCCCAGCACCGCCGTCAGGCTCACCGGTCTATAATTTCCAGGATTCCCTCTGGAACTTTGTTTTAAAGATCAGCGTTACATTGGCTACCCTCCAATCTTCCGGTACCACGGTTGATTTTAAAGGTAAATTACATATAACTAATAGTTTCGCAAGTTAATTTTTCAATTCTATCAGTACTCTGGGATAAATACCATCTGGTCCAGGAGATCTGCTACTCTTCAATTTGTCAAATTGCCTCATTACATCCTCTAGGTTTATAGAGATTTCATTTAGTTTCTCTGACTCGTCAGCTTTGAATACCATTTCTGGCACCAGTATCTCTTCCAAATCTTCCTTGGTGAAGACCGAAGCAAAGAATTAATTTAATCCCTCCGCTATGGCTTTGTCTTCCCTGATTGCCCCTTTTACCCTTTGGTCATCTAGCGGTCCAACCAATTCTTTTGCTGGCTTCTTGATTTTAATATACCTACAAATTTTTACTATGTGTTTTTGCCTCCAATGCAATATTTTTTTTTCAAAGTCCCTCTTAGCCTTCCTTATCAGCGCTTTGCATTTGACTTGACATTCCTTATGCTGCTTTTTACTATTTTCAGTCGGTTCCTTCTTCCATTTTCTGAAGGATTTTCTTTTAGCTCTAACAGCTTCCTTCACCTCACTTTCTAACCATATGGGCTGTCGTTTGTTCTTCCTCCTTCCTTTTTTAATACACGGAATATATTTGGCCTGGGCTTCCAGGATGGTATTTTTGAACAGCATCCAAGCCTGATGTAAAATTTTGAACCTTGCAGCTGCTTCTAAGTTTTTTTTTCACTGTTCTTCTCATTTTATCATAGTCTCCTTTTTGAAAGTTAAACACAAATGTATTGGATTGCCTGTTTATAATTACTCCAAAGCTAATATCAAATCTGATAATATTATGATCACTGTTATCAAGCAGCCCCATCACCATCACCTCCCACACCAGATCATGCGCTCCACTAAGGGCTAGGTCTAGAATTTTTTCTTCTCTTGTCAGCTCCTGTACCAGCTGTTCCAAAAAGCAGTCCTTGATTTCATCAAGGAATTTTACCTCCCTAGCATGCCGTTACATTTACACAGTCAATATCGGGGTATTTGAAATCACCCATTATCATGTTGCCCAGTTTGTTAGCCTCCCTAATTTCCGATAACATTTCTACATCCGTCTGTTTATCCTGGTCAAGCGGACGGTAGTACACTCCTATCACTATCCTTTTACCCTTTACACATGGAATTTCAATCCATAGGATTCTAAGATGGGGTTTGTTTCCTGCAGAATTTTCAATCTATTTGATTCAAGGCCCTCTTAATATACAATGCTACCCCCTGCACCAATTCGATCCACCGTATCACTACAATATAATTTGTACCCCGGTATGACAGTGTCCCACTGGTTATCCTCCTTCCACCAGGTCTCAGAGATACTTATTATATCTTTCATTTACTGCAATATATTCTAACTCTCCCATCTTATTTCATAGGCTTCTGGAATTTGCATATAGACATTTCAAACTAGGTTTGTTGTTCCTATTTAACATTATGCTGAGTACTTGACAGTATTAATTTGCAATCTTTTGTCTGATTTTTATTTAAGGACACCTGATCTACTATGGTCTCTTTTACAACCTATCAGGATACCCTATCTTCCCTGTTTTGGTGATATCTTTAAAAGATACCTTATTCCGAACCATGCTGGCCTTCCCTCAGGTCTCTAGTTTAAAAGCTGCTCTATCTATTTTAAATGCGGATGCAAGCAGCCTGGTCCCACCCTGGTTAAGGTGGAGCCCATCCTTTCGGAATAGACTCCCTTTCCCAGAATGTTGCTCAGTTCCTAACAAATCTAAAACCCTCCTCTCTGCACTGTCATCTCATCCACACATCTGGAGCTTTGCCTGTCTCTTGGGCCCTGCGCAGGGAACTGGTAGCACTTCAGAAAATGCTACCCAAGAGATTCTGGATTTGAGCTTTATACCCAAGAGCTTAAATTTGTCTTCCAGAACCTCTCTCCCACATTTTCCTATGCCATTGGTACCCACATGTACCAAAACAGCTGGCTCCTCCCCAGCACTATCTAAGATCCTATCTAGATGACAAGTGAGGTCCGCCACCTTCGCACCAGGCAGGCAAGTGACCAGGCGATCCTCACAGCTACCCAGCTATCTACATGCCTAATAATTGAATCACCAACTACAACAGCCATCCTAACCCTTTCTACCTGGGCATTAGCCCCTGGAGCATAGGCGGTCGGTGGCCCAACTGTTTGGGGAGGCTAAAGGGGGCGGGGTTAGGGGTGGGGCCAGGGGTGGAGCTTAAATCCATAATCGTCTGATCACACACAGAAAAAAAAAAAATAAATGTCACAATTAATACCTTTTATTAAATTTAGATATTAGTTATGTATCATATGTCAAAGAATAAAGTGGTTGCTCACAAAGCATATACTAACCACAATCGCTCAACTGCAAAACACTATGCATAACTTTGTGCAAAAACACACTCAGAACCTTAGTGTACCATAAATATTACACTGGGCAGAACCTAATACACCAATATACCACCCAAACCGACATCACAGACTATCAACAATATGAAACAACGGATCATAATATCACAATTCTCATGTAGAGCCACAAAACATCCTAATTCATGTTTAATGTGGGCTAAAATGCCATAAATAAGTAAATAAATATAAACATTTAATGTTGAGCACCTGATTCTCAAAGTGAACATATTGCAAACACTATAATGAAAATAAAATGATTTTTTTCTACCTTTGTTGTCTGGTGACTTTGTTTTTCTGATCCTGCTGGCCCAGTATCCGATTCTGCTGCTATCTGTCCTCTTAACTCCGTTTCCAGGGCTTCCTTTCCTCCTTTCTTCTTCATTTCTGGTCCTCAGTTTCTGCGCATTTTCTTCATCCATGTGCAGTTTTTCTCCTCTCTTCCTTTTCCCTCATCTCATCTCCTTCCTCACTCTTCCCACCCCTCCATCCATGTCCAGCATTTCTTCTCTCTTCTCTTCCCTCCTCTCCCCTGCCCTCCATCCACCCATGTCCAGCAGTGACCCTCCTCTCCCCTGCATGCACCCATGCCTAGTGACCCTCCTTTCCCCTGCCCTCCATCCACCCACCCATACCCAGGACCCTTCTCTCCCCCTCCATTCACAAATGCCCAGAGACTCCCTTCTCTCTTCTGCCACCCCCTCCCGAGTTGTTCGCGAATTCTCCCTCCCCCCCTTCCCTCCGGTCCCTCATATCAACCTGACTCTTCGAATTCTTCGGGGCCCGCTGCCAGACTGACTCTCCCTCGCTGGCGCTGCCGGTTCGCGCTTCAAAATGGCCGCCGAAGTCTCGCGAGGCCACCTCTGTAAGTCTCGGCGGCCATTTTTAAAGCGCGAATCGGCAGCGCTAGCGGGGGAGAGTCAGCCTGGCAGCAGGCCCCGAAGAATTCGAAGACTCAGGTTGGTGTGAGGGACCAGATCCAGAGGGAAGGGGGGAGGGAGGAGAGCCGGCTCCCAGCACACACTGCGGCAGCGGCATTAAAACAGGTAAAGACGCGCCGGAAGCTCAGCTGAGGGCGGGAAGGATTAGAGCTGCTTGGCTGCAGCAGTGCCAGGCAGACCTGCGTTTGGGAGACGGGGGGGGCAGTTGCAGCAAGGGGAGGAAGGTTACGGTTGGGCTGGGGAGGCTTAGCCTCCCCAAGCCTCTTATACGGGGCGCCTATGCCCTGGAGACACATCCTCAGTGCAAGAGGATATTGCATTCCCTGGTGTGCTGGTACTGTCTATATGATTACTTCCAGCCTCACCAGGATGATGCTCTCCTTTTGGAGGTGGATTTCTCTACAACGTCCCTGTAGGCCTCCTCTATGTACCCCTCTGTCTCCCTCAGCTCCTCCAGCCTACTCTAGCCTCAAGAGAACAGGCTTGTTCTCTGAGAGCTAGGAGCTCTTTGCATTAAGCACACACATATATGACATCTCACCAACTGGGAGATAATCATACATGTGACACTCAATGCAAAAGACTGGATAGCACCCCTCTTGCTGCTGGACTACTGACTGTATCTTAGTATAGAGCTAGTTAATTAAAATTTCTTAAGGTACTAGGGATATCAGATGAATATAATCATCCTTTTGACTGTTGTAATTTATTTAGGGTTTGCTTAGAAACTAATTAAATGTAATTCAGACTATGAAAATGTCTCTCATCTTAATTAGAATTGAATATAAATGAAGAGATGAGCTAGAGGTGGGTGGGAGTTGGGAATGAGGACTGAACTGGGCCCTTCTGTGCCTTCTAGAGACTGTTAATGTTGTGGCAGAAACTTCAAGTTTTAAAACTATGGGGCAAAGGGTATGGAGACTAGCTAATAAGTACATAAGTAATGCCACACTGGGAAAAGACTAAGGGTCCATCGAGCCCAGCGTCCTGTCCACAACAGCGGCCAATCCAGGCCAAGGGCACCTGGCAAACTTCCCAAACGTACATTCTATACGTTATTCCCGGAATTGTGGATTTTTCCCAAGTCCATTTAGTAGCGGTTTATGGACTTGTCCTTTAGGAAACCGTCTAACCCCCTTTTAAACTCTGCCAAGCTAACTGCCTTCACCACGTTCTCCGGCAACGAATTCCAGAGTTTAATTACACGTTGGGTGAAGAAAAATTTTCTCCAATTTGTTTTAAATTTACTACACTGTAGTTTCATTGCATGCCCCCTAGTCCTAGTATTTTTGGAAAGCGTGAACAGATGCTTCACATCCACCTGTTCTGTTCCGTTCCACTCCACTCCACTCCACTCCACTCCACTCATTATTTTACATACCTTTATCATGTCTCCCCTCAGCCGTCTCTTCTCCAAGCTGAAAAGCCCTAGCCTCCTTAGTCTTTCTTCATAGGGAAGTCGCCCCATTCCCGCTATCATTTTAGTCGCTCTTCGCTGCACCTTTTCTAATTCCATTATATCTTTCTTGAGATGCGGGGACCAGAATTGAACACAATACTCAATAAAGGTTGCTTGCTTTTTTTTTAATTTTAAAATTTTAACTGTGTTTTATCCTACAATTCCTCTTGTAAACCCTAATCTTTAAGCTGTGGCAGAAACTTAAAAAGTATGGGGAAAAGGGTATGGAGACTAGCTAATAAAGTTTGCTTGCTCTTTTTATTTTAAAATTCTGTTTATCAATATCCTACAATTCCTCTTTTAAACCTTAATCTTTAAGACCAAGCTCAGAATAAAATAATGTCACTTACCCACAGAGATGTCTTCTTCAATTGGAATGTGAGTTTGCTATGATGTGACCATATCACTTCCTCCCAGTTATGATTTTCTAGTATATGGTTATTGTTTGCTGAGAGCCTGTAAGCTAGTATATCTAGTAGATGACCTTTTGCGTGATGAGGTAGCTTTTGAAATTCCACTGGTTTAGGAAGGTGATTAAATTTCTAGTGTTAGTCATGATTTTTTTCTAGGTGAAGATTGGTATCTCCTAGAAGGACATCAGAGAAGTTTGTACAAACGTTTGATACAAAGCCATCTTGAGCATTAGCCCAACTTCCTGGAGGATGGTAAAAAAAAAAAAAAAAAAGTACATAATGGGCCAGTTAGTGTTGCATCAGTGATTTTGCATGCTAAAATTTAAATTACTGATGATCTGTGTTCAGCAACAGGCTCTGTGAAGTATTTGTATATTAAGGCAACCCCATCTTCTTTCTCTTTGGTTCTGTTGATATGTATTATTTTAAAACCTTGTGGGCATATTTCAAGTACTGCTGGATCATCTTTGAGGTGCTGCCATGTTTCAGTTATAAATAGAAAACCTAGTTCAGTTTCAATCCAGTCTCTATAATTATACCTGACTTATTAACAGCTGATCTTGCATTTATATAGCTATCAGAATAGGAACATATCTATCATTTTTAATTTTGATACTCTTTACAGTTTGCAATTGTCTATGATTTTGTGACTGAGTTTTTGCTCATTTTGGATTTTTATTCATATTTCTGCAATTGGTTGGTGTCTTATTCTCTTGGTTGTTTTGTGGTTTGTAGTTTGTTTTCTCTAATTGGTAGTATGAATGTCATCTAACAGAGATAAGTAAAATGTTATTCTATTCGTTTAGGGCAGTAACTTGCAGCCCGGTTATCCATAGTATGATCAGGTAGTGGAAAACCCATGCCTTTATATTGGCCATTTTTGTTATGTTAAGGCATAGGTAGTGAGTCTAGCTGTCACTGTTCTTTAACTTTAGCCTATATCCAGCTTTAAATTTCAGTCAAGTATTTATGTACTTATTCATCTTACTTGCATGTTACTATCAAACAATCTTTGATTATCTTTATGTGTGTTGATGGTACTGACTTGTTTGGTGTTATCATCTGGTGGCTTTTGTGCAATTCAAAATGTTCAGGTTATAGCAACCTTTGATTCTCAAACCACACTTGATTGCTATCAACCAACCTTTGATTACCTCAATCTATATTGATGGTTCTGACTTACTTAGTGTTACCTTCTAGTGCTTTTGTGCAATTCAAACTGTTCATTTAAAGCACAGTAGTTTTAAGCAGTAGTTATTCTTTGGTCTTAGCTAACAGTTTTGAATTTCAGTGAAGCGAAGATACATACCTGTAGCAGGTATTCTCCGAGGCCAGCAGGCTGATTGTTCTCACTGATGGGTGACATCCACAGCAGCCCCAGGAACGGAAATCTGCCTAGCAACAAAAAGTTTGCTAGAGCCTTCAAGCGCGCGGGCAGGCACACGCACCGCGCATGTGCAGCCATCTTCCCGCCCATTGCATGAGAGTCCCACTTCAGTTAAATATAAAGCAACAACAAATAAAAAGGACAACTCCAAAGGGGAGGCGGGTGGGTTTGTGAGAACAATCAGCCTGCTGTCGTCGGCGAATACCTGCTACAGGTATGTATCTTCGCTTTCTCCAAGGACAAACAGGCTGCTTGTTCTCACTGATGGGGTAGCCCTACCACCCAGGCTCACTCAAAACAAAGGAGGTCAATTGGGCCTCACAACAGCGAGGACATAAGAAGGACTGACCTATGAAGCAGAACATCTAAGAGTGCAGCCTGGAACAAAATAAAACGGGCCTGGGTGGGGGGGTGGAGTTGGATTCTAAACCCCAGATTCTGCAGCACCGACTGCCCAAACCGACTGTCACGTTGGCTATCCTGCTGGACGCAGTAATGATATGTGAATGTGTGGACTGATGACCACATCGCAGCCTTGCAAATCTCTTCAATAGTGGCTGACTTCAAGTACCACCGACACTGCCATGGCTCAAACACTATGAGCAGTGACATGACCCTCAAGAGGCAGCCTAGCTTGACCGTCAAGAGGCAGCCTAGCTTGGGCAAAAGTGAAGGAAATGCAATCTGCTAGCCAATTAGAAATGGTGTGTTTCCCAACAGCGACTCCCCTTCTGTTGGGATTGAAACAAACAAACATTTGGGCAGACTGTCTGAAGGGGCTTGTCTGCTCCACATAAAAGGCCAATGCTCTCTTGCAGGCCAATGTATGCAACTGACGTTCAGCAGAACAGGTATGAGGACGGGGAAAAAATGTTGGCAAGATAATTGACTGGTTCAGATGGAACTCCGACACCACCTTCGGCAGGCACTTAGGGTGAGTGCGGAGGACTACTCTGTTGTGATGAAACTTGAGATAAGGCACATGCACTACCAAGGCTTGAAGCTCACTGACCCTACCAGCTGAAGTAACCGTCACCAAGAAAATGAACTTCCAGGTCAAATACTTCAGATGGCAGAAATTCAGAAGCTGAAAAGGAGGTTTCATCAGCTGGGTGAGGACGGCGTTGAGATCCCATGACACTGGTGGTGGTCTGACAGAGGGCTTTGACAAAAGCAAACCTCTCATGAATCGAACAACTAAAGGCTGTCCAGAGATAGGCTTACCCTCTGGTCTTGAGACCAGACTCTGACAAGTGTAGAAGGTATTCAAGCAGGGTCTGTGTAGGACAAGAGCGAGGATCTAGGGCCTTGCTGTCACACCCAATGGCAAACCTCCTCCATTTAAAAGAGTAACACCTCTTCGTGGAATCTTTTCTGGAAGCAAGACTTGGGAGACACCCTGAGAGAGACCCATGGAGGCGAAGTCTACGCTCTCAACATCCAGGCCGTGAGAGCCAGAGACTGGAGGTTGAGATGTAGAAGCACCCCCTCATTCTGAGTTGAGGGTTGGAAAACACTCCAATCTCCATGGTTCTTTGGAGGACAACACCAGAAGAAGAGGGAACCAAATCTGACGCTGCCAAAAAGGAGAAATCAGAATCATGGTTCCACGGTCATGACTGAGTTTCAGTAAAGTCTTCCCTACCAGAGGTATGGGAGGATATGCATACAGAAGGCCCTTCCCCCAATGAAGGAGAAAGGCATCTGACACTAGTCTGCCGTGGGCCTGAAGCCTGGAACAGAACTGAGGGGACTTTGTGATTGATCTGAGTGGCAAAAAGATCCACCAAGGGGGTGCCCCATGCTTGGAAGATCTTGCGCACTATGCCCGAGTTGAGCGACCACTCGTGAGGCTGCATGATCTTGCTGAGCCTGGCGGACAGACTGTTGTTTAGGCCTGCCAGATACGTGGCTTGGAGAAACATGCCGTGACAGGGAGCCCCAAGCCACATCTGGACGGCTTCCTGACACAGGGGGCGAGATCCGGTGCCCCCTGCTTGTTGATGTAGTACATGGCACCCTGATTGTCCGTCTGAATTTGAATAATTTGATTGGACAGCCGATCTCTGAAAGCCTTTAGAGCATTCCAGACCGCTTACAACTCCAGGAGATGGATCTGAAGACTTGATTCCTTGGAGGGACCAAGCTCCTTGAGTGTGAAGCCCATCTACATGAGCTCCCCACCCCAGAAGGGATGCATCTGTTGTCAGCACTTTTTGAGGCTGAGGAATTTGAAAGGGACGTCCCAAGGTCAAACTGGATCAAATTGTCCACCACTGAAAGGAATTGTGAAATTCAGTGGACAGTTGGATCACATCCTCTAGATTCCCTGCAGCTTGATACCACTGGGAAGCTAGAGTGCATTGAGCATATCTCCTGTGAAGACGGGCCATGGGTGTCACATGAACTGTGGAGGCCATATGGCACAGAAGTATCAACATCTGCCGAGCTGTGATCCGCTGAGACGCTCTGGCCATGGAAACTAGAGCCAGAAGATTGCTCTCATCTCGGGAAGATAGGCACGAGCATGTGAATCCAGCATAGCTCCAATAAATTCCAGTCTTTGAACAGGAAGAAGATGGGACTTGGGGTAATTTATAACAAACCCGAGTAGCTCCAGCAGTTGAATAGTCATCTGTATGGACTGTAGACCTGCTGCCTCCGAGGTGTTCTTCACCAGCCAATCATCGAGATAAGGGAACACATGCACTCCCAGTCTGCATAGCGACGCTGCAACTACTGCCAGGCATTTTGTAAAGACCCTGGGCACAGACACCAGACTAAATGACAACACACAATACTGGAAGTGCTGCGCTTCCAGACGGAATCGAAGATACCTCCTGTGAGCTGGAAGTATCAGGATGTGTGTATAAGCATCCTTTAAGTCCAGAGAGCATAGCCAATCATTTTCCCAAATCATGGGAAGAAGGGTGCTCAGGGAAACCATCCTGAACTTTTCTCGGACCAGGTATTTGTTCAGGGCCCTTAGGTCTAGGACGCATCCCCACTGCTTTCTTTTGCACAAGGAAGTACCTGGAATAGAATCCCAGCCCTTCCTGCCCTGGTGGAATAGGCTCGACCGCATTGGCGCTGAGAAGGGCAGAGAGTTCCTCTGCAAGTACCTGCCTGTGCTGGAAGCTGAAGGACTGAGCTCCCGGTGGGCAATTTGGAGGTCAAATTGAGGGAGTATCCTAACTGGACTATTTGGAGAATCCACCGATCGGAAGTTACAAGAGGCCACCTTTGGTGAAAAAATGTTAACCTCCCTCCGACTGATAGATTTGTCTGGCACGGACACTTTGATAGCGGCTATGCTCAGCTGGAGCCAGTCAAAAGCCCGTCCCTTGCTTTTGCTGGGGAGCTGCAGCGGCCTGTCTGGGCACACGCTGGGGCTGAGCCTGAGAAGGCTGTCGGGAAGGAGTGTACCTACACCTATTGTAGGCATAGGGAGCATTCCTTCTTCCCTAGAAAATGCATCTACCTGATGAGGCAGAAGCTAAAGTTGCCCGGTAGGAGAGATTGTCCATAGTGGTTTCCCACTGGTGGAGCTGTTCAACCACCTACTTGACTTTCTCGCCAAAAATATTATCCCCCCGGCAAGGGACATCCGCAATCCGCCGCTGGACCCGATTATCCAGGTCAGAGGCACGCAGCCATGAGAGTCTGCGCATCACTATAGCCTGAGCAGCAGCTCTGGATGCAACATCAAAACAGTCGTCTGGACAGGAATTTACAACACGCTTTCAGCTGCCTGACCACCTCCTGAAAAGGCCTGGTGTGCTCCACAGGAAGCTTGTCCACCAAGTCCGCCAGTTGCATTACATTGTTCCGCATGTGGATGCTCGTGTAGAGCTGGCATGACTGAATCTTGGACACGAGCATAGAGGACTGATAGGCCTTTCTCCCAAACGAGTCAAGAGTTCTAGATTCCCACCCCGGGGGGGGGGGGGGGGGGCACCGAGGTGAAATCTCTAGTACTCCCAGCCCTCTTGAGAGCGGAATCCACAACCATAGAGTCGTAATGTAACTGCGACCTCATCAACTCAGGTTCTCTCCATGAATCCGATATTGGGACTCAGCATTTTTGGGGGTGGTGGGATTAGTTAGTGGTTTCTTCCAGTTCCTCAGCAATGTCTCTTTAAGGACATTATGCAGAGGAACAGTGGATGATGCCGTAGGTGGCGAAGGATAGTCAAGGACCTCGAGCATCTCAGTCCTGGGCTCCTCCTCAGATACCATAGGGAAGGGAATAGCCACAGACATTTCCCAGACAAATGAAGAGAAAGAAAGACTCTCCGGAGGAGAAAGCTTTCTTGCTGGTGAAGGAGTAGGATCAGAGGGAAGACCACAAGACTCCTCGGAAGAAAAACATCTGGGATCTTCTCCCTCATCCCACCAGTCATCCCCCTCCATATCGGACAAGAGTTCCTGAACTGCAGTCCAAAACCGGGCCCGTCTTGACGCCGAGGAACCATGTCCCCCGATGGCGATGCCGAGAAGTCGACTCCCATGCCGGCGGTGATGAAGCTCCCTCCATCGTTGTTGATGGGGAGGCAACCTGGGTGGCAGCCGACGCTGATGCTACAAGCGGTACTGGCGTCAGAGACCTCACCACAGGGCCAGAGCTAGCTGCCACTTCCATCAACTATGCCGAAGGTGCAAGCACCCCCTGGCACCAGAACAGGCTGACGCAGCAACTCTTCCAGCAAACCTGGAAGAATGGCTCGGATGCGCTCGTCCAGAGTTGCTGTTGAGCATGGCTGCGGGGTTGGTGCAGGAACCGGATCCAGAATCTGTTGAGGTCGAGAAGGCGTACCGGGCTGTCCGAAGACTGACACCTCCTGAATGGTGAGCAATGCTCCCACCGTCGGCGCTTCACGGGTGCCAAATCCTTCGATGCCCTGGAGCTCCCAGTACTGAGCTTAGGAGACAATGACGATGCCTTCGCTCGATGCACGTCATCGATACTCCTCGGTACCGACGAAGAGGATGTGGAATCCACACACCTCCTCGGGGTCGGGTCCGAGAGTGGTCGGTCCCATGGGGCCTGGGCAGCAGGAGTCTTTGAGGCAGGTGGAGACCCACTCGATGGCTCACTGCTCCCAGCGTGTGGTCTCCGGACAGCCATTACCTGCGCTCCCGAGGTCGATGCCATCTCCAGTGCTGATATCGACGCCGCCAACCACGGTACCGATGTCGTTGAAGAACCGGGCAAATCTCCAAAAAGATGATCCCGACTTTCCTATGAAGAGAGGCTGAGAAGGCTAGGGCTTTTCAGCTTGGAGAAGAGACGGCTGAGGGGAGATATGATAGAAGTGTATAAAATAATGAGTGGAATGGATCGGGTGGATGTGAAGCGACTGTTCACGCTATCCAAAAATACTAGGACTAGAGGGCATGAGTTGAAGCTACAGTGTGGTAAATTTAAAACGAATCAGAGAAAATTTTTCTTCACCCAACGTGTAATTAGACTCTGGAATTCATTGCCGGAGAACGTGGTACGGGCGGTTAACTTGACGGAGTTTAAAAAGGGGTTAGATAGATTCCTAAAGGACAAGTCCATAGACCGCTATTAAATGGACTGGAAAAATTCCTCATTTTTAGGTATAACTTGTCTGGAATGTTTTTACGTTTGGGGAGCGTGCCAGGTGCCCTTGACCTGGATTGGCCACTGTCGGTGACAGGATGCTGGGCTAGATGGACCTTTGGTCTTTCCCAGTATGGCACTACTTATGTACTTATGTACTTGTCTCGACACCTGTATCCGCTTTTTCAAGCTAAGACACAAAGTACATGCGTCTGGGCGATGGTCGGGCCTAAGACACTGAAGACACCACAGTACCCGAGATTGCCCGGTTGCACCGATTACACTTCTTGAAGCCACTGGGCGTCCTCGATGCCATGGACGGAAAAATAGTGGTGGCGAAATCAAAATTCTCGATGGTGCTAAAATAAAGGCACAAAAATGAGAGGGCCGCGACGGAAGCGAAAGAAAACTTAAAACGACCAAAACTTAGAAATAAGGGTCTTTTTAAAAAAATTTTATTTTAAGGGAATACAATGTAAAAGGAAAAAGGAGACTAAAAACTGAAAAAATACACTAAGGATCTTTCAGGGTGAACAGAGAGAGACCGCAAGCAGTCACTCCTTTACCGCGGAGAAAAAAAAAAGAACTGAAGCGGGACTCATGCGCGATTGGCGGGAAGATGGCCACGCATGCGTGGTGCGGGCGCCCACATGCTCGAAGGCTCTAGCAAACTTTTGTTGCTAGGAAGATTTCCGTTCCTGGGGCTGCCGTGGACGCCACCCATCAGAAATGTTACAATTAACGGCCTCAGGAGCGTGAAGGTATCTGTGTCTCACTCACCTCAGCTTCTGGTACATTTAGCCTCTGCAGATTTTCATTACTCTTGTTACGATTTGTATAATTAGGAGGTGCTTCTCTTGCTGTAGGTTCGGATGCGGCCACAAATTAGAAGCAGGATAGGTGCGGGTTCACATTCTCCTTCCCCGCCAAACAAAACCTATCACCATTTACTAGTAGGTAGAACTTCTGCTTTGTTGGTGAAATGTCATTCTACTGACCTATTGAAAACTGCTGCAATGTATTCCTCTCAAACAAACACACAGAAGCTGGATAGGAGGTGCTGGCTTATTTTTAATACAAGAAAGATGCAAAGAGAAATGGTAATAAATTAGACAAGGTATGCGACAGAGGGTTAAGAGACTGAGAACAGTTCAATCCAGTTTTTCATTGTTTATTGAATTGAAAGGGAATACAAATGAGTCTGTTAAGTGCTGTGCACTGACATGGAAAAAAAAGTGTAGTCTTTTTTTTTTATTTTTTAAAAACCCTAGTAAAACAAAAGATTAATGCAATTCCAAATAAACATTTTTTTTCTTTTTAAAGGTATGTTTAAAATACTAGTAATAAAATTAAAAAGTTAACAAAGGGTGTTCTGTAAATAATTAGTAAAACAAAGTGAAAATAAATATCAGAGACCCAAAGTTATCTTATGTTTTAATGCAATATCATCGCAAAGGAAATTTTAACTACTTAATATAATTCTGAAAGAGTAACAAAAAAATAGCCAGAAATTTAAAAAATGCAATCCTTTGAAACATTTAATATCAGTCCATAGCAAATAGTCATTACATACCAAAAGCTCTAAGTGATAACTAGTTCCACCACAACTCCATACAAAATCTTGACAATTTAGAAATCTTGAGATCTGCAGTGACCTTCTCTTCTTGATCTCTACAGCTTGGTTCGTTAGACACACATGCTTTGGGGATCTGTTATTTTTTTTCAAGCAGCCCAATAACTCCCCCCCCCCCCACCCCACATCTGCCTAAAAAGAAAAGACTGACAAAATCTAACATTTATCCCAATAGAAAAAAAAAGTTTATGTAAAAAGGACTTAGGGGGATGGGCATGGAAAAAGAGACTAGGGCACTTTTATATTTTAAGGTTATAAAAATATAGTTAATTAACCAAAGTCATAGTGGGCACTTCACATTCAACTAAATGGCTTAAGTATTCAGTAATACAGGATAGATACCCAGAACAGCTGGCTCCATGATTAAATACATATTGCATATAGACAGAAGAGATTCAGCTAATTTTACCAAATCCACATGTCTCCGATTAGAATAAATGGGAACTGGTTTGGATTTTGGCAAGTAAAGGCAACTTTCAAAAGTTTCTGTGGTCATAAGTTTTAAATGGCACACTGCCAGATCATTTATGTTGTACACTGCCAGATCATTTATTTATGTTGTATGAATTGCCTGCATGTCAAACATTTGATGTAGACTACTCACACTGTAGTGTGGTGGAAATATCTGTAGTGATAACACCTTCCTCAATCAGATTCAAAACGTAGTTTTCGCAGTGCCAGAGAGAATGGTGTATAATTTTACAAATACACACACATGCACACATCTTTTATGCACTGAAGACCATGTTTAAACATGGGTGGCTGGGACCTGAACAAGAGTGACAGACACAACTCTGGCCACCCTGCTGGGCAGACTGGATGGATTGTGTGGGACTTTATCTGCCATCATTTACTGCGTTAACTGTTGATTCAGTTAATGCACAAGGGCCATTCATCTACAGTAAATGTAGTTATTCCCCCCATCTTAATTGATCTTAAATTAATAGAATATATAGATCAAGCTGTGGGCAGGATGACCTACACCACATTTTGATGTGCATAAATGTATCTTAAGGAGTAGTGCTTTCTCACACAAACCTGATCAACTTTGAGGGAGACCCACAATATTTGTATCTGTCTGGTAATTAAGCAATTTTTCCACTCAATTTTAAGAAAAATAAAATAGATTGCAGACCCAATTATTTCTTATTTATAGCTCTGCCTCTGTCTATACTTTAGAACTCAAATTCTTAAGAACCGGAAAGAGTTGAGGGGAGGGCTTCTACATGACAACAGCATAAAAGACCCCAACTTCAGTAGCACTGACCAGGAAAAGAAAAATGTTCTCAAAGTGTGTATATGTTTGGTATTTTTTTTTGGTTGGGGGTGGGGTGGGGGATAGGGAGAAGGTTCATAAAGAACAATGTTTTCAAGACATCAGGAACATATTTGTAGACATGTCTGTAGAAGGCACTGCTGCTTGAAAAACTTTTTTCAACTGGACAGGAAGGAAAGAGTTTTATACTATAGTGGAATGCCAGATAAACTACCCAGGCAGACACTCCATCAGTAGATCACACTATCTAGTTAACAGAGGACATGGGGTAACTTAGTGGCAGGCACAACAGTCCTGATTCACAAGCTTGCAAACTATCCAGTATTAAAATTCATCACGGGCCATTTAAATTCCAATACACTACAAGTGTGTAATCAGGCACCAGTGGCCAACTGGCGAATATTAATATACATGCCCCTTATGCCAATCCAGTTAAATAGGAGATGAAAACATTGCCTTGAATCTGTCTTAAAAGTTTTCAAATGTTGCATGTCTTGCTGGTTTACATGACCCTCTTACACTACTTACCTGAAGAGGGAAGGGGCAAACAGATGGCTCATCTTATTTCACCAAGATCTGCATCACCACATAATGTCCAAGTATAGATGTAGTTACTGAGAACTTCCCACTTCACCACAAAGCAGAGAATGAGACATTTTTTTTATTAGGTTAAGAAATATTACTATAAATGGATCCTGTAACCAAAGCTTAAAAAGGCTTGGATTTTGGCATTTAAAAAACAAATCTGCTCCTTTTGTTATTTTTCAATGGTAGTTGTGGATTCCAGTAGTACTGCCAGAGCTGAACTTGGCAGCTTGTCACAGGAATCCCCCTCCATACATGGTGAGGCAGTCTTGACACTGCAGGAATATGGCACCATGTATGGTGCTGCAAGAATGTCACAGATGTTTCATGCCCGTAATATCATCAGAAGCTAGGTTCAAACTAATACATCAATATTACATTAAAAATATATTTTAAAAAATATATTTTTCTAAAAGTGTAGCCTTACATGATTGCAGGGCTCATTTATAGCTATCCTGTAGACTTGCCCCATAAGTATGAACACTTGAGATGACACGTTTTGAGGCCTCTTTCACTTGCTCCTGGTTTTGAGGTCAACACTGGAGGAGTGGAAAACACACAGCTAGCTGATCCTGTACAGGTAAGCACCATCAGTACTTCTGACTGTTGGCTGGCACTGAACTTGGCAGAGAACAATGTTTTCAGGCTGCTCTTCAGTTTACTAAATATTTTAGAACTGCTTGCGTGGGTCATCTGTCAGTCTGGGCACCAAATAATAGGCTCTGTTGCAGGCCTCCCCTGTCTGGGCAGTATAACTGAAATGGGAAGAATGTCAAAGGTTCTGTCACACAAATTTCTGCTTACACGCTGACCCAGCAGCTGCAGACCCTCTTCACTATTGCATAGTTGTAATAATCCATATGCAGGGTTTCAAAGACATATTTGTCAATCTCACATAAGACATATTCTTGGTCTCTTTTTGTTATGTTTTTTTTTGTTTTGAGTATGCTTTTCCCAAGTTAAGAGAAATATTTCTTCATACTGGGAAGTGAATGTGAACAAATATAGCAAATGAAATGTTAGAACTGTGCCTTTAATAAGAAATAACCTTGGTGATCATGCCATTATAGCCCCAAATAAGATCCACTCGCTTCACTATGGGCAAATATGTAAAACAAGGACATAAATGGTTTATGGTACAAACTGTCACTTAAAATGATAAATATTTTAAATGTGAGGAACAGCTACAATACAAAATTTGTGCAGTTGCTAATGTGAACCTTTATTCAAATCTTGGTATGAGCATTCTCAGTAGATTTAAGAGAAAGTATGAAATATATAGCTCTGTTTGAACTTGGTCTCCAAAATGTGTGGCTCTGATGCATCTAGTCAGGCAATATAAATCACAAAGTTAAAAAGAGCATCAAATGTTTCAGAGTGTGCCTATGCACCTTTGTAATATACTCTACTGACCACAATATGTCAATATCCCATTTCTTGTAAACCTAGAAGAATTTATTTTAAGGTAAATTAATTCTTCTGAGCATAAAGCACTGAAAATATGGTACATGTTCTTTTACAAAGGAGATAAGCAGCAGTAGTTGTAAAATTAGGCTATAGGCCAACCACAGCACCAACCTGAAAAGGTCCAGTATAGAAACATTAAAAAAAAAAAAAGACGCCCACCCTCACCCTCAGGACATATGTATGTGTTTAATAGTCTGTACTGAGCAGTTCACATGCTGGCAAGACTTAGTCCTCAAACCTATCTTTCACTCAAGCACGTCTGAGAGATGGCTCTATACAGTGTCCAGAACTAGCTTTGGGGACATGGGTAGGATTCTGAAACTCTGCAGCGGTCTAATCTCATAACTAAAAAGAACTATAGAGGTTGCTTTCTGTGTGCACGAGCTACCGTGGCTCTGCATTGCTCTTTACTGCCAGCTAACAAATGGCCAGTCCTAGCTGAGACCAACAAGATGCTCTCTGCCTTCTACTTTGCAGGGGATCACTGTGTGTAGGGATTCTTTAAAATACAAAAGTAAAACATACCTCCCTCCACCCACACATATACTCTTGATGCTAGCAGCCCCATTATCCTGAATGTTTGCTTGCACTACTTAAAAAGCTTTCTGAAGCTTCTAGGAGGGAGAGCTCCTCTCCCAACCACCCTGCACCTTGGAAATTGCTGAAACTTAAATTTCCCACATTTCTGTATTTGTGGTGCATTTGAAGGTTTTGGCTGTATCACAATTTTGTTTTTAACAAGAGGGATTATACTTTTGAGGAAAAGAAAAGTGTAAAAAATCTAAATTGGCCTACATCCACACAATGAGGGGCTTCTTGTGGTGTGTCTGAATGCCACAGAACTTTCTTCAAACATGAAGTCACTTTAATCCCTTAATTAAAAAAAACAAAAAAACTGTGCTGTTAACCCTTTATGAGAGGGTATAACCAGCTTTTGTGAAAAGTACAAAAATCTTTTTTTGTCAAATGTGAAATTTTGAAAGTGCTTTTTCTCCTCGTTTTGGATACAGTTCACTGGCTTATGACCCAGATTTGCATACACACTGCACAGAAATAAAAATAAAAAAGGGCCAGGCTAGAATCCATGAACCAAGCTGCAAAGATCTCCCACTGAATAAGGCAGAGAGAGATGGAGAGAAACAAGAACTTTCCTATCAGATGTGTATTCTTCAGACTAAAGCATTCTATTATGCCTTCTAACTCTTAAATATTTTTTTCTCTGAACAAGCATTTAAATTCCATTACACAGAAGAGCAACAAGAATGGTACGTAGCCTGCCAACCGAAAAGGCAGTAGGGAAAAAATATATATACTGAGTTCAATGGATAGCCTGAATGTAGCACAGTTCTTCACAACCAATGGGGGATATTTCAACACGGTGTCCAACAAAGTTCTAACGACGTGCTTCATCTCAGCTGGTTACTATGAAGCAAGGTGGTAAATGTTTGGCCCTGAATGGGCTTCAGAAATGGTTCTATTTCTTTTTTCTGTTTTTTTTTTTCAATTTTCTTTTTTTTCATGACGAGCATGTCTGTCCAGCTATCAATCATGTTTGTTTGCACCAAATCCCAAGCCATTTAAAATACGACTATTTTTTAAGTTAAACAGAAGCCGTCTGCTCCAGGTGTGCCATCAACTATCCATGCTACTGCATTCCTCTGTGAGTGAAAAGAAGAAATGTTTAAAAGAGAGTTAAAAACATGCAGAACAGTGAATTCACTGGCTATGCAATGAATACACTTTAGCAACCATAAACATGACACCAGCAAGAGAAGACTGCACTCATCTGAAGCAGCTAGGAACAAAGCTGGTTACACAAAACTGATACCAAGCAGGCTTGTGTGCCTGTCAGAGCTGCATTTGTAAGCAATTAGTTAATGCATGGAGAAAATGGAAATGATTAATTCGTTTGTAGCAGCATCCAAAAGACAACACAGTCATTATTTAGTGCCATCAGCTGCAGCATGCACACATTTCAAATTTCACATTCAACTTTTAACCAGGAAAGCAAAACTTCATTTTGTTCCAAAGTTACTGAAAAATGAGCAAATATAGCCTGACAGGCATACTGCAGAACACAAAAGCAACCTGAAAATCATTTCTACACAGTGATTTGTCACCAAAAGACACCAAGAGGGATCTGTAAATGTTTTACAGAAGTTACGTTTCAAGAAGATTACAATTATGTACACTAGTGCTCTGTTATACAGTATCCAGATATCACTCGATATACCTAGCAGGGGCGTAGCCAGACTGTGCCGGGAGGGGGGGCCAGAGCTCAAGGTGGGGGGCACAGTTTAGCCCCCTCCCGAGCTGCCGCCGCCACATTGGACCCCCCTGCCGGCGATCCCCTTGAACCCCCCCTCCCGCCACCAACTCTCCCCTGCCGTCGCCGCCTGCCCCGCCGCCGCATCAGATACCTTTTTTGCTGGCGGGGGTCCCCAAACCCTGCCAGCCGAAGAGAGTCTTCTTCAGCGCCAGAGTGGCGCCTTCGTTCAATGAAGTTCCTGGTGCGATCATCTGTTTCGACGCCTTACGTCCTGCACGGGGCTACATGCATAGTGCAGGACGTAAGGCATCGAAACAGCTGATCGCAGGAACTTTGTTGAACGAAGGTGCTACTCCGGCACTGAAGAAGACTCTCTTCGGCTGGCGGGGTTTGGGGACCCCCGCCAGCAAAAAAGGTATCTGATGTGGCGGCGGGGCGGGTGGCGACGGCGGGGGACAGTTGGTGGCGAGAGGGGGGTTCAAGAGGATCGTCAGCAGGGGGGCCAGGGCCAAATCTACGGGGCCCCACGTACCTACGCCACTGATACCTAGTACCAATCCTGTATAGGCAAGGCACATCAGATTCATGTGCGAGCTGCTGGGCTCTGTACACAGGCACTGTAAGCTGCCACAACATGAAGCATCCAGTACAGAGTTTTGGCAAATTTATTATCCTCCAATCAAGTAAAACACATTTTAAAATTGTTAATGTACTGGTACCAGGAGAAATTATCTTCTCTTCTTGGAAGAGAAAATATAAAATCACATTTGAATACTTCCGTAACATGTGCAGCACTGTTTAAAACAACATTTATATTTTAACAACCAATTCAATTTTTGCAGTGCTTTCCTTTAGATATTAAGTGTAATCTAACAGCAGGCTCTTCATGGATGATTACCCATGATCCCCACTGTAACCTCTTTTCCTCCATGTTAGAGGGTAGGGTAGCTGGGAGCACTATACTGGATGAGTCCAAACTTGCTTCAGTTTACTTGTAGAAATGGAAAGAGAATTTAAATTCAATACGCACATTTACATTCCTTCAGGTATTAGGGATGTGCACAGTAAAAATGTGTTTTTTTTGTACCCTCTCCCCCCTAAATGTTTTCCAGATTCAGGCTTTTTTTTCTCAGTTTCACACAAGTGTATTTACACATGCTAATCCACGTAATGTATATCACTTTGTAGGTTCAGTGCACACTAAGACACACTAATGAACCAAATGCACAACCCATCAGAGGTATATGTCCTGCAATGAGTCATCAAGAAACAGTGGATGGAAAGGAAGGGATTCTGTATTTGTCTCGTGCCATTTTTCAGTAGTAGCTAAAGGCAAATCACATTCAGATACAGGAGGTATCAGTAGTTTTGGTTTTAAATTGTCACCTTTCCAAATCCAATCTCAAGGTGAATTACATATTCAGGTACAGTTGGAAAGCCCTTTCCCTGGAGGGCCTACTTAGAATTTTAAGTTGCTACCTGAGGCAATAAAGGATAAGGTGACATGCCCAAGATCACAAGAAACATCACAGAGAAGCAGTGCTTTTTTTTGTGCCGGTACGGGCACCTTTTTCCTGAGGTCCGGCTCACTTGCCCGCTCCCTTCCGTTCCTGCTCCCGCGCTCCAAAATCTTTTACCCAAAGTTGCAATTCTCCTCTCTCCCCTCCATGTCCAGCAATTCTCTCTCCCCTCCCCTCCATGTCCAGCATGTCGCCTCCCTCCTCTGCCCTTCTCTCTCCAAGTTGCAGCAAACTGGAAGTGAAGGCAGCGCAGCAGTGCTCACTGAGGCAGGCACGCAGGCGGGTTCGTTTCCTCTCACGTCGCTTCCCTCTCAGCGCTTCCCACCTTCGAGGGCGGGACGCACTGAGAGGGAAGCAACGCGAGAGACGACGAACCTGCCTGTGTGCCTGCCTCAGTAAGCACTACTGCGTTGCCTTCACTTCCAGTTCGCCGCAACTTGGAGAGGGAAGGGCAGGGGAGGGAGGCGACATGCTGCACAGGGGAGGGGAGAATCGCTGGACATGGAGGGGAGGGCAGGGGGAGAGAGAATTGCTGGACATGGAGGGGGGAGTGCAGAAGAGACATGCTGGACATGGAGGGGAGGGCAGGGAAGAGAGAATTGCTGGACATGGATGAGAGGGGAGGGCAGGGGGGCAGAGGAGACATACTGGACATGGAGGGGAGGTCAGCAAAGAGATTCTCTGGACATGGATGAGAGGGGAGGACAGGGTGTAGAGAAGAATCGCTGGACATGGATGAGAGGGGAGGGCAGGGGAGAAAGAAGACATGCTGGACATGGATGGGAGGTGAGGGCAGGGGAGAGAGAAGACATGCTGGACATGGATGGGAGGGGAGGGCAGGGGAGAGGAGAATCACTGGACATGGATGGGAGGGGAGGGCAGGGGAGAGGAGAATCGCTACACATGGATGAGAGGGAAGGGCAGGGGAGAGAGGAGACATGCTGGACATGGATGCGAGGATAGGTCAGCAAAGAGAGATTCGCTGGACATGGATGGAAGGGGACGGCAGGGGAGTGGAGAATCGCTGGACATGGGAGGGGAGGGCAGGGGAGAGAAGAGACATGCTGGACATGGATGGAGGGAAGAGAAGACAGGAAGGAGCTGCACATGGATGGGAGGGCAGGGGGGAGAGAAGAAATGCTGGAAATGGATGGAGAGGAGAGCAGGAGATAGAGGAGAACTGCTGGACATGGATGGAAGGAAGAGAAGACAGGAAGGAGCTGCACATGGATGGGAGGGCAGGGGGGAAAGAAGAAATGCTGGAAATGGATGGAGAGGAGAGCAGGAGATAGAGGAGAACTGCTGGACATGGATGGAGGAGTTGGCGTGGAGAGAGGAGAAATGCTGGTCTTGGATGAAGGAGAGGAGAGAGAATTATTGCTTTATACGGATACAGGGGAGGGAAGAGAGAGGAGAAATGCTGGACATGGATGAAGGGGAGGAGAGAGGAGAAGTGCTGGACATGGATGAAGGGGAGGAAAGAAAAAAGAAAAGATGCACATGGATGGAGATGAGGGAAAGGGAAGAGAGGAGAAAAACTGCACATGGATGGAGAAAATAGGCAAAAGCTGGATCCACGTTATACCTCCTCCAGTCAATTCCACGGAGGAGGACACAGCTTTTACTTATGGATGTAGGGCAAGAAATGAAGAAGAAAGGAGGAAAGTAAAGAAATAAATGGAAAGGAAGCCCTGGAAACAGAATTAAGAGAATAGATAGAGAGCAGCAGAATCAGAGACTCGGACCAATATGGATAAAAAAAAAAAAGTCACCAGACAACAAAGGTAGAAAAAAATCATTTTATTTTCATTTTAGTGTTTAGAACATGTCCAATTTGAGAATGTACATCTGCTGTCTTATTTTGCACTGGGTATACTGCAGCTGTAACAGCTTACAGAAATTATTTATAATGAAAAAAAAATCATGTTATTTTTTTTCTCTTATACTAGTATCATATTTTCAAGGGTGTCTGTTTATATGTTCCATGGCTGGTATAAGGGGTGTGGCTATAAGAGGGCAGAGCCATATGTGGTGGGCCCACCCATAATGAGTACCAGCACCTTTTTTTTCCCACAAAAAAAGCACTGCACAGAAGTAGGATGATTTCCTCCCTTCTCAGGCAGCTGCTCTAAAGACTAAGCAGCAAACTCTTAAAAACTCAAGTTAAAACAGGTTTTTGTTTGGGTTTCACGTCAACAGCCATATAAACACATCAATAGCGCACTTATTCACTTTAAAAGGCTTAGCACAATCAATGCTTACTTAGCATGACAAGAAAACCATGGGTTGAAATGGTTCTAAAAACAAACTGAAACCTATTTAAGGTATCTGGAAGTAATTGTACAATTTCTCTCTGATAGATCAATGAGATTAAACATATAGCCCGGAGTTCGGCTGTGCAATATCAAAAATGTTAAGGAGCACAGTTTAAAAAAGGCTGTAACTTTGCCAATACAATTCACGAAGCAGTGGTGTCACTATCAGATCTTGATGTCTAAACAATCAAGCTGCTGTGTTTTGTAAAGCTTTTTCCTTATTGTACCCTTCATAGCCCAAACAGATTACAATAGTCCAGATGCGACAGTTTCAGTTAGGACAACCAATCTGAATACTTCAGGTTTAACATAGCTTCTGATTCGTCTTAGTTTCTTTAATACTTTTTTATATCAATGGCTGAAATTGAGGGATATGTGTTTGTCTTTTCCTCCACTCCTGTGTATTCTAGTATGTTATTTAGACTTGCACTTTCCAAACCATAAAAGAACAGTTTATAAATCTGTTTACACATTACTGTTTCCTATCAAGTTGCAAAATGGTGGCATTCACCATCGGTTTCAGTAAGAGAGGTTAAACATTACAAATCATTTCAAAAAATGTCAAACATTATTTAAAAAATGTGTTTTTTTAAATCAGAATCATTAGGTTGAATATAATTTTGAAGTGTATATTATGGGGATCCTGGGAATGTCCAGTTTTTCTTCTATTATTTACTGCACTGAACTTCATGAAGTATATGCAGGATATAAATGTCCAATGTAATGTAATAAAAGCTCTATGGCATCTGGTGAGACTTCCTTTCCTTTCCATGCAAGCCAATCCTTGACTTTTGAAACATACAGAAAGGTAAGCTTTCAAAAACCAAAACACACATTACACTTAAGATAAAAACCACCCATTCCCTTACACTCACCACTTTTTCCTTTATACACATTTCCTTATGTTACCTTCAAAATCCTGGCTGTCTAGGAAAGGTGCTGGTCCCCAAATTCTAACAGTGCCGTCATCTGAGGCGCTGGCCATCAATGATGGAATCTGTGGGTTCCAACTCACACAGTTCACCGTGCGTGTGTGTCCTGGGAGCTCTGCTATTGGCAGCTCACTACGTTTGTGCCAGATGTATACTTTGTGATCTATACAGAATGATAGTTCAGGGAGAACAAACATGAAAAACAAGAAAGGTTGCAGGAAAGCATAACACCTAGTTTCCTCCATCTCAGGGTAGATTTTGTGGCCAAGTTTCTCAAAATCTGCAGCAATTACAGTGGGGGAAATAAGTATTTGATCCCTTGCTGATTTTGTAAGTTTGCCCACTGACAAAGACATGAGCAGCCCATAATTGAAGGGTAGGTTATTGGTAACAGTGAGAGATAGCACATCACAAATTAAATCCGGAAAATCACATTGTGGAAAGTATATGAATTTATTTGCATTCTGCAGAGGGAAATAAGTATTTGATCCCCCACCAACCAGTAAGAGATCTGGCCCCTACAGACCAGGTAGATGCTCCAAATCAACTCGTTACCTGCATGACAGACAGCTGTCGGCAATGGTCACCTGTATGAAAGACACCTGTCCACAGACTCAGTGAATCAGTCAGACTCTAACCTCTACAAAATGGCCAAGAGCAAGGAGCTGTCTAAGGATGTCAGGGACAAGATCATACACCTGCACAAGGCTGGAATGGGCTACAAAACCATCAGTAAGACGCTGGGCGAGAAGGAGACAACTGTTGGTGCCATAGTAAGAAAATGGAAGAAGTACAAAATGACTGTCAATCGACAAAGATCTGGGGCTCCACGCAAAATCTCACCTCGTGGGGTATCCTTGATCATGAGGAAGGTTAGAAATCAGCCTACAACTACAAGGGGGGAACTTGTCAATGATCTCAAGGCAGCTGGGACCACTGTCACCACGAAAACCATTGGTAACACATTACGACATAACGGATTGCAATCCTGCAGTGCCCGCAAGGTCCCCCTGCTCCGGAAGGCACATGTGACGGCCCGTCTGAAGTTTGCCAGTGAACACCTGGATGATGCCGAGAGTGATTGGGAGAAGGTGCTGTGGTCAGATGAGACAAAAATTGAGCTCTTTGGCATGAACTCAACTCGCCGTGTTTGGAGGAAGAGAAATGCTGCCTATGACCCAAAGAACACCGTCCCCACTGTCAAGCATGGAGGTGGAAATGTTATGTTTTGGGGGTGTTTCTCTGCTAAGGGCACAGGACTACTTCACCGCATCAATGGGAGAATGGATGGGGCCATGTACCGTACAATTCTGAGTGACAACCTCCTTCCCTCCGCCAGGGCCTTAAAAATGGGTCGTGGCTGGGTCTTCCAGCACGACAATGACCCAAAACATACAGCCAAGGCAACAAAGGAGTGGCTCAGGAAGAAGCACATTAGGGTCATGGAGTGGCCTAGCCAGTCACCAGACCTTAATCCCATTGAAAACTTATGGAGGGAGCTGAAGCTGCGAGTTGCCAAGCGACAGCCCAGAACTCTTAATGATTTAGAGATGATCTGCAAAGAGGAGTGGACCAAAATTCCTCCTGACATGTGTGCAAACCTCATCATCAACTACAGAAGACGTCTGACCGCTGTGCTTGCCAACAAGGGTTTTGCCACCAAGTATTAGGTCTTGTTTGCCAGAGGGATTAAATACTTATTTCCCTCTGCAGAATGCAAATAAATTCATATACTTTCCACAATGTGATTTTCCGGATTTAATTTGTGATGTGCTCTCTCTCACTGTTACCAATAACCTACCCTTCAATTATGGGCTGCTCATGTCTTTGTCAGTGGGCAAACTTACAAAATCAGCAAGGGATCAAATACTTATTTCCCCCACTGTATGTGGCATACTTGAAATAAATTTGAATAATTCTACATGTAGAATGTAATTTATTTTTTAATACATAGTTTTATAATCTTGCCGTATTTTTTCATCCTCCCCCTACCAACCATACCTACTATACAAAGGGCCCTCAGGAAAATCAAATTGATGACTGCACCATATGATTCAATTCTATCTTTTTTTTTTATTTTTAACTTTGACACGCTTAATTCCTTCCTTACATACACATGTATATCTCCTCTCTTGAACAAGGCAACGTACCCCAACCTATAAAAACATAAATAAAATGGATATATGCAATAATCCAGTAGCAGATCTTAACATTTTAGAACAAACCAATTCACTGCACTCTTATCAATCAGGCTTTCATCATAATTACAGTATCAAAACAGCCTTGTTAGGTATTACTACATACATCTATCATCATCTGGATCATGGTAATTCTAGTTCTTTGCTGTCTTCTGGATATAGATGTTACAGCAGATTAACCATGTGTGTTCAATACCTATCTAATGGACAGAACTCTAAAAGACATTCTGGCTAGATTAACTTTCACCTGCACATCCTCTTACTTGCAGGGTCCCACAGGTGAATTTTACTCCAATTTTATTCAATATATTCACAGCTCCATTGGCAATCCTAATTCAAGCAAGATCTCAAATAATATTTGCATGGACAACAATCAGACTATATTCAAGTCCACTTAACTAAAAGCTATAAGTTATAAACAAGCAGCTCTATAGGGTTGCCAAATGCCTGAATGAGCACAACATGAAATTAAAACAATACAAATCTAAAGCTCTTATTTTTTTCACAAACGACAATACATTTGTTAAGCCTCTCACACATTACAAGTATTGAAACAGTGGAGACTCGAGTTCTGTGTATGGTTTTAGATAATAAATTGAAATTTTCATCTCAAATCCTTTTTCACACTGAAAATGATAAGGGCAGTTGAATTACTCTTTTGACCAGGTTAGTGCAGTGGACTTTGATCCTGGGGAACTGTGTTCAGTTCCCACTGCAGCTCGTGACTCTGGGCAAGTCACTTAACTCTCTATTGCCCCAGGTACAAATAAGTACTTGTATATACTACGTAAACCGCTTTGAATGTAGTTGCAAAAACCACACAAAGCATCAACATTTAATGAGGGTTTCATCATTTCGACACATACTTTGATGTCACCCATAATGCCAAGTAATTGGTACCACTTTGTAGAGCAATTTCAAGAAAAAAAGGTAAAAAAAAATCTTCCACAAGGAGAACAGCACCACCACAGGAGTGGAAGATGCCACAACCCCAATGCAAACTGGAGCAAGACAAAAGTTCTTCAGACAGCAAGAGACTCATGGCAACTTGACTTCAACAGGATATAAGTTTATTCCACAAATACAGAAGCTGATAGCTTAACCCAACTTTCTTTCAACCTTTTACATCACACACACAAAACAAATCCCCAAAAAACAAACACACCCCACCACTATATTATAAACTGCTTTTTGATTATATATTGATAAGCAGAGTATTAAGAAATAAGAGAAACTTTTTTTTTTTGGGGGGGGGGGGGGGGGGATCACGTGATGCTACTTAGCCGAGTAGACACCTATCGGCTCTGCTGTACTCGCGCTATTATCTGCATATTTTTCTGACTTCTCGATCCCCCTGGGACTTGATTCTCACCTGGCTGCTTTGCTTACAAACCCAGGCATTACTGGTGGACTGCCCAAGATCCTGGCCCCCGACCAATGCGGCATGCTGGCGAAAACGCCACGGCCTGGTAAAGACAGAGTGCAGACCGTGAGCCCCAAGATGGTGTCGCAGCACAACAATACCTCTGTGATTACCTTACAAAAGGAGGTGATTCAGGAGCTCATAAAACAGATTGCCAAAGTATTAGATGATCGATTCTCCAAGTTACAGGCTTCAGTTGACGATATTAAAAAGAACTTGGAGCACCAGGGCTTAAGGATTCAACAGGCGGAGGAATGCACTGGCCGACAGGAGGATCATACTGAATCCATGGAGGCCTGTCTTGCTGCAGCAGTCTCAGAACCATCAATCGTTACAATTAATGGATGACTTGGAAAACAGGAGCCGGCGCAATAATGTCCGGATTACCGGCCTGCCAGAAACGGTACAGGACAAAGTGTTATGGGACTTCATTAAGACATGGCTACCCTCTCTTCTGGAAGTCCCTCTATCGAACTGCTCCTTGCAGGTGGAGTGTATACACTGTGTCGGTGCCATCTGGGAGGGGGAGAAACGCCCGAGACCTGTGTTTGTGCATGTACTTAACTATGCAGAGAAGGAGTGACTCATGCAGACATACTGCACCTGACGCGAGGTGGATTACAAGGGGACACGTGTACTTTTCTTTCAAGATTACTCAGCACACGTGTCTGAGCAACACGGATGGGTCAGCACTGCAAGTCGCTCTATACCAAAGGAGTACGTTTTACCCTGCTACATCCGGTGAAGGTACAGTTGATCCACAATAAGACCCTTTTCTTCACCGATCCATCGGATCTTAAATCGTTGTGGACAAACTGTAACAAGTTTATTCCCCTTTTTCTTTCAGAGACCTTTACTGTTCTGGGTTGGTGACTCAGTTTGCTCTGGAACTCTGCATGTTCCTGTCCAGATCTTTGGGCCTCTGATAAGTTTTACGTTTGTGGGGCGGTATGCACCTTTGATATATGACGCTTGTATTCTGCAACCTTTCTTCTTTGGGGGTGCCACCCTTGTAACCGGTGCACTCCAATGGGTTCTCCTATTTGGGCGAGGACCTTTGCTTTCTAGCATTCGGACTTGGGTGCGGAGGGGTATTCGTTTGTAGGCAGATGATCAAAAGCCCCGCACTGTTCCAAACAACGCTCTAAAAATAGCGCTGGAAAAGCGTGGGGCTTTACGGGACCCATGATCACAGATAATTGCATGCAAATTTAAGCATGCAATTCTCTCTGATCATGGGGTAGAAGTGCGGGAGGATTGTGCCCGAGCATGAGCTCAGGAACAATCCTCCCACACCTGACAATCCTAGACTGCCAGGTTGGGGTGGGAGGGATTTACCTGCGGCCCACCAGGGACATTAGTCGGATGCTGGGGGGGGGGGGGGGGGGGGGGGGGGGGTAGGGAGGCTGGAGACCCATTGGATCTCCAGTCCCCCCAAACATGTGTCTAGGGGGGGGGGGGGGGTTCCTGCTGGGGCTGCTGTATTGGGGGGAATGGGGGCCACCTAGCATGCAAATGCATGGACAGGGCTCCCCATTCTTCCTCGATGGTCTGAAAACCCTAATGCCAGCTCCGAGCTGGCATAGGGTTTGCTGCGGCCAGCAAGCCAATCTTTGGCGCGCTGGTCGTTGATCATTGGGGATGAATAGGTTTAGCATGCATTTGTATGCTACTTGCGCTAAGAGCTCTGTTTTGCATGCATCTGCATGTTAGTTGCATTCAGAGCCCGCAAGCACGTTGTTTCACGCGCTCGGGGGCTCTGACCATGGGGCGGTAGCAAACGCAGGCACTAGAGTGACACTAACAGCCTCTAGTGCCTGCGTTTGCTTCTGATCATCGGCCCATTGGTGATTTGTTTAGTAAGACTAGGCCCACCCGCAAGCCGTATACTGGTGAAATCATCTGGATACCAGTGGTGATTGTTGCACCTTGTCTGCCCTCCCTTTTATTTTTGTAATACTGATGTATCAGAGTCGCTAAATGTTTCAATGCATTACCTGTGAAAGTGTGTGTGTGGGGGGGGGCTTGGGTGGTTTAACTGTTTAATGCTGGAGAGGGGAAGTGGGGAGGGGTTGCTGTGAGTGGGGTGGTGGTGAGGAGTGTTGTGAAATGGTTCGCAGTTTGCGTGTGGTTGTTGGAAGTGTAACACTGGTTTTCTAAGACAGAGCTGATGAGATGATGGGAGGGGTGAAGGAGGAGGGGCGTTTTGTTGGGGTAGAGGGGGGAAGTTTTTTTTCCAGGTCTCCACAACTCTAGCTGTGGCCTATTCTGTGGATGGGTCGATGCATTCTTTCGCTGCTTGTCTTGAGTGCCCTTCGGGGCAACCAGGAACCAGGGAGGCCTAGCTGGGGGCTCCTCCGATGTGACAGATACGTATAACCATTGAGCTGTGTTTGGTAGATACAACCTGTGAGTACGGCTGGTTTACGTGTTTTGCCCCTTCATGTGGATGGTGTACACTCCCCAATAAAATGAACTAGGCTCTTATAAGCCTTGAAGAGAATGAACACAGATGTGGCGTTACTGCAGGAAACATCTGAATAAGCTGGAACACAAAGTTGAAAAGGGACTGGGTTTTTTATGCAGCATTGAGCAATCAGCAAGGGGGGGGGGGGGGGTGGCCATATTGATTAAAAAGACTCCGGCCATGAGAGTCTGTGCATCATTATACCTTGGGCAGCGATTCTGGTTGCTACATCAAAAGTGTCGAACGTACCCCTGGCCAGGAATTTTCGACACGCCTTCTGCTGCCTGACCACCTGGTGAAAAGGCTCGGCCTGCTCCGTAGGGAGCGCATCAACCAAGCTAGACAGTTGCCTCACTGAGTTCCGCAAGTGGATGCTTGTGAAGAGCTGGTATGTCTGGATTTTGGCAGCGAGCACAGCGGCCTGATACGCCTTCCAAAAGAGTCCAAGGTTCTAGATTCTCTGCCTGGGGGGAGCCGAGGCATAGTCCCTAGTACTCTTAGCTCTTTTGAGAGCGGAGTCCATCACCATGGAATTGTGAGGTAGCTGAGACTTCATCAATCCAGGTTCCCCATGGATCTGATATTGGAATTCAGTTCTTTTCAGGATCACGGGGTTAGACAGTTTCGCATAAGGACTTCCTTCAGTAGATTATGCAAAGGAGCCGTTGCAGCCTCTCTAGGTGGAGAAGGATAATCCAGGACCTCGAGCATCTCAGCCCTGGGCTCATCCTCAACCTCCATAGTGAAGGGAATAGCCACAGCCATTTCCCAGACAAAGGAGGTAAAGGATAGACTCTCTGGTGGAGACAGTCTCCTTTCTGGTGGAGGAGTGGCCTAGTGGTTAGGGTGGTGGACTTTGGTCCTGGGGAACTGAGTTCAATTCCCGGCACAGGCAGCTCCTTGTGACTCTGGGCAAGTCACTTAACCCTCCATTGCCTGCCACATAGAGCCTGCCATGAGTGGGAAAGTGCGGGGTACAAATGTAACAAAACAAAAAGCTTTATTTAAAAAAAAAATCAAACAGGCTCCAATGCTGCAGGCTCTTTTTTGGACTTCATTCAACCCCGGAATAATAAAAACGTCCTTTTTGGTCGTGCTTCACACAGCTGAGAGACCTGGAAGTCTCTGAGCCAATCACAGTGTGGTTAGCTCAGCTAAACACGCTGTGATTGGCTCAGAGACTTCTAAGGTCTCTCAGCTGAGTGAAGCACGGCCAAAAAGGACGTTTTTATTATTCCGGGGTTGAATGATGTCCAAAAAAGAGCCTGCAGCATCGGAGCCTGTTTGACTTTTTTAAAATAAAGCTTCACTTAAAAAAAAACAACAAAAAACTTCCATTTGGGTGCCCCCCCCCCCCCGAATAATAAAATCGTTCTTTTTGGCCGTACTTCACTTAGCTGAGAGACCTGGAAGTAAGGGAGGGACATCCAAGCAAGTAGAGCCAAGTGGTTAGAGCACCGGTCTTGTAATCCAGAGGTGGCAGGTTCAAATCCCACTAATAGTTTTGCTAAAAAAAAAAAAAAAGGACGAGCACTTGGATTTTTTCCCCACTTTTTTAAAAGTTGTATGAAGTCTTTATTGAACATTTATCTAATAGCATCCTGACGAGCAGTTGGCCGTTTTTGCCCCCGATTTTATTTTTAAACATTTTAATAATTTTTCCAATCCCGCACAGCCCCGAGAGGTACAGCCCTGTCATTAAATTTTCCAGCGTTTTGGCAATCGGAAAAGGTTAGTGCATCTCATTACAATAGGGTTTCTACATGATTTGCTCATCTGCATTCCGGTTTCGTTAGCTGCTTCCGTCGTCGGAAAAAAGTGTTTAGTGCATGCCAGGGTTTACTACTTGCTCATTAAGGGCTCGTTAAGTTTAGTGGAGTGGAGGTGTAGCCTAGTGCATCTGGCTATCAGTACATCTAGTACCAAACTGCAGTGGATTTCAACTGGGTTCCCTTGGCTCTCAGCCTGCTGTTCTAACCATTAGGCATTTCCTCCACTCCAAAACTAGTCACACTTTCTGTGTAAGACTATACCAACCCAAGAAGCAGATGTCATGCCTTAGAACAAAACCCAGATCACCTGCAAGGCAGATCCTAGAACTACTGAGCGATCATATTAGCACAAAATCACAACTGCTGACAAGCCCAGGTCAGCCTTAAACCAACAAGGCGCTATCATTCAAGATGAGCTATTCCATCACTTACTGCAATGAGATAAATCTACATATATTGGATACTTTTTGCATGCAAACCTCTCTTATGCATACTCATTATGGCAATTCTGAAAACACTATTGGTAAGGTGTGCCTTCAGGAAAGGGCTGAGAAATACTGCTCTATTGCATTACAAATAGCGGAACCAGTGATAATGAAACAATTCTTATAGTTTCCCTTTGGTCATGCAAACTGTACCAGCTATTTTTAAGGAAAAGAAAAGAAACACTAATTTTCACTAACATTTTACAATATGGCTCAGTTTTGTTTAAATATTCTAAAGGGGATGATGTATAAATATCTAATTTACAGCTGTTCAACCCAGATCCCCAAATCTAATCCCCTCATTTCCTGTACTGTCTGAAGTTGTAAAAGATCTGCAGAGGCTCAGTACAGATGTGCCTTTTCACTGTGGGCATATCTTCAAATGATAGATTAATATGGGAGACATGCAAGCTTAGACCCCCCCCCCCCCCCCAAAAAAAAAAAACCCTCTATCACACAAATTGTTCAATGTAAGAATATAGTAGCATAATGTTAAAAATAAAATTCATTACCTTCACTCCCACTTGCGATGAAATCTTCATTGTGGCCTCCAAAACACGAGTGGATTGTGTAAAACCCTTGAGTAACACCTTGATACTTTCTCACTAAAACTCGGTCTTGTAAGTCCCATAAATGAACACCCTAGATAGAAAAGAGAAGTGGATGGGACCCAGAATAAATCTCTGTACAAGCTATTTCACCTAGAGAGTTATCCCAGTGCACAAAATCAATTTTATAAACATGAGAATTTCTCCTGCTTTGGGCCGCCTCTGAACATCCCCAGGCAGGTTGATTCTTAGCAATAGTCAGATCTGGAGACCTTGATATCCATCTTTAATGTGAAAAAAAAATGCCAAGGTTCCTGAGCATGTGGAGGCACAGAAGGCCCTTGCTGAGGCTGCAGAGGATCCAGAGATGTGACTGACTGGGTAAAAGCCTGATCCTTTATTAAAGCCAGATTTAAGGTGGTACAGACTGTATCTGACGGATCTGGGGTATCCAGATTTTATACATGTCTCTATATTCATGTTTCATTAGTGTTAGTGCTAAGGGAAGGGGGGGGGGGTGGTGATATTGATCAGCACTGTTGTGTTCCCCCACCCTTCCCTTGATTTACTCAAATTCATATTGATGGATCTGGTTGGGCAAGAGGTGTTTTATTTTGTTACAGGTGCAAAGTTTTGGAATATTAGCATATAGATGCATATGTGTCCACTTACACACGTATACACTAGAATGTTGTCTAACTGCTATTTGGCAACTACCCGCTTAACTTATATGTCATGTCTTTGTGGAATATATTTAAATTCTTTTGCTGGAGAGACTGTGTCCCACAAGTTGTTTGACATTTCATGGGTACCCTGATAATTTATTTGTGGATTTTATTTTGGGTAGAAAACATTCTTGCATTTTGCTTCCTACAGTAGATAATGCCTTTTTATTTTTATTTCTCCTGTGCTGTATTGCTTATAGAGATTGTGATTTCTCAGTGTTTCCTGTTCTAACTTTTGGTCCCTTATTCTGTAATTGGTGAGGGTTGGTCTGTGTTCTATGAGTGACCAAGGTGAGAGATTCTGCTGTTACAGTAATTATTTTTGAGGATACTGTGATGTGAGTTGAGAGGCTGATCAGAATCAAGTCTACTATAATGGCAAGGTTTAAGTTATGGGATAATGCAACATTATTTAAAAATGTCAGTGTGTTTCCAAAAGTTTCCATAAGTGTGTATGTGGTTTATATTGATGCAGACTGTTTACTTAGAAATCCATCATCAAGAACACTCTAAGGCATTATTTAGGCGTATACCAAGCACTACTTAGCTTGTATACCTAGTCTCCCCCCCCCCCCCCCCAAAAAAAAAAAAAAATGTCAAGTCTAGCTACGCCCCTGGTGCAATTATTTAACATACAGTGGGAATAGTCATCTTTATGTCACAAATGCCATGTAGATGATAAAATACCTTTTTCCATGCTTTTTGGACGTTCTAAAATACAATTTTTGAGAAAATTAATTCTGATTACTTGGGTAACATTTTGCAATCCTCTATTCCTTTTTCACCAATGGAGATTCTTTTGGATCACTTTGAGGTTTTTGTGCTACACAGCAGGGGAGGCCATCAACTACATAGGAAGGGTGGTCTTATTGGTTTAAAAAAAAAAAAAAAAAAAAAAAAAAAAGTTATCCTGGGAATTTGGACAGTTCCTAAATTGCCCTCTTTTTGGGCCTGGCATAACAAATTTCATGCTTTAATGTTGTTTGAAAAGAACCAGGCCAGGACCTCACCTAAACGTAAGAAAGCTTTTCATTCTATTTGGGAATTCCTAATTCTCACTGACATCTAGGGGACCCCGATGTGGTTTACCCCCCCTTTTTTCTCTTCCTTTTCTGGATTCTCAGGCGGTCATAAGAACACAGGCCTTCTGAATTGGTTTACTTCTTTGTTGCGGGAAAGGGTACCAGGGGAGGAAATGGGTCGGTGTGTGTGTGTGTGTGTGTGTGTGTGTGTGGGGGGGGGGGGGGTAGTTAATGGTTATAAGAAAAATTCTGTAATGTTTATCTGTAATTTCTCGAGTGCTTGTCATCAATAAGCAAGATTTAAACATAAATGATCCAGAAATTGGAACAATTGAGGTGATTAAATTTACAGATAAGAAAACTATTAAAGGTTGTTAAAACGCATGTGGACTATGAAAAACTGCTGGAAGACCTTAGGAAATAGGAAGACTGGGCATCCAAATGGCAGATGAAATTTAACGTGGACAAATGCAAAGTGATGCACATTGGGAAGAATAATCCAAATCATAGTTACTTGATGTTAGGGTCTACCTTAGGAGTCAGCACCCAAGAAAGAGATGTAGGTGTCATAATAGACAATACGCTGAAACCTTCTGCCCAGTGTACAGTGGCAGCCAAAAAAGCAAAACAGAATGCTAGGAATTATTAGGAAAGAAAAGGAAAATAAGACTAAGAATATTATAATGCCTCTATCACTCCACAGCGCAACCTCACCTTGAGTATTACGTTAATTCTGGTCCCCTATTTCAAAAAAGATTGCAGAATTAGAAAAGTTTCAAAGAAGGGCAACCAAAATGATAAAGGGGATGGAACTCTTTTCATATAGAGAAAGGCTAAAGAGGTTAAGGCACTTCAGGTTGGAAAAGAGACGACTGAGGGGGATATGATAGCGGTCTACAAAATCCTGAGTGGCGTAGAATGTACAAAGACTAGGGAACACGCAATGAAGTTACATGGTAATACTTTTAAAACAAACAGGAGGAAATATTTTTTTTCACTCAACAAATTTGGAATTCATTGCCAGAGGATGTGGTTAGAGCAGTTACCTGGGTTTTAAGAAAGGTTTGGACACATTCCTGGAGGAAAAGTCCATAGTCTGCTATTGAAGTATGCATGGGGGAAGCCACTGCTTGCCCTCAGATTGGAAGAATGGAATGTTGCTATTATTGGGATTTTGCAAGGTACTTGTGACCTGGATTAGCCACTGTTGGAAGCAGGATACTGGACTAGACAGACCATTGGTATCATTTAGTATGGCTCTCTTATGTTCTTATGAGAGCAGATTTGATCAACATAGAATGGTGGGGTAGCTGGGGCTTCTTGAATCTGCGAGCTTTCTGGTCTCTATACATGGATTCTGCCTTCTTATGAACTGGCTGCACAGAGAGGGGTCTCCCACCTAGTCATCTGGGTCTGTTGCAGGATGTCATGCATGGGCATTGTCACAGCTTCCCTTAGGGAGATTCTTGTAATCAAAGCATATTCCTTGACATCCAAATGAATGAAATGGCCCTAACCATTTCCCTCAAAACAAAAAAACAAACAAAAGAGAATTCCTCTGGTGGGGGAGTTTCTCTTCTCTTAAGGTGGGGTCTAAAGGTAGACCACGGAAAAGCCAGGCCAAGATCTGCTCCATCTCTTCCTACAGCACAGCCTGGAATCGTTCCTTGGAGGCAGTCATCGGTAAAGGCAGGGCTGGTTCGGAGACAGCCTGTGAAGGTGCTGGTGCCAAATCAGAGGGCATGTCCCAGCAGTAGGAGACTAGTGCACTCACACCAACTCCACAGAGGGAGAGTGGCCCTGGCAGCACCAATGTTTCTCGAGTATTGGAAATGCTGATGATATAAGGCTTTGCCTTCGCTCGATGCACTTCATCAGGATCCCTCGGTACCAATGAGGACGATGTTCAATCCAGATGTGTCCTTTGTGTCAAGCTCAGTGCAGACCAGCCCAATGGAGCTCTACTTCTGTCCAATGTCAAGGCAGGGGCCCTCCTTGATGTTAATGCACTCCCAGTGTCCTCCAGCCATAGAGATTGAAGCCTCTGATGCTGTCATTGATGGTGCAGTCTTAGAAGTGCCAAAACGTTTCTCATGCAGGATGTCTCTGTTTTTTGTTTTTAAAGATTTTTTTCTGCATTTTTAAACAGAGAACACAATTAGAGACCTTATGGTCAGAGCCTAGGCACGAAGGACACCAGCTATTGGGGATCAGTCTCAGAAATGACTGTCGCATCTACAGCACTGCTTCAAACCACTAGAAGTTTTGTGCGAAGAGGGAAAAACAGCCGATGCAAAATCAAATAGCTCAGTTGTGAGAGATGAAAAACAAATCTCTTCACAAAAAAAAAAAAAAAAAAAAAAAAAAGAAGTTCCCTGATCAGTGCTTGGGTGTAAGTAGGCCTTAGGAGTTGTGAAAAAAAAAAAAAAAGAGAAAAAAAACCTAGGCTTCCCAAAAACAAACAAAACAACTAAACACAAAATACAAGGGAAGAAATGATGAGAGAAAGAGAAGAAGAAATGCGTACTGCAATGGGAAGGCATTAAAAAAAAATGAAAATTTGAAACGCTGAGAAAAACTCATTGCACACAACCTCTCTGATGTTACCTATGTGTCCTACTTGTCTTCAGAGAAATGAGGCTGTTATTGATTGGGAGAGTTCAGGGATCACACTGATAGAACATATTTCAAGAGGATAACACGCTGTTGACTTATCAGAACTTCAACATTGATTGGCAAACAGTAAGGGGTATTACTTTGCTTACTGCCAGTTGACACATTACATTAGATCATTGGGCCTTGATAATTTTCGACTATCTCTGAGGAACAAACTGCAGAGCTTTTCCTCTCAATCTTCTACTAAGATATCTAATTCTGAGCTACACAAAGCTTCATGAACCATAGGAACACAAAAGGATTATATGTTTTAACAATTTTGGGAACAGGTATTTGGGCATTCCTTGAGAACCTTTACTGAAATTAGTAAAAAAAAAAAATTCCATTTCTAGTACAGTGTAAATTTGCGAGTGCAACAATAAAGAATAATTCATAGAACCCCCCCCCCCTTTTTTTTTTTTACACACAGGTACAAGGATAGGAGGGTGGGTACCTAAGTTTGAAATATCATGCAGGAGACAACAATCCGATCAAGCTTTTTGGGCATGTGCAAAAAATCAGATATTCAAGGGAGAAATTCTAGACTAAATCAGCTGCTGTGGCAGTAAATTCAAGTTTCACTAGAGACAATAGTGCTCAACAGAGCCAATGCGTTGGGAATTCCAGGGAAGAGTTTCTCAATTGTTTGTTTGGAAAGCTAACTTACTACTATTACTTTGGGAAAGAAGTGCATACTTCAATTGTGTTTGCAAACAGATTTGCCATCTTATTGGAGAAGGAAGCTAAAGTATGTTCATATATCATTCTTACATAGTAACATAGTAGATGATGGCAGAGAAAGACCTGTACGGTCCATCCAGTCTGCCCAACAAGATAAACTCATATGTGCTACTTTATATGTATACTTGACCTTGATTTGTATCTGCCATTTTCAGGGAACAGACTGTAGAAGTCTGCCCAGCACTAGCGCCGCCTCCCAACCACCGGTGCTGCCATCCAATCTCTGCTAAGCTTCTGAGGATCCATTCCTTCTCAACAGGATTCCTTTATGTTTATCCCACGCATTTTTGAATTCTGTTACCGTTTTCATCTCCATCACCTCTCGCGGGAGGGCATTCCAAGTATCCACCACTTTCTCTCTGTGAAAAAAAATACTTCCTGACATTTTTTTTTGAATCTGCCTCCCTTCAACCTCATTTCATGTCCTCTAGTTCTACCGCCTTCCCGTCTCTGGAAAAGGTTTGTTTGTGGATTAATACCTTTCAAATATTTGAACATCTGTATCATATCACCCCTGTTTCTCCTTTCCTCCAGGGTATACATGCTCAGGTCAGCAAGTCTCTCCTCATACGTCTTGTAATGCAAATCCCATACCATTTTTGTAGCTTTTCTTTGCACCGCTTCAATTCTTTTTACATCCTTAGCAAGATACGGCCTCCAAAACACAATACTCCAGGTGGGGCCTCACAACCTCCTTTCTTCTGCTGGTCATACTTCTCCCTATACAGCCTAGCAACCTTCTGGCTACGGCTACCACCTTTTCACACTGTTTCGTTGCTTCAGATCCTCAGATACTACCACCCCAAGATCCCTCTCTCTGTCTGTACATATCAGACTCTTACCGCCTAACACATACATCTCCCATGGATTTCTACTCCCTAAGTGTATCACTTTGCATTTCCTTGCACTGAATTTTAATTGCCAAACATTAGACCATTCTTCTAGCTTTTGCAGATCCTTTTTCATGTTTTCCACTCCCTCCGTGGTGTCCATGTTACAAATCTTGGTGTCATCCGCAAAAAGGCAAACTTTACCTTCTAACCCTTTGACAATGTCACTCACAAATATATTGAACAGAATTGGCCCAAACACTGATCCCTGAGGCACTCCACTATTCACCTTTCCCTCATCCGAGTGAATTCCATTAACCATCACCCTCTGGCGTCTGTCCGTCAACCAGTTCCTAATCCAGTTCACCACGATGGGTCCTATCTTCAGCCTGTCAAGTTTATTCAAGAGCCTCCTGTGGGGAACCGTGTCAAAAGCTTTGCTGAAATCTAAGTAGATTACATCTATAGCACGTCCCTAATTCAATTCTCTGGCCACCCAGTCAAAGAATTCAATGAGATTCGTTTGGCACAATTTACCTTTGGTAAAACCATGATGTCTTGGATCTTGCAACTTATTGGCTTCCAGGAAATTCATTGTCCTTTCCTTCAGCATCGCTTCCATTACTTTTCCAATAACCGAAGAGAGGCTTACCAGCCTGTGGTTTCCAGCTTCTTCCCTACCACCACTTCTGTGAAGAGGGACCACATCCGCTCTTCTCCAGTCCCACAGAACCAATCCAGTCTCCAAGGATTTATTAAACAAATCTTTAAGAGGACCCACCAGAACCGGTCCCATGGCTTTTTCCACCTTTAGATTGTCAAGTTGTTCATACATGCTCGCTTCTGTGAACGGTGCTGTATCCGCTCCATTCTCATATGTACTTCTCCAGGATTTTCTTCAGTGAAAACAGAACAAAAGTATTTGTTTAGCAAATTTGCTTTTTCTTCATCATTATCTACATAGCAGTTTGCAGCATCTTTCAGTCTCACAATTCCCTTTTTAGCCTTCCTCCTTTCACCAATATACCTGAAGAAATTTTTGTCACCCCTCCTTACATTTCTAGTCATTTGTTCTTCCGCTTTCACCAGACGTATCTCTTGGCTTCTTTCAGTTTCATCTGTTATTCCTCTCTGTGTTCCTCTTCTTCAGGTCTTCTGTATTTCATGATCAACTCTTTAGCCTTTATTTTCTCAGCCACCTGCTTGGAGAACCATATTGGTTTCCTTTTTCTCTTGCTTTTATTTACTCTCCTTACATAAAGGTTTGTGGCCATATTTATAGCTTCTTTCAGCCTGGACCACTGACCGTCCACTTCTTATATGTCCTCCCAGCCCATCAGCTCCTTCCTCAGGTATTACTCCATTTTACTAAAGTCTGCATGCTTGAAATCCAGGACTTTGAGTTTTGAGTGGCCGCCCTCCACTTCAGCTGTTATATCAAACCAAACTGTTTGATGGTCACTGCTGCCCAGCTGGGCACCCACTTGGACATTTGACACACTATCCCCATTTGTGAGCACCAGATCCAGCGTCACTCCCTCCCTTGTGGGTTCTGTCACCATTTGTCTGAGTAAAGCACTTTGAAAAGCATCCACGTTCTCTCTACTTCTTTCTGATTCTGCAAATGGAACTTTCCAATCTACATCCGGCAGATTGAAATCTCCCAGCAACAACACCTCTCTTTTCTTTCCCAACTTTTGGATATCTGTAATCAGATCTTTATCTAGTTCCTCCGATTGTGTTGGAGGTCTGTAGATAACACCCATGTGGACAGAGGTTCTATCATCTCTTTTTAAGGTGATCCACATCGCTTCTTCCTTTCCCCAGGCCCCTGTCATTTCAGTCACTGCGATATCATTTCTCATATACAGAGCTACTCCTCCACCTTTACGACCATCTCTATTTATTTATTATTATTTATTACATTTGTACCCCGCACTTTCCCACACAATGCAGGCTCAATGCGGTTACATAGTAATTTGAAATACAAAGTCATAATAGAAATTTCAAAACATTATAAGTTGAACTTGACAGTGTATGATAAGTTGATCTTGATAATGTATGATTAGTATAAGAGAGGGCAGACAGGATAGGATAGTATAATTTGGAAGAAAAGGGGTAAGGAGGGATAAAATAAAGGGGAGATGGAGAAGAGAAGGATGGGATGAGTAGAGGGGGAATGGAAAGCTGGGGTAAGTAAAACCAATGATGGGGTCGTTATCTAATTCAGAACAGAATTGGGAGTGGAGGTTGGTAAGATTAGGTTGGGACATTAGGATAGGCTTGCTTAAAGAGATGAGCTTTCAGCATTTTTCTAAAGGGCAAGTAGTCATTAATTAATCGGATTGGTCTGGGTAGAGCATTCCAAAGCTGGCTGCCCAAAAATGAGAAACTGGATGCGTAGTAGGTCTTGTATTTAATTCCTCTACAATTGGGAAGGTGTAGGTTGAGATAAGTTCGTGAAGAAATAGATCTATTTCTGGCAGGGAGGTCGATCAAATCACTCATGTAGCCAGGGGATTCTCCCTGTATGATCTTGTGGGTCATTGTGTTCATCTTGAAATTTATTCTTTCTTTGATGGGGAGCCCGTGGAGCTTCGCGCGAAGAGGTGATGCACTTTCAAATTTTGATTTGTCAAAAATAAGTCTGGCTGCTGTGTTTTGGGCAGTTTGGAGTCTCTTCAGTATCCTTCCTAAATAGGTTATAGCCTGGTATGTTTGCATCCCATTCATGGGAATCATTGAGCCATGTCTCTGTGATTGCAACAACGTCTAAGTCTGCCTCTAACATCTGGGCTTGCAGGTCATGAACTTTATTGCTTAGACTGTGAGCATTTGTGGTCATTGCTTTCCATCTACATTTCAGTGAAAATTTTGTCTTCTGTTTAGTTTTTCGTTTAGTCTCATTTCCTGCTGTGTTGATAAGAAGTGATTTGCTAAGATTGTTGTTTTCTTTGCTTTCTTTTCTACTGTCACATCTTGTTTTTAGCTTTAGCTGGAGGGTGACCACTTGAAATGACCTGCCTCCATATGCCACCCCCGCCTTCTAGTTTAAATGCTTAGAAATATATTGTCTAAATATCTCCCTGAGGAATTTTTTCCTGCCACAGTGAGATGCAGCCCATCGTTACAATATAGTCTTTTGTTTTTCCAAGTATTGCCCCATCCTCCTATGTACCTAAATCCTTCTTGGTGACACCAGGCTTTGAGCCAGCTATTGAAATTTTCAGTACTTTGCAATCTTTTCTCTCCCTTTCCAAAGGTAGGTAGTACTTCAGAAAAAGCTATTGTTTGTACCAAAAGTTTTAATCCCTCCCCCAGCTCCTGAAAAGCTCTCTGCATGGCAAGTGGGGTATTACTAGACAAGTCATTTGTTCCCAGGTGGATAACAACATCAGTGTTTAGTTTCTTCTCTGATTATAGAGATTATTTGCTTGGTACTCCTGGTAGCTGAGGAGCCTGGAAGGCATTTCACTTTGCATGGCCCCTTGAACTGTGTTTCAAAGTTAATGCCTCTGATAATGGAATCCCCTAGTAGCAACAGTTTCCTGGTATGAGTTTCAATATTAGTGCTTTGGGGTATCTTTTCTCTTTGGGAACCTTCATATCTTTTTGTTCTGCATCAGTTCTCTTTTCAGGGACACCACAGTGCTGTAATGGAGCAAAAGAATTCTGTAGGGGCAACACTTGTGAGGGCAGATGCTTCTGTGCCACATAATGTAGTCTGCCTGAGCCTACCGTGAACCATCTATTCTTAGGTGGTTTTATCCTTTGAGGCAGTGGTGAGAAGTTGGTATGATTCTGTGCAGTCATAGAAGCTGCTTTAAGTGCACCCAATTCCTGCTTTAGTTTACTGAGCTTCTGTTTTAAACTAGCAAGCTGAAGACAGATAGGACAAGTCTTAAGTCTCCAGATGATTTGCCTTGAAACTAAAGCACCACATTACAGAGAATAAAACTCAACTGATAGGGTTAACAGTCTGCAAGATTGCCTGTGTATGACCGAGGAGTAAAGTTAATGAGTTTTGGCTTGTCTATATATGACTGGAAAACCCTGGGGTGGGTGGGTGGGTGGAACTAAGTCCCAGTGAGTCAGCCAAGTGCTGTATGAAAAAAAGTTCTCTAGGTGTGACCAGAAATGATACAGTCTGAATAAATAATTTCAAATAAAAGTGATTTCTTGCAACATGGGATAGTTATATACAATCATTGGCCCTGAGGATATGGAGCTTGATTTTATGTAAGTTGAACATGTGACTCATTTGCCTACCTATACACACAGGGAGTCACATGATGCGCTCTTCCTGAGTGAATGGAGGCAGGCAGAGCTCTGGCACAGAACTAAAAAAAAAAAAAAAATTCCTTGCCCTCAGACCTGAAAATTATGTTCTCAGTCCCTCTAAGAAGCAGAGACATATCTGGAGTATGTAAAAGTAGAATTCAGCCTTCAGATCACAGTATGACAACAAAACCCCAAAGGCTAAGTAAAGAAAAGGTGGATGATCCTGCGATGTTCACAGTACCCATGGGAGAATGGGTGTGGGAGAGAACCAAAATGGTATCCAGCAGCCCTTGAAGACAGATTAAACAAACTGCAATTAGCAGTGGATGAAATAAAGAAACGTTTTGATTCTCACTGTCAGTGGTAGAGCTGAGGGTCTCAGCACAGGAGGACTACAGTATCCAAATGACACAACACATGGAGCTGCAAGAAAATTGAGAGCAAGAAAACAGAAGTTGTTGTTAACAATTTGTGACTGGTAGGACTCCAAGAATGCGCCTCAGATGCTGAACTGTACCAGATCTTTGTCAAGTGTTTACGAGAAGCTTGGTTTGCCCTCAGAAAACCTATAGTACAACTGCAAAAGGGTGCATAGAATTGGGCCTAAGGGTGCTATGGATTAAATACCCCAAACAGTGACTGCTCAGTATTTAAACTAGAGAGATAAAGGACATTTTGAGAGCATATCAGAGAGCAGGTCTGCTGGAATATAAGGGTAACAAGATCTTGCTTTTTAAAGATTACTCCATGCAGGTAACAGCTCAGAGAAAGGTAATGGCACCATATGGTACAAAGCTGCACTGCAATGGTATCCAGTTCACAAAAATGGCATGCAGGTAAGACTATAACCTTATCATGGAATCTACTGGAGTTTATCCAAACACTGAAGAGTAAGAAAGGGGGGGGGGGATTGTGGGAGAAGGGGAAGGGGAGGAATTATTGGAAAGGAATGATGTGTATGATTGGGCAGCAAAGTTATAGAAAATGATGGGCATTGGGTAATGTTACCTCTTTGCAATATAATGGATGATAATGGTTAATTGAAAGGTGCCTATACACATTTATGTTTTTTTTTTGTTTGTTTTGCCTTTTTGCTACAGTCTAAATTGTCCACACCCTTGTCGCCTCTTGCTTGGACTATTGCAATTTACTTCTCACTGGTCTTCCGCTCAGCCATCTCTCTCCTCTCCAATCTGTCCAAAATTCTGCGGCACGACTTATTTTCCGCCAGAATCGTTATACCCACACTAGCCCACACCTCAAGTCACTCCACTGGCTCCCTGTCCGCTTCCGCATTCAGTTTAAACTTCTCTTACTGACCTTTAAATGCATCCACTCTGCAGCCCCCCCCCCCCATTACCTCTCCACTCTCATCTCTCCCTACATTCCTCCCCGTGAACTCCGCTCACTGGACAAATCTCTCTTGTCATCCCCCTTCTCCTTCACTGCTAACTCCAGGCTTCGTTCCTTTTCTCTCGCGGCACCTTATGCCTGGAATAGACTTCCTGGACCTATATGTCTAGCTCCATCTCTGTTTTCAAATCTATGCTGAAAACCCACCTTTTCACTGCTGCTTTTAGCTCCTAGCCACTACTCAGTTGCCCTCCCCTTGTCCCTTCCTTCCTTCTCACCCTGTACTTCCCTCACCCGTAACTGTCTTGTCTGTCTGTATTATTTAGATTGTAAGCTCTTTTGAGCAGGGACTGTCTCTTTGTGTCAGGTGTTCAGTGCTGCGTGCGTCTGGTAGCGCTATACAAATGCTAATAATAATAATAAATTCCTTCTGTAATATGTTATTGTCAGAGATCTTGGCTGAGGGGGGAAGGGGTAGGGGTTGGAAACTGTGGAGAATAAGGAGGTTTAGGTTTGTAGAGAGTAAAGGTTATAAGAAAAGGCCTCTAATCTCGGGATCCTTTATGGTTATATACAGATTTTAAAGGAAAAGGGAGTAGGGGGTATAGGAAAGTATGTATAGGTACTGTCGATGTTATATTGTGCTTGCCGAGTTTGACTATTTTGTTGGTTTCTTATAAAAGAAATTTAGCCTAAAAGCTGTTCTCTCTCCTTTTTAAAGGTCAGTGACAGCAGCCTAGTTCCATACTTTCAGAATATACCTCCCCTTCCCTAGAATGCTGCCATCAAGGTGATTTGCAGAGTGTAGACAGCATAAAAGCAACAGATATATTTTAAAAACACACACACACAAAGACAGTATAAGAGGAAGGGAGAGTTATAATATGAACTAAAAGAAAAAAAGACACATTGGGGAGGGGGGGGGGGGGGGGGGGGGGAATGGCTTCTGAATCATATAAACCACCTAAAGATCCCAAAAGTCCCATCCCTAAGTATAACCCTCACTAGAGTCATGTCTTCAGCGCCTTTTTCCAGATATCCGTGGACAATAAATTCCACAGCTGAGGTGGCCATATATTCAAATGTAGATTGCCTTGCATTCTCCAATCTGGCATGCAGTGATTATTTGTTACATTTATACCCCACATTTTCCCACCTATTTGTAGGCTCAATGTGGCTTACATAGTACCAGAGAGGCATTACAGACTCCGGTGCAAACAAATACAAAGTGATATTGTGGTAAGATAAAGTTCATGTGGCACAGCCACACTAGGGAGTCATACAACGGAAGAGTTCTGTTATGTACATTACGTTCTTTAATTTTGTTGTGTTGCAGAGATCAGGCATTTATGTTGGATTGGTAGGGTATGCCTTTTTAAACAGGTTTCCAGGATCATCTTTATGCTGATGACACCCAGCTGTATCTCTCCACACCAGACATCACCGTGGAGACCCAGGCCAAGGTATCGGCCTGCTTATCCGACATTGCTGCCTGGATGTCCAACCGCCACCTGAAACTGAACATGGCCAAGACCGAGCTTATCGTCTTTCCACCAAAACCCACTTCTCCTCTTCCTCCACTCTCGATCTCAGTTGATAACACCCTCATCCTCCCCGTCTCATCTGCCCGCAACCTCGGAGTCATCTTCGACTCCTCCCTCTCCTTCTCTGCCCATATCCAGCAGACAGCCAAGACCTGTCGCTTCTTCCTCTTTAACATCAGCAAAATTCGCCCTTTCCTCTCTAAGCACATCATCCAAACTCTCATCCATGCTCTCATTACCTCTCGCCTTGACTACTGCAACCTACTCCTCACTGGCCTCCCACTTAACCATCTATCCCCCCTTCAATCCGTTCAGAACTCTGCTGCATGTCTTATATTCTGCCTGAACCAATATACTCATATCACCCCTCTCCTCAGGTCACTTCACTGGCTTCCAATCAGATACCGCATACAGTTCAAGCTTCTTCTTCTTACCTACAAATGCACTCAGTCTGCAGCCCCTCATTACCTCTCTACCCTCATCTCCCCTTACGTCCCCGCCCGAAACCTCCGCTCACAGGACAAATCCCTCCTCTCAGTACCCTTCTCCACCACCGCCAACTCCAGGCTCCGTCTATTCTGCTTCGACTCACCCTATGCTTGGAATAAACTTCCTGAGCCCATACGCCAAGCCCCCTCCCTACCCATCTTCAAATCCTTGCTCAAAGCCCACCTCTTCAATGTTGCCTTCAGCACCTAACCTTTATACCTTTCAGGAAATCTAGATTGCCCCAATTTGACTGCCCCTACTTGACTGCCTGTACATTTGTCCTTTAGATTGTAAGCTCTTTGAGCAGGGACTGTCCTTCTATGTTAAATTGTACAGCGCTGCGTAACCGTAGTAGCGCTCTAGAAATGTTAAATAGTAGAAGTACTAGTAGTAGTGATTGTATTTTTCAAGGCTTTTGGTATTGCGTTCCACAGTTGTGTGCTTATGTAGGAAAAACTGGACACGTAAATTGATTTGTATTTGAGTCCTTTGCAGCTTGGGTAGTGCAGATTTAGGTATGTTCGTGTTGATTCGGATGTGTTTCTAGTTGGTAGGTCGATCAAGTCTGTCATGTATCCCGGAGCTTCACCGTAGATAATTTTGTGAACCAGAGTACAGATTTTGAAAGCAATGCGTTCTTTGATTGGGAGCCAGTGTAGTTTTTCACGAAGGGTTTTTGCACTTTCAAATCGCATTTTTCCGAACATAAGCCTAGCTGCCGTATTTTGAGCGGTCTGAAGTTTCTTTAAGGTTTGTTCTTTGCATCCCGCATAAATTCCATTGCAGTAGTCTACATGGCATAGTACCATTGATTGTATCGGGTTGCGAAATGTTCTCCTTGGGAAGAACTGTTTCACACGTTGAGTTTCCACATTGAGTGGAACATTTTCTTTGTTGTGGATGGCTCTCTAGTGTTAAGTTGTGGTCCACTGTAATGCCGAGGATTTTCAGGCTGTCTGAGACAGGGAGGGTGTAATCTGGGGTGTTGATAATTTTGGGGTTATCCGTGCTGTGTAGGGATGAGAGGATGAGACAGTGTGTTTTTTGTTTGTTTAGTTTTAGTTGAAATGCATTTGCCCAAGAGTCCATGATGTTCAAGCTGATCTTGATTTCGTTGGTGATTTGTCAGTTTAGATTTGTAAGGAATGAATATTGTGACATCGTCTGCATAGATGAAAGGGTTAAGGCCTTGGTTGGATAAGGACTTGGCTAGTGGGGTCATCATTAGGTTAAATACCTACGAGAAGATCAAAGTGCCCCTGACAGCACATATGGGAGCACAAGAGAGGAAAGACAGAGCAACACCTGTATAGTAAGTCTGCAAAACGAAAACAGTGATAAAATTTGATCTCAGCTGCAATGGGAAGTGTATGTTCCTCCATAAGCAAAAGATAATTGTCACACTGATATATCTCTAAGCAACAATTTCACAGCTGTGTTTTAAGACCAATTGGAATCTCTTAAGTTTATTCTATTCATGATCAGAACATGCAGTAATATCCGCAACAAAAAAGTCCAAATAAGGAGGCTTTTGGTAGACTGGCAGGGAGTATTTAACATCTGGATTATATAAATTTCTGTTGGAGACATCAATGCTATAACTAGTGGCACAAATAGATATAATTAGTACATAAGTACATAAGCACCGCCATACTGGGAAAAGACCAACGGTCCATCAAGCCCAGCATCCTGTCTCCGACAGTGGCCAATCCAGGTCTCAAGAACCTGGCAAAACCCCCAAAACAAAACAAAAATTTAAATTAATAATGTTCAATGGACTTTTCCTTCAGGAATCTGTCCAAGCCCCCTTTAAACTCAGCGAGGCCTCTGTCTTTTTTGTCCCAATAAAAATTACTTTAGTTTGGTAATTTGCCCCTTTCCTTCTTCCATGCCTCTAAAACAGCAGTTCTTAACCTTTTTTAGTTCCTGCACCCCTTTCCTAAACCATGTGCCTACTAGTGACCTCTGACAACTACATGTGTCAATGTTAGCCACTTACAGTGGTAAACATAGTTATACTACTATCTGTACTAACTGCCTTCACTATCCAGAAAGTTTCAGCAAATTAACCCAGATTTCAAGACCGTTCCCAGTACCATTGGCTAGGAATTCCTGTACAGATCCCCCTGCACAGGGTTTGGAAGAACTTTCTTCCCAGAATGAACTGTGTGAAGCAAATTATACCCCCCCCCCCCACCCCTCCAATTTCCCAAATGGGTCCAAGTGCGTTGCCTACATTCACCACGTTATCTAGTGATCAAAAATCTTGATTCTCGGACCATTAAAGAGCCTTTAAAATGAAATTTTTATTTACTCTGTTTAGGTTCCACATTTGCTTTCCCTTTATATTTTATGGTTTATTTAACTTGCTAAATGCACCTAAAGCTCTTCTCTGCACCAGGGGTGGACGGATTCCCAGGAGAATTCTACAAAATGCTGCAGCCCTCCCTGATAGGCCCCTTATTCGAATCACCAAGCCGTAATTCAAGAAGGGCAGTTCCCGCTACGTGAAAACACCGCATGCATCTCATTGTTACTAAAACCAGGGAAGGCCGTGGAGGAGCCGAAGTCCTACCGACCCATTTCCTTAATCAATGTTGAAATTAAGTTACTAGCAAAGATTCTGGCAACTAGGCTCGCGAATTGTCTACCCAGCGTTATAGGACCAGCACAGGTAGGATTTATCCCTAAGAGGCACTCAGTGATGCATGTCCAGAAAGCCTTGTTAGCTATGGCCCAATGCACATATCAGGAAAATCCGGGAATATTGGTGAGCCTGGACGCGGCCAAAACTTTTGACCGGGTTAGCTGGGATTTCCTATTTTACATGCTGGAATGGGTGGGGCTCCCGGACGGGTTGAGAAGAGCAGTACATGCCTTATATACTAACCCGCAAGCATATGTAATGGCAAACGGAGGGCTCTCAAAGGGATTCGTAGTGGGTCGAGGCACGATTGTCCCCTTTCCCCCCTGCTTTTTGATTTAACGTTAGAACCACTGCTACGGCTTTTAAAGTCCACCCAGGAGATTAGCGGAGTACAGGTGGGGGACCAAGAAGTGAGGACCCTAGCGTATGCGGATGATATTCTTCTGATATTGACAAAACCCCAGCAGCCGCTAGAGGCTGCCCTAAGAGTGATCCAAGAGTACGGATTTGTGTCAGGGTTCATCCTAAATCTCAGTAAATCATGCGCCCTACCCCTGGAGACCCACACTCAAGCGAAGTGGAAGGGGGAGTTCCCCGTTAAATGGATGGATTCCAAAATGAAATACCTGGGGGTAGTCCTCTCAATTAAACAGTCTTCTTTATATAGGGACAATGTAGACCCGTTATTAGATATGACACAATGTAAATTATCAATGTGGAGAGAACTCCCCCTCATCATATGGGGCCGCGTGGCTCTAGTCAATATGATGATTGCCCCATGGTGGTTATATGTATTCCAGCAATTACCACTCTTTTTAAGGGGAAGGGAGGAACGAACATTGCAGAGGTTGATACAAGACTATTTATGGCAAGGGAAGAAGCCTAGGATCCCGTATCACCAGATAGCAGCCCCACGAGATGGAGGGGGCATGGGCCTCTTAAATATTAAGTCCCTAACTATAGCCTGCTCCATGCGGCATATTAATGACTGGTATCGCGGGACTTCAGACTTTTCTTTAACCGAAGTGGAAACAGTTATGTTCCCGAGAGTTCATTTTAGTCACCTGCTCCATACTGAGGGTGCCCTACCTACAGATGCTTATAAAATCCACCCGTTGTTACGGGCGCTTAGGGAGACTTGGAGATGGATGTGCAGGCGGCATCAGCTTTCGGCCCGTGCATCTCCATGGTTGTCCATATGTAATAACCCAGCCTTCCCACTGGGACAAGGGGGTGGCGTTTTTAATACGTGGGCAAAAAAGGGAATAGTGTATTTGGTACACATTATAACAGAAGAGGGTCGGCTGTACTCCTTCCCTGACCTCCAACTGAGATATAAGATCCCTGCAAAATACTTTTTCGCGTATTATCAGCTGCACCACTATGTCGCCTCGCTAGACTGGACAGATTTAACTGAAGATGTTGTGGAGATCCTATCAGAGGGCTTCACTTTGGGCACGCAGCTAGCGGTTCCACTGAGATGTCATCATCAACAGCTGAAGGACACCACCGCAGAGCTGGATTTCGCACGGCTGGCTGCAGAGTGGTCCAGAGATCTGGACAGCGAGGTCTCGGCTGACGATTGCAGGCAGTTTTTGAAAATCATACATAGACAACGGTTGTCTATACCACAGAGAGAGAGAGAGACTATATAGGTGGATACTGACAACGCACATATCCCCCTATAGAGCGTGTCGGGCGGGATCTGCCACGAGTGGGGCTTGCCCAAAATGTAACCAGGGACTGGCTACGCTGGGGCATATGTTCTGGCACTGCATACATATAGCACGCTTCTGGCGGAGAGAAATGGAGGAAGTAGATCGATTATGGAACTGCACCTTAATTTGGGATCCTCTGTTTTTATTCTACATTTTTAAATATACAGCGGATCCCCCTGAGGGATTTCAAGCGTTTATAAGACTGGCGATCTATTTTGGAATTAATATTATCTTACAATTCTGGAGACTCCCCGAAGAACCCCCTATGCAGGTGTGGCGCTCGCAGTTGTTAAAGCAAATGCGAGTGGACAAATACGGAGTCTCCGACTTGGACAGTATAGCGGGCCGGAAGTTCAGAGCACAGTGGGAGCCCCTGTGGGTAACCCTTACAGCAAAAAGGAGAAGTCTCTTACTAAATTTTTAACCGGACAGCCAGGGACTACGACAGAGCAGAGAGAAAGGAGGACATGGGATTACTGGGAGAACCGTGGTTAGACACATGCCTTACCGATGCCACATTTCCTAGTTAGTGTGCTGGGATGCCGGGTGCATGCAGGGGGGCACTGCTGCTCACACTCCAGAGGGAATGAAGATGTACGGTTCCTAGTTGACTTCACTGATAAGAGGACGGGGGTTTGGAGGTGACAGTGGGGAGGGGGGACAAGCGTCACATGCTTATATGATAAATGATATGCAGAGTAAGGGCATGATGATTGTTAATTTGTCCTAATGCCTGTGTATCAGCCTACAGCGCAGGGCCACAAGAACCAGGGCCCTTGGCAGTCTATGACATTGAAAGGTATTTCGATATGTGCAGCAAACAGGCGGGGCGAAATAAAAGATGCCCTGTTGGATAATAGGCAATACCTTTCATTACATTATGTATTGTCACAATATGTATGTAATACAGAAGCCTAATGTGAAGATTATGGAACGCTTGTGACCTTGGGGTTGGGAGGTGGGGAGAAAATGTAAAATAGTAGGAATACACCTGTTTAGATGTTGATAAGTTGAGAAATTGTTTAGTTTGGTGAATTGTGTACTCTGTTACAATCAATAAAAATGATTTAAACATAACTTGCTATACCCACTTAATTTATACAAGAACATAGTACAATAAAAATGAGACTCAGAAAAGAACACACTCATAGCAAAGCACATACATGCAAGACCAGTCATTCCAGAAATAGGTATCAAGGAAAAAGAAACCCGCCTAATCCTCCCGAGTTAAAGCCTCAAAGGCAGTGGTAAAGTAATAGGAATTCAAAGCCACCACTTAAATCTTGTTAATGATCCTTCAGCCCGCAATTCCTTTGGTAAGGCCAAATAAAAGAATGCACCCGCATGTGGAGATGCCTAGTGGGCCCTGGACAATGCAGGGACCATTAGCTTAGATTTAAAAAGTGGATCTCAGAGTCCTCCCAAGAACATACAGTGTCACCAATCTAGCAAGAGATGGAGACCTATCATAAAAGGCGTAGATGTTTTTAATTTTCTTCAATCCTCTCCGGATACCATTGCTACAAGAGCAACTTTGCTAGTTTCTTTTTAAACAGGAGCAAAAAGTATTAGCTCTGAAGGCTTTTTTTCCTAACAAAAATGTATCTTTTTGTGATCTGAACATTATGATGTTTTTAAACATTGCCAGGCCCACTCAAATGAGGTGGAAGGTTTTCCTACAGCTAAAGTCAAAGGTCTAAAGCTAACAAAGGAGAAAAACAATGTTCCTACCAGAACTCAGCAGCACACAAAGACAGAGCAAACAGAGCACCCACAGCTGCAAGGAAGTAAGGTAATCAAGGAAAGCAGCTAGGCTAGGGAAACAATCAAGCATACGCTGGGAATAACCAGCACACAGAGAAGCTATAAGCAACAGGAAGAGTAAGCAAACTCCAACGGATGCTCAGTGTGCTACTAGCACAGAGAGAGGGAAAGAGGCTCAGCTGACAGGAATCAACGCTAAGCAAAGGCTGTAGGGAGAGGTAAGCTTATATAGATCTGGTTTCTGACGTCTGCAGATGTCAGCTCAATCCCTGACAGGCCAATCAGAAGCGAGTCCCAGTCATTCCCCTGCCTGTCTTAGCAGAATCATAACATTACTACACCTAAGTATTTACATTTATCATGTTTTGTTAGTGAGCATCACTTTCATTCCCAATAAACACTAAGCTCAGGCAACTGGGAATTTGTTGAATCAAAACATGCCCTGCTTTGGGTGAACAAAGCCCGTTTTACTAAGCTGGGAAGAGGAGGGCAAAAAAGTAATTTTAAAAAGAAATCTGGCAGGAATAAATGAAGCTGGCATGAAAAAACATTAGAATGTTGAGGTAACATACAGTAACACAGTAGACGACGGCAGATAAGACAATTAATCCTTGGAGACAGGAGAGGTTCCGAGGGATTGGAGAATGGCGGAGGTGGTCCCTCTTCACAAAAGTGGGGATAGGGAAGAAGCTGGAAACTACAGGCCGGTAAGCCTCACTTCGGTTATTGGAAAAGTAATGGAAGCCATGCTGAAGGAAAGGATAGTGAATTTCCTGGAAGCCAATAAGTTGCAAGATCCGAGACAACATGGTTTCACCAAAGGGAAGTCGTGCCAAACGAATCTCATTGAATTCTTTGACTGGGTGACGGGAGAATTAAATCAAGGACGTGCTATGGACGTCATCTACTTAGATTTCAGCAAGGCTTTTGACACGGTTCCCCACAGGAGGCTCTTGAATAAACTAGAAGGGCTGAAGATAGGACCCGAAGTGGTGAACTGGATTAGGAACTGGTTGACGGGCAGACGCCAGAGGGTGCTAGTGAATGGAGTTCGCTCGGAGGAGGGAAAGGTGAGTAGTGGAGTGCCTCAGGGATCGGTGCTGGGGCCCATCCTGTTCAATATATTTGTGAGTGACATTGCCGAAGGGTTACAAGGTAAAGTTTGCCTTTTTGCTGATGACACCAAGATTTCCAACAGAGTGGACACCCCGGAGGGAGTGGAAAACATGAAAAAAAGATCTGAAGAAGCTGGAAAAATGGTCTAACGTTTGGCAATTAAAATTCAATGCGAAGAAATGCAAAGTGATGCACCTAGGGAGTAGAAATCCAAGGGAGGCGTATGTGTTAGGTGGGGAGAGCCTGATAGTCACGGACGGGGAGAGGGATCTTGGGGTGATAGTATCTGAGGACCTAAAGGCTATGAAACAGTTCGACAAGGCAGTGGCCGTAGCAAGAAGGTTGCTAGGCTGTATAGAGAGAGGTGTGACCAGCAGAAAAAAGGAGGTTTTAATGCCCCTGTATAAGACGTTGGTGAGGCCCCACCTGGAGTATTGTGTTCAGTTTTGGAGGCCATACCTTGCGAAGGATGTTAAAAAAATGGAAGCGGTACAAAGAAAAGCTACGAGGATGGTATGGGAGTTGCGTTCCAAGACGTATGAAGAGAGACTTGCTGACCTGAACATGTATACTCTGGACGAAAGGAGGAACAGGGGTGATATGATACAGACGTTCAAATATTTGAAAGGTATTAATCCGCAAACAAATCTTTTCCGGAGAGGGGAAGGCGGTAGAACGAGAGGACATGAAATGAGATTGAAGGGGGGCAGACTCAGGAAAGATGTCAGGAAGTATTTCTTCACGGAGAGGGTGGTGAACGCTTGGAATGCCCTCCCGCGGGAGGTGGTGGAGATGAAAACGGTAATGGAATTCAAGCATGCATGGGACAGGCATAAAGGATCCTGTGCAGAAGGAATGGATCCACAGAAGCTTAGCTGAAATTGGGTGGCGGGGGGAAGAGGGGTTGGTGGTTGAGAGGCTAGGATGGGGGAGGGCAGACTTATACGGGGTCTGTGCCGGAGCCGGTGATGGGAGGCGGGACTGGTGGTTGGGAGGCGGGAAATACTGCTGCACAGACTTATATGGTCTGTGCCCTGAAAAACACAGGTACAAATCAAGGTAAGGTATACACATGAGTTTATCGTGGGCAGACTAGATGGACCGTGCAGGTCTTTTTCTGCCGTCATCTACTATGTTACTATATGTAAGACACGGATAGTCCATTCTGTATGTCCAACAAGGTGGTTTGAGCCATGCCCGTCACTCTGTGTGGGCCCCAGTCACCAATACTTATCAAGCCGGTTATCAAGTCTCCTCCATGCCAACCATATAGGCAGCCTAACATAATGCAGTCTTTGTTAAACCCACTATCATCACCAAGTTATTACTGACAGCATTCATCTTCCCTTCCCAGCCCGAGCTGCACAGCACCCTCACTTGCAGTGAAGTCAGAGAATGGCTGTAAAGATCTGTGACCTTATTCAGCACCTAATGTAAGCAGGCCTTTCATGAATCACACCCTCTCCATGCTAGTACATGCATTGGTAAAGTCCAGGGATGAAGACTGAACTGATATAACTATACAAATAGTTCAGTCATCAAGTGAAGCGCACATGATACTCATAGGGATCCATTTAACAGTGGGTACAAGCTTAAGGTGCATGGTCTATGGACAGCTTCCTAAAGGAAAAGTCCACAGACCATTATTAAATTGACTTGGGAAAATTCACTGCTTATTTCTGGGATAAGCATCATAAAAAGTATTGAGCTTTTCTGGGATCTTGCCAGGCATTTGTGACCTGGATTGGCCACTGTTGGAAACAGGATACTGGGCTTGATGGACCTTTGGTTTGTCCCAGTGTAGCAATACCTATGTACTTATGTACTCAAAACTTGATCACTAAATGGGTTACAGTCTATGCAAATGAGCACTAAAAAGAAAGTACTAACTTTATAGGTTACACATGAAAATTCAGCTAAATTCATGACTCCTCCATCCTAAGGAGGATAACGTGCAAAGTGCTGCTTTTGGTGTTTAAGAACCTTCGTACAGGATTCTCTCATTTTTTGCTATGATTTGGCAGAAAGGCTTCAATGAGGCCAAATCCATAAGGTTCTACTGCTTTGGATGTTACATGATGTGTTTTATTTATATAATAATGCTTCCTGGATCTCTATTAGTCACAAGTGTTGAAAATAAAAAAAAAATTTAAATTGCTCTCTTTCTTCTTTAATATGTACACTATTTCAAAATTACATAAAGCGAGAAGTATCACTCATCTTCTATTAAACATGTTACCAAATCTTATTTGGAAATGTTATAAAGTGCTCCCTATAACTGAGTATTTAGGAGACATATTCAGAACCCACACAAATGACCCTGCATGCCATGGCTGCCAACTGGTTTAAGAACTAAATGTGATGTCAGTTTGTGGCATCATAGCCAACATGAAACAATCAGTAACCAAGATAGCTTGTGATTTTCAAACTGTAATGGCTGTTCTAAATGATTCCAGAAAATTGTAAGGAAGCAAAAAGTAATGACTCCACAGTAGCCCTTATGTTATAACATACTTTTCAAAGACTGCACATTATAACAGAGTTTTCTTTGTGAACATGAAGTCAGTGTCATAGCCTTACCTGAGTTGCCACATTTAACAAAGCTAATCGTCCATTTTTTGAAATTGTAAAAGACATAATTGGATGATCTTCTTGAACTCTGAAACAGCAAAACAAAAGATGGTATAAGCTAAGCAACTAAAACTGGTTTAGGAATGACTTGAGTATTTCAGACGAACAGAGTTCACTAATTTGCAACCTCTTTGCTCTGTCTCCAAGTCTACTTACATTAGAGAACTTACTGAAGAGCACTCCATCAAAAGGATGACTACTCACATCCCAAAACAGAAGCCTTAGATACAAGTTAATATTCTCTGCTAAAGAGACACCACCACAAAAAAGACCACCACCAGAAAGTTAACTACTGCTTTTACAAAATGAAAATCATAAAACAAAAGAGAAAAAATACACAACTCTTAATTAAAAATAAATTACATGTTCCTATCTGTAAGGTCTTCAAAGTTATAGCCCCGAATCCGTTGATGTGTGTCTGAGGCCAGAACAGTCTTCCCGTCACTCAAGCACCAAAGACACTGTACTCGTACCCCTTCCCAGGAGTCAAGCAGGTTACCGTCTAAGTCCTGGTTAGAAAAGAAACACAACCCAACTGAGAAAGGGAAAACATGCATACCTTTCTCCTCATCTATCCTTCCAAGACCACTCTTAACTAGTCTCAATCGATCTTGGTGAGTGATGTGCAACCACCAGTGTTTTCCAGTATTTATATCCAGAGTCCTGTTTTTATACCCTCTGCTACACTAAATGCTCTTCTTTCCCAAAACATTTTCTAGCCACAGCTTAAATCACACTATGAAACCCCGGCACAAAGAACTACATAGTGGCACATATATCTTTCTTACTGCTCTATCTAACATTCTAGAAAGTCTCTCTGCCTCATCCACACTTCTCTTTTCAAATACCTTCTTGGGTTGTATGCCTTCACTGCAAGTACACTGTTAAAGATAGCAATATATTGTATTTTTAAAAACAAAATACTACATATACATGTTCCTATAACTTGTTTTGGGATGGCCCTGCATGAAAGACACCACACAGTCAATTTACATCATTTTAACTGCAGCAATTACTTGGAACTAGAGACTGACCAACACGGTTTCAGTGTCAAAAACTGTCTCGATCCATATTCGGCTTCATTTTGGTTTTGGACAAAAATGCCAGTGCATTTTCGGCTGAAACTTTGCGCTGTCTCTCTCTCTACAAACAGGAGAAGCCTTGCGTCCCTCCTCCTCCTACCAGACCCACCTCCTCCTTGGGCTTATCTTAAATCTTGGCGGTCTTGTATGGGCAGGAGCGATTTCCAGGCACTTCTGCCTATGCTGCGTCTGCTATTAAAATGGTTGCTGTGAATTTCAGTGGCAGTTTTGCAAGAATGCCACTGATGGTCACAGCAGTCATTCTGAGACTGCCAGCATAGACAAGAGTGATAATGAACTGCTCCTGTCTATACTGGCTCCAATCGCAACAAAATGGCTGCCGCGACTATTAGCGGTACTCTCATGAGACTGCTGATGAAGGCTGCGGCAGCCATTTTAACAGCAGAGATGACAAGGGGATTGCTCCTGCCCTGACTAGGCCACCAGGATTTAAGAGTGGCCCAAGGTGCCTATAGGTGGGTCCAGGAGGAGGAAGGACACAAGGCGCCTCCCTCTGAGGAGGGAGATACAGCACACAGTTTTAGCCAAAAATGCTATTTCATGTAGTATCTCGGTTTGTAGACTTTATTTAATATGCATATACAACATTCTTTTCAACTTTTAATTGTACCATTTATAAGTTTAGTAACTGTAGTGCAATATAGTACTTTTTTTTAAATTCTTGATAGCATTCCTTTCTTGTAGAGTATATATGTACTTATGCATTTATATATCATAAATTACCGTTATGCAGTTATTTTAATCCTTGCTTTTGGAACTTATCCTTTGTATATATGTTTATATATAATTGTTTTTCGGCCACATGATATGTAATGTTTTCAAGCTTTTGTTATTTTTTGTATACATCTAGAAAAGACTCCTGAAGCAGGCATTCATTTGCTGAAATACAGCGCCATGTCTTTTTTATTGCATTGAACCTCTGGATATAATAAATTTTTGAACTATACCGTCTCCATCCCTACTTCCTTCTTTTTAGCACTTGTAGCATTTCGTAGGGATTCTCACCTCCACCACCCCCTTTCTTTTTAAATTACATTTGCCCCATTAATGCAAACTCAGGTTTAAAGAAAATCGCAAGCATTCACCTTTAATTTTTCTACAGGAGAAATCCATTATTCATTATATATGAAACAAATGAGAACATCCACCAGAAAAGAAAATGAAGTACAGTGAAGAATGGAAACCATCAGGGCCCTGAAGCATGCATAAATTGGTGTTTCTTCTATTTCTATAGTAAATTCCTGGGAAAACTGGTTAACATAAACAGCTAGTTGATGACTTTCTACAGTAATACATGCAGAGAAGAGAAAAATACAACACAGTATCAGATTTTATGAATTATTTGAAACTCCTTTGTAGGGAAGAGAAGGGAGGGTCAAATATTTCAAAACCATGCATTCTGGGTGTCTGTAGATACAATGAACCCTTTCATACACTTACACACTGATAGAACTGTCCACGTTGTCCTCCAGTCACAAAGCGTTTCCCATCTGGATTCCATGCCACACTTGTTAAGCTGTCTTCATGAGACTGGCTCATCTTTGTTCTGAGTTCCCCAGTCTAAAAAGAAACCATAAATATTCTATTTACCTTTACGGGAGGGGTGGGAGGGGGAAGAGAACGATCATAGAAAGTCAAATAGCAGTGTGCCAATTAACTGTGCTCCACACATTTATAAACAGGTCTAAAATATTACACACCATAATACCACCACTAAAAAAAGGTAGCCTCAGTGAGGATAGCAAATATGTTTCACTAGTCAGTGCACTTTTAGAGAGTAAAAGTAAGGATTTATGATACTACTAGTAAAACAGGCCCGTTTCTGACACAAATGAAACGGGCGCTAGCGAGGTTGTCCTTGGAGTGTGTATGTTTGAGAGAATGTGTGCCATGAGCCCCCCTTCCCTCCGAGTTGCAGGGTCTCCCCCCCTCCGAGTTCCAGGGTGGCCCTCCCTCCCTTCCGAGTTCCAGGGTCTCCCTCCTTCCGAGTTGCAGGGTCGCCCCCCTCCCTCTGAGTTCCAGGGTCGCCCTGCCCTTCCCACCCCCTCCCCCTCCCAGTTCTAGGGTCGTCGTCCCTCCCTCCCACAGCCGCACTAGCTCCAAGTTTAAAAATCATCTTCACAGGAAAGCAGCATTAAAAGGCGTGCAGCCTCGGTCCTTCTCTCTATGTTAGCTCTGGTCCCACCCTCATTGCTGAAAGACGAAATGAGGGCGGAACCAGAGCTAACAGAGAGAGAAGGGCTGAGCCTGCACGCCTGGTGGCGGCGACCTAGGGGGGCGTGGCGTTGCAGAGAGGGTGGCAGGGGCGGGGCCTCGTGCAGTTGGTCAGTGCTGTGGTTGACGTTCCCGGAACTACGTGACGTTCAGTGGCCTTACAGCAGAGCAGCGCACGAATGACTCAGCCACGCAGTCAGCCTCAGAACGTTGGAGGTGCATTTTATTAGATAGGATTGTGTGATAATGCAAGAAAATGATCTCCTAGCACTGAAAAAAGGGCAATTTACTAACTTCCTGACAATTTAGCATATATTCTAAAGGGATAAAAAGGCAAGTTGGAGATTACCTTCTAGAAGCTTTATGGTGTAATTAAAAGGTGCATAAGAAGAGATGACAAAAGAAATGCTGGGAAAAAATTTTTGTTTTATATGTTTTGGGCAGACTGGATGGACTGTTCAGGTCTTTATCTGTCGCCATTTACTATGTTACATTTAACACACTTTTATACACTTGTTCACTCTTAGAACTGTCCACGCTGCCTTATGATTACAAAGCATTCACCAACTACATAACAATCATGTCCAACACCCTCTGAAACCAACAGCAATGAACCACAAAGACAAGAACAAACTTGTGGCTCAGGGCACAGCTTCAAATTCTACCAAATGCCAAGTTAAAAATCAGACCTGCAGAAGTTCGATGTCTAGTGGAAAGAAGGCAAATGATCTAAATCCTGGGAGGGACCTGAACTGGTATAGCAGGCTCAAGGAAAGGAAATTAGCAGATAATAAAATTTTTACCTGCATTATTCTCCATGTACTCAAGCTTCACTGCTCCCTTCCTTTATAACCAATCTGAAGTGCTTCACTTAAGAATGTAGCCTGGATCAAGTTGCTGCCTTGAAAATTTCTACTGGCAACACTACCTTAGCTTCCACCCAGGAAGTTGCTTAAGCCCTCAAGTGCACCTTTAGACAGGAAGCAGTTGACCAGAGTGACATCAAGAGTTTTGAGTAGGCAGCCCATAGACAGCTTCAGTGAGTGTTACAGCTCTCAGGGGGTCCTGCCTAGTGATTTATTCCCCTTGCTGCTATGGAGGAATTGGGAAGTAGCTGACCAGAGTGACATCGGAGCCTTGAGCAGGCAGCCTGTGGACAGCTTGAGGAAGTGTTTTAGCTCGGTGCCGCTTGGTGATTTATTCCCCTCACTGCCATGGATACATGCCTGAAGGGGCATGACCAAAGGGGACACCCCCCTTTGGAGCCCATAAGGAGCCGGGAACTCCGCTGACATCTATGGGGAAGCATAAGAAAGTTAAAGCTTTAGTTGATATGGCTGCTAAACCCACCCCAGTCTGTGGACTGATGGACCAGCATGTTCAGGTGCAGGTGGGAGCACCAGACTGTTCACGTGAGTACTGTTTCTTCTCCCATGTTGGGCATTCAGACTCCACCCACTCAACCAGCCTTGTTGCATGAGAAAGAGTGGTTGCTAGTATTGACAGGCCTGAAAATGTGGCTCACAGCCTCAGGTAATCTCTCCTTTATTAAAGAAAATTCTAACTTTGGAACATTGTTGCTGTTGCCTAGTCCTATTTGTAGTTTTCAAACATCTACCTACCAACATCTTCTCAATCAGAACCTACTTTAAAGGAAATTTTGAATGTGATAACTAAAATGGAGAAGAGTCTAAAAAATATATTTGATCAATTCTCTAAGGGGGGGGGGGGGTCTTTTACTAAAGCTCAGCTCGAGTTATCTGTAGCAGGGCCCATAGGAATAAAATGGGCCCTGCTGCAGATAACTTGAGCTAAGCTTTAGTAAAAGATCCCCTAAATTTTCTTTGGACTCTTCAAGTAAGATGACTGAACAAGAACAGAGACTAATGACAGCTGAACAGCATTTAACTAAACGTGAATAACAAGTATCTAACCTTCAGAGTGTTGTGACTTCACCTGTGAAAGATAGTTTATCTATTCATATGGAGTTAGAATAGACATCAGGCTAAAACTCTGGAGATTATTACATTTTCCAGTAACACATTTTATCTCTCCTTTAGAGCTTTTTAAGATTTATGTGACATATGAGTTAGCTTATTCAAAGTTTAGTAGAAGTGTCAGTGCTTTTTACTTGCGGTCAGGCAAGAAAGTGATTCGGGAGGAGAGCTTGATCAAATTGCTTCTGCAGATAGCCTCGATATGTCTAGACTTCGGGAATCCTCTCAGAAATTAATTTCTAAAAGAGCCACATTGGTTGTGACTCTTCAATCTGTTGATCAGAAGCTCTCCATCCTCAAGTCTTATTTTCCTACAGAATCTATTTTATGGTCAGGCTATCTCTGTGTTTCCTGATGTTGTTAGAAGTACTCAAGTTGAGACAGAAAGCCTTTCTTAGGCTAAAGCCTAAGGTTCAGGCTACTGGAGGGACAATCTTTCTAAATTATCCCTCTAAATGTCATATCACATTGGGCAACAATATGCTTTTTGGGAAAAATAGCCAGCTAGAATTGTTTCTTAAAGAAAGGTCTGAAGTATCTGATATACGATTTATTTAGATAATTTCAGTATGGCTGATGAGTTTAGATTAAAGGAAGTCTAGGAAGATTTGTTTTATTGCCTGCTTGATGATATAGTTTTGCAAAGAATAAATACGTGAAGACATTTTTCTTTTTTGTTTTATTTAATTGATTTTGTGTTTCCTTCTTTCTTTTGTGGAGTCAGCTTTCTCCCTTACGATGTGGACTTGATGAGTTTGTATTTCTTTGTAATTTCCCCATTTTTTGTTCAATTAAAAAAAAAAGTGCACCTTTAGAGCTGCTGGCACCTTTTATGTAATAAGTAGCTGGAGCGAACTGTTTCCTTCCTCTGATGTAATTTCCTGTTTCCGCGAGGGCGGGACACTTGAGAGGGAAGGGAAGGCTGGAGGCAAGCCTACTTATTTCAATGCTGCCGCTGCTTTGATTTTCAGGTAAAATAAAAGATTTTTAAAACGCAGGATGGCAAAGGGCCACTTTGCAAGACAAAAAAATGATCCATTTTTTGAAAGGAGGTGGACATTTCCAAGTAGCAGATCAACACCCTGTAAACATCCAGGTGCCATCCTTACGGCTTTTATAGAGAAAGCCAGAAGACACCCTCGGATTTGTATAGACCAGCAAGGTCACCTTAGGCATAAAGGAAGGCACTACCCTTAACGAGACCAACTCTGCAAAAAAGCAGATAGGGATCTCTGCAAGATACAACTTGCGATACCAGCCTCATATCAATTTGATAAAGAAAACCTTTCATCTGATGAGAAAGTTAAAACATATTCATAATTTTTTTAAGGTACACCATTTTCATCTTTTGGTGGAAGCATTATTGCTATCTCAAATGGATTATTGCAATTTTATCTATTTAGACTGCCCTAGATCATTACTAAAGAAACTGCAAACTATACAGAAACAGCAGTATACCTTATTTTCTCTCTGTCAAAGGGTGATAGAATTACTCATCTTTGATTTATTACATTAGCTTCCAATAATAGATGCAAGGGTAATTTTTAAGTTTTATTGTATATTGTTCAAAATTGTTTATATGGAGATGCACCATGCTATATGTATCCTTTATTTCAATTTTTTTCCAGCAAAGCAAGTTTATGCATTATGAGACACATCTCCATCTAACTTTTACAATCCTAAAAGGAAAAATATGGGAAGATTGTTCACTATCATCTTTACTCATTAAGCTACAAAAAACTGGAAAATTTTACAAATCACATATCACATCAATAACCAATTATCCATTGTTTAGGAGAGCCTTGAAAACACATCTATTTTAAAAATATGTGCAGAAAAAAATTAAACTTTTTACATCTTAAATATTCTGATTTTTGAATCTTATATTGGAATTCTGGATGATTGTTCAACTTCCTGTTATGTAAACTGCAGTGAACCATGCTTGCAGTATTTGCAGTAAATACCTAGTGTAACGTCTCTTCATGTTGAAGTGTACATTTCTGCACATGTCTAGTAGTGCTACAGAAATGATAAGTAGTAGTAATGTAATGTAAAAAGATCACCACTAGGAAAAACACCTTCAGTGTTAAGTCCTTAAGGCAGCATTTCTCAAACTGTGTGCTGCGGCACCCTGGTGCGCCGCAGTGACCTCTCTGGGGTGCCGTGCCAAATCAAGGCCGGCGCAACCCGGTAAGCATGGCGGGGGGGGGGGGGGGGGGGGGGGGGGTGCCACAAGCCATGCTTACTGCCATCACATTTCCAGCCCCAGCTGCCCACTCTCAGCTCCCCCCCCACAGCCCTCTTTTCGTTCGTGCCATCCTGCGTTTTAAAAATCTTTTATTTTACCTGAAAATCAAAGCAGTGGCAGCATTGAAATAAGCAGGCTCGCCTCCAGCCTTCCCTTCCCTCTCAAGTGTCCTGCCCTCGCGGAAACAGGAAATTACATCAGAGGAAGGCGAGACACAGAGGGAAGGGAAGGTTGGAGGCAAGCCTGCTTCTTTTGCTGCTGGCTGCTGCTTTGATTCTGAGGTAAAATAAAAGATTTAAAAAATGCAGGGAGACAGGAATAAAAGGGGGATGCTATGGGAGAAGAGGGCGAGAAGGTGGGGCTTGGATTTGAACTGCAACTCGGGGGCTGAAAAGGGGGACGGGCTTGGGTGAATCGCTGGACGTGGAAGGGAAGAGAAGGCAGGGGAGAGGGCAGAATTGCTAGGTATGGATGGATGGATGGAGGAGAGGGCAGGGGAGAGAGGAGAATTGCTAGGTATGGATGGAGGCAGTGGTGTGCTAGAGCCAGCTCGCACCGGCTCGCAAGAGCCGGTTGTTAAATCTTCTTCCGACTTGCGAGCCGGGCTCTGGCTCTACTACTAATCATTTCTATAGCGCTACTAGACATACGCAGCGCTGTCCTCCCTCCCTCCGGATCCGGTCCCCTCACCGACTCCTTGTCCTTCGAATTCTCGGGGCAGGCAGTCTTGCCTGCCCGCTGCCAGCACTAACTCTCCCCCGCTGTTGGTTCGCGCTTTAAAAAAGGCCGCTGAGACTTCCAAAGGCGGCCTCGGCCATTTTGAAGCGCGATCCGGGGGAGAGTCAGCGCTGGCAGCAGGCAGGCAAGACTGCTTGCCCCGAAGAATTTGAAGGACAAGGAGTTGGTGAGGGACCGGATCCGGAGGGAGGGAGAATTCGCTGAACAACTCAGGAGGAGGTGGCAGGGGAAAGAAGGGAGTCGCTGAGCATGGGTGGATGGAGGGGAGAGAAGGGTCGTTGGGTATGGATGCATGCAGGGCAGGGGAGAGGAGGGTCACTGCTGGACAGGGGTGCGTGGAGTGCAGGGCAGGGGAGAGGGAGGGTCACTGGACATGGGTGGATGGAGGCAGGGGAGAGGAGGGTCGCTGGACATGGGTGGATGGAGGGCAGGGGAAAGGAGGGTCACTGGACATGGGTGCATGCAGGGCAGGGGGAGAGGAGGGGAGAGAGAAGAAATGCTGGACATGGATGGAGGAGAGGGAAGAGTGAGGAAGGAGATGAGATGAGGGAAAAAGAAGAGAGGAGAAAAACTGCACATGGGTGAAGAAAATAGGCAGAAGCTGAGGACCAGAAATGAAGAAGAAAGGAGTTAAGGAAAGAAATAAATGGAAAGGAAGCCCTGGAAACGGAGTTAAGAGGACAGATAGCAGCAGAATCGGATAATGGGCAAGCATGATCAGAAAAACAGTCACCAGAAAACAAAGGTAGAAAAAAATCATTTTATTTTCATTATAGTGTTTGGAATATGTTCATTTTGAGAATCAGGTGCTCAACATTAAAGTTTATATTATTTACTTATTATGGCATTTTATCGCACATTAAACATGAATTTGATTGGAACCTGGGATCATTTAATTTTTTTTCCACCCCCCCCCCCCCAGCCTCTCTCCCCGGCTATAGCCAGCTCTGCAATTTGTGGGGGGCGCAGAGGGGGACCGGGGAGAGAGCCTGTTGTTAAACATTTACCAGCACACCACTGGATGGAGGAGAGGGCAGAGGAGAGAGGAGAATTGCTCGGTATGAATGGATGGAGGAGAGGGCAGGGGACAGAGGAGAGTTGCTGGGGATGGATGGATGGCAGAGAGGGCAGGAACAGAGGAGAGTTGCTGGGATGGATGGATGGCAGAGAGGGCAGGGGACAGAGGAGAGTTGCTGGGATGGATGGATGAAGGAGAGAGGGCAGGGAGAGAGGAGAGTTGCTGGGGATGGATGAAGGAGAGAGGAGAGTTGCTGGACATGGATGGATGAAGGAGAGTGCTGGACATGGATGGATGGAGGGAGGGCAGAAATGCTGGACATGGATGGAGGGTAGGAAGACAGGAAAGAGATGCACAAACCTGTGAGCTGCTGCATCCAAGTTGTCATTCTTTTTTGTTGGTAGGATTTTTAATTTAATCTCACATATTTTTAAACATGTTGGTTTGTGCACCATACAAATGTATAAAGAGGAAGTATAATAATGGAATAACTTTTCATAAGTAGAATAGTAATTTGTTATAAATTGTAATCAGTGTGTTATTTGGACGGGCTGGTTATAGGGACACCCTAGCACTAATATATTTGTGCAGATATAAAGATGGAGACCTGTGTCGCTGGGGGGGGGGGGGGGGGGGGGGTGCTGTGAAAATTGCTCGGACACGAAGGGTGCCGTGAACTGAAAAGTTTGGGAACCACTGCCTTAAGGGACACAATCCTCTGAGGCTTGAATGGTGGACCTGAAGAGGACTTGAGAACCAGCTACAGGTTCCACTGAGGAACTACCAGCCAGTGGGGTGGACGCAGCCATTTAGCTTCCTTTAGGAAGCAACAATGGATGTGCTGCCAGTGAAGAACCTTTTGAACTCAACCTTGGTAAGTGCTAATGGTGCAACCTGCACCTTTAAGGAATTAATAGGAGAGACTGCTTGCAGAAAGGCCAAAGTATTAGGGCATGTCCACCCGATGGGCCACCAACTGTCCGCTAGCACCTCAAAGCACCTGCCAAACTCTAATGTACGACAGGGCTTATGAGCCTATAAGTGTGCAGACACTACAACAGCTGAAGAACCCTTCCATGTCAATTTGTGCCTTTCAAGGACCAGGCCATATATCTGGATCCTCCATGATGGGTCCTTGCCTCAGTGGCCAGTGCCCCTGGAAAGCTGGAGCAGATCTCCCCCCAGGATGTTCATCAGATAAGCATACCATGGATGAATCAGGCCAGTGCCACCAGAAAGGGATGCCTCAATCATGCACGATACATTAATGATGAGTGGAAGGAACACAGTCGCTGTTCCTGCTGCCATCTCTGAAATAATACATCAAAACCCTGGGAGTCTTGCTCCCTCCATCGGCTGAAGAATTTGAGAACTTTGGTATTCCACAGAGACGCCCATAAGATTGAATACTGACAGATCCCAATGGTCCACCACAAGCTAAAGGCCTGATCCCCTAGGTCTTGACTGTATGGGTCCAGAGTGTTTTGATTGAAAAAAAAAAATCCACCTGCACATTTTGAACACCTGCAACACGTGCTGCTGAGATGGCTACTAGATGTCCCCTGCCCACTAGAACAGCTGGTGATGATCGCTGCTACTGGTAAACTTCTGGTTCCCTCTTGCTTGTTGTTGTAGGCCACAACTGAAGCACTGTCTGATGGTACTTGCACTGCACCCCCACCAGGGGACTGAAGGCCAATTTTTCCAGCTGCTGTTTGTTTTTTGGAGGCTGATGGACAAAGTAGCCCCCCTGACAACCAGGTTACCTAACAATGCACTTCCCAGCCAAGGAAACTGGCAATCCCCATCATGATCCTCCCTGTCTCAGACAGCCTGAAAATTCTCGGAGTAACAATCGACCGTAACCTATCACTAGAGACCCAAGCGAAGTCCACCATAAAGAAAATGTTTTTCTCAATGTGGAAACTCAAACGGGTAAAACCATTCTTCCCGAGGGAAATATTTTGTAACCTGATACAGTCCCATGGTATTAAGCCACGCAGATTACTGTAATGGAATCTATGCGGGATGCAAGGATCAAATCACAAAGAATTTCAGACCACCCAAAATACAGCAGCCAGGCTTATATTTGGAAAAACATGTTTTGACAGTGCCAAACCACTCAAGAGAAAAATTGCATGGCTACCAATCAAGAACGCATCACTTTCAAAATCTGCACGACTGTTCACAAATTATTTATGGCAAGGCACTGGGCTACATGACAGACCTCATTGACCTGCCAACCAGAAACTCCACAAAATCTGCAAGATCATATCTAAACCTCCACTACCCAAGCAGCAAGGACTCAAATACAATCCACCTATGCAACCAGCTTTTCCCACCTAAGCGCACAACTATGCAAAAGCAGTAAAAACTATGTTCGACCACCTAAATTTTCGGAAAGCACTAAAGACAGACCTGTTCAGAAGAGCATTACTCCAATGACCAGACATAAAAATACCGGTCACTTGCGACACAACATAACCAAAGACTGCAACGGACATTACCTGACTCTTCTTCCCCCTTTCCCTCTCTAAGTTTCCCCAACTGTTCCTACCATAAATATACCTCATTATACCACAATATCACTTTGTATTCATTCATACTATGTATTGTTCAACCGTAATCGGCTAACACCGTTAACTGTTATATCTAAGCCACACTGAGCCTGCAAAAGGTGGTAAAACGTGGGATACAAATGTAACAAATAAATAATCACCATTTAGGCAGGGGACTCTGGGGCATCCCACTGAGTATATTGAGGACAAAGCCACCAGTAAAGTGATCTTCATACCTCTGTCTGTGCAAGTATTGCATTCTTGTGCCTGCAGAGATGATATGGAAAGGAGAACCTGCTAGAGGATGCTGTGGGTCCCTGCCCATAGCACTAGGTACAGAGCTACCACCATGAAACTGAACAATTGCAGATAATCCCAGGCCTTTGGAGCCGACTACACACAAAATGTTTGAAGTTGAGAGATCAACCCTGCTCATCCAGTTTGTAGTTAGGAACACACTGAAAGCCCTGGTGTCAAACCACGTTCTCAGGTGCTTCAATGGAAGGTATGAGACTGCTCTTGGCATAGTTGACCACCCAACCTAGGCTAATGCCTGAATCACTCTGCTAGTAGCCATCTTGGCCTTCTCCTCTGAATCAGCCTGGACCAGCAAGTGCCCCGATACACATGTACTCAGATATTCTCTCCGCCACAGGAAAACTGTTACCACCTCAAGGACCTTCAAAGGTGGTCCTGTAAGCATAGGCAGGTTGAGGAGCAGTAACCAGATACTTGACTAAGACACTGAACTGTAGAAATGTATTTACACATTCTAACTTCGACTGTGCCACCAAAGCCGTTGACAAATTGAGGGGATGTAAGGAATTTCCCCTGCCTGACTGATGTGATCAAACAAAAATTCCATGCAGAACCTTGGCAGTCAAAACACTGCATTGATACCATGAGGTTCAAAATTGAGCAGGTTTTTCCTTTCTTGAGAGAGAGTAGACAGTGGTCTCATTCTTGCCCCACCTGGGTAAATGGTGTTCTACAGATTCAATGTCTCAGTAAGTCTTTCTTCAGGCCTCTGAATCACTACCCCTACCACACCACCTTGAGAACCCACTGCTCTGACATGATCAAAGCCCATTTAGAGAACAGCAGATGACTTCCCAACTGCTATCCAATGGAATGAGCCTAGTGGTACTCAGCTATCAAGTACAGTTTTCAGGAGGCACACAATGAATATGTATGAGATCACAGGCGGTCGGTGGCCCAACTGTTTGGGGAGGCTAAAGGGGGCGGGGTTAGGGGTGGGCCAGGGTGGAGCTTAAATCCATAATTGTCTAAAAACACACAGAAAAAATAAATAAATAAAATAAGTCACAAACCTTTTATTAAATTTAGATATTAGATATGTATCATATGTCAAAGAATAAAGTGGTTGCTCAAAGCATATACTAACCACAATCGGTCAACTGCAAAACACTATGCACAACTTTGTGCAAAAACACACTCAGAACCTTACTGTACCATAAATATTACACTGGGCAGAACCTAATACACCAATATACCACCCATACGGAAAATGCAGACCGTCAACAATATGAAACAATCTCATGTAGAGCCACAAAACACCCTAATTCATGTTTAATGTGGGATAAAATTCCATAAATAAGTAAATAAATATAAACTTTTAATGTTGAGCACCTGATTCTCAAAGTGGACATATTCCAAACACTATACTGAAAATAAAATGATCTTTTCTACCTTTGTTGTATGGTGACTTTGTTTTTCTGATCATGCTGGCCCAGTATCCGATTCTGCTGCTATCTGTCCTCCGTTTCCAGGGTTTCCTTTCCATTTATTTCTTTACTTTCCGCCTTTCTTCTTCATTTCTTGCCTTACATCCGTAAGTAAAAGCTGGGTCCTCTGCAGACTTGACTGTCCAGTGGATCCAGCTTCTGCCTATTTTCTCCATCGATATGCAGGTTTTCTCCCTTTTCCCTCATCTCATCTCCTTCCTCTGTCTTCCCTCCCCTCCATGCATGTCCAGAATTTCTCCCCTTCATCATGTGCATCTCCTTCCTGTCTTCCCTTCCCTCCATCCATGTCCAACAATTCTCCTCCCCTCCATCCATGTCCCAGCAACCCTCCTCTCTCCCCTGCCCTCCATCCATGTCCAGCAACCCTCTTCTCCCCTCTAGCCATCCATGTCCAGCAACCCTCCCTCTCTCCCCTACCCTCCCCTCCATCCACCCATGTCCAGCAACCCTCCTCTCCCCTCTAGCCACCCACCCTTGTCCAGCAACCCTCCCTCTCCCTCTAGCCACCCACCCATGTCCAGCAACTCTACTCTCCCCTCCATACACCTATGTCCAGCAAATCTCCTCGCGCCCTGACCTCCATTCTGTCCCCTTTCCCCCTCCATCCATGTCCAGCAAAGCTCCTCTCCCCTGCCCTCCATTCTGTCCCCTTTCCACCCTCCATCCATACCCAGCGCGATTCTCGTCTCCCCTGCCTCCATCCATCTGGGCCAGTGGCGCCGTGGGTCTCCCTTCCCTCCTATCTGCCCCGCGCCGCCCTTTAAAGCTTCAGTTTACCTCGTCCCAGCGGCGGCCACGTCATTGCAGCCCCGCCTGCCCGTCTCTAGTCTTCCTTCCCTTCGTCGTGACGTGGGTCCATTCCGCAGAGTCCCGCCTTCTGACATCATTTCCTCGAGGGCGGACCTCTGACGGGAACGAACTCACTCCCTTCGTGAGTTCGTTCCCTCAGAGTCCCGCCCTCAAGGAAATGATGTCAGAAGGTGGGACTCTGCGAGAAAACACGTCACAAAGGGAGAGAAGACTAGAGCACGGGCAGGGCGGGCTGAAATGACGTGCCGCCGCTGGGACAAAGGTAAATTAAAGTATTTAAAGGGTGGCGCAGGGCAGATAGGAGGAAACGGCAAGGGGAGGACTCACGGCGCGCTTGCCCGCCCAGAAATTCGGGCAAAACGGGCGGCCAAAAACCTCTCGGGCGCCGGCTGGGGAGGCTTAGCCTCCCCAAGCCTCTTATACCGGGCGCCTATGTATGAGATATATTTGCATGCAGTACCTCCCATTGCATGCACTTTCTCTCTCATGCATGAATGTGGATATTCTACAAACCTAAGTGGTCGGGGTTCTCCCAAGGACTGGGTTGAGAACCCTGCCCTAGAGGAAGACCAGATATGATCTTCTTGAATCCTCAGTAGTCTCACTTTTAACCAGTTTATCTAGGTCCTCACTGCCCATAAATAGAAACAACCAATTTACAAACCACAATAATGGACTCTCAGTGGCAGTCTTTTTGGCTACATGGCTCACGATCTACTATGTCTGCATCAATAGCTCAAATCTGTTCTTCCTTTTTCACCATGCTTTATGGGACACCTGTTAAGTCTAAAATAGAGGAAAGACTCATATGGCTATTGGTGGTCTTGCAGAGGTTCTGTTGAAACTCCAACTCATTTAGTCTTTAAATGCCCTAATTTGAAAGTATTCTGAAGTAATTTGGCAGAAAAGTTTAGATATTCTACATATTAATGTTGTCACTTAGTCATTTGGGAAGTCATTGTTCCTTCTGGAATATACCCCCAGGTCTACCAAATATATTTTCAATTTTTAAAATTTCAGTTACTTTGAAGTTTATTATAAATCACTGAAAAAATAATTGACTTGCATGCTCATTTATGGTGGAATTAGGTTTATTAAAGTAGTAGTAACGAAGGCCCGTTTCAAATCGCAATGAAACGGGCGCTAGCAAGGCTCCCCTCCGTCCCTTTGTGTCTCCGTATGTCGCCGATGTGTGGGCGCTCCCCCCTCTCCGAAGGCCCCCCACCCCACTGACCTGCCGAAGTAACGTGTGCTCCGCCCTCGACGTCATGGCGTTTTGACGCGAGGGCGGAGCACAGCTACAGTGCAGTACAACGTTGGAGCTGAGAATGTGCTCCGCCCTCAACATCATAACGTTTGACGTGAGGGCGGGGCCCACAGACTGTGATTTTGTGTGGCTTCAGAGCTTCGAACTTACGAACCTGGCTTCAGTGACATCAGTGCAAATAGAACGTTGAGGGTGAGTTTTATATATATAGATGAAGTTATTATAGAACAAAGGAGCCCTCATACTTAGAGAAGAGTAAATAAGTAGGAAATAGACTAGTATATGTTGATATATTTGAGAGAATTTTTGAAGTTTTTTTTACCATAAGGTTGTTTGTTTTGATATATTTGCTATTTTTACCCGATATGTATTTGAAATAAAATAGTGTTAGACAAAAAAAAAAAAAGAAAGAAGCAGCTTACTAAACCTCAATTTTAAGGCAGAGTTCACTAACCAATTCCACAGATAGAGCTCTACAAGCCACCATCATAGAGATGACCAACCTTGACCTAATCCAGATAAGGTTATACACTGCATCTAAAAAATAAACCCCAAAACACTCAGGTACCAATAATTTTCAAAATACCAAGTACTATAAACATTAAAAAAAATGTGGTAATGTCAATAATGTACCAATAAATCACAATTTTATTAAGGCAACTAGTAAAAAAGGCCCGTTTCTGGAACGAATGAAACGGGCGCTAGCAAGGTTTTCCTGGGAGTGTGTATGTTTGAGAGAGAGAGCCAGAGTGAATGTGCGGGTTGTGACAATGTGAGACTGTCTGTGTGACAGTGTGTGTGTGAGAATGAGAGTGTGTGACAGGGCCACCTCCCCTGTTCCTAATGCCCCTCACCCCGTTCCCGCCCCTCCTTTTCCTCCTCCTTCCCACACTTTGGGTTCCTTAAGGCTTTCAAAAGTCTATGTACCCCCGTGGCCCTAACGCCCAGTATCGGATACCCCCACCGCTCACACAAGATGTAATACTTTCACGTCCTTCATTTTTTAAAAAAAGTGTCCTATCTACCCTGTGTACAAATGCCCGGCATTCAGATTGTGTTCCTCTCGTAAAATTTCATTTCTTTCATTCATTCAGAACTTGCCCCCCACCCCTCCCAACACTTTTGGTTCCTTCAGTCTTTTAAAACTCTCCTATGTACCCTGTGTGCTAATGGCCAGCATTGAGATGTTTTCCTGTCCCAAATTTGCATGTCTTTCAGTCATTCACAACTCCTCCCCCCCCCCCCCTTTTCTCCAGTTTAACCTTTCGTTTCCTTCAGTCTTTTAAAAACTCTCCATATCTACCCTGTGTCCCTAATGGCCAGCATTCAGATTGTTTTTCCTTTCCCAAAATGTTCATGTCTTTCCGTCATTCACAACTCTCCCCCCCCCCCTTTCTCTCCAGTTTAAAACACTTCGTTTCCTTCAGTCTTTTAAAACTCTCCTATCTACCCTGTGTCCTAATGGCCAGCATTCAGATTGTTTTCCTTTTCCCAAATGTTCATGTCTTTCAGTCGTTCAGAACTCCCCCCTCCCCCCATTTAACACTTTCGGTTCCTTCAGTCTTTTAAAACTCTCCTATCAACCCTGTGTCCTAATGGCCAGCACTCAAATTGTTTGCTTTGCCAAATTGTCTGTCACTGATGTCAGTGCGTGCCTGCCTAGCAGACCACTTCCAGCAGGCACGGTCCCAAGCACATCCTGTTGGAGGTGAGAATTATTATATAGGATATTAAAACAAGGATCCTATCACCCATATCATAATAATAAAAATAATGATATCACAGCAGATCCAAATCAGAATGGCACATGCAAACTTTCAAATTTTTTTCCAATCATCCTATATAATAAAACTCACCTCCAATGTTCGAAACCTGGCTGCCGTGTCCGTAACTTGGGTCTCCGAAGCCCTCTGACGTCACGACACATTACGCGGAGAAACCAATCAAGTTGGACTCTGTGTGCGTGTGTCTGACGTCAGACGCACGAGCACAAACTGAATGAGTCCAACTTCACTGCGTTTTCCTCCATTGTGCGCCGCTGAGGAAGGGGAGACTTCGGCCAGCTGCGGGGGTTAAGGATGGTCCCCCGCCAGCACAGGTACGCCACAGCGGCTGGGGCGGTTTGGCGGAGGGAACGGGGGCTCCAGACGCTCGCGACAGTGGGGTCCACGGGTCAGGAACTGCGAGGGAGGGGGGTCTAAAAATCGATGAGAGGAAGCCATGGAGGTAGGGTCTCAAACTCGGAGGGGGGGGTCTGGAATTTGGATTGAATGAGTGGGGTCTGCAACTGGGGGGGGGGGGGGGGGGAGTGATGGGGGGTCTGATGGGGGCTGCAACTGGAGGGGCCAGTGATTGGGGGGGTCTGGAACTGTGGGGGAAGTGATAGGGGGATCTGGAACTGGGGGGAATGCTAGGGGGGTCTGGAACTGGAGAGGGGACTGATGGAGGGGTCTGGAACTGGGGGGGGGGGGGGGGGGAAGGAAAACCTTGCTAGCGCCCGTTTCCTTTGCCGGAAACGGGCCTTTTTTTACTAGTTCTATATAATGCCATTCATGTATCACAGTCCAAAAAAAAGTTAAATTCTCCTTTTCCAAACTAAAGTTCTTTCATAATGCAGACTGGACAAACCAGTCCACTTTCCAACTGGTTACCACTTCTTGGTTTCTCAGTCCATTAGGCATGCAGTAATATATTGATGATCCACCCTCTCTTCTGTGACGGGTTTGTGTGAAAGAGGCCTACAAGGCCTCAATACAGCCTGCATTTTGCATATAGCTTTCTCAGGAGGACTAAAAAAAAAAAAGCCAATACACAAAACTGCCCATAATTCCACTCAAGGGAAGTTATTACTATTTTTCTAAAAGCTTTTTTGTGTGCTCTTCAGATCTGGTCTGCTATAATATCATATATGAGGATATGGGTGATAGGGTCCTTATTTTAATATTGTCTTAATAAAGTTGTGATTTATTGGTACATTATTGATATCAGTTGATTAAAAAACACACATATATATATATATATATATTAACATACACTGTATCTGCCACAAAGGAAGCACCTTACTCCAGTTGGGCTGTCTCAGAGACTGTGATAGCTGTTAAACAGTGGAGGGAGGGCTCAGGCCACATAACCCTTATCTCAGGGCCACTCTGCCCTCAATGGAAATTGCTGTCTTTTTGTGACCATTGTCACTAGCCACATCCATTCTAGGGAGCCAGAAGAGTTGCTCCAGATCTTCAAGGCAGGGAATAAAGCCTCCCTATGATTTTGGAGCCCCCCTAAGAACTACTTTTTAGGGTACCCAAGTACCTTCTGAAGAGGTCCTTATGGAACTTGCAGGCTTCTTAAAACCCCTCCAAAATCAGGCTGATATCTACATCCTCTTCCACTGGTGCCTCTAGCATTCTTAAGGAAAAGGTAACCTGAGAACAAGCAGGGCTTTTTTTGAGGGGGTACTGAGTACCGGCACCTTTTCCATTGTGTGCTAAAATTGACTCATGGTCCCCAAGTTTTAATGAAAGAGCTCTGGCTCTACACACCAATTCTGCCTTGTCATAGATTCTGTGACTGACTGCAGAGGTCCTGGCTATTGTGGGGTGAATCCCTCGGTGATCACCCCACCTCTGAAGGGCGGCCTGATATTTGAGTACCGGCACCTTTTTTGCTAGAAAACATGCACTGGAAATAAGGGAGGATAGTTCCTCCTGGCTGAACAAGTGCGTGACAGGAGACTCATCTGCCTCTGAAGGGGAACTCCCCCCTCCTCCAGAAAGGCTTCTGGAGAGTAAGAACTCCCCCTTTCCCTACACTCCAAGCTAATCATCCTCTGAGCCTGCTTCTAAGATCAGGACTCTGCACTCTAGCCTATGATCCTGCCACCTCCCCCGAGTCTCTTGAATCTTATGGATCCTGTGGTGGTGGGTGTCCTGTTCATGGTCCCCCCTCTGGCTTCCGAAGCTGATCTTGAGTGTGTAGGGAGTCAATGTTTTCTGGATAAGCTTGCCATCTCCTGGATCATCTGTCATCCCTGGAAAGAAAGGCTAGCCAGGACCTCCCAATAGAGTCCCCTCACAGCCCATTCCAGGTGTTCACCCAAGATGTTCCCCCTCCCCCCTCCGAGATAAACAGCCCATCGTCATCACAGGTGGGACAAATCAAGCTGGCTGCCAAGCTGATTGTTCGAGTTTCCTATGCAAAAGGAGTATGCCGCCACTAAAGAGGCTGCAAATAAACACCTCTCCCTCCCCAGCAGGCCTCGTTTTGGCACAGATGGCCCCCACTGTTGCCATGGGTCTGATAGTTCCAATCCACCAGAGCCACCCCTTTGGCAGGTCTGCTCCTGTCTTTTTTTTATGGCTCTTACAGACACAAGGAGCCCCTCTCCAGCAGAACGAGGTGTGTGTGGGGGGGGGGGGGGGGGGGGGGAACAGAAGGATGGGGGAACCAGAAGTACAGTGACACACACAGATACCCAAGGCCCCCCTCCCTCAAGGCAGACCCACCACCTTCCATCAGCAGGGATCCTGTGGGACTAACCTGCCCTGTCCTGCAGCTCACCAGGGGAGGTCTGTAGACCAGACCTGGCACAGGGGCTGTGTCCCCTATGCTCAATCAGGAGAAGGTCCACAGACCTACAATGAGAGCTTTTATCACAGGTAATGGCTAAGACCTGGTACCAGAAGATAGGAGGATAGCCAATGTCACACCAATTTTTAAAAAGGGTTCCAGACATGAAACGGGAAATTATATACCGGTGAGCCCAACGTTGGTACCAGGAAAAATGGTATAGACTAATATAAAGAACAAAATTACTGAGCATATACATAGGCATGGATTGAGACAAAATCAACATGGGTTTACTTAAGTCAAGGGAAATCCTGCCTCACCAATCTACTACATTTCTTTGAAGAGGTGAATAAGCATGTGGATAAAGGTGAGCCAGTCAATATTGTGTATCTGGATTTTCAAAAGGCATTTAACAAAGTACCTCTTGAATGACTCCTGAAGAAATTAAAAAGTCATGGGATAGGAGATAATGTCTTATTGTAGATTAAGAACTGGTTAGAAAACAGAGTATGGTGAAATGGTCAGTATTCTCAATGGAGAAGGGTAGACAGTGGGGTTCCCCAGTGGTCTGTGCTGGAACCACTGCTTTTGAACATATTTATCAATGATCTAGAGATGGGAATAACTAGTACGGTAATTAAATTTGCTGATGACAGTCATTCAAATTTGTTAAATCACAAGAGGATGGAGGAGTGGCAAAGATGGCAGTATGAGCTTTTGTTAGCGTGGGTCGCTGATTTCTTTGCTGGGATTTACAATTTTCCACAGTGAATAATGCTGCATACTAAAAGGGAGTGATTTGAACCTTACCCCCAGCAAAGTTTGGAGCAATTTACTATCAAACTTCCACAAGAGAAGTCAGGTGGTCCTGCAGCAAGCTTGTCTGAGGGAGCATACAGCTTGCTGGGATTGGATGCGTCGTTGTCCCCACCAATAGTCAGCCCTCCACAAGTCTGCAGGGATGGACCCAGGTCCGCGGGAATCCCATGGGGATGGACCCAGGACATCCGAGATCTTCCAGTGCCTGCTCCCGTGCTGGAAGGTGTTGCATCAGCGAGTAACTTTGAGGGGGGCAGTCTGCTGAGGGAGAGAGCAAAGGAGTGGCATGAGAAGCTGTACCCACGGTATTTACCCTGGAGAAAATTTGGATAGCCATTCAGCTTGATTCAACTGTTGAAAAATCTGCACAAGAATTAGCGACTTTAGTGAGTAAAGTTGACTCTCTCCTATTATCTTTGTATTCCATTAAGATAAATTCAGCTGAACAGATTAATCAAGTTAAGTCTGATGTTAAATAAGTTAAAGAAACTTCAAATGTGGCTTTGAATGATAAACTTTCGATACATTGTAAAACTGAACAATTGTAAAATTTTAATAGTTAAGGCTTAATCTTTGGGTGTTAAATTTTCCAAGGACCCCAGGTTTATCTCCTCTGAAAGTCTTTAAAAAATGTTTGTTGGAAAGTTACCTCAGAAAGCTATTCTCCCTATTAATAAAATTTACTATCTCCCCAAATGCCTCAAGCAAGACAGGAGTTAACAGGGGCTGAGGTTCAATTGTCATCAACAAAAAATAAAAAGGGATTAAAGATCTGTGTACAATTTTGGATTAATCTTTCTGAAATAACTGAAAGATCAACTTTATTAGTCAGATTTGTTTTTGAGAAAAATGTAAATGCAATCATAAGACTTTACTTTTGAAATCAACTATCTCAGTTCTGTGGGCAGCGGATATGGATATACCCATGTACCCAGATGTTACTAAATCTAAACAAGAACGGAGAAAAGGATTCCTGATGATGCGAGAATAAGTTTAAAAATTGGGGGCCTCCTTTCTATTGGCTTAACCTTGTAAATTATCAAATATGCTATTTGGGGGTCAAATATGTGTTTTTTTGTTCCAGACCAATTAAGAGCCTTTCTGGACTCTCTCTAGGTGGAATGTGTCTTCCGAGAACTAGCTGATATAGATATATTTGTTTGTGGGTTTCACGCTAAGCTTTCTAAGTTTTTCTTCTTCTTTACTCCTGCATTAATGTTACACTCCCTCCATTATAGTGGTCTAAGGAAGGGTCTGAAAATATTTCCTCTATATTGTACTTTCTTATTTAATCTTTATATTTCCCTGTATTGTTTTAACAAGTGTTTATGCTTGGAATATTTGTTTGAAATTCAATAAATATAGAAAAAAATTGCAAGAGGACCGTACGAGACTGGGGAATCCCAATGGCAGATGATGTGAAATGTGAGCAAGTGCAAAGTGATGCATGTGGGAAAGAGGAACTCAAATTATAGCCACATGATGCATGATTCCACATTAGGAGTCACCATCTAGGAAAAGAATCAAGGTGTCAATTCTGATTATACATTGAAACCTTCTGCTCAGTGTATAGGAGCAGCAGCTAAGAAAGGAAACAGAATGTTAGGAATCAAGAAAGGAACAGAAAATAAAAATTAGATTATAATGTCCTTGTATCGCTCCATTGTGTGACCACACCTCAAATACTATGTGCAATTCTGGTCATTGCATCTCAAAAAAGATATAGCAAAATTAGAAAAGGTACAGAGAAGGGCAACAAAAAAATGGCATGACTTTCCTATGAGGAAAAGCTAAAGTGGCTAGGGCTATTCAGCTAGAAGAGATAGCTGAGGAGAGATATGGTAGAGGTCTATAAAATATTGAGTGGAGTAGAATGGGTAGATGCGAATCACTTATTTACTCTTTTCAAAATACTAGGACTAGGGGGCCTGAAATGAAGCTACTAGCAAATTAAAAACAAAACAAACCCAGAAAATTTTTCTTTCTTCAACATGTAATTAAACTCTGGAATCCACTTCCAGAGAATGTGATAAAAGCAGCTAGCTTAGCAAGATTTAAAAAATGGTTAGGATAATTAAAAAAAAAAATTCCATAAGCCATTATTGAGATGGACTTGGGAAAATCCACCGCTTATTTCTACGATAAGTAGCACAAAATTTGTTTTACACATTTAGAATCTTGCCAGGTACTTGTGACCTGGATTGACCACTGTTGAAAACATGATACTGGGCTTGATGGATCTTCAGCTTGGCAACACTTATGTTCTTATTGAGGCATGCCCATCTTCCCATAGAATTACCATAGAAAAAGTGAAGATACATACCTGTAAGCAGGTACTCTCAGAGGACAGCAGGCTGATTGTTCTCACGATTGGGTCGTCATCCACAACGGCCCAGGAGACTGGCAAACTTGCACAGCAATAAAGAACTCTCGAGAACGCTCCATCACGTGGTCAGAACACACTGCGCATGCATGAACAGCTTCCCGCCCGCGATGACAGCGTGCCCTCCTCAGTTGAATAAAAAGCAAAATAGAGAACTGGAACAACTCCAAAGGGAAGGAGGGTGGGTTTGTGAGAACAATCAGCCTGCTGTCCACGGAGAATACCTGCTACAGGTATGTATCTTCACTTTCTCCGAGGACAAGCAGGCTGCTTGTTCTCACGATTGGGGTATCCCTAGCTCCCAGGCTCACTCAAAACAATAAACATTGGTCAATTGGGCCTCGCAATGGCGAGGACATAACAAAGACTGACCAGAAAAGAAACACAACTAAATGAGAGCGCAGCCTGGAACAGAATAGAAATGGGCCTAGGAGGGTAGAGTTGGACTATAAACTCCGAACAGATTCTGCAGCACCGACTGCCCAAACCGACTGTTGCGTTGGGTATTCTGCTGAAGGCAGTAGCGAGATGTGAATGTGTGGACTGATGACCACGTTGCAGCCTTGCAAATCTCTTCAATAGAGGCTGACTTCAAGTGAGCCCCTGACGCAGCCATGGCTCTGACATAATGAGCCGTGACATGACCCTCTAGTCAGCCCAGCCTGGGCATAAGTAAAGGATATGCAATCCGCTAGCCAATTAGAGATTGTGTGTTGTCCGATGGCGACTCTCCTCCTGTTGGGATCAAAAGAAACAAACAATTGGGCGAACTGTCTGTAGGGCTTTGTCCGCTCCACGTAAAAGGCCAATGCTCTCTTACAGTCCAAGGTGAGCAACTTGTCTTCACCAGGGCGGGTATGAGGACAGGGAAAAAATGTTGGGAAGACAATTGACTGGTGGTTCAGAAGGAACTCAGACACCACCTTCGGCAAGAACTTAGGGTGAGTGCAGAGGACTACTCTGTTATGATGAAACTTGATATAAGGTGCATGCACTACCAGGGCTTGGAGCTCACTGATTCTACGAGCTGAAGTAACAGCCACCAACAAAATGACCTCTCAGGTCAAGTACTTCAGATGGCAGGAATTCAGTGGCTCAAAAGGAGCTTTCATCAGCTGGGAGAGAACGACGTTGAGATCCCATGACACTGGTGGAGGTTTGATAGGGGGCTTTGACAAAAGCAAACTTTTCATGAAGCAAACAACTAAAGGCTGTCCGGAGGTAGGCTTAACCTCTACACATTAATAAGCACTAATTGCACTAAGGTGAACTCTTACAGAGTTGGTTTTGAGACCAGACTCCGATAAGTGTAGAAGGTATTCAAGCAGGGTCCGTGTAGGACAAGAAAAAGGATCTAGGGCCTTGCTGTCAAACCAGACGGCAAACCTCCTCCATTTGAAAGAATAACACTTTTTCATGAAATCTTTCCTGGAAGCATGCAAGACTTGGGAGACACCCTCCGAAAGACCTAAGGAGGCAATTTCTAAGCTCTCAACATCCAGGCCGTGAGAGCTAGAGACTGGAGGTTGGGATGTAGAAGCGACCCCTCATTCTGTGTGATCAGGGTTGGGAAAACAGTCCAATCTCCATGGTCTTCGAAGGACAACTCCAGAAGAAGAGGGACCAAATTTGGACGGGCCAAGAAGGCGCAATCAACATCATGGTTCCACGGTCTTGATTGAGTTTTCAGCAAAGTCTTCCTACTAGAGGTATGGGAGGATCTTGTGGACAACGCCGGATATTTAGCGACCCATCGTGAGGTTTGCAGGATCCCTAGCTCAAACTGTCGGCCAGACTGTTGTTTACGCCTGCCAGATACGTGGCTTGGAGAACATGCCAATGATGGCACGCCCAAAGGCACATCCCAGCCAGCTTTCCTGACCACAGAGCGTGAGACTCCGGTGCCCCCCGGATTGTTGGTGTAATACATCGAAACCTGATTGTCTGTCTGTATTAGAAAGATTTGATTGGACAGCCGATCTCTGAAAGCCTTGAGAGCATTCCAGATCGCTCGTAATTCCAGGAGGTTGATCTGAAGACCTGTTTCCTGGAAGGACCAGGCTCCTTGAGTGTGAAGTCCATCTACATGAGCTCCCCCCACCCTAGGAGGGATGCATCCGTCGTCAGCACTTTTTGTGGCTGAGGAATTTGGAATGGACGTCCCAAAGTCAAATCCACCACTGAACGGAACTGCAAAAGTCGGTGGAGAAATGGATTACATCCTCTAGATTTCCTGTGGCTTGGCACCACTGGGAAGCTAGGGTCCACTGAGCTGATCTCATATGTAGGCGTGCCATGGGAGTTACATGAACTATGGAAACCATATGCCCTAAAAGACTCAACATCTGCCAAGCTGTGATCCGCTGAGACACTCGAGCCAAGGACACTAGGGCCAGAAGATTGTCTGCCCTTGCCCAGGCAAGGCAGGTAAGCTCGAGATGTCCATGTGTCCAACAGAGCTCCGATGAACTCCAATTTCTGAACTGGGACAAGATTGACTCGGGATAATTGATCACGAACCCCAGTAGCTCTAGCACTCGAATAGTCATCCGCATGGACTGTAGAGCGCCTGCCTCCGAGGTGCTCTTCACCAGCCAATCGTCGAGATAAGGGAACACATGCACTCCCACTCTGCGTAGCAATGCAGCGACAACTGCCAGGCACTTTGTGAAAACCTTGGGCGCAGACGCGAGGCCAATGGGCAGTACACAGTACTGAAAGTGCCCAGGTCCCAACCGAATTAGAAGATACTTCCTGTGAGCTGGGAGTATCGAGATGTGGGTCTAGGCAACCTTTAAGTCCAGAGAGCATAGCCAATCGTTTTCTTGAATCATGGGAAGAAGGGTGCCCAGGGAAACCACCCTGAACTTTTCTCAGACTAGGAATTTGTTCAGGGCCCTTAGGTCTAGGATGGGACGCATCCACCCTGTTTTCTTTCGCACAAGGAAGTACCTGGAATAGAATCCCAGCCCTTCTTGCCCTGGTGGAACGGGTTCAACCGCATTGGCCTTCAGAAGGGCGGAGAGTTCCTCTGCAAGTACGTACTTGTGCTGGGAGCTGAAAGACTGAGCTCCCGGTGGACAATTTGGAGGTATGGATTCCAGATTGAGAGTGTATCCTAACAGGAATAACATGTATAGAATGTTTTACATTTGGGAAGCTTGCCAGGTGCCCTTGGCCTAGATTGGCCGCTGTCGTGGACAGGATGCTGGGCTCGATGGACCCTTGGTCTTTTCCCAGTGTGGCATTACTTATGTACTTATGTAAGAACCCACTGGTCGGAGGTTATAAGAGGCCAGCCTTGGTGAAAAAATATCAACCTCCCTCCAACCGGCAAGTTGTCCAGCATGGACACTTTTTCTGAGGCTATGCTGCACTGGAACCAGTCAAAAGCCCATCCCTTGCTTTTGCTGGGGAGCCGCAGGGGCCTTAGGCGCATGCTGCTGACGAGAACGAGCGTGCTGGGACTGAGCCTGAACAGGCTGACGAGACACAGGAGTGTACCTACGCCTATTGTAGGAATAGGGAGCACTCCTCTTCCCTCCAAAAATCCTCCTAGATGAGGAGGTGGTAGAAGACGACGCCCAGCGGGAGAGAGAATCCATAGCATCATGGTGCTTTTTGATCTGATCGACCATGTCCTCTACTTTTTCTCCAAAAAGGTTATCCCCCCGGCAAGGAACATCCGCCATTTGCTGCTGGGTATATGATCCAGGTCAGAAACACGCAGCCATGAGAGTCTGCGCATTACTATACCTTGAGCAGCTACTCAAGATGCTACATCAAAAGTGTCGTAAGTACCCCTGGCCAGAAATTTACGACACGCCTTCTGCTGTCTGACCACCTGGTGAAAAGGTTCGGCAAGCTCCGGAGGAAGTGCTTCAACCAAACTAGACAGTTGCCTCACTGAGTTCTGCAAGTGGATGCTCGTGTAGACCTGGTAAGTTTGAATTTTGGCTGCGAGCATAGCGGCCTGATACGTTTTCCTCCCAAAAGAATCCAAGGTCCTAGACTCTTTGCCTGGGGGCGCCGAGGCATAGTCCCTAGTACTCTTGGCTCTTCTGAGAGCAGAGTCCACCACCATGGAATCGTGAGGCAGTTGAGACTTCACCATCACAGGCTCTCCATGGACTCTGTATTGAGATTCAGCTTTCTTGGGGACCACTGGATTAGAAAGAGGGAACGACCAGTTTCGGCTGTTGCAACCTATGTAGGTGGAGAAGAATAATCCAAGCCCTCGAAAATCTCAGCCCTGGGCTCATCCACAACCTCCATAGGGAAGGGAATATCCTTAAACGTTTCCTGAACAAAGGAGGAAAAATAAAGACTCTCAGGTGAAGACAACCTTCTTTCAATTGGCGGAGTTGGATCAGAGGGAACCCCATAAGACTCTTCTTCAGAAAAGTATCTGGGATTCTCCTCTTCCTCCCACGAGCGCTCTTTGTCGGTATCGGACAAAAGCTCTCTAAGAGCAGCCTGAAACTGAGCCTGTCTTGACGTCAAGGAACGATGACCTTGAGGGGGATGTCGATTAGTCGACTCATGCCTGGACTGAAGCGTAGTTTCCTCCGCTGACGTCGAGGGAGAATCGACCTGGGTGGCGGCTGACACCGATGCCGCAAGCAGCACCGAGGCCGGGGACCTCACCACAGGCGAAGGCCCAGATGCCACTTCCACAGTCGATGCAGAAGGCGCAAGCACCTCTGGCACGGAAGTAGACTGGCGCAGCAATCCCTCCAGAAGCTCTGGAAGAAGGTCCCTGATGTGCTCGTCGAGAGCCTTCATTGGAAAAGGCTGCGGGGCCGGTGGCAAAATCTGAGGGGGCTCAAGAGGCGGTACCAGGCTGCCAGAAGACCAACGCATCAGCACCTCCTGTATAGAGGGTGAGCGGTTCTCTCAGCGCTGACACTTCTCGGGTGCCGAATCCCTCGGCTCCCTGGAGCTCTCGGTACCGTGCATGGAAGGAGATTGATGACTGTGCTTCTTAGCCTTCGCTCGATGCCCGTCATCGAGACTCCTCAGTACCGAAGAGAAGGACGTGGAATCCTCACGCCTCCTCGGGGCTGGGTCCGATGAAGGTCGGTCCCGGGCGGCCTGCATAGCAGAAGGCCTCGAGACAGGTGGAGACCCGCTCGATGCCTCGCTGCTCCCAGCGCGATGTGGTCTTTTGGCAGCCATTACCTGCACTCTTAAAGTTGATGCTTCCCTTGACGTCGATGACCTCGGTACCGATGTCGATGCCAACGTCGAAGGACCGGACCGATCATCAAAAAGTTTCTCCCATTGAGCCTTCCGAGACACTTGGGTCTGCTTCTTCATTAAAGGGCACAGCTTACAAGCAGCTGGAAGATGTTCGGGCCCAAGGCACTGGAGATACCACAAGTGGAGGTCTGTACCCGAGATGGTCCGGCTGCACTGAGTACAACACTTGAAGCCGCTGGGAGTCCTCGATGACATGGACGGAAAAATGGCGGCTGCGAAATTAAAAGACTCGATTGTGCCAATTAAAAAGGCACAAAAAAAGAGAAAAAAGGGAAAATTAACTCCGACCGTGCGGCCTAACGAGGGCCGCAATGAAAAGAAAGAAAACTTAAAATTAGTGAGAAAACTAAGAAGAATAAGGACTAAAACTACATTGTTGTTTATAAAAAAAATATTTAGAGGAAAACGAAATAAAAAAGGAAAAACTAACACGCGATCTCCTGGGCTGAAGGCTATACAGAGCTCGAAAAAAAACCTCTGTGTTACCACAGTCACAGAGAAAAAGTAACTGGGGGTGGCACGCTCGCGTTGCAGGCGGGAAGCCGTTCGCGAACGCACGGTGTGTTCTGACCGTGCGACGGAGTGTTCTTTGTTGCTATGCAAGTTTGCCGGTCTCCTGGGCAGTCGCGGACAACAACCCAATCGTGACAACAAGCAGCCTGCTTGACCTTGGAGAAAACACATTTACCACATAAGTACATTGCAGCTAACAGGGATACACAAAGAGCCGCCTGAGTTGTGTTAAATGATCTGCATTAAAACATAACAAAAGTTGCTGTGGTAAAACCAAGTGTGTATCTAGTCCAGTATCCTGTTTCCAACAATGGCCAATCAAAATTCCTTGCTACTTAATCTCAGGGATAAGCAGCTGCTTTCCCCAGGTCCACCTTAAAGATTTATGGATTCTTCCGTCAGGAATGTGTCCAAACCTTTTTAAACCCAGTCACATAGCCTTAGTTTTTATGTAAGGAACCCCACTGAACTAGGAAATGATTTGATTTGGCAGCTTCTTATAGAATTCTCCCCCCCTCCCCCACCCCACGAGTCTCCCGTGACGAACTCTGTCAAAAGCATTCTGACTATCTAGATACACTGTACCAACTGACTCACTTTTATCTATGTTTATTCACAACTTAAAAAAAAAAAGTAGCAAATTGGTGAGGCAAGACTTCCTTTGGCTAAATTCATATGGAATCTGTCTCATTAAAGGTAAAATTATGTATAATCATACCTGATAATTTTCTTTCCATTAATCATAGCTGATCAATCCATAGACTGGTGGGTTGTGTCCATCTACCAGCAGGTGGAGATAGAGAGCAAACTTTTGCCTCCCTATATGTGGTCATGTGCTGCCGGAAACTCCTCAGTATGTCGATATCAAAGCTCCATCCGCAGGACTCAGCACTTAGAGAATTACACCCACGAAGGGACACTCTGCCCAGCTCACCACCGCCGAAACGGGGGAGGGGAATTAACCCAGCTCATCCCCACACAAGTGGGGGAGGGGAATCCGTCCAGCTCATCCCCGCGGAGCGGGGGAGGGACACCACACCCGCCGATGCGGGGGGATCTGGCTTATCCTGCAACCGCAACCGCGGGAGGAGCTGACTGACCCTAACACCGCCGAAGCGGGAGGGGTACAAAGCTGCCCTACAGCCGCACGAAGCGGGAGGGAGTGCCGGCAGAATTTATGTCTCAATCCAGCCCCGTAAAACGGAGGGGAGAGGAATGCAGCAGCTCACTGTAACACAAACTCGTCTCAACTCTTGAAGAATCCAAGTGAAAGAACTTGAACACGAAGTCTTTCTGAAATAACTGAAGACTAAACTTGAACCTGAAATGTAACCAGAATAAAAACAGAACAGATATCTGGGAGGGGCTATGGATTGATCAGCTATGATTAATGGAAAGAAAATTATCAGGTATGATTATACATAATTTTACCTTCCATATCATCAAGCTGATCAATCCATAGACTGGTGGGATGTACCGAAGCAGTACTCACCCAGGGCGGGACATTGAAATCCCTGACCTCAACACTGAAGCTCCAAACCGGGCCTCCGCCCGTGCAGCCACAGTCAAACGGTAATGCTTGGAGAATGTATGAGCCGAAGCCCAAGTTGCCGCCTTGCATATCTCTTCCAAGGAGACGGATCCGGCCTCTGCCATCGAGGCCGCCTGAGCTCTCGTGGAGTGAGCCTTCAGCTGGATAGGCGGCACCTTCCCCGCGGCCACATAAGCCGCTGCAATGGCTTCCTTGACCCATCTTGCCACTGTAGGCTTAGCAGCCTGCAGACCCTTACGAGGACCTGCAAACAGGACAAACAGATGATCCGATTTCCGGAAATCATTGGTCACTTCCAAGTATCTGAAGATGACTCGTCTCACATCCAGATATTTAAGAGCAGAGTACTCCTCTGGGTAGTCCTCCCTACGAAAGGAAGGGAGACAGAGCTGCTGATTCACATGGAAGCGAGAAACAATCTTGGGCAGGAAGGAAGGCACTGTGCGAATAGTCACTCCTGCCTCAGTGAACTGCAGAAAAGGCTCTCGACATGAGAGCGCCTGGAGCTCGGAAACTCTTCTGGCTGAAGTGATAGCCACCAAAAAGACTGCTTTCAACGTCAGGTCTTTCAGAGATGCCCTCGACAAGGGTTCAAAAGGCGGCTTCTGCAATGCTCTTAGCACCAGGTTGAGATTCCACGCAGGCACCACTGAGTGCAGAGGAGGGCGCAGGTGATTAACTCCCTTGAGAAAGCGCACCACATCTGGCTGCGAAGCCAGGGAAGCACCCTTCAGGCGGCCCCTGAAGCAAGCCAGAGCCGCTACCTGGACTTTAAGGGAACTGAGCGACAGGCCTTTCTCCAGACCTTCTTGCAGGAACGCCAACACTGAAGAAATTGGAGCAGTGAAGGGAGAAAGTGAGCCTGCTTCACACCATGCTGCAAAGATACGCCAAACCCTGGCGTAAGCAGTAGAAGTAGAGCGCTTCCTCGCTCTCAGCATAGTGGCGATGACCTTGTCTGAGAAGCCCTTCTTCCTCAGACGCTGCCGCTCAATAGCCAGGCCGTAAGACCAAAGGGAGAGGGATCCTCCATCACCACGGGACCCTGATGTAACAGGCCCTGCTCCACTGACAGCCGCAGAGGATCGTTGACTGAGAGCCTGATCAAGTCCGCATACCAGGGATGTCTGGGCCAATCCGGACCCACCAGGATTACCCTGCCGGGATGCTTTGCCACCCGGTCTAGCACCCTGCCCAACATGGGCCAGGGCGGGAACACATAGAGGAGCTCTTGTGTCGGCCACTGTTGGAGAAGAGCATCTACTCCCAGGGATCGAGGGTCCCGTCCTCTGCTGAAAAAAGCGCGGCACTTGGCAATTGGCCGATGACCCCATCAGATCTAGGCTCGGCTGGCCCCAGCGCTTCGTGATGTCCAAGAACGCCTGAGCAGATAGTTGCCACTCTCCGGGCTCCAAGGTATGGCGACTGAGAAAGTCCGCCTTGACATTCATGACTCCGGCAATGTGGGCCGCTGAAAGCTGCTCCAGGTTCGCTTCCGCCCACTGGCAAAGACTCATAGCCTCCTTGGCTAGAGGGGCGCTCTTGGTACCTCCCTGGCGGTTGATATAGGCCACAGCCGTGGCATTGTCCGACAGGACCCGTACAGGCTACAACACCAGTACCGGGATGAACTCCAATAACACCAACCGAATGGCTCTGAGTTCCAGGAGGTTGATAGACCACTTGCCTCTGCAGGAGACTAGAGCCCCTGCGCTGTCCTTCCCAAGCAGTGGGCTCCCCAGCCCATCAAAGAGGCGTCTGTCGTGACGACAATCCACTCCGGGGTCACCAGAGGCAATCCTGCAGACAACTTGTCTGTCTGCGTCCACCAGCTCAGCGCCTTGCGCACTGCTGGGTCCACGGGAAGGCGCACAGCATAATCCTCAGACATCGGAGTCCAGCGCAGCAGCAGAGATAGCTGGAGTGGTCTCATATGAGCCCTGGCCCAGGGCACCACTTCCATCGTGGCCGTCATAGAGCCCAACAGCTGCACGTAGTCCCAAGCCCGAATAGGAGAGGCTACTAGGAACTAGTCCACCTGAGCCTGAAGCTTGACAATCCGATTGTCTGGCAGGAACACTCTGCCCACTTGGGTGTCGAATCGAACTCCCAGATACTCCAGGGACTGAGTCGGGCGCAGCTGGCTCTTCTTCCAGTTGATGATCCATCCCAGGGAGCTCACAAGAGCAACTACCCGGTCCATAGCTTTGCCGCACTCTGCATAAGAGGGGGCTCGGATCAACCAGTCGTCCAGATAAGGATGGACTTGTACTCCTTCCTTTAGCAGGAAGGCCGCTATGACCCCCATTACTTTGGAAAAGGTCCGCGGAGCAGTAGCCAACCCGAAAGGGAGGGCTCTGAACTGGAAGTGTCGTCTCAGGACTGTAAACGCAGAAAGCGTTGGAGAGGACGGCCAGATGGGAATATGCAGGTACGCTTCCTTGATGTCCAAGGAAGCCAAGAACTCTCCTGCCTTCACTGCCGCTCTAACAGAGCGGAGAGTCTCCATGCGAAAGGCCTCCACTTTCCAGGCCCCGATTGACCCCTCTTGAGGTCGAGGATAGGCCGGACAGAACCTCCTTTCTTTGGAACCACAAAGTAAATGGAGTAACGTCCCTTGCCAATCTGATTTTTTTGGCACCGGAACGACCGCACCCAGGCGGATCAGGTTGTCCAAGGTCTGCTGCACTGCCACAGCTTGACCGGAGACTTGCAGGGAGAGAGTACAAACCCGTCTCTTAAGGGTTGGCAGAACTCTAGCTTGTAGCCGTCTCTGATGACTTCCAGCACCCACGCGTCTGAAGTTATAGTGGTCCACTCGCCCAGAAACGAGGACAGCCGTCCTCCAATCTGCACTGGGGCGTGGACCAAGGCCCCGTCATTGGGTACGAGACCCTGGGGGAGGACCGGAGGGAGCACCTCCGGGACGGCGGTCTCTGCGAAAGGAATGCTGCTTGGGGGAGAAATTCCTCTTGAAGGAAGAGGGGGCAGAGGAACCCGACTTGCCCGGGCGGTACCGACGGGCTTCCAGCAACCGTCCTCTGGAGGTACCGGGACGAGTACTAGCCCGAGCCCTGACCTCTGGTAATTTCTTGCCCTTAGACGTGCCGAGATCGGTCACGATTTTGTCCAGCTCGACCCCAAAGAGCAGCTTGCCTTTAAAAGGCAATCTAGCCAGGCGGGATTTAGAGGCGTGGTCAGCAGACCAATGTTTCAGCCAAAGCCACCGCCGCGCAGAGACTGTCTGAGCCATGCCTTTAGCTGAGGCTCTCAAGACATCATACAGCAAGTCTGCCAATAGGCTAAGCCCGATTCCAGGGCCGGCCAATCAGCCCTCAAGGAAAGATCCGAGGGGGAAGCCCGCTGCACCATAGTCAGGCACGCCCTGGCCACATAGGAGCCGCAAACTGAGGCCTGCCAACTTAAAGCAGCTGCCTCAAAGGACGACCTTAAGGCCGCCTCCAATCTTCTGTCTTGGGCGTCCTTTAGGGCCGTGCCACCTTCCACCGGCAACGCCGTTTTCTTAGTCCACCGCAGTGATTAAAGAATCCACGGTAGGCCACAGATAGGCCTCACGTTCACTCACAGCCAAAGGGCTAGAGGCGGGACATAGCCCCTAGCCACTTTAGGCTCGTTTCCGGGAATCCATTGAGCCGCAATTTAAGGTGTGCATGGCATCATGCACGTGGAAGGATCTAGGCGGGCGCTTCGTCCCCAGCATAATGGCAGAGCCAACAGGGGCTGAGGGAGAGACGTCCTCGGAGAGGAAATCTTCAAAGTGTCCATGGCCTGTAAAACAGGTTGGGCAAATCCTTGGGCTAAAAGCCCGCGCTGGCCGAGGGGTCATCCGCTCCATCCGAGCGGGGATCTATCTCCTCCAAGGAATCCGCAAAGGACCGTTGGGAGACCCTCAGCCACGCTGCCCTCATCTACATCGGAGGAGACAAAGTCCTCCAAGGCCTGGAATCAACCCGAGGGCGTTACCTCTGGGAACCTCAACCTCTTTATCAGAGAGGGAGCAGGGGCAGCGTTTGCATGAGGAAAGCCTGATGCAGCAGCCAAACAAACTCGGGGGAAGAAACACCCCCAGACTGTGCACTTCCGCAGCCTGGGCAACAGCCTAGACGCACTCTCAACGGCGCTCGCAACTAGCGGGGGAGCGACATGCTGCGCATCCAAAATGGCGTTCCGGCGCGAAACTCCGCGAAGGAGCCGCGCGGGAAGAACGGCGCTTAACTTTAGCCGCTTGTGCCGTCGCCCAAATTAAGGGCGTTCATGGCATTAATGTCGTCCAACCTCAAGGGCGGCCCACGAAGAAGCCGTCGAGACCGCGTGCCGGCCAAGATGGCGGAGGCGCGGCGCGGGGGATGGGCGTTTATGGCGGGAAAAAAACCGCCACGCCAGAGGAACAACCGGGCCATTCATCGGTCACTAAACTGTCACCATCAAGGGCGAATCAGGTTGTAAACCCCCGCATCCCCTTAGAAGCGCTCCAGCGATCCGGGGAGCGACCCTTTGCGCCCTCGCCCCTCCGACGCCATATGCCACGAGGAGAAGAATCGGGGAAACCCCCTGCCGCTATAAAAAGGTAAATTACCTGCTTGCCGCTCGAGCTGTAACGAACTGGTGTCCCAGTGAGTAGCTGCAATGAACGTTTAAAGAAACGTCGAATTAAACGCCTTAAAGACGTTTAAAATTTTTTTTTTTTTTTTTTTTTAAACGGAGCCAGCGGGAGGGGGGAGAAAAGGAGGGACCTGGCACCACCAGGTTTGCACTTGCTCAAAAGAGCCCTCAACCCCAGGCCTCAACAAAACCTAAGGATTAGGCTTGGAGGCCTAGCCAGAGCTGCTGCTGTGTGTGACCACCACCTGCTGAGATAGAGAACTACTGAGGAGTTTCCGGCAGCACATGACCACATATAGGGAGGCAAAAGTTGCTCTCTATCTCCACCTGCTGGTAGATGGACACAACCCACCAGTCTATGGATTGATCAGCTGATGATATGGAACCATGTTGCCAATATGTTCTGTAACTTTGTTCTTCATCCGCCAGCAGGTACAGACAGAGAACATATAAGCACCAGTGCATTAGAAACTGAGATCACAAAGGAAGTAAAGGTGTTACCTGGAGGACCTGAGGCAGTGAATGGTAGTGATTGTACAGACATCGGAATGATTTGGAAAGATATCAAGGCAGCAGTGATGGACTTGGGGGAGAGGGTTGTTGTGGACGAGATTTAAAGCTGCAATATGAGCAGCCAGAGGAGTCAGTGAGATACCCTTAACAGCAATCGAGTGTTTAGAAGAGACTATGGAAGAACTGATTGAAATGACTAAGGACATGAAAATTATATAGATGCTGCAATAGAAGAGGTGGTATCCTTGAAGGAGATGTTAAAGATTGCAAGGCCATAGTGCAACAGCTGTGCATGACTCTCTTGCTTATAGAAGTGGACAGTAGCTCTGGGCAGACAGTAAACTTTTCACGGCATGCAGAAGCTTGGATCCTCGCAGGGATACTGGTCCCAGAGACATAATACTTACTGCTACAATTTTCACAGAAGAGGAAGACGTGTGGAGGGGGTGAGGAAGAAGGGCTAATAAAGTGCAAAGGAATATCAACAGTATCTATCATGATTTGTCCCTGCTGACTATATAGTGGAGGAGATGCACAAAAGGAAAACATAAATTATCACTATTTCCATTTGGGATAGTAGCAACTGTAATGGGAGAACTAAGCAAGCAAAACCAGCTGATGAAGTACACTAGTAGAAATGCATTTTCATGGGTTAGCGAGTCAGATATAGAGGTGAGGGCCCTATAAGATTATGCTCCAATTTGTGTGCTCAAGGTTGGGAGGTGTCAGTCGGGGGAGGGGTCGTTTATGGAGAATAAATGAATCTCAAACTCAAAGGTGGTTGAAAGATGTGAAGTACATCAGGGAATACTCCAAATCAATGATGACAGGCAAGTATAATGGCAATACTACAGGCTGCCATTAAGGCAAATGGGGCGCTCAGTTGAAGAAGAAAAAGGACATAGAAGTTGCAATGTTATGAGAAGTTAATGAGGTTGGAAATGGACCCAGGACAAGAGGCAGGGGAACACCCTTGGCACAGGTGAGAAGGTTTAAATGAGCTAAAACTACAGAACATTAACTTTTATATGACCTGCTTCAGGAAGCCCTTCAATGAATATGGAAATAAGCTTAGTTGGCTCTTAACTAAGCAACTGAAGAAAAGGGTGATTGACCACCATTCAAAAGGGAAGATGGAATATACAGACGAGAAGATTAGGGACCAGTTTGTTAAATATTCTAAACTGTAGACCTGTGAGGTCAGGCTTCTCAGAATGAGATTCAGGAATATCTTAAGGATTTGTCACTGAGGCAATTGAATTTGGAGGCAAAGGAAAGGTTCAATGCACCAATCTTGGATCTAAAAGTGCAGTGGGACATTTAAGGATTTACACATGCAATAAGGCTGTGGGACTAGATGGTTTATTGGGGGTTACTGTAAGACGTTGTGAGGAAGGTAATTAGGATTCTTACTAGGTGGTTTAAAAGATGATTCCCTCAATGAGGTGTGCAAGGATAAGAGTGCTGCCCAAACCCAGAAAAGATAGTTCTCTCAACGGAACCCATGGAACATAGCTTTCTACAATGCACCTCTCCCTGCAGATGGAAACCTTTACCGCTTCCAGATGCTGCACCAGGAACCCTACTACATTCCTCTTGCTGAGGCCATCATGAGTCAACTATAAAAGATGGCCTGAAAAAGGGGGCAACCCAAAAGGGAAGCTCTTTAGGGAGTGAATTAGGAATGACTGCAGCTCATTCTATGGTTTTATTTACATGTTTTCCATAAAATAGTAGACATTAGAGAATTTGGACTGCCTGTGGTATGGCAAAATTTGTTCTTGCTAATTTCCTCTCTTTGGGTTTTGGTTAGACCGATTCAGACAAGTGGGTTGTGTCCCCCTGTACCGCCAGATGGAGACAGAATGCATGACAGTGCAGTGACATCATGTGGGATTGCTTAGGGAGAGGAGGAGATGGTAGATACTTGAATGGGCAGACTGGATGGGCCACTTGGCTTTTATCTGCCATCGTGTTTCTATCAGCAGTGTAGAGAGTGGTGCAACCCTGGAACGTGCCAATATACTGTTGTCAAAGCATATCTGCAATACTTGAACAGCTTATGAAGCGACAACAAATGGAAAGAAGATGCCAAGTCCGGGTGGGGAACAGAGAAGAAAGAGACAGGGAAAACAACATGCCCATTAGGGTACATACTCAGCCCATGTAGCCCTAGCTTCCAGCCAGCCATCTCTAACTCCATGAGCTAAGACATACAAATCAGGACTTTGACACAGGGACCTGAAAGGATGGGAAGCCAACCACAGAAGCCAAGATCCGTGAGTCAAGTTTCAGGGTTGAGGAGAGGAAACAACCCTCCAAGTGCATGTAGGGTAACAGTTTATAGATTTTATTTTTTGTTACATTTGTACCCCCGCGCTTTCCCCACTCATGGCAGGCTCAATGCGGCTTACATGGGGCAATGGAGGGTTAAGTGACTTGCCCAGAGTCACAAGGAGCTGCCTGTGCCTGAAACTGAACTCAGTTCCCCAGGACCAAAGTCCACCAACCTAACCACTAGGCCACTCCTCCTCTGTGTGCATCCCCAGGCCAAGGACTCTACCTTGGGATTTGCAGCCCCATAGACTGTGCCCCAGTGAGTTAGGTTCTTTTACACATTTGCTGCTGCAGACCACTGGATAGAGGCACAGAAATCCAACCAAGTTCCAGGGCTGCACTGTTCTTATTTTGCTGATGATGCCACTGGAATTGTCAGTGTTCTCTGCCTCCATTGTTGGTAATGGGCATAATCCAACTGGTTTATATTAGCTGGCAGGAATAGTTTGGATGACTTTGGATTGAATATTAACGTTTAGGATTCCAGGATTTTTTTAATGATTAGTTACATAATGCATCTCTTCCTCCCTAGTGAGACTGGGTACTACTACTACTATTTCTATAGCGCTACAAGGCATACGCAGCGCTGTACACCATACACAAAAAAGACAATCCCTGCTCAAAGAGTTTACAATCTAGATAAGACGGTAAACAGACAGAACAATTAAGGATAAGGGTAGGGGCCAGAACTACTACTGAGGTATTTCAATGATTGATTTTTAATGTGGTTTGTGATGTAATTTGATTGTGAGCAAGAGTTTGGGGATATTTAAAAATTATTTTTATGTACTTTATTTCATTGTAATTTTTTTGTTTATGCTGATAACTTGATATGTAACTCAGATTTATCATAGGAAAGCATCTTCTTCAGTGGAGAAGTGGCCTAGTGGTGGACTTTGGTCCTGGGGAACTGGGTTCGATTCCCACTGCAGGCACAGGTAGCTCCTTGTGACTCTGGGCAAGTCACTTAACCCTCCATTGCCCAGGTACAAATAAAGTACCTACGCCGCAATGAGCCTGCCATGAGTGGGAAAGTGCGGGATACAAATTAAAAAAACAAACATTTCTATAGTGCAACTAGATGTATGCAATGCTGTACACATTATACACAGGTACTTTCTCTGTCCCTAGACGGCACACAATCTGTTTTTGTACTGTATTTTGCTGTTTGTCTTGCCTCAATACCATGTGATTTTACTAGAATTCTAGCTATAGTAACATAGTAGATGACAGCAGATAAAGACCTGTACGGTCCCATCTATCTGCCCAGAAGATAAACTCATTACATAAGGTCGAGGCGATACAACATATGTATACTTGATCTTGATTTGCCATATAGTAGCTATGCATCTCTGCTGACTGGGGGGTGCATGTCATTTTCTGCTTAGACAATGAATTGGTCCAGAGCACTTCCCCCAGGGAGATAAAAATCTAACCCATTCCTGTTGCAAGTAATCTCCTCCATCCCAGCTCCCGGACCGTCCATATCATCATTATCAGTATATTACTACTAATATTTTCAAACTATCTTTATCTTCATAAAAACCAGACCCACATTAATTTGTGTAAGCACTTAGTCCACAACAAGTAAAGTCAGAAACACCGGAGTTTATACCTAATTATGCAACTAGAGAATGACACGGGGACCCACGGGGATAGAGCCTACGGGGACATAAGTATGCCATACTGGGACACTAAGCTAACTGCCTTACCATATTCTCTGGGAACGAATTCCAAACGGGGTGGGGACAGGGACAGATCCTGTGGGTACAAACTTTGTCCTCATGTCATTTTCTACTTTGAAGCCTGTTAATGAACTGGACTGTTATTTATGTTTGAGTGATGCAGACGATATTTTGCTTACTAAGCACCCATGCAAGACTATGGTCAAAAACATGCAGAGGAAGGTTCTATCCAGCTGTCAGTAAAGGCTCAAACCGCCATACACTTCTGTTAACCAAGCAGGTTTTGTCTAAGATCTTTCAGTCAGGCTCCTTAAGAGTCTGAAGGGGAGGCAGAACAAGAGGAGGTAGCCTGGCCCAGCACATGGCCCCCGCAGTCCATTTTTGCAGCCCTCCATCCAGCAACTCCTGCCGCTACTGTAGTTAGAGAAAAGGCCCTGTGAAACTCAGCTGGGTCACACGTGCCTGCATGGTCACACTGACACACATGCGAACACAAACACTTGTCAACTCCTCTTCCCGTGCATACACACACGTGTGCGTCAATGTGACCACGTGACCCAGAGGAGCTTCGAGGGACCTTTTCTCTACCTGCAGTAGCGGCAAAACCTCCTGATAGTGCACCTCTGTTCCAGCTCAGTTCCAAATGGCTGATTCCATGAGGTGAGCAAACATTGCTTTTTGTTTTGGTGTGTGAAGTAAGTAGTAAGCATGAAGATTTGAAAATGCCATTGTCAGCAAACATAAATGTGGCCCTTGGAGCAGCTCCTATCAACAAAATTTCCATTGGTGGCGAACTTTCACACATTTTACCTACATAATTCACTTTGAAAACAGTGGTCTCCTGAAGGACTGATTGACTCTCACCCCAGTCTGCTCTGCCGTATGAACCTCTAGTTGTCTACCACCGAGCACCCTGAGGAAACTCAGTGTAAATATTAGCTTACATTTGTAAGACCCCCCCTCCCAAAGTCCATTCTTTTCCTTTTATATCCAGAGGACTATTAAGGATAAAAATAATTAGTTTCTTTTGGGTTGATGTGGGATTGGGAGGATTAATAGTAACATAGAAACAGAAAAAACCATGGCAGGTAAAGAACAGCCGCATCTATCAGATGACCAAACATTGCTTTCTGTTGTGGTGTGTGACATATTAAGTTTATATTTCATTCATATTTAACAGTTTCAAGTTCTTGTCCTCGACTGTTATACTGAATTTTTCCACCCAAAATGCAGAACCCTCCTCCATACAATACTTTTCCTTTTATATCCAGAGGACTTAAAAACAATTCTATTCCTTTGGGCTCATGTGGGATGGGGAGGATTAATAGTAACACGGAAACAGAGTTTCATTTTTGGTTTTTGTAAATGTTAAGCCAAAATAAAGTGATTAAAAAAAAATCTCCGTGTAGAATCAAAATTAGTGTTTAAAAATTCTCCATCTATACTTCTTCCCTTGGTACTCTGATCTCATCCCATGGTTTTCAGTTATCTTTATGCTGATGTCTCCCAGATCTACCTCTCCACACCAGAAATCTCAGCCAAAATCCAGGCCAAAGTATCAGCCTGCCTGTTTGGCATTGCTGCCTGGATGTCTCGGCGCCATCTGAAAATAAACATGACCAAGACTGAGATTCTTATCTTTCCCCCTAAGCCAACCTCTCCTCCTCCCCCATTTTCTATTTCTGTGGATAACACTCATCTTTCCTGTCTCATCAGCTCGTAACCTTGGGGTCATCTTCGACTCCTCCCTCTCCTTTCTCTGCACATATTCAGCAGACTGCTAAAACATGCCGTTTCTTTCTCTATAATATCAGCAAAATTCGCCCTTTCCTTTCTGAGCACACTACCAGAACCCTCATCCATGCTCTTATCACCTCTCGCTTAGACTATTGCAACTTGCTTCTTACAGGTCTCCCACTTAGCCATCTCTCTCCTCTTCAATCTGTTCAAAATTCTGCTGCACGACTAATATTCCGCCAGTGTCGTTATGCTCATATTAGCCCTCTCAAGTCACTTCACTGGCTTCCTATTTGTTTCCGCATACAGTTCAAACTCCTCTTATTGACCTATAAGTGCATTCACTCTGCAGCTCCTCAGTACCTCTCCACTCTCATCTCTCCCTACATTCCTCCCCGGGAACTCCATTCACTGGGTAAATCTCTCTTATCTGCACCCTTCTCCTCAACTGCTAACTCCAGACCGTTCCTTTTATCTTGCCGCACCATATGCCTGGAATAGACTTCCTGAGCCGGTACGCCAAGTTCCATCTCTGGCCGTCTTCAAATCTAAGCTAAAAGTCCACCTTTTTGATGCTGCTTTTAACTCCTAACCCTTATTCACTTGTTCAGAACCCTTATTTTATCATCCTAACTTTAATATTCCCTTATCTCTTGTTTGTCCTGTTTGTCTGTCCTAATTAGATTGTAAGCTCTGTCGAGCAGGGACTGTCTCTTCATGTTCAAGTGTATAGCGCTGCGTACGTCTAGTAGCGCTTTAGAAATAAGTAGTAGTAGTAGTAGTAAAATTACATTTGTAAGCCTAAAATCTTTGTGGGGCTGGAGCGTTCTCATGTCCACTTTGTGGCCCTTTAGATGGAAAAGCTTGGAGACCACTGCACCTTAGTGGAACTCCTTCTGGAAGCCAAAAAGACCCGTGAGGCAAATTCAGGAACGCCAACGCCAGTCTCTCAACATCTAAACTCCGAAGGCTAGAGACTACGTTGAGATGCAACTGTGTGCTCTGTTCTTGCTTGATCAGCACTGCAAAACACTCCAGTCTTATAGGGCTTCTGATGGAAAGATCCAACAGAAGTGGGAACTATACTTGTCTCGGCCAATAAGGGACTATAAGAATCATAGTCCTCATCTTGTTTGAGCTTCAGAATGGTTTTCACTATGAGAAGTATTGGGGGTGGGGGGGGGGGGGGGGGGGAGGCTAGTTTGCCGCATATCCCTATACTGGACCAAATCTAAGGAACTTTGTTGAATGGAGTAGAAAAATTATGAAGAGGGTGCCCCACTCCCAACAGACAATGCTGTCATCCACTTGTGGTTGCAGGGCTTGACTCAGTTTGTTTGCCAGGATACTGTCCTTGCAAGTCAGATAAGTGGCTCAGACATGCTGTGAGAAATGGTCCATTTCCACATTCAGTCTTTCAACACAGGAGGTACAACTCTGTGCCCCCCTGCTTGTCTATATAATACATGATAACTGATAGGCCATTTGATCCAGAATAACCTTGAGGGACACAACCAGGAAGCAATTCTACCGTTAGAAAATTCCACTGAACAGACCATGCACCCGAGTATGAAGCTCCCAAGCCCTATTTGGTTGTATCTATCGTTAGAGTTGTTTGAATCTGAGGAATGTCAAAGTGATCCCTTTTTCCAGACTGGATTGGTTTATCCACCAGGACAGCAAGTCCCATAGAGAACTGGCAACTGACAGGATCTCTTGGAGATTCCCTTTAGACCGAGTTCACTGGGTGGATAAAGGTCTATTGAGCTTGCCTCAATGGAAGCATGTCATTGAGTGACAAACTTTTGAGGCCATATATGTCTCAACATCTTCAACATTTGACCAGCTGATACTTGCTCACTCTCCTGAATTTCCTCCACAGTAGAAATCAAGATGGGTATCCTTCGAAGTAGAAGTACAGTTGCTTGAGTCATGTTTAGCATTGCTCCTATGAATTGCAATTGCTGAGCTAGATGTGATTTGGGGTAATTTATGATAAATCCTAGCAAATCCAGCACCTGAAAGATCAGTTTGCTCAACTATTCTGCTCCTTCCTGAGTTGCTAATCATCCAATTAGACAAACATGTGCACCCCCCCCCCCCCCCATCTGCATTGGTGCACTGCAATGACTGCTGCCTACGGTATTCCCATTGCATTCTGCTGACATTTGTATTTGTCATATGGCTGGGCTACTGTGCTATTTTAATATGTATTTCTGATACCGTATCATGTACTTGCTATTACTAGGAAAAAAAAAAAAAACGCTCTATGAATCTGTGTCAATGCGGCTGCCCATCACTGATAACTATAAAATTTATAAATAAGAATTTCTTTTTAAATAAAATAACCATGAACATGTATAAATATTATATATGAAAAGACCCTTAGTTAGATGATGACCTTTAAAAAGGTACAGACATTTTAAATACTATGGTCCCATAAAGACCCTCACTAATGTGCTGTCATCAGTGGGATCTACACATGTGATACAGTGTCAGTGAAAATTAAACATAATATTGAATGCCATCATTGACTATGTTACTATGAATGTGTTAAACAGTCAAACTGAAAATAGTCCCAATCTCAATTATACTGATGCACATGTTATTTCTTACGATTCAAATCTTTTTGAAAAAGCAGATAAAATATGTCAGCTTCAAAAATAAAGTTGCTCTCTTCTCTGAAAATGGAGGGTCCAACAGAACTCCATTTTGGAATTGTTCAATCCTTCCTTGGGAACCCACTATTGTGATCCAATGAGAAAAGGGCAGCAGATTTTAAGCTGCTTATTCTAGAAAAAAGTAGTGGATTTTCCAAAGTCCATCTTAATAACAGCTTACAGACTTTTATGATAACTTCTTTTACCACATTCTCTAGAAACAAACTCCAGAGTTTAATTACACATTCAGTGAATAAATATTTTCTCCTATTTGTTTTAAATTTACTACATAGTAGCTTTGTTGCATGCCCTCTAATCCTTGTATTTTTTTTTGAAAAAAAGAGTAAACAAATGATTCATATCTACTATTTCTACTCCACTCAGTATTTTATAGACTTCTATCATATCTCCCCTTAGTTGTCTCTTCTCCAAGCTGAAGAGCCCTCAAGGCCGTGCCTAGGGTCTCTGGCGCCCCCCCCCCCCCCCCCGTGAAAATGATCGCTCACCACTTGCCACACTGAAAGGAATTGTCAGCAATATTCTTCTGACGTCAGAAGAAGGCGAGACACTGAGGGAACCAACAAGCGCGAAGGGAAGGGAGACGTCGGCAGCACTTTCACTGACACTGCTGCGACCGGAGGTAAAAGATTTAAAGGCCTCGGCGGCGCGGAGCGAGGGTAAGTGGCGAGGGTAAGAACCGCGGCGGCGCCCTCCAGAGGTTGGTGCCCCCCTGCGGTGCTTACCCCGCTTACCGTATCGGCACAGCCCTGAGAGCCCTGGCGTCCAACCTTTCCTCATAGGAAAATCGTCCCATCCCCTTTTATCATTTTTGTTGCCCTTCTCTGTACCTTTTCTAATTCCGCTATATCTTTTTGAGATGGTTACCAAAATTGCACACAATATTGAAGTTGCGGGTTGCACCATGGAGCGATACAAAGGAGGCATTATACTCAGTTTTGTTCTCTATTCCTTTCCTAATAATTCCTAACATTCTAGTTGCTTTCATAGATGCCACTGCACACTGGGAAGGTTTCAATGTTATCACCAATGAGGACACCTAGTTCCTTTCCTGGGTGGTGACTCCCAATATGGAATCCTCTTGAAGTTTAACAACTTTGTGTTATCAGGAAATGTAATTACCTCATTAGTTATTACCATCTCCAGATCATTTATAAAATATGTTAAAGCAGTGATCCCAGCACAGAGCCCTGGGGAACTCCACTATCTACACCTCTCCATTGAGAATACTGACCATTTAACCCTACTTTCTGTTTTCTATCTTTTAACCAGTTCTTAACCCACAATAGTAACACTGCCTCCTATCCCATAACTTTCTAATTTCCTCAGGAGTCATTCATGAGGTACTTTGTCAAATGCCTTTTGAAAATCCAAATACACAACATCAACCAGCTCACCTTTATCCACATGTTTATTCACCCCTTCAAAGAAGAGTAGTAGATTGGGGAGGCAAGATTTCCCTTGACTAAATCCATATTGGTTTTGTCTCATTAATCAATGCTTATACATATGCTCTGTAATTTTGTTCTTTTGCCCAAGATTGGTGTCAGTCTCACTGGTCTACAAGATTCCTGGATTAATTACATAAGTATGGCCACACTGGGAGAGACCAAAGGTCCATCAAGTCCAGCATCCTGTTTCCAACAGTAGCCAATCCGGGTCACAAATACCTGGCAAGATCCCAAAAAAGTACAATACATTTTATGCTGCTTAATCCAGAAATAAGCAGTGGGTTTTCCCCAAGTCCATTTTAATAATGGTCTATGGACTTTTCCTTTAGGAAGCCATCCAAACCTGTTTAAAACCCTGCTAAGCTAACCACCTTTCTCTAGCAACGAATTCCTTTTTAAAATTGGTGTTACATTTGCCAATCTTCCAGTATCATGCTCAATTTTAAAGATAAATGATGTATCGCTAATAGCTGTGCAAGTTCATTTTTATTAGTTCTATCAGTATTGTTACACTGCTAATATAACGTAAGTTGTTTATGCCAAGCTATAACTGTTGTACATCGCCTTGAGTAAATCTCTTCAGAAAGGGTTAACAAATCCCAATAAGATGTGGACATGAGGCTAATGGCAGAACACAGTACTGGTAATGGTGTTTTCTTACGAAAAATCAGATGCTTCCTATGACTTGGATGTCTATATGAGTATAAACATCCTTTAGATCCAGAGAATATAGCCACTCCTCTTTTGGAAGAAGTGATATGAGGGAGCCTAAGGATACCACACAGAACTTTTGTTTGGTGAGATATTTGTTCAAGGCCCTTAGGTTTAGAAATGGCCAGAATCCTCCTGTCTTCTTTGTGATCAGAAACTACTAGAATTAAATCCATGTTCTCCTTTTCTGTGGTGAGACAGGCTCAACCACACTGGTCTACAAGGAAGGGAGTTCCTTTCTATTTCCTGATGCTAAGAGTTTGATCTTGATGTTTCTGGTGGGCAATTTGGTGGTCAATCCACAAATTAAAGACTGTATGCTATTTGGATGGATTTTCAGATCTCACCTGTTTGAGGTTATAAAGGAGTCATTTATTGGCAAAAATAATCCTCCTCCCTCTTATAAGGTCACCTAGAATGAATATAAGGACTGAAGCAGTGTCCTCATGGAGGCAATCAAACCCTCACCCCAGATTTTGGCTGTGATGCAGTTTGAGACATTCTGGGCTGCTGCTAGCTGGGATGAGCAGAAGAACCCTGTCTAGACTGGAGCAGCAGAAGGGTAGAGGATACCTACGCCTGTGACAGTAAGAGGATCTCCATTGCCCTCTGTTCTGATACCTCCTGGAAGAGGATTCTGGGTTAGAACAGGCATGGAGAATCTTCAAGTGTTAAGTTACCAACTGGATTCAGATTCCCACAAGGTTGATCGAGTCCCAGATTTACCCCACTGCATGCAAGGCCTACTTCTTTTTCTCTGCTATCCCTGCAGACGTGGTAAACCTAGGACTGACCAACCCTGCCAGGCAAATCTAGATTAGAGTTGAACGAGAATGGGGATTGCAGGAATTCTGTGGAACCTGCAAGATTTTCACAGGGATGGGAGAAGTTACTGTGGGATTCCTGTGGGAGTGTAGTCAAAATCTCCGGTGTCCAGAATGAGGCTTGTAATGCACTGAGACACAAAACTGGAGCACCAGAAAGAGGCCTGGAATTCCCAGACACAGCCGGAACACCAGATTGAGGCTTGGAACACTCATTGGTTGACTAGTGAATACCATCCAAAAAGCCACGGGAGGCTGTTGGCTTGGGAGGAAACCGAGGGCTGCAAGCAAATAACAGTGTTGACTCCTGAGGGTAAGGTGGGGATGAAATGGATCTTAGCGGGTATGGGAGGGTATGGGTTAGATTCCATTGGGGATGGGCAGGGATGGGTGAAATTTCTGTCCCTGTGCAACTCTCTAATCTAGATCCAGCTGGCAACCCTAGTTGTTATGGCTAGTTGATGAGAACCAGCCTCTTGCATCTTATCTCAGAAGAGATTCTCTCAACAGCACATGCACCTCATCTCAGAAGAGATTCTCTCCACAGCACAGTATGTCAATGAAATTTTCTTGCACATCATTTTAGGTCTGAAGTCTGCAGCCAGGCGAGTCTGCAGGCACCATGACTCATGGCAGAAAATTTTACTTCCATATTGAAAATATAAGTTGAATGGACTATGTATTTTCCACACTCTACCCCTACCCCCTTGGTTACTAGAGGGGAGAGTTCTTCAGCCTTGTCTCTCGGAAAAATGCCCGAGAACTCTGCAACACTGCATAACATGCTCAAGTACATGCCTGTGAAGAGTTGGTAGGATGCTATGTGGGATGAGAGCACATTATTCTGAAACAGACTTTTTCCAAAAAATTCTAATGTCTTTGTCTCCATCTGGGGGGGGGGGGGGGGGGGGGGGGGCGGCACTGAGGAGCAAGCTGAAACTCTAGGCTCTAAGAGTGGACTTCACCACGATAGAATGGTGAGGAAGCTGTTGCTTCTCAAATCCTGCAACCCAGTCTGGACTCTGTACAGAACTAATCTTCTAAGATACAGGGAGAGGTCCACATTCTCATCTATACCTCCTTTAAAATTCTGTTGACTACAAAATGACACAGTTACCTTTACTGTGGATTTGTTGTGGTAATGGTAACACTGTAATCGGAATTACTGAAAATACAGAAACAAAACTATTTACTGCACTGCAGGAATGGAAAAAAAGCCTTGTTCCCACACTAAAAAAAAAAGGCTTTTGCTTCCTTCCCATTCGCCTCCCCAGGGGTCTGTCACCTCTTTCTACCTGTTCTTGCAGCCTAACAGCAATTTACACAGGCTGGCTCCGTGGCTTTCCTTTTACCACATCCCATCCTCTCTACTACAACTTCTGTTTTGACTGTTACACAGGAAGTTGCTTTAGAGAGGATGGGAAGTGGCAGAAGGAAGGCCATGGAGATGGCCTATGTGAATCACTGCTGAGAGCAGCAGGTAGTCATATGCCAGACCCGCTTGGGGGGAGGGGGAGGAGGAAGATGACGACTGGAGGGGAGCAAAGTGCTGGCTTGACCCTGTGGGGGGGGGGGGGGGGGGGGGGCTGAAGGGAAGGGAGAAAGGTGCTGGACCCATTGGAGGTTGGAATGAACACAGAGATGCTAGAACCACAGTAAAGAGAAGGGAAGGGAGGAAAAGAGATGCCAGACCAAGGGGATGAAAGAAGAGGGAATCAAGTATTTAATCCACTGCAGGAAAGAGAAATGAGGGCAGACAGGTGAGCCAGTTTCTGGAGGGGGGAGGGAGGGAAGCTGGGTGGATTTAGAGAGACACATTGGTGTAGAAGAGGAAGAGAAGAGAGGCAGGACACAGGGAGGTAACAGAAGCAGGCATATGGTGGTGGGGGGGGGGGGGGCATAGGGACAGGGACACGAAGGGGATATGCTGCATGGGGATGATATATGGACAGAGGAGCAATGCTGGACATAGTATGGGGGCATAGGGACACAGAGTGAAGATGTTAGACATGGGGGAGAATAGGAACAGAAAAGAGAGAAAGGACAGAGGAGTGATGTTTGAGATAGGGTAAGAGGATAGGGAGATAGAGGGGGTAATGATGGATGTGGGGATATGGAGGAGGTACTAGGCAGATAGGGACACACAGAAAGGAGATGCTGAACATGGGGGATGATAGGGACACAGAGATGGAAGGGTGATGGTGGACCCAGAGATGGAAGGGTGATGGAGAGAGAAGAGATGTCAAATGGACAAGAGACCCTAGTGAGTTAAGAGAAAAGACAGAGGGAAGCAGAAACCAGAGCCTGAGACCAACATAATTTGAAAAATAAAACTGATCAAAAGGTAGAATTTTTTTTATTTTCTAATTTGTAATTAGATTATGTCAGATTTGAAATATACATCCTGCTAGAACTGAAGTTAGACATGGCTAGGGGCCCAGGGCAGAAATTTGGGAGGGGATCCCAAAGCCCACTTCTAGGCTGCACTTTCTTGGCTTGGTGCTCTCTCTAGTCAGTAGCCAAGGGCAGTTGCTCTAGTCACACTCCTCTGCACCATCCCTGGCATGTGCTATCTTTATGTTTCCCACAGTACAGGAGCAAATGCAACTCTTTCTATATATCTGGTGTTAACTACTACTTATCATTTTTATAGCGCTACTAGGCATACGTAGCGCTGTACACTTGAACATGAAGAGACAGTCCCTGCTCGACAGAGCTTACAATCGTTAACTGCTCAAGTCTTTTGCAGGTGGGTCAGAGCTTGAGGGACAGGGTCAAATTATGTCCCAGTGTTATTCTCTACTGTGGACAAGCACTGTCACAGCCTTCCGGGGGGGGGGGGGGGGGGGGGGGGGCGCAAAGGAATTGGAGTTGTCCATTGGGACAGCCTGAGCCATCTCCCATACAAAAATCAATGAAAAAAATTTCTCTATTGGGGATTTGCCCCTCATGTGATGGGGAGGCGATTTGAAAGACAAGTGGACCTATCCTCCGAGAAGCTCATTTGTTCCCCATTAGAATCCAAAAAGCACTCAGACTCATAAAAACTCAGTTGAAGTCTGAGTCTCTGCCTCTCTCACATCAGTGACTGCAGGGTCAGGCCTTCTATGGAATCAAGACAACAAGGATTCCTGGTACACTGACTAAGCTTCCCCCTACCCCTCAAAGCACTGGAGGTGGACATGGCACGGACCTAGACTCTGAGCATCTTCCAGTCCTTGGTGTTGGGGAATGTTTCAGGGGGACCGCACTTACTCTCAACATGGACGAGGTCAAAACTGCAGAATCATATCAAGCAAAGAAACCCTCCACCTGCTCCTCAAACCTCTGCATGAGCTGTTCCTTGAAGGTTGCCATTGATAAAGATGTGGTCATCATATTAAGGAGTAGTCCTGAACTCTTAAATCACTTGGATTATATTGGAACTGGGACTGAGTTCGTGGAAGCTGTTGCACCCTTTCCAATGGCATGGAGAATGGGTGGTCCTCATGTCGAGGGCATGTCAAGGACACTGGCGACACCAGTGTCATGCTTCTATGGAAAGTGATTTTGAGACACTTCAGCTTCCACCCACTGTCCTGCATTGCACTCCCTCTGCATCAATGAAAAGGAGGTTGAACCATTCCTCTTCGGACAGAAATTGGAAAATGACCACTCCCGATTGGCTCTACCAAAGCTTGATGTGAAGGGTGATAAAAACACTCAATACTGATGCATCCCTTAGCATCTGATGGCAGGAACGTTGCAAGTCCAGCACGTACCCTGTGCGACATGCCCCCAAACACAGCTCATGTGCCCCCATCCACTTTGCAAGGGAAGCCAATGGAAGGGGAGCAATTTTCATGTCCCAGCTTCCCTTGTGTCCTGTGTAGTCACAGTGCCCGCACACAGCTTGCTATGGTCCTGTCTGATGGAGCTCTTGACTCAAAGACCAATGTTTCCAATGCTGATACCAATGGCCTGGACTTATTCCCCCAAGGTTTTCTCTTTGCTTTTCTCTACACAAATACCTCTCTGATATCTGGACAGAGGGATCATGCTACACTAGGAACACATTTTGAAGCCCCTGGGAAGGGTGTCTTCTTTTGGAGCACCTCATCCAGAAGCCTAGCAAAATCAAATAACTTGATGGTGACAAAAATTCCCCAGCTGGGAGCTCAAGGTCTCTAAGTAGCCTGCAAGGAGTCAAAGCAAAAAAGAAATAAATTTTCAAAAAGCTGATAGAAAACCTGATTAAGGAACAACCAAGGAACTTATGAAAGAGAGATGTGTAACAGTGAGAGGACAAGCTGAAATATGAAAAAATTAGGTGCCAAGGTCACTATCAAAGAAAACAATTCTGTAAGTTCCATGAAAAAGTTTAAATTGAGGAGGTCCTGCATGACAGCAGAAGGTGAACAGGCATGTATGTGCAATAAGTGTACTCAAAGGCCTCTAGAAACTAAAGTTGCTGGGATACCGCTTCCCGTGTCAGTTGCCGATAGTGATGTCAGCCATCTGGTAGCGCTATACAAATGTTAATAATATACTATGTTACCACCCATGATGTTACCATATGGGTTTGACTTTATAGCCCTGCTTGTCCTTGGAGAAAATTGGGTAACCTGTGGGCATTGTTTGGCAGAATGGAAGAGCTGAAATGTATACATGCATTTCATAAAATATGCAGGACAAATTAAAAAAAAAAAAAGCTCCATTAATACCAGTGCACAGATTTTCAAATGTCTTTCAGTAGCTAGCTTATTAATTACCAACTTTAAACATTTTCTAATAAACTTGGAGGAAAACGCCTCAGGGAACATCAGGAGTTACTTCGGCATTCAAAACACATCAATTTATAAATCATAAGCTTTGTAGCGCTATAGAAGTGATAAGTAGTAGTAGTAAAAAAAAAAAAAAAAAAACCTCCAAACTTTATAATCAAAGCATTTTACACTTTTTATATTTAAAAAAAAAATAAAAAAACGCTATTTCTTAGCTTTTTTTTTTTTTTGTTACATTTGTACCCCGCGCTTTCCCACTCATGGCAGGCTCAATGCGGCTTACATATACAGGTACTTATTTGTACCTGGGGCAATGGAGGGTTAAGTGACTTGCCCAGAGTCACAAGGAGCTGCCTGTGCCTGCAGTGGGAATCGAACTCAGTTCCCCAGGAGCAGAGTCCGCCACCCTAACCACTAGGCCACTCCTCTCACTCCTTAATGAACATTCAGTGAAAGGTCACCCCTAAAAGAAGGGTGGCCTCTCACTGAATGTTCATTAAGCTAAGAAATGTAAAATGTTGGAGGTTTTTTAAAGCCTATGATTGACAAACTGAGGTGTTTTGAATGCACAAGTAACATCCAATGATTTGAGGCTTCTTCCTCCGTTTTTTAAAGAAAAAGTTTAAAAGTTGATAAATAAATAAGCTACAAGACATTTGAAAATCTGTGCACTAGTTTTAGTGGAGTTTTTTTTGTATATTTGTGTTTAAATTTCACTCCTCATTTTTGGTATTTGTGGTATAAAATATGCAGGTACATGAATACATTTACATCTTTTTTTGTAACAGGAGTAAAATTTGTGCATGGGCATTTGCTCAGTTGAGGCTGGTTCTGAGACTAAGTCCAAGAGCACAAATGGGAGATACACCCTACATCAAAGGACATATACCAAAGCATAATGTAGGGGTGGACCAAGGAAATCCAAATTGGAAATAAAAAATCTTTAACACAATCATAAAAAAATCATAATAAAAAAATCCATAGGTTCAACATGAATTGTCTGTGCACAATCAACAATGACTGTATAAATGTCCACCAGAGGATATTGCAATTTTATCCACTTATCCTCTGGTGGACATTTATACAGTCATTGTTGATTGTGCACAGACAATTCATGTTGAACCTTTGGATTTTTTTTTATTATGATTTTTTAATGAATGTGTTAGAGTTTTTTTTTTTAAACTTTCGATTTGGATTTCCTTGGTTCACATCTACTTTGTGTTTTGGCGTACAGTGTATTTTATAAGCCACATAGGTGTGTGTCACCTTTAGACAACAGATGCCTTTTCGGATGTCTCACACAAGTATTTATGCAAGATTTGAGTTTAAGACCTAAAGTACATTCAAATTTCCAAGAATTAATAGACAAATAATGCAGGTACTGGTAACCAAGTCTAGTAATTTTGTGGACTCAACTTGATCATCAGGGGCTCGCATGCTTCTTCCTTTACCCTTGCTAAAAGGCATTCTATCCCATCTATACATGAAGTAGCATTTGGCAGCAAATTTGTCACTATGAATTATATAGCAATTCTACTTTATTTTATCCCCGCCCATCAAGGTTGATTTTTTTAAATATCAGTTGACAGATTAATCCCTTTTGATTTATTAAACCCTGTGCTACAGAATAAATCAAGTATATATTGTTCAAATAGGCTGCATAAAATATGTTGTTTCCAACTGTGTAAAAAAGGTACTGATAGTAACTCAACGTTCTGCCCTGATTTTATAGAATCGAGGGTGGCCGTTCAATACATGGTAGGTAAACAAGAACCCAAGTATGGGTATTTATAACTGTTTTTTTTCTTAAATTTAAAGTGCTGGCCATTTCCCCCACCAAATAAAAATAGGCATAAGGCTTACATGCAGGCAGTTTCCTAATGAAACAGAGAAAACCATGTGTATATCCCTAACATGCTACTAAAAGTTACAAACATTAGTATTCTCTTCCCCAATACACTGGAATAGGCCAATATTCAACTTGTTTGCTTTTTTTTCAAACATGACATACTATGTTTTTTTTATGATTTCACAAAAAGCAACATTGCGGTTTACAAAAATCACCCAGCATCAATTAAAACTTACAAGTCATAATTCATTATTCTCTGGTAGGGGGCAGAGCCAAGATGGCAGCATGAAGAATTGCATTATTTGAACTGCTCAGTGCCTGTCTTTGGTTCCTAAAATGTACAAAGTTTTCCTCAAAATGCCTAGAATGGGGAAGGGAATGTAATGCTCCCAAGCTTTGGAAGTAGCAGTGCTACCAGATGCATTATTTGCAAAGGGGGAGGGGGATTGGGCTGGTGATAGGTGGAGCAACATTGAAATGTAAAACAGAGGTGGGAAGGTGTTAGCGAGTAGAATGGATATACCCTTTGTGCTGTGGTTAGAAAATCTAAATCTCTTTCAGAGAAGTTGGAAATTGGGGTATTTGATGTATCTGTGACTGCTTCTGCCATGAAGTGACCCTCTTTTCAGAGAACACAAAGTTTTGCTACAGGGAGTTATATTTGACTTCAGGAACATTCTAGAAGACTAGAGGCTATGGAGGAACTTGGGAGCAATATCAAGTTAATGTTACACTCATCCATGATAAAATTATCCTAAGATGGCGGCACAACTAGACAATTTTAGTAGATGCTTAAATCTCTACCTATTGAACTTTCCAAGGATGCCTGAAATGGGTCCTAGGGAACGGTTTCAAAAATATCTGGTGGAGTTTTTCACAGATAACTAGAACTTAAAAAAAAAAAAAAAAAAATCTCCAGCAGTCTGGGAAATCTCTTCTGGTTGCAGAACCAGGGACATCAATAGATCTGGATGTCTGCTTTGCTGGAGTACTCTACTGTGTGATCCCAGTAAAGCGGTGTTCTACTTGCATCTCTTGTCTTCTATCAGGTCTTCAATATAGTGCAATTATATTTTTAGAATCTGAAATCTATTTATAAGGACAATGATTTTTTCCACATTTTATGAGGCTTGGATTTGCACAAAAAGGGTTGCGAGTTGTGGCCAATAAAGTATTATGCAAAAGTCTAGTTAAAATGGACGTGTGCGTTATAATTTTTGTCCTAGAAAATGTTTTTCTGGATTCTAAAGTTAATGCCACCCTCCAACTTGGAGCAAACATTATAGTTAATTTTTATCAATCATACAATAGCTATCATGCCATGGTTCTCTAGTCTTTCTGCACGTTGATACCTGACTTTCCCCCAACTATATTCCCCCATCATGCTGGGGCCTACTGGAGTAAGTAGATGTTAGTTAATTTTTTTCTTTTGATAATTTATTTCCCTAGTAATGACTGCCCAAGATTCTTGCACAAGTTCTTATTTGTACTGGTTTTTTTTTTTAATTCTATATGTGATTTCACACAATCTCCATCAATTCCTGGGCTACTTAATAGCACACTAAGGGGTGTGCCCCTTTGGTGCACTCCCTTGCTGCAACACCTCTGGAATCGAACTGCTGTTAAAACTTGATGCTCCTGCCCCTTGATGACACAGGTGACATGAGGGAGCTTGGCTACACATTCTTCAGCTTAGGCCTGGTGTTCTGGATTCTCCTGAGCCTTCACAGTGATCTGTGGTGAGAATAAAGCCACTGAAGGCTCCTGATGAAACCTGGCTGGTGCTGCAAAAAGAAATTCTCTCTCAGATCTGTCTAATTTCAAAAAGTTCTGCATTAAGAAATGCCTCTAGCATCAAAATTTTCAACTCCACATATTTCCCTCCCCCAAAACTATTTTGTTTTTGTGCTTTAATTCAAGAAGAATGTTTACATCAAGCCTTGGGTACTTGCACCAAGTCTGGAAAAACATATGCCCTGTGAGGTTTATACAATAAAAATAACCACTTCCTAGCCAAGTGTATGTGTGCACAATTTTACTATATATTCGTATGTATTAAGTGTGTGTATATGTAAATTTTAAAAAATTGTGTACACATACACATGACTAGGAAGCAGTTATTTTTATTTTATAAACCTCAAAGGGCAGACATTTTTCTTAAAAATAATAATGCCCAACGAGCCCATGTTTCACTCACTGTTGGCTGCATCAGGGGTCAACTAACACAGTATATCCAAATCAGTAACAGTACAGCAAAACATGAATTTAAGATACTTATAAATTCAACATATAGAATGTGTGGGAACCAGCTGTTAAAATGTACACAACATGCTTTGCATAACAAAGCAAAGATACCTACCTGTAGCAGGTATCCTTCAAGGACAGCAGGCTTCTTATTCTCACAAGTGGGTAGATGCCGATCCGTGTCACCTGGTCTGGCAAACATGCCACAGAAAAAACTAGAGCCTTAAGGAGCACGAGCTGTGCTCCAGTGCATATAAGCGAGTGCCCTCCTGCATGCCACGTGAAAGCACCTGTGTTAGTTTAATACAAAAGCAACCCCCCCCCCCCCAAAAAAAAAAAAAAAAAAAAAATGGCAATAGACAACTCCAAGGGGAGGTGGGTGGGATTGTAAGAATAAGAAGTCTACTACAGGTAAGTATCTTCGCTTTCTCTGAGGACAAGCAGGCTTGCTTATTTTCACAAGTGGGGAATCCCTAGCATTCAGGCTCACCCAAAACAACAAACATTAGTCAACTGGGCCTCACAACGGCGAAGACTAATGCAGATTAACCTGAAACTATATACAAACTAGATGAGAGTGCAGCCTGGAACAGAATAAAACAGGTCTAGGAGGGTAGAGTTGGATTCTAGAGCCCAAACAGATTCTACAACACTGACTGCCCAAACCGACTGTCGCATCAGGTATCCTGCTCAAGGTAGTAATGAGATGTGAATGTGTGACCTGAACACCACATTGCAGCTTTGCAAATCTCGTCAATGGAAGCTGACTTCAAGTGGGCTACAGACACAGCCATGGCTCTAACATTATGAGCCATGACACGACCCTCCAAATTCAACCCAGCCTGGGCATAAGCGAAGGAAATGCAATCTGCTAGCCAACTGGATATGGTGCATTTCCCGATGGCGACCCCCCATCCTGTTGGGATCAAAAGAAACAAAAAAGCTGGATGGACTGTAGGTAGGGCTTCGTCCGCTCCATGTAAAACGCTAACGCTCTCTTGCAGTCCAAGGTGTGCAAGCTGCTTTCACCAGGATGGGTATGAGGTCGGGGAAAGAATGTTGGCAAGACAATCGACTGGTTCAGAAGGAACTCCGACACCACCTTTGGCAGGAACTTAGGGCACATGTGGAGGACTACTCTGTTGTGAAGAAACTTAGTATAAGGTGCATCCACTACTAAGGCCTGATGCTCACTGACCCTACGAGCTGAAGTAACAGCCAGGTCAAGTACTTCACATGGCAGGAATTCAATGGCTCAAAAGGAGTTCTCATCAGCTGGGTGAGAACAATGTTGAGATCCCATGACACTGGCGGAGGTTTGACTGGGGCCTTTGATAAAAGCAAACCTCTCATGAAGACTGGAGGTTGGGATGTAGAAGCGACTCCTCATTCTGTGTGATGAGGGTTGGAAAACACACCAATCTCCGTGGTTCTTCAGAGGACAATTCCAGAACCAAATCTGCCGCGGACAAAATGGAGCGATCAGAATCATGGTTCCGCGGTCTTGCTTGAATTTCAACAAAGTCTTTCCCACTAGAGGTACTGGAGAATACGCATACAGAAGGCCTGTCCCCCAATGAAGGAGAAAAGCATCAGACGCTAGCCTGTTGTGGGCCTGAAGCCTGGAACAGAACTGAGGGACCTTGTCGTTGACCAAGTGGCAAAAAGAGCCACTGAAGGGGTGCCCCACGCTCGGAAGATCTTGCGGGCTACACGCCTTTGAAAACACCACTCGTACAGTTGCATTATCCTGCTCAGGGTGTCGGCCAGGTCATTGTTTACACCCGCCAGATAAGTGGCTAGGAGAAACATGCCGTACTGGTGAGCCAAATGCCACATCTGGATGGCCTCCTGACACAGAGGGCGAGATCCGGTGCCCCCGCTTGTTGGTGTAATACATTACAACCTGATTGTCTTGTTTGAATTAGAATAATTTGACAAGACAGCTGATCTCAAAGCCTTAAGGGTGTTCCAAACTGCCCGAAGCTCCAGGAAATTGATCTGAAGATTCGTTTCCTGGGAGGACCAAGCTCCTTGAGCGTGAAGCCCATCAACAAGAGCTCTTCAACCTAGGAGAGATGCATCCATCATCAGCACCTTTTGCGGCTGAGGAATTTGGAATGGAAGTTCCAGAGTCAAATTGGACCACATCGTCTACCACTGAAGGGAGAGCACAAGCTCCAGGGACACTTGGATGACATCTTCTAGACCCCCATGGCCTGATACCACTGAGAAGCCAGGGTCCATTGAGATGATCTCATGTGCAGGAATGCCTTGGGTGTAACGTACACTGTGAAAGCCATGTGGCCCAACAATCTCAACATCTGCTGAGCTGTGGTCTGCTGTGATGCCTGAACCTTGGAAAATAGGGAAACAAGATTGTCTGCACGTGTCTCTGGGAGATAGGCTTGAACAGTCCTCGTGTTGAGCAGAGCTATGAACTTCAACAGGATGGAGATGGAACTTGGGGTAGTTGATAACAAACCTGAATAGTCATCTACATGAACTCCCAAGCACTGTCCTCCGAGGTGCTCTTCACCAGCCAATCGTTGAGATAAGGGAACACATGAACTCAAAGTCTGCACAGCACCACTGCGACTACCGCTAGACACTTGGTAAAGACCGTTGGAGCTGACAAGAGACCAAAAGGCAACATGCGGTACTGAAAGTGATGTGTTCCCAGCTGAAATCAAAGATAATTCCAGTGGGCTGGAAGTATCGGGATGCGAGTATATACATCCTTTAAGTTCAGAGAGAAAAGCCAATCGTTTTCCTAAATCATGGGAAGATTACACAGGGAAACCATCCTGAACTTTTCATGGACTAGGAGTTTGTTTAGGGCCCTTAGGTCTAGGATGGGACACATTCCCCCTGTCTGTTTCTGCACAAGAAAGTACCTGGAAAAGAATCCCTGACCTTCTTCCCCTGGTAGAACGGGTTTGACTGCATGGGCCTTAAGAAGGGCGGAGAGTTCCTCTGCAAGCACCTGCTTAAAGAATGGGCTATTGGTGGGCAATTTGGAGGTCTGGCAACCAAACTGAGGGCGTATCCGAGCAGGACTATTTCAAGAACCCACTGGTCAGAGGTTATGAGAAGCCACCTTTGGTGAAAAACACTTTAACCTCCCGCTGACTGGAAAGTCATCCAGGATGGACTCTATGTTCTGCTGGAGCCACTCAAAAGCTCGTCCCTTGCTTTTGCAGGGGAGCAGCAGGGGCCTTAGGCGCACGCTGTGGACAAGAACGAGCGGGCTGGGGCAGATACTGAGCAGGCCGCAGGAGTGTACCTACGCCTAGAGTAGTAATAGGGAGCATTCCGTGACTTGCCAAAATACCTCCTGGATGAGGAGGCTGGTGCAGAAGATGCCCGACAGGAGAGAGATGATTTAGTATCTGTATGCTTCTTCATCTGGTCAGCAACTTCCTCAACCTTCTCTCCAAAAAGGTTACACCCTGGCAAGCAGCATCCGCCAACCTCTACTGAACAGAATGTTCCAGATCCGAAACACACAGCCATGAGTCTGCGCATTGCTATACCTTGGGCAGAGATCCTGGATGCCACGTCAAAAGCATCGTAAGTGTCCCTGACAAAGAACTTGCAACACGCCTTCTGCTGCTTGAACAACTTGCGAAACGGCTTGGCCTGCTCCGGAGGGAGCGCATTGACCAAGCCTCACCGAGTTTTGCAAGTACATGCTCATGAACAGCTGGTATGACTGGATATAGGAGATGAGCATGGAGGCCTGATACATCTTTCTCCCAAAAGAGCCCAAAGTTCTAGCTTCTCTGCCTAGAGGAGCCAAGGCATAGTCCCTAGTACTCCTGGCTCTCTTGAGAGCAGAGCCTACCACCATGGAATCATGAGGTAACTGGGACCTCACAAACCCAAGTTCACCGTGGATCCTATACTGGGTGTCAATTTTCTTGGGGACCACAGGGACAGACACAGGGGACGCCTAGTTCTGTACATAGTAACATAATAGAAGACGGCAGAGAAAGACCTGCACAGTCCATCCAGTCTGCCCAACAAGATAAACTCATATGTGCTACTTTATGTGTAAACCTGACCTTGATTTGTATCTGCCATTTTCAGGGCACAGACCTTAGAAGTCTGCCCAGCACTAGCCCCGCCTCCCACCACCAGCTGTGCAAACCAATCTCCGTTAAGCTTCTGAGGATCCATTCCTTCTGAACAGGATTCCTTTATGTTTATCCCACACATTTTTGAATTCCGTTACCGTTTCATCTCCACCACATCCCGCGGGAGGGCATTCCAAGTATTCACCACTCTCTCCGTGAAAAAATACTTCCTGACATTTTTCTTGAGTTTGCCCCCCCTCAATCTCATTTCATGTCCTCTAGTTCTACCGCCTTCCCATCTACGGAAAAGGTTCATTTGCGGATTAATACCTTTCAAATATTTGAACGTCTGTATCATATCACCCCTGTTTCTTTTTTCCTTCAGGGTATACACGTTCAAGTCAGCAAGTCTCTCCTCATACGTCTTGTAACACAAATCCCATACCATTCTTGTAGCTTTTCTTTACACCGCTTCAATTCTTTTTACATCCTTAGCAAGATATAGTAGAATTAGAAAAGGTGCAGAGAAGGGCAACAAAGATGATACGGATGGGACAACTTCCCTATGAGGAAAGGCTGAAGAGGCTGCGGATCTTCAGCTCGGAGAAAAGGCGGCTGAGGGGAGATAAGAGGTCTATAAGATAATGAGTGGAATGGAAAGGGTCGATGTGGAGCATCTGTTTATGCTTCCCAAAAATACTAGGACAAGGGAGCATGCAATGAAGCTGCAGTGTAGTAAATTTAGAACGAATCGGAGAAAATTTTTCTTCACTCAACGCGTACTTAGACTCGAATTCGTTGCTGGAAAAAGTGGTTAAGGCGGTTGACTTAGAAGAATTCTAAAAAAAGGTTTGGACGGTTTCCTGGAGGAAAAGGCCATAGAATGTTATTGAATGGACGTGGGAAAAATCCACTATTTCTGGGATGGGCGGGACAAATTGTTTGTTCTTTTGGCCGCTGTCGGAGACAGGGTGCTGGGCTTGATGGACTCTTGGTCTGTCCCAGCATGGTGATGCTTATGTACTTATACGGCCTCCAAAACTGAACACAATACTCCAGGTGGGGCCTCACCAACGACATACAGGGGCATTAAAACCTCCTTTCTTCTGCTGGTCATACCTCCCTCTATACAGCCTAGCAACCTTCTAGTTACGGCCACCGCCTTGTCACACTGTTTCGTTGCCTTCAGATCCTCAGATACTAATCACCCCAAGATCCCTCTCCCCCATCTGTACATATCAGACTCTCACCGCCTAACACATACGTCTCCCGTGGATTTCTAATCCCTAAGTGCATCACTTTGCATTGAATTTTAATTGCCAAACCTTAGACCATTCTTCTAGCTTCTGCAGATCCTTTTTCATGTTTTCCACTCCCTCCAGGGTGTCCACTCTGTTACAAATCTTAGTATCATCCGCAAAAAAGGCAAACTTTACCTTCTAAACCCTTCGGCGATGTCACTCACAAATATATTGAACAGAATCGGCTCAGCACTGATCCCTGAGGCACTCCACTACTCACCTTTCCCTCATCCAAGCGAATTCCATTAACCACCACCCTCTGGCGTCTGTCCGTCAACCAGTTCACCACGTCGGGTCCTATCTTCAACCTGTCAAGTTTATTCAAGAGCCTCCTGTGGGGAACCGTGTCAAAAGCTTTGCTGAAATCTAAGTAGATTACGTCTATAGCACGTCCATGATTCAATTCTGTGGTCACCCAGTCAAAGAATTCAGTGACATTCGTTTGGCACGATTTACCTTTGGTAAAACCATGTTGTCTCAGATCTTGCAACTTATTGGCTTCCAGGAAATTTACTATCCTTTCCTTCAGCATCGATTCCATTACTTTTCCAATAACCGAAGTGAGGTTTACTGGCCTGTAGTTTCCAGCTTCTTCCCTATCACCACTTTTGTGAAGAGGGACCACATCCGCTGTTCTCCAATCCCATGGAACCTCTCCCGTCTCCAAGGATTTATTAAACAAATCTTTAAGAGGACCCGCCAGAACCTCTCTGAGCTCCCTCAATATCCTGGGGTGGATCCCGTCCGGTCCCATGGCTTTGTCCACCTTTAGATTTTCAAGTTGTTCATACACACACTCTTCCATGAACGGTGCTATATCCACTCCATTCTCATATGTACTTTTGCCAGTCAATCGTGGTCCTTCTCCAGGATTTTCTTCTGTGAAAACAGAACAAAAGTATCTATTTAGCAAATTAAGAAATTTTTGTCACCCCCTCCTTACATTTCTAGCCATTTGTTCTTCCGCTTTCGCCAGACGTCTCTCTCTCTTGGCTTCTTTCAGTTTCATCTGTTATTCCTCTCTGTGTTCCTCTTCTTGAGTTTTTCTGTATTTCAGGAACGCCAACTCTTTTTTTTAATTATTTATCTTTTTAAACATTTTACAAGATATTCCACTTGAGTAGGAAAAACAGATTAATCAATTTACCAAAATATAATTTAACAAAGAAATCAAAATCTTTTCCATCTTGTCTTAGACCACAAAAAGCAGGGGGATAGAACCAATAAACACTCAGGAGAAGAGGATTAAGAAAACAATAAGGAAAGGCTTTACGGATATCCACTGTTTATCTACCTGGAATTAATACTGGTTATCGCCAAAACAGTTTTCATGATATTTTTTTCTGATTTATAGTTTTAAGTGATCCGGTAAGAAGAAAACATATTTTACATCCATATATTTTATAATGCATTTACACGGATAATTTAGGTTAAAGGTAGCACCTAATGCCAAGACAGCTGGTTGTAAAGATAAGAAATCTTTCCTTCTTGTCTGTGTCTGTTTGGTGACATCTGGGAAAACCCAGATTTTTCCTCCATAGAAAGGATTCTGTAAGTTTCTTAGAGCCAGTTTCCTCACCAGCTCCAAGTCCTGTTGAAATACAAATGACACCAACAATATCTGTCTGTCTGTTACAGAAGTCAAGGAGGTTTCCAAAAGTTCTGAGACATTTAAGTCACTTTGTGGGATCTGCAAAACTTCATTAATTTTATTCAAAGGTGGTATTTTATCTGAAGCAAATTTTAAATTTTCCACTAAATACCTTTTAAATATATCCGTTGGAGAATACACTGGTGTCTTAGGAAAATTTAACAATCGAAGATTTAATCTTCGATTGTAATTTTCAAACTACTCAAGTCTGTTATGTATTAGTGTATTGTCCTGTATCAATTTCACAGTTTTTCATTTTAGTGGTATCAATATTCAAAAGATTTATTCTCTCATTAACCTCGCTTTTCATTGTGGTGAATGCACTATTTAAATTTTGCACATTTTCAGAAAGAGTATCAATCTTGCCTGTTGAGATCCTCACCGCATTATCCAAACGCTGGAGCACCTCCCATATTGTCTCCAGCGTTACCTTCGAACTTAAGGCCGTAGATGTTATTGGTCTTTCCTGAGGAGCAACAACGCCCTCCGGCTCCGATGTCAAGGAAGCCCCGGTTTGAAACCCGACTTTCTGGCCCAGCGGTGGAGTGCCTTCTCCCACTTCCGGGGTTAACGATCCACCCCTCAAGTCGAGTATCGCCGGTTGCAAAGGCGGGCAGAGAGTTGGAGGAGACAACGACGTGTCTATTCCCTGGATCACGGCATCTCCTATCGCCGTTACATCAGTGGGAACTCCAAACCTTTGGTCAGTGGATTGACGCGTCAGGAACTGCTCAATCGTCTGCTGGTCGGGCGTTGACGTTAGCGACGGCTGGGCCACCGACCTAACACTCCCTTTCCTCTTTGTATGAGGCATACTGGTAAAGTAGGTAAGAAAATCTTAACAAGAAAAACAAGAGAAAGATCAATCCCCAGCAGCGTTGAGCTAGTCACAGGCGCAAACAGATGGTGCCGCCGCCATCTTGCTCCGCCCCCAGGAACGCCAACTCTTTAGCCTTTATTTTCTCAGCCACTTGCTTGGAGAACCATATCAGTTTCCTTTTTCTCTTGCTTTTGTTTACTCTCCTTACATAAAGGGTTGTGGCCATATTTATAGCTTCTTTCAGCCTGGACCACTGACCTTCCACTTCTCATTCATCCTCCCAGCCAATCAGCTCCTCTCTCAGGTAGTCCCCCATTTTGCTAAAGTCAGCATGCTTGAAATCCAGGACTTTGAGTGGCCGCCCTCCACTTCAGCTGTCATATCAAACCAAACTGTTTGATAGTCACTGCTGCCCAGGTGGGCACCTACTTGGACATTTGACACACTATCCCCATTTGTGAGCATCAGATCCAGCGTCGCTCCCTCCCTCGTGGGTTCCGTCACCATTTGTCTGAGTAGAGCACTTTGGAAAGTATCCACGATCTCTCTACTTCTTTCCGATTCCGCAGATGGAACCTTCCAATCTACATCCAGCAGACTGGAATCTCCCAGCAACAACAACACCGCTCTCTTCTTTCCCAACTTTTGAATATCTGCAATAAGATCTTTATCTTGTTCCTCCAATTGTGTTGGAGGTCTTTAGACAACACCCACATGGACAGAGGTTCTATCATCTCTTTTTAATGTGATCCATATCGCTTCTTCCTTCCCCAGGTCCCTGTAATTTCAGTCGCTGCGATATCATTTCTCAGATACAGAGCTACTCCTCCACCTTTACGACCATCTCTATCCTTCCTAAATAGATTATAGTCTGGTATGTTTGCATCCCATTCATAGGAATCATTGAGCCATGTCTCCGTGATTGCAACAATGCCAGTCTGCCTCCAACATCAGGGCTTGAAGGTTATGAACTTTATTGCTTAGACTGCGAGCATTTGTGGTCATCCCTTTCCATCTACATTTCCGTAGAATTTTTATCTTCTGTTTAGTGTCTTGTTTAGTCTCACTTCCTCCTGTGTTGGTAAGAAATGATTTGCTAAGATTGTTGTTTTCATTGCTTTCTTTTCTAGTGACGCATTTTGTCTTTAGCTTTAGCTAAGGGTGACCACTTGTACGAGGACTGCCTTGCGTACCTCGTGGAGAGGAGCTGTCAAGCCTCCATAGGAGGAGAGGTATAGTCCACGACCTTGAGCATCTTGGCCCTGGGCTCATCTTCCACTTCTACAGGGAATGGAATCGCATCAGCCATTTCCCATACAAAAAGATGTAAAAGAAAGGCAATCAGGTGGCGACAGCAAATCAGGTGGAGACAGTCTCCTCTCAGGTGGACAGGAGGGCTCAGAAGGAATCCCATAAGACTCATTGGAGGAAATGTACCTGAGATCCTCTTCTGATTCTCATGAGCGCTCCGCCTCGGTGTCAGACAACACATCCCTAAGGGATGTCCGAGACTGGGCCCGCCTAAATGCTGAGGACCCATGTCTGCGTCGAGAAACCAGTTCCTGTCTCGACTCCAGCGAAGCTTCATCCAGCAACATCAAGGGGGTGCCAGCCTGGGTGGCAGTGAACACCGGAGCCACACAGTGGGCTGAGGGCCAGGCAGGTCTGCGGCAGAAGGTATGGCAGGCGCAAGAACCCCCAATACTGACGCACATTGCTGCATAAGGCCATCCAGAAGCTAAGGGAGCACGGCCCAGATATGCTCATCGAGGGACGACATCGGGAAAGACTGTGGCGTCGGCTGAGCACAGGTTGCAGAATTGCTGGGGCCTGTATGGGAGCAGGATCTTGGCTTCTTGGAGACGCATGAATCAGCACCTCCTGGATGGAGGGGGAACCGTCCTCCCAGCATCAACGCTTCTCGGGTGCCGAATCCCTCAGCACCCCGGAGCTCCCGGCACCATGTATTGAGAGAGACCAGTGACAATGCTTCTTGGCCTTCACCCGATGCACGCCACCCATACTGCTTGCCTCGTGGTCAGGTCCAATGATGGATGGTCCCAGGGGGCCTGCATGACAGGCGGCTTCAAGACAGGTGGACACCCACACGATGCCTCACTGCTCCCAGTGTCACAGAGTCCCAAAGCAGCCTTTTCTACTGTTAAAACACTACCTTGACTCCCAATGCCAGAGTGAAACTAGATGTCGATGCCTCCTATCTCAATGCCGATGTTGAGAAACCAGAACTGGTTCCAAAAACTTTTCTCGTTTTGAGCCTCTTGGGAAACCTGGCTCCTCTTATTCATACGAAGACAGGGGACACAGTTGGCAGGGCTATGGTTGGGCCCAAGACACCAAAAATGGGTGTCTTTCCCCAAGATGGTCCGGTTGCACCGCGTACAATGCTTGAAGCCACTGGGAGTCTGTGGACATGGAAGGAAAAACCGCACCGGCCAAATCAAAAGATGCGATGGTGCCTGAAAAAAGGAGAAAGGCACAAAGAGTAAATCTGGCTGGGCAGACCTGAAAAAAAAAACTGCTCATGTTGAAAAAGAAAGGAAATATAGACAAGGAGCAAACTACTAAAAAAATAAAGGTCTCATTTTTTTTTAAAAAAAGAGAAACAAAGCAGGGTAGAAAAACTGCCGAAAGGAACTAAAAAAAAAGTCAGAAAAAAAAAGCTCTAACTGGATGTGTGAGGAAACAGCACACGCGGAAACAGGGCCAGTCTTAGCAACTGCGGGGGCCCTGTGCAGACCAATTTGGTGGGTCCCCACCCTAGCCCTGCCCCATTGATAAGATTATTCCATTTTTAGAAAATTCTTTTATGAAATTTCAAATAAAGACAAATGAAGCTAAACTTGTACAAAAAAACTGATTGAAATAATAAGCACAATGCTATCATGAACCCCCCCCCCCCAGAAATTCAGTTCAAGTCCACTACAATTAGTAGTTCCAATTCTCATAACAAAGAAGAATAAAGGAAAAATACTAAGAAAAGATCCAGTACTTTCAAATTCCCCTATTTTTTAATTTAAAAAGGTTCCCTGGAAATGGATTTTGTGTGTGTTCTTTTCCTCTCCTAAGCTGAGCATGCTTAGAGAAATGCCCCTCTTTCTTGAGGCTACAATGCTATTTGCTTTGGAAACTCAAATTCTCCTAAATACACATGATCTGGCCAGCTTAGCAAGATAAGTACCTTTAGATGGACAATTTTTAGTCTGCCCACTTGGGATTCTTTAGGTTTTCAATAACTTTGGGCAAATTAACAGTAAAGTCTGACACTACTAGCCCTCTCCACTTGCCCATCCCCACCCCTCACATACATACACCACTTTAGCTAACCTCTTGATCACTTCCTGTCACTGCCCTTCATAAAACACTGAATTTTGACTTAATCACTGATGGGAGAATAATAGACTACTGCAATAGTATTTACCTTTAAAATGGCACAAAAGGGGTTTGAAACTTCCTTCTTCCTTATAAGAAAAGCTATCATCATACCTGGCTTGCCTTTGAATGGCAGTGGCACAAACCTGCTCCAGCTCGAGCTCCACTTGACTGTCTTTATTTATTTTTAAGTCGCACTCGCACACCGGCTCACCTCCGACCAGGCTCCAGGCAGCTTTCCCGCTCAGTGACTCCCGCCCGCCAAACAGGAAATACCTCATCAGAAGGCGGGACATTGAGCGGGAAGTGAAACACTGGGGTGAGCCGTCGCTGCAACTCTCTGTCAGGAGCCGGGGCCGTTGCGCTGACGCTGCAACTGTTGGGGCCGTTGGTGCAACTGTCGGAGTCCGCGGAGGCGGGAGGCTGCTGAAGGCGGGCTCAGCAGGGGACACCGTGCCGCAACGTGGAGGGAGCGGAGTGGTGGCAGCTGAGCGGGATCATGATGCGGTCGTCCGAGTGGGGGTCGGTCGGAGTGAGGCAGAGTTGAGGCGTGCTGCGCGGGGCCCTATGCGGCCACCTCTGCCTAAGACTGGCCCTGTGCAGAAAAAGCAAAACTAACGCAGGTGCGTTCACGTGGCTCTCACTTCTTAAGGCTCTAGTTTTTTTCTGTTAAATGTTTGCTGGACCAAGTGACACGGATAGACATCTACCCACTTGTGAGAATCAGCAAGCCTGCTTGTCCTTGCAGAACAAACAATTACCACCCATTATGTGCAAACACTGTTAAGAACATGTAGCGTGTAACATACAAAAGTGTGTGGGAACCAATAAGTAAAATGTGCAAAATGAAAAAACAAAACAAAATAACACCCATCAACATGACAGTGCACAGTAAGGTCAACAAGTATGCAAAAGGTACAGCAAATAACGAGGAAGGGTAAAAGGTGCTTCCTCCTTATATACTTCCTGTAATGCACTTCTCAAAAAGCTTTATTCAACAATCTAAAACTACAAAACTGACAAGTGGAAAAACTGTTTAACCAAAATCACTAATCCCCATTTACTAAGCCATGCTAGTGGCTGCTGTGCACTAATGCCCCTAATGCCAACACAGCCCGTTCACTTTGAATGTGATGGGTCAGCACTGCTGCGTAGCTTAGTAAACAGGAGGCTAGGAAAGTAATTCAAAACAACCAAAAACAAGCGACAAAAGGAGCCCAAATGTCTGTAAAAGCAGCAATGTCTTATTAAAACACATGTACATCATGAAAAAAAAATGTAAAGACAAAGATTAGTGAGAAGCAGAGCTGGTAAAAACTACAGAGATTCTTTACAACTATGCTTCTAAAATATCAAAGAGTACATTAAAAGGCACATTAGAAGTTTCCTCATTTCAAAAAAGAGCGTGTATGACCAATGGGAATTTGTTCACAAAAATTAAGATTGATGTTGACACACAAACACAAAAAAATGTATGAACATGACAGTCGGTATGTCCCCTTCAACTGATACGTATATTTTTGCATTTGAATATGATTTTTGCTATATAAAGCAACATTTTTGCACATTTTACTTATTCATGGGTGGTAACTGCTATTTATTATCATGCAAAGCATATTTGTGACCATTTTAACAGCTGGCTCTTCTTACACATTCTAAATGCTGAATTTTTAGAGTTTTCTTTTAATGCATTTTTATAAATAACTTTCTTAAACTCATAATTTGTTATATTATTGATTTGAAAATACTGTGTTATAGTTGATATCCGATGCAGCCCTGAAGTGGGCGAAACATGGCTATGTTGGGCATCCATCATTCCTGTGTGATCTACATATTTTATACAGCACCTGTGCTTGTGGATCATAGCAGTCTCTTTGTCCTGTTCCTAGAAAACAGTACAGCTGCATGCAAAAATTTAAGATCTCCTGGTCAAACCGCATGTGTCAATAAATCTAAGTGAACAGAAACTGACATCCTTCTGTATATCTTAATGCATTATCTGCTCATTTTTAACAGGCTGAAAATAATAGAAATTGTAAACCACATAGTCGCTGAAAATAAATTAAAAAAAAGTGAATGTGGCTTCTGCAAAAGTTTGAACACCTTTCCAGTCGATCACTACTTTTTTTTTTCTTTTTTAAAAAGCGAAGTTACTTACCTGTAGCAGGTATTCTCAGAGGACAGCAGGCTGATTGCTCTCACTGATGGGTCGGCGTCCACGACGGCCCGAAAACGGCAATTTTTCTCAGCAAAAATAGCCAAAGCTTTGCCAGAGCCTTCAGGAACGTGCCGTCTTCCTGCGCAGCGCGTGCAAGTCCCCGCTCAGTTAGGTCAAAAGCAATTACAAATAGACGAAAACAACTCCAAAGGAGGGATGGGTGGGTTTGTGAGAACAATCAGCCTGCTTGTCCTCGGAGAATACCTGGTACAGGTAAACTTCGCTTACTCCGAGGACAAGCAGGCTGCTTGTTCTCACGACTGGGGTATCCCTAGCACCCCAGGCTCACTCAAAACAACAAAGGTGGTCAATTGGGCCTCGCAACGGCGAGGACATAAGGATTGACCTGCGAAGTAAAACAGCTAACGGAGTGCAGCCTCGAACAGAACAAAATTGGGTCTAGGGGGGTGGAGTTAGATTCTAAACCCCAAACAGATTCTGCAGCACCAACTGCCCAAACCGACTGTCGCATCGGGAATCCTGCTGAAGGCAGTAATGGGATGTGAATGTGTTGACTGATGACCACGTCGCAGCCTTGCAAATCTCTTCTATAGTGACTGACTTCCAAATGGGCCACTGACGCTGCCATGGCTCTAACACTATGAGCCATGACATGACCCTCAAGAATCAGCTTGGGCATAAGTGAAGGAAATGCAATCTGCTAGCCAATTGGAAATGGTGCGTTTCCCGACTTTGACTCCCCTTCTGTTGGGATCAAAAGAAACAAACATTTGGGCTGACTGTCTGAAGGGGCTTGTCCGCTCCACATAAAAGGCCAATGATGTTCAGCAGGGCGGGTATGAGGACAGAGAAAGAATGTTGGCAAGACAACTGACTGGTTCAATGGAACTCCGACACCACCTTCGGCAAGAACTTAGGGTGCGTGCGGAGAACTACTCTGTTGTGATGAAACTTGAGATAAGGAGCATGCACTACCAAGGCTTGAAGCTCACTGATTCTACGAGCTGAAGTAACAGCCACCAAGAAAATGACCTTCCAGGTCAAGTACTTCACATGGCAGGAATTCAGTGGCTCAAAAGGAGGTTTCATCAGCTGGGTGAGAACAACGTTGAGATCCCATAACACTGGTGGAGGTTTGACTGGGGGCTTTGACAAATGCAAACCTCTCATGAAGCGAACAACTAAAGGCTGCCCAGAGATAGGCTTACCCTCTACACGATAATGAAAAGCACTAATCGCACTAAGGTGAACTCTTACAGAGTTGGTCTTGAGACCAGTCTCTGACAAGTGTAGAATGTATTCAAGCAGGGTCTGTGTAGGACAAGAGCGAGGATCTAGGGCCTTGCTGTCACACCAGACGGCAAACCTCCTCCATTTAAAAGAGTAACACCTCTTCGTGGAATCTTTCCTGGAAGCAAGCAAGACTCGGGAGACACCCTCAGAAAGACCCATGGAGGCGAAGTCTACGTTCTCAACATCCAGGCCGTGAGAGCCAGAGACCGAAGGTTGGGATGTAGAAGCGTCCCCTCATTCTGAGTAATGAGGGTTGGAAAACACTCCAATCTCCACGGTTCTTCAGAGGACAACTCCAGAAGAAGAGGAAACCAAATCTGACGCGACCAAAAGGGAGCAATCAGAATCATGGTTCCGCGGTCTTGCTTGAGTTTCAGCAAAGTCTTCCCCACCAGAGGTATGTGAGGATAAGCATACAGAAGGCCCTTCCCCCAATATAGGAGAAAGGCTGACGCTAGCCTGTCGTGGGCCTGAAGTCTGGAACAGAACTGAGGGACCTTGTGATTGATCTGAGTGGCAAAAAGATGCACCAAGGGGGTGCCCTACGCTTGGAAGATCTTGCGAACCACGCCCGACTTGAGCGACCACTTGTGAGGTTGAATTATGCTGCTCAACCTGTCGGACTGTTGTTTACGCCTGCCAGATATGTGGCTTGGAGAAGCATGCCATGACAGCGAGCCCAAAGCCACATCTGGACGGCTTCCCGACACAGGGGGCGAGATCCGGTGCCTCCCTGCTTGTTGATGTAGTACATGGCAACCTGATTGTCCGTCTGAATTTGACTAATTTGATTGGACAGCCGATCTCTGAAAGCCTTTAGAGCGTTCCAGACCGCTCGCAGCTCCAGGAGATTGATCTGAAAACCTTTTTCCTGCAGGGACCAAACTCCTTGAGTGTGAAGCCCATCTACATGAGCTCCCCACCTCAGAAGCGATGCATCCATTGTCAGCACGTTTTGAAGTCAAACTGGATCAAATTGTCCACCACTGAAGGGAATTCTGAAATTCGGTGGACAGCTGGATGACATCCTCTAGCCTGAAACCACTGGGAAGCTAGGGTCCATTGAGAAGATCTCATATGAAGATGGGCCATGGGCGTCACATGAACTGTGGAGGCGATATGGCCTAGAAGTCTCAACATCTGCCGAGCTGTGATCCGCTGAGACGCTCTGGCCATGGAAACTAGAGATAGAAGATTGTCTGCTCTCGTCTCGGGGAGATAGGCGCGAGCTGTCTGTGAATACAGCAGAGCTCCAATAAATTCCAGTCTTTGAACAGGGAGAAGATGGGACTTGGGGTAATTTATAACAAATCCATAGCTCCAGCAGTTGAGTAGTCTTCAACATGGACTGCAGAGCTCCTGCCTCCGAGGTGTTCTTTACCAGCCAATCATCGAGATAAGGTAACACATGCACTGCCAGTCTGCGTAGCGACGCTGCAACTACTGCCAGGCATTTTGTATATACCCTGGGCGCAGACGCGAGACCAAAGGGCAGCACACAATACTGAAGTGCTGCGGTCCCAGATAGAATCGAAGATACTTCCTGTGAGCTGGAATTATCGGGATGTGGGTGTAAGCATCCTTTAAGTCCAGAGAGCATAGCCAATCATTTTCCTGAATCATGGGAAGAAGGATGCCCAGGAAAACCATACTGAACTTTTCTCGGACCAGGAATTTGTTCCGGGCCCTTAGGTCTAGGATGGAACGCATCCCCCCTGTTTTCTTTTGCACAAGGAAGTACCTGGAATAGAATCCCCAGCTCTTCTTGCCCCGATGGAACGGGCTCGACCGCATTGGCGCTGAGAAGGGCGGAGTGTTCCTCTGCAAGTGCCTGACTGTGCTGGAAGCTGAAGGATTGAGCTCCTGGTGGGCAATTTGGAGGTCTGGAGATCAAATTGAGGGAGTATCTGAGCCGGACTATTTGGAGAACCCACCGATTTAAAGTTATGAGAGGCCACCTTTGGTGAAAAAATTTTAACCTCCCCCCGACCGGCAGATCGTCCGGCACAGACACTTTTATAGCAGCTATGCTCATCTGGAGGCAGTCAAAAACCCGTCCCTTGCTTTTGCTGGGGAGCTGCAGGGGCCTGTTTGGGCACACGCTGTTGACGAGAACGAGCACGCTGGGGATGTGCCTGAGAAGGATGTCAGAAAGGAGGATTGTACCTACGATTACTGTAGGCATAGGGAGCATTCCTCCTTCCCTGGAAAGATCGTGTACCTGATGAGGTAGAAGCTGAAGGCGCCCAGCAGGAGAGATTGTCCATAGCGGTTTCCCGCTGGTGGAGCTGATCGACCACCTGCTCGACTCTCTCACCAAAAATATTATCCCCTCGGCAAGGGACATCCGCAATCCGCTGCTGGACTCGATTGTCCAGGTCAGAGGCACGCAGCCATGAGAGTCTGCGCATCACTATACCTTGAGCAGCAGTTCTGGATGCAGTATCAAAAGAGTCGTAAGCACCCCTGGACAGGAATTTACGACACGCCTTCAGCTGCCTGACCACCTCCTGAAAAGGCCTGGCCTGCCCCGGAGGGAGCTTGTCGACCAAGTCCGCCAGTTGCTTCACATTGTTCCGCATGTGGATGCTCGTGTAGAGCTGGTATGACAATCTTGGACACAAGCATAGAGGACTGATAGGCCTTTCTCCCCAAAGAGTCCAGGGTTCTAGATTCCCGTCCCGGGGGTGCCGAGGCAAAATCTCTAGAACTCTTGGCTCTCTTGAGAGCGGAATCCACAAACAGAGTCGTGAGGTAACTGCAACTTCATCAACTCAGGTTCTCCATGAATCCAATATTGCGACTCAGCTCTTTTGGGAATGGTGGCATTACTTAATGGTTTCATCCAGTTCCTCAGAAGTCTCTCTTTAAGAACATTGTGCAAAGGAATATTGGATGATTCCTTAGGTGGCGAAGGATACTCAAGGACCTCGAGCATCTCAGTCCTGGGCTCATCCTCAGATACCACAGGGAAGGGAATAGCCACAGACATTTCCCGGACAAATGAAGAGAAAAAGAATCTCCGGAGGAGAAAGCTTTCTTTCTGGCGAAGGAGTAGGATCAGAAGGAAGACCACAAGACTACTCGGAAGAGAAATAGCTGGGATCTTCTCCTTCATCCCACGAGGCATCCTCCTCAGTATCGGACAAGAGTTCTGTAACTGCAGTCCATGTCCTTGATGGTGGTGCCGAGAAGTCGACTCCCATGCCGAGGCGATGAAGCTCCATCCAGCCATGTTGACGGGGAGTCGACCTGGGTGGCAGGCGGCACTGGCGTCGGGGACCTCACCACAGGCCTAGAGCCAGTTGCCGCTTCCATCGACGGTACAGAGGGCGTAAGCACCCCCGGCACTGGAACAGGCTGATGCAGCAACCCCTCCAGCAGACCTGAAAGAATGGCTCGGATGCGCTCGTCCAGAGTCGCTGTTGAGCAAGGCTGAGGGGTCGGTGGAAGGTGAATGGAAGGTGAGCGATCCTCCTCGCGTCGGCGCTTCATGGGTGCCGAATCCTTCGACGACCCGGAGCTCCCGGTTCCGTGCTTAGGAGACCGATGATGATGCTTCTTCGCCTTCGCTCGATGCACGTCATCTATACTCCTCGGTACCGACGAGGAGAACGTGGAATCCACACGCCTCCTTGGGGTCGGGTCCGAGAGTGGTCAGCCCCGTGGCAGCAGGAGTCTTCGACGCAGGTGGAGACCCACTCGATGGCTCACTGCTCCCAGCGTGTGGTCTCCAGACACCATTACCTGCGCTCCTGAAGTTGATGCTATCTCCGGTGCCGATGTAGACACCAAAGACCCGGACGAAGCTCCAAAAAGTCGGTTCTGCTGAGCTTGTCTCGACGCCTGTGTCTGCTTTTTTTAAGCTAAGGCACAACTTACATGTGTCTGGGCGATGGTCGGGCCCAAGGCACTGAAGACACCACACGTGGGGGTCGGTACCTGAGATCGTCCGGTTGTACCGAATACACCTCTTGAAGCCACTGGGAGTCCTCGATGACATGGACGGAAAAATAGCGGCGGCAAGATCAAAATTCGCGATTGTGTCGATAAGGACACAAAAAAGAGAACTCGCGTACGCGCAGCCTAAGAGGGCCACAACGGAAGCAAAAGGAAACTTAAGGGAACCAAACTAGAAAATAAAGGGAAACTGTTTTTGGGTTTTTTTTTTTTTTTTTTTAACACAAGGGAGAAAAAGAACATAGAGGAAAAAACCTCTAGCGAAAACGGAAGGCTCTTCCTTTGGGCCAAATGGAGAGAGACCGACAAGCAGCCACTCTCCAACCACGGAAAAGAAAAAACTGAGCGGGGACTTGTGCGTGCTGCACGGGAAGATGGCTGCACATGCGCGGTGCGCGTGCCCCGCGTTCCAGGAGGCTGTGGCAAAGCTTTGCCTATTTTGGGGGAACAATTGCTGTTTCCGGGCCACCGTGGACGTCGACCCATGAGTGAGAACAAGCAGCCTGCTTGTCCTTGGAGAATGGTTAATACAGCCCAACGTGTTTAAGGGGTTCTTTTACTAAGCTGCGGTAGAAGGGGTCTGCACTAGTGACAGCATGTGTTTTGACGCACGCTGAGGACCCCTTTTACCACAGTGGGTAAAAGGCTGGCCATTGTGGGGAAAAAGAAATGGCCATAAGGTAAGTGAGCCACTTACCACATATCCATTTTGGTGGAGAGTCCTTACTGCCATCCATTGAGATGTCAGTAAGGGCTCCTGTGCTAACCCAGCGGTAACTGGGGATTACCACTGGTTAAGTTCCAGCACTACAAAAATCTAAAAACTTACTGTAGCGCCAGAAATTGCATGTGTTGGGGGTGAGAACTACTGCTAGGCTTCTGCAGTAGTTCCGGATTGGCGCGTGGCAAGCCCATTGTCGCTCACCAACCCTTTAGCAAAAGGGACCCTTAGTGACTTATCAGGCTTCATTATTGCCAAGTGAAGGCAACGCTAAAGTTGAAGTACTCTGACCCTTTCAACGGCTCATCCTGTGAGGAATATTTTGTCTTTCAACAACCACGGGCTCCTCTAAGTAAATGTCTGAGCATTTAAAAAGAATTCACTCTTTCAAAACTGCCCAAAAATAGAATCCATAGATTACTTCAAATGGCCTAATGTAAAAAGTTTAACATCAGCAGAACACCTTGTGTCTGTCACATATGCAGAATGCACACCAAATAGAGACCAAAAAGTAGAAGTATGTAGAGAAAAGCTACTGTGAAGATTTATTGGTATTTGTTTTAGAAAGTGAACCTTTTATATCACCTACCACAACTGCTTTTGCTCATCTGTTGTGTTTGCAGGTTTGTCTTAGTTTGACAATTACAAATCAGAGGTACAAGCACAATTACCATTTCTCTGATTTGTATTTATCTCATGCTTTTGTCATCAGTCCCAGGTGAGTTGCATTCAGGTATAGTAGGTATCTGAACGACTCCAGAGGGCTTACAATCTTAAATATCTACCTTAGGTAATGGAGGATTAAGGGGCCCTTTTACTAAGCCATAGTAGGCACGCATCAAAAAGCACTGCTGCGGGACACTCTGAGGCATCCCGTGTAGTGTGCTTATCATCGAATGCTAATCTCGCGTTATAAAAACCCTTTTTTAGCAAGGGAGGCATGTTTATGGGTGGATATTAGGTGTGCTCTGCATTAATCAGGTAGCGTGGATACATCGCCGTGTGCTGACCGATTACTGCGGGAGCCCTTATCGCCTAGTAAATAAATGGCAGTCAGGGCTACCGCAGTAAGGAGAAATTAGACCTTACCTGCTAATTTGCTTTCCTTTAATCCCTCCGGACCGGCCCAGGATTGGACTGATGGGTTGTGCACGCCTTCCAGCAGGTTGGGAGACTGAGAAAAAAACTCTGACTCTAGCGAGCCAATAGGAGCCCTGGTCATGTGACCCTAGCCTCAGTATTTGATTAACAAAGCAGAAAAAAGGGAAGAAGACAGTCTGTGCCCCGAGGAATTCAAGCAACCAGGGAGCACATATTGGAAACGTGCTCTAACAAAGGCTCACCGACAACTCTCACCAGAGCAGCGGTATGGCCTTATCATCATGGCTCACCGAAAACCCTAACCAGAGAATCGGTATGGCCGAACTGTAATGGCTCACCACATACTCTAACCAGAGCAGCGGTATGGCCTGACTGCATTGGCTCACCACATACCCTTACCAGAGCAGCGGTATGGCCTAACTGAAAAGGCTCACCACGTACCCTCACCAGGGCAGCGGTATGGCCTGAACAGGAGAGCAATGATTTCTCTTAATTTTTTTTTTTAATATCATTTATATTTTCAAACATATATGTAACCAGCAAAAAACAGCTCTGCAAACAAATAAACTGAACATCCAAATACAGACAGAAAGATAGCCCAAGGGAGGGGCCTGGGCCGGTCCAGAGGGATTAAAGGAAAGCAAACTAGCAGGTAAGGTCTAATTTCTCCTTCCTTAGCATCCCTCCGGACCGGCCCAGGATTGGACTGATGGGACGTAACAAAGCAGTAGTCCTACGGGAGGGACCCCAGCAAGCCCGCTGAAAGTACCCGCGACGCAAAGACCGCCTCCTGTCGACACTGAACATCAAGCCTGTAATGTTTAGAAAAGGAATGGAGAGAAGACCAAGTCGCTGCCTTACAGATCTCCACCGGTGGAACCAAAGAGCACTCGGCCCAGGACGCTGCCTGCCCTCTAGTTGAATGAGCTTTAACAGAGTCCGGGACTGGTTTACCTGCCAAAAGGTAGGCTGATGCTATCATGTCTTTGATCCACCTAGACAATGTGGGCTTGGAAGCCGACAACCCCTTACGATGACCAGCCACCAGAAGAAAAAGACGGTCCGTGCGACGAAACTCCTCCGTAACAGCGAGATACCTTTTAAGAACTCTCCTAACATCCAGAGTATGCAACTGTCTCTGCTCCTGATTCCCTGTGGCTGACCCCAGAACAGGAAGAAAAACTGACTGGGCCAGATGGAAACGGGACACAACCTTAGGCAAAAAGGAAGGAACCGGACGAAGAACCACTCGCTCCTTAGAAAATTCCAGAAAAGGAGATCTACATGAAAAAGCTTGCAACTCCGAAACTCGTCGCGCAGAGGCAATAGCCACCAAAAACACTGTCTTAAGTGTCAAATCCTTCAAAGAACACGATCGCAAAGGTTCAAATGGGGGTTTTGTCAGCGTGGTAAGAACCAGGTTAAGATCCCACGATGGGAAAAATGATCTGACTGGAGGGCGAAGAAGACTGACACCCTTCAAAAAACGGACCACATCGGGAAGACTAGTCCAAGACTTACCCCGAATCCTACCTCTGAAGCAGGAAAGAGCTGCTGCCTGCACCTTAAGAGAAGAAAGCGACAGCCCTTTATCAAATCCTCTCTGCAGGAAATCTAACATCTGAGCTACGGACGCCCGAAAAGGAAGAATACCAAACTCCGCACACCAGGCTTCAAAAATTCTCCAAGTGCGAATATAGTTGAGAGAGGTGGAACGCCGCCGACACCGAAGCATGGTGGAAATCACTGTCGCTGAAAAACCCCGCTTAGCTAGACGGGCTCGTTCAAGAGCCAAGCCGTAAGACAAAATCGAGCCGGATCTGGATGCGGAACTGGCCCTTGCTCCAGTAAAGTCTTGTGAAGTGGAAGCGGAAGGGGAGACGCCACCAACAGACGTTGTAGATCCGCGTACCAAGGCCGTCGAGGCCAGTCTGGTGCCACCAGAACTACCGGTCCCCCGTGTTCCTCTATCCTCTGTAGGAGACGACCTATCAGCGGCCACGGAGGAAACGCGTAAAGAAGGCCCGAGGGCCAGTGCTGTAAGAGAGCGTCTACTCCTTCTGCCCTTGCATCCTTTCGGCGACTGAAGAATCGAGAGACCTTTGAGTTGAGACTGGTGGCAAAAAGATCCAGAACTGGAGTGCCCCAGCGGTCCACTATCAGCTGAAACGCCTGATCGCTGAGAGCCCATTCTCCCGGGTCGAGAGTGTGACGACTGAGAAAATCGGCTTGAACGTTCTCCACTCCTGCTACATGCGATGCTGAGATGGCTGACAGATGAACTTCCGCCCAGGCTAGCAGACTCTCCGCCTCCCGACACAAGAGGCGACACCTCGTTCCTCCCTGGCGGTTGATATACGCCACTGCCGAGGCATTGTCTGACAGGACTCGTACTGCCTTGCCTGCCAGTAGAGAACTAAAATGCTGCAGCGCTAGCCTGATCGCCCTGGTCTCTGGAAAGTTGATGGACTGAACTGCTTCCAGCTGAGACCAGAGCCCCTGGGTCCATTTGCTTAGACAATGCGCTCCCCAGCCTCGCAGACTGGCATCCGTCGTTAACTGTATCCAACGAGGCGGTTCTAAAGGCATTCCTACAGTGAGATTCTTCATCCTCAGCTCCCTGTTGCGAAGAGGTAACCGCATCTGTTTCGAATCCCTCTGAGAGGGACAGAAGGGACCACTGAAGAGGACGCATGTGCAGCCTGGCCCAGGGAACTACCTCTATTGTGGCTGCCATGGAACCGAGGACCTGAAGATAATCCCGCGCCGAAGGACGGTGCTGGCGAAGTAAGTCCTGAATCTGAGACCGGAGCTTTACAATCCTGCCCTGTGGCAGAAAGACACGGCCCCGAGCCGTATCGAAAATGACCCCTAGATACTCCAGAGACTGAGAAGGAATCAACCGACTCTTGGGTACATTTATTACCCAACCTAGAGACTGTAAGAACCGCATCACCTGGTCTGTGACTCGGCAACTCTCCTGATAAGACTTTGCTCTGATTAACCAGTCGTCCAGGTATGGATGAACGAGAATACCTTCCTTCCTGAGAGCCGCGGCCACCACAACCATGACCTTGGTAAAAATGCGCGGGGCCGTCGCAAGACCGAAAGGCAGGGCGCGAAACTGGTAATGCCGCCCCAGAATTGCAAAGCGCAAGAACCTGTGGTGGGCCGGCCGAATAGGGATATGCAAGTAGGCCTCTGTGAGATCCAAGGCTGTCAAGTATTCTCCCTGGCGCACCGCGACTATGACTGAGCGAAGAGTCTCCATACGAAAACTTGAGACCCTGAGAGCTCGATTGACCGCCTTGAGATCTAAAATAGGACGAAAAGAGTCTTCCTTCTTGGGAACTACAAAATAAATGGAATAGCGGCCTAGCCCGTACTCCGCAGGAGGAACTGGACAGATAGCCTGCAGATCTAAAAGCCTTCGCAGAGTGTCCCGAACCGCCCTCGCCTTGAGAGGAGAGCGACAGGGAGACACCAGAAAAGCGTCTGAAATAGGCCTTGCGAACTCTAAGGCATAACCGTCTCGAATAATCTCCAGGACCCACTGATCCGAAGTGATGTGGGCCCAACTCTGATAGAACTGAGAGAGACGAGCTCCGACAGGAACCAGAGGAGAGGCCCTCACACCTTCATTGGGAAGAACGACTCTGGGCTCAAAAACCTGGATTGGAAAACCCTGCTCCTCTGCCAAAACGAGTCCTAGGAGGCTGATAACCGCGACCAGCTGAAAATCTACGGAAGCCTCTCACTGAACTCCTACCAGAAAAAGACCCTCGGTTGGCTAGACGAGGCCTATCCTGCGGTAGACGAGGAACTTTGGCATCCCCTAAGGAATTAACCAGCTTATCTAATTCTTCTCCAAACAAGAAAGAACCTTTAAAGGGAAACTTGCTCAACTTTGACTTGGAGGCCGCATCCGCCGACCAACCCTTCAACCACAAAGACCGGCGAGCAGCGACCCCCAGAGCCAAGGACTTAGAAGATGCTCGCAGCAGATCATACAGAGCATCAGATAGAAAAGCTGCCCCCGTCTCAATTCGAGCTACCTCCAAATCGATAGCTTGCAGATCATCCGACGTCCTGTCCAAGACTCTCTCGGCCCATCTAAAGCAGGCTCTAGCCACCAAAGAGCCACAAATGGCAGCATGTACTGCCAATGAAGAAACGTCAAAACCTGACAAGCAGAGAATCTAGCCTTCTATCCTGGACATCCCGCAGCGCCGTGCCTCCATCCACGGGCACCGTATTGCGCTTGGCCACCGCTGACACCACTGCATCCACCACCGGGACCTTAAGCATAGCTTTATCTGCTTCTGGAATCTGATAAAGACGAGACATAGATCTAGTCGGACGAAAAGCCGCATCTGGGATCTCCCATTGCGCTTTAATGACATCCCAGATGTCTTGATGCATGGGAAATGTTTTAGCTGCGGATCTAGACCCCTTGATCAAAAAGTCTACCTTATGGGTCTGAGGAACTGGAGGAAGATCGTCAAAATTCAAAGTAGAGGAGACCATAGCAATAAGCTCCTGCAAATCATCTCTGTGAAAAACTCTAGCTACAGAAGGGTCATCCCCCTGGACAAAAGAAGCAGCCTCAGGATCAGAGGAAGCAAAATCAGGATCAAAGGAGGCATTGTCCATCAGATCCTCCTCCTCCTCCTCTAAATAGGGCATCTCCTGATCCCAAAAAATCCCATGCAAATCAGCTTCCCTCGATTTCTTAGAGGGAGGAGGAGCAGGACTGGTAGTATCTCCTGCCCCCATCCCTGCATCACCTTTGTGCATCAAAAACGCCTGGTACATCTGAAGCACAAACTCAGGAGGAAAACCCCTTGCCTGAGCGGGCCCAGATTGTACCAGAGCTGAGGAATTCAAATCATCAACATTTGATACAGGTAAATTCGCAGGCTGCGACCACGAAGACGGCTCCGTAGCCGGATTCAAAATGGCCGCCGTTCGCGCCAAATCCGAGGGAACGGCGTCCTGACGCGTGCCCGAATCCTCCGGTACCACAGAAATAGACCGCGACGGCGAGGAGCTCGACCCCGGCAAAAGCGGACCCGAAGTCGAAGAGGAACAATATTTACAAGAACCGGTGGATGAAACCCCCCGCCGCTGACAGACAGCGCAGCGCTTCAATTTCTCCGACATCGCGGAGACGCGCGTGCACGCGCCGGAACGGTTCACGCCAAAAACAAATAACAAAATTTAGCGATTAGCCAACTACACACCCGCGAAGAGAGATCTTAAAAGACTCCTGAAGAGCAACTAAAATTCTCCGAGTCTTTCTTTCCATTCCTGTCTCTTTTTTTTTTTTTTTTTTTTTAAATCACTGCTGCAGATACTGAAACAGATACCACAGAAACAGACACCAGAGCTGTGTGCTCGTTAAGTCTATGGGGAAGCTCTGCTTAGCTCTGACCCCCTTTTTTTTTTTTTTTAAACTTTAAACTGGTTGCCTCTCCCAAAGGCAACAGCCCCTTTGCTTGCCAAAAGGGGGCCCTTCCCTGAAAACTGTGATCTTTAGCAGGGAGATGGGGAGGAAAGAAGGGGGAGGGACCCGGGTCACCCGAGTATAACACCCCTGAGGCAAAAGATAAATGCTAACAAGCCTCCAAAGAATTCCTCTGGCACAGACTAAAATAAACACCACATTTCAGAACAGACAAAATAAAAAGTTTTGAAGATAACAAAGAGAGACTAAAGGGCTCACTTCCTACCTGCTGGGAGACTGAGAAAATACTGAGGCTAGGGTCACATGACCAGGGCTCCTACTGGCTCGCTAGAGTCAGAGTTTTTTTCTCAGTCTCCCAACCTGCTGGAAGGCGTGCACAACCCATCAGTCCAATCCTGGGCCGGTCTGGAGGGATGCTAAGGAATGGCCACATGCTAATGGGGAAATCAGTGCATGGCATTACAGGACAAAATACAAATGTGGTCGCAGCGTGCCATAAACCCACACACTACAAACTGCGCCAGCCACTTTTTAGCACAGCTTAGTAAAATGAGTGGTGGTGGAATTTAAACCAGATTTCCCTGGTTCCCAACCTGATGTTTTAACCATTAGGCTACTATTCTGCTCCTTAGAACTAAAATTTAAAAGCTTTTTCTACTTCATCCATGTAGATTGCTATCCAAACATTTCCAGAACTGGAAGATCAACAGACAAAGTGAACAGAAGGTAACAAATACAAAAGTCAACACAAAATAAAAAAAATATAGGTAGATATATACACACACAAAATTTGAACCTCTCAATTCCAAGGATCCCAGCATTTCTTACTGCAAAAAATAAAATTTTTTTTAAAAAGAGAAACAGATATATATAAAAAAACAAAACAGAGGGCTCTCAATTCATTAGGGCCCTGTGACCAGCAGTGGGAGAGAAATCAATACAAGTATATTGGCCACTTATACATCCTTTTTTTTTTCTCATTGTTTTATCAATGGGAACACATACAGTACACTGCCATGCAGAGAAACTGAGTTGTTCTTGTGTTTGCTGGGGATGCTGCACAAGACCATATTACAACCCCTAAAGGATGGGAGCCCCAGTTAGCACACGATAGACACACCCAGTAACTGAATGTAAGGCCCATGATTGCAGAGATCCACAAGGAGTCCTAGTTTATGACCTCAGCCAAAGACAGAGCTAGGTGAGCTGGAAGAGGATATAACAAAGAAGAAAAATATCCCAAGACAGTTGCAAATGAAAGCTTATGGTACCAGATCCCAGGTCAGGTCTTAATTGAATTGGAAGGTCTAAGAACAGAAGCAAACCATCAAGCTGAATCAAGCCTCCCACAAAAAAATAATAAAAAAAAAAGATAAAGGTGGTGGGTCTAAACTAGGAAAAGAGGAAAACATGTATGGCAGTACTCAGAACTCAATCCCCCCCAAATTATTGTATTAATAGAAATATGAACAGCTCCAGAAGAGAAGATACTGCAGGAATTCTGGTCAAGAATAAAGACAGGGTTTGTGTGTCCATGATTCATGGTTTAAAACACACAAGCACACATTTACTCCTATGACCCCCCCCCCCCCCCCCTTCACTCCTCCTGTCACTGCTCCCATTACAAAAGACCATCGCCACAGAAGGCAGTGGTCTCCAAGTGGCTATAAAAGAAAAAGAATGGACTGGGAGGGTCTTACAAATCTAAGCACCTATTTACACTGGGTTTCCTCAAAGTGCTCAGTGGAAGACAACCAGAGGATTGTATGAAAGAGCAAACTGGAGTGAGAGTCAGTCCTTCAGGAGACCACTGTTTTCAAAGTGAATTATGTGGGTAAAAAACATGACATGATAAAACTTGCAGTTAAGTTGATAGAGGTGCTCCCAAGGGCACATTATTTGTTTCACTGATGATAGCATTTTCAAATCTTCATGCTTACTACTTCATACACCAAAACAGAAAGCAATGTTCGCTTACCTGATGGATGCGGCCATTCGGGGCCGAGCTGGAGCACAGGTGCACCATTGGGAGGTTTTGCACTACTACAGTTAGAGAGAAAAGGCCCCGCGAAGATCTGCTGGGTTGTGTGCGACTACTTGTCACATCAACACTCATGTGAAGGTACTGGGAGAGGCAAATGAACAGGTATTTGCATGTGCATCAATATGCCATACAGGCACATGCGACCCAACAGAGCTTCATGGGGCCTTTTCTCTACTTGCAGTAGCGATGGGGGTCACTGGACATGACAGCTGAAAAAATGGACTGCGGGGCCGCGTGTTGGAGACCACTCACTGGAGAGGAGTGAGGAAGGGCATGCCAGCAAACACCAAGGGAAGGAACTTCAAATTTGCCAACAGTTAAGTCAATTTATACTTCTGAAGGGCAGACTGCATTATACAATTTTTTGTTTCACTTCACTTCAACCTAGCTGAACTAGCAACACTGCAGTGATGCTATATCTAATTAAAACCTATTGAAATGAGGAAGCATCCCTTATAACAAGACACACACACACACAAAACCCTCGTCTGCTAAATTTTTCTGCAGGTAATGTGTCAATATACTGCTGCTGGATATTGCTTACTTGTACATTCCAAAGCCAGAGCTCAGAGCAGTCATCAGGCCCACAAGCAACAAGATAATTGTCATCTGGACTCCAGGCAAGATAAGAAACACCATATGCATGACCATCTAATGTCTTAAGCAACTTTAGTTGATGCGTGTCCTGTACAAGAAGAATAAAGCACAAAATCTTGATTACAATCATTACAAGACCTCTCTCAAGTGACTCAAAATGAACACCGATAACTGCATCCTTTCAATAGCAGAATGTTACATGACAGATATAATTAGAGATCTACATCAAAGCAAGCATATTCTGCAATAGTCAATACACAATAGTAAAAAACTTTGATCGCTTGAGGTGGATTGATATCCAGTAGTGTAAAGCACTTTTTATTAGGGATGCATTTCTGAAGTGGGTTGTGAAAACTGTAATGTTGTTTACTGCTATTCTACATGCTGTTTTAGATTCTTTAATTTGTCAATTTGTATTTTGTATGTCTTTTCATGAATTTTTATGCTTTAATTTATTTCGGGCTGCATTTTGATTAAAATTTGCAATTGCAATTATTTACAATCATGGGGTTAATTGTGTAGTTAAAAGGTATGCTATACCCCCCCCCCCCCCCACACACACACACACTGCAGCTCTTTGCAACTCTGGGCAACGGAGGGTTAAGTGACTTGCCCAGAGTCACAAGGAGCTGCAGTGGGAAAGAACTGCAACATACCTTTAATCATGATTAAAATTTTAATTGAAATGCAGCCCTACTTACTTACGGGAGCCCAGATATGTACCTAATAAACCCGAAACATATCCACTTTTCAGTCCTTAACACCCCAAGTCAATACTTGGAAGCATCCTTGGCAGCAATTATACCACAACAGATGCTAGGCTATATCTCCACTAGGGGTAAGCATGGCATATGCTTTCTGGTAGGTTTGGTCATTTGAAGGCCATGCCAACACGGTAAGCGGGGTAAGCACGGCAGGGGGGCGCCGCCGCACCATGCTTACCTCGCCCTCCCGCTCCCATTGCCCAACTGCCCGCCCTCTTCTCTCCCGCAAGATCCCTTTCCTTTTTTTTCTCCTTTTAAATTTACCTCCATCCAGCAGCGCAGCGTCAGTGAAGGAGACAGCACTCCCGACGTGTCTAGCCTTCCCTTCGCTCAGTGTTCCGCCTTCTTCTGACATCAAGGAAATGATGTCAGAAGAAGGCGGGACACTGAGCGAAGGGAAGGCTAGACAGACACGTCGCGAGCGCCGCCTCCTTCACTGATGCTGCGCCTGCGCTGCCGGACGGAGGTAAATTTAAAAGAAAAAAAAAAAGGAAAGGGATGTTGGGGGGGGGGGGGGGGAAGAGGGCGGGCAGTTGGGATATGGGAGCGGGAGGGCAGGGGAGAGAGAAGCATGGATGCGAGGGCAGGGTTCATGGAAGGGAGAGAGGGGAATTGCTGGATAGGGATGAATGGAGGAGGCAGGGGACAGAGGAGCATGGATGGGAGGGCAGGGCTCAGGGAGAGAGGGGAATTGCTGGATAGGGATGAATGGAGGGGGCAGGGGACAGATGGGCATGGATGGATATAGATTGCAGGGCAGGGCTCAGGGAGAGAGGGGAATTGCTGGATAGGGATGAATGGAGGGGGCAGGGGACAGAGGAGCATGGATGGGCGACCAGGGCTCAGGGAGAGAGGGGAATTGCTGGATAGGGATGAATGGCGGGGGGCAGGGCTCAGGGAGAGAGGAGAAATTGCTGGACATAGAGGGGAGGGAAGAGAGATGAAGGAGATGAAATGAAGGAAAAGGAAAAGAGGAGAAAAACTGCACATGGATGAAGAAAATAGGCAGCTGAGGACCACAAATGAAGAAGAAAGGAGGAAAGGAAAGAAATAAATGGAAAGGAAGCCCTGGATATGGAGTTAAGAGGACAGATAGCAGCAGAATCAGATACTGGGCCAGCATGATCAGAAAAAGAAAGTCACCAGACAACAAAGGTAGAAAACAAATCATTTTATTTTCATTTTAGTGTTTGGAATATGTCCACTTTGAGAATTTACATCTGCTATCTTATTTTGCAATGTATAGCAATTTGTTTCCAAGAATATTGCTGACAATTCCTGTCAGTGTGGCAAGTGGTGAGCGATCATTTTCACAGGGGGGGGGGGGGGGGGGAGGGTGCCAACTGATAGTCTGCAGGGGGGCACCAGAGACCCTAGGCACGGCCCTGGTCATTTGATCTATTAAATGGGAAATACAATTTTGCACTCTAACAGTGGGTTTTCCACGCATTTAAAGTTTCTTAAAATTCACTGGCAGGCACCTTCTCCAGAGGCAATAACACACCATGACATCAAAAGTAGCATTACACCCCATGGAAACAACGAAGAGCAAAGAGCACCAAAAGTAGCATGAAAATTCCAAGTCACCGCCAGAGGAGCAAGTGGCACAAAGATAAGGCATAACAGCACTATCACTGGTTAGAAAGACCCAGGGCAATGAGGATAAAAAAAAAAATTGGATGTTAGGGGAATAAAACCTCATTCACTAAACACCAAGCATTTGGCTATAGGGTTTCAGTAGGTCATAATCAGCATCGATGTTCAAGATTTCCCTTGTGGATAAGGTGGGAGTGAATGTGGCAGTTGACAGGATAGTTAGTGCAAGTATCACTTGATGGTGTTCCTACTGTTTCCCCTGCTGCATTCTCACTGGCCTCTGCCTCTGGCACTCCCTTTCCTCTACCTGAATCACCAACTTATCACTCCAGTACATCAGTGCATTTATTTTTAGATTTTTAAAATTTCTTAAAACACAGTCTGCATGCCAAAAGCTATCAAAGATGTAAATCAAGTACAGCAGTATTTTGTAATGCTCCTTTTCACTTGTGGGTCACACAGGATGATTGGCATGTGAACATCCTCATTTCAAATTTTTCCACTTGTACACTCAAGGAATTCACCAACATTAACTTCTCCGATGACAAATCTCTCTTGCTCCTGAACATATCACCTCCAGAATCATCAATAGCAAAATGACAACACACAAGGTAACCCTTCAACTTAGTTCCAATGTGGTAACCTTGAAGAGCTTCAGGACTTCGATGATCCAGTCTTGATGCCCCAAAACTAATCTCTAATGACATGTGACAAGAGAACTGCTCATTGTCTGCTAACCTATCAGTGGACAAGGTAAAATTATGTATCATACCTGATAATTTTCTTTCCATTAATCATAGCTGATCAATCCATAGACTGGTGGGTTGTGTCCATCTACCAGCAGGTGGAGATAGAGAGCAATCCTTTTGCCTCCCTATATGTGGTCATGTGCTGCCGGAAACTCCTCAGTATGTCGATATCCAAGCTCCATCCGCAGGACTCAGCACTTAGAGAATTACACCCACGAAGGGACACTCTGCCCAGCTCACCACCGCTGAAACGGGGGAGGGGAATTAACCCAGCTCATCCCCACACAAGTGGGGGAGGGGAATCCGTCCAGCTCATCCCCACGGAGCCCATGGAATCTTACTACTAGGTGCAGCAAATGTGTAAGTCATTGGATACTGGAAAAGACACACCATCACTGTCCTGTGAATGCTTTTGGGCACTGTACTGATTATACAGGCTGAGTTTACCCACCTACCAAAAGCTGTCCTGGAGGGCACTTGGTTAATTGAGAACCTGGGTTCAACAAGGGTACTACATTTCGTAGATCCCAATGATTTGCAGAAGCTGGCCATCCAAGGTAATTATTTCCTTGATGTGCCATATCACCAACTTTGATGCTGCCTGCCCAGGAACAGTGATACCAAACACCACCCCATCTCCTCCACAGTGACTTGCTTACACAGGCATTAGGACTACTTGCCTACCACCTCAATGGGGGAAGAGAGTGGGGGCTCAGCTTGGAAAACAGAATTTTCTGTAGCTTTTCTGCAACTGGATGGTAGTACAGGATGGTATCCCAAGCGTATCATCACACTCTCTTTTGAACTTACTCAAAAAGGTGGTCTGGCACGTGCCATTATTTACAGAATGTTCAAAAGATGGCCATTAGCTTTCTTCTACTAATGCCTTCTGACAGTACATGCATTCTGTCAGTGGCGTAGGAAGGGGGGGGGGGGGGGGGGGGGGGCGGTCCGCCCCGGGTGCACGCCGCTGGGGGGTGTTGGCTCGCTGGTTCCTTGCTCTTTCTGCCCCGGAACAGGTTACTTCCTGTTCCGGGACAGAGAAAGCAGGGAAGCAGCAGAGCCGACGCAGCTCCCAGTGACGTGCACTGGGGGCGGATCGGCCCTCCCGCCTGCCCCCCCCTTACAAGGTAAGGGTGCATTTCGGGGGGGGGGGGGGGGTGCGCGCAGCGGCGACCCGCCCCGGGTGTCAGGCACCCTCACTACGGCACTGCATTCTGTATTACATGGCTCCTCAAGCACTTTTAAGATATTTTACAAGATCCCTTCTCCATTTCCTTGGGGGCTGAGTGCTGTTGCTGGAACTGGGGCTGAAGGCAAAGATGATGAAAGGCCAAAGGCATCCTTTACTCTTTCCATTGCCTGTTCTACCTGATGGGTGTTCATGACCCCAGCAGTATCACTTTCTTCCTCCTCACCACTTTGAATACTCACAAGTACATTTTCCAAACCCTCCAAAGCTATGACTCAATCTCTTATGGCTTGTTTGTTTTTTTTTTAATTGGAAATTCTGGACAAAAAGATCGGAATGCTTCTTCTAAAGGTGATCAATACACTCTTCTCAGCAGGATAGGAGGCATACCATGTCCTACCCTGCTCTGTTGTCTTTACCTGCTACCTTGCACTGCCTTCTGTTGCCCTTTTTTGGAGATGGGAACTGATCTTTCATAGCTGCCCTATAATTTACAGCTTTTAGTATTCTCCTCTTTAAAGAAATCTCTCTTCAACTTGGCAGGACTTCTGGAGATTGGAGGCCATCCTTATAGCCCTAGATCTCTTGAGAGAATCAATTGACTTTCTGTCTCTGTTCCTGCCACTATCCACTCCTTCCTATTCTATCAGACTAGATTATAAGCTCTATTAAACAGTGTGTGTACAGCATTGTATATGCCTGATAGCGCTTTAGAAAGTACTAGCAGATCATTGGCTGGTTGCCTATGTGCCCTGTCTGTATTCAGTATGGGTTTATTTTCCCTATGCAGTCTCTCCTGCCTTTGAAGCCAGAGTGTGAGAAATTTAAAAACATACCCCACACTTCCCTATATCTCTGAGACATATCCAAGTGCTGTCTAGCTAGGCAGATGGCTCAGAGCACTATATTCATGTATCTATATATCTATATATATATATATCTTTATTTTCCTGTCTCAGTGCAGGACAGAAAATGGTGCTATGATAACATGCCTTTTCACTTTCCTAGTGAGTAGCTGATCAGCCACAGGATTTAGGCAAGAAACAGTAGGACAAGGTAAAATTAGTCCTTACCTGATAATTTTCTTTCCATTAGTTCCAACAGATCAATCCAGTGACGAGTGGGTTATGTCAATCTACCAGCAGGTGGAGATAAGACAGAACGCCAGAGCTCTGCCATAAAGGGTACAGTGCAGCAGCCTCACATTTAGTATTATTGATACCAAAACAGTAAAGACACTAGAAGTCAAACTAGAAATCAAACTCCTGCCTCAGGCATGAACAAGTAGAGAATCAGCAGCCTTGTGGGGCAAGGAAGGCAGTCGGCTGTCAGTAACATTCATTCATAGACGCCATGACCACAAAACCCATCCATGAACCTCCGCAGCAAAGTAAATCCGGACCTGAAAGGAAATTCACACACACATCCATGTTCCGGACAACAAGAAAGGGTGGGCCTCTGGATTGATCTGTTGGCTGACAAGGCTCAACAGAGACACAGAGCAATGCACGAAAATTTGAGCATTTTACAACCATAGGCGGAATGTACTCCCATAGCCAGTGAACAGGGGATAGTCACCAATGCACTTACAAGGCTTGAACCGAGAAGTGGAATAGGACTCATCACCCCAGACAGAGGGGGGAATCAGCCGCCAGCGAGGAGTCCAGAGTCGCTCTACAGAGGTGAACCAAGAGTTGATAAACAGAAACAGAGCGTGGCCCAACAGCCCTATATGAAGCCCTGCTCAGCAGCAGTAATTAGCACCCGATTCAACCTCCACAGACTCCCAGAGAAAGAGCAAAGCGTGGTCTCCAAATATGGTGAAGGACCAACAGAGCGAAAGTGCGAGTCTTGGCCTGCAGACACCTAGGAATACCCAGAAGCCCAAGATGGAGGCAAGCTGAAAACTCAGAGGCTGGGTAGGTCTGAAGGGAGCATGCTCGATATCCAGAAAGCTGCTAGACTGGACTGCTAGAGACGAAGTTAGAGGAACATAACCCACATCTCTGGATTGATCTGTGGGATGCTATGGAAAGCTTGTTTGGCTGGTTATCAAAAAGTTTCAATGTGATTGGTTAAGTGACTTATGTATCTGTCTTCTCCCCCTCCCAAAACGGCCCCAGTTTGGCTGTTCTCTCCTCCCTATCCCCATAATCAAGGGGTGCAATTCACACCCAAAAATGAACTAAGTTTGAAAATTTGGTCAATTCCAGTTTCATGCTAAGCAGTTTGTTTAAGAAGGCATACAAACTGAAAATACCCTCATTCATCATACTTTACCATGTTTGAAAACAGATGCACATCCCAAGTCTCCACTAACTCTATACACCTAGATTTGTCACAATATTGTTCAAACTGTCATATTCCTTGGGAACCACTGATGGACAGCAAACTGGATTACAAGGATTGACTTTTTGGATATAAGAATATATACAGAAAGCAATTTTTTGTAGACCTCATTATAATCAGAAGGATGTAGACGGGAATATTTTTTTTTTTTATGGTTTCAGAGTCATCATCCGTTCTATCTTAAGAAACCTCTTCCAATTAGTTCTTACATCTAAGGCAAATGTGTTCTACTTTGGAACATTTTAAGATTAAAGCTAAAGCTACAAATAATTTGTTTGTTACATTTGTATCCCACATTTTCTTACCTATTTGCAGGCTCAATGTGGCTTACATAGTACCGTAGAGGCGATCGCCAATACCGGTTATAACAAATACAAAATGAGGTGTGGTAAAGTTCATGTGTGACAGACACATTGGGGAATTGTAAGAAGAAGAGTTGTCCAGTATGAGCACTGGTTTTGTTGTGTTGCTGGGTTAAGGCATTTAAGTTGGATCGTAAGGGTATGCCTTTTTGAACAAGTTAGTTTTTAGTAATTTCCGGAATTTCAGGTGTATGTTGTTTTCACGGCTTTTGGTAATGCGTTTCATAGTTGTGTGCTTATATAGGAGAAGCTGGATGCATAGGTTGATTTGTATTTGAGTCCTTTGCAGCTTGGGTGATGGAGATTTAGGTATGTTCGTGCTGATCTTGATGTGTTTCTGGTTGGAAGGTCTATGAGGCCTGTCATGTATCCCGCGGCTTCTCCGTAAATGATTTTGTGAACTAGGGTGCAGATTTTGAACGCAATGCGTTCTTTGATTGGGAGCCAGTGCAGTTTTTCTCGTAGGGGTTTGGCGCTTTCGAATTTCGTTTTTCCAAATATTACTACTACTACTATTTAGCATTTCTATAGCGCTACAAGGCGTATGCAGCGATCCACAAACATAGAAGAAAGACAGTCCCTGCTCAAAGAGCTTACAATCTAATAGACAAAAAATAAAGTAAGCAAATCAAATCAATTAATGTGTACAGGAAGGAGGAGAGGAGGTTACAAGTGGTTACGAGTCAAAAGCAATGTTAAAGAGGTGGGCTTTCAGTCTAGATTTAAAGGTGGCTAAGGATGGGGCAAAGACGTAGGCAATACTGCAGAAATATGATTTCTAAAGGAGGATATCCTGAAGTATTTGTCCATCAGGCATACTTGAGGGCAAGGTTTGCCCAGAGGAAGCTACTCTTTACATATCACAGAGAACCAACTAACTGCCTAACATGTGCCTTACTGATTTTTGTGGACTCTTCTAAAATGGTAAAATGGATCCAAACTTTGTGGCCCATTTTGCAGGTTCATGCTAGATTTCAAGAAACCCTATCATAGCATGCTCTTGTGGTAAAAATATCAGCAAATTAGTTTTGCAGCCTCAACAGGAAGCTACAATAAACATACACATTCTACTTGCAACTGATGGTCCTGGTGTATCCTGTAAATCAGTGGATCCAGCTAGATATACTTTAAAGATGGAAAAACATACTAGTGATTTCTCTTTCATAGTGTACATTATTTTTTTGTCCTTGTTGAGGGATAAGTTGGCTATACAACCCAGACTACCACAATTTGCTTAAATGAACATTGTAGAAGACTTAATACAAATATTGTCTATTCCACTGGTGTACCATTTTTTGAACAATTCTCATGATTTTGCAGATTGTCAGTGGAGAGGATCAAGTCGCAGAGTTAAAATATGGAAGTGATGTGTCATCAGGCCAAATGGAGGCTCAACTCCGGGGCTCCTCACTCACTTGGGAAAAATCAGCATCCATCATCTAGCAAAATAATTTAGATCAGAGTAAACGACTAGAAAGCAGAATCACACCATGACCAGTAAGAGAACCCCCCCCCCCCCAACCTTACAGATCTGCAAGAATTTGCCTACTAAGGTGGAACTCAACCATAGAATGATGAAGGGAATATGGCCGCGGCCCAGACAGAGCGGAGTCTTCGAGAAAATGGTTACTGGCAAGTCTCCTGCAAAGTGCACTCGACAAACTCTGTGGATGGTTCGAGGAGCTGAAAGCGGATGTGGCAGCAACTCGAAAAGATTGCCAGGTTGGGCATGGAACTCCGAGCAGATATTCAGGAGTTGGGCACCCACATGGAGGAGCTGGTAAACCTCATGGAGGAGTGCTCCAGGCAGATTAGCGATCTGGAGCACAAATATCAAGACCTAGCCCAACAAAATCTGGAACAAGATAAATGTCGAGAACAGGAGCCGCAGATGCAACTTGTGGTTCCAGGGAATCCTGGAACTGCCAGAATATCTGGACAGTACTGACAGTTACTAAAATAGTGACACATTTTTGCACAAGCGGCGGTGTCTGTCAAGGAGGATGAGATTGATACAGGGTGTTCCTATGGAATTATTCTCTGGCACTGCAAATTTGGCCCAGCTATTTTATATAAGGCAGATTGCTCCTATATAGAAGTGTCTCTCATTGTCCACCTAAATCTTACTAATATGGGCTGGGATTCTGACTTGCAAACAACTGCAGAATTCACTCATTTTCTAATTTTTTTGGGAAGACACTAATAATCAGATGGATGATATCGTGGAATTTTGGGGTATGGCCTTTTCTTCACCTTTATGAGATTTAGACCTTATTCAATGGGTTCATGAGTCGACCCATGTTGGAAGTCAAATTCTAGATATGAGGTTTTTTCTAATTTATTTGCTAAGTTCTTTATTAGGGATGTTAGTTGCCATTCATGGTCTTGGACAGATCATAAGGTACGAGGAATAAAGGACTCCACAATTAGACAGTATTTGGGTGGAGGTTTACTTGTGTTATCTGAGGGGAAGTGACCCTTTAAATCTGATACTGTTAATTCAGTTTTCCAGATAATTTTGCCTCTGTCTTTGGAAGATGAGGCTAATACTTGGACATCTACACTGTATGAGGTGTTAGATGAAATTGCTCCACTGTGAAAAACAGGAGGTATGTATGTATTATAGAAACTGCTGGTACCATTCAGGCCTGTGATTATTAAGGGGGATTTCAGGCGGTATGACCACCTTCAGCGCAAATATGGGACACAACTCAAGAGAGAGATGTAAATTAGTGCAGAAATAATACATGTGACAGATGAAACTGGCAAAAATCTTTTTCTGTGCTTGTTAGTCAGGATGATCGTTCTGCTTGGAACTTTTTTTCTGGTTGTTTCAACACTGTGAGGAGGCCTTGAATAGACAACTGGCACCACTCTTGCTACAATTTTTTTTATTTATATATTTATAATATTTCAAACCTTATTCACAAGATATATCTTGTACAAAAAACACAGAGATATCTGAAATAACAAAAAAATAGTCTAAAATAAATATTCCTCTTTTCTTAGACCACTAATTTAGAGGGGGAGCTCAGTAAAGTTGAGGAGAACATATATCATATCAGTTCATAATAGGCAATAAGGCCTGGACCCAAACCACGGGCTATTTTACAATTACTTTACTCAACACTAGTCCCGAAAGTCATTTGGTAATTTTCTTTAAAGCAATAAAGCTTTTCAGCTGATCTGGTTCATAGAAAGCGAATGCTACATACCTGTAGAAGGTATTCTCCGAGGACAGCAGGCTGATTGTTCTCACTGATGGGTGACGTCCTCGGCAGCCCCTCCAATCGGAATCTTCCTAGCAAAGTCCTTTGCTAGCTCTCGCGCGCACCGCGCATGCGCGGCCGTCTTCCCGCCCGAAACCGGCTTGAGCCGGCCAGTCCAGTATGTAGCAAGACAATACACTTCAAGGGAAGACACAACTCCAAAGGGGAGGCGGGCGGGTTTGGGAGAACAATCAGCCTGCTGTCCTCGGAGAATACCTTCTACAGGTATGTAGCATTCGCTTTCTCCGAGGACAAGCTGGCTGCTTGTTCTCACTGATGGGGTATCCCTAGCCCCCAGGCTCACTCAAAACAACAACCATGGTCAATTGGGCCTCGCAACGGCGAGGACATAACTGAGATTGACCTAAAAAATTTACCAACTAACTGAGAGTGCAGCCTGGAACAGAACAAACAGGGCCCTCGGGGGGTGGAGTTGGATCCTAAAGCCCAAACAGGTTCTGAAGAACTGACTGCCCGAACCGACTGTCGCGTCGGGTGTCCTGCTGCAGGCAGTAATGAGATGTGAATGTGTGGACAGATGACCACGTCGCAGCTTTGCAAATTTCTTCAATGGAGGCTGACTTCAAGTGGGCTACCGACGCAGCCATGGCTCTGACATTATGAGCCGTGACATGACCCTCAAGAGCCAGCCCCGCCTGGGCGTAAGTGAAGGAAATGCAATCTGCTAGCCAATTGGATATGGTGCGTTTCCCTACAGCCACTCCCCTCCTGTTGGGATCAAAAGAAACAAACAATTGGGCGGACTGTCTGTGGGGCTGTGTCCGCTCCAGGTAGAAGGCCAATGCTCTCTTGCAGTCCAATGTGTGCAGCTGACGTTCAGCAGGGCAGGAATGAGGACGGGGAAAGAAAGTTGGCAAGACAATTGACTGGTTCAGATGGAACTCCGACACAACCTTTGGCAAGAACTTAGGGTGAGTGCGGAGGACTACTCTGTTATGATGAAATTTGGTGTAAGGGGCCTGGGCTACCAGGGCCTGAAGCTCACTGACTCTACGAGCTGAAGTAACTGCCACCAAGAAAATGACCTTCCAGGTCAAGTACTTCAGATGGCAGGAATTCAGTGGCTCAAAAGGAGGTTTCATCAGCTGGGTGAGAACGACATTGAGATCCCATGACACTGTAGGAGGCTTGACAGGGGGCTTTGACAACAGCAAACCTCTCATGAAGCGAACAACTAAAGGCTGTCCTGAGATCGGCTTACCTTCCACATGGTAATGGTATGCACTGATTGCGCTAAGGTGAACTCTTACAGAGTTGGTCTTGAGACCAGACTCAGACAAGTGCAGAAGGTATTCAAGCAGGGTCTGTGTAGGACAAGAGCGAGGAGCTAGGGCCTTGCTGTCACACCAGACGGCAAACCTCCTCCACAGAAAGAAGTAACTCCTCTTAGTGGAATCTTTCCTGGAAGCAAGCAAGACGCGGGAGACACCCTCTGACAGACCCAAAGAGGCAAAGTCTACGCTCTCAACATCCAGGCCGTGAGAGCCAGGGACCGGAGGTTGGGATGCAGAAGAGCCCCTTCGACCTGCGTGATGAGGGTCGGAAAACACTCCAATCTCCACGGTTCTCCGGAGGATAACTCCAGAAGAAGAGGGAACCAGATCTGACGCGGCCAAAAAGGAGCAATCAGAATCATGGTGCCTCGGTCTTGCTTGAGTTTCAACAAAGTCTTCCCCACCAGAGGAATGGGAGGATAAGCATACAGCAGGCCCTCCCCCCAATCCAGGAGGAAGGCATCCGATGCCAGTCTGCCGGGGGCCTGAAGCCTGGAACAGAACTGAGGGACTTTGTGGTTCACTCGAGATGCGAAGAGATCCACCAAGGGGGTGCCCCACGCTTGGAAGATCTGGCGCACCACTCTGGAGTTGAGCGACCACTCGTGAGGTTGCATAATCCGGCTCAGTCTGTCGGCCAGACTGTTTACGCCTGCCAGATATGTGGCTTGGAGCACCATGCCGAGACGGCGAGCCCAGAGCCACATGCTGACGGCTTCCTGACACAGGGGGCGAGATCCGGTGCCCCCCTGCTTGTTGACATAGTACATGGCAACCTGGTTGTCTGTCTGAATTTGGATAATTTGATGGGACAGCCGATCTCTGAAAGCCTTCAGAGCGTTCCAGATCGCTCGCAACTCCAGGAGATTGATCTGTAGACCGCGTTCTTGGAGGGACCAGCTTCCTTGGGTGTGAAGCCCATCGACATGAGCTCCCCATCCCAGGAGAGACGCATCCGTTGTCAGCACTTTTTGTGGCTGAGGAATTTGGAAAGGACGTCCCAGAGTCAAATTGGACCAGATTGTCTACCAATACAGGGATTCGAGAAAACTCGTGGACAGGTGGATCACGTCTTCTAGACCCCCAGCAGCCTGATACCACTGGGAGGCTAGGGTCCATTGAGCAGATCTCATGTGAAGACGGGCCATGGGAGTCACATGAACTGTGGAGGCCATGTGGCCCAGCAATCTCAACATCTGCCGAGCTGTGATCTGCTGGGACGCTCGCACCCGCGAGACGAGGGACAACAAGTTGTTGGCCCTCGTCTCTGGGAGATAGGCGCGAGCCGTCCGAGAATCCAGCAGAGCTCCTATGAATTCGAGTTTCTGCACTGGGAGAAGATGGGACTTTGGATAATTTATCACAAACCCCAGTAGCTCCAGGAGGCGAATAGTCATCTGCATGGACTGCAGGGCTCCTGCCTCGGATGTGTTCTTCACCAGCCAATCGTCGAGATATGGGAACACGTGCACCCCCAGTCTGCGAAGTGCCGCTGCTACCACAGCTAGGCACTTTGTGAACACCCTGGGCGCAGAGGCGAGCCCAAAGGGTAGCACACAGTACTGGAAGTGGCGTGTGCCCAACTGAAACCGCAGATACTGTCTGTGAGCTGGCAGTATCGGGATGTGTGTGTAGGCATCCTTCAAGTCCAGAGAGCATAGCCAATCGTTTTGCTGAATCATGGGGAGAAGGGTGCCCAGGGAAAGCATCCTGAACTTTTCTTTTACGAGATATTTGTTCAGGGCCCTTAGGTCTAGGATGGGACGCATCCCCCCTGTTTTCTTTTCCACAAGAAAGTACCTGGAATAGAATCCCAGCCCTTCTTGCCCGGATGGCACGGGCTCGACCGCATTGGCGCTGAGAAGGGCGGAGAGTTCCTCTGCAAGTACCTGCTTGTGTTGGAAGCTGTAAGACTGAGCTCCCGGCGGACAATTTGGAGGTTTGGAGGCCAAATTGAGGGTGTATCCTTGCCGGACTATTTGCAGAACCCACTGATCGGAGGTTATGAGAGGCCACCTTTGGTGAAAAGCTTTTAACCTCCCTCCGACTGGCAGGTCGCCCGGCACTGACACTTGGATGTCGGCTATGCTCTGCTGGAGCCAGTCAAAAGCTCGCCCCTTGCTTTTGCTGGGGAGCCGCGGGGCCTTGCTGAGTCGCACGCTGCTGACGAGAGCGAGCGCACTGGGGCTTAGCCTGGGCCGCAGGCTGTCGGGAAGGAGGATTGTACCTACGCTTACCAGAAGTATAGGGAACAGTCTTCCTTCCCCCGAAAAATCGTCTACCTGTAGAGGTAGAAGCTGAAGGCTGCCGGCGGGAGAACTTGTCGAATGCGGTGTCCCGCTGGTGGAGAGACTCTACCACCTGTTCGACTTTCTCTCCAAAAATATTGTCCGCACGGCAAGGCGAGTCCGCAATCCGCTGCTGGAGTCTATTCTCCAGGTCTGCGGCATGCAGCCATGAGAGCCTGCGCATCACCACACCTTGAGAAGCGGCCCTGGACGCAACATCAAAAGTGTCATACACTCCTCTGGCCAGGAATTTTCTGCACGCCTTCAGCTGCCTGACCACCTCCTGAAAAGGCTTGGCTTGCTCGGGGGGAAGAGCATCAACCAAGCCCGCCAACTGCCGCACATTATTCCGCATGTGTATGCTCGTGTAGAGCTGGTAAGACTGAATCTTGGCCACGAGCATAGAAGAATGGTAGGCCTTCCTCCCAAAGGAGTCTAAGGTTCTAGAGTCTTTGCCCGGGGGCGCCGAAGCATGCTCCCTAGAACTCTTAGCCTTCTTTAGGGCCAGATCCACAACTCCAGAGTCGTGAGGCAACTGGGTGCGCATCAGCTCTGGGTCCCCATGGATCCGGTACTGGGACTCGATCTTCTTGGGGATGTGGGGATTACTTAGTGGCTTGGTCCAGTTCGCAAGCAATGTCTTTTTGAGGACATGGTGCAAGGGAACAGTGGACGCTTCCTTAGGTGGAGAAGGATAGTCCAGGAGCTCAAACATTTCAGCCCTGGGCTCGTCCTCCACAACCACCGGGAAGGGGATGGCCGTAGACATCTCCCGGACAAAGGAAGCAAAAGACAGACTCTCGGGAGGAGAAAGCTGTCTTTCAGGAGAGGGAGTGGGATCAGAAGGAAGACCCTCAGACTCCTCGTCAGAGAAATATCTGGGGTCTTCTTCTTCTTCCCACGAGGCCTCACCCTCGGTGTCAGACACAAGTTCACGGACCTGCGTCTGCAACCGCGCCCGGCTCGACTCTGTGGAGCCACATCCACGATGGGGGCGTCGAGAGGTAGACTCCCTCGCCCGCATCGGCGAAGCTCCCTCCGCCGACGTAGTCGGGGAGCCCTCCTGGGAGGTGGCTGCAGCGATGGGCCAGCCGGCGCCACGCTCGACGGTACCAGAGGCGCAAGCACCGCCGGTACCGGAGGGGTAGGGCGCAACAGCTCTCCCAGAATCTCTGGGAGAACGGCCCGGAGGCTCTCGTTCAGAGCGGCTGCAGAGAAAGGCATGGAGGTCGATGCAGGCGTCGACGTCAGAACCTGTTCCGGGCGTGGAGGCTGTTCCGGGCTGTCCAGAGTGGAGCGCATCGACACCTCCTGAACAGAGGGTGAGCGGTCCTCTCGGTGCCAATGCCTGCTGGGTGCCGACTCCCTCGGCGACCCAGAGCTCTCGGTGCCGACACGGGGAGGGGACCGGTGTCGATGCTTCTTCGACTTCTTCCGAAGCATGTCACCGGAGCTCCCCGGCACCGACGAGGAGGACGTAGAATCCACCTGTCGCTTCCTCGGGGCCGAGACCGAAGAGGGTCGATCCCGGGGGGGCTGTACCGCAGGAGCCCTCAGGGTAGGAGGAGACCCACCCGAGGGCTCACCGCCACCAGCAGGGGAATGGACAGCCCTCACCTGCAGTCCACTCGATGCACCACCGTCCGACGACATCAGGAGACGAGGTCCCGGTACCACTGACGTCGATGCAGCTATCCGATGTCTCGGCGCCGATGCAGAGGGCCGATGCCTCGATGCACTGGCAGCCAAGGATGAAGGTCTGGACGCTGACGACGTCGATGCACACGATGACCCCGGTGCCGATGCCGATGAAGAGCCCGAGAACAAAACGTTCCACTGGGCTAATCTCGCTACTTGAGTCCGCCTTTGTAACAGGGAACACAGACTGCAGTTCTGGGGACGGTGCTCGGCCCCCAGACACTGAAGACACGAAGAGTGCCTATCAGTGAGCGAGATTACCCGGGCGCACTGGGTGCACTTCTTGAAGCCGCTGGAAGGCTTCGATGTCATGGGCGGAAAAATCGCGCCGGCGAAGTCAAAATCCGAAATGACTAATTTGGAGCACCAAAAACTAAGGGAGAAAAATCTCGACCGAGGCCGAAAGAAGGCCTACCCCGACGACGAAAGAAAACTTACCGGGGCAAAAACTGGAAATACGGGAAGGGAAAACGAGACCCAAGGGGGTTTTCGGAGCACTTCCCGACAAATTTACAGAACTTTTCCGAAGAAAAACACGTCAATATAAAACGGACGCGCGAGGTCGACTCTCCGGGGCTCGACACGACAAAAAACACAGCCGTACCGAGTGCGGACGAAAGAAGACTGGCCGGCTCAAGCCGGTTTCGGGCGGGAAGACGGCCGCGCATGCGCGGTGCGCGCGGGCGCGCGAGAGCTAGCAAAGGACTTTGCTAGGAAGATTCCAATTGGAGGGGCTGCCGAGGACGTCACCCATCAGTGAGAACAAGCAGCCTGCTTGTCCTCGGAGAAAACATATTTGTTACCCACATATCTTATCATACATTTGCACGGGTATGCCAGTAAAAAACTGGCCCCCAGTGCTTTGGAATCTTCTCTTAATGCAAGAAACTTTTCTTGCTACAATTTTTGCTCATCTATTGTATGCTTGGCTTTTCAAGCAGAGGCTGCTGTGGTACACTGTTCCTTTGATAGTGTTGAAAGACAGGGAAGCAAAATAAATGTGCACTGACTTTCACCAGTTATTGACCTTATTGGAAAAACATTGTGCCAGGTGTGGAAAACTATTACAACTACATAATAGCCATACTGGGTCAGACCAATGGTCCATCTAGCCAGGTATCCTGTTTCCAACAGTGGCCAACCCATGTCACAAGTACCTGGCAGAAACCCAAATTGTGGCAACACTCCATGCTACCAATCCCAGGGCAAGCACTTCCTTTCCCATGTTTGTCTCAATAGCAGACTATAGACTTTTATCCAGGAATTTGTCCAAACCTTTTTTAAACCCAGATACACTAACCACCATTACTACATCCTCCGGCAAAGAGTACCAGAGGTAAACTATACGTTGAGTGAAAAAATATGTCTTTTTCTTTTAAAAGTTTTTCCATGTAACTTCCTTGAGTGTCCCCTAGTGTTTGTATTTTTGGAACAAGTAAAAAATCTATTTACTTCTACTCATTCTACACCACTCAGGATTTTATAGACCATGATCATATCTCCCCTCATCCATCTCTTTTCTAAGCTGAACAGCCTTATCCTCTTTAGCCTTTCCTCATATGAGAGGATTTCCATCCCCTTTATCATTTTGGTCGCTCTTCTTTGAACCTTTTCTAATTCCGCTATATCTTTTTTGAGATACAGCGACCAGAACTGAAAGCAGTACTCAATGTGTGGTCACACCATGGAGCGATACAAAGGCATTATAGTATTTCCGGTCTTATTCACCATCCCTTTCCTAATAATTCCTAGCATCCTGTTTGCTTTTTTTGGCCGCACACTGAGCAGGAGATTTCATCTTATTATTTACAACACCACCCAGATGTTTTTCTTGAGCACTGACCCCCCCAAGGTGGACTCTAGCACCAGGTAACTATGATTTGGACTATTCTTTCCAATATGCATCACCTTGCATTTGTCCACATTAGATTTCATCTGACATTTTGATGCCCAGTCTTCCAATTTCCTAAGTTCTTCCTGCAACTTTTCACAGTCCGCACATGTTTAACAAACTTGAATAGTTTTGTATCATCTGCAAATATCACCTCACTCGTTGTTCCAATTTCCATATCATTTATAAATATGTTAAATAGTACCGGTCCGAGTACAGATCCCTGCGGCACTCCATTGTTCACCCGTTTCTGTCCAATAACCAAATCCTAATCCACACCATAACATTGCCTCCTGTCCCATGACTTTTAAAATTTTCTCAGGAGTCTCTCATGAGAAACTATCAAAAGATTTCTGAAAATCTAGATACACTATGGGGCTCATTTTCAAAGTACTTAGCCTCCCAAAGTTCCATAGGTTTCTATGGAACTCTGGAAGGCTAAGTGCTTTGAAAATATGCCTCTATATCAACCAGCTCACCTTTATCCACGTCTTCAAAGAAATGAAGCAAATTGGTGAGGCAAGACTTGCCTCGGCTGAACCCATGCTGACACTGTCCCATTAAATCATGCTTGTCTATGTATTCTATAATTTTATTCTTTATAATAGTTTCCACTATTAAGCCCGGCACCGATGTCAGGCTTACTGGTCTATAATTTCACGGATCACCCCAGACCCCCCCTTTTTAAAAAATCAGCATCACATTGGCCACCCTCCGATCTTCAGGTACTACAGACGATTTTAACGATGGGTTACATATTAGTAACAGAAGATCAGCAATTTCATGCTTGAGTTCTTTGAGTACCCTTGGATGTATGCCATCCGGTCCAGGTGATATACTACTCTTTAATTTGTGAATTTGGCTCACTACATCTTCCAGGTTCACTGAGATTTCTTTCAGCTCATCCGCATCACCACCCTTGAAAACCATTTTTGGTACAGGCAGAACTCTTGCATCTTCTTCCGTAAAGATAGAAGCAAAGAATTCATTCACTTTCTCCGCTATGGCCTTGTCCTCCTTGAGTGCCCCTTTTGCTCCTTCGTGATCTATCGGTTCCACTGATTCCCTCTCAGGCTTTCTGCTTCTGATGTACCTGAAAAAGCTATTACTGAGTTTTAGCCTCTATGGCAAGTTTCTCTTCATATTCTCTTTTAGCCTTCTTTGTTAATGTCAGTTAGAAGAGGAGGGCAGTTTGCGCCCTGCTGACTGGTTAGCCTATTGTCAAGTACATCATTATGTGAACTCGCTGGATATATCTACCTTGAACAAGGATGCTGTGGACTTGATCGCTGAGAGTTTGCTTTTGACTCGTACTAGCAGAGCAAGCTTATCCTTTTATCAGCTTAGCAAGCGTAGCCTGGCACCTCCTTGGGATTATGATGCTATGGCTGACATTTGGAATATGGATTTTCACTCTGAGGAGAGGATAACAGGTGATGAGCTTCGGTTGCTCATGAAATAATTAAAGTGTCTTATCCATTCTGTATCCGTTCAAAAACTGTTTAAATTTCTGCTTCATCTGTATATTTCTCCTCATCGAGCATATTTGGCTCGACTGACAGGCATGCTCGAGTGCCTGCGAGGCTGATGCATATGTTTTGGGCTTGTTCTTTGTTAAAAAACCTTTTTGGTTGCAAATACTCGCTTATCTGTCTATGATTTTGGGTAGATGACTGCCGCTCTGAGCGGACATTCAATTGTTCTCGAACTTAAGTCTCTCTGGGCTTCAGATCGAGTCCTAATCTTCTTTTACACAAGGCCTTTTTTCTGGCTTGAAAGTGTATCTTGATGTGCTGGAGACAGGCTGCTGCCCCATCAGTGACTGCTTGGAGAATTGAACTTTTTCATCTTATGAAGATGGAGAGATTGGATGTTGGACGGAGGTCTCATAGGGCCTAGAAAAGTTTTCAACAAATTTGGCCCCCCCTTGTGGGATTGTTTACCACAACGCGCTCATAGCTACTTGTTGAGCCTGTAACTAAGTAGTTGCTTTTCTGAAGGGGGGGGGGGGGGGGGGTGAAAGTTTGGGATTATGATTATGGGTTGAGATTGCCATGAAGAATCAACATGTGCGGTCTGATCTGATTGTTTTGTATTCTGCGACTGGCAGAGCTTTTTCCCCTGTTGGTACGCACCAGTACGGGTGTACCGGCACCTTTTTTTTCCCTTGCAGCTGGCCTGCACCCTTCTTTTTGCTCCCCTCTTCCCCGTGACCCTCCTTTTCTTTAGCGACTACGCAGCGATTAAGAGAGACTGCCGGCGTCGGAACGAGTCCCACCTATGTGGAAACAGGAAGTTTAAACAAAGTAGGCGGGACTCGCAGAAGGAAGGCCCAGATGCCGGCAGCCTCTCAATCGCTGCACTTGCTGATGCTGGGGTATGGACTCGCAGGAGGCAGGCAGTGGGAGAAGGATGGTTGTGGGGGCAGAGGAGAATCGCTGGACATGGATGGCAGGGGAGGACAAGAGGCAGAGGAGAATCGCTGGACATGGATGAATGGAGGGGTGGACAGGGGAGACAGGAGAAATGTTGGACTTGGATGAAGGAAAGGGGAGAGAGAATTATTGCTGGATATGGATACAGGGGAGGGGAGAAATGCTAGACATGGATGGAGGGGAGGGAAGAGAAAAGAAGAAGATGCACATGGATGGAGATGAGGGAAAGGGAGGAGAAAAACTGCACATGGATGGAGAAAATAGGCAAAAGTGGGATCCACGTTATATCTCCATCTCCCTCCAGTCAATTCCACGGAGGACCCAGCTTTTACTTATGGATGTAGGGCAAGAAATGAAGAAGAAAGGAGAAAAGTAAAGTAATAAATGGAAAAGAAGCCCTGGAAACAGAGTTAAGAGAACAGATAGAAAGCAGCAGAATCAGAGATTGGGACCAACGTGATCAGAAAAACAAAGTCACCAAACAAAGGTAGAAAAAAATCATTTTATTTTCATTTTAGTGTTTGGAATATGTCCAATTTGAGAATTTACATTTGCTGTCTTATTTTGCACTGGGTACACTGGAGCTGTAGCTTACAGAAATTATTTATAATGGGGAAAAAATATCACAAGTTATTTTTTTTCTCCTATACAGGTACTAGTAAAAAAGCCCCGTTTCTGATGCAAATGAAATGGGGGCTAGCAAGGTTTTCTTCTGTGTGCATGTGGGAGTGTGTATGTCCCTGCCCTCTGCCCTCTCTCCCTTCTCCTGTGCTGTCTGTCCCCTCTGCAAGTTTCCTGCTGTGCTGTGTTTGTGTTACAGAGATAGTGAGGGCCTCTGCCCTCTCTCCCCTCCCCCCTCTGAGTCCTTCACTGTTACAGAGAGAGCGATTTGATTTCGTGCTTTGCTGTGTTTTCCTTCACTGTTTGTGTTACAGAGAGAGTGAGGGCGGGGCAGACACTCATGGGGAAACCGGATATCTCTCCCCCTTCACACTTCTGGCTGGAGGCTTCATTTAGAATGTTGGTGGTGCCTTTTATACATAGAGATAATATTTTCAATGATGCCTGTTTACATGAGCCATGGCTGTTATAAGGGGTGTGGCCACCATAGGGGCAGCACCATAGATGGTGACCCCGCCCATAACGAGTACCGGTACCTTTTTTCCCTACAAAAAAAAAAAAAAAAGCATTGGCAACTGGGTAGGGGACGGTGGTGGGGTGAAAATTTAAAACCAATATGCTGTATTGCTTTTTAGAGGGTCGTTGCATTCTGTGGCTGTTATAAAGATTAATAAAAAAAAAAGAAAAGTATCCTAGAGTTTTTCTACTGCCATATAAAACCAGACTATCTCCTGTTCAGAACACAGAAGTTGTTGGAACAAAAAACCAACAGGGCACAACATTCATTTTTGTAAGGTTAATTCAGCAACCCCACAAAATTGGTAAATCTATCCACATCCTGAGATCTACACATATGCGATCCAGCAGAGATGTAATTTACTCAATACAGCTCTTTCAAAGTGAGTGGATAATGACCCAAATATTTAAACAATGAAACCAGGGGAATCGAATGCAATACAGCTGATATAGATCTGTACACACCCTAAGCAAACAATTCAGACTTGTCCAAGTTAAGCTAAAGCTGCCCTAGATGTATCTGTATCATGACCACGAAGACATCATCAGCCTAGAGAGAATTTATGATCCACCCCCTTGATCATCTGGCCCTTAACCATGTGTAAAACCCTTAGAAGCTATGCAAATGGTTCAATAGCCAAGGTGAATAAAGCGGGGGGTCAGGAGGCAGTCGTGCCATATTCTGCTGTATATAGAAATGGGCACAGATAAACCTCCATTGATAAGAACTGAGCCCAGGGACAGGCATAAACTGCACGGATCTACCTCAAAAACTTAGCTAGAAACCCTGCATTGTGAAATACTGCCACTGAGATGTTTTGTTCACGTCCAGAATCACAACCACGCCTGCCAGCCAGCCTCATTCCACCAGCTGTATAAGTCTTCTGGAGTTATCAGTAGACATGTGACCTCTGAGGACTGCCTTTAACATCTTCCATTTAAGAACCAGGATAACATATCTCCCCTCCCCGTTTCTTTCTGAGCAAGTGACACTCAATGGGACAGAATTATGTATTAGAAAATAATCCCTTCTACTCAATTATACGAGGCAGAAGAACTTGGTTCACTCAGTCCCTTTGTAATTTATCATGTGTGTGACATGTGTTTCCTGCAGTAATATAATCTGAACATTACGCTATTTCACAAATTGAAATACTCATGATCAGATGGGGGTAGCAATACCCTGTACATTAAGAGATACAATATGAAGTTGAGAGCCTCCTGCTTATATATTAAAGATGGAACCTATATAACCTTGTTCTAAAGGGGCACCTGTTTGACTATAGGATTAGAGAAATTCCCAACCTCCTACTATAAGTGGAAGAGCAGCCCAATGATTAGTGCAGTGGCCCAAGAACCACTTTCTTTTTTGTTATTTTCTATATGTTTAAATGAGCAAATAATTATGCATTACAAGTTTGCCAAAAGATGTATTTCATGCTTGTACCATCTTCTGTTCATCTAGGGATTCATTCAAGCAATTTGACTAGAGGTGCATAAACTTTTGCAGACAACAGCATGTTGTATTAACAAATTAATGTAGCTTAAAAATTGAGTACTTACTGGATCAACCTGCCATATAATAACAGTTGTGTCTTTTGATCCTGTTGCTAGCTTAGTGCCATCATTGGAGAATTTACAGAACCATACTTCATTGCAGTGCTCAGTCAAGACCTGTTGTGTGTAACATGGGAATTGTTTCCTTGAAAGAAACGGGGAAAAAAACAAACACAAATCACACGTGAGGCACAAGTTAACTTTCACTAGGAGCCACAGAAGATTATTTCTCAAAAGGGATTTCTTGCTGCTAATTCATCTCTCCAAACTTTAGAAATCAGAGCTCCAATTTTGCTAAGTGGTTGCTTTGGTGTCTGTACTTACAACATGAGTACGACATCCAAATTTAGCCTTAAATCTAAAGTCACTACTAACATGCCCTGAAAGGCGACTTTGTATTAGTGTATATTCACCAAACATGTAAAATGGAAGAAAATCATACTTTACTTCTCCAACATTTTTTTTTTTACAATACATTAACACTGCATTAGTATCATCTTTCTATATAAAACGCACCTCCAACGTTCTAATGAAACCACACTTTCCCAACATTCTAAAAGTGAGGCGGCAGAGACCACTTTCGATCCATGAGTGTCTGCCCCGCCCACGCGTCAAACGTGATGACGTCGAGGGCGGAGCACTGACACTGAACAAATGGGATCGCCAACCCGTTGCCACGCGACAAAACATGACGACAGACGCACCAAGGACCTATGAAAACCAGCTTACAAACAAGGAATCGCCGACCCGTTGCCACGCGACAAAATCGCAAAACGAACCAAACAGCAGCATCGGAACAAGGGAGGAGAAAGAGCAGCACAACAACCGAACACTTTCGCTCCTGTTCCAGGTATGTGCTGTCCCAATAAAAAACGCCCTCCCAGCAAAGAAGTAACAGAACGCAAGAACTAGACTCCTCTGAGCCAAAACCCCGCCCCCCAGGTGCACCCCCCCCCCCAAACAAAAAGCACCCAAACGGAACCCTCCGGTGCCCAAACCCCCTCCCCCCCAAACGGATGCCTTAGGTATAATACAAATACATACAAAGAGCCCACCTGAGTTCCCTAACCGACTGCCAAAGAATCGCTACAACCACACTAACTGCGCTCAACCCCCCCCCCCATACACAAACAAAAAGCAGACAAAAGCATCCCTCCGGCGCACAACCCCCCCCCCCCCAAACAAAAAGCACCCAAACGGAACCCTCCGGCGCCCAAACCCCCTCGCCCCCAAACGGATGCCTTAGGTATAATACAAATACATACAAAGAGCCCACCTGAGTTCCCTAACTGACTGCCAAAGAATCGCTACAACCACACTAACTCGCTCAAACCCCCCCCCCCCCCCACACAAACAAAAAGCAGACAAAAGCATCCCTCCGGCGCACAACCCCCCCCCCCCCAAACAAAAAGCACCCAAACGGAACCCTCCGGCGCCCAAACCCCCCCCCCCCCCTTCCAACAAACAACAGCCAAAAGGATCCCTCTGGTTTAATGAAAACTTTGAAAACTTTAAATACAAACAGCCCACCTGAGTGCCCAGCTGAATTCAGTGCCTACAACGGAGACCTCCAGACACATGCGCCCTCAGCCCTACCCCCCCTACAGAACGCCACTCACATTCCACACTCTAACCAACCCACCCCCCCCCCCCCAAACAAAATGCACCCAAACGGAACCCTCCGGCGCACAACCCCCCCCCCCCCCCAAAAAAAAAAAAAGCTAAACGGATCCCTCCGGTTTAATGAAAACTTTAAGTACATACAAATAGCCCACCTGAGTGCCCAGCTGAATTCAGTGCCTAAAATGGAGACCTCCAGACATATGCGCCCTGAGCCCCCCCCCCCCCCCCCCCCACCACCCACATTCCACACTCGAAACAAATCCATATCTACTCCACCTCCTGCCTGCCTGCAACGGATCCCTCCAGTTTCATCAAAAATACAAGTGCCTACAAATAGCACATCAGATTGCCCTGCTGTATTCAGATTACTGTCTCACACTCACATGCAGAGAATCACCCCCTACCAGCCACAAAAAAAAAAACCCCACATCTAATATCGACAATCAGCATCACTCACTAACATACATACAACCAAACTCCCAACCCCCCCAAAATGCCACACACTGCCATGGACAGACAACATCTTGCTTTCACACTCATACACACACACTCCCTCCCCCAACCCCCTTAATACAGAAACTGAAACGGTAAAAACCAACATCTCTCTCTTACAGACACCCACAGACTACCACACCTCCCCCCCAAAAAAACACACACTCATACAGAAAAACCCTACCCTACCCCACAAACACCCCTCCCCCCCCCCAAAATGGCACACACACCCACAGACCCCCACAACCCCCCCTCAAAACCAAAAACACTCATACAAAACAACCCTACCCTACCCCACAAACACCCCTCCCCCCCAAAAAAAAATAGCACACACCCACAGACCCCCACAACCCCCCCTCAAAACCACACTCATACAGAACAACCCTACACAAAAAGCAGCAAATATGAGTTATCTTGTTGGGCAGACTGGATGGACCGTGCAGGTCTTTTTCTGCCGTCATCTACTATGTTACTATGTTATGTTACCCTACCCCACAAACACCCCTCCCCTCCAAAAAAATGGCACACACACCCACAGACCCCCCCCCCCCCCCCCGCAAAACCAAAACCACTCATACAGAACCCTACCCTACCCCACAAACACCCCTCCCCCCCCCCCCAAAAAAAAAGCACACACCCACAGACCACCACAACCCCCCCTCAAAACCACATTCATACAGAACCCTACCCCACAAATAGCCCCCCCAAACACGCACCACTAACTGCTCATGCAACTCAGACACAACATAAGAAAACAATAAAATCAGCCAATCCACCCCCCTTCTTCCACTACAGGCCTCTTGAAAGGGAACTAATTGAGCTCCATACAAACAGTCTCACACAAACAACCCACCAACAACTATGCCACGCTACCCCCCCCCCAACATCTCTCTCACTCACACACACATACACTCACCCCCCCCCCCCCAAAAAAAAAATCTAAGAATAATTTACTTTCTTTAATGCAGGAATGAAACCACAGACGAGCGCAACATAACTCAAAGCAGCAACAACCTTCACAGATCATCAACTTTACACAGTGTCACATTTACTATACAAATGTAAGAAAAAATTGCAATATAAATACAACTTTAAAAAAAAAACTCTTGCTTTTTAAAAAAATTTATATCCCTTAATATCAAACAGAAAAAAAAAAAAAAAAAAAAAAACACATGCTAGCGCCCGTTTCATTTTTTTTTTTTCTCGAAACGGGCCTTTTTTACTAGTTTATTAATATTGTTTTGAGCTGGTGTTACTGGCCAAATGCAGCAATGTATAATCCAAGCACATCAAACTGATTTTGCTTATTAAAAAAATGCACTAAACTTCCCAGGACATATAACCACTTCAAGCTACCATTTTCTACTAATAAGAGAAAAAAAACATGGCACAAATAGGCTTTATTTTTCACTAAAACCCATTATCAAAACATGATCCAATGAACAGAGAGCAGAAGAGCACATGGTGTGGACAACTTCTTCACTGTACCGTTCTTCTGAGTATTACAGGAGGGAGTCATGGTCATTGCTTAAGGGTGACATTTAGGGGAGACACTAAGGGACCAGGATCACAGAAGCCTTGGTGCATGTTTCCTGGTCAAGGACTGTCACTGCAATGACTGGATTTTAAGTAAGGTGAAAAGGGATATAAAGAACAAGGGGAAAATTTGAGTAGTAGTGAATGAGTGCACATGGTACCAGTTAACAGTCCCAACTGAACTACCTTCCCACCTCAACCCCAACTGGCACTTAATAAGGTTACAGTAATTGAGGGAAAAAGGCTTAGAATATTTTAAAACCTATCTTACACTAAAAAGATGTACATACAACGTAGACAGTGTGGGCAGATCTCTCTTGCGTATATTTAGGGGCTATCCTGAAAACCTCACCTGTTGGTAGCCCTTCATAGACTGGGTGTGAAAACCAGGGCTTTCAACTTTCTCTTTTCCCACACCAAAGTCTGACTTATGTTGTGATGCCTTAAAGTACATTTCCTCTTAACCACAGAGCGTTCAGAAGTGGTCTGAATACTGCAGTGTTATTCTATCACCAAGAGCAAAACTGTGTCAGAGTGGGTCAGGAATTGCTAAGGTTTCTTGCTGTTCAGTGAAGAAAGCAAACTTTTAAGCCTTTAAAAAGAAAAAGAAACCCTCAACCCCACTCCAATACACAACTAGTGTTTGCACATCATGGGTGGCAACATAGTATATGATGGCAGATAAAGACTCCCATGGTCTATCCAGTCTGCCCAATAAGATGACCAGAGAACCAAGCAAAATCTACAATAAAGAAAATGTTCCACTCAAACGCGTGAAACCATTCTTCCCAAGAGAAATATTTTGCAACCTGATACAATCAATGGTACTAAGCCATGCAGACTATTGCAATGGAATTTATGCGTGATGCAAAGAACAAATCATAAAGAAACTTCAGACAGCTCAAAACACAGCAGACAGGCTTATATTTGGAAAAACGCGTTTTGAAAGCGCCAAACCCCTCCGAGAAAAACTGCACTGGCTCCCAAAGAACATATTGCTTTCAAAATCTGCACCCTGGTTCACAAAATTATTTACAGTGAAGCCCCAGGATACATGACAGACCTCATAGACCTGCCAACCAGAAACACAAGATCAGCATGAACATACCTAAATCTCCACTACCCAAACTGCAAAGGACAAATACAAATCAACGTATACATCCAGATTCTCCTATCTAAGCGCACAACTATGGAACACACTGCCAAAAGCCGTAAAAACAACGTATGACCACTTAAACTTCTGGAAATCACTAAAAACATACCTCTTCAAAAAAGCATACCCCACCGACCCAACATAAAAGCCTGAATGCCTGCAACACAACAAAACCAAAGAACATAATGGACATACTTAACTCTTCCTCTTTAAGATCCCCCAATGTGTCTATCACACATGAACCTTATTCTATCACAATATCACCTTGTATTTGCTCATACCGAAATCGGCGAAAGCCGATACGGTACCATGTAAGCCACAATGAGCCTGCAAACATGTGGGAAAATGTGGGATACAAATGTAATTAAAAAAAAAAAAAAAAAAAGGCTCCCCCCCTTCCCCATACTGTTGCCCAGTTCCTAATAAATCTAAAACCCTTCTCTCTTCCCCGTCTCGTTCATGCAATGAGACTCTGGAGCTCTGCCTGTCTCTCTGGTCCTTAAGTGGAATGGGGAGCACTTCTGAAAATGTTATCTTGGAGGTTCTGAATTTCAGCTTTCTACCTAAGAGCCTAAATATGACTTGTAGAACCTCCCTCCAACATTTTCCTATGACGCTAGTATCCACACATACCAAAACAGCTGGCTACTCTACAGCACTGTCAAAAGTCTTATCTAGGTGATGTGTGAGATCCATCACCTTTGCACCAGGCAGGCAAGTGACCAAGCAATCCTGAAGTCCAAATAAGATGGCCATCCTAACCTTTCCTTCCTGGGCAGAAGCTCCTGGAGACACATCCTCTGTGTGAGAGGATACTGCAACCCCTGGAGGGCAGGTCCTGGCTACAAAATCACTTCCTACCTCCCCAAGGTGATGATCTCCCTTCAGGTGACCTCTCTCCTCCATGGCAGCACAGATGTTGCCAGACTGGAGGTGGGATGTCTATGTCCCTGTAGACCTCTTATATACCTACCTGCCTCAGTTCCTCCAAATCAGCTACTTAGCCTCTAGGGATCAGATCTGTTCACCAAATGCTAGGAGCTCTTTGCACAGAGTAGACACTGATTTTCTCCAAGTTGGTGAGAGGTCATATAACAAGTGACACGCCATGCAAATGCCCCCATCTCGCTGCTGGACTGCTGCCTGCATCTTATTGATTTGTTAATTAAGTTGCTAATAGAGTAGGACTATGTAAACTAAAATTCCCTCAGATTGCTAGTTATATACTAGCAATGCTAATATATAGGTTTTGATTTTTTTTTTTTTTAAATTATTTGTATTAGTAGTTTCCCCTCTATAGACCTATTTCTAAGAGCTAATTACTGGTGGACATAGATGCCCTAATTAAACCTTCTAGTGTACTAATTGGTTCAAAGGTCTATAACTCAGATTCAGGCCAGGGGTGGGTGGGATGTAAACTCTAAAGAGATTTCCTGCGACTATTAGCTGTGCTCTTCATTGAGGCTATTGTAAATCTCTAAAATAATACCATTAAGTGTTAGCCTATAAAACTAACAGATTTTAATTGTTATGCTACGTTATGTAAAGGATTTGTATCCCACCAAATCCCTTATCAATCAGGTTCAAAGTGGGCATCATCAAATCTACATTCTTAAATAAAATTATATAAAATTAACAAATCACATATAAGTACATAAGTAATGCCACACTGGGAAAAGACCAAGGGTCCATCAAGCCCAGCATCCTGTCCATGACAGCGGCCAATCCAGGCCAAGGGCACCTGGCAAGCTTCCCAAACGTACAAACATTCTATACATGTTATTCCCGGAATTGTGGATTTTTCCCAAGTCCATTTAGTAGCGGTTTATGGACTTGTCCTTTAGGAAACCGTCTAACCCCTTTTTAAACTCTGCCAAGCTAACCGCCTTCACCACGTTCTCCGGCAACGAATTCCAGAGTTTAATTACGCGTTGGGTGAAGAAAAAGTTTCTTCGATTTGTTTTAAATTTATTACACTGTAGTTTCATCGCATGCCCCCTAGTCCTAGTATTTTTGGAAAGCGTGAACAGACTTCACATCCACTTGTTCCATTCCACTCATTATTTTATATACCTCTATCATGTCTCCCCTCAGCCGTCTCTTCTCCAAGCTGAAAAGCCCCAGCATCCTTAGTCTTTCTTCATAGGGAAGCCGTCCCATCCCCGCTATCATTTTAGTCGCCCTTTGCTGCACCTTTTCCAATTCCACTATATCTTTCTTGAGATGCGGTGACCAGAATTAAACACAATACTCAAGGTGCGGTAGCACCATGGAGCGATATAACGGCATTATAACATCCTCACACCTGTTTTCCATACCTTTCCTAATAATACCCAACATTCTATTCGCTTTCCGAGCCGCAGCAGCACACTGAGCAGAAGGTTTCAGTGTATTATCGACGACGACACCCAGATCTCTTTTTCTTGGTCCGTAACTCCTAACGTGGAACCTTGCATGATGTAGCTATAATTCGGGTTCTTTTTTCCCCACATGGATCACCTTGCACTTGCTCACATTAAATGTCATCTGCCATTTAGCCGCTCAGTCTCCCAGTCTCGTAAGGTCCTTCTGTAATTTTTCACAATCCTGTCGCGAGTTAACGACTTTGAATAACTTTGTGTCATCAGCAAATTTAATGACCTCGCTAGTTACTCCCATCTCTAAATCATTTATAAATATATTAAAAAGCAGCGGTCCTAGCACAGACCCCTGAGGAACCCCACTAACTACCCTTCTCCATTGTGAATACTGCCCATTTAACCCCACTCTCTGTTTCCTATACTTCAACCAGTTTTTAATCCACAATAGGACTTTTCCTCCTATCCCATGACCCTCCAATTTCCTCGTTAGCCTTTCATGAGGTCCCTTGTCAAACGCCTTTTGAAAATCCAGATTCATAACATCAACCGGCTCCCCTTTGGCCACATGTTTGTTTACTCCTTCAAAGAATTGAAGTAAATTGGTCAGGCAAGATACAAACTTGGTTAAAAATGTGTTTTCAGCTTCTAAATTACATATGTCAAAATTAGACGAATTCAAAGGTAAAGAATTTCAAATACTAATTGCGCCATAACCAAAGGACCTTTCATGAGAAGATTTAAAAACTTCACTCCCCCTTCATCGATAGAAAAGACAAAATTAAATGTTCACTATTCCTTTAACTACTTTTGCTACATACGAGTAACTTAAAACAGAGACACAGATTACCTATTTAACTTGAAGTCTACCTTTCCCAAGTTTAAAAGAAATTTCTCAGTAAGTAAAATACTCATCAGTGAAGCTCTCTTCGTCTCTGGAAGCCCTCTCATAGCATCTCTTCTGGACCCTCTCTGCAAGTCCTTCCTAGAATGGCAGAGGCTTCAAAATCTGAACAGAGAAGCCCTTAGCACTGGCAACATGCTATGTTCAGCACTGAGCTTCCTGCCATGGCTTCACACACAGTTCTAACTCCTCAGGGTTCTCAAACTGATCCAGGCTTAGCAAGATCTCTATCGCTAGGGACAGGGGTTCCCCTCCGTGACAAGCCCAGACTCCAGATCTGAATTTCTAGAGACCACAGCTAGTAAAAAAAAAAAAATAATAATAATTTGAGGTAGGGTGGCCTAGACCAGAGAGGATGACGCTGCTGCCAAGGAATAGTAAGAATTGACCTTTCCCTTCCACTTGATCATAGTGACCCAGGGCCCAAAATCACAACGCAGAAACACCCTTCAAGCTGGGGAACTCACAAACTGGCATCTATGTACACCTTCATCTTTGTCCCTCATTACTATATATTCTGATACAACTATATCTGCTCAGAAAAACATGTTTACAAAACAAACAAACAAAACAAACAAAAAAAAAAGATATTAAAAGCAGTCAAATTGTGTCCAGTGATTTAATCAGAACTTTTTCCTTAATGTTCTACCCCAGCAGTAGATCACTGACACTAGGCAACGCCCAAGAAAATATCAGATAACAAGAACTCAGCATTCCAGTCAGTCTGACAAAAAATGTACTCATATTCTGAATACAGAAAGTCAAAAAAGGGCTTAATTAGTTCTGCCTCCCACTACAACTAAACACGTGATATTGTATGTGTAGAAATATAATCACACATCAATGAGCCCAACTAAAGTGTCTAGATCTTGAAAAATAAACTTCTACTTACCTACTACAAACATGGTCTATCAGCAGCGAGACAGAATCTAGATTATTGTCAAGTTTGGTGTTGTGGTAAAGGCACCGATCCCTTTGAAGCTCCACTGCCTGACGCAGTAAATTCTGTAAACGTCTTGGAGGAAGCATCACCGATGGTGGTAAATATGCTTGAAGGAAGAGTCAATGTTTTAGTTTTCTAAGATCATTTGAAAACATTTTCTAAATGCACAAAAACTTAAATGAATTTTAAAAGTCACATATAAAAAAAAATAAAAACAAACAAACCAAAAACCCACAACTCTGTAGGACTTCCAAACCAAGCCCTCAAAATGGTGAGCAGCACAATCTATCTCCATCAAAAAGCACCTTGGTGTTGAAGCAGTGCTTCTCCTTAGTTGTCCTTCTAGATAAATTGGCAGACAGCAGGACAAGTATTAATTGTAATAGGAGACTGCTGGGTACAAGATTTCTAATGTGATCTCAGAAGAAGAAAAAAAAAATGTTTAATTGGAAGCATGCACAGGCCTATGTGGAGTACCCTGTCTTCTTTCAATCAGGTCATTCATCACCAAGTGATTTTGTAAGTAGCACATAACTAGTTGCAGAGTAGAAACTTTAGATTTTCATTTTAATTGCTGTTTAGTCACCCTGCTTTTTATATAACCAAATTTCCTAGTGAGTCATTACCTTGTGACCTACTTTCAGTTTCTACTTGAGAGAGGCTGAGAATCGCTAACCAGTTCAGAGTGCCCATGCTCTACGCCCCAGTGGGCCTAGAGACCTAGGTGTTCATTTCAATATAGCTTCTAAACCACAAGTTATGCTAGACAATGGTTTCATCAGGAGTGTTTGTAGCAGGAAAGAAAAGACTGCATATGCAAATTTTATACAGCTGAAGATGCGTCTTACTCTGAAGTTTGTCTAGAAGCTTGGATCGTGATGCTGTTCCTTTCCCTTCCCATTCTGCTTTTGCACGTAGGTCCTCTGCATGACTACACATCAAATACCTGTTGAAACATGCAGGAATGATTAATTACAATTTCATCTTCCAATCTAAGCTCAAGAGACATGAACCATCACAGCATCCCCTGGACAAAATGTATATAGGGCTGGTGTAAGGGTTATCCAACACTCTAGGCAAACCTTCAGCCCTGTGTTCCACTCTTTCCTTGTCCATCCCTCCTCCCCCCAGGTGTCCAGCATCTTGCCCCTTTCCTTTCTCTTTGCTTTCCCTTCCACCCCAATGTCCAGAATCTTTTCTTCCCCTCCCTACATAGCCAGCAGCTACTCTTTTCCTCCATCACCTCTTCAACAGGATCTTCCACCTATTCCCTTTCCTGCACAGCCACCACTGCTGCCACAATCCTACCTCTGTTAGTCCAGAGTTGAAGTAAAAGGTAGTGTGGCACAGGGCACTGAACACAGGCCATACTGAAGTGCTGCCAGGTCCACCCCTCTGACTCAAACTTTTAGAGGGGGCACAGTGTGGCTATTTGAGTGCTGGCCTGCACCGAAAGGGCTCATGGGTGCTGAGAGCAGCTCTAAAGTGCTACTGCCATGCTGCACAGAACCACACCACTGCATACACCCCCCCCCCCAACTTGTCACCCTAGGCTGACACCTAATCTGCCAACACTGAATGCATGAACACGGTAAAAAGTGGTGCCTCCTGATTTTAAGAAAGAGCCCTATTTTCTGAGATCAATTTTAAGTCACACATTGTAGTCCACAAATTTGTATCACCATCTTTTGGAATTACTGAAGAGCCAAATCAAGGCAGTGTTAAGGCAATAACTGATCTATTTGTGGAACTGGGCAAAAACAAAAAACTAAGTTGTAAATGGTGGTGTCCTAGAAGAGCCACACTGAGCCCGCAAATAGGTGGGAAAATGTGGGATACAAATGCAAATAAATAAATAAACAATTTTAAAAGGATAAAACATATTTACAAAAAATAATAGGAATCCTATTGTCTGGAAACTATACATCTCAAATAAAAACAAAACACTGACACCCCTCTTGTTTGCTAAGCAGCGTGGCAATACTAACACAGTCCATTCAAAGTGAAAATGAAGATACATACCTGTAGCAGGTATCCTCCGAGGACAGCAGGCTCAATATTCTTACGTGTGGGGTCGTCATCTGCGACGGCCCTGGAGACCGGAACTTTTTTTTTAGAAAAAAACTAGAAGTTTGTAGAATGCTCCGTTGCGCGAGCCGCTTTCTGCCCGTGACGTGAGCCTGACTACACCAGTTAAATAAAAAGCAAAGAAGGTAAATGAAGACAACTCCAATGGGGAGGAGGGAGGGTTGTAAGAATATTGAGCCTGCTGTCCTTGGAGAATACCTGCTACAGGTATGTATCTTCATTTTCTCCGAAGACAAGCAGGCTCCATATTCTTACGTGTGGGGTATCCCTAGCCCCCAGGCTCACTCAAAACAATGAACATTGGTCAACTGGGCCTCGCAACGGTGAGGACGTAACAGAGATTGACCTGAAAATAAATTGAACTAGGTGAGAGTGTAGCCTGGAACAGAACAGAAATGGGCCTAGGAGGGTGGAGTTGGATTCTAAACCCTGAACAGATTCTGCATCACCGACTGCCCAAACCGACTGTCATGTTGGGTATCCTGTTGGAGGCAGTAGTAAGATGTGAATGTGTGGACTGATGACCATGTTGCAGCCTTGCAAATCTCTTCAATGGAGGCTAAGTGAGCCACTGACACAGCCATGGCTCTAACATTATGAGCTGTGACATGACCCTCTAAAGTCAGACCAGCTTGGGCGTAAGTGAAGGAAATGCAATCTGCTAGCCAATTGGAGATGGTGCGTTTCCCGATAGCAACTCCCATCCTGTTGGGATTAAAAGAAACAAACAGCTGGGCGGACTGTCGGTAGGGCTTTGTCCGCTCCACGTAAAAGGCCAACGCTCTCTTACAGTCCAAGGTGTGCAACTTGTCCTCACCAGGGCGGGTATGAGGACGGGGAAAAAATGTTGGCAAGACAATTGACTGGTTCAGATGGAACTCCACCTTCGGCAAGAACTTAGGGTAAGTGCGGAGGACTACTCTGTTATGATGAAATTTAATATAAGGTGCATGGACTATCAAGGCTTGAAGCTCACTGACCGTATGAGCTGAAGCAACAGCCACCAAGAAAATGACCTTCCAGGTCAAGTACTTCAGATGGCAGGAATTCAGTGGCTCAAAAGGAGGTTTCATCAGCTGGGTGAGAACGACGTTGAGATCCCATGACACTGGTGGAGGTTTGACAGGGGGCTTTGACAAAAACAAACCTCTCATGAAGTGAACAACTAAAGGCTGTCCAGAGATAGGCTGACCTTCTACACATTGATGGTAAGCACTACGGAGTTAGTGTTAAGACCAGACTCTGATAAGTGTGGAAGGTATTCAAGCAGGGTCTGTGTAGGACAAGAAAAGGGATCTAGGGCCTTGCTGTCACACCAGACGGCAAACCTCCTCCATTTAAAAATAACAACACTTTTTTGTGGAATCTTTCCTGGAAGCAAGCAAGACTCGGGAGACACCCTCGGAAAGACCTAAAGAGGCAACTTCTAAGTTCTCAACATCCAGGTCGTGAGAGCCAGAGACTAGAGGTTGAGATGTAGAAGCGACCCCTCGTTCTGAGTGATGAGGGTCGGAAAACAGTCCAATCTCCACGGTTCTTTGGAGGACAACTCCAGAAGAAGAGGAAACCAGATCTGACAGGGTCAGAAAGGCGCAATTAGAATCATGGTTCAGCAGTCTTGCCTGAGTTTCAGCAGAGTTTTCCCTACTAGAGGTATGGGAGGATACGCATACAGAAGGCCTGTCCCTCAATGCAGGAGGAAGGCACCTGACGCTAGTCTGTTGTGGGCCTGAAGTCTGGAACAGAACTGAGGGACTTTGCGATTGAATTAAGTGGCAAAAAGATCCACCGAGGGGGTGCCCCACGCTCGGAAGATCTTGCGGACAACATCCATGTTGAGTGACCACTCGTGAAGTTGCATGATTCTGCTCAGTCTGTCGGCCAAACTGTTGTTTACGCCTGCCAGATACGTGGCCTGGAGAAACATACCGTGATGGTGAGCCCAAAGCCACATCCTGACGGCTTCCTGACACAGAGGGCGAGATCCGGTGCCCCCCTGCTTGTTGGTGTAATACATAGCAACCTGATTGTCTGTCTGAATTAGAATAATTTGATTCGACAGCCGATCTCTGAAAGCCTTGAGAGCGTTGCAGATCGTCATAATTCCAGAAAGTTGATCTGAAAATCCTTCTCCTGAAAGGACCAAGCTCCCTGAGTGTGAAGTCCATCTACATGAGCTCCCCACCCCAGGAGGGATGCATCCGTTGTCAGCACTTTTTGCGGATGGGGAATTTGGAATGGATGTCCCAAGGTCAGACTGGATCGAATTGTCCACCACTGAAGGGAATTCCGAAAGTCGGTGGACAGTTGGATCGCATCCTCTAGATCCCCCGCAGCTTGATACCACTGGGAAGCTAGGGTCCATCTCATGTTTAGATGTGCCATGGGAGTTACATTTAACTGTGGAAGCAATGTGCCCTAAAAGTCTCAACATCTGCCGAGCTGTGATCTGTTGAGACGCTCGAGCAGAGGACACTAGGGCCAGAAGAATGTCTGCCCTTGCCTGGGGGAGATAAGCTCGAGACGTCCCTGTGTCCAACAGAGTGCCAATGAACTCCAATTTTTGCACTGGAACAAGGTGGGACTTGGGATAATTTACTACAAACCCCAGTAGCTTGATCAATTGAATAGTCATCTGCATGGATCGTAGAGCCCCTGCCTCCGAAGTGTTCTTTACCACCCATCATCGAGATAAGGGAGGACATGTATTCCCAGTCTGCGTAGCGATGCTGCGACAACTGCCAAGCACTTTGTAAAGACCCTGGGCGCAGATGCTAGGCCAAACGGTAGTACACAGTACTGAAAGTGCTGAGTTCCCAGTCGAAATCGAAGGTACTTCCTGTGAGTTGGGAGCACCGAGATGTGAGTATAGACATCCTTTAAGTCCAGAGAGCATAGCCAATTGTTTTCCTGAATCATGGGAAGAAGGGTGCCCAGGGAAACCATCCTGAACTTTTCTCGGACTAGGAATTTGTTCAGGGCCCTTAGGTCTAGGATGGGACGCATCCCCCCTGTTTTCTTTCGCACAAGGAAGTACCTGGAATAGAATCCCAGCCCTTCTTCCCCTGGTGGAAAAGGTTAGACCGCAATGGCCTTTAGAAGGGTGGAGAATTCCCCTGCAAGTACCTGCTTGTGCTGGGAGCTGAAGGATTGAGCTCCCAGTGGGCAATTTGGAGGCTTGGATGCCAGATTGAGTGTGTATCCTAACCGGACTATTTGAAGAACCCACCTATTGGAGGTTATAAGAGGCCACCTTTGGTGAAAAAATATCAACCTCCCCCCCCCCCCCCCGACAGGCAAGTCGCCCGGTATGGACACTTTCACTGCAGCTATGCTGCACTGGAGCCAGTCAAAAGCCCGTCCCTTGCTTTTGCTGGGGATCCCTAGGGGCCTTTGGTGCACGGCGTTGACGAGAACGCGCATGCTGGGCTGAGCCTGAACCAGCTGCCGAGAGGCAGGAGAGTACCTACGCCTATTATATGAATAGGGAGCACTCCTCCTCCCTTCAAAAAACCTCCTGGATGAGGAGGCAGTAGCAGAAGACGTCCGGCGGGAGAGAGAATCTATGGCATCATGATGCTTTTTCATCTGTTCAACCATATCCTCTACTTTCTCTTCAAAGAGATTATCCCCCCCCCCCCCCCCGACAAGGAACATCCGCCATTCGCTGCTGGGTCTTCAGATCTAGGTCAGAGAGACACGCAGCCATGAGAGTCTGCACATCACTGTACCTTGAGCAGCTACTCGGGATGCCACATCAAAAGTGTCGTAAGACCCCCTGGCCAAGAATTTGTGACACGCCTTCTGCTGCCTGACCACCTGGTGAAAAGGTTCAGCAAGCTCCAGAGGAAGTGCTTCAACTAAACTAGACAGTTGCCTCACCGAGTTCCGTAAGTGAATGCTCGTGTACAGCTGGTATGTTTGGATCTTGGCGGCGAGCATTTCAGCCTGATACGTACGCCTCCCAAAAGAATCCAAGGTCCTAGACTCTGTGCCTGGGGGCGCCGAGGCATAGTCTCTAGTATTCTTGGCTCTTCTGAGAGCAGAGTCCACCACCATGGAATCGTGAGGAAATTGGGCCTTCACCATTACAGGCTCTCCATGGACTCTGTACTGGGACTCGGACTTCTTGTGGGCCACTGAGTTAGAGAGAGGGCAAGACCAATTCCGCATCATCACTTCCCTGAGTGTATTGTGCAGGGGGGCCGTTGCAACCTCTGCAGGTGGAGAAGGATAATCCAAGACCTCGAGCATCTCAGCCCTGGGCTCATCCACAACCTCCATAGGGAATGGAACGTCCTTAGACATTTCCCGTACAAAGGACGAAAAAGAGACTCTCAGGTGGAGACTTTTTTTTACTTCAATGGGTGGAGTAGGATCAGAGGGAAGCCCACAGGACTCTTCCTCCGAAAAATACCTGGGGTCTTCCTCTTCTTCCCATGAGCGCTCCTCTTCGGTATCGGACAGAAGCTTTCTCAGAGCAGCCCGAACCCAAGCCTGCCTAGACTTCGAGGACCAGCGTCCTTGTGGGGGATGCTGAGAAGTCAACCCCTGCCTGGACTCCGGCGAAACTTCCTCCACCGACGTCGAGGGGGAGTCGAGCCGGGAGGCAACCGGCTCTGGTACCACAAGCGGCACCGAGGGCGGGGAACTCTGTACAGGTGATGGACCAGATGCTGTCTCAGCAGTAGGCACGGGAGGCACAAGCACCCCCGACACAGAGGCAGACTGATGAAGCAATCCTTCCAGAAGTTCTGGAAGAAGGGCCTGGATGCGCTCATCGAGAGCTGCCACTGGAAAAGACTGTGGGGCCGGTACAGGAGCTGATGCCAGAATCTGAGGGGGTTCGAGAGCTGGTACCAGGCTGCCGGATGACCGACAGATCGGCACCTCCTGAATGGAGAGTGAGCGGTCCTTCCGGCGCCGACGCTTCTCAGGTGCCAACTCCCTCGGCTCCCTGGAGCTCTTGGTACCGTGTCTGGAAGGAGATCGATGACGGTGCTTCTTCGCCCGTCATCGACACTCCTCAGCACCGAGGAGGACATGGAATCCTCACGCCTCCTTGGGGGGGGGGGGGGGGGGGGCTGCATAGCAGTAGGCCTCGAGATGGGTGGAGACCCACTCAATGCCTCGCTGCTCCCAGCTCGAAGTGGTCTCTCGGCAGCCATTACCTGGAATCTCGGTGCTGCTGCCCTCGACGCCACTGACCTCAGTACCGATGTCGACGTCGAAGGACCGGACCGATCAGCAAAAAGTCTCTCGCGCTGAGCCTCTCGAGCCACCTGGGTCCTTTTCTTCATTAACTTACACAGCTTACAAGCAGCTGGAAGATGATCGGGCCCAAGACACTGGAGGCACCATGCGAGAGGGTCGGTACTCGAGATGGTCCGGTTGCAGCGAGTACAGCGTTTGAAGTTGCTGGGAGTCTTCGATGACATGGGTGGGGAAATAGCGTCCGCGAAATTAAAAGGCACAAAAAGGGGGGGGGGGGGGGGGGGGGGGGAAAAAGCCGCAACAAAAAAGAAAGGCAACTTGAAAAATTTGAGGAAAAAAGTCTTTTTTTTTTTTTTTTTTTTAAATACTAAGAAGAAGAAAACAAGAAGAAAGGCGCGATAAATGCGAAAAAAAACACGTTCTTCTGGGCCAGCAAAAACGAGGAGCAGCGATACACACAACTCCCTCACAGCGCGGATAAAAAAAGAACTGGTTTAGTCAGGCTCGCGTCGCGGGCGGGAAGCAGCGCCCGCGTGACAGAACATTCTACAAACTTCTAGTTTTTTCTAAAGAAAAGTTTCGGTCTCCTGGGCTGTCGCGGACGATGACCCCACACGTAAGAATATGGAACCTGCTTGTCTTCGGAGAATGGGCTGTATCGGCATTAGTGTGCAGCTTAGTAAACAGGGGGTGAATATTTTATAGTTACAGGAATCTCAAGCAGTTGTAACTTGGCATCCCCACTGTAATATTGTTCCATCACCTATCTTCCTTCATCCCATACTCTTGGAGTTTTCTTTTTTTAAACATCTGCAAATACAATACAGAGGATTCCAGCCTATGAATGGATTCTTAACACATGAACAATTTTTCCAAAAACATTAAACATGACTCCTTTATGAAAATCTTTGTTCAGCCACTGATGTCCAAGAAAGCAAACCAACAATGGTCTGCAGAGTTCTTCTGACCATTTCCTCCGATTACTACTTTGCTCCCCCCCCACCACACACACACAAAGAAACTGAATCCGCAGACAAAATTTGCACTCTTTTTCGGCAGTAATCAAAGCCAAAAATCAAAAATGACTTGCCCTCCCCCCACATGCCCCCTCCCCTCAGCAGAAAGCATGCAATGCCGTCCCCCCCTCCAAGGCTGCCCTACCATCCTTACACCCTGGTGGTCTAATGACTTCTTTGGGCCCCAAAGAGGCCACTAAACCACCAGGGTTTGTTAAGGTAGGCCCGGGGAGGGCCTACAGGGGGTGGTGTCAGGCAGCCCAGGTGACCAGGTCTCTATCCAGGAAAGGGGGGAGTGCTCAGAAGGGCACCCTGTTTTTTTGCGGGGAGGGGGCACAGCAAAAACAGAGTGACTGCAGGTGGGGTATGGAGAGGAGAGTTTCAGTTTCTACTGAAAATGCAGCGGCAGATTTCAGGTCGGTTTTGGTACCAAATTAAAAATTCAGTCAGCCTCTACCCAAGATATAACGGTTGCAAAGTTTATTCAATTTTATTTTGTAGTATTAGTTCATTTGATAGATTACCATTTGAGACAAGTCATCATTGTTGTGTACAAAGCCAGAATGAATTACGAGAGAATTAAAACCTTAAGTAGACCGCAATGGGGTAGACAGCAATCAATAAATAAATATAAACAGAACATTTTACACTGAGGTAACTGACCACTGGATTGATAAGAGTCTTTAGGGAGGAAGTCTGCTTGTCTGGCCTTAAGACTGAAGGGTTCCTACACACCTGACATTCTTGTATCAATTCTCAAAAATATTTAGAGTTTGCCATCACATGAAAAATTGTTAGAACAGACAAGGATTCCAACTTTGTGAAAGCCTTCTTGTAATCAGACAGCATGACAATGATAATGAAGATAAAGATGAAGATGAATATGCAAGTGATGAATCAGACAGCACTACTTCTAATGCTGGTGATAACAATAATGATAAAGTATTCTTTGCTATATGGAGGTCAAGTGTTTCAGAGATTGCCTTGATCATAGTCAGAAGACATCAGTAATATTGCAACCTGGCCTGATTTGAAGGAACATTTTATCAGACTGAACAATCAACGTTCTGCTAGTGCAGTTGTTGAACCTTTTTAGCTGTACTGGATTAATGACTCAAGAACACTCGCATAAGTGACAGTCATTTTCAAAAATACAGTTTTACTAAAACCAAGGTGGAATGAATTCTAGAGCAAAAAAGTTGGGATAAAGCAAAGATACTTACCTGTAGCAAGTATTCTCGAGGACAGCAGGCTTCATATTCTCAGGTGTGGGCAGAGTGAATGCCTTCCTGCCCGCCGCGATAACGTGGTCCTCCGTTTAACTGTAAAGCAAAATAAGGACAATAAAATAATGAAAAAGACAACTCCAAGGGTAGGTGCGCGGGACTGTGAGAATATGAAGCCTGCTGTCCTCAGAGAATAACTCTGCTACAGTTAATTATCTTCGCTTTCTCCGAGGACAAGCAGGCTGTCATTCTCAAGTGTGGGGCATCCATAGCAACCAGGCTCATCCAAAACAACGAACAGTGGTCAATTGGGCATCGCAACAGCGAGGACATAACATAGATTAACATGAAACTATATACGACCTGAATGAGAGTGCAGCCTAGAACAGAATAAAACAGGCCTATGAGGGTGGAGTTGGGATTCTAGACCCCAAACGGATTCTGCAACACTGACTGCTCAAACTGTCGTGTTGGGTATCCTGCTCAAGGCAGTAATGAGATGTGAATGTGTGGACTGAACACCACATCGCAGCCTTGCAAATCTATTCAATGGAGGCTGACTTCAAGTGGGCTACTGACGCATTATAAGCAGTGACATGACCCTTTAAAGTCAACCCAGCCTGGGCATAAGCGATGGAAATGCAATCTGATAGCCAATTGGATATGGTGCGTTTCCAGATGGTGTTCCCCATCCTGTTGGGATCAAAAGGAACAAAAAGCTGGGCGGACTATCTGAAGGGCTTTGTCCGCTCCATGTAAAAGGCCAATGCTCTCATGCAATCCAAAGTGTGCAAGGTGTTTCTGCCAGGATGGGCATGAGGTCAGGGAAGAATAATGGCAAGACACTCAACTAGTTCAGGTGGAACTCCGACACAACCTTCGGCAGGAACTTAGGGTGAGCACGGAGGACTACTCTGTTGTGATGAAACTTTGTATAAGGTGCATCCACTACTAAGGCTTGAAGCTCACTGACCGTATGAGCTGAAGCAACAGCCACCAAGAAAATGACCTTCCAGGTCAAGTACTTCACATGGCAGGACTTCAGTGGCTCAAAAGGAGTTTTTATCAGTTGGGTGAGAAAGACGTTGAGATCCCATGACACTGGTGGAGGTTTGACAAGGGGCGCTGACAAAAGCAAATCTCTCTTGAAGCCAACAACTAAAGGCTGTCCAGAGATAGGCTTTCCTTCTACATGTTGATGATAAGAACTAATTGCACTGAGGTGAACCCTTATGGAGTTGGTCTTGAGACCAGACTCTGATAAGTGTAGAATGTATTCAAGCAGGGTCTGTGTAGGACAAGAGAGAGTATCTAGGGTCCTGCTGTCACACCAGATGGCAAACCTCCTCCATTTGAAAGAGTAACACCTCTTCGTGTAATCTTTCCTGGAAGCAAGCACAACTCAGGAGACACCCTCTGAAAAGACCCAAGGAGGCAAATTCTAAGTTCTCAACATCCAGGCCGTGAAAGCCAGGGACTGGAGGTTGGGATGTAGAAGTGACCCCTCGTTCTGAATGATGAGGGCTGGAAAACACTCCAATCTCCACGGTTCTTCAGAGGACAACTCCAGAAGCGGGAACCAAATCTGACATAGCAAATACAGTGCAATCAGGACCATGGTTCTGCGGTCTTGCTTGAGTTTCAGCAAAGTCTTCCCTACTAGAAGAATGGGAGGATACGCATACAGAAGGCCTGTTCTCCAAAGTAGGAGAAAGGAATCTGACGCTAGTCTGTCGTGGGCCTGAAGCCTGGAACAGAACTGAGGGACCTTGTGATTGATCTGAGTGGCAAAAACATCCACCAAGAGGGTGCTACACACTCGGAAGATCTTGCGCACTACGTCCATGTTCAGCAACCACTCGTAAGGTTGCGTTACCTTGCTCAGCCTGTCAGCCAGACTGTTTACGCTTGTCAGATAAGTGGCTTGGAGAAACATGCCCTGACGGTGTGCCCAAAGCCACATCTGGATGGCTTCCTGACACAGAGTGTGAGATCTTGTGCCCCCCCCCCCCCCCCCTTGTTGGTGTAGTATATCGCAACCTGATTGTCTGTTTCAATCAAGATAATTTTGTTGGACAGCCAATCTCTGAAAGCCTTTACAGCATTCCAGGTCGTTTTAGCTCCAGGCGGTTGATCCGAAGACCTGATTCCTGGAAGGATCAGGCTCCCTGAGTGTGAAGCCCATCTATATGAGCTCCCCACCCCAGGAGGGATGCATCCATCGTCAGCACTTTTTACGGCTGAAGAATTTTGAAAGATCGTCCTGTGGTCAAATTGGGCCGGATCGCCCACTATTGAACAGAGTTGGGAAAGTCTGTGGACAGTCAGATAACATCTTCCAGATTCCCCGCAGCTTGATACCACTGGGAAGCTAGGGTACATTGAGCTGACTTCATATGTAGACGTGCCATGGGTGTTCCATGAACTGTGGAGGCCATGTGCCCCAAGAGTCTCAACATCTGCCGAAGTGTGACCTGCTGAGACGCTTGAACTGCAGACAACAGGGACAGGAGGTGTTTGCCTGTGTCTCGGGGAGATAAGCACGAGTTGTCTTAGTGTCCAGTAGTGCTCCAATGAACTCCAGTTTTTGAACAGGAGTGAGACAGGACTTGGTGTAATTTATCACAAACCCTAGAAGCTCTAGCACCTGAATAGTCATCCACATGGACTCTCGAACACCGTCCTCCAGGGTGCTCTTCACCAGCCAATCGTCGAGATAAGGGAACACATGCACACCCAGCCTGCGTAGTGACGCAGCAACTACTGCCAGGCACTTTGTAAACACCCTGGGTGCAGATACCAGGCCAAAGGGCAGTACATGGTACTGAAAGTGCTGTGTTCCCAGCTGAAATCGAAGATACTTCCTTTGAGCTGAAAGTATCGCGATACGTGTGTAAGCATCCTTTAAGTCCAGAGAGCATAGCCAATCATTTTCCTGAAGCATGGAAGAAGGGTACCCAGGGAAACCATCCTGAACTTTTCTCGGACTAGGAATTTGTTCAGGGCCCTCACTTCTAGGATGGGACGCATCCCCCCTGTTTTCTTTTGCACAAGGAAGTACCTGGAATAGAATCTCAGCTCATCTTCCCCTGGTGGAACGGGTTCGACCGCCGCGGCCTTCGCCCTTCTAAAGGGCCTTAGAAGGGCGGAGAGTTCCTCTGCAAGTACCTGCCTGTGCTGGGAGCTATATGAATGAGCTCCTGGTGGGCAATTTGGAGGTTTGGGTTCCAGATTGAATGTGTATCCTAACCGGACTATTTGAAGAACCCACCGTTTGGAGGTTATGAGAGGCTACCTTTGGTGAAAAAACATTAACCTCCCTCCAACCGGGAAGTCGTCCAGCACGGACAGTTTTACTGTGGCTATGCTTCGCTAGAGCTAGGCAAAACCCATCCCTTACTTTTGCTGGGGAGCAGAAGGGGCCTTGGGCGCATGCTGTTGACGAGAACTAGCATGCTGGGGCTGAGCCTGAATAGGCTATCGGAACGCCAGAGTGTACCTATGCCTAGTATAGAAATAGGGAGCACTCCGCGCCCCCCCTCCCCAAAATAACCTCCTGGTTGAGGAGGCTGTAGCAGAAGGCACCTGGCGGGTGAGAGAAGCCACAGCATCATTGTGCTTCTTGATCTGGTTGACCAGATCTGCCACCTTCTCTCCGAAAAGGTTATCTCCCCGGCAATGTACATCCGCCATCCTCTGCTGGACCGAATGATCCAGGTCAGAGACATGCAGCCATGAGAATCTGCGCATCACTATACCCTGAGCAGAGATTCTGGATGCTACATCAAAAGTGTCATAAGCGCCCCAGCCAGGAATTTACAACACGCCTTCTGCTGCCTGACCACCTGGAGAAAAGGCTCAGCCATCTCTGGAGGGAAGGCATCAACCAAGGTAGACAGCTGCCTCACTGAGTTCCGCAAGTGAATGCTCGTGAAAAGCTGGTAAGATTGAATACGGGCAGTGAGCATAGCGGCCCGAAATGTCTTCCTCCCAAAAGAATCCAAGGTCCTAGCTTCTCTGCCTGGGGGCGCCAAGGCATAGTCTCTAATACTCTTGGCTCTCTTGAGGGCAGAGTCCACCACCATGGAATTGTGGGTAACTGAGACCTCATCAACCCAGGTTTACTGTGGTTCCGATACTGGGAATAAGTCTTCTTAGGGATCACGGGAGCAGAGGGAATGACCAGTTTTGCATAAGGACTTCCTTGAGTACCTTATGCAAAGGAGCCATCACTGCCTTCTTAGGTGCAGAGGTGTAGTCCAGGACCTCGAGCATCTCAGCCCTTGGTTCATCCTCCACTCCCATAGGGAATGGAATGGCCTCAGCCATTTCCCACACAAATGAGGAAAAGGAGAGGCTCTCAGGTGGAGACAGTCTCCTTTCAGGTGGAGGGGAATGTTCAGAGGAAATCCCAAAAGATTCATCAGAGGAAAAGTATCTGGGATCTTCCTCTGACTCCCATGAGCGCTCCTCTTAAGTATCGGAAAATACTTCTCTAAGGGAGCTCCGAGACTGAACCTGCCTCAACGCCAAGGACCGCCGTCTCGATGACTGTGGCGAGGGGCCAACGCCCGCATGGACTGCGGTGAAGCTTCCTCCATCGATATCGATGGGGAGTCGACCTGGGTGGCAGCCGACACAAGAGCTGCAAGCGGCACCGAGGACGGGGAATGCACCGCAGGGGAAGGACCAACGCCGCTGCAGCATACGGCACAGAAGATGCAAGCACCTCCCGATGCCGAAGCAGAAAGGCACAGCAGTCCTTCCAGAAGTTCTGGATGCAGGGCCCAGATGTGCTCGTTGAGAGCCGCCATCGGAGAAGGCTGGAGGGCCAGTGGCTGAATAGGCTGAGGCTCTGGAATAGGAACCGGACTGCTAAGAGGTTGACACATCAGCACTTCCTGTATGGAGGGGGAGCGGTCCTCTCGGCGCTGACGCTTCTCAGGTGCCGAATCCTTTGACGCCCTGGAGCTCCCGGAACCGTGTGCTTCTTAGCCTTCGCTTGATGACCATCACCGAGGCTCCTTGGTGCCGAGGACGTTGAATCCTCATGTCGCCTCGGGGTCGGGTCAGACAATGGTCGATCTTGGGGGGGCCTGCACTGCAGGAGGCTCAAGACAGGTGGAGACCCACTCGATGCCTCACTGCTCCCAGCGTGTCTTGACCTCTCAGCAGCCATTACCTCTGCTCCTGACGTCGATGCATCCCTTGTTGTCGAAGGACCAGACCGAGCCCCAAAATGTTTCTCGCGTTGGGCTTCTTGAGCTAGATGGGTCAGTTTCTTCATACAAAGACACAGAGGACAACGAGCTGGTATATGGTCGGGCCCAAGGCACTGGATACAGCAAGAATGGGTATCTGTACCCGAGATGGTCCGGTTGCACCGAGTACGTTTGAAGCCGCTGGGTGTCTTAGATGACGTGGAAGGAAAAATGGCACAGAAGTGAGGAAATAAGGGGAAACTCTTTATGTTGTTAAAAAAGTGAGAAAACACATACGACCAAAAGTCACTGAAAAAAAGAAGGCTCTTTTTCCTGGGCAAAAATGAGGAGCACAGGACGGACCTGCCACACCTTGTCGTGGAAAAAAAAGAAACTGAGGTACACATTCATGCAGCAGTCAGTGCACGCATGTGTGGTGCGTGCGCATGCCAGAAGGCTCTGGCAAAGTTTTTTTTCTACTTGCTATTGCAAATGCCAGTTCCCGGGCCGACGTGGACGTCGACCCACTTGTGAGGATAATACAGCCTGCTTGTTCTCAGAGAATTAATGTTTCACTCACCTGAAGCCTTATACTTACTGGAGCTTTGATCACCAGCCCCAACAATTCTACTTTAACGCCCTCTTCAGTCTGCTGCTGAAGACACTTCTTCCCTTATTTGATAAATGGACATAATCTCTACTCAGCAGCCCTTTGAAAGTCATTCCTTGGTCCAGGAAGCTGAAAGCCGCATTGAGCGGGAAAGCGTGGGGTACAAATGTAACAAAAAAAAAAAAAAAACCAAAAAAACATTCTCGATGATACCATCTGTGTAGCTATGTATTCATCTATAGAATACAAGCTTTTCTACCTTGGCCTTCACCCTTGACAGGGAAGATAAGTATGTAGATGCTGGTCTCATCAATCTGCTTCACGTTCTCTCCCAGAGCCAAGATGACACATACTTTTGGAGGGGTACCTAGCAGTATCATTTGTGTTAACATGGTCGAGCAGCATCAGATAAGTCAGTAAGCTTGATAGAACTCGGCAAAATCTTGTAACATCTCAAATCTTAGCAGCTTAGTATCTCTCGGGGAATCATGACTAATTGGCAGATGGGCTCCTCTGTATCTCTCAGAAGGGAGTCACTGACCACCACTACCTTTTGCTTCCTAGTGGTCTCTGATCCAGTAAATCTGGGGATTTCAATCTTCAGTTCCTCCTGTTGGATGTATATCCGTTTCAAGTTTTATTAGTTTTTACTATCCCGCCTTATGGACAAGCCATCTAGGCAGCTTACAATCTAAACAAAATAGGGACAGAAGAAGAGAATACAAGACACTAGCAGGAAAAGGGGACAGAACTTCATTAAGGATAGAAAGGGCGGGGGGGGGGGGGGGAGGTAAACAGGTGAGCACGACTGTCTTGTGCTAGAAGCCAACAAGACCCTTGTTTGCACATAGCTGGGGATTAGCAAAAGACATTAAAAAGAAAGGTTTTAAGATCAACCTTGAATTGAGTAAGATGTTCTTCACTTCGCCGTCAGGTGGAGTCGCTGTACTGATCCTTCAGGGTCTCGTAATCTGTGTCCAACTGTCCTCTTTCAGCACCGCTTCTTCCCTACTGCTGCATTTCTTGATTCTCACAGATGCTTCTCAACCTTGCCATCTCCTCTATTCCTCCACTTTGTTCAAGCTGCAGACATATCACACATGGAAATAGCCCCTCTCCTTGGATCATGCATTCTGTCTGCACAGAGGAAGAAACTAACTGGGGCAACAGCTTTGGTGACACGTTTCCCAGCCATACTTTAGTTGCAGAAATTTTTGCACCTGTTAAAGGAAGACAGAAAACAGAAAAACCCCTACTAAATCTTCTACTTTTAACTCAGCTATTCTCTGTAGGTTAAAAGAAGCAGCTATCCTCTTGTGTGTGAGATCTGATCCTCAAGAAGTGCGGGGATGTCCAAAGAGTTGAAATGGATTACCTTTCCTTCTAAAATGCAGGTAAAAGAGAAGCTCCTTAAACTAGGAAACATAATGCAAGTCACCCCAGCAATATAAAATCACAATTGAAATGAACCCTTAAAATAAATCAGGCTTTTCAGACACTCATTTGCAGCAAAAGCTCTCAGTAGAACTCCAAAGCTTTGGCATAATTTAGTCACTTGCATTTTATACTATCTATGCCAGCATAGGCACCAGCTCCTGAGTGCTAGGACACCCCCAATATTCTTTCTAGCACTGACCAATCATCAGAGCTGACATCTTCGGGATACAGAGCTGCAGTGGAAAGCAGGAAGACTGCGTCTCCTCAGCTACTGCTCCTGCCTCCCCTTGGCATCCTATTGGCTGGCTAAGGAATGTCTGACCAATGGGCTGCAGGAGGAAAGCAGTACAGAACAAGGTTTAATGATAGAAGACAGCATGAGGTTATCTGGTCCATTATGAGGGCTGAAGCCAGTTAAGTGGAGCTTGCTGCCATACTGGTTAGTCCAAAACAGCAGCAAATACTAATGAAAGCAATAGCAAACTTGTGAGGTTTATATTGTTTTTGCAAGCTTTCTGTTAGGAGGGGATCGGTGGGAGGGGGAGATGTAAGGGTAGTTGGGGGGGGGGGGGGGGGTTGGGGAGTTTGAAAGGTCTGTGAAGGGGGGAGGGTTATATTCAAAATGTTTTTGACATTGCTAGAGACTGCATTGTTATTTGCAATGCTATATTATAGATTTCAGTGTTGAACTATGTGTCTTTATTTTTGATTATGACGACATATCTATATAAATAATTCTCACCTCCAACGTTCAGTGAAGCACTGAATCTACTGTTCCTAGAGTAGGTTGTCAGGACCACTCACCCTACTAGGCTGTCACCAGCACTCACCCTCACTCATAGACACGCCCTCAGCTACGTCCCTTCCGGACATAATTCGCAACCCCAACGTTCTAATGAAGCAACATTTCTCATCTCCAATTCCGTCAAGGTGTAGATCGCAGTGGAACCATGACTGTCTGCCCCGCCCTCGCGTGCGTCATGGTGTCAAGGGCGGAGCCACGGAGGACCAATCAAACAGCACCCACAATGCTATGCTACCGAACGACACACACCAATACCTTATACGCACGAAGCACCGATCGAGGAGCTGCAATAATGCAAGGATACGGGACCACACGGTGTCGGTATGTCACTCACTCCCCCGAACATCGCTGAAACAACAAAACCTCGCTAGCGCCCGTTTCATTGCTCTCCGAAATGGGCCACTTTTACTAGTCTCTATATATAAAAGGCACCTCCAATGTTCTAATAAAGCCTCCAGCCAGAAGTTTGAGGCGGTCTAGATATCCAGTGTGTCCATGAGTGTCTGCCCCGCCCTCGCATCGTGACGACGTTAAGGGCGGAGCAATGACACTCGAGGGCCGAAACGGACAAGGAACAGGCGCAGAGGCGGAGCAAGAAAAAAAAAAAAACAGCGTCCCGACACGGAGTGAACCAGGAACAACGTGGGACGGAGGGAGGGAGGCAGGCAGACAGCATCAACGTCGGAGGGAGAAACGGACAAGGCACAGGCGCGGAGGCGGACCAACATCGCCGCTCACCATACTCCCTCAGAGATCACAGAACCCCGGCAACTGCAACCCCTCCCTCTCACCCAAACACACAAAGGGTCAACGCGCACTCACTCCCGCACCCCCCCCCCCCACGGAGGCCGCCACTCGCTCCCTGAGGTCGACGGAGGCAGCTCATAGGGGACAGGGAGGAGGGCCTACAACTCAGAGGGCAGAGAGACAGGGAGGGGGACACTCTATATGGGTGAAAGGAAACATACAGAGACATATGGAGAGGAGGGGAGACCAGGGGGAGAGAACAGATTGCTCGATGTGGACAAGAGGGGACGCAAGGGGACAGGACACTCTACACTCACTCAGACACACACTCTGGCTCTGTCTCAATCACACACTCACTCATACACTCTCTCTCTCACACATATTCTCTCCTAACAGTTCCCTTAAAAACAAAATTACCATTACAGAACCTTGCTAGTGCCCGTTTCATTGCGTTCTATATAAAAATAGCAGCAAACACTTACAACTGCCTACTTATGGTACATTTGTAAAATGTCTCAAGCTGTTCCTGTAGGTTGCTTGTGTGTCACATGGTGCTAGTTAATGGTTGTTCGGTGAGATGATTGCTGTGCACTTCTTGCTCAGCAGAAGATTCGTTATGCAGCCACAGAATTGGGGGATGGGGGCCTAGAACCAATGGGACGCGACTGACAACTTTGCGGGAATGTTATGGGAGGGTGTTCTGCTACCTGGGAGGAGATAAGTGACTCGATCTCGCTAGCTCCTCTGGTGCCGGTGGAGCAGGCCATGCTAGAAATGTTCTTTTAACATTTAGGGATTTTCTCTTATGATAAAGCAAAAGACTATGGTAAACGATGAAAGGTTATTCTGTTCCGAGTTAGCGAATGATACATACCTGTAGCAGGTGTTCTCCGAGGACAGCAGGCTGGTTGTTCTCACGACTAGGTTGACGTCCATGGCAGCCCCCACCAACCGGAACAAAAACTTTGCGGGCGGTCGGGCACGCCCACCGCGCATGCGCGGCCGTCTTCCCACCCGTGCGACCGTTCCCACTCAGTTGAATGACAAGCAAAGGAATGAGGAAAAATGCAACTCCAAAGGGGAGGAGGGAGGGTAGGTGAGAACAATCAGCCTGCTGTCCTCGGAGAACACCTGCTACAGGTATGTATCATTAGCTTTCTCCGAGGACAAGCAGGCTACTTGTTCTCACGACTGGGGTATCCCTAGCTCTCAGGCTCACTCAAAACAAGAACCCAGGTCAATTGAACCTCGCAACGGTGAGGGCATAACAGAAATTGACTTACGAAGAACAACTAACTGAGAGTGCAGCCTGAACAGAATAAAATCGGGTCCTGGAGGGTGGAGTTGGATTCAAACCCCAAACAGATTCTGCAGCACCGACTGCCCGAACTGACTGTCGCGTCGGGTATCCTGCTGGAGGCAATAATGTGATGTGAATGTGTGGACAGATGACCACGTCGCAGCCTTGCAAATCTCTTCAATAGTGGCTGACTTCAAGTGGGCCACTGACGCTGCCATGGCTCTAACACTATGAGCCGTGACATGACCCTCAAGAGCCAGCCCAGCCTGGGCGTAAGTGAAGGAAATGCAATCTGCTAGCCAATTGGAAATGGTGCATTTCCCGACAGCGACCCCTTTCCTATTGGGGTCGAAAGAAATAAACAATTGGGCGGACTGTCTGCGGGGCTGTGTCCGCTCCAGATAGAAGGCCAACGCTCACTTGCAGTCCAATGTGTGCAACTGACGTTCAGCAGGGCGGGTATGTGGTCTGGGAAAGAATGTTGGCAAGACAATTGACTGGTTAAGATGGAACTCCGACACCACCTTTGGCAGGAACTTAGGGTGAGTGCGGAGTACTACTCTATTATGATGAAATTTGGTATAAGGAGCATGAGCTACCAGGGCTTGCAGCTCACTGACTCTACGAGCTGAAGTAACTGCCACCAAGAAAATGACCTTTCAGGTCAAGTACTTCAGATGGCAGGAATTCAGTGGCTCAAAAGGAGGTTTCATCAGCTGGGTGAGGACGATGTTGAGATCCCATGACACTGCAGGAGGCTTGACAGGGGGCCTTGACAAAAGCAAGCCTCTCATGAATCGAACGACTAAAGGCTCTCCAGAGATGGCTTTACCCTCTACACGGTAATGGTAAGCACTAATCGCACTAAGGTGATTCCTTACTGAGTTGGTCTTGAGGCCAGACTCTGATAAGTGCAGAAGGTATTCAAGCAGGTTCTGTGCAGGACAAGAACGAGGTTCTAGGGCCCTGCTCTCACACCAAACGACAAACCTCCTCCACTTGAAAAAGTAACTCTTTTTAGTGGAATCCTTTCTAGAGGCAAGCAAAACACGGGAGACACCCTCAGACAAACCCAACGAAGCAAAATTTACGCCCTCAACATCCAGGCCGTGAGAGCCAGAGACTGAAGGTTGGGGTGCAGAAGCGCTCCGTCGTTCTGCGAAATGAGAGTCGGAAAACACTCCAATCTCCACGGTTCTTCGGAGGACAACTCCAGAAGTAGAGGGAACCAGATCTGACGGGGCCAAAAAGGCGCTATCAGAATCATGGTGCCGTGGTCTTGCTTGAGCTTCAGTAAGGTCTTCCCCACCAAAGGTATGGGAGGATAAGCATACAGGAGGCCGGTCCCCCAATGGCGGAGAAAGGCATCCGAAGCTAGTCTGCCGTTTGCCTGTAGTCTGGAACAGAACAGAGGCAGCTTGTGGTTGGTCTGAGAGGCGAAAAGGTCCACCGAGGGAGTGCCCCACTCTCGGAAGATCTTGCGTACCACTCTGGAATGGAGCGACCGCTCGTGCGGTTGCATGACCCTGCTCAGTCTGTCGGCCAGACTGTTGTTTACGCCTGCCAGGTATGTGGCTTGGAGAAGCATGCCGAACTGGCAGGCCCAACGCCACATCCTGACGGCTTCCTGACACAGGGGGCGAGATCCGGTGCCCCCCTGCTTGTTGATGTAATACATTGCAACCTGATTGCCTGTCCAAATTTGGATGATTTGGTAGGACAGCCGATCTCTGAAGGCCTTCAGTGCGTTCCAGACCGCTCGGAGCTCCAGGAGGTTGATCTGCAGATCCTATTCCTGGAGGGACCACAGTCCCTGGGTGTGAAGCCCATCGACATGAGCTCCCCACCCCAGGCGAGATGCATCCGTCGTCAGCACCTTCGTGGGCTGCGGAATTTGGAATGGACGTCCCAGGGTCAAATTGGTCCGAAATGTCCACCAGTAAAGCGAATTGTGGCAACTGAGGGACAGGCGGATGACATCTTCTAGATTCCCGGTGGCTTGGCACCACTGGGAAGCTAGGGTCCATTGAGCAGATCTCATGTGAAGCCGAGCCATGGGAGTCACATGAACTGTAGAGGCCATATGACCCAGGAGTCTCAACATCTGCCGAGCTGTGACCTGCTGAGACGCTCTGGTCTGGGAAGCGAGGGACAGGAGGTTGTGGGCCCTCGCCTCGGGAAGAAAGGCCTGAGCCGTCTGTGAATTCAGCAGAGCTCCTATGAATTCCAGAGATTGGACTGGCTGGAGATGGGACTTTGGGTAATTTATCACAAACCCCAGCAGCTCCAGGAGGTGAATAGTGCACTGCATGGACCGGAGAGCCCCTGCCTCCGAGGTGTTCTTGACCAGCCAATCGTCGAGATACAGGAACACGTGCACTCCCAGCTTGCATAGATACGCCGCGACCACCACGAGGCACTTCGTGAACACCCGTGGGTCAGAGGGAGCCCAAAGGGCAGCACACAATACTGAAAGTGCCGTGTCTCCAGGCGGAATCTGAGATACTGTCTGTGAGCTGGCAGTATCGGGATGCGAGTGTAAGCGTCCTTTAAATCCAGGGAACATAGTCAATCGTCTTTCTGAATCATTGGTAGAAGGGTGCCCAAGGAAAGCATCCTGAACTTCTCTTTGACCAGGTATTTGTTCAGGCCTCTCAGGTCTAGGATGGGGCGCATCCCCCCTGTTTTCTTTTCCACAAGGAAGTACCTGGAATAGAATCCCTGCCCTTCCTGCCCTGGTGGCACAGGCTCGACCGCATTGGCGCTGAGAAGGGCGGAGAGTTCCTCTGCAAGTACCTGCCTGTGATGGGAGCTGAAGGATTGGGCTCCCGGTGGGCAATTTGGTGGAGTGGAGGCCAAATTCAGGGCATATCTGCACCGCACTATTTGGAGAACCCACTGGTCGGAGGTTATCAGAGGCCACCTTTGGTGAAAAGCTTTCAACCTCCCCCCGACTGGCAGGTCGTCCAGTACGGACACTTTGATGGCGGCTATGTTCCCATGGATCCAGTCAAAAGCCCGTCCCCGGCTTTTGCTGTGGAGGCGCAGGGGGCTGCTTAGGCGCACGCTGTTGACGGGAACGAGCGCACTGGGACTGTCCCTGTGCCTGAGGAGACCTTCGGGCCGGCTGGGTGTACCTACGCTTGTTGTAGGCGTAGGGCGCAGCCTGACTGGCCCGGGAAAAACGTCCACCTGCAGAGGTGGATGCTGAAGGCACCCGGTGGGAGAGCTTGTCGAGGGCAGTTTCCCGCTGGTGTAGTTAGTCCACCAACTGCTCGACCTTCTCGCCAAAGATATTATCCCCCCGGCAAGGGACATCTGCCAGTCGTTGCTGGGTGCGGTTGTCCAGGTCAGAGTCACGCAGCCAGGTGAGTCTGCGCATCACTATACCTTGGGCCACAGCTCGAGATGCCACATCACAGGTGTCATATATACCCCTGGACAGGAACTTTCTACACGCCTTCAGCTGCCTGACCACCTCCTGAAAAGGCCTGGACTGCTCCAGAGGGAGCTTATCGACCAGGTCCGCCAGTTGCTTCACATTGTTCTGCATGTAAATGCTCGTGTAGAGCTGGTACGACTGGATGCGGGTCACGAGCATGGAAGATTGGTAGGCCTTCCTCCCAAACGAGTCCAGAGTGCGAGACTCCCGCCCCGGGGGCGCCGAGGCGGTATCCCTCCAACTCCGTGCCCTCTTGAGAGCAGAGTCCACGACCGCCGAGTCATGAGGCAATTGGGGCCGCATCAACTCTGGGTCAGAGTGGATTCTGTATTGGGACTCCGCTTTCTTGGGAATGGTGGGGTTAGATAATGGCTTCAGCCAGTTCCGAAGCAGTGTCTCTTTGAGGACATTGTGCAACGGTACCGTGGAAGACTCTCTAGGTGGTGATGGATAGTCGAGGACCTCGAGCATCTCAGCCCTCGGCTCATCCACAGAGACCACAGGGAAGGGAATACATATAGACATATCCCTGACGAAGGAGGCAAAGGAGAGGCTCTCAGGGGGCGAGAGCTTCCTCTCTGGTGAAGGAATGGGGTCGGAGGGAAGGCCCTCAGACTCCTCTGAGAAGAAATATCTGGGGTCCTCCTCCTCAGAGTCGGACATGAGCTCTTGCAGCTCAGACCTGAACCGGGCCTGTCTCGACTGCGAGGAACCATGTCCTCGATGATGGCGTCGAGCGGTGGACTCCCGTGCCGGCGAGGATGAAGCTCCCTCCATCGACGGGGATTCCACCTGCGTGGCGGTCGACATCGGTACTGCAAGCGGTGTCGGTGTCGAGGCCTCGGCATCGGGCTAGAGCACGCCGGCGCCTCCATCAATGGCGCCGGGGGCGCAAGCACCCTCGGTGCCGGCAAGGCCTGGCGCATCAGCCCTTCCAGAATCCCCGGAAGGATGGCTCGGAGGCACTCGTCAAGGCCCGCTGTCGGGAAAGGCAGGGGGGCCGGTGCGGGTGCCGGTAGTTGCTCGGGTCCAGGAGACTGTACCGAAGCACCCATGGACAGACACAGCCACACCTCTTCGACCGAGGGGGAACGCGCCTCTCGGCACTGCCGCTTCCTCGGCGTCGAGTCATCTCTGGAGGCGCCGGAACTAGTAGTCCCGTGAGCCGTGGGCGACCGATGACGATGTTTCTTGGTCTTCTTTTGGTGCCCATCGGCGCTCGGTGGCAGAGATGAAGAGGAGGTAGAACCCCCCCCCCCCCTCGAGGAATCGGGTCTGACAGGGTTCGGTCCCGATGGCCCTGGGTAGAGGGAGTGGCCGGGGCCGACTGCCCGCGCGGCCGCTCACCCCCGCCAGTGGTCCGGCGGGCCAACGGTACCTGTGCTCCTGGGGTCAATGCCATCGTCGGTGCCGATTTCGTCAACATCGGTACCGGTATCGAAGATCTGGCCGTTGACACCGATGCCATCGACGGGCCGGCGCAAGTTCCAAAAAGTTGGTCCCCACGAACTTGCCTCACCACCTGTGTCCGCTTTCGCAAGCCGAGACACAAGGTGCACGTTTTGGTATTATGCTCCGGGCCAAGGCACTGGAGGCACCAAGCGTGGGTATCGGTTTGCGAGATCTGCCGGCTGCACTGACCACACTTTTTGAATCCACTCGGGACCTTCGAGGACATCGACGGAAAAATCGCGTCGGCGAAGTCAAAGTCGTCGATGGTGGCGGTGAAAAGCACACCCAAAAAAGAAACGACCGCTCGGCCACAAGGCCGCAACGAGGCGCCCCCGCGGCTAAGACGACGAGGGTACAAACTTTTTTTTTTTTTTTTTTTTAAACACAGAAATAAAGAAAAGAAACGCGAACGTGCACGATAAACGAAGAGAAAACTCGCAGCTAGGCCGTGATCCGGTTTCCGGGGCTGACCGAGAGAGACGGTAACACGTCTCTCTCCAGCGCGGAATCGAAAAAAAACTGAGCGGGAACGGTCGGGCACGGGCGGGAAGACGGCCGCGCATGCACGGTGGGCGTGCCCTGCGTGCGGGACCGCCCGCGAAGTTTTTGTTCCGGTTGGTGGGGGCTGCCGTGCACGTCAACCCAGTCGTGAGAACAAGCAGCCTGCTTGTCCTCGGAGAACCTCTGTGTACATCTGTATACTGCACAAGTCAGTATGTTCCTAAATATAACGGACATAAAACAACAATGAACAATGAGAAAGCAGATACAGCAGCTGATAGCCTCCTTGCTTTGTTTTGGAAGTACCAATATGGTGGCTGCATGAGGAAACAACTTCAGCCTTTTGACATCAGGTCATCTCTTATCTTATTAAACCTCCTTGGTGAAGGTTAGTGTCAAAGCTACTGGTCCTGCCTCCCCCACAGCTCATTGGCTAAGGAATATCTAACCAATGGGCTAACAGCAGGAAGCAGCGTTGTGCAGCAGTGTAAGTCAGATCAAGGAGACTGAAGAAAAACAGGAGACGGGATAACGTCAAAAAGTTGAAGCCAATTAGGTAACCATTTGTTTCCTCTTCCCTGTGCATCTATTATCTAGTTCACTCAAAACAAAGCAAGCCAAACCTGTGAGCTGCTGTATCCTCGTTGTTGTTCTTTATCGTTGGTAGCATTTTTATTTAATCTCACTTATATTTTCAAACATGCTGGCTTGTGCAGCATATGGATATACACAGAGGAAGTATTGGTTTAATCAGTTTGAGTACTAATTTGTTCTACATTTTAAATCATTGTGTCATTTGGAGGGCTGGCTATAGGCACTCCCTGTATTTGTGCAGAGATGTCTTCAACTAGTAAAGAGCCACCAAAACAGACCTGTTATGAGAATCTGGTAGTTAATCAGACCTACTATTTATAAGTTCAATTAAAAAACATTAAGTGCTCCCAGTTTCAACCTAATTAACTCATATAAAGTTAATTATGTTTAATGGAAAATAAATCTGTTGGTGCAGGCTGCTTGCTATGTGAATATTCCATCACTGTTTCATTATTGATACCAAGTATTACATATTAAGGGTTGTTGCTATAAACTTTGTTTTGTTTATCCAGTCCTTAAATGCACACAGTTTTGCTTTTTAAACCCAAAATATATTGGATAGATTAGTATGTGTCCTCATTTATGTAACAAATCATGTGGTGGGAACACAAAGTGATACCATATGCCAAAAATCTTATGAATGTTTAATTATTAAAGATTGTTTATTGATATATAAACAAAACATTACAAACCAGCAATACAGTGATAAGGAATCAACCCGTCCTGGGACAGTAACAATGTAAAAACTATTAGTAATAAAGTGTCCCCAATTCCCACATTCAAAGATAGATCTTAAGAACAGGGTTTACAATCTAAGACATTGACTCTGATAGTCCCAGATCTAGGCTATGGACCCTCCCCCTATATCAGACTGCTCTAAATACCTACCCCCCCTCCCTACTTTCTAAGAGGTATAAAGGATTTGTTATGTGATATCTGTTAAGCACTTGGCTCCAGCCACAGAAAATATGGAATCCAAATATGGTCTTCAAATAGCAAGAAATTTAACCTGTATCTTCCAGTATGGCCTGGTCAACCACACCTCCCAAATTATTAAAGCGTGTAGCCTGTTCCTCCACATCCAGAAAGATGGATAAATATCCTGAGTCCAGTAACTAAAGATACATTTTTGTCCTACAATAAAAGCTTTGCTCAAAAATAGACTTTCATCTCTGCCCTGGGATCCCAAGAAGGAGGCCCTATGAAAGAAGACACTTTCAAATGACAGTTTTCATGGTTTAGTATTTGTTGGAGATAAACCATAATTGATCTCCAAAAGGCTTTTATCTTGGAGCATGTCCAAAGGCCATGTAGAAGTCGGTTTTCTGAGGCCCCACATTTTAAACACACAGGTGTTGCCACACATCCTGCACAGAAGGCTCGCCACTGTGAAAAGTATGCTCGATGGATTATCCAGTATCAGCACTCCTGCAACTCTGCTTGATGCACCATCTTTGGTATCTGAGCAAACATTGTTACGGGTATTTCTATTTGTAGTGGTCTAAACAGTTCTTTAACCCAAGAGTTTCGTAGAGACCAAAAATTCAGACTTGGCAAGTATTGTCAGAGCTGTTTATAATACCAAGAGACCGATATTTGACCCAGTACATCCCCTTGTAAAAATTCTCAAATCTGTAAGCAAAAACGCGATTTTAAACTATCAGTAAACTCCGAACATAGCTAATCATTTGCATATAGGCAAAGTGATCTCGCACTGAAAATGAAAATCTTTGTTTCAGTTCTTCAAAAGTGAGTAGGGATCCATCTTCTTTTGAGGAACCTGTGGGATATTTAAATGCAATTCCTAGAGTTGGTGGGGATCCTGACGCTGGTGTGTTCCTAGGACCGAAGCTTAAAACTAGCTTCCCAGTGTGCCACAACCTCCTCCCTGTAGTGCTTGGCAAATGTATGCAGCATTGACTACATTGCACTGTCCGCCAGAGACAGTAAGATAGCTTGGATGAACTGTCGCTGTATGCCTTGTAGAATGAGCTCAAGGAACCCGTTTCCCAGCAAGCAAATAAGCTGACATGATAGTCTCCTCTAGCCACCTAGCAATTGTAGGCTTGGAAGCCATGAGGAAATGTGTCTGCTTACCAAAAAGCGAACAGTCTGTCCGATTTGCAAAACTCATTTGTGACTTCCAGATATCTAAAAAGGCTAGATTCTGTTTAATACATTTGCAAGAGACACTGTTGGAGGGTTAGAAGGAAAGTTAGCCTTTTTGCAGATACACGAAGATAGGCAATAGAGTGGCTACACCGGAGGAAGTAGAAACTATGAGAAGAGACCTTCAAAAATTAGAAGAATGAAATAAGTTTGGAAACTTGACCAGTCTTCTTATCCTGCACATCATGCAATATATCAATGCAGCTTACAATTCTAAAATTTAGGAAGATAGAGAGGAGGGAGAGAGAGAAAAGGGAAACAGTAACAGTAATGGGAGGGGGGAAATAGAATTACAATAATTGATAGGAAAGACAGGGTGTCAGTAGGGACAGCAGGAAGGAAGGTTTGGTGTGAATAGGATATGTTTAGATCCTATCCTTTTGCTTTTCCTCTTTGAATGTGTCTTTGGACATGTTACTTTGTTATCCTGTCCTTCCTCCCATTCAAAAGGTCTGGCACCAGGGACGTAGACAGACCTGACATTTCTTTTTTTTGGGGGGGAGGGGGGGGGGCAGAGTTAACATGGAGGCGGGAACTAGGCATACTGGCGTGAGTAGTGCTTGGCATACTCCTAAATAATGATTGTTGTCCTGCAAAAGGAGAGCTCCACTGAAAACAGGGGAGAGGTGAAGGGAGGGAAGAAGTAAATTTGCAGGCACCAGAGACAGGGATCAGAAGATCTCCAGATATGGCTCTGCAGACAAACCACCCACAAAGCTCTACTGGGGACCAGCTGATTAACTGGACCAAGAGTAAATCACCCAAAACCAGAGGCTGAAAAGTGTGTCCATCCACCTGCTGGAGACAGAAAATACTGAGGAGCTGGACTGGATGCCAAGAGACACATCTCAGCTCAGTTTTCAGTTCTCTGCTGGTTGATGGTCACAACAATCCCGCAGGTTCTGTAATAGTGGGAAGCTACATAATGGATATTTCATAGAACCATTTGCAAAAGTGTGAAAACAAAAACATGTCCGTGAAAACTTAGTACTGAATAGCTCTTCCTGTTCAACTGCACTTTTACATCTGCTTGTTGGGAGGACAGTCAGGCATGTCAGAAAAACTCTTTGTAAAAAAAACTATTTATCTGTCCAACAAATTGACAGTCTGGAAGCTTTTAACAGCTGCTGCATCATGATATAGTGAATATTTTTCAAAATTCAGCTCTCTCCTCCACAGCTCAATTTTCAGCCTGGCTGAAACCTGCCTGAATCCAGTTTGCCGCCATGATAATGATCAGAGAGGGGGAGATACAAGAGTGTGTCCAAAACAGACAGACCAGTGGGCGTTCACATTTGTCCCTCATCCCCACAACAATCATCATTTTCTTAAGGTAAAACACTGAAGCTCATTTTGGAGATTGATATGTAAGCATCCTGAATCTCACCCACCAGGGGTGTAGCAAGACCTGACTTTTTTTTCGGGGGGGGGGGGGGGGCACTAGGTATATAGGCGTAAAGAGTGCTTGGAATACTCCTAAATACTGCCTTACAGTGAACTTGATAACGGATTTCTAAGTAAAAAGTCTGTTGTGCAACATAATATGCACACTTACGAAACCTTGGAAGAACTGACATTTTTAAATGAAGTTGCATTATCCCATAACAGTAGACCGAGTCTGGTCAACCTCTCAACACACATCACAGTATCCTGGAAAATAACTATTGTTCTAGCACATATCCTTCAACTTTACTTTATAGAAATATAAAATACCTTATTAAGCTGTATTAACAAGTCTTCTTGTCCCTTCCTCTGGTTCTGCTGCTGTCTCTCCTTTCTGAAGCTGACATGAAAGTCCGTGAAGTTCCTGACAGTGTTCCTTCCACCCCTTCTCCTTACGAAGGAGCAGACAAATAAAGGATTATCTGCCAAATTACTTTGTGAAGTAATACTAAATCCTGCAAAAAAGCTTCTTACAGCCTATGTAGCAAGCTTAACAGCACCAATTCTGAACATACAAATATCAGTAACTATCTTTAAAAAGGCAGCAGTGGATATACATAACCGCAATATGCTTCCTATTGGAAAAGCCAGACAAATCAGACTCCTATGTATCCATGAACAAATTACAAGCCAGCAGAATCTCTCACTTTGGTCACAGAACACAAACTAATCCTCACCAATTACAGAACAAAGAACCAAAATCAGAAAAGGAAACATTGAGAAATCACATTTTGTATAAGCAGTGCAGCACAGGAGAAATAAAAATAAAGAGAGATTATCTACCGAAGGGAGCAAAATACAAGATCACTTTCTACCCCCAAATAAACCCACAAATAAATTATCTGGATACCCAAGCTAAAAACGTGCACGACAACAATAAGCTGTATTTTCAGAGCACTTAGACTAACAAAGAGGCATATTTTCAAAGTACTTAGACTTATAAAGTTACATAGCAACCTATGGAACTTTGCAAGTCTAAGTGCTTTGAAAATGAGCCCCACAGTAACCTATGGAACTTTAAGTGCTTAAAAATGATCCCCAGTGACTCCAGCCAGCTTATTAGTAGAACATAACCACAGAGACATGGTAATATGGTTAATACTAGAGCCCAGCTAAGGAACAGGTTATTTTGAGTTAGTCTTCACTGGACCATACTTACTTACATTTGAAAATACAGCGAGACAGAATAGAATTCAGTTATAACACAGGAGGAAACAGATGGATATGTCTGAAACATTTAACAAAGTTGAAATTAGCATATATACCCAAGTGGGCATTTAAAAGTCTGTCCTTTAATGATACCGCATGTTCAGGAATCATAGCCTAAGAACAGTTATTCAAACATTATCAAACGCACACACCAGAACAGGCATCTATATACACAGTGCAAAAGTAAAACAACTTCTACAGAAACATCCAAAGCTTAATTCTTATTTTCTCATTTCAATCTTCCAAAACTCTAGACAGCAGATGTACAGATCAGCAGGACCCAGAGCTGTCCAAAACAAGTAGTATGAAAAAACACAGTTTATATCCAATTGTTCAACCACCCTTAGGATTCATCTTTGGGTTTAAAAAGAACACACACATGCATGTAAGGACTGGAAAAAACAAATTAAGACAAAGTTTAAAGCAAATGCCCTTAATATGTAATACTTGGTAGCAATAATGAAACAGTGATTGAATATTTACATAGCAAGCAGCCTGAACCAACAGATTTATTTTCCACTGAACATAATTAACTTTGTATGAACTTGGTGGCTAACAGTGTGTTGAACTGGACAATGTTGCCACATTCAGACTGCTTCTGGACAGAACTTCTGCATGAAGGAAGCCCTTCCCTCAGTATTCAATACCTCTCTGTGAAATAGTAGTAATGGCAAGTACATTTTTATAATATACCACTGCAATCCTGCAATCTACAAAACAAAAAGGAGCAAGTTCCCACGTCATCTTTTTCTTTTGATATAGGAAAAAAATAAATGTTAAATGCTCCCAGGTCCTTACAAATAGTAAGTCTGATTGTTAAGCACCTGATTCTCATGTCTGTTTTGGTGGCCCTTTACTAGGTGAAAACATCTCTGCAGGAATACAAGCAGTCCCTATAACCAGCCCCTCCAAATGACAATGATTTACAATTTAGAACTGCCACAAATATTTCCCCTGTGTACATCTGCATGCTGCACAGCTGGCACATTTGAAAATATGAGATCAAATAAAAAATGTTGCCAACAATAAAGGACGACAAAGTGGATAGAGCAACATGGATAGAGCAGATCATAGGTTTGCTTGCTTTGTTTTGGGTGAACAAGGATGATCGATAGCTGCGCAGAGGAGAGTGAAAGGAAGACCAACCTAATTGGCTTCAGCTTTTTGATGTCTCCTGTTCCAGCTCCCTGCAAAGCTGTTCTCCTTCAATTTTCTGGGTCGCCAGCAGCATCAGTGATGTAAACACACCCTCTTCGGTGGTCCTGGAAGCTCTCCCTCTGTTGCAGCGTCTTGCCTAGGTGGGACAGGAAATTTAGCAGAAGGAAAGCTTCCGGGCCGCCGAAGGCAGTGTGTTAACACCACCGACGCTGCCAGTAGCCTGTAAACTTGAAGGACAGTTGTGCAGGGAGTGGGATAGCAGTGCAAGGAGCAGTGAAGGACGGCAGTGCAGGGTGCGAGAGGGCAACCAGTAGTGCCTAAAACACAGGCACTTGACTGACCATCAGGGTTGGGGGACCTGAAGCTGGAATGGGGGTGCCTGGGCCCCCAAGGCTCCCCATAGCTGCATCAGTGCCACCCATTGCTGGCAGGAAATGGCAGGGTGCTGAATATCCTCTGTATCATAACTTGCCAACCCAATTGTACATTATTTATTTATAGCATTTGTATCCCACATTTTCCCAACTATTTGAAGGCTCAATGTGGCTTACATTTTCCACAATGGTGATCACCAATTTCAGAAGAAAAATACATATTTAAGGTGAAGGAGACAGAGAGGATTAGGTATACAGTTACAGAAAGTGCATTTTCATAACCAGAAATAAAGGTGTTGGATTAACTTCAATCGTGACTAGATTTAACTTGGACAATCAGGAATATTAAACTTCAATCTTATTGATTAGTATGGAGAATCGGGAAGTACAGAATTATGTTTAGTGAAGATTCGGTGTAAAATTTTGATTAACTGGTATTTAGGATGGATTATTGTAGTGTGCTTTGTTGACAAGGTTGGTTTTCAATAATTTACAGAAATTATTTATGTTGTGTGTTTTTATTGATTTAGGTAGTTCGTTCCATATTTGTGTACCTATATAGGCGGTTAAGCTTGGCAGAGTTTAAAAAGGGGTTAGATGGTTTCCTAAAGGACAAGTCCATAAACTGCTACTAAATGGACTTGGGAAAAATCCACAATTACAGGAATAACATGTATAGAATGTTTGTACGCTTGGGAAGCTTGCTAGGTGCCCTTGGCCTGGATTGGCCGCTGTCGTGGATAGGATGCTGGGCTCGATGGACCCTTGGTCTTTTCCCAGTGTGGCATTACTTATGTACTTGTGTAAACTGGATGCATATGTTAATTTATATTTCACTCCTCTGCAGTTGGGGTAGTGAAGGTTCAGGAACGTGCGTGATGATTTAGTAGAGTTCCTGTTTGGTAAGTCTATAAGGTCTGACATATAACCCGAAACTTCACCACGTATGATCTTATGAACCAGAGTCCTAAAACTGGGTACCAAAATATCAATGTTTAATGTTTCAGAGCTCAAGTGTATGTAACCATATTGCTGCCTTCAAGGAGTAGAGCTGTACACAATGCAATATGTGGGGATTGGTTCTGAGAATACAATCCAAAAAGACTCCTACAGCTCCATAAGGACAATATAAAAATTTTAAGTCAAGCCACTTTGCATTACTGTTTGAAAAGGTTTTGAAAAGCTATAAAAAATATATTGGAATCAAAAAAGGTAAAGAGCAAGCCTGCAAATCACACACTGAAAACATGACTGCAAAAAGTCCAGTAAAAACAGATTTACAGAAAATTTAAGCTACCACAAAATTTAAAAAAAGTGTTATATATGCATATATAATGCAGTATGCACACAGATTAAAAAAAACCACACATAATCCCTGACTGGATTATTGCTGACAGTAAATATTTAGGCCACCAACTCCATTCTCCTTAAGAGAAAATTTTAAGTCTTAAGAATGAGAGACCAATATCTATTTTTCCTCAAGTTTTAGAAGCTTTTTTCTATACAACTAGAAGTTTCATGAAGAGGGTGGAAATATGTAGAAGACCCCCCCCCCCTCCAAAAAAAAAAAATAAATAAAAACCACTGTGGTAAAGCAGTTAACATCTAAATTAGTGTGGAGTAACTTAGTGTTCATTAGCACTCCCTGTCATGCCAGCTCAATAGCTCTATATCTTAAATAGGCTGTATTAATTAGCACCGTCATGCCAGGCCAATAGCTGTACATCTTAAAATGGGCGGTAAATGGGTATGGACTGCACCTTGCAATTAGCAAGTGGTAACAGCAGATACACTTACTGTGTGGTACAAGGTTTTCCTTTGCAGTAATTGCACATGAAGATGCCGAGAACATCCCAACAGTTACCACAAGTTAAGTACAAATTATTACCGCACTTTAGTAAAGAGCCCCTTAGGTACTAGTCAAAATGTTAACAGCCAGGGAGAATTTTCCTTACTTGATTCATGTTTCATTCTAATTTTGCTTAAATTGTTTAGTTTTATAAAAGTTATGATCAGTATTTTTGCTTTTTTGCATCTTAACTAACTAGGAGACTTGAAGGCCCAATTATATATAATGTTCAGATCAGAGTTGAAACATCCATGTCAGGACATGTTTAAACCAGGCAGTATTATGCAAAGGCTCTGCAGAATGTAGGGTGCTCTATAAAATATATACAAACACATGAAAGAGCGCATGTGCAAAAGTGGAATAAAATCACATGGAAGTGGTGCTGCTTCCACGTGTATCCAGCCCATTTTACAAACCCATATGTGGTGCCAATTAGGAAAAGGGGGCACAGTGTTTTACAGTTTTTCATTTTATAGAGGTGGGAACAATGGAAGATTAAGGAGAATTAGTCCCTCGTGTAAAAACCTGGCCAAAAGGAGCACTTTTCAAAAAGCTGTGCAAACCTCTGAACTTCTGTAAAACCCAATAGGAATATTTTCCCCCATAAACCTGTATTCCCACTACAAAATGGGAAACACACGTAGATTTTTGGTCCGATCATGCCACATCCCACTGAAGTCTCCATATGTAAACAGCTTCCTAAATTTATCATTTACACATGAAGGGAATAAACATGTGTAAAAGTGCCACTATTTAAACATGGAGATGTTTTCCAGGTCTAGTTGTATATACACACATTCTGTGACAGTATCAATTGAAGTAAAAAGGAAAAATCAAAAGCATGAGCATCCTTTTCATAAGCAGTGCAAAATCAGGATTTTTCTACCATGAAATGAAGTTTCAGTTTATCACACAGATTGTATTATACACAGATATGAAATCCAAAAATTCTAGATAAATTAATTAAAACCCCAAACTTGTTTAACATGAAGCCAACTGATAAAAAAAACTGCCAAAATTGCCCTCTTGGTCACAGAGAAATGATTTTGTTGCACCTTAACTATATACATAATGAACAATAGAGACCCTTATATTACAAAACACACTTAAGTACTGCCCTTACCCACTGAGAACATGGATCCGTTCAGTGTTGTATTTCAACGGTGTCAGCTCACAACGTAGAACCTGAAGTGCCTCCAGGACCTTGCCATCCTCCAGATATTCCAGGTACTTCTGCTGTAGCAGTAAAAACTTCATCCTCTGACATGACAGAAAGCAGCAGTCAGGGGAAAAAGGATGACTGAAGTTTCAGAACATGTTTGGGCCTAAACAGAATAGTAAAAACCATTCTACTATACCCTTCAAACAAAACCAAACATTTTTATTACATCAACAGTATTTAGCTTAAATAACAATCTGATTAAAAACAGTTATGTATAAAGAACCTAGATGTACTCGCCATGCTGACATAGTAACATAGTAGATGACTGCAGAAAAAGACCTGCATGGTCCATCCAGTCTGCCCAACAAAATAAACTCATATGTGTATACCTTACCTTGATTTGTACCTGCCTTTTTCAGGGCACAGACCGTACAAGTCTGCCCAGCAGTTATTTCCCGCCTCCCATCACCGGCTCTGGCACAGACCGTATAAGTCTGCCCTCCACTATCCTCGCCTCCCAACCACCAACCTCTCTTCCCCCACCTGCTCCGCCACCCAATTTCGGCTAAGCTTCTGAGGATCCATACACTGCCAAAACAGACACTGGAACTTATGACAACAGAACCGAATGACAGCATGTTATAGCACTACAGAAAATTAGTATTACTGTTATAAACTGATAGGTGATAGGCTCTATCCAGAGATAATTAGTGTATGAGACAGAAAAGTAGAGGTAACTTCCAACTTCTTAATTTAGGCTAGTTAGGCAAAATAAAACACCAATCACCACCCATGAGGTCTACCCCCCAAGTCTGGCTTGAGTTTTAAAGGCCTTACTTTCATTTTTGCTCTGCTGTCAAAATATTAAGAAAACAGAAACCTGAAAGATGTCCCCTCAAATAAGTGTTATTCTTAGACAGCTTCTTCAGAAAATAAACTTACTGGTCATACTACGACTAACAGACCCTTTCAAATAAGGTGCAAGGTGATGCGTGGGAAAAAAAGGAGAGAGACTGTGACCTGCTTTGATTTTCCTGCATTGGAAGCAATGAAGTTTAAAGTACAAAGTACAATTTAACTGACAGCACTGATAGTGCTTCATCAGTAGAGGCTTAATTATTTACCCCATTTACAAAGCCATGCTAGCGGCTGCCAGTGCGGTAATGCCGACACAGCCCATTCACTTTGAATGAGTTGTGTCGGCATTGCCACGCGGCTTTGTAAACCCCAGGGGAGGGATGGGTGTGTTAATAATTGCTTGTCTTCATATTGTTGTGAGAAACCGAAGATATGTTAACTGACATAAAGCTGTTTGCATGGTAGGGTCTTCTCTATAGTGGCCCCAAGACTGTGGAATAATCTCCTCTTGAAAAGTGGCTGAAGATTGAAAAATATGCTTTGTTTTTCTGAAGTTCAAATCATATTAATGGAGAATAGATTATGTTAAAGGATGCGTGTTCTTTTACCTTGTGTTTTTATGTTTGTTTATGATTTTAAATCGAATGTCTTTTGGGATTTAACAGATTTTGTTACTGTAAACCACCTTGCTTACCGAGATATATATATATATATATTTTTTTTTTTTTCATATATACACACATACATAAAACATATACATACAGTGCACTCCATTTAAGTGCATGCTCTAACTGCATGCCGTACTTCGGTCCCGTTTTTGGCACCATCAATTTCTATGGGGACAAACTTTAGCACACCACTGATAAGTGCAAGATTCGCTTATATGCATGGTTCAAGACTCCACATAAGCAACCGCACACTGATAAGTGCAAGATTCGCTTATATGCATGGTTCAAGACTGCTCAGGAAAGACTCCACATAAGCAACCGCACACTAAGTGCAAGATTTGCTTATATGCATGGTTCAAGACTGCTCCTCTGCAGGAAAGACTCCACATAAGCAATCGCACACTGATAAGTGCAAGATTCACTTATATGCATGGTTCCAGACTGCTCCTCTGCAGGAAAGACTCCGCATAAGCGCGTGCATGGAATATAGAAGCCGATTGGCGTGTGACAACCAACGAGATTTCAAATTTACTGCCTCTGCCACAGGCAGAACAAAAGAATGTTGTTAGAGTGTACACCGGGGTCGTTGTAACGGAACTGTAAGACTAACACTGGCTGAACGAATAGAAGTTCTTAAAAAATTAGAAAACAAAGTCAAGCATCTATTGCTAAAGAATATGGTATCAATCCCAGTCAAATTTCACTTGTCTTGAAGCAGAAAGACCAGCTTCTGGAAGACTGGCAAAACAATACAAATCCACAACGGAAACGAAAACGGGCGGGAAAAGCTGAGGAAGTAGAAGATGCTCTTCTTCGGTGGTTCTCTCGAGTCGGGAGCAGACAGTTTCCTGTCAGTGGTCCACTGCTTAAGGAGAAAGCTAACCAGCTAGCTGAAAGTCTTGGAATAACTGAATTCAAAGCCACTGTTGGATGGTTGGAAAGATGAAAGGAGAGGAACAACATAAAATTCAAGAAACAGCATGGTGAGAAACACTTGTATTCAAACATGCTGAAACTACAGGAGGTAAAACATCGAAGGACCAACTGACGATCCTCCTTTGCTGCAATATGGATGGGAGTGAGAAATTGGAACCCCTCGCCATTGGAAAGAGCAAACAGCCCCGTTGCTTCAAGAAAGTTAAGCGACTTCCTGTGTCATTCGAGGCTAACGCAAATTCATGGATGACGGGGGAAATTTGGAAGCAGTGGCTAAAGAAGTTAGACACTAGAATGGGGGCACAAAAGTGTCAGATCCTGCTGCTTTGTGATAATTGTGCTGCACACAGGGATGATGTCAGGCTGTCTAACGTCAAGGTGGTCTTCCTGCCACCAAACTCTACCTCTCTGATCCAACCTATGGATCAGGGCATAATAGCCAATTTCAAACAACATTATCGGGCTCTTGTGCTACGTCGTCTGATGAGCGTTATGGATGACCAAACTGGCAAGGATAAACGTGCTGTTGAACTGGCTCGTAATCTATCACTGTTGGATTCCCTACATATGCAGAAAGAAGTCTGGAATCATGTTACACAGGCAACCATTGTGAACTGCTACAAGCGGGCAAGCTTTGTTAAGGATGTGGAGAGGGACGAATAGATGCAGCTGTTGCAAACGCGTCAGATGAACAGGTTATTGACATCCCAGCTGGTGTTACTGAAGAGGAGTTCCATCACTACGTAGCTGTTGATCACGATCTACAAACAGCTGAAGACAGCACTAATGTCGAGATATGCGCCTACATGCAGGGAACGGCTGATGATGGAACAGATGAAGAAATGAGCAGCGAGGCACATGCAGACGAAATTCAACAACCTCCTCCTGTCACTTTTGCAAGAGCGCTGGAGGCCACTGGATGTCAGTGCTATGACAGTTTTTACCGTCTGGCAGATGTAGTCTATGGAACTCACAGACCCAAGATTGTTCAAAGGACTATAACTGATTACTTCAAGTAAGCCTGTCAATTAACGGAGACTGTATACTGTACATATAATAAACAGTACTGTACATATATTTATCAGATGTCAAGCTTCTTTGGGTCACAATGGTTAAGTGCATGCTCTGGTTAACTGCATGCATTTCTTTGGTCCCAGACCCTTGCACACCAGGGCTGTGGAGTCGGTACAAAAATCTTTCGACTCCGACTCCTCAGTTTATGATACCTCCGACTCAGACTCCTCAGTTTTTAATATGTATTTTTTTTGCATGTTGACTGAAAGAGTGCAGCATGCAAGGCTGCATGTTAATGTTTGGGTTTAAAATCTATGTCACTGTGACTTTTTATTTTATTTATTAAAGAAACTATAAATATTCATTAATCCTAAAGTTTAAACAAAAAAAACACACATAAAAAAACAAGGTTATGTTTATTGTTTTTTATCAAGTATTTTTTTATTACATTTGTACCCCGCGCTTTCCCACTCATAGCAGGTTCAATGCGGCTTACATATTACAGGTACTTATTTGTACCTGGGGCAATGGAGGGTTAAGTGACTTGCCCAGAGTCACAAGGAGCTGCCTGTGCCTGCAGTGGGAATCGAACCCAGTTCCCCAGGACCAAAATCCACCACTCTAACCACTAGGCCACTCCTGCTTAAGAGCCTAAATTTGGCTTCCAGAACCTCCTTTCCACATTTTCTTATGTTATTGGCACCCACATGTATCAAGATAGCCAGCTCCTCCTCAGAACTATCTAAGACCCTGTCTAGGTGACATGTAAGGTCTGCCACCTTCACACCAGGCAGGCAAGTGACCAGGCGATCCTCACGCCCACCAGCTACCCAGCTGTCTATATGCCTAATGATCGAATCATCAACTACAACAGCTGTCCTAACCCTTCCCGCCTGGGCAGAAGTTCTTGGAAACCTATCCTTTACAACATCTGGGGATAACAGGGAGACAGACGGCGCTTTTATTCATTGGTTCCTAAGTTTATGAGATGCCTAGATCCAAAAAAGCAAATATTGTCAAGGGCTGACCACAGCTCTGATGCTTGCAGTCAGGAACAGCTCTGAAGTGAAGCTAGCAAGAGGAAATAGCTCTTTGGCTCTGTAAGCTGGTGAGTGGGCCTATCAGTACAGAAAAGGCTGAAAAGTGAGACACATAGAGAATAGAGTACTGTGAGTGGTAGTTTTTCATTTGCTAAACATAGCTTTTGTTTTCCCACTAGAGGCATTTTAAGCATACATCGTAGTGGATTAAAGAGAGAGGAAGAACTAACCCAGTTTGCCCAGTTATTTCTGTGCACACTATTAAGTTACATTCTGGCTGGCAACTAGAATGTGACATCATGCAAGATATCCCTCTTACTAGGGCAATAGTCTGTCTTCCTTCTTTGTTCCCCCCCCCCCCCCCATGCCTTGGGTAGCAGATTATAGAAGACCCCATTTCGTTTGCTCCAGCACCCCACCAGTCCCCAAGTCTAACCACAAAGCTTTGCAATAGTAATGCTAGCATGGCTACTGACCCACCATCTAGTCTGCTAGACATGCCAACTTGGGTATATAAGTGACTGTAGTACTTCTAGTTTTCTAATGTTTTTTTTTAATTATAGACTGTTAAGACAGGTCCAGCTGCGGTTTTGATTTTAATCATCACAGCCTAATCTAACCAGACACCATTAAGTAGGAAGCTGACTAGAGAGTCTACTCATACCTGCCAAGAAAGCTCAACTACACGATAGTCTCACTTGTTGAGACTTCCTGTAATAGCTAGACCTCACTAGAATCTACTAGGAGCTGGGCCTGTGACATGCTGCATCATTACCCACCAGTAATGCAGATTGTATGGTTGTTTGTATTTCTGCTAAGACTAACATTTCATGTTAAACCACTTTGCCAATTCTTTCAGCAACCCCAGCACTCCAGTTGAATTGGTCAAAGCACTATAAACACATGCCACTAAGTTAAACTTTCTATTGTCTCCAATTTTAGCAACCAAGAACTCTCTGGGCTTATCATATGCCCTCTTAAACTCAGTTTTATTCTCCACCACCCACCCTGCGATGGCATTTCAAGCTTTAGTGGGTTGAAACCTAAAAACGAAAGATCTACTTCTGCCTTCTATATCTTGTCTTATGTATGGTGTAATAGTTTCCAGTCTACAGAAATGTGAAAGTAAACACACACATTCACACAAAGGCCATTTACAAGAGATGGCTCATATATAGCTGTACACAATCAATATCAAAGTGTTAGCATACTATGGCCCTAAATACATTCTTTGATTACAAATACCAAATGTTACATGAATATCATCTACATATATACATAAAGGGAGGTCGGAGTGGAGGCGTGGCCTAGTGGTTAGGGTGGTGGACTTTGGTCCTGGGGAACTGAGTTCGATTCCCACTTCAGGCACACTCTGGGCAAGTCACTTAATCCTCCATTGCCCCATGTAAGCCGCATTGAGCCTGCCATGAGTGGGAAAGCGCGGGGTACAAATGTAACAAATAAATAAATAGAAGACCCCCCTCCAAAAAAAAAAGGTAACATTAAAATAAGAGAACATCTTCAATACCTTTGTGCAATCAGTACTTCAATAAAAGTACTACCCAAATTGATAGCAAACAAACAAAAAACCCTGAAAGCAGACTGTCACCAATTAAAACACACACATACTGCAGTTTTTCAGCATCTTCCTCTTTCTATACATCATACATGTGTAATGCACAGAGGGGCATTTTTGAAAGAACATCCAAGTCAGTAGGACACCCTGCTCATAATGTACAAAACAAAAAGTCCATTAAACAGCCATTTTCAAACAGAAAAAATGTTGGGGTTTCTGAAAATACATGAGAACATCCAACATGAATAGCCATTTTCCAAAATAAAATGTCCAAATTATAAATGCCAAAAAAACAGGGACAATGATGTGACAGAATTTGTACAAAAATGGCTACAAAGATGTCACTGCAGAGCAGCCTAGAGGTCAGTGCAGTGGACTTCAATTCAGGGCATACAGATTCATATTCCACTGCAACTCTTAATGGTGAGCCCTACAGAGACAGGGAAATACCTACGGAACCTGAATGTGCACCACCTCAACAGTCCTTAGGGCTTGGTGTCCCCTGGTTTACAGTCCACTGCACTGACCACTAGGCAAGAGGACATTTAATGTGAGCAAGTGCAAAGTATGCATGTAGGAATTATTAGGAAAGGAATGTAAAACAAAATGGGGAATATTATGCCTTTTTATCGCTCCATGATGTGACTGCAACCTCAAATAGTGTGTGCAATTCTGGTCACATCTTTAAAAGGGTATAGCGGAATTAGAAAAGGTACAGAGAAGGGCAACCAAAATGATAAAGGGGATGGGATGACTTCCCTTTGAGGAAAGACTAAAAAGAGGCTAGGGCTCTTCAACTTGGCGAAGAAGGGAGACAACAGAAGGCTATAAAATACCAAGTGAAGTGGATAGGTAAATACAAGGACTAGAGGACACGAAATGAAGCTACTATGTAGTAAATTTAAAACAAATTCGGAGAAAATATTGCTTCGCCTCAACGTGTAATTAAACTCTGGAATTAACTGCCAGAGAATGTGGTAAAAGAAGTTAGCTTAGCAGGGTTTAAAAAAAGGTTTGGATACATTTCCTAAAAGTCCACTATTCTTTGTTATGTATCCTATACTGTTTATTGTAAGCCACACTGAACTCAAACTTGTTTGGGATAATGTGGGATATAAATGTCAAAACAATTCAAAATATAGAGTGAGGAGCCCACACATTGTAGTCTAACAACATAAAGAAATGGTGGGGGGAAAAGACCTCAGATGACTATGGTGTTCTTAGAATGCTGTGATAATCGCATGTCACAATATTCAAACCACCAATGACAGAAGCTGTGAACTGTGGTTTGAATGTTGTGACGTGATTATCGTAACATTCTAAGACCACCACAGTCATCTGAGGTCTTCTCCCCCACCATTCCTTTATGCTCCTCACTCTATATTTTGAAATGTGTTTGGACAATTTTTGAGTGAGTTTCCTTTCTACATTTTGTTACTGGGATATAAATGTCACAAATAAAATAAGTCATTAAGATGGACTTGGGAAAACCCACAGCTTATTTCTAGGATAAGCAGAATAAAATCTGTTTTACTCTTTTGGGATTTTGCCATGTGGAGGACTGGCCTGTCAGTGCTGTGGATTTTGGAACTGGGTTCAATTCCCACTGCTGACTAACTGTTGGAGAACTGGGTTGAGATCCTGGGGAACTAGGTTTGATTCTAACTGCAGCTTCTCAGGACCCTGGGCAAGTTACTTAACCCTCCATTGCCCTGGAGTGGAGGAGCAGCCTAATGGTTAGTGCAGTGGGTTGCAAACCTGGGGAACTGGGTTCAATTCTCAGTGTAGCTCCTTGTGACCCTGTGCAAGTCACTTAGGGGCCATTTTACAATGCCACAGTAGAGCAGCCCCATGTGCCAATCTGGCACTACCTCTGGCCTTCAGCTGGAGCCAATGGTAGTGCCACCCCAAGCACCATTTCCGGCACTACAGGAATTGTGGGGGTTTTTGTGTTTTGTTTTTTTTAAACTATCTGGATAGCACGGGAGCCCTTACTGCCCCCGAAATACAAGGTGATAAGAGCTCCCCCCCAGAAATGGCTGTGTGACAAGTGTGTCCTTACCATACAGCCATTTTTCCCCCTTTTACCTATGACAGAAGGATCATCGACGAGCAGCAAATCCACACACTGCTACTGCAGGGCCCCTTTTACTGCAGCTTAGTAAAAGGGGCCCTCAACCCTCCACTGCCCCAGGTACTAATAACCTTAGACTGCAAGCCCATTAGGGTCAGAAAATATCTGCAAAAAAATAGTATATGTACTTCAAATGTGAAATAAACATCCTTGTGGCTTGGAATGGCCACTGTGGGAAACAGGATATATAGACATTGGACCTTTGGTCTGTCCCAGTATGGCAACACTTATGTTCTTACATTACCCTTCAGTCCTGCTTGCTGCTGTATTCAGAATACCTACAATACCTGATATTGACACTGGAAAAGGAAACTAGTATCCCAGAGGGAAGGGGGACAGTAAACACCAATAGGGGATTTCATTGGGGGGGGGGGGGGGGGGGGGTAATGCCTTAATCCTTCCAGTGGTCAGCTGCTCAGAGCATCATCTTTTTGTGCCCTGGACACGACTGAAACAGGTCTAAATAATAACTTCCTTCTTTTTAGAGTTGGACGTTTCATCCCATTTGATTATTGCTATTGAACATGCTAATATTGGGCCCTCCTTAGTCCTGCCCAAAACATGCCCCCTTGCTACTTGGGCTCACTGCAATGTAGGTGTCCCAATTCTGCTGTTCTAAAAATGATCGTCATAATATGCTGTTGTGGGGAGGTAACTATTTAGTGAGTAAATGCCATCAGAGATGGGTACCTGTCAGTAGCTGTTAATTACTTAATTGGTAAATGCCTGAGAAAACCTAGGTACCTAGGTGTAAACACCATCTTCACTACTTTGACATGTGACCTTCAGGGTGTGTCAAGTGACTGTCACATTGTTCTTCACTTTGCTTGTAAGCCCACTGTGAAAGCAACATTTCAGCCTTTGAGGCATATTTTCAAAGCACTTAGCCTTACAAAGTTCCATAGAAACCCATGGAACTTTGGAAGGCTAAATGCTTAGAAAATATGCCTGTTTATCTCTGTTAGTTCGCTAATACCAAATACAAGAAAATGCCTTACAAATAACACTCTGCATTAAGATAAAAAAAACCTCAATTCAACTTCTGGTTCATGTTTCTCCATACCGGCTGGAAGAGAAGTGGGGTTGAAGTCAGAGCAGGGGTTCACCATCCAGTCCTCAGGACATACCTAAGCCAGTTGGGTTTTTAGGATCTTCACAATGAATAGGTATTTGCATACAAAGGAGGCAGTGCCTGCTGAAACTGTACCATGCATGTTCACTGGAGATATCCTGAAAACTTTACTGGCTGGCTATGTCCTGAGGACTGGGTTGAGGGAAGACTCTCAGTTAAGTGCTGCCATTAGTCAAAAGCAGCCCTAGTGATGGTTATTGACAAGAGCTGAATTTGGGGACAACACTGGATAAATGTGTAATGCTAAAAGACTAGTGTAAGATTTGGACACTTAAGACCTCCAAATATACCAGTAATCACTTAACCAGAGAACAACAAGTTAAAGGGCTGATGCTTAAAGGCTCATGATAGAGGAAAACTTTATTGTAAATCTAGTACAGAAAAATTGCAGCAGAATGCTTAAAACAATAAGCACATGAATTCATGCCGCATTAAAATCACAGCAAATCTGCTGCTCAATGCCTGAGCAGTGATCAGGAGTTAGGCTCCACCCAGTGCATCACAAGATACAGTGCATGTGCGGAGGTGATGCCCAGAGAAGTAGGAGTGAATGGGCATTGCTCCTGCTTTCTACAAGGTGGACCTCCATTAAAACACCTGGCCAAAGTGACTGGGAAGGCTGTGCCTAGCCTGGCTAGAGACGCACTGGACCACTAAGGAATATTTTTTTTTATATATGAGGGAACGGGGGGGGGGGGGGGGGGGGGGGGGAAATGCTCAAATGCTTAGGGAGGGCCCCTAGACCACCAGGTATTTTTCTGGGGCCAATGAAGCCAGCTTGGAGGGAGAGAAGGGGTGCCGTGAGATACCAACCCTTCTAACAGTGCCCCAGAACCAGCAGAAAGTTTCTCACTATAAAAATTCAATGAGAATTCTTTAGCTGCAAGGTAAATAATGGCTGCATTTAAATATCATCTGTTATAATCGTTAAGTGCCGGGCATCAGCCTTCAAGTATAGCAACAAAAAGTTGTCATCTCCTATTTGAGCAGTTGGGATGCCTTTTAATTTAGGATGGTGTGTGCACATTTCTTAAAACTAGGAACTCGTTAACAGAATTAAAAGCAGAAGAGCCCACATAAAATTGCTCTCTAACACAGCACACTGAAATGTCTCAAGCCTGTTGTTAAAACAAAAGAAATTTAAACCTCAAAATTACACTTTGCTCACAACAGTTTTATCAGAATCTGCAACAGCACTAACAACTGAGTCTAGCTCAATTCCCTTTAAATAAATTAACATTTTTAAAGTGATTATTCTCCCAATCTTAACACATTTTAAAAAATCCTAAAATTATAAAAGGCATACAGAAAATATCAGATAGAAGAAAAAAAAAAAAAAAAAAGACTTCTTGGGTTAAACTTTAACCAGATCAGCAGAAGTTAAGTCAGATCCACAGTTTAACTAAAACCTACTTGTGCTTGCACTTCTTGCTACCTGTAGCCCTGCCTCCTTAGCAAGCTTGAAGTTGTTCCTTTGACAACAAATGAACCAGCTTGGGTACAAGTAAGCAGCCATCAGCTGATCCTTATTGTTTACAATCCCATGCATTTTTGTAACCAGTGTTTGTTCTCTTCCAACAACTAGAAAAAAAAAGGCATTCCTCAAAACAGTTGATGCCTTGCCTATTTAACTTCAGTAAATATTTTTCAAAACAAAACACTGGCAATGTTCTCCACTATTGCCCCACCCCCCCCAAAAAAAAAAAACATTTTCTGAGCTGGGTGGCATGAAAGTAACTGAATAGGTGCAGGGAAGGCCAGCACTATACAATTTCCTGTTAAATTAGTTGGGTTCCACCATCTAGCTGATTTTATTGACCACCCATTCAAAAAAGTCCTAGGGAGGCCAATGACAGGATCACAATGACCATTTTGAGCATACAACACATAACATCCAGAAACATTTCTAAATATGCGCGAGAATTCACGAGACCTGGAAGAAGTTTCATCTCTCAACTCACAATATTTCCGGTACATTAACAGCAAATGAAATGGAAACAAATCCAAAAAGTGACACCCAACATTTTAAATTCTAACCCTTACTCACTTGTTCAGTACCCATATTTTATCATTCCCACTTAGTAATTCCCTTATTTTATTTGTCCTGTTTGTCCTAATTAGATTGTAAGCTGTGTCAAGCAGGGGACCGTTCTTCATGTTCAACTGTACAGCACTGCGTACGTTCTAGTAGCGCTATAGAACTGATACGTAGTAGTAGTACTCTTGCTTGAACATACAGTAGTCAAGCTAACCCATTAGATAAGTAACCTCACGTAAATGATACTTGACTTAAAAGGGACTGTAATGTACAATATCAGGAAAACACCAAGGTATCTTGGGGGGAAAGGGGATGGGAACTTGATATACCACCATTCTGTATATACAGGTACTTATTTTGTACCTGGGGGCGGGGCAAGGGTGGGTTAAGTGACTTGCCCAGAATCACAAGGAGCTGAACTGGGAATTGAACCCAGTTCCCTAGGTTCTCAGGCCATTGCACTAACCACCAGGCTACTCATACACTCCTTTTCAGTTAGGTATTAAAATAAGGTCAAATATTCAGAACTAATTCTCTAATTATCTCGCCCTCACCTAACCCTCTCCCTCTTCCTGTACACATTAATTGATTTGATTACTTTATTTTTGTCTATTAGATTGTAAGCTTTTTGAGCCGGGACTGTCTTTCTTCTATGTTTGTGCAGTGCTGCGTACACCTTGTAGCGCTATAAAATGCTAAATAGTAGTAGTAATCTCAAAACAAATTCTGTTGAGGATCCCAAAATGTTTTTCCTATTTTGTCAGTGCAAGAAAAAACCCCCACAAAACATGCATATGTATATTCTCTAAAAACTGGTCCTTTTAACTACCATGTTGTGTTGGTCTTCTAAATAAAATGAGAAGAAATTTTAACTCAAGATGTTTTAAATTGTACATATAAATAAAGGCAAAATATACAGTCTTCTTACCACAATAGCATGAGGAGAGTGCACTAAGATTTAAGCTCATTTAGGTCGTTTTCAGCCTACAAAATTGGAACAGAGGGGGAGAAAAAAAGTCAATTCACAGTCTTAACATTCCTTGATTCATATAGCAGCAATATAGACCTGCAATGCCCCAATTACCTTATCCCATTCTCCTTCCATGACATGATGCGGAATTGGTTGCAGAAGGATGTTCTAAACGACCACCCTGATTCTTGCATGAGGAGATCAACTGTCTGACTGTAAGAGATTACATTGCAAAAGATTACAGGTTTCCCTTCCAAGAACTGTAAAATATTTAGCTCGGTTCTTTGCCTAAAAGCATACCTAGAATTACATGGTCTGGGGGAAAAAAAAAAAATTAACGACCCCAAAATTACTTGATTTATATGCTGCAGTCAACACATGCTACTGATGAATAAAACTGACGATAAGCTGAGGAAAATGAAATTTGAATCGTTCATAAAAATCAGCCATATAAACAAGACCGCAATTAACAACTTTTACCAAGGACTCCAGTAACAAAGGGTCTCTAATTTTTCTATCTGAAGACAATTTTTTTCAATATAGCCTTGACCCACAGCAATCAAATGTAGCAAGCACTCTAGCTTTATTCTAATTCCGTTTACACTCAAAAAGAACGCGTATACTGAATTTTAGCTTAAACAGTCACAAGCTACTTCCCACCCCGGATGGCCTTCAACGAGCTCCCCTGTCAGTTACGCGGCGACCAGATCATTGTTATCAGACCATTCCATTTGACAAGTCCGGAATACAACAATACCTTTTTCTTCAGCAAAACCAAACATTCACATAACTCCGATAAGCCTCTCATTTGTAGTAAGATCTGTATTTTGTGCGTTTGTATTTATTATCTTTACTCTCTTGTTGCACAGGCAGTTTTCACTAGGCCGAATATTGCAGTGATGCCAAACAAAGCCATCGGAGAGCCAATGTTAGTTATGTAATCAAAAAGAAACGAATAGAGGGAACTGTGAGTGGGGGGGGGGGGGGGGAGATTTGTGCTCCCCCAGTCATTTAACTAAAAAGGGAGCAACTGCTCTTTGTTTTGTCAGGGCCAAACCCAGTAAAAACAATGTTAACCTGGCTAGTGCTAGAACAGCTGATCACGTCTCAGCGGTTAAGTATATGCGGGCCTGTAAAGACTGATGTAACCAAGGCCCTTGACATCGCCCAGACTGACTGACTCGACACCCCTAGATTTAAGAATCGAAGTACCCCAAAGGGCGATAGATACTACTTAAGTCCCAAGCCGTGCAAATGTTGTCCCGATGAGCCGGGATTACGTCCTCGTCCGACTGGGACAGCCTCTTCTTCTTTTTCAGGTTGCTGCCCAGCCGGCGGCAGCGGCGGGGGAGCTGGCCAGACGAGGAGGAAGCCGCCCCCGGCAACCCCGTTATTGTCACGTTCAAATTGTTGCTGTTGTTAATATGGTGGAAGAGAGCAGCCCCGTTGAGTGGGCAGGTCCCCGGAGGAGGACTCTCCATTCTGAAGCAGAAAGAAGCAGGCGAAGTTCCGGGTTCTGGCCTGGCCCTGGCCGCCGCCGCCCCGCCGTTCGCTGCATGGCGCTGTGGCTACTGGCGCCGCCGCTACTGCTGTAGTACTAACACCGAGGAGGTCTGGCTGGAACTCCTGGGGACAAGGGCGGCTGCTGGGAGCGAACCAAGCACGGAGAGGCCGCGGACAGCCGCTGAAGCCCCGGGCTCTCCTGCTCCCTCCGCCGCGAGGCTCGGCGTTTCTTCCGCGGGGGCGGGGACGCTCCACCGGTGTCCGAGTCGGAGGAGGAGGAAGCGGAGGCCAGAGTTTCCTCGCCGAGAGCGGCCGTGGTTGGAAGCCGGTGGGGCGAAGCGAGGCGAGGGGGCAGGGGAGGGGGAGGAAGGGAGGGAGGGGGAGGGAGTGTGGCGACCAACTAGGCAGAGAGAGAGGGCTCGGGCGGCGGCTGAGGGGGAGGGAGGAGGAGGAGGCGGCGCGCGGGTCCCGAGGCTCTGGCACCTTGTCCGCGCGGCCGCCCCGTCTCTCGCGCTCGCTCTCCTCCCGTCGCGCCGCAGCTTATTGCTTCTTTCTCATCACCCCCTAATGGAGTCCAGACGGTGATGTCACAGGAAATGCCTATAGTGTTCGCCTTGCTCACTTCCGGCAGGCATTGAGGCGGGGGGGGGGGGGGGGGGGGGGAGGAGGCTGTGCCTGCCTTTCGTGTGTCACCGGGGGAAAATGAGCTTTGAGCTACTAGCGGGCTTCTTTTGCTGTTCTTGTTTGTAAGGAAAGCTTTAGTTAAAAATCTGTCTTGTAAATTAATACATCGAGGATAGTTTCTAGGATTTTTTTTTTGGCAGTACGGTTCGGTATCTTTGGGGATGGTTCATAAAGTGTGGAACAGCCAGTATGTTATGCTGGCTTTAGAGCTCAGCTGTGCTGGTTTAATTTCCTCGTTTATAATGTCCAGCAGCAGACGTGAGGTTCCCCCCACCCCCAAAGAGGCCACTTTTTGTTTTAATTCTGCCGAACAGTGGTTTCTTATTTCTTCTGATTAAGTGCTACTTTTTGGTACTTTATTAAAGCCAGGGTTCTGGAATCTTCGGAAGACAAGGGGCCAACTTTTCAAAACAGGAATTACTCTTCTCTGTCTGCAATGAAGATTTTGTTTTAAATTGTTGGTGCACATGCACACACTTCATCCTCTAGGGATCTGAGTAAACCGTCTTTTACCTACGACCATCCTTAGAGTTGACACCTATGTTCTACTGTGATACTGTACTTCCAAATGGCTAAAGAGAGTAGTATAGATAGTGTTGTCCTTGGACTTGAACGCTAATTGCTGTAGTCTTGAAAAGTTGTTCGAATATTTTTGCTGCTCTAATTGTCTATTGATCATGTTTGATCTATTTTTACTGTACACCGCCTTGAGTGAATTCCTTCCAAAATGCGGGTAAATAAATCCTAATAAATAAACCGATGTAACTCGGGTAGATTACTGACCTGTACATTTTAGAAGGTTGTGATGCCTTACAACAAAAGAGCCACCCCCCTCCCCCAAACAAATGCGGTAGTTACATTCCCAGGGGTCTTGTGTGAAAAAAAAACCAAATCAAGGAGTTCATAAAGTTTGAAAAGGTGGAGAGTTGTCCTCAACTTTGTAGTAGATGACATACTTGTCCATGGTGGAGTGGCTAGAATGTGTAGGTGGAGGGTAGGTTGCAGGTGGGGGGGCGGTGGATGGAGGAGGGAGGTGTGTATAGGTGTATAATGAGATCTTTGTATAATATCTGTAAATGTTATTGGGTATCAGGTATGGTTTTAGCTGCATGTTTGTGGACTGAAGACTGCATATGGTGTTTTACTTTATTTCATTGCAGCTGCTCTCTTTCCTCATCTGTCATTCCCCCCCCCCCCCCCCCCTTCCAACTATGGCTCCTTCCAGCACTTTGCTACCCTAAGATCTTGATCTTCTATTGCCTCCTAAAGCTGTTTTTTCCCCATCTCTTCTCATCAGACACCCTCCTTCCCCCCCTCATAGGCTTCCTTTTCCCCTCATCAGCTGCTTCCTTTCCATATCATATCCTCCTTTCTTTTTCTGCCCCTTCCTCCTGAAGCATCCACAGTATCTGATTTTCCCACCAATCAGATACTCGTTTTCCCCATCAAGAAACCTTCCACTCCCCCCATGACATTCCTTCCTTCTCACTCTCCCTTCTCCATCAAGCATCTCTGTTCTCTCCTCCCCCCCCCCCCCCCAATCCTTCCCCATCAAGCACTTCCCCTATATTCCACCATTAGGAATCCCTATTTCTCAAGATCCCTCCCATCAGAATCCCCTTTCTCCAAAAGGCCCTCTTCTTCCTCCTTTCACGTCGGGCACCCCGTATCATACACACAAGCCCAACTGCTTTTCCCCAGACAGCTTCATCAGTCCTTACTCCAGGCAGGCCAGGCTGTAGCAACTCTTGGGTGCAACTCTGTTCCTCCTCCAATGACAGACAGTAAAAGCATGCTTACAAAGCCTACCCAGGCACAGTCTACTGCTTGTTACCTTGAGTTCTGTGTGTCGACTACTTTGTGTGCTGATGCCTCCTCTACCAGCTTTAGCGGGAGCATATTACATGCTGATTGGCTCAAGATAATTGCCAATCCTGTCTTCTGGGCCTTCTAGCACTCCACATGACCAACCAGTATACTGTCTTTGGCCCTGCAGCTTGCCACAGAATTATACAGTTTTGTGTAATACATGCATTTGTTAATTATGCATTCGTGTGATCACATAATTCTCTCGGGTGTATATGGTATGTGAGCTTTCAAGATGACGCAGGTCCCTTCCTCTGATGAAACCTGTAACAACACAAGTATTTAAAATCTAAAAATGAAGATGACTACCTGCTTTGGAATGTTATGTAGAGCAAGCAGAACCTTCATCTCTCTTGACTGTACGTTTCAAGGAACTTCCATTTATAGATACACTATCCCAGCCAGTTTGACCTGTAGAACAACCAAGTGGTTCTGGATGATCATAATGGAATGAATGGAGTCATTTCTTTGATCCTCCAGTTTTAAAAGATCTGTACAATTTACAGCTTTCCATGTTAGCCATAAAAACAGGAGCCGCTCCATTCACTCATCACTTAACCAAGGTATTTTGCAAGGGGACAATTAGCACAGGTTTAGTTCCATATTCTGGAAAGCTATAATCAGATATTTTTTTCAAGGGATTTTGAGATACACTGTTGTAATAATTCAGTCTGGCAGAGTATAGGATATGGGCCAAGGCCTTAAAATCCAGGTCCAGAAGAGAAGCGGGCAATGTTAATAATATAAATAGAGATGTTAAAAGTGGTTCTAAACCATGATGGTCACCTGTGTATCTGGATAAACCAGTGAAGTGCCTTTTTAGGTATAATGGTAGCAGACCTCAGGCACACCTGGATAGTATTTTGGAGAATGCTGAGGAGGAGCTGGCTATTTTGGTCTATGTGGGCACCAACAATGTAGGAAGTTGAAAGAGGCTAACTTTAGGCTATTAGATGGAAACTGAAAAACAGAACTTCGAGGGTGGCATTCTCAGAAATCCTTTTGCTACCATACGCAGGACCCCAGTGGCAGGCCAAGCTCTGGAGTCTGTGCATAATGAGACAATGGTGCACAGAAGACTTTTAGATTCATTAGGAACTGAGAAACTTTTTGAAAAATGGGAATCCTTTTCTAGTGAAGTGGGCTGCAAACCCAAGATGGAATCCAGCGGCTAGCACTAACTAAAAAAGAGAGAGCAACTTTCAAAACAGATCATGGGGGGGGGGAGGGGGAAGCCAGCAGTATTTAGGAGCAAGTGATTCAGAGCAATGTATTTATAAAGGTTACCATCAAAAAAGAGAGATTAGGGTATCTTGATGGTGAGGATATGAAAAAGTTGGTTCTGAATCAGGGATTCTCAAACCTGTCCTGGGGGACTACCAGCCATTTGAGATTTCAGGATATCCCTAATGAATATGCATTAACAAATTATACACACAGGGTAAATATATTCCACTATAGCTGTAATACTGTTGTACGCACTCTACTAATGACAACTATACATATATCAAATTTTCTTTATTAATAACCAAATATATTAAAATCCTACTAAACTACTCATATATATTCCTCATCCACTCATGCTCCTACATACATACCAACACTCACCTGTCTCGTATCAGACACATACCATAAATACATCATGAACATTAACAAATACATAAATTATATGGCATAGTATGCAACATGGGGCTAGTTATGCAGTAGTAACATTTCAAACCCAGATCAAACAGTCTGCCACTGCTTTCTAATCTTGAATACTTAAGGATAAAGCAGCTACTCATAACCGCCCACCCACTTTCTTGATTGAAGAGATGTACATGAGATAAAAATCCTTCTGAAGATTGATGAACTTTTAAAGTCACCACAAACAGCATAAAATCACGATATTCCAAACTTTATATGTAGAGTAAATCTCCACCAACATGAAATTACCAGCACCCAATCTGTCGCAATACAGATATGACAATAAAATCCTTGTGTATAGTGACCGTACACGGTCCAAGTTGTCATCAGGTGTTAGCCACAAACGGGACACCAGGAACTCACTCATAGACACGCAAATCCATCTCATGCATCTTCATTAGGGACATCCTGAAAACCTGACTGGCTGGTGGTCCCCCAGAACAAGTTTGAGAACCACTGTTCTAAATTACCTGAGTCAGCTACAACTTTGCGAATAACAGAAGTCTGAAAAAAATATGGGCGAGTTTGTATGTATGGCATTGAATGAAGATAGTGACATAATTGGCATCCCAGAGACTTGGTGGAAAAGGATACCATAGAGCAGTGCTGCTCACTATTGTGAAGTGTGGTGCCATGTTTGCAACAAGACATCAGTGTGAGAACCCGAACCAGTGTTGTATAAAGTGGATAGTGCCAGAGCCCAGGGGAGTCCCCTCTCCAGTAATATAGGGGTACACACAGTCTGATATGTTAAATGACATTTGATTATCCAGACTCTTTTCCTCCCTCAGCCTGTCTTGTCTCGCCTAACCCCCATTTCCCCTGAAACACGTTCTCCCCCAATCCTATACCAGTCAGTTTCAACTCTCACCAGCCTGTCTTCCCAGTCAGCTGCTATATCATCCTGTCCCCAGTCCCTCCAAGCTGAGTCTCCTCATGGTTGGTTAATGCATCATGTGTCTTTCGGTGACCTTGATCTGCATTGTGTCCAAATACTTCACTGTTTACACAGTCTCACAAGAATAGCATGGGAGTTGTATGCTGTATCACTCAAACACAGAGCTACATTGCTTTGTTTTCCTTCAGGACTGTTCTGGAGACAGTTCCATTAGTAAGCCTATGGACAAGGTGGGGGAGGGGAGAGTATGTTTAAGAGAAAATATTAGGAAGCCAAGTACATCATTGGGGGCTTCCACTGGCCCCAGGCCTTGCAGTGGACACTGCCGTATACTCAAGTGGGATAAAGTGCATTCTGAAATCTGTATAGATAGAAATTACATGTGTGGTGAGGAGGAATGTAGTCATGGAAGTTTACTATCATCCACCCAACCACAATGATGAAACAGATTGTGAAACGCTAAAGAGATTAGACAGACTGCTAAATGTGGAAACACAATAATAACACATGCCAAGCTGAAGCAAATGGCAGCTTTTCAGTTCTGTGAATTTATAGGTTGTGGTGAAAGGTAATGTAAATGGAGCACTCCCACTGGCTTTTGCTACCCAGAAACAAACAAAAAAATCTTACTGTTCCTTACCTTTTCTGATTTGTTGCCAATGCAGGGGGGCGTCTGAGCTTTAGCATTTTGCCCAGAGGTTTACTGCTTCTTTGGTCCCCCTCCCCCATATGGGGAAGGGGGTGAGTGGGGCAGGGGCCATTGTCCAGTTCTGCGCCTAATGGCTCTGGCAGTATTTGCCTGTGTAGGTCTTGGAGGCATAGATGGACTTTCGTTGTGTTTGATGGAGGAGCATCCAATAGGTGTTTTATTGTTTGTGTTCTGCCTGAAGAATGGCTGGATCAGATATGTATGTTATTGACTATGTTGTCTTGTTAATTCATGGATTTGATGCCAGGGCTTTTCATGTGGATGGGGGGGGGGGGGGGGATGAGAGGAAGGTGGGAACTTTTTTTTAGCAATAACTTATGGTTATGATTTATATCAACTTGCGAATGTCCTTATTCATATGTGTGTGTGTGTGTGGGGGGGGGGGTCATACATTGGATTTAATTTTGGGGTCTGCTGCACTGTGTTAGGATTTATGTTTGGAGTTTCAGGGGACCAGGATAGTTCCTTGGTCCGATCATTGTGTTTATTTTCATTTTAAGGTGGGGATGATTTAGGTTACGGAATGGAATGAAGATGAAGAGATGGGGGTAAGGTTGAAGACAAACCTTTTGTACCTGCTGGAGGGAAGTGATTTTGAAAAAAGGGAACATTCTGTCTTGGAGAAGAAAGTTATAGAAATTCTGGATATAGCACCATCTAGGGAGAGAGGGAGATGAAAGTGGGTTAGTGAGAGAAAAATCCATGGTTTTCTGAACAATTGAAAACTCAGAAGAGAGGGATTCAGAATTTAGTGTTGTTGAAAGAATGTCCTAGTATAGGGAATAAAGTGCAGTGGAAGTTGGCAGTAAATAAATATGGGAAGGTGGTTTAGGGGAAAGCAGCTTATTTTTCAGGTTTGATTATTTGGGCTGGTGGACTGTTGTATTAGGGGTTGAGGAGTAAGAAAGGAGGATGTCTGTTTGAGGGTGATGTGTTGGTTACTTTTTGTGGATAAAGTTGTTAATTAGAGAGTAGCAGATTCCCAAGTTAAGGATATTGTAGTTTCTGGGTTGGAGGGGGGCTCTCAAGTTAGGACTTTGAGTTGCTTTCCTTCTCCCTCTGTAGCCCAGCTGGCTCAGGTGATTATGGATCTGCTTCTTGTTGCCAATGTAAACCTGTAGATACATCCATTTTTTTCTTATTCCCCCCCCCCCCCCAAGATCCTTACAGACAAAATACAAAGAAAAAAGGGAGGGAGGAGGAAAGGATAAGAGGAGGAAGTGAAAGGTCCCCCTTCCCAAACCAAAATAACAAAATCACCTGCATTTAAGACACCAGGTATAAAGTCCAATGAACAATGCTAGTATATTACTCATTCAGTGTTTAGTAAGAATATATTAAAAATAGTGTGTGCTAGAAAAACTCATATTTTTTCTTATTTATACCAAAGTTTTCCTATGTGCCACAGTCAAATGCCCCATTTTGCATATAATCTCTCTATATAAAAGGCACCACCAACGTTCTATGAAGCCTCCAGCCGGAAGTGTGAAGGGGGAGAGATATCCGGTTTCCCCCATGAGTGTCTGCCCCACCCTCTCTGTAACACAAACAGTCAGTGAAGGAAAACACAGCAAAGCACGAAATCACATCACTCTCTCTGTAACAGTGAAGGACTCTGAGGGGGGGAGGGGAGAGAGAGGGCAGGGACACACACACTCCACATGCACACAGAAGAAAACCTTGCTAGCCCCCGTTTCATTTGCATCAGAAACGGGGCTTTTTTACTAGTGCAAATATTCAACTATTTGGCAAGAGATGGAGCTCCTGCAAACTTCTGAGCCATAATCAGCTTTGGCCATATTTGACACTATGGGCTCATTTTCAAAGCACTTAGACTTACAAAGTTCCATAGGTTACTATCCTGCTTATTTTCGAAAGAGGAAAAACTCATATAGTGCGACCTAAATCGGGAGATAGACGTTTATCTCGCAAAGGCGCCCAAATCGGTATAATCGAAAGCCGATTTTGGGCGTTTCCAACTGCACTCCATGCGATGGAACGAATAAAAGTTGACGGGGGCGTGTCGGAGGCATGGTGGAGGCGGAACTGGGGCTGTGGTTATCAGTGAGGAGAGATGGGCGTCTTTAGCTGATAAATCGAAAAAAAAGGCATTTTGACGTGATTTTGGGTCACTTTTTTTTGGACCCCTTTTTTTTCACAAACAAGTTCCAAAAAAGTGCTCCAACTGCCCAGAATTGACCACTGGAGGGAAATCGGGGATGACCTCCCCGGGACTCCCCCCAGTGGTCACTAACCCCCCTCCCACCAAAAAAAACCCCACTTTACAACCTTTTTTTCCAGCTGTATGCCAGCCTCAAATGCCATACCCACCTCCATGACAGCCTGAAGAATGTGTGTTCGATCCTGTCACAGCCTTTCCCTGGGTCAAATGTGGCTCTCGGGTGCAGTACAGGGTCAAATCAGCATTGCATTGTGGTGGGTGTAGGGTATTGGGGCTTCGTGATTTCATTAGCTTGTGTTACAGTCTCACAATGGTGGTAGTTGGTAGGCTCTTCTCCCATGGTGCTTTTCCCCCTGCCTACTGGGTCAGAGTGTGCCCTGTTGTGTTTCCTGTTGTAGTCCATGCGGTTAGTGGCCATTTTTGTAAGCCGGTTTTAGTTCCCTTTCATGTGTTAGCAACGTTACAGAACTTCGTTATTCCCTTGAATGTGGCTGAAAGAGGGCATGTACAGCATTCTGCCAGCTCTGACCTATGCTCATCTCAGTACCAGGGAGGACTCGTTGCCAGTGGGGCACAACCTCTGATCTGCAGTTAACTGTGAGTAAACGCAGTTATTCCAATAAAGGACGTTTTCGGAGAGATTAGTCTTCAGGTGTCAACTGGTGTGCCAATGTTATACAGCAGCAACAAGTCCTAGAGGCCTGCGTGTATGCAGGTCCCTGGAGCACTTTTAGAGGGTACCGCAGTGTACTTCAGCCAGGTGGCCCCAGGCCCATCCCCCCCCACCTGTAACACTTGTGCTGGTAAATGGGAGGCCTCCAAAACCCACTGTACCCACATGTAGGTGCCCCCTTCACCCCTAAGAGCTATGGTAGTGTTGTACATTTGTGGGTAGTGGGTTTTGGGGGAGGGGGGTTGGGAGCTCAGCACCCGTGGTAAGGGAGCTATGCGTGTGGGAGCTTTTTCTGAAGTCCACCGCACTGACCTAGGGTGCCCAGTTGGTGTCCTGGCATATCAGGGGGGCCAGTGTACTACCAATCCTGGCCCCTCCCACGACCAAATGGCTCGGATTAGGACGTTTTTGAGCTGGGCGTTTTTAGTTTCCATTATCGCTAAAAAAACAAACGCCCAGCTCAAAAACGTCCTTTTTTCGAAAATACGGTTCGGCCTGCCCCTTCATGGACCCGTTCTCCGAGATAAACGCCCATGGAGATAGGCGTTTCCGTTTGATTATGCCCCTCCATGCAACTTTGGAAGTCTAAGTGCTTTGAAAATATGCCAATATGTCGCATAAGTGCATGTTGGACTTGGGGCAATGTGAGATGCAATCTGCAAATATATTTTAAAAATAAATAATGGAGATTTCAGTTACTCCAATATCGTTTGAGCTAATATCTCATCAGTGCATGCCAGGGAGGCTAACATTTCTAGATACCATAAGTAACTGCTTCATATATCTAGTTCTGGAATGCAGGATTTATTACAGGGGTAATGCTAATTGAGCCATGTGGAAGTAGTAAGTAAATGCAATAAAATCTGAGATTATTACTGGAAGTATCATAATGAATCAAATAACTGCTATAATAACTTGAGGAAATTATGATAAAAATGATAAAGCTGGTTAGAGTGAAATTAAAAGAAGCACTTGTAAGGATTAAGAGGTCCTTTTACCAAGCTATGGAAAAAGGACCCCTGGGGTGGTGTTGGCTTGTGGATTTGCTGCAAGCCAAGGCCCCCTTTTACCACAGTGGGTAAGAGGCACTTTTAAAAATAATTTTAAGGAAATGGCCGTGTAAGTTAACCACTTGCTGTGCACTGTCATTTCCTGAGGGAGCCCTTACTGCCACCTATTTAGGAGGCTGTAAGGGCTCCCATGCTAACCCAGTGGTAACCAGGCAGGATGCAGGGCTGCCTGATTAATGCCGTATAAGCCCCTGGTGCTCAAAAAAATCAAAGTATTTTTTCAGCGCTGGAAATGACATGTAGTGGGGGCAGGCACTGTGCTGAATTGGCATGCGGCAAGCCTGCAATGGTCTTGCCACGCTTTTGTTAAAGGGCCTCTAAAAGTCAGCATGAGGTTTAGAATTTATTTAAATACAAGTAAAAAAAGGCCTGTTTCTGATAGAAATGAAATGGGCGCTAGCAAGGTTTTCCTTGCAGTTGCAGCTTGGCCTCCTGCCTCCCTCCCTGTCATGTGGATTCCAGGCCCCCCCTCCCTGTCCTCGGAGTTCCAGCTCTCCCTCCCTCGGTCTCTGTCGTCTGAGTTGCAGGCCCCCGTATGTGTCCTCCGAGTTCTAAGCCCCCCTGCTTCCCTCTCCGAGTTCAAGGCCCACCTCCTGGTCACTGCCTCCCTCGCTCTCCTCCTTTACACGCCCGCGCCTCCCTCCCTCCCTCTCTCTCTGTCAGTCGCAGGCCGACCTGCGTTGGCTGCTCCCTCCCCCTCCCCCTCCGCCCTTACCCCCTTGGGAGTTCCCTGCACCCCTGTCTTTGGGGTTCCACACCCCCGTGTGTCCGTCCCTCTTTCTCCTCGGAGTTCCAGGCCCCTTCCCCTCCGAGTTCCATGCCCCTACCTCCCTCCCTCCCTGTCCTCTGCGTTCCAGCACCCCCCTCCCGGTCGAGTTCCAGGACCCCTCCCGTTCCAGGCCCCCCTCCCGTTCCAGTTCTAGGACCCTCTTCCCCTGCCCTCCAAGTTCCATGCACCCCCTGTCGAGTTCCACAGCCCCGCGCCTCCCTGCCTCTCTCTCTGTGCCCTCCGAGTGGAAGCAGGACATGTGCGGCTGCCCCTCCCCTTCGTAAGTGCCGGCTGTTATGTAAAACTTCTTATCTTGTGAAGTCAACAGTGAAGTCGAGCAGGCACGGCATGGCGCTTCAGATTGCTTTCGCTTCTTTTTAGCTCTGCCTCTGGTCCCTCCTGTTTGCGGAAGTGTTTTAGCATGTGCTATCCATGTAACCGCTCATAGGAATATCATGAGCATTTACACGGTTAACGTGCGCTAAAAACGCTAGTGCGTCTCTGTAAACAGGGTCCTGAATCTACTTCCACAAAAGTATCAAGATTCTGCCCCCAATTATATCTGGTGTTGAATAAATAATTGTGATTTCTGCTGGAGCTTGTGGGAACTTGCCTTTATAGTCAAGGATGCATAACAGCATTTTGTATTCCGTCTGGGACGCAGTTTGGAGTTATTGCACACTGGTGGAGCACGATCGGTGAAGTGGCCTCTGGAATATACATTATGAGTGGAGTAACACACCAGAAGCATGTGTTTTCCAGATAAGTACCAAAAAATTATTTTTCAAAGTTTCATAGAGTTAACCTAATGAGGCTTCTGGTGCAATGATTTCATCAGGTTACCATGACATCTCAAAGAGGGGTTATGTGGATGTAGTGAGCACCTTAAATTATATTTAAATGATATTTTGAAAAAAAAAACGCTTTTGCATTGAAGTGATATATTTGAGCATTTTATAAAGCATTAAGAGTGATATATTTTAAAAAATAAAGTATTAAATAAAAGGGCCCTGTCTACTAAGCTGTGTCATAGGTGTGCTATCGTTTTTAGTGCATGCTAATACTAGAGACACCCATAGGAATTTACGAGTGTCTCTAGCATTAGCGCGCTAGAAACGATAGTGTGCCTTAGTAAACAGGGCCCTTAGAGTTGTCAGCAGTCAACTAGTATATAGAATAATATTACTAAACAGTTGACTAGATCATAAGTAGAGAGGTGTGGTTATCAATAGAATGGACATAATACATTTCTTGATTAGCTTTCGAAGGTTGCCCTTATTTCCGATCTGACGAAGAAGGGCAACCTTCGAAAGCTAATCAAGAAATGTATTAAGTTATGTCCAATAAAAAAGGTATCATCTTATTTTCTTTTCCATGTTTTATTTTGTTTGATTTCTATTGATAAAGATATCATGAAAACCTGGTCTGTTTGCAGCCCTTGAAGAACTTGTTGGGCAGACTGGATGGACTGTACAGGTCTTTACCTGCTGTCATCTACTAATGTTACTATGTTGGAGAAGCCTGCTATAATGGAATCTTGGTGCCAAGATGCTGTTAAAGACTTGGCACTAAGCACATGGCATTGGAGCCCCTTAGAGCTTACCTCTCTGCCACCAGCTTCATCTAGATGCAAACATTACCTTACCAGAGTACACAGAATTCAAGGCAGTGGCATAGCCAGACTTGACAATTTTTTTTTTTTTTTTTTTTGGGGGGGAGTCCAGACAACATGAGGGGGCACTAGGCATATAAATGTGAGTAGTGCCATGAAAACCTTGTACGACCACCTACACTTCCGGACAACACTAAAAACTTGTCTTTTTAAAAAGGCATACCCTACCTACCCAACAAATGCCTGATCTCTGCAACACAATAACACTAGAATTCAAAATGCACAAAACACAACTCTCCCACTGTTAACGACCTTATGTGGCTGTCCCACATGAACTTTATCTCATCTCAACATCACTCTGTATTTGTAAAAACCGGAGACTGCAAACGCACCTCCGGTACCATGTAAGCCACATTGAGCCTGCAAATAGGTCGGAAAATGTGGGCTACAAATGCAACAATAAATAAATGAAAAATAAATAATGCCTTAGCATGCACTTGATGACAGATTTCTAAGTAAACAGTCTATCCTGCACCAAATATAAACTCCTTACATACTTATGGAAACTTTGGTCTCCTTTTACAAAGCCACAGTATTGATTCCTGGTGCGGCAAATGCAACAAAGCCCATTCAGTTCCTATGAGCTTTGTCGTATTTGTCATGTGGGAATCACTACTGCAGTTTCGTAAAAGGAACCCTTTGGAAACACTGACATTTTAAAAATTATTTGCATTATCCCATAACTTAAACTTTGCCATTATAGTAGAGTTGAGTCTGGTCAACATCTCAACACACATCACAGTATCCTGCAAAATAATTACCGCGATGGCACATATCCTTCAACTTTGTTTATAATACATATAAACACCTTGATAATCTGAATTAATAAAACAGGTACATACTTTTGAAGTAGCAGTTTAAATATGTAACCTAAGGCACACTGGACAATCGAGCTGTTAATTTAAACATATACTTTGCATCCGCAGAACTCCCCATAGCTCCTCCTCTAAGAATGGATGCAAAGCAGGAAAAGGGCATTTCCCCAGGAACTTGCCATACAAAAAAAAAGTTGATTTTGGTGTAATCTCAATAAAACATAGATTCTTTCCGTCTCAAGCATATTGTGAAGTACTGTATCTTTAATACAAACCCTACAAAAATCACTCGGGACCTATAGAGCTAATCTAGTTTACCATAACACCGCTAACTTAGGGGCCCTTTTACAAAGGAAGGTAGGCTCTACGCACATGCAGCGTGCGCCAAAACAAGAGTACCGCCAGGCTAGCATGCCCCCCGGTGGTAATTTTGGATTTGACGCATGCCTATACTACTGGGACAAATTATTTTTTTAGTTTCTACCACACACGGCATTTCCGGCATTAATCGGCAGTTGGCGCATGCCGACCAGTCACCTCGCGTGTAGTGCATGAGCCCTTACCGTTAGCTCAATGGGTGGCGTTAAGGACTCAGGCTGTAAACAGGCACACTCTGGTTTCAGTTTTACCGGAGGCCCTTTCCCTGGCTCATCGCAAAAAAAGCCCTTTTCCCCCAGATGAGGTGAAAACTGGCCCAGCACGCGCCAAAAACACACCCATGCTATCGCAGGCCACTTTCTGCTGCAGCTTAGTAAAAGGACCCCTTACAGAAGTAACACTACAAGGACCCTACCTAGAATAAGGCAATGCAGTAAATATTGCAGTCAGACCTAGAACATCAATATGCCTATTGGGGAAACTGAACAAGCTGAATTATTACAGAGGCCTAAAAAGAAACTCCATGTAAACAGACTACCTAGCCTCAGTCACAAATAGTCCCTTACCAGGTAGAAAATTAGGGACCTTTTTTACAAAGGTGTGGGAGGGCCTACGCATGTACAGCATGACCAGATTGGCACTACCTCTGCGTGAGTTAGGCAGTAATTCCAAATTTGGTGCACGCCGAATCCCACGGTAGAAAATAATTTTCTACCATAGGCTGCTTACTCAGTGGTAAACAGCAGTTGGCGCGCGTTGCATGCTTACCGCACAGGAGACCTTAGCGCTAGGTCAGTGGGTAGCGGAAGGTCTTGGGCCAAAAATGGATACACGCTGGTTTCAATGTTAGCGCACGTCCATTTTCCAGCCCCTTAAAAGGCCCTTTTTCTTAGACACGGTAAAAAATGGCCCAGCGCACACCCAATAGATGCGCTCACACTACCGTAGGCCACTTTTTACCATGACTTAGCAAAAGGACCCCTTACTGACCACAAACTTAAAATATGGATACGTAGACAAAAATTATACTTAAAAACTAAATAAGCCACACTCTACAGGCAGTGCAACACTACAGAAAGAGAAATAGAAACAGTGTCACTTAAATTTACTTGTAAAACTGACATTTTCTATTCACTGAATCAAGAATAAAATTTCTTTCTACCGTTGTTGTCTGGTTGTTTGGTTTTTTTTTTCCAAATCATGTTTGTCCCAGTTTCCACTTTCTGCTTTCCTGTAGCTTTTTTTTGTTGTTTTTTATACTTTCTTTACAAACAAGATCTCCAGTCCATCTCATCCTTCTCTCCCTTCTTGCCTTCTTCACTTTTCCTATATCCATCTCTGACTTTGACCTTTTCCCTTCCGCTTTCTTTCATTTATTTTTCCATCTCTTAATCTACTGAGACTTCATTCCTTCTTAGTATTCAATCTTCCTTTTTTTAAAACCACATCTACCTACAGCTTTTCATCTCCTTCATCCCAACCAACCCATCTTCATCCTGTTATTCCTGTTTTTTGCTAACTCTTCCCTCTTCCAGCACCTTCTCTTTCTGTTTCCTCTCTTCAGTACAGCACCCTCTCTATTTTCACTCCTAAGACCAGTATTTTCTTCTCTCTCTCGCCCCCTTCTGTCCAGCATATCCTCCTTTGCTTATCTCAATCTAGCATCTCTCCCCATCACCCTACTCCCTTGTATCCAGCATCCCTCTATGTCCCTTTCCCCTTCCATGTCAGGATCTCCCCTATATCCCTATTTGTTCAGCATCTCCCCTGTCTTCCTACTCACCCCATGCCCATCATCCTCTAATATTCCTTTTTTCCTCCTACTTGATTTAGCATCATCTCTTTCCCTCCTCCAAGCCAGCATCTTCCTCCATCCCATTGTCACGGTGGTGACTGTTTCCTTGTCTGTGCTCACCTCGCCCTCTGGTGGCCTGAACCAGTGGCTGCTATGAACTGTCACACGTTCCAGACTTCAGCCCAGTCCGGTCTGGATCTTCCAGGCTGCCAGACTTGCTTTTCTTGTTTGTGCCTGAGCAGCACCCGTAGCTGCTTTGTGATTCCTGCAGCTTGAACTTCAGCTGCTGATGGGCTTTATTAGCCACCTGGAAACTTCTGTGTTTGTCTTTGCATCATCTAAGGTCCCTGGTTTGTTGGTGCTTTGTTGCACTTTTGCCTAGTCTGGTTTCTTGTTTGAGTTTGTTGTCCGGTTCTAGTTAGTCTCTGTGTAGTTTAGCTTAGGTTACTGCTTATTTCCCTAGTCTTGTTTCTGGTCTGTATTCCTGGTTTAGTTTCTGTTTGTCTGTGTTTCTGTCTTAGTGGCTGCCTGGCAGCTTTTAGTCCTGACTCTGTTGTGTGTTTCCTGTTGGTATCCAGTTCCTGCCCTGTCCTGCAAGTCCTGCGGGCCACCTGCACCCAGGGGCTCAACTCCTGGGGAATGGCGGTCAAGCGCAGGTGAAGTCTAGCTGTTCCTGCTCTGCCTGTCCCAGCTTGTTTGCCTCTGCTGCAACTCCAGTCTGGGGTTCCAGTCCTGTTCTGCCTTGCCTCTGGTTTAGAGGTGGTTTTGCCTGCCACTGCCGCTCCACGGCAGTGGTCCAAGGGCTCACAAACCCTGTGCTTCCGTGAGAAGCCTGACACCCATTCCAGTACGTCCCTTTCTTCCCCCATCCCAATTCAGCATCTCCATTCTGCCACCTTACACCCTCCCCCCTATATCCACTATATCCCCTTCTCTCCCTCTTTGCTGTCTGGGCAATTTTGTTTCTAATTGCAGTCTCTTTCCCACTTTTATTATGTCAGTCTTCTCCTAAATTTCTTTTCCAGGTTTGCCTTTCCATTTCTTCGCTCTCCTTTTATCTTCTCTATATCTGTCTGGCTCTAATCTATTTTTTTTTCACTGTTCTCTTTTCTGTGTTTTTTATCTGCCCATTAAATTTTACCCTTATTTCCCTTTCTGTCACCCTCTAGTCATTAGTCTCCTGCTTTCAAGTCTCATCTACCTACTGTTTTTTCCCATTTCCCTCTCATCCCTTCTCCAGCACTCCCACACCACATTCTACCTAGTGAAAAAAGAACAGGACTGCTACAGATCTCTATACAGAAACCACAGACGAGCACAATACCACACCGTGGTTAAATGCAGAAAACACAAACAGATCCTCAACAAATAGGAAACAAAGGACCACAGATTAGTATAATAGAGCTGAAAAGACTGAAATGAACCCTTAAGAAGTCATACCTTGCATACAGCAAGCAGAGAAATAAAAACTAAAATGTAAGACATCAGAGATATACATTTCCCAAAGCTGACATATTTCAATTAATACATTCAAAATAAAATACTTTTTATACCCTTCTTGTCTGAGATTGTAGTAGATCGGGTATCTTTAAATAACAATAAAAATCAGACAAAAGATTGCCAATTAATACTGTCAAGTACTAAGCATGATGTACTTAGGAACAACAAACATAGTTTGAAATGTCTATATGCGAATGCCAGGAGCCTAAGAAATAAGATGGGGGAGTTGGAATATATTGCACTAAATGAAAAATTAGATATAATAGGCATCTCTGAGACCTGGTGGAAGGAGGATAACCAGTGGGACACTGTCATACCGGGGTACAAATTATATCGTAGTGATAGGGTGAATCGGATTGGTGAGGGGTAGCATTGTATATTAACGAGAGCCTTGAATCAAATAGATTGAAAATTCTGCAGGAAACAAACACTCCTTGGAATCACTGTGGATTGAAATTCCATGTGCAAAGGGGAAAAGGATAGTGATAGGAGTGTACTACCGTCCGCCTGGCCAGGACGAACAGACGGATGCGGAAATGTTAAAGGAATCAGGGACGCAAACAAACTGGGCAACACAATAATAATGGGGGATTTCAATTACCCGCATATAGACTGGGTTAATGTAACATCTGTACACGCAAGGGACATAAGATTTCTTGATGAAATCAAGGACAGCTTCATGGAACAGCTAGTTCAGGAGCCGACAAGAGAAGGAAAAATACTAGACTTAGTCCTTAGTGGTGCTCATGATCTAGTGCAGGGGGTAACAATACGAGGGCCGCTTGATAACAGTGATCATAATATGATCGGTTTTGATATTGGCATTGAAGGAAGTGAAACTAGGAAATCAAGTACGCTAGCGTTTAACTATAGAAAGGTGATTACGACAAAATGAGAAAATGGTGAAAAAAGACTGAAAGGAGCAGCTCGCAGAGTAAAAAACTTGCATCAGGCGTGGATGCTGTTTAAAAACACCATCCTGGAGGTTCAGGACAAATATATTCCACATATTAGAAAAAAGGGAAAAAAGACTAAACGTCAGCCGGCGTGGCTAAACAGTAAGATAAAGGAAATCATTAGAGCCAAAAAACAATCCTTCAGAAAGTGGAGAAGAGAACCAACTGAAAGTAACAGGATAGATCATAAGGAATGCCAAGCCAAATGCAAAGCGGAGATAAGGAGGGCAAAAAAGGACTTTGAGAAGAAATTAGCGTTGGAAGCAAAAATACATAGTAAAAATTTTTTTAGATACATTAAAAGCAGGAAACCGGCCAAAAAGTCGGTTGGGCCGCTGGACGAAAATGGTGTTAAAGGGGCGATCAAGGAGGACAAAGCCGTAGCGGAGAAATTAAATGAATTCTTTGCTTCGGTCTTCACCGAGGAGGATTTGGGGGGGGGACACCGGTGCCGGAAAGAATATTTGAAGCGGGGGAGTCGGAGAAACTTAAAAATTCTCTGTAACCTTGGAGGATGTAATGGGTCAGTTCAGCAAGCTGAAGAGTAGTAAATCACCGGGACCTGATGGTATTCATCCCAGAGTATTAATAGAACTAAAAAATGAACTTGCGGAGCTACTGTTAGAAATATGCAATCTGTCCCTAAAATCGAGTGTAGTACCGGAAGACTGGAGGGTAGCCAATGTTACTCCGATTTTTAAGAAGGGTTCCAGAGGAGATCCGGGAAATTATAGACCGGTGAGTCTGACGTCGGTGCCGGGCAAGATGGTGGAGGCTATTATTAAGAATAAAATTGCAGAGCATATACAAAAACATGGACTGATGAGACAAAGTCAGCACGGATTTAGTGAAGGGAAGTCTTGCCTCACCAATCTAATGCATTTTTTTGAGGGGGTAAGCAAACATGTGGACAATGGGGAGCCGGTTGACATTGTATATCTGGATTTTCAGAAGGCGTTTGACAAAGTGCCGCACGAAAGACTCCTGAAGAAATTGCAGAGTCATGGAATCGGAGGTAGGGTATTATGGATTAAGAACTGGTTGAAAGATAGGAAGCAGAGGTAGGATTGCGTGGCCAGTATTCTCAGTGGAGGAGGGTAGTTAGTGGGGTCCCGCAGGGGTCTGTGCTGGGTCCGTTGCTTTTTAATGTATTTATAAATGACCTAGAGATGGGAATAACTAGTGAGGTAATTAAATTCGCCGATGACACAAAATTATTCAGGGTCGTCAAGTCGCAGGAGGAATGTGAACGATTACAGGAGGACCTTGCGAGACTGGGAGAATGGGCGTGCAAGTGGCAGATGAAGTTCAATGTTGACAAGTGCAAAGTGATGCATGTGGGTAAGAGGAACCCGAATTATAGCTACGTCTTGCAAGGTTCCGCGTTAGGAGTTACGGATCAAGAAAGGGATCTGGGTGTCGTCGTCGATGATACGCTGAAACCTTCTGCTCAGTGTGCTGCTGCGGCTAGGAAAGCGAATAGAATGTTGGGTGTTATTAGGAAGGGTATGGAGTCCAGGTGTGCGGATGTTATAATGCCGTTGTATCGCTCCATGGTGCGACCGCACCTGGAGTATTGTGTTCAGTACTGGTCTCCGTATCTCAAAAAAGATATAGTAGAATTGGAAAAGGTACAGCGAAGGGCGACGAAAATGATAGTGGGGATGGGACGACTTTCCTATGAAGAGAGGCTGAGAAGGCTAGGGCTTTTCAGCTTGGAGAAGAGACGGCTGAGGGGAGATATGATAGAAGTGTATAAAATAATGAGTGGAATGGATCGGGTGGATGTGAAGCGACTGTTCACGCTATCCAAAAATACTAGGACTAGAGGGCATGAGTTGAAGCTACAGTGTGGTAAATTTAAAACGAATCGGAGAAAAATTTTCTTCACCCAACGTGTAATTAGACTCTGGAATTCGTTGCCGGAGAACGTGGTACGGGCGGTTAGCTTGACGGAGTTTAAAAAGGGGTTAGATAGATTCCTAAAGGACAAGTCCATAGACCGCTATTAAATGGACTTGGAAAAATTCCGCATTTTTAGGTATAACTTGTCTGGAATGTTTTTACGTTTGGGGAGCGTGCCAGGTGCCCTTGACCTGGATTGGCCACTGTCGGTGACAGGATGCTGGGCTAGATGGACCTTTGGTCTTTCCCAGTATGGCACTACTTATTATATGTACTTATGTACTTATGAGCATGTTATTTCCCATTCGCTTTGGTTCAAGTGTCTGTTTTCTGCTTTTCTCAGTTTCTTTTCCTGTCCTTGTAGGGTCTCCTGTTCATTTGACATTTCTTTTCTCTCCATGTTCACCATCTATCTTTCCTCTGCATCCCTAGTCGTACGGTCCAGCATCTCCCCTCTGTGTCCCTATCCTTATCCTCCCCCATGTACAGCATCTGTCCTCTCAGGAACCCCATCTCCCTCATTTCAGCATTGCCCTCCCCCACTTGGCGCCCATATCCCTCTTTTCCAGCATTGCCTTCCCCGCTTGGCCCTCATCTGATCTCCCTCTTTTCCTACATTGCCCCCCCCCCTTGGCCCCCATCTTCCCAGCATTGTCCTCCTACCCTTGGCACTCATCTCCATCTTTTTCAGCCTTGCCTTCCCCCCTTGGCCCCCAACTCCCTCTTTTCCAGCATTGACCCCCCCCCTTCCAGTCCAATCTCACTCTCTCCTCCCTTCCTCCCCATGGTTTGGCATTTCTCCTATGATCTCTCCCCCTCCTCCAGGTCCTGCATCACTCCCTCGCCTTCTCATGTCCTTCCCCCTCCCTACAGTCTTCCCTACCTCTCTTCTAGCAGCGGCAGCTATTAGAGCAGGCTGCTTCAGCTTTCTCTCTGCAGGGTCCTGCCTATTTTGATGCAACTTCCTGTTCCCATGTAGGTGGGACTTTACAGAGAGAAAGCTCTGACCCCAGCTGGCAGCAGCTTGCTGTGATCGCTACCAGTTCCAGGAATACCCCTGATCTGCCCATGCCCCTTTTGGATTACGTGCAAATCCCGGCACCTAAAAAAACATGTGCGCAAATTTTAATTAATGCCAATTAGCACCAATAATTGATTATTAGTGCCCAGTTAGTGCTAATTTGCTTATTCAATTAAATTTCAAGTGGAAAAGAGGCACATGCCCAAATTTTCAACTGCAATTTTGAGCACCATGTTTAGAATTAGACCGTAAATGTACATTTACAGTGATAAAAGCTCTAAGTCTGTGTACTGTAGAATAAACATTTTTAATTAGCAGACTTTCATAAGAATCATGCATTAATGCATAAATAGTGGAATAAAACTTTTAAAAATGCAAAACAAATTCATAAATTCAATTACATATGCACACATTGAGGTTTATCTACCGGTAGTAAGGATTTATTTTGACCACAGATATAGTAAGGGGAAACATCTTTTTTGAATAAGGCCTTATATGAAGATTAAAAATTGTATCAGATACAATTTTCTGAAATTTTGTATCACCATAATGTTATCAAACTGTTATGTTGTTAAGTGCATCCTCATAACCTGACCAAAATACAGTCCTTTGAAAGGTAGATACACTCAAAGAATATACCTCTTAATATGGTGTTGAACTTACAGTAGATAAAAGAAATTTAAACCATTATGGGCTGGATTCAGTAAACAGCAGCTAACGTTAGATGCAGAGAAAAATTTGCGCTCAGCCCTATTCTATAAAGTGCACTCCAAGCTGAGTACTTTTTATACAATTGCACTTAAATCATACTCTGGCATCCTATATTTTAACTGCCGTAATTGTTTATTGCTTGTGTTTCACGTATTCTTGCTGTACACAACCTTGAGTGTATTCCTTCAGAAAGGTGATAAATAAATCCTAATAAATAAAGACTAACAAGTACCAATTCCAATTGACTCCAATAACTGAATGTTATCACCTGACTAATTAGTTTATGTGTGCAACTAGAATTCATGCCCAAATTTCAGCACTCAACTTTGGGCAACCTGTGTGGAATGCGGGGGATAATCCTGTAGCATGCTTGTGTCCTTAAGGAACAATGAGGTCCGAACTCCGCAGCCTTTCACCTGTAGGATGCTTCCACATTCCAGCAAACAGCACAGCTTCCAAAAGACATCGCCTCCTACTCCTTACAAACGAAGTGCCAAGTGATTATTATGTGGATCATGGAGACAGAGCAGATCCTCAGGTACTAAGAGATGCAGCTGGAGGCAGGGGCGGCCCAAGGTAATCTGCCGCCCGAGGCAGGGATGAGATGCTGCCCCTGCACCCAGTTTTGCATCTCCCCCTCCCTCCTTAACTCTTTTCCCCATGTTTGCCTTATTTTTTTTTCCCCAAAAGGTGGCAGCGACAGTAATTTCCATAGGCTGCCCTGTTGCGGTGCTGCCGGCACTGGTCTTCTCTGAGGAAACAAGAAGTTATGTGAAGAGGTGGGCCACACTGGGAGAAGAGGCCAGTGTCGGCGGCAGGGCAGCCTATGGGAATCACTGTTGCTGCTGCCTTTTGGAGAAAAGAAACAAGGTAAAGGGTTGAGGAGGGAAGGGGAGAGTGCCACTCCTGGAGTGTTCCGCCTGAGGCCCCCGCCTCAGGTGGCCTAATGGTAGGGACGCCACTGGTTGAAGACCTAGAAAATTTGGTAGAAAGATACAGAAATAGTTCCCATTATTTGGGAGCTACAGGCTTTATGAATTCTAGAAAGAAGCTCTTTTTAGAATGATGCAAGTAATGCAGTAGCAGTAGATTTGGGATGCTGAGATCATACTCCACATAGTCTGACTTAGGACTGAGGTTCATTACTATCGTGGTGTGCTCAAAACTAACCCATTTGGAGACATTGCCCCCACGGCCTTACAAGGTGTCATTTGAGGACTGACATTTTTTTTTAGATAGATTGTCCTGATAGCTTTAGCATGCAAGAACTGATGGGCTGTCATTGTATATACGATTACAAAAATTAAGGGTGCTCAAGATGAAATATTGCACCAAGATAAGGACATAAGCAGACAATTTGTTCATTTTTACATGAAACTATACTCTAAAGGGGAGGTGGTGTCCCAAGGAAAGATGCGAGAATATTTACAAGAGCTACATATGCCACAAATTACAGGACTGCAAAAGGCTGAGCTCGAGGCTGAAATTACAATGCTAGAGGTTCTCAGGGTCATTAAAGGGTTAAAACCGGGAAAGGCCCCTGACCTCGATGGATATACAGGGCAATATTACAAGGTATTTGGGAAGAAACTGGCACCATTATTAGTTTGGGTGGGCAATGCAAATTTTGGGGGCCAAGGCGTTCCTCCCAGTATGAGGGAAGTAGGGATATCGGTCATTTTAAAACCACGGAGAGATCCAGCAGTGTGTGGATCATATAGACTGATATCTCTGCTGAATATTGATGTAAAAATTTTAGCCAAAGTTATGGCACATCATTTGGGGAAAGTGATGCCTCATGTAATCCATGAGGACCAATCAGGATTCATAGCACACAGACATGTGGCAGACAATATTCGCCGCACTTTGAATATTACATGGGGGGCACAGAGGAGGGGAGATTCATTGACACTGTTGGCGGTGGATGCGGAGAAAGCATTTGACAGGGTGGAGTGGGAATACCTGTGGGAAGTGATGAGGGCTATGGGAATGGGGGGCGCATTTCTAGATTGGGTAAAAGGTATGTATACATTCCCAGTGGCGCGTATAAAAGTGAATGGAGGGTACTCAGAATATTTCACAATAGCAAGAGGAACGAGACAAGGGTGCCCATTATCTCCCTGTTATTTGCTATTTCCATTGAACCCCTGGCTTTGAGAATACGGACTCTCGGAGACATTAGAGGAGTTAAATTGGTGGGTCTTGAGCACAAAATTGCCCTGTTTGCAGACATTCTTTTTTATGTATCCCAACCATTACTGACACTGCCTATTATATGTTTCAACAATTTTATTGAAAATCCAGCACGTTAAACATATTCAATACATTTTACATTACAAAATTTTTGAAATATCAGAACATGCTGCATATGAACAACATAATACTATTCAGCATCCATAATTTAACATTTTCTCCCTGATCCACCCATCCTTCCCCCCTCCCCCAATATTACAGTCACAGCTTTAAGGGTGAGGTAATAATAATACTATATCCCCTCTGGCATGGATCAATAGCACCAAAGATGCAATATGGAGTTTTTACTCTGTAATAGTCTCCACCGTGTTTGCTCAACGTCTGTTTTAGGCTCACTAGGCTATATTGCCCCAACCAAGTTTCGTCTGGAGCCTTTTGACTTGTCAATCTTGATATTCATGACCACATAAAGAATACACATATACAATTTCAATTTGGTAATACTCAGTTAGAAAAGGTTGTCTGCCACATGTATGTGGTGCATCATCCCCTCATTGACCTTTCCAATTATACAGAGGCGGGGGTGGTTGGGAGGCGGGGATAGGGCTGGCCAGACTTATACGGTCTGTGCCCTGAAAAAGACAGATACAAATCAAGAGGCTGGTGGTTAGGAGGCGGGGCTAGTGCTGGGCAGACTTATACGGTCTGTGCCCTGAAAAAGACAGATACAAATCAAGGTAAGGTATACACAAAAAGTAGCACATATGAGTTATTTTGTTGGGCAGACTGGATGGACCGTGCAGGTCTTTTTCTGCCATCATCTACTATGTTACTATGTATATAATGATAGCAGAGGTAGGCAGCACTTTACAGACTCATTAAAAGAGACAGTCCCAGCCCATGGGAGCTTAAGTCTAGTTCAGTGGTTTTCAACTCAGTCCTCGGTGACCACCTGGTCAGTTGGGCTTTCAGGATACCTGCAATGGAGATATTTGCATGCAGTGGAGAAAGTTCATGCTAATAAATCTCAGGCATATTCACTGTGGGTATCCTGAAAACTCAGCTGGTCGGGTGGTCCCTGAGGACTGGGTTGAAAACCACAGCCCCCTAGTCGAAAGACAGTGAGGACAGGAAGTGCTTGAGGAGAGATCCATTTAGAACTCTGTACTTACTTGGGTTACTACAGTCTGCCTGGTGACATAAACATAATAAATTATGGCAGATAAAGACTTGAACAGTCCAGTCTGCCCAACAATCACACTCAGTCATGATTAAACTAACAATGAATGTGATATAAATACTTGATCATTGTCTCTCCTTTGCATTTCTGGGACATAGATCACAGAAGTCTGCCTTGCCCGGCCTTATCCTTAGGCTCCAACTACTGAAGTTGCCATTGAAGTCCACTCCAGCCTATCCAAATCCGTCTTGTTATTTACGGGATACAGACTGTAAAAGTCTGCCTGGCATTGTCCTCAAGTTCCAAATTACTGGAGTTTCCATCTCCCTCTCCAGATCATCTTAAACCAGATTACCATATACAGGACCCAGAACGTACAAGCTTGCCTAGCACCAGCTTTCATTCTTCACAACCAGAGTCGCCATCTAAGCGACACTCGACATGCAGCCATTTAAGTTTTGGTTTTTTATACCATTCATTTTCTAATTAGAGATCCTCTGTGTTCATCTCATGCCCTATTTTATAAATGCGTGCCTAAATTTTATAGTGTGCAACTCAAAAGGGGGTGTGGCCATGGGAAGGGCAAGGGCAGGTCAAAGGCATTCTCAGAAATTAGGTGTGATATTATATAATACCTGGATTTTCATGCCAAACTGCCATCAGTTAGGTGCAAGGATTTATACCAGGTTTCCGCAGGTGAAGTTCACCTGCGGAAACCTATGTATGTATGTATGTATTTATTTATTTGTTACATTTGTATCTCACATTTTCCCATCTATTTGCAGCTCAATGCGGCATACATAGTACCTTAGTGGCGATCGCCAGTTTCGGTAGGTATAAATCCTTGTGCCCAATTGATGGCGCCCAAGTTCTTGCGCCCCAAGTTGAGCACAGGAATCCCACACTAAGCACTATTCTACAAAGGTTGCTTAATGCTAAGTGACCTTTATAGAACTGGTGCTTAGCCTGGATCTTAATGGCACCTAACTTTGGACACAAAAATACAGAAGAACAGAAACCCTTGTAGCAGTACAAACAAAACCGTCACAATAAGGGCGATGAAAAAAAAGGGGGGGACAGCAGATGATGTAGAAAATTACACTTTATTGAACATCCAGGACTCAACACGAGCCGTGTTCGGCCCACAAGGGCCTTCTTCAGGTTTCACTTGAATTGGATGTATGTTGTTACAACTAGAAGAAGTGTTGTTATGTTCAATGTCTGAATCAGGGATAAGGCCTTATAAACTGTATATAAAGTCCTCCAAAGTTGCTTGGACTCTGGTGAATACAAACTGCAAAGCTTGTACTGATTGTCACATACCTCTACATCCAACGTAATTTATGTAATAACATGTCCCTGTGCAAAAGTATACGTGGGACCCACTTCAAGGGCAATAAAAATCCGATTAAACGAACATAAATCAAAAATAGTAACATGAGCAGAAGAGGCGCCACTTGTTAAACACTGGTGGGGAAATGGTCATTCAATTAAAGATATAAAATGGAGAGTTATCGATGTGGTAGAGAGTGGGTGGGCAGGCGGGAGGTAATGTTGAACAAAGATTGAATTATAGGGAGCAACAATCTCTATATATAAAAGGCAACACACCAACGTTCTATGAAGCCTCCAGCCGGAAGTGTGAAGGGGGAGAGATATCCGGTTTCCCCATGAGTGTCTGCCCCGCCTCGCTCTCTAACACAAACAGTGAAGGAAAACAGCAAAGCAGGAAATCAAATCGCTCTCTGTAACAATGAAGGACTCAGAGGGGGGAGGGCAGAGAGGCCAGGGACACACACACTCCACATGCACACAGAAGAAAACCTTGCTAGCCCCCATTTCATTTGCATCAGAAACGGGGCTTTTTTACTAGTGGATATATAAGTTAAATTCTGTTGAACTGCATGGTCTTAACAAGGAAATTGCATGGACAACCTTGTTTTGACAATGATCCTGAATTAGCATTGTTCATTGAATCACATGACAAGAAGTTTTCTATAAAGTGCTTTAAGAAATGCCACAGCCATGTTTGTAGCAGCAGCAGGACGATGTCAGCATTTAAAGTATTGAGGTAAGTGTTAGGCATTATTAGGAAAGGAATAGAAATAAAAATGAGGACATTATAATGCCTTTATATCACTCCATGGTGTGACTGCACATTGAATATTGTGTGCAATTCTGGACACCACATCTCAAGAAAGATATAGTGGAATTAGAAAAGGTACAGAGAAGGGTAGCAAAAATGATAAAGGGGATGGGACAACTTCCCTATGAGGAAAGGCTAAAGTGGCTATGGCTCTTCAGCTGGAGAAAAGATGGCTGAGGGGGAGATATGATAGAGGTCTATAAAATGAGTGGAGTGGAAGGGTAGACGTGAATCACTTGTTTACTCTTTCCAAAAATACCGGGACTAAGGAGGCATGCAATGAAGCTACAAAGTAATAAATTTAAAACGAATCTGAGAAATTATTTCTTCACTCAACGTGTAATTAAACTATGGAATTCTTTGCCAGAGAATGTAGTAAAATCAGTTAGCTTAGCGTGGTTTAAAAAAGGTTTGGATAGCTTCCTAAAAAAAAATTCAAAAGCCATTATTAAGATGAACTTGGGAAAATCCACAGCTTATTTCTAGGATAAGCAGCATAAAATGTATTATACTGTTTTGGGATCTTGCCAGGTACATGTGACCTGGAAACAGGTACTGGGCTTGATGGACCTTTGGTCTGTCCCAGTGTGGCAATACTTATCTTATGTAAATGCATAGTATAGTTGTATATAGGAGATTTTAGGGAGCAACTTTCAAAACTACATTTTTGATGCAAAGTCTGCTGGTACTCCCCCCGCTCCCAGGTTTCATACCGGTAGGATTGAATGTGCCCCTTTAACATCATCTCTTTCAAGTGGGAAGGAAGGGGGAACCAGAGATCCATAATAGAAATCTGAAAGCAAAAATGAGCTAGAAACCTCAAGAAGTCAGAATCTGCATGTACAGCAATGCTTGAGAAATAGAAATTAAAATGCAAGCTATCAGAGATGCACGTTTTCCAAAGCTGACATATTTGAATAAATAAATTCAAAGAATAAAATACTTTTTAAAATTTTTATTTTATTTTTATTCATTTATATATTATACAGCTCAAACAGAGATGATATAGCAATTGGAAATAAGAACTTAAACCAATTATCCCTATTAACATTAAGTTGAAATTAATTTGACACCTTCGACCTTTATGATTAGGAAATACAGATCCAAGAAAATGAAAATAACATCTATATAAATAATTCTCACCTTCTCTCTCACCTGCTGAAGCTCCATCTGTGCTGAAGCTCACTCTGTGGGAGGCAAACACAACACTCACTCTCACACTCATGCACCACTGTCACTCATAGACCCGCCCCCAGCCACGCCCCTTCCAGACATAATTCGCAACCCCAACGTTCTAAATGAAGCCTCCAAATTGCTCCAAACCGGAAGTGTGAGGCGTCAGAGATATCCTGTTTGCCCAGGCCTCCAAACCAGAACTCAGAACTCTGAAGCGCCGTATGCCCCGCCCTCGCGTCAGAACGTCATGACGATGAGGGCGGAGCACACTGCAGGAGCAGGACACAAACTCAATCTCTCGGCTGGGACAGTGACGCTGCAAACGCTATCTCCCCGTGCCTGGCCCTCAGCG